>NC_064433.1:112677956-113999456 GCF_023343835.1 Lagopus muta
TGAGTTATACCTTAGCATAGTTTTCTTTTTTCTAAAGTTGTGAAAGATGAAGAAGACTTTTTCTTGCATCAGTAATTGGGAATATAATTGGTTATTGATAGATGAATTCCTATAGTGATAAGTAGCATTATGAGAAAACTGCTGATGAAAGAATTCACTATGTTGAATTTGTTACTTTTTCCTGTGTTTTTCGTCTCTGCATTTTTATTTGTCTGTACAAAAGCTTTGTCACATCAATCTTATGTATCTTTTTTTAGTGTCATATTCCAATCAGATGTGGTTGGAGAGTTTTGGTATGCATTGAAGTTGACTGTAGAGAAACCATTACCAACTGATCTACCTGAGATAGTATGTGAGCTTGGAAAGTAAGTATGTAGTTCATTATGTTTAACCTGGTCACCTGTTTGAATAAGTCATGGAAGACACGTGAAGAGTATACATGAAAAAGCCACGGTAGAGCTGTGTATGTATCATAGTATTTTGCAGATAATTTTCATATATGGAATCAAAATCACCTGGATTAGCAAAGACACTAAAGATCATCAAGTCCAACATGACGTAACACTATCAACTCCACCACTAAGCCACGTCCCTAAGTGCTATGACTACGCAGCACCTCCATGGGTGGTGACACAGCCACTTCTCTGGGTGGCCTGTTCCAATGCCTAACCAACCTCTCTGTGAAGGAAATCTTTCTGACACCTAATCTAAACCTCCTCCTAAAATACAAAATGAAATTTTACCTGACTACATTTTTGTGAGTGAATATATAAAATGAATGAAATAAAAAAATTACTGCAGGTCATATATTTTGATAATTTCATTTAATTCACAGATCTGAGAACTTTTTTTATTGTATTGCATGAAGATAACGAATTACAGAAATTTCAACTTTAATTAATCCATTGTTTGTATGTGATACAAAAACCAGAACTAACTGGCAATTATTTTTTGTTTTTCTTAGAAAATCACTAGGGCTGTCTATCTCCTATTCTGGGCTTACTAGAGTAGAAATCAAATTTTTTCTCTACTACATACGCAAAAAATGTTAGGAATTTGAACTAACTTATCATCCTTTCATTTTAACAGGCATTCCTAATTTTCTTTAATATGCCCTACCTGTGAACTACATGCACAAGTAGTCTCACCAAGAGTGGCAAGTTATCATTTACTACTCCAAACAAAATATGTGTTGGAAAGGATTGGTTCCATTAAATACAACACTTGCTTGCTGGAAATATCATATAAAAATCACTGAATTTCATGTTTTATTTTTTCAAAGAATATTTCTTTCAACTTAACAAATAGATACATGTTGTAAATCCTATACTTATAAATTAACTCATGTCAGTTTGCCATAGGCAGACAGCAGTGGAAGAGCAAATAAATTCTTGTTTATAGAATCATAAAATGGTTTGGGTTAGAAGGGACCTTTAAGATCACCTAGTCCAACCCCTCTGTTGTAGGCAGGGACACCTCCCAGAGATCAGGTTGCACAAAACCCCATCCAGCTTGGCCTTGAATTCTTCCAAGGTAGGGAAATCTGCAGTTGCTCTGGGCAACCTGTTCCAGTGTCTCACCACCCTCACAGTAAATAATTTCTTCCTAATATCTAGTCTAAATCTACCCTCTTCCAGTTAAAAGCCATTTCTCCTTGTCCTGTTGCTAAGTGCTCTTACAAAGAGTTCCTCCCCAGCTTTCCTGTAGGTCCCCCTCAGGTACTGGTATGCCGCTATAAGGTCTCTCCAGAGCCTTGTCTTGTCCAGGCTGAAGTCCCAGCTCCCTCAGGCTGTCCCCACAGTGGAGGTGCTCCAGCCTTTTGATCATCTTTTTGGCCCTCCTCTGGACCTGCTTCAACAGCTCCATGTCCTTCTTGTGCTGGGGGCTCCCAAACTGGATTCAATACTCCAGGTACTCTCACGAGAGCAGAGTAGAGGGGTACGCTTCTCTTGATGCAAACCAGGGTAGGATTGCAAGCCCAAAAGGTTGCTTTGATTATTAATGGCAGCAATAACAGTCACATATAAAAACACACAAGCAGCAGTCTTTTTGTGTATGTTTTTATATACATATTATAAAACAGTAAAACAAAAATGGCAAGCCTTCTTTTGTTTCTATCATCTATCATATTCTTCATTTCATGATATTTCGACTTTTTTGGTAATTCCTTCTTTGGTCTCCTCATTTCAGAAATTTACTTCTATGGTATCATCAGCACATTTTTTGCTTTTTGAAGTGGAAAATAGTGAACAATGACATTTCATCATGGCAATAATGTTCCACTCAAATTACTGTGATTTTCTCTACTTGCTGAAAGGATAAACTGAGTGCTGATAAGATTATCCAAGTAAATTGGCTGCATTAATGCATGCTGAATAGGTAAAAGCAATATGGGCAGAAGCTAAGTTTTGTAGTACATTTGGTTCAAAATAAGCTAGAACTTTCTACATTGTCTGCTTAACAAAGATATCCATTTGTTTTTTTTGGGGTGAGTTTACTTCGTTGCCATGCTTCTGAAGACACAGACTGTGAATAATAAATTTCATAAAATGCTTGAAACCCTTCTGGTTGATGAAGATTTCTTCTACTTTAAAGGATTTTGATTCTGCTACTTTTTCCTCAATACTGAAGGAGTATTATCATTTCTAAATACCCTTTTAAGAATAATGGTTTGGGTTATTTTTCTTTATGTGCTCACTGTATTCTTTTTGTTATCTATCTGAAAAAATTAATAAGTGCCCTTGAAACATCACTTGGAACTTAATTAGAAGTAAAGAACTATGACCCTTACTATCAATTTCTAATCATTTTTTGAAGGAGAAAATATCTAGATTTTATCTTTTAGTCCTTTTTCAGATAACATAATATGGATTTTGTTTTTATCACGTTACATTTAGCATGTCCTCAGCATATGATTTTAAGCAAGTAAATCCTCTGCTTGATTTTTTCAATCTTCATTTATTCGTTTTGTTATAGTCTACAAAGAGGAGTAATTGAAGATGACTATCAGTTAAATTAAGTTCTTTAGTGTGTTGCACAACAACTTATGCTAGAATTAGCATAACCACTGTGTTCAATGTGTGGAGTGGAAGGAGTTCTTATAGTTTTGATTACTTGGAGAACCTCTACTAGTCAAATAGTTGCTGACGATAATCTCAGATATTGCAACATAGATTTACTTTTTGCAAATTAAATATTACTTACAAAAGAGACCACACAAAAAAGTAAAAGCTATAGATGAATATGGGAAATTACAGGTGAATATAAAGTTCTTTTCTGACAGCTTCCTGACTTTTCTGTACTCTCTGTTTTTGAGCCCTTCCTGATACAACATTTTGATAGTGTAGACAAAAACAAATCTGCCACTCAGCTGCTAAGCATCCATGTCTTAAAGTTGTCAATAATCCCACAGGCACCAATGCATCACTTCATATATTGGAAGAAGCCCACCTGCAGACAACAAGCTTGAGGACCTGAAATTACATTTATAATTCTTGGCTGAAATGCCTTCATTTCTGAATGTTGTTTATATAAATATATATATATATATATATATTTATTTTCCTGATTTGTCTATGATTAACTGAGTCATTTATTCCAGAGGATAAATATGTGAAGCAATCTGGCAGTTGACCCACCGTATCTAGAGGGAATATCCATTAGCCAGATAAATTACCATGAAACCAATATATGTATCTCATTTTTCAAATTTTTGTTTACTGTTTTCACTGATTCACCTTGAATCTCTTTTGTACCTCCCTTGGTGTTATAACCAGAATGTGATTTATGGTCATATTTATATATAATATAATATAATATAATATAATATAATATAATATAATATAATATAATACAATATAATACAATATAATACAATATAATACAATATAATACAATATAATATATATATATATATTAATTAATATATATATTAATTGTGCACCCTATTTGAAGTATCTTTTGTTGGTTTCTTTCCTTATTAGAAAATGAAGGACCACCAATTAGATAGAATGCCAGCTGATTCAAAACATAATATTAACACAGTCAGCTTACTGCAATCATTGTGAACTGCCACATAATTCATTAAAATACATAATCTACATGTATAATTGATATATAATTATGCTGTAATGATCAGTTCAACAACTGTATGAAATGAAATGGATTTTGATTCAATACAGAAGAGAGGACAGCAATTAGCACCTCCATTCAAATAGAGGTTTATTTTTTTTGAGATCTGTGTTAAATGATGACCAAAAGTGATGACTGCCTAATGGCTGTAAATCACAAGCCATTGACTGAACCACTTAATTATAAGATTCTCATGTAAGCCATCACTTAGATCAGAAGGTGGGATAGGTATCGTTATTTGATTATCTTTTAATTTCTTTCCAGAGCATTTTTTATGAAGCAGACTGAGTCCATGTATAGACTATTTAATAAGGCACACTTCAAATGATTTTCCTTTTCGGAGCCTTTTTTTTTCTTGGTGGCCTTGGCATTCTAAATTAACTATTTGATTAAAATGTTTCAATCCAAAGTTAGATGTATAGAAATTAAGAAAGAATAGTTATAAATGAATGTGCAAATTAGGGCTTAGAAATAAATGGGAAGGTACCAGAGGCAGTGTGATTCATTTAATCACCCTTCTATCTAGAAGTTAGGCATCAATTTCAAGATATGAAATCTGAGTTGCTACTGTAGTCAAAGAAAAGTGATTTCACATCTTACTGACTTACATTAAGTTGATACCAGTTGTTTCTGAAAATGTTTTTCTTCCAGCTAAGCACTGAAGAAGCTAGACAGCCCCTTTAATCAACTAACTTAATTCAAATTCCTGGAAACTGAAGTTGAGTGAGAACAACTTCAGCCGTTAATGATCGCCAAGAATTAGAGTAGTTACTGCTACTGTTTTTACTGTGATTAATCATTTATGATATTAAGTATGTGTCTGCACTAGTGGTGAAATACTATTGCAATAAAGGATAATTCTTAGTTTTAAAGGAACTTATTTATAAAAAAAAAAGAGATTAATTAATAATAGAATGAAGCAGAAGGTTTGTAATTATTAATAGCCATTGTATACATGTATTTTTTCCAGGTGGGTTCATCTCTACATACCTCTTTTTAATCCTACACATGAAACTCTGAAACTAGAAATTGCTAACAGCAATCCTAGCAATTTTTCAACTGAGACCGATCCAAAGCATCATGTAAGTAGACTGAAAAAAAAATAAATAAAAGGCAACTGAGAAGATTTTACAAAAGTAATTCCAGAAAAGTTTCTGGTAAAAGGCATTGAACTGTTTATCATACCCATACCGTAGAAGGAATACACAGCATAATCTCAAAGATTAGAGATATTACAGACATGTATTCTTTGGATTTTGTTCTTTAAAGATGAAAGCTAATACAAAAAGGAAAAAAAGTTGTGTGGTTTTTTTTCTTTTTTTTTTTTTTAATGCTTTGTGGTATGGATTTACAGAGGGCTGCATTGGCTATTGATAGCCAATAATATCCAGAAAACATTTGAAGGAGATATTGTAAACAAAGCAGCTGTATTATAACAGGATAACTAGATAAATATTTAGATGAGAAGGTAAAATACTAATGATGGATAAGTTGTATCTTTGACCTTGAAAGGAGTAACTGAGAATTGTATGGATGGACTGAATTTTCATATTTTCTTTGAATTTGGCTAGAGTGCTAGGTGGTTGGGACCCTGAATTTATAACATTAATTACTGCAATTGGTTACTGCTTAATAGTAACCAGTAATTTTTTTGTGTACATGGCATTGCTATTTAAATCATAGAATAAGTATTATGATGAAATAAAAATATGTATTTGTTATCAGAGACAGTTTAAGACATCTTTGCAATTTTATAAAGGATGTCAGAAGGCTACATCTTTAGAGCAACACAAACTGATTTTTCTGAATGATATACATTGTGTTCATGTTGCAAACTACTTATCTCCCAGAAGGAAACACCATGTGTAGTAATGAATAAGCCAAGGAAAGAAAAAGGTCTTTCAGAGAACTCCCTGAATATTAACTTTATGTCCTTTTGTTTGATGAGGAGATGAGAAAAGGAAACACAGGTGTGGAAACTAGTGCAAAGGAATATGGGAAACCTCTTACTAGCATAAGAATATAGAACATTTATGGAGAAAAAAGGAAACTGAAGGAACTTTCTGTGGAAGGAAAGAAATGGCAATTATATCTGTTTTAGACATAAGTATTCTATCTATAAATAAAAATGATACAGGCAATAAATACACCAGGTACTTTTGTGCAAACTGATAAAAGGGTCAGAGGAATCAGACGTTGATATTGTAATAATGTCCTAAAATAAAGCTGGGAAGGTAGTAAATTGATTTTTTTTAGAAAAAGGAGAGTGATACACCAAAGCCATAATATGTATATTTTTGGCTTTTGGAAAATGAACAGCTTTTAGTGTCAAATATAGTAGCCTTAAAGACAACAGTTGAAGAGAATCATACTTAATTATTGAATTGCATATGTTTTGCATTCATAGTATGTGAAGTGCTTATTTTACTCCATCTCTTATGTTATGATTATTAACACATTTTCAAATATTACGTCAGTCTTGACGTGTGGTATTAATAATCATTTCATCATTTGACATAGGAAGTAATGACTAAGAAACATAATGGATGAAAACTATATTAATCATCTAGGAGAACTGTACATGTCATATTTAGGTCACTAGCCTAAGAAGTGGAGTAGATTTAATTATAGTGACTTTTGATTCATGTGGATTGCATGTGACCTTGTCCAGGAAATTAAAAAGTGATATATCCTCTGTTCAGGTTTTCTAATTTATTACTAGAGATTTGCATATCACCAGTAACTGCATTGCATTGTTTAGGAAAAGACATTCAACACTAAGCAGCAATTTTTTTTCCTTTACTTTCTAATAGAATATTCAGTAATACATACATAAGGGCTGCTCTGAAAGTAATGTCTCCTATTTTATGATGTTGTCCCACTGCCTTAGAGGCAGATGGTGGTGGTATGGCAGTAAAGGTTGAACCTTCCCACCGATATCTCATTACATTTTGTTGCCGAATTAGAGATGGCAGCAGACACAATGGTGTCTGACATAGAAGCGTATGTGAAGCAATGGTGTGTTGTTGAATTCCTCCACGTGGAAAAAAATGGCACCCACTGACATTCATTAATGCTTGCTGAATGTTGATGGAGACTGAACAGTGGATGTGGGCTCAATGGTGGTATGTTTCAGCAGTTGCACCAGCAACACTGGGTCACCTACACTGGTGAACATTTTTACAAGCATGTCATGTAGACACTTGCTCATGGCTGGCAAAAATGCATAGCTCATGGTGACTGCATTGAAAAATAGAGTTTTATAGCTGAGAATTTGCACTATCAAATAGTGTTAATGTGCTCTTTGTATCAGTTTTACTTTCCATGGAAATAAATAAGAGATATTACTTTTGGGGTGACCTGTGTAGTTTATGCATTGAATTTTTGAAATGTTCTTTTTGAGTTAGTTTTTCTTCCAGTTGAAGGATAGTTTTGGACAATACACTCTAAGCAATTGCCTAATATTCATTTTGTGTATCTGTCATTTTACCTTATTTTATTCCATTGCAGGCCCATGTTTGGAGAGCTATTGAAAGTTCTTTCAATTTTTATGTTGAAGGTGGAGGGTGGGGTTTAAGTACCTGTTTCTTCCCCTGAATGTGTTGCATGGTAGGTTTAGGATAGCCTTGTCTGTTCTAGATTCCCAAAGATTACTTCTTGTTCTTATAAACTGTGACCTGTGTTTCAGATATTGGTTCATAGTAATCATAAATAGGTCACAGAATGTGTCTTTTTACTTTTAGTTCTATTTCTACCTCTTTGTGAAACTCAGCAGTTTCCTATCTTAATTATTCAAATTTCTGTTTTTCTAAACCATGCTTTCATTTAAACATAAGCATTCTGAGGCTAAGCTGGTTTGGAGGGATCCTTAGATGAAACACAACCATAAGAACAAATTATTTGAACAACGGTTGAAAGATGGGATTGTCCAATAGAAAATGTGTGAAGAGAATTAGTAGAGTCATTTTAGATTTCTGTGTAGTTCAGTACTTCCAGTATTTCATATTTTTTGTTATGTCATTTCTGATACAGAACATGGACTGGGCTGTCAGTCTCAAGTTGAGCTGTGTTAGATGAGCGAAGTTAAAAAAGTGTGAGAGAAAAATCTGTATTTCCTAGAGATTGCCTAAAACCTAATTTTGACTAATATTTCTTATATAAACACATTTATTTTAAGTACTGACTTCATTAATGATACTCTTTCCTGATACCCAAATGAATTATCCTCAAGTATTCCTGAACTTTCAGGTTCTTAATGAAGTCTAAAAAAAATCTGAAATCTTTCAGTCTCTTGACAGTTTCATGTAACTAGAAGCAGCTTCATTACTTACTTGTAAACTGATAAATAATTGCAAGTGAAACCTGTAACTGCTTTATATGGAACATGACATGCTGATTATCTCTAAAAAAAAAAATTTAAAAATTGTTTATTTAACTCCAGTGTGCTTTTGATTTTTATTTTATTATTATTATTTTTTTTTAATGAGCTGTTCAGTCTCCTGTTAGATGATGAGCTTCTAAATGAACCCTGGGCAGATGGAAATGGGGATGGACTGTGAGAAGTGTCTTTCCTTCAGGCCTGTTACTCGGGGTAACAGAGAAGATTTGCAGAAGTGGCAGTCATAGGATGGTGGCAGTTGTTTGCTGATGACAGATGTGCTTTAAAGTTATCATCCACCCCCTGGATATATGAGGTTTTATAAATTGTGGACGATGCAGCGGCACTGAGCTGCGCAGATGGGAAGTGCAGGTGCTGTGACAGTGGAGTAGCAGTGGGCCTAGTGCAGTGAGCATTGTACTGTCTGTGGGATGCACAAGCTTATGGTTCCAGAAACAATGATTACCATGCTGTGGAAACTGTGAAATTAGAACTGCCTGAGTCTATTTCTGAGGTGACAGAGCTACAAGGTGGCGAGGAAGAGCAGCAGAGGCTTCATTAAGGGCTTCTGCCCCAGGGCAAGAGAGCACACTTCTCCCTGCTACACCCACCAGGGGCCCTGGCTTGGCCTGGGAGCCATGAAAGTGTCCAGGAGCCCTGGAGCCTCAGGAGGCCATAAACTCTATCCCTATCATGGCTCTACTTACTGCCTGTGGGTGCAGTGGGTTGGGGCTGCTGGTGGAAGCCCTTGATTTAGTAACTCATGTTCAGTGCTATTTGGTGGCCTATTCTTCCAGGCACGACATTTCCTTTATAAAAGGGCTTTTCAGCACTAGCCATTGTGAGGTGATGTTTTGACCTTTATTAGTTGTAAACTATATTCATTTTATAACCATTCAAATCGATCATCTGTTATGTCTTTTTACTCACATTTAAACATCTGCATGATAACAAAAACCCAGGACGTTTTTATTACGAAACATAGATACAGATGTTGTGAATTCAGTGATTGTAACTGATCGTTGTGTCAGTGCAACAGTATTTTTATTATTCATGAGTCTATTCTTTCACTTCTTACCTAGTTCATCAAAACATTTATGACCCCACTGTATTCAGCTACTTTACTTTTCCATATGCAACTGGGACTCAATTAGTGTACTTCAGAAGAAGAGAAAACTAGAAACTTCATTTCCAATATTAGTTTAGATTAAGGTAAGAGGAAGAGAGGCAAAGCACTAGCTTATTGAAACCTGACATGTATTTGCCCTATAGGGCAATTTGTTTTTGGAGGTCAATATGATAACCTTTTAGCATCATCAGTATGCTCAGACACTGAAGCCATGTTCGACTGGTATTTGTGAGAGCTGCTGTCCATGACCTTGGAGCAATCAGTAACACCAGCTCTGCAGTTTCTGGGAAATAAATGAACGTGCAGTGACTGCCACTAAGATTGTTTACTGCACTACACTTGCTACTTTAGTAGCCAATGTATGCTGAAAGTAGAGAATGAATCTGGTGGAACACATTAATTACATAAACATCAGCACTGTCAATACAAAGCACAAAAGAGAAACTGACTCAAAATAATTTGTCCTTCCCTCCTTTCATTGACCTCTGTCTTACATTTGTACAGATAATTGTTGCTCCTCATTCCACCACCGAAGTACCTGTGCAATTCTGTCCATCTGCCCTAGGAAGCGGAAATCACAAAGCATCAATAACCTTCAAATGTTCTCAGGTATGATACTGTATTTGCTGCTCACAACACATGGAATTCAGAATAGATAATACTTTTAACAGGCATGTCAGTATAGGTTTCAACCTGAAGGTCAAGTTGAAATTGAATTGCTGAATGCATAATGAAAGAGTAAATGCAAAGATGTTCTGTTTACACTTTTAGAATTTGAGGTAATGGACTAGGATCTTGAATTAGTAATGAATACTACTACTAGCTTTCTTGGTAATTAGACAGTTTGTCTGTATTTAGTGCTGCCACAGTGGCATTTCTTAGTATTATAGCCTCCGAAATTAAATTTCTTGATGCGTTTCCAAAACTTTGAATTGTTTCAGTCTAATATGAACTTTTAAAGGTCATACATCTGACGCTTAATCCTTTCAGGTTGGTTGAAAGTATTTTTTATTTTGAGTGTCTTAGAAGAGTTGGCATTTTTTTTCTCTGTGCATTTTCCTGATTGTTAATGAATAACTACTAAATTAAGAAACATGAATCATCAATGTGACCTATTAGGTGACTGAAAATTGCATCTGGAAACAAAAATAAAAAATGATAACATGATAGGTGCATCAATATTTCCTCACGTGAGCTGAGTGAAGCATTTCCTGTGCACACTATTTCTTCTCTTTATTCTTTTTGTACTCTCAAATGTCTTAATAGTGAGCTGTGAATTATTCAAATTGAGTGCTACCAGAACTTTTCAGTAGTGTTTTAAGTGATAAAGCAAAAGGACATTTTCTGTATGAAGAAAATAAGCAGTTATAGAAATGATGTGGTAATTTCTTCCTTGTTAAAGCATTCATAAGAGATTATTTGTAGGTGCTGTTAGCAAAACAATTTTTTTTCAGGATCTCTCCTCTTAAATACTTATTAACGATAAAGACAAGGAGTCAGCAATCCTCTTGAGAACAGTGTGTGTTCAAGACCCATTCAAGAGCACAAAATGCTATTGTCTTGTCTGATTTGTGGTGGTACACAGAAGTATTACCTCTATGTTAAAAAACATTCAAATAATTCATCTAAACCTTTCAGGAACAAACTGAGCCCTATCACCTCAATCTTGTCATTCAGTGCACCTCCTTTCAAGTAGTCACAAGTCTCCAAGTATCTCAGTCCATCTAGCTGCTTTGTCCCTTTAATGTTTTCAGTATCTAAATTTGAATGATCTATTTATGCCCAAATCTTTTGAATTTTGTAAATTTCCATTCATTTTCACTGCTACAATTCTTACTAAATTAGTTCTAGGTTATTGTAGTTTGCTAATAGTTATACTGATAACTGACAGTGAATATTTGCATTTATAACAGCCATTTATCAAAGAATGTTTCTTGTTAGTGGTGAATGCCTCAAACAACTTGTAATCTACATTGTTTTCCCTCTTTTGGTGTCTCTGATTAAATATATCCAAATGGACACTTAAGCCACCTGAAAGCTGAATAGCTGATTAATCAAAAATCAGTTAATGACAGTACTTATAGCATAAGCCTTAACTGTTTCTGATTGTGCTTGGCTGGATTGAGAGAGACTGCTCTGTGATATCACTTGCTTCATTTGTTTCTAGTTTGAAGCCGCACTAGAAGCTCTTCACAAAATGAATCTGAGTTTAGCGCTAACCACTGTGCTGTATCTTGTGAAATCTAAAATCAACTTTACTGGAACAACAGAAACGTCACTCTTAACATAGCTCATGCCCAGATACCTGATGTATTTCTTTTATCCTGCTATCATATCACTAGAATTCAAGTGTAGTGTAAAGAATTTAATAGTTGCAAGTAATGTTAGAGTGAAGATGTGCCTAGGTCCTGCCATGTTATTTGCTTAATTTTCTAGGTTTGTGTTTTTCAAACATTTTTCTTTCCTCATGAGTTCTTGCACTGAGCATTCATGATCTTGAGCTCTGTCACACAATGGGTGAGTGGAAATAGTAACTGCAGTTCAGAGAAAATAGGCTTATCTTAAAATCTATGGAATTTTTTGTTCTTTTATTTTCCAAGCTGACTTCTAAATTTTTTTTTTTTTTTTTTTTTGCTTTTTCTTTAAAAACTTAGTTTGACAAAGCTTCAGAGTATTGTTTTAAAGGTGCTCAGCACTTGAAGCAGTGGGGTTCAAAAAGTCTCTGCTTGGTGATTAGTCATAAAGAGCAGTTTGAAGTTGCAGCCTTCTGTATTTGTAGACCATAAGCCTGAGCCTTCAGCAGCAAAGCTCAAATCTGATCTTTAAATCTCAGCTGCACAAAATAGGAACACGTGCATCCTTTCACAGTATTACAGTGCAGAATTTCTTTCTGTGAGCAAGATTGTTCACACAAATTTACGGTGGGCCTGGAAAATATTTTTGGATTAGTATCTTTTCACAACTCTTGTATTAAGAATTTTGTAGTAATAGTAATATGATAGTTATTTACATATTCACTTGTGGTTACTGTGACTGCTTTTTTTATTAGCTAGTAAGATGTATCAATTATAAGCCTGTGTATACCCACCAGCAGCTTGACAAAACTAGGCTTTCTCCTCTTTTATTTTTCCTTACTTCTATTTAAATACTTTAGACATGGCTGACTTTTACCAATAAGTTTATTTCATTAAGGTTAAAAAATCTTTTTTCTTCTTGTATCGAGTGAATCTTTCTAAAACAATAAAGATATCATGGATAATACCAAATTAAGCAGGACTTTCAATCTGCTTGAGAGCATGAAGGCTCTGAGTGAGCTAGATTGGTGGAGAGAGTCCTTTCTCATGGCATTTAACAAGGCTAAATCCCTCGTGCTGTATTTGTACCCATGCTGTGGTATACGGAATGGGGTATAGGGAGTAACAGGAATGTTGCCTGAAGTAAAAGGCCCTTGAGGTGCTGGCTGAACATGAGCCAGCAAAATGCCCAGGTGGCCAGGGAGTTTAATTTCTTCATTATATAGTTGTTAATGTTCCTTCTTGTCTTTCAAGTAACATTATATTGCTGTTCCATCAGTGAATTACTTCCCTTCATTCAGTGTCTTCCCAGGAAAACTTATCATATAATGCCCTTTCAATTTCTATTATATGTGCTTGGACTTGCCCTTTTGCAATCACTCTTATATTTCCATTCACTACAGGTGAAAGCTCTGACTAGCATGAAAGTTACATACAAAAAGGAAATGTAAGCATCTCCCAAGGTCCCATATGAAAAGTCTTCAACAGAACTATTGATTTCTAGATAGCAATACACATGTACATGATAGCTTCAGGGAAGAAGAAACAATCAAAGTGTTAAAAATCACTCAAAACAGAAAAGAGGCGTAGAATATTAGAAGAAAGAAATAAACAGTTTGCCTTAGTATATAGTATAGTTCTGACTGGTCAAATAATAAATAAATAAATAAATAAATAAATAATAAATAATGACACAGATTTCATCCACAGATTAAGGAATGGATTTTTTACCTTTCGGGGATTGGTCTTCCACCTCAGTTGATGGAACCAACTACCATAAGTGCATACATTGGCCAGGGCTCTTCTGTCATCATAACCTTCAAAAATCCAACTTCTGAAAATGTGTTAGTAGATGTCGTGCTAAAAGGTACAGTATTGTTTTTGGGTTGGAAGAGGTAAGCTTCTTCATTAGCAGTGTCTGTGAGACAGGATTACATTTGTCTCATTCCATTTGTAAGCAACAAGTGTATTGTATATCATTCACATGTACCCACTATGTTGCGTGAGCTGGGAAATAACATAACCCTGTAACCTTTTGTATCCTGCACTCATGTGTACGTGTAGCTGGTTGTTTATTCTGAACTACACTTCTAGTATTTCGACATTAGGAGATTCCATAAGAGAATAACATAATAACATAATTACAAAATTAATAACATAAGCATAAGAGAATAACGAAGTCAAACATGCACAGGTAGATTTTAAGTTGGATTTTCTAGAGTCATGCCATGATTGGAAGCTTGTAGTGCATAGAATAAGTGAAGAAATGCAACACCAAAAAAAAAAAAAAAGCAGATTCATGTTTGTTAGTTGCAGTGAATTCATGCTTTCGGATAAATTACAAATTTTGAGATGTGAATTAGAAATACAAAGACTTGAGAAACTTAACTACATCACACGCTAGAAAATTGAGTGCAGTTCTACAATCTGCTACTGAAATAAACTCTTATAGAATCACCACCATGTGAAGTCTCCCTGCAATAGCAATCATAGACATCTGATTGTTTCTTATAAGCTTGCCATGGTCACCATTTTTATTTGATCTATGATTCTGAGAATAAAAAAGACTTCTCAGAGATCTCCTGAGAATCCGGTGTAAGATCTTCTGAGCCATCATTTTGAATTGATGATATGTTTCCAAAAACTTCTTACTGTGTTTGCATTCTTGTTGGTTCCTAGGCTTAGATCTGCAATGACGCTTTAGTTTTGTTAGATCTATGCCATATACTATACAATTTCTTTAGAGTAATACAATTAAATGTTACTAAACTGAAGCTGAAAAACAAGTAACAGTCAAAATTTGCTGCCAAAGGGGCATGTATTAATGTGGTTTGAAATGGAGATGGGCAGCTTATAGGGAAGCAATAGGCAATAGACTAGTTAGAGCAGCTTTATGCATTCAGATCCAGAAGTCCAGATAAAATTCATAAAGTTATGAAAGAGTTGGCCAGTGTGATTGTGAGGGAGAATTCATGTTGATCAGGAGAAGTCCCTGATAAATGGAAAAAAAGTTATATTGTTCCTTTCTTTTAAAATGTTAGGAGAAAGACTGAGGAAGTGGTAGGTTGATCAGTCTCACTTCAGTCCCTGATAGGGTCATTAGAGTTAGACACATCGTCTTGTACTCTGTGCAGCACATTCCACTCCATTTCCAAGCACATGAAAGTCAAGAAGGTAATCAGAAATAGTCAAATGGATATGCTAACTGCAAATAATGACTAGCCTGATTGCCTTGCACATAGAAACGACTAATTATGCAGACAGAGGGGGAGCAGTATGCAGTATACTATGATTTAGTAAGACTTTTGTTACTGTTACCTATATCATTCTCATGTGGAAGCTGTTGAAGTCCAGTCTTGATGATTGGGCTGCTGAGTAGGTTGAAAGCTTGGCTGAAATACTGGTCTCGAAGGATACTGATCAGCAGTTTGTGGTCCTCTGCTGCTCATGTATATTGTACTCCAAGGACTGATAATGAGGTCCATATTATTCACAGGTTTATAAATTATATGGACAGTGACACAGTGTGTAAGGTAAACTGGGTACAGTGTCTGACAGTATGAGTGGCAGACTTTCGGTCCAGGGGGACCTTGATTAGTTGTTGGAACATCTCTTTTTTCTAATTGCTCCTGCTCATCAACTCATCAACCTGGGGGCAGGTGAGAATATAATAAACCTTTAATGCTTCTACTAATGCAATCTTCGTTCCTTTGTATTTCTCATTCCATCTCCCCTTTGTTCTTAGTATATGTATCTCAGATCAGACACTTAAAGAATTACTATGAATTTCTAGCTATGCAACCCACCCTATGTGATCAGAAATTAATTGATTATGTTATTTCCTGAAGTGAAGATATGCATTTCATATATGACATGAAGCTTCCCACTGCACATCACTGAGTGCAGCGTGTGAAATGGAAGCTGGTCTTCTGATCTGTACCAAGAAGAAAGATTAAGATAAGCAAGCTGTGTGGTTTGAGCATAAATCTAGTGCCAAATAGCACAGTTTACAACTTTATTCCTACTAAATATTATTTTTAAGAAAGCTAGTCTAATCTACTATTTATACAAGAATAGAAAATGACAGACAAACTTCTCCTCAAAGCAGTATCTTCATAAATGTTTTACAGAGCTTAAACATTGGTTCTAAAATGTACTGTGATTTAATCTAATTGCGATGTTCTAAGGGACATCAGTAGAACTTGCATTGCATAAAGTTTTTAATGAAAATGTGGTCATCTTTCTAACTGGAGCATCAACTTGTCCCAGGGAGATTTTCACTAACAGAGAAAGTGTGGAAACAGCTAGCTTAGTCGAAGACTGATGTTGGCTTTTATGCATCAGAAGTTTGCAGTCTATTTTACTGTACAAATCAGTACATGTGATCTGTGGAGTTATTAAGAATTTTCTTTGAGAAAATTAATTTATAATATCATCTTTATGGAACTAAACCTGTACTTGTCCTCTAAAAACTGTCTTGAATTTGTTAATCAGGTTAATCTGTAATGTTAATATGTTAATTTTCTAATTCAGTTGCTGCTGGTGACCTGTAAATACCGTTTGTGTGTTTGTGATCGTAATAAGATATTCATATTGTCTTTAGAAGAGTTTGTGCACTGTATGGTTTTTTTCCTTGTATAATTATTTGCCACAAAACCTATTTCCTTCTTTTCAGAGCAGGAGTAATCTGATCCCACATGCAATTTTTTGTTTAGTATTTCTGGTCTTTACATGATCTGGAAAATAATTTTCATAATGACTTCTACATTTAGTTGAATTTTATTGTTGTCAAGCTATAGTTTAATACACAAATTCAGATATTGTAGATACCATAGCAATACAGATATGGTAGCATAGTGTGCAGTAGAAGCTAATTCATTTGATTGGTTGTTTTTTTTTTTCAACATTAAGAATGAATTTGCCACCCCACAGTGCTAATCTGTCAGGTGAGAATGTAATCCTAGTATAAACACATTAGTTTTAGTACACTTCCTTTTCTGCCAATAGATGAATTTTGGTAGCTGTGAATTTTCTCTTTCTGAACTTCTTTTTCTGTTTATTTTGCTTGTGTCAGTTTATTAATGAGGTGTCCAAAAATTAACAGTATTTGAAGACCATATGCATTCCTGTTTTATAGACAAAACTACATTTCTTACCTATGCTGCGATGCTCTATACTTCATTTTAATTTGACTTGGCATGAAGTACATATTTTTTGCTGTTGGATCAAGCACAAACAGATCAGGAAGGATAATATTATTACTTCAAACATAATGATAGTAACCTTCCATCTGACTTACTAGACTAGACTAGGAGTTCTAATCTAAGAAAGGTAGTCTTGATATTTAAAGAGACAGTGACAGCCTAGTAATTCTCAAAAATTTCTGTTATTTTTTTCTTGAAAAATCCATAGAGTAAAAATAGCTATGTCAGCAGGTAACTCAAATTCACAGTAGTTTTGGAAGTGTCTCTGAGAACAGCTCTTGAACCTGCAAGCTTATTAATTTAAAATCATGCAGCTAACATCCGTAAACGTCTTAGCCAAATTTTTAGCATAGGATCAGGTTACTGGATGCATTCCTTATTAAATCTCATGATGAACTTCTCACAGTTATTGGGGGCGAGAGAGAGAACAGAATGGGGAAACTGGCAGAAAGTAGCAAGTCAGAATGCAGAATGAAATGTTTGATTGATCTTGATCTGAAATTGTATTTCAGATCATGTACCTCTTCAGAGTGGCAAGAACGAAAATAGGACATTTCAATTAAATTGTAAAACAGCAAACATAAACTATTAAAGATTTACTTTTAAAAGAAAGAAGAAAAAGAAATTAAAGAAGTTTCAGACACTAGCTGTATCTTGATTTCAATCTTTTGCCTAGACAGACTCAAAAATATGTTTAGAATTGCATAGTTTAGCATTGAAAACAGAATTAATTGGAAGTGCATAATTGGACCATTTCTGAAGCTGTATTTTCATTTCTGAAGATTTGTCAAACCCAAGAGCATTGCTCTTCAGAAACGGTTCTGTGAATTTTGAATGATATTTTAGTGCAAAGAGGGTTTTATTTTGGATAAATATAGAACAAGTAAAACCACTCCCCATTAGAGATTTTTTGATGAAGGTATGAAATTGTGGACCTGACAGCAACTACGAACAAGAATTTTTTTTCCTGGGAACTTTATACATATGTGTTGCTTAAATCTGCTGCTCTTACATAAACATTCATGGCTACATTAAGAATGCTTGTGGGAGTAATACTTACCTGACAGGATGTAATTTGTCCCAGTTTGAACCAGTGATCAGAGTTACAGAATACGTGAACTCATTGCAGATGGTTTTTAATAGTTGACCTGTTTCAAGTTGAATGTAATTGCTGCTGTGGGAACACTGCTATACAATTTTTCTACCAAGATGTTACAGAAGCAACAAAACTAATATATGATTTATAGTACTGAAATTGCCAGTGAATACGCAACCACAGAGTCTATAACAATTGCCCCTAGGTACTAGTGGTTAGTTAACGTCTAGAACACTTTAGTTTAGTTGACATGGATAATTTAATTTAATGTTTTCAATGAACAGAGTATATTCTAAAGTTTAACAAAGAAAACTGCAACTGTTTTCTAGAGGACATTCACTTCAAAGATTGAAGAGCCATGATCAAATAAAATATTCAAGTTACAATGATAATTAGGAGTTGGGTATGTGAAATTGGTTCCCTTTTGGAATCCAATCTTATCTGCTTTATCAAAACCAATACCCGTGGCAGCATACAATGTTGCTTTTGATACAGGCATATGCACAGTGATATTAAAATAGCTGTCTCATATTATTGATTATTAAGACTTGCTTTATTTCCCAGAGAAGATTTCATGCACAGTGGTTCAGTCATCTCATTTCCACACAAAAAAAATTCCAAACTAAGATTGAGACTTATAAAATGCACATTGTTTTTGTTATCTAAAAAAGAGTGTCTTTGCTAATTTGGATATTGTTTAACTGCAAATGATTTAAACTTTGCTTTTCTAGGTAGAGTGTTGTATTTCAATTACATTTAAGAAAAAAATCCATATGGTAGCTCTATTTATCTTCCCATTTGCAAATGTATTTTTCAAAGCATCCATCTTCGAATCTTTCTTGTTAGGGAAAACGTTAAAACACTTTTAACTTCTAAATGAGTTTCCCCGAATGTGGATTGTTTTTGTTTCTCTTCTCATTAGATCAGGAGCAGTGCAGCTGTTATCTCAATGCATCCGTTCTTTCTGAGTCAACCAGTAAGGAATCTGCTTTCCACCTTTTACTCAAAAATACACGAGGTATGTAATTTATTGTATAATACTTGGAAATTTTTACAAAGTGTCATCTTTTATGGTCCGTCAAATCTAGAGTTTATATAAAATTCAGCATTTTATTAAGCATAGCTCTTCCATTTGATGCACTGAATCTTACTGACATGAAAATAAGAATTAGCCCAATGTAACTGAAGTTTGTTTTACTTAAAAAATTAAAAATAAATCAAAGGTTCATCCGGTAAAATTCTTATCATGTTTGATTTGTTTATTTTTGATGGTTACTTTTCTCTTACCTCTGCAATGATTTGCTTAGACTTTTGAAAAATGAATTCTTTTGTCTTAATCATCAAAGCACAAATGTTTGTAGGAATAATGATTACAAATAAAAGGACGCCTGGATGCCTACCTGTGTGACCTGCTGTAGGGAACCTGCTTTGGCAGGGGGGTTGGTCTCGATGATCTGTAGAGGTTCCTTCCAACCCCTACGATTCTGTGATTCTGTGATTCTGTGAAAAGAAACAAGAGGGCTGTAGCCTGACCCCATAATACCTACTACATCTATGATATACAAAGGTGAATGAGCCCATACAGTACTGCAGTCTTGATGCAGTCCTAGAAGATGCTCTGAATTAAGAGACTAAATTCAAATAAGTAAAGTTGTATTTTAGAACTATCATATAGAAGAAAGCAATCATTAAAATTCTGAATTAAATTTTAAATTAAACTGAACAGCTTCTTTAAAGTTCTTTGTTAGGAAATCCCACAGTAAGTTATTGTTTCCTAAAACTTGAAGCACCAGAAAGGAAAAACGTGTAATTAGTAAGAAATTCTTTTTAAAACAAAATGTTTTCTTGTTTGAAGAGTCAGGTAAGGGTAAAAGAAAGGGGTAAGAAATCACAGTAATAAATGTGTTAAGCATTTGATGACCACTTTACATTTTACTGAATTTATAGAAAGCAAAATAAGAATTCACAATTATTTTGATATGTTTATTTTCCTCTTCAGACTTGCCTGTCCTTTGAACTCTATTTTTCTATGATACAGATTTCATTGAAAATTACCATTTTCTCTATTTTCGTATGTTGCTTGTGGTAGTTTCAAACGTGACAATAAAATCTAGAAATTATTAACTTGAACTGTCTGGAAAGAATTAAATTATTTGCACAGAGGTTTTGAGCTAGATTTTATATGATATTTTCAATCACATCTGATCCGAGATAGACTGCCGTAGTTAATTGCCCTTAGTGCTGTAATTTTACCAAAATTTTACAGATTGTATATGATAGGATGTATATGATGGTATTCATATCTTAAACCATATATTAAATATATAATTCTGCTTTGGTAGTATCTCATACAATTGCGTCTGTTGTATCCATTTCTTTCTCTTTTGGAATTGCATGTTAATACAGATATCAGAATAGCCATATCACTTTCCTCAAAGAGACGATATCTTACTCTAATTAAGGACATGAGTTAGAAAAAAGAAAAGAGGATTACTTGTTTCCATTTTTGTTCAAAACTTTGCCAAATAGTGTGGTTTTCCTGAAGCTGTACTTGAATACACCTTTCTGTAGTAGGAAATGTAGCAAACTCTTTATTTTCACTCTTTGAAACTTCCTATGTCACAGCATTATTTCTGAGGGATATAGCAAGAAGGATTTAGAACAAGAAGTAAAAATTTACATAAGCAGTAGATGAAGTGTGAATCAGGTACAGGTTTTAGAAAAACTGCTTCAGCGCTGTTACCTACCTAAAAATACTATGAAAACATTTTGAAAGCAAATATTTTTCTGACTGTATTTGCCACAATATGATTACTACATCATTTTATGTGCTTGAGTACTTATGTACACTTGTGGAAAAAAACTTGATTGCTTGCTGCTAATTTATTACTTGTCTTGCTTCACTACCTATTTTGACTAATGCAAAGACTGAAAGTAGAAATTCAGAAATAGTGAAGTAGGCTTAAATTTATGTTCCAAAATAATAATTAAAAAAAAAAAACAAACAACAAGCTGGAGTGCTTATGACTCTTCCCCAGTAACACATACTGCTGTAGCTTAAATGGTCCTGATACTGAAGTTACGATCCTGTTTTCCATTTGACTTTCATTCTTGGCAGATTATGGCTTAGCATAACTCAAAGATGTTCCAGGATATCAAGAAGTTTGACTATTGTGAATGACTTGTTGAAGCACCAAACAAAAAAACAAGTTTTTTAGATCTCTCTCTTCACATTTCATCATAATCTTTGTAGTGTATATGTAGAAACTTCTGCATTTTAATGCTGGCTTTTCACTTGTTGCATGATCATCTCTTTCCTCACCTTTTTTTATTGAGATCTTTATGAGGAGCTATTTCATTTTTGCCTTCTAATATTTCTATAGTGTAAAATAAATGTATTTATTAACTTCCCAAGTACTAAGGAAGGCAGACTAATATATATTCAATAAATGTATGCTCTGTAAGGTCAACAAATAACTGCCTGGCAATTAAATATGAGATACTAAAATTCTGTGTATGCACTTCAGAAGCTTCTGTTACTGTTTCATACTTTATTAGGCAATAATTGCAAAAGCATTTTAGTGTACTTTTTATGATGTGCAGTCTGCTATGATTATGGATAATTTACCTTTTAAACTAATTCCAACTAAGAAAGGTTATAAATTCTGTTCACGTCTCCAGGCCATTTTCCTGAAAGGTCAGTTTTCAATACAGTCCTTTATTTCTGTATTTATTTGCATCCATTTTTTCTTTTAGTAATTCTGTATAAGTTTTTCTATTTTTTTCACTTGTGATTGCTTTTAAAGATGGAAAGACAATGAAAATAACACACTTGGTTTTCCCAGTTTTCTTAGTCTGTACACTCCCTCTCTTTCTCTTTTATAATGCTTTCATTATCACAAAATGACTGAAAGAGCTACAAAAATGATCTATGATAAATAGTTCTCCATTTTAGCAGAATATTTTGAAATGAAGTTGGAAAATAATACTCTTTTGCCTTTCTTCACTGTTTTATGTAGACATGTTTTAAGCACTTTTGACGACATGGAATAATTTTAATACTTCATATCTTACATCTGAGGTTGTGTCAGGAGGCAGTCATTATCATATAACATAGAACCCATAGGAAAGGGGCATTAAAGCAGTAAAAAGATGAAGCAAAATATGTTTATACAAAGTTGTACCCTGTTTTTATCTTCAGAAACTGTTATTAATAATGAAATTAGCTGGAGAAAAAAGAAATATCTTTCTGAACTGCTGAGGTTATTCAGTTATAAGAGGGTCATTTAAACTATGTTTACATTAACAAATAGAGTGAGACAGCAGTGGTGGATGTGTTGCCCGAAATGGATGCTTATGACCTGACATCCAAAGTACATGCATTATGGAGGTTTTCTATGTGTCTCTTTCAGGCCTGATCTCATGCATTATGCAGTTCTGAGTAAATGAAGCACACCTTGTGATCTATTTTCAAAAAGAATTCAGTTTACCCACAGTTGGAGAGACTTTGTTGCAAACCGTAATAAAATAAAGGAGAACAGTTAGGAAATTCATTTAAAAAAACATTTCCCTTCTTTTGGAGGTTTTAGATTCAACACTGGTGAATCTAATGGTGCACGGTTTCTCAGGGAAACTTAAGATTTCATAGGGAAACTGATGGAATTAATTGATTTGCTGGAGGATTTGGTTGCCAGATTTCCTTTGAATTTCCTTGGTCTAACTACTCTTCTGTTTCATCTATTCAAGACTATTTTCTGATGAGTATTTATTACTTTTATTTAGTTTCAATTTTCTCTCTTTTTCTAATCTTTACTTCCTTCCCTGAATTTTCATCTTTTGAAACTATCATGCTTAGCCTTCTGCAGTAAAGCTGTTCAATAGCTATAAAACTCATACAAGTAGGTCATAAGCTGGAATATATGAATTATTTGTGCTACACAAGGTTCTTTCTGAAAAATACACAGCTTAGTTCTAGATCAAAAGCCTTCATTGTCCATGAGACTGACCTCTAGTGTCTGTGGTGAATATGCTAGCATGTGGAAAGACAGAATTTGTGGTTCTCGAGTTAGATTTTCTTGAATATCTTCTGTAAAGTGTAAAATTCTGGAGTGATGACAGTAACTAATATTGAATTTGAGCACTTTATTTAGGCAAGTAATTTGGAAATTATGTAAATCTAGATAAAACAGCTTGGATTGAATCTAATTCACTCTAAAACTTAGGGCTGAGATTGTTGGCTTGAGCTTTCTCTTTGATTGTCTCATTAAGTATTTCACAATTGGGTAAAATCAGTGCCAAAAGGCTTCACAGGTAAGTGTTAGATGTCTGTCTGACTTCAGATCAGGACAGTGAGACTCATGGAAGACATCTGTTAGTGTGCATAGAGATCCTGCAGTCAGCATGTGTGCAACTTATGAATACACAGATTCAATTTATTCACTAATCCATGTAGTAGATAACCAGGGCTAATATGTAACTTGACTAACTATTAATATGCTCAATGTTCCCAGTGAGACACACGATGCATCTCTGCTGAGTGATTTGACATCAGTCATCTGGGGAAAGGTCAGCTGCTGTTCTTGGAATGTACTGATGCATGATGTTGCCAGCTGCACTTTCTTCCCTTTGATTTTTTGCGCCTTTTCATTTTTTGTTGTCTCCAGTAGAGCCCCTGTGCTGTTAGTACCATCTCAGCATTTCTGTATGCATTTTTAAACTTTTCTTATCTTTCAAGACTTAGATAATTTCTCACACCTTATCAACCTACCCAGTAAAATCAATCCAAAATTGAGGACCTGTAATATGTCTGATTAGTCTTTGCATCACACGCAGGTGAACTTCAACACAGATTACACATGCTCATAAAGAAATGACTGTTTATGCTCACCACAATGTAGCAACCTTCTCAGAGCGCATTCATGTCAATAACGTTCTGTCGTCTTGGCCATTTTTTGCCTATGTAAGTGGCTGTAGTCTTGTCTGAACCACGAGCTAGCATCTTGCCTGATTCTGATAAGTGCCATTGTGGAACTCAGAAGCTTGTATAGATGCAGATTTGCTTTGTAAAATTTCTAACAAGAGAGAAACGCATAGGACTCCTTCCTAGTCCATGTACATGGCAAATTCCTGATGGCTGAATCACCCTGACTTAAATCTCCCAACCATGTGAAAACTTTGTAAGAGTAGTGATCTAATGTTATAGCTGTTGGAAAAGCATACTTTATTTAAAAGGATAACACTACTGGAACATGATGTGACAACAGCAGTGGTATAGTCTATGCCATATATTTTTTTCCAGAGGCATATGCTGTCAAAGTCAGTGCATTCAAGCTGGTGGCATTCTTGAGTGCAGATTTGTCTCCACTGTCAGCATGGGAAACTCTGGAGAGCTCCCTAAAATCTCAATACATTCAAGGCTTTCCTCACATGGAGAAAATTGATAATCAGGAGCAACATTTTTGTGTCACATTGTAAGGCACTCCTGAAAGCTGACTATGAGAATTAGCAGATTAGATTCTGCTCAAAAATATTCTTATCAGGAAAGGCTAATTATAGGTGGTGGGATTTATAGGGTTAATGATTTATATATACTTTTCAGCACCAAAATGTTTGCTTCATATACTGGTACAACAAAACAGGAAAGTATCCTGGTACAATGAGCCATAAAACTTGGAGTTTGTTCCTTGTAGTTTTCTGGAGTTTCAGGGCATATATTGTATATACTTCTAGTCTGTTATAGGCGTTATTTTTACCTTTGTTTACATATTATACAGGGTGGGCATATCTTTACTTGTTTTTTTTTTTTTTTTCCAAATCCAGGCAACTGTTTTAGTGAAATAACTAAGTGAAATGCAATACTATAAGCTTAATAGAAAGTGTTGATAGCTGGTCGTTGTTCTTTTAAAATCAGTCCCTTGAATTCAAAGAGTAGAACAGTACATTAACTTGGAAACGATTTATCTACTTCAGCATGCTTTCGTATGTTGTAAAAGGAGAGAGAGGGAGAAAAATGATCTTCAGGAAAGATAACAGAAATTCATCTTTTGTACAGTCCTCCCATGTAGATTTATGGTGGAAAACAGATTTTAAATGTATAATTGCCTCACAGATTTAATTCAGACCATGCAGTACATTTCATCAGAATCTCATGGCTTGTTATTGAGCACCTGAATACAGCACTTCAGAGCATTTAAACTATGTGAATTGGCCTCCCAGAAGGCTGTTATTTAACTTTATCTTAGCCTATTTCTCTACTTAAAAACATCTACTGTATTTTAAAATTTGATAAGGGATTATCTCCCTTAATTTCAATAGAACTAGAAAATGAAAAGATTATTAATTCTACAGCATATTGCTGCTAAGCTATTTGGTAACAGCTGTGAGTGGACAAGATGGAGCCATGTGTCCTTCAATAAGATACAATTACTTCCTCTCTCCCTCATTTCTTAGTTCTTGCTTCTAATCTTGATCTGTTTAGCTACTAAATGCACTGAAAACTCTAGAGACACTTTTCTTTCAATCTGTATTTACAGATTTTTATAGACATTAGACCAAATTTTCTAGCCCTAAATTAGCAGTTAAATTATCTGCATTAATCTACTGCCAGCCACATGTGTACAGTGTGACAATTATCAGCAATATCAAACAAGTTGCTACTCAAGAAGCAAGCCTAAACAAAGCTCAATTTTCTAGAATTTGGTCTTATATCTGTTATACCTGTCCTCCACAATATGTCTCTGTTTCCTTTGAATTCATCTGTGCAAGATTCTTCCACATCAATGCTTCATGCCACCTACAATCTAATGATTGTTTCCAGCCATCTCTAAACTAGCCAGCAGCTTCCTGATAGAAAAGGATAATTTTTCAGTATGCTGTAGTTTTTGCTTCACTGCTGTGTCTAAGTTGAATGTCCTTGTTTATCCAGAGGAGTTTCATAATGCACTGAAGGAGTGTTAGAGACCTATGTCTAATTCTGCTGAAAGTGGACAGCAGACTAAACAAAAAGCAAGCAAACAACCCTCTTCTGATACTGATATTAATTATAAAGTAGACAGAAAGACAGAAAAAGTATGTAGATGTAAGGTTCTTGAAAACACTACCTCAAAGTAATGCATATTTAAAATGTATATTTAAATGAGGACATATATGTAGGAAAGAGGATGAATCTTCTGCATAACAGTTTTGAAAATTGAAGATTGTGATTAAATTTGATATTTTTCACAAGACGATTTTTGGGAATGAAAGAAGGAAGAACTTGTCGGTTTTAACTTCAATTTTTTTTATTTTTTTATTTTTTTATTTTTTATTACTACATTTTGTCCTCAAGAAAAGAGGCAATTTACACTTATTTTTTTAACTATTCAAAGCATAAATGCTTGAAGTCAGTACTGAAACTAAATTTTCAACACAGAAGTTTTATGCCTTAAGAATGCTTGATAGCTACAGTGTTGAATTAATGTTCACTTCTTTCCTACAATGAGTTTGTCCAGAGCTCTTTTTTTTTTGTAAAATGTTTTCATTGATTTTTGGCTGATTGTTTTGTTAAAGAAGAAATGGCCTTTTAGACTGAAATGAAGAACGAGTCTCAAGTATCAAAAAAAGCTAAGTGAAAGTCAAATTCTATATATAGTATGTACTCAGTACCTAAATCACAATTTTTAGCCATAGTGGAAACACAGCCCTTCTCAATAGTGTCTCAAGCTTCAAAATCAATGAACGGTTGATCCTTAGAAGCATAGAATAACAAGGTTGGAAAGGACCTACAAGATCATCTAGTCCAACTAGACGTCATTAGATTTCTCTTTCTTAAGATTTCTCTTAATCAAAAATTTAATTTAAATGCCCTACTGAAGTGTGCTTCAGCTTCATTTTTAAAGTTTTATTTCACAGCCTTAAAGCTTTTTGTTTGTCTGTTTCAGTATGATGTTCTGATCCCTACTCCGACCCTTTTCCTTCTCCTCCTAAATAGTATCCCACATTTTCCATAGTCCAGGCTTCAGTGATAGTATGAGGAGTCACTGTATATTGGTATTTAGAAGACAGCACTCTACAACTTCCTGAAGGGAGACTGGTGAGGAGGGGCTTGGCCTCTTCACCCAGGCAATGAACAGGAACCCAGGGAAATGGCTGCAAGTTGTGCCAGAGGAGGTTTAGGTTAGACATGAGGAAGAACTTTTTCTCTCAGAGAGTGGTCAGGCACTGGAATAGCTGCTCAGGGAGGTGGTGCAGTTGCTATCTCTGGCAGTGTTCAAGAGGCGCCTGGATGAGGAGTTACGAGACATGGTTTAATTTGTGGTAGCAGTGGTAATGAGAAGACAGTTGAAATAGATGATCTTTCAGGTTATTTCCAACCTTGTGATTCTATGATTCTATGAACTGTTAGACTTTTTCACAAAGCCTTGATACTTAGTTGGAGTGATATACTGAGGAGACTGCAAACACCAAGCTGTTCCTGGAATCTCCTGGAATTTAGTGCAGTGTAGTACAGACCTATGTATATCAAAATTGAGTGTCTTGTTTTTTCTTATTTGTGGAAAAAAAAAAAAATCCCACATGGATTTCCATAATTGCCCTGCCAAATACATAATTTTCATCCAGAGCTCTATACATTCTGTTTACCACCTCCACCCATAGTTCTACCTGACAACTCTTTGATAGATATATAACACTGTTGCTTTATGAAAATAGTCTTAAATTGCAACATCACTTTCTGTTGCATGTAATCTCAATTTGAATACAAAGGGAAAGGTTGTTTTGTTTTCTTTCCTTTTGTTTAGTAGTCCTTGCGGTTATTTAGGAAAACTGTCTGAATGTGTTGGACATGCAGACATTTATTTTCTACTTCTTGTTGGAGTCAGCATTGGCTGAGCTTTAGTTTAGCAATATATTTCTTAGTTGGATTCGAAGCTGTTACCATAGCAGAAAATATCTTGCCGAATAAAGCGTAAAATTAAGAGGGTCTATGATGTAGTGAAAGATTTAGAATGCTTAATAAAAACACAGTGTGAACATCTAACTGTTAAAGATTAGAGTTCAATGATCTTTGGAACCATGAAGATTTAGTTTTCCTATCTTACAGAGATGAATTTGAGTCAGGGTCTTCTGCCTCACAGCAGTCAAGCTGAGCAGTTATTCCCCCAGACATACTGGCAGGCACGCACACAGAGTACAAACACAACCAATCCCAGAGTTCAGTGCAGAGAGCAGTGCCTTTACCAGCATTCCCATAAAGACAGCTAGCACACATGTAATTATGAACAGCATGGACAGCCTGCTGCATTTTCGGGTATTTGACTGATTGGCACTGAGCTGTGCTGGAGGTACAGACGTTGCCCTCACTCTCTTGATGCATTAACACTACCCTCAGGTCTTCTGAATGCTATCATGCAACTTAAGTTTCTTCAGTACTCAGATCTGTGGCTCCTTACCTGGACATCAGCATAGACTTTGGGTCTTTTTGGATCCTGGTCTGCTCCCACTTCCTGGTTAATCTTGCATGATGTTCACCAGCAGAATGTATTTGTATGTATTTGTTCACCAGCTCATATGTCCATGCGTGACTGCTAGTCTCTTGAATACTAAACTAGCACAGATTTAAGTCTGACCTAATATGCAAAGTCAGTCTGATGGCCAGTCACTGATCCTTATCATGGATTTTCCCAGACACTGATGACCTTGCTGGCTAGTATGGATTGATATAAGACAGCAGCTGACATCCTGCCACCAACACAAAGCACTGCTCCCTCTGGTAATTGTTTTTAAACATTCTACCACAGCTGATGCTAGAGCCATATCCTCCTTGCTGTCTATTCCAGCTTAAAGTTTGCTACTCACTGACACACAGAGATTCAGAATAGGAAGTGTATTTACACAGAAGATAGTTAGAAATAGGATTTAATAAGAGTAAAAGATAGTGATTGAGCTGAGGCTTAGGCAGACAGCTTTACTGATCAGCACCTGCTTACACAGCTGGTGTCTTTTATCCTCTTTCCTTTATTTTCCTATGCTTTTCCTTCTTCATCTACTTCAGTCTTTCTATTTTCTCTCCCATATTCACTTCTCTTAACTTCCTGTAAGTTTTGTACTCTGCAAATCTTCTGTTTCCCCTGTTCCCCATCATAATTTCCGTACCCCTTTAGGCAATAATCCCAATAGCATGCCAGAGATTTCACTTCATTATCTTGTGGGTTTCCCACAAAGGACAATGGCCAAATCATAAAGGGGTTCTGTAACTTGTACTCTTCCTGGATTTAGCATTGTAGTCACTGAACATATCAAAGGAAGTTGGATGTCTGCCCTTGTTCTCTGCTCCCCATTCAGTACCTGTCATTAACAACACTTGTCAAGTATCTATGTTGGCAAAATTCTAACATACTAAAGACTGGATTTTAAAGAGGACAGATATATTTGTATCTTTGAAAACCAATTTTCACAAATGTGTTCAAATAATACGTTTAGTTCTGTGGCAGGGTATGTGATTAATTGAAAGAATAGCTGCTAAGAGTTGCATTCATAATTCAGACAAGTTATTCATGCTGGGAAAGATGCATTTTGTGTCATTGAGTGGTGGATGAAGTTGATATTTCAGTAGCATATTTTGGTATGTTTAATTTCTTATATCTGAGACAATCCCTAAATAAGAAAGAACATATACTTCAGTTGTAGTGAAATTACAGGAAATGTAAATGTATGTGTCAGGCATCTATTCTAATTGCTGTAATATGACTTGGTGTGATTTTTGTGTGTGTGTGTGCAACTATTTTGATAAATATTTTAGTTGTGGCAATACCTACATGTTCATCTGAAATTATGTATTTCTCCATGTCCACTATATATTATTAAACCTAACCTGTGTCAATGTTACTACAGCTCCTGTTCTTGATAAATGGTGACTTTAAAATTGTTCACTGTAGGGGAGGAATAATTTAATTAAAATGAACACCATGTCCTTACTATTCTACTGCTTCAATTCTCTTTAGAAATTTGTCATACTATTGCTAAGATTAATAAAGTATTCAAAATATTTCTTATAGGGGAAAAAATAAATTATTCACATTCTCATTAAAAATTGATATCTTTCATTTACAAGGGGAAATTAGATTCCCTGATTTACTTTTCTGTCATATTACGTGGATGATTAGGCAAGGTCTGTTTTGGTTTGATGAAGCTTCTGGAGTTGTATCTGTCAGTGCATATTTGCAAAAAGAATACTTAACCACTGCCACCTTTTTCCTCTCAATTTAAGTCTTATTTTTTTTCTCTTTTACATCTTATGATGTATATAGGTCCTCATTTTCAGCTTTTACAGAATTTATGCTGAAACCTTTCCTGTTTTACATGGAAATCAGGTTAATATTATCATTCATAAACACCTGTAATGATTACCTTGAATCTGATATAAATGTTGAGGTTTAACAAATATTATTTCTTTGACGATTTGCATCACTGCAAAGGGGAAGGGAAGAAGAGAGGAAAAAATGTTTGCCATTTTTCAATTTAAGTGTAACTTGGCTTTTGTGTCTGTTCTAATGTGACACTTGTCTTGCTCATGAATCATAGTACCTAAACTTGCAGAGAGGATTTTGATATCAAGTATTAGATAGAATTTGGGTGTCCCTGGGAGAAGCAGAACTAAGATCTATGTTGCAGTTAGATACAGTGTCTGAAACATAACCTTTATGATCACCAGGCATAATATCTCACAAACTTTGAAGCATGCAACAAAAAAATCTTCACTGGATAGCAGTGTTTGTGTTTCCTAAATATTCTTGTTTTGTTGAGTGAAGTAAACACAAGTTTTGCAATAACATTTTATCTTGAATTGTCAAACCTTCATCTGATCACTTAACGAACACTGAAAATCCCTTATAGATAAAATCTTTTTCTCCATAATAGATCTTAAGTTAAAACAATGATTAACAAATCATAGAAAATTGATATATATTAATTACAAGACCCACTTCCTTTATGAAAATGAATGTCAATTACATAAATGAATGAATGTGCTTAGTTGCAATTTGTATTACCTCTGCGACATATAACCTGCAGATGAATTGTGTGTGGTCATTTTAGAGACCTTTTCAGCTCCTTCTTTTCAACCACTAAAAAAATCTTCTCTATTAAATAGGAAAATAAGAAGTTAATTGTTAAAATCGCTGTTATTCAGACTTGTATGAATAACACATTCACTTTTCGATATTGCAAAAACAAGCAGCTCTGGTTTATCAAACACAGTGGTGCAAGACCACAATACACATCATAGTAACATAATGTCAATAGATGTTGAGGAAGTTTTGAATGATCTCCATCTTGCCAACTTTGCTTTACTTGCTCTTTAAGTGCAAGATCACAAACTGTATTATAATAATCCTTTTTTTTTTTTCCTTACTGTTTTGTCTCTTTACCAAAGAATGAAATTTTCTTATAGTTTAGTTACTTGGATACAAAGATTTAATTAATTCTTCAAACTGTGGATTAAGTTGAAATAGTTTTTTTTCTTTCTTTTTGCTACTGTTATCAGTTAGAGAAATTGTAGCTGGCTTTTCAAACTCCTTGGAACCTATTTACTTGTAAATTAAGTCCCTCTACTTGGTAATGTTAGCACATGTTGCCTTCTACAGATCTCAAAACTGATGAGTCCTTACATGGTATATGCATAAATCACATTCGAGTCCACAATGGCAATAAAAGATAAGTTCATGTAGACAGGGTAAATTAGTGTAGAGTCTGAGGTTAGTTTTAGTTTGAGATCTATAAGAGATAAGCGATTCTGGCTGGAAGCATTATTCATTAAAAAAAGAAGAGAGAAAGTTGATGTAAATCACTGCTGTGACCATAAATATCCAAAATGTCTCTGAATTAGAAAGGCATTTAACAGCTCAAAAGTTTCTTATTGGATGATTGTTGATATTTCTTTGCTTACCTTTTCTAGGGCTGGTAATCTTAATAGATTCTGGAGCAGGTTTTGCATGAAAGTGATCAAAGCCAGAACATAAGATGTATTATTTAAACTGTTATAGTTGACGTATGATTGATGATCTCTGTAAGAGACCACTACAGTTAAATCAGTGCTCGCTCCTAAAATTGTAATAAAATCATACAGCAACAACATTTAGGCCTACTTAACTTCATTTTTGCAAAGGCCAAAGAAATAATCAAAATAATCACTAATAAATGTATAAGAAATGAGGGTCCTTTTTCTTCTCTGAAGAATTTTTTTTTCCCAATAGAATTTTGTAAATACAATCCTGAAACCTTCTTCTCAGAGTGTATGATTCCCTCTTTACCCCCCTTTTTCACTTGCATTATGCCACAAGAAACATCATGAACTCATAGATAACATTAGGAGGGAAAAAGTACCAAGATCTGTGTTATTTTTGTTATTAATGCATCATATGCAATTTCTGTGGAAAGCTCACTGTTTCCAATGAGCTTTACTAAAACTGACAGCTGTTTTGCAGCTGATGTTTTTTATGATGTGTGCATATAGAATACAGTAGAGTGAAGATTTAGAAATGTTTGTTTTGCTGTCTGAGAGAAAGGACTAAAAATTGTGCAACAGAACTTTTCCTGTAAAGAGAAGTAACACAAAGAAAACAAAGCTGGAGGATATTCTCTGAAGATATTAGCTCCTAGTCTAAACTCAAGTGCTCCAATTGCATTGCAGCAATATTCTGTTTAGCCTTAGAATATTTCACTTACATGGAGAAAAACAAAGAAATTCAATCTGCGAAGTTACTGAATAGTGGAAAAGTTTAAAGAAACAGTGTTTTGAATAGTTCATGTAAAGACTGAACCCACAGCTCCAAAAACTACTGTTCTGCCTAAGGATTACGAATGAAAAGGTAGAATCTAGAACTGTTAATCATAGAATCTTAGAATATCTTTATTTGGAAGGGACCAGAAGGATCACTGTTCTCAGCTCCAGGCTCCACACAGGAACAACCAAACTCAGTGGGCAAAAGGGGGCATAACTAGAGCCAAAAAATTCTTGTTTCTCTAATGTGTCAGAGTACTAAAAGAGTTATTGTTAGTCCATTTACAATACCACTGCAATTTAGAATCCCAAATAATGCAGAAAAGTAAAATAGTTAAAAAGGTTATAAAGATGCTTATCCTCCTGGTACCACACTGTTTCCTAAGCTTGACAGCACCAGTCTTCAACAATGAACAGGCATTGGAAGGCAATGTCAAGAAGTTATGAATGTCTCAACTTCTGTGCTTGCTTAGAGGGCTAGAAAAGTGTATTCTTTCCTCACCAGTTTTAGGATCTGACTGGATTTATTTTTATGTCTTAATTGTCTTAATGCAGTCAGCATAAATAAATTTATTCTTACATCCTGTTCTTGTTTATTCAGTTCTGTATTCCCTAATATCTCTAAACTTGTTTTACAAGATTGTATTCCTGTTGTGGCTTTTTTGAATCGTATTTACTGTTGTGGACCTGTGGTATCATCCTGTGTTTGCACTCTTGTAAACCATTTTGTATTCCAAACAGAATAAAAAAACATAGAATCATAGATAATTCAGTCTGCACAGATATTTACTTTTTATCTCTAAACTCAAAGCATCCTAAAACAAACCTGACTGCTGTCCAATTGCTGACTGCTGACCAATTGCTGTCATAACGAAAAGAAACTAAAATCAATTTATGCCAGGACAAATCTCAATTAAATCCCAAGACCCTTTCTTATAATATCACTAAAAAGCCTTTTAATATTAATAGCAAGAAATCTCATTTGCTGCAATACAGAAATTTTATTTCCAGAAGAAAGAAACTTGCTAATATGGGAAGTATTTTAGTTTAGAAATTCTCCCTCCATGTGAATAATACGTTCTTCTCTATGTGATGGCTTCTGTGACTCACAGGAGTATTGTTTTATGACTATGTCACATTAGTGGGCAGAAGCTGCTTTTCAAGAGGGATTCTTCTTAAAAACTTTGACAATTTTCTGGAGTACTAGGAAACAACTGAAAAAAAAAAACCTGCAGAAACTAACATAGGGATCAATTCTGCCCTACTACAAAAACCTGTGAACCTTGAATGATGAAGAATATGAAAATTTATAACTCAGGAAATAGATATATGTGTAACTCACAGAGGAGAGTAATAGCTCAACTGGATTTTTCAAAGTGTATAAAATATGCCAAGAAAACAACTTTGGAAAAAGCAGAAGTGCTGAGTAATCACTGTATCTCATTCATGTACAGGAGTCAGTTGGAGACTTGTATCTGTTTCCAGTTTTATATGAATTGCAATACATCTGAAAACTTGTAATAGGTAGTACAGTGTTTTGTTGAATATAAAAAGTAGGATATAGCAGCACCAACGTCACTACCAATTTTACAGTATTTTCCAGATATTGATTAAAATCTGCCCTAGCTTCAGAATTTGTCTGCGTCTTCAGAGATAGGATTAAGAGATATGTATATCCAGGAGTAGTTTAAAATGAAAGTGAAAATATATATGTCAAAAATAATAAGATATTTGACATATGTCTAAAACTGAATTATGCCTGAACTGGAGCAATTGCTGTTTTCTTTCAACCATAGACCAAAGACATTTTTGTGTGAGTTTGGGTCTAGAAGAAGATTAAGGAAAGGTGAAGCTGGTGTACTCTTAATTTACTTGCCTAATACTTTATTGTAGATTAATGTGAAGTTTCTTTGAGTGCAAAAGGATAAAACTTCGTGTTTTTCTTTGTTTTGTTTGTTTTTTTATGGCTAGACACTAGAAAGATTTTGGGAGGATACTAAGAGCTAGTAGGCTGTGCTTCCTTAAATACGGAATACTGTTAATTCACTGCTGTAGAGGAAGAAGGAGATAGAGTGGGATATAGTTTTCCCATTATCAGTGCAGAGCATGTAAGATTCTGTTTCCAAAATGAAAAAGCAGGTGGAACTGTTAGTATGCCATAAAGTACTGGAAAAATGTTAGGCCATAGAATAATTATAAAATTGTTACCATTCATTCCTGATTATATCAGTCTTTTCTCTTACCTATTTGGCATTCCCTATGCAAAGTGACTTCCGTATGATGCAGTCTCCACTTCTGTTCACCGCTATAGAATCATTTTGCAAGTCACTATGTCTGTCACCCTTCTTTTGGTCCCTAAGATGTCTTGTGTTGTTTTTTTTTTCCAAGTTGTATTACCAACTATTCTCTATCTTTGTAATCATCTTCCTGTTCTCACTTGCATCCTACATACTGTTCTGCACTGCTACTCAATTTTGCTTTCTTGCTGTTCTCGTCTTCTTTAGTTCGTGTGTCTTTCCTAATGTGTTTGCTGGCTGAATTTCACAAAGTCCATCATCAAAATGCCAGTGGTGAGAAATTGCAATGATATCCGGTGCTGCCAATATGAATACAGAACATATCGGCAGGCATGAAAAATATTTTTGAATGTGGCACAGACATGAATGTGAATTTTTTTATTTGTTTTAAATATTTGGCATCTCTGTAACACATAACTGAAGGTTAAATCTACTGGGGTTTAGGAGATCAGCAATATCTAGGCTAAGCTAGGTTTTAAACTGTTATGTAATCCATGTATTAAATAAGACCCTTTCTTCCACCAAATTGAGCCATCAAATGTGGTGTGAAAGTGGTGGAGACTTTCTTTTGAAATACACTACACAGTTATCTTACAGTGGGAATCTTAAAAAAAATTATTGTTCACTTATCCTCAGTAAGAGTGTGTGCTCTTCACAGATTTCACAATCTTTGTTTCATATATTTTTTGAAAGTTCCCAAGAGTTAAAGACCTTAAGTGTATTTTTTCTTCTTTTGGTTATGCTAAAGAGGTGAATTCCTATGTTTGGAGCCATTTTTTTTTTTTTTTTCCCCTTGGTGTGCTTAAACCTTTTAAGACGAGATGACACTGCATATCTGTGATAAATAAATGCAGTCGGTATTTCTATAAAAATAATGGTTTTTATTTTGTCCACAAATGCATAATAGACTGTTAGTTAGAAAATGATAATTTTGTAAATGAAATAGGAAATTTTGTGCTAAGCCTTTTAGACGGGCTTTGTTTAAAAGCAAACTAAATTACATTAAATGAAACAACATATTTAATTACTGAGCCCTGTTCTCAATCAATTAATTTTAATCTAAATAGCAAATGTTTAACTTGTATCAATTATTTAGTACCAGAAGAAAACCTTCTAAATTAAATCTCTTAATAAAATAAGCCTGAAAGACTCTGCCAGAAATGTACAAAATGGTATTAACACAAGATTCATAGAATTACAAACAAAGCTTATAAACATGCTGTACCTAATACATTTTATTGTGTGCTTATGATAGTGAAGGTGTGAAGCCTTTCGGTTAAAGAGTCAAACATCCATCCTTTCATTTGTGGCATTTCTTTCTCAAAGTGACTTTTCAAGTTTTAACCAGTCATTTGTGAAATTGCTTATTAGTGTGTGAGTTGCATATTCACGACTTATAGTTTTCAAAAAAGGAACTGGAGGGATGTTGTCAATGATTATAAATACTTGAAGAGAGGGTGCAAAGAAGATGGAGCCAGGCTCTCTTCAGTGTTGCCAAGAGGCAATGGACACATACTGGAGCACAGGAGGTTCCCTCTGAACTCAAGAAGCACTTCTGTGTTGTGCATACACTGCCATGAGTTGCTAGAGAGGTGGAGAAGTCTCCTTTCTTGGAGATCTTCAGATGCTGCCTGGATGTGGGCCTTGGCAACCTGTTCTGGGTGGCCCTGCCTGGACAGGTTGGAGCACGTGTCTGCCAGAGGTCCTTTCTAACTTCAACCATTCAGTGATTCTCTGAAACTTTCAGATGTAGGGCAAAGGACAACTCTAACTTTTAGTGAAATAATCCATAATTGAGGAAACAGATTCGTCCTAAAAATACAACCACTGTGGACCATCTGTGAAAGGAATATCTCTTTCATTTTGTCTACTTAAACTGAACTGAAGAAAGAAAAAAAATGATAGTGTAACCATCAAAAGCAGGATGAGATTGCATCGTTATCATTTTAGATGCTTTTTTTTAATATATATATAGAGGTTGAACTAACTTGTACTGCATTACATGTCATCTTTGCCCTAGAGAAGGTGCAAACGGGAGTTATACTATATGTGCCATGAAAAAGCATAAGTTAGACCAAGTTTAATTTTGTTCACTCTCCATGTCTGTGATTACTTGAGAGGCTGAGCAACCAATTATCTTCCCAGTTAACTTCAGACGTATATAAAAAAGAATTGCACAGTCACATCATTTAGGGCTCAAGGGACCTCTCATCCATCCCCTCTATTGCTCAAGCAAGGTAAGGTAAAGTTGTCCAGAGTGAGAGTAAGTCAGGTTTTGAGTATATTCACACATAGAGGTTGTTGACTGATGGCTGTTGATCCAGAAAATTTTATTCCTCTTCTCATTGAAACTGACTACAAAACTAATGTAGGCAGATTAACAGCGTACTGTATTCTTACAGTCTGCTAATTAGAACCTGTAATAAATGGCTGTGATAATGTTGTACCAGAAGTGAATCAACACTTCAAGCATCCTCTTGGAGATGTTTTAAAAAAAAAAAAAAAAAAGATGCAAACAAAAACAAGTTTGCCTTCCCACCCTTAGTAAGAGTTAAGGTAGAAGTGCTGTCTATTCTTTCTGCAACTCCTGGAATTCAGCATTGAACCTCTGGAAGAGCTACAATAGAAAACATCTTCGTCTTCATATATGAGTCAAGCTTTTACCTCTTCTAGCAGTGAACATAAATGAAGAATACACATGCCTGTTTTGTTTTGTTATGTACTTCAGATACTTACTGGAATGCTGGTGATCCTTTTCAAGATAAGTTCCTAAAGAAATAAATAACAATCCTTCCTTAGCATCATCTGTTGTCTGCAAATATCCTGGAGGCTGCCCTTTCCAAATCCTGAGGTTGATGGGAGAAAACAAACCTGATTATACTGGATTAACATCTGTGTGACTAGTGTTAATTTTAGTGGGGCCAACTGTGGTTTTAATTTGAATTATTCTATGTTTGTAATTTTCATGGAGAAACTGTTAAGAGAGAAAAAAAAGAAACCACTGTTAAATGGCTCCACATCAGAAGACACAGTGAGCTCTTCCTTATCTCTCTTTTTCAGTTTGAGGGAACTGAACTGATTGTTGTTCTACTGGGTGCTGTAAATGGGAGGTACTCTGAGATGTTACAGACTTAACAGCAATGCATCAAGGAGATAGTCCCTTCAGTGACTAGAAACTTTGTGATCCAAGTACATTACTGATGTGAAAAATGCATGACTTGAACTGGGATAAAGTTAAATGAGAGGTTGGTGACTCTCTTCAAAGATGTTGCTGGATGTTTTGCTCATCATAATCACTGTTTTATCAGAGTGGCTCTACGTTGGATGCTTGCTCTTAAACATTTTCCCATGCTACTGTAGAGGCAACAAATGCATTTTTACCCATCTATAATCCTTGCAAAGAAAATCTCTGCTACAGAGATCCACTGGCTCATTACTTTTGTTACTTCAAATGTGCTATGCTTCCTAGGACTGACACAAAAATTACATAGAACTCAATCTGAGTGATGCGTTCCATAGAAGTGAAGCAGATAATTTAAATTACACTTCTTTTGATTTAAGTATCTAATTTAGAGCTCTAGTCTTAAGCTTCAGAAGTCAAGTCCAAGGATTCTTTTACAGTCAGTGTTCTCCACTGTCCCTTTGGAGAGGTGAGAGTCAAGGCTTAAAAAACAGACTAGCAAATGAAATAATGTGGGAGATTTGCTTTTCCATAGGGCAGTTGACTCCAACTGTGATGCTTGGTTTGAATCAGATGGCTTCATTCTTGTAAAGGGTCAACTGAGCTTATGCTGACAGCTCTGGCAGTTTCCTAAGGGACACTGACATAGAACAAAGGTATTATAAAAATCGGGCTCAAAGCTTTTTAACAAATGTGTTGCAGCTTTACTCAGAAAAAGTATCTTGCTGTGTATTTATTATGAAGAGTTTGTGGAATGACCTAGTGATGCTGATTTGTACTAAAACTGCCCATATGCAGCAGTTCCTCACCCACATTTTCTTAATGGGAATGAGAAAAGAGAAACATGAAGAAATATGTGGCTCTTGCAATTAGGCCTATTTCATTTATCTTATTAACTATGCAAAATCATAAGGAAATAAATCTTTACTAGCAGTTAATAACCAGTTGGTTATTTGACAGCTGCAGGCAAGCCTGGTAATATAAAAATTATTGTCATTATGAACAGCTTCTAATAAGGAAAATGTTTATTAAAAATGTGAACACATTCCATTTCAACACTTACATGAAAATTTGTCTTTTCATGATGTTTAATAACTAATTTTCTGCTAGAATGACCCAGAATGATACCATATGTGTTCTGTATTAAAATTTACTGTTAAAATATCACTGTGTCCTGTAACAGGCATAATTAATCTGCTGTTCAGACAGTATATGCAATATATATGTAGTGCAGCAAAATATCATTTTACAGCCTGTTCTATTTGTCATGTTAGTTGCAAATGGTATTAGTAAGACCCTGTTCTACTTTAAACCCTCTGAAATATTGTTATTATTGTTATTAAACCCTCTGAATTATTTTATTTGTTTAAAGTTGCAAACTATCCTGGCACAACACTACAGACCAAAAATTAGCTTGAGCAGCTCCTCCTTGTATATTTTCTAATTATTGTGATGCTGATGCAACAGCAATTTTTTGCTTGCAATTTATAGGTACAACTGTAGAGGGCATGGAGAGGGAATGCTTTCTTGGTAACCCTAGCTGAATACATGATGTTCACAGACAAATAGAATCTACTTGGTTTGTCTTCCTGATTTCTACTGAAATTGTATATATGTATATTAATGTCTTCTGGTTCTTAGGTATAGTCGTGCTGAAAGAGCTGAGAAAGTGTTTTCCTACATGCATAGCAAAAAGTAGGGGGAAAGCAGTTTGTGGCAAGTTAAAGCTTGTGCTAATGAGGGGCAAGAGAAGCTGCTTTCTCTGCTTGATACAGCCTTTTTGCAATGTGAGTGGCAGCCTGCCACAATGACTACAATGACAAAAAGCAAAAAAATCCAGGAAAGAAATGGACAAAATCCACAATAAAGTTGCACATGATTGCAATGGAATAAATGTGTATGCAGGGATCTTCACCTTTAAGTCTCTCTGTCTATAGGAAGGGAAACATGAAAGTTTCCCTGCCGACATTTTTTGAGAACACAACAGTCTTTGTTTATCAGAGGAAGCAACCACAGGTAGAGCAATGCTTCTCCCATACATTCTAACTTCTATAGATTCAGTCACACCCAGGGAACAATACAGATATTCCTCTCTTACCACGTGTACATTGTAGTAGACATGAAAAAATGAACTCAAATATTTAGAACATATATCTTAGCTTTGCTTTCTCTACAGAAAGACAAAAGCTGAATCTCTAACCTGGAGATGTCAGTTCCATGAATTTTCAAGAATTCTTTAACAGATTGATAATGAAAAGACAGTATGATATTCTTGTTCTAATTTATGTGATTTACCTATAACTTTATTACTGCAACACACTTTGAATTTGGTATTCTGACACTTGGAAGACTGGCAAGCCATTGGAAAATGTTTTATTTATTATGGAATGTGTCAGGTCACCTTTATAGATGGTATACATATTTTTTGTTTGTTTTTCATTTTAAGAAATGTCAGTTAAATGAAAAATAGTACAGAATATCTATGGCTTCTACAGCATAATATCAGCTCTTTCAAATGTATTTTAATTATGTCCTAAAATTACTTTTGAATTACTTTCTTTAAATACAGTGCTATGAGCCTACATTGCAACCCACCAATGTTCAAAAAACATGATTTAGACCCTAGTAAATAGTGGGATTTATTTACATATTATACATATAATCTCTGAATGTTAAATGTAGAAGTTCACTTTATCCTGCTTCTTTTGTTTTGAGCGTTCAGAGTCTTCTTGGGTCTCTTTTCAAAGTTTTATCAGTAAATAGAAGTCTGAAAGGTTTTCTTTCAGTTTTGCTTTGTTTCTTTTTTTAAAGCCATACTACAATTTATGTGAACAATTTATGTGAAAAATACCTTCTTACAGGAGGACAGACCACAAATGATACTTTAAGATGTGATTTGACTGTAGCAAGAGGAGTTTAAAATGCAATTTACTGTCACAGGGAGAATAAAACATTACTCTGAAACATTACAGAATCACAGAATCACAGAATTGTAGGGGTTGGAAGGGACCTCCAGAGATCATCGAGTCCAACCCCCCTGCCAAAGCAGGTTCCCTACAGCAGGTCGCACAGGTAGGCATCCAGGCAGGTCTTGAACATCTCCAGAGAAGGAGACTCCACCACCTCCCTGGGCAGCCTGTTCCAGTGCTCCGTCACCTCACTGTAAAGAAGTTCTTGCGCACATTTGTGCAGAACTTCCTATGCTGCAGTTTCTGGCCGTTTCCCCTTGTCCTGTCTCCACTCACCACTGAAAAGAGTCCGGCCTCGCCATTCTGCCCCCCACACCTTAAATATAATTAATTAAATATAAATATAAATATTATATATTATATTTTATATAAATATAAAATAATTAAATATTGTATCTAAAAGAAAAAAAGCAAATATGTGAATAAAGGGATTTAAATATTTTCAAAATTTCCAAAATACCGTAACAATCTATTCTGTTCTACAGGAAACCGGTTAGCTCCAAAAGAAAAACTGGGAATCCCAGTGTTATTCATGCCAGATACAATGATAATGCATGAGGCTGTGATGGTAATTCATGTAATGAGGGAAAATGGTGAGAACTGGCCTTATGAGGATTCTGCTGAATTAAATAAAGACTTAAAGAGGTAATTTATTCTGATAGGAAGCAAAAAAAGTAGTTGAAGATACTCAATCCTGTCATCATTTTCTCCTTCAGATATTTGTGTATAGCTCCCAAAGGGGAGTCAAGTGTCTGATTTTGAGAGCAATAGGCATCCAACATGAGCTTTTAATGTATCCTGTAAAGTCTGTACTTCACAAAATGCACAGTACTAGCTGTGAGTGTAGTTATGGATAAAGGAGAAGCAATGCAAAGGAAAGCTCTTAGAGGTCTCTAATTTTTCACTGATAGTTGTTCTCCTGTGGACACGTTTATGCAATGCATAAACTTTGCATCAGCATAGATAATATGGCATAAGAGATCATATACTCAGATGCTAACATAATCTAAGACACTGAAGTATGTGGATGTATGACTTTTCTGAAATCATTGGATCTTATTCCATATTTTTCTGAGATATGTTTAGCTTATTACTTACAACTTACGATAAAAAGGAGTCTCAGGCATGCAGCATCTCGTAACTCTAGATTGCTTTGGAGGAAAAAATTCTCAGTGGTCAATCGTGATGATAGTATTACAGTGATAGTCTTTCATATTTTCTGAACTGATACTGTTCATTTATTCTCTGAATAGCGTTACTTTATCAGAGGATGGGGGTATTCAGGGAATACTCTGGACCTATCCAATTCGTGGAATACCTGAAGCGCCACATCAGAAATTAGTTCCAGGTAGGTAATTAATAAAAAGCCTGAACAGTAAATGCAAGGAAATTAATTTGTGTTATCACAAAAATTTGATCATGAGAATTTGTGGTAGTACTTTACCACATTCTTAAAAAAGATAAGAACAGATTTGAAAAATGAAATCTCCTTTCCCAGCCTACGAAGTAAAAAAAGGTTTATTTTGTTTTTATCGCGGCTAAAAGAAGCCAGGAGATGATGGAATTCTCAAGGCTTCTCTCCTTTGCTATTCCTGTTAATGCTAAGTTAGAGAACTGTAAATCAAACAAGAGACTGACGCCAGGGTAGTTTCCTACTTATCTGCCCAAGATCCCCCTCAAGAGAGATTACAGGTTAGATGTCCACTGTTTTGTGTTTTTAACCAAAACCAGAATATAGATTGGTGTAAATATCAGTAGGTTTTCCACTTGCTCCTGAGAACTAAACTTTCAATTAAAAATGACCGATATATTCGTAGGACATTTATTGTTATTTACTATGGGAATAGTAAGTGTTTCTTGATTTGATGCGTCAATTTTTTAAATGTATAATCCCAGAATTGTGAAATATATAAATCGTGAAACATATAAATTGTGAACAGCCTTTGAAACCAAAAGCATGCAACTTCATCTCAAGGTGTAGACAGGGGACAGTTTTATACTAATTTAATATTTTCTTCTTCTCTTTTATCAAATTTTCTTTGGGTGACTGGATAAAATGCCTTTTTGCACTACAGGTTAAAATACAGGGATGACTTACGGAAGACACCAGAAATAGATGTTTTTACTGTCTTTAATTTAATTTGCTCAAGGACCTTTTACTTTCAGACAAATACCAGTGATGTCGTATTGATTAGAGCTTTCATCTCCCTGATTTCCACTTCAATGTCTTAAGGAATGAAGCAGAATATTATTGTGCAACATGCTACTGTTGCCCAGAATTATTTTTTTAGCAAGTGTCATTTGCAATAAAACTATTGATGTGTTATCATGTTTAAAAGATGTGTTATCATATTTAAAACAGTTACATAATTCACGGTAGACTTGGCTCTAAATCTTTTGATCAGTCTTTTGTACTCATTAGGTGTGATATTCATAAATTAAAACTGCTGGCATTCATGAATTGGTTCAGTGACATCACTGTTACATAAGATCAGAAATTTAAAAATGTCACATCTTCAATAATTTTAAATTCTTAAAAGTAAATCTAAAGTGTAAATTCTTTGTAAATAGTTGTGTAGTTTGTGTTCAGTAAATGTTTGTAATGCATATAGATAATATTGCAGTCATTTTAAATGTATGTTTATTATGGCTATCATCACATTTATTGACTTCTTTTTTCTTGAGGAAATACTACAACTCCAATTGAAAAATGACCCAAAAGGTCTATTTGTGAGTGAGAAACCTGTTCCATTCCTGTCTTTATTCTGAATTCTTATGATTTCCAGAAATAAATTGACTTCTTAAAAAAATCCTGCTATAATGTTTGTAATTTACAAGAAACCTGCTTTTCTTTTAAGGCAGTGTTTTTAATAATGATTATAATTGTGTTCTCATGTCTCTTAATGAATATATTTATTGAAATTGCCTGGAGGCTACAAGCTGTTATGACAGAAAACAAAGCTGTTTTGCTAGAACGTTAGGCAGTACATCTTTTGTGTCATTCTTATTTGCATCTTTACAAACTTAGAGAAGTCACTTGGCTTAGTATCTCATGAGCCCAATTAAAACTATCAGCGGTCACAGAACATGTAGCAAATGTTCAGTAGATGACACATTGGCTAGTTTAAATAATGGAAATTACAAGTGAAAAAACGACAGCTTTTTTTTTATTTTTCTATTTCTTGCAAAGTCAAAGAAGCATAGAATTATTTAGATTGGGAAGTGCCACCAGAGGTCATCTAATCCAACACTGCTCAAAGCAGGTATCATTAGATTGTGTTGCTCAGGTACTTGTCAAGCCAGATCCCACAGGGAGGTGATTTTTATCCATAAATATTACTTAGTTATGAAAAAGGAAGTGTGTAATCTCTTCTGGTAGTAAGATGAGCTGTGAAAGAGAGTCTGATGTAGACACAATGTTTAGAGAGCAATATGAGATATCTGGTAAACAGGAGTAATACGGACAGTGTATGCTTCTGTATAAATATAAGTGACTCCCAGAATAAAAGGTACATTTAAAATTCTTTCTCTAGCTCTCCCTCATGGAGTCATTTAGATGAATTCTACAGTTCTCATTTAAACCCCGTCAATCAGAAAAAGACCAATAAAAAAAGTTTTGTTTTCTTTTCTAAAGGAAGGAAATTACTTGAATAAAATATGCAAAAATGTATTTTCAAATTAGTGGTAGTGAAACAAACTCCATAACCACAAGTTGAAGCTAACTGAATAGTGTCCTGGAGTAAGAGATTTGTTGCTCTTTTTTAAACATGGGACATTATAAGTTAACAAGAGTTCATTCTGAATTATTTATCATAACATTGTGATTGAAGTTCAGAGATACTTTTTAAAGAATCACTGGATATAATTATGTTGTTTTAGATAAATTACTAATTCTGAACTTCTTCTTTACATAAAAATTAGGGACAATGAGTCATTGTGTACCACCTTGTAGCCAGAAAAAAAATCTAGCTTTTTAATAATATGAAAAGAACTGTACTGTTTTCATAGCTATAACTGAAGAAAATAAAATTTAGACCTTGAAACCGAGAAGTTTGTCATCAGCTGTTCTTTTTATGTTGATCTTCATACCTCTGGAAAATTCTGAAGTTTTTCTGGAGGAAATTTTTTTTTTTCTTCAGTTCTTGAATCTGATTTTCTCCTCTTTCTGTGCCACTGAGAATTGAAAAAAGCATCAAAAATAACTATTAAAGTAAGCTTTATAAAATTCAGTGTATAAGCTGAAACACAACTACTTCTAACGAAAAAAGACATATTATAGAATAAATAGATTATAATCATTAACTGGATTGGAAAAAGGTCCATCATGCTTCAAAGAGAAACTCATGCCAAGATTCTGTCATGGTTCTTTAAAAGCTGAATTTTGAACACTGCTATTCTTAAATTAACAAAAAGCAGGAAATAATGTTGTTCCATTTAACTTTTAAATTTCTTCTTTATTTTCATTTTAGTCTTCCTTTCTCATTGGTATGTATATCAAAATGTATTGCAACTTCTATTTGCAAAGGAACCACAATGAAGAAATATTTCATGATTGAAGGACAAAGCAAAATTAGCAAGTGCTGTTCTGAACCAAGTCTGAGAAGGGAAAAAGCTTTTAGTAATCTTAGCTTTTACTGAAAATCCATCGTTCTCCAAGAACATTTCACTTCTATGTTCAGTTGTTTTGTTTAAATCAAGTTGTTGATACTTCACGAATAACAGATTCTTGCTTTTCTGTAGCTGTGGTACGTTGTCAAGCCAGGGAGAGAGTAGAAAAAAAAGTTGAAGTGCTGCTCACTGGTGTCGTTCCTGGTGCAACCACCACAAGAAATTCTGAAAAGGTCAATGGAAATAAACCATCCAACATCCAAGAAGTTGCTCAAGACACTGATGGTAAGAATAAATAGCTTAAATATCATGTTATTTTAATAGCACTGCACATATGGTGAATATTTCACTTAATATAGAAATCCTAGGCCAGCAGTTGTGGATTAATTCTTTTTTTTTTCTCTCAGTCCATATTTCTAACAAGTTGCAAATACAAGGCACTCATACAACAGTATTTAGATGGAGTTGGAGGCATATTTGAACCTTTCTTTTTTTTGCAGCTGTCTTTGATGGGAGTCTTGCACACATACCATCTCTTCTTAAAAAGCAATAGCCTTCACAATATCTAAAGCCAGCAAAAATACGTTGGTGTAAGCATTGCAAAGCACTATTTATCTGCAGGCTGTCCCTATTTGTAAGATGTATTCCCACCAGCAGGCCAATATCTTCAGCAAAATGGATTGAAGAAAGAGGCCCTGTTCGAAAGAATCATTAAAGCTTTATAAAAAGATACCTTCCACTTACTGTTAATCAGCTGAGGACACAGTGAAAATCGATTTCTTCAGAGATATGCCAACTTCTCATATCATACCTCTTTTTGAAAGAGGATGGTATGAAGTAGAAGCATACTACAGAAAAGAAAGAAAAGAATGCTAGCTACTGCTGCATTCCTGTTATTTCTGTTCATATATGAGTATTAACTTATATTTACAATGACAAGTTATGCATCATAACATGATATTTTCAATAATTATTGCACCTTTCAGTCTTAACCTACATATGCTTCTTGGTTCAGAGCAATCCTGCTTATTTTATGAAAAATGTTGTTTCAGAATTATGGTGTGTGATATGAGACATTCTAAATAGAATTTAACATAGCAGTAAATGCAGGGAAGGGAGTTCACCCCGTCCCATCTTTCTCGAGAGTATAATGCACTGTAAGGTGCATTTCCAAAATAGTGGCCTCTGAATTGACAGGAATAACATATATTCAAGAAGTTGAGACAACATTTTGAAAGGCTTGCAGATTCATGATGTGTAGTGCTTGTTTTATTAATGGGACCAATATTTCATGTTTATAACACTGGCTTCTGCACATACTGCAAGACGTTGATTTGGGACATCACTGCATCTTTTCAAGCAAGTAGTCTGGTAATAAAATGCTTGACAACATAGGCTGTAAGATCATTTATAACTGATGATTTTCAATGATGTTTTAAAGTCATTATTGCTGTATGAATGTAATGCCTAATAGGAATTGAATTTAAGTAGTTATCTGAGTTTTCTGCAGTCTGCCAGTAGTAAGGTAAGCAAAAGGGCAAACCCCTAAGATAACAGGCAAAAAAAAAAACACAAACATATATATATATATATATATAGTCTTTTCTGAAAGAGTGATTTATCAAGGTTTAAATGTAGTAAACAGTTTTTATATCCAGATTTAAATGATGATAATTACTGGCAGATCAGATTTAATCAGCTATTACTGCAGTTCAGTATTCAAATTGTCTGGGCAGTTCTTGGGAAGTGAAAAATCTTCAAGAATATACCTTATGTTAAAGGAATTAAATTTCACCCATTCCAGAAGATATCATTTGAAATAGAAAATAATTTCTTCAGAAAGACAGGACAATCTGAACATTGTGAAGTTAAAATTACTTGATTTGCTGTTTGAAAGTCAGCAGTGTTGCAGAGATCAAGCAATATAAGGTCAATATTTTAAATTTCAATTGTATTAAATACATGTGTTTATATGTATTTTAAATTTTTTTAAATACAGCTGTAATGTTATTATTTTCAGTAAGCCTTATTTAAGATATAAGTTCATTCATACAAGTGGCTCTCCCCTGGAAGTTTCTAGTGAATCCTGAACCTTTGAAAGGGGTGAGCTACTTCTTTGTTACTGGACTGTGGCTAATATCTTTTTTGGTTGATCCAAAGCTGGTTAAGCATGTCTACTGCCTCCTATCCTTACATACACCAGCTTAAATTTCAAAGGATCAGTGTGAGTTGTTAATATGTAGAATATAGTACTATGTGAGGTGTCTTGAGTGCAAATGTAATACCTGGAGGAAATAAAAATTGTAGTGAGTGCTTGCAGTTTTAATTGAAGTATCTAAGTGATCAAGTGTCACGGATTTGACCAGATCAATCTATGTCCGTGACAGGGGCAACAGGCCTCTGCCCTCCCCCCCCCCCACCCCAGTCCCACAAAAAGTGGGAAGGAAGGAAGGGAGGAAAAGAACAGCGGCAACAATCTATGGAGGAAAACTTATTTTACTATAATATCGGAATACAAGATAACACAATATATACAATTTAATTGAAATTGAGGTTAATAAATCAGACAAGATAAGAGAGAGAGAGTTCCCGGGACCGATTCAAACCTGAAAAGCTTGGAACGGCTAGGAAAGCACCCTCCAGCACCCACTGCAAGGCAGCAAGAGAGCGCCCCCCCCACCCGGAAGGGCCAGATCCCGTGACTGCTGTAATGTACAGGGATAGGTAGCTGGGACTGGGACAGTGACACTTTAATGCCCCTTACACTACATGATGTTTTGATGTGGAATACTGAAACCCAAAAACAAAAAACAAAAACAAAAAAGCATAGAATCATGACATCAAGCAGTCCCTTCCAGAAAATTACCATTTGATTGTAAAGCAAGAAAAATTAAATACATATTTGTGTTTACAAATGTTAGATTTTATAAATGTTTTTTATACATCAGAAGCAATGAAAACTAACTAAAATAATACACAGGTATTTTTTAAAAAGAAACAGCATGTTTTCTCTCACACGAGAAACACCTCATTGTTTAGTATAGCTTGAAAAGCAACAAACGGCTCTGATTAAAATGAACTTGTAAACTACAACCAAGCAACTTCAAACTTTTTTAATGAAATGTTCACATCTTTGAATTTTAAGAATGGGAATCGTCATGCAAATTAAAATTACTTTCTAACACTAAGGTAAAATCATACCCAGTTAAAATATTCAATGTTTGCAGCAACCAGACCAATTATAAAATATTCTGAAGATACTCATTCATCCTCACAGAAGTGCAAAAACAATAACTCTAATATGAAGTGAGAAATAATTCAATTCTTCCTGGTGTTACTTTCTTTTTTTTTTTTTTTTAAACTCATGTATACCCAGGAAAAAGAGGGGGAGGGAAAACAAACAGAAGCTGAGTGTCTAATCTGCCCTAACAAATCTCTGAAGCAAAAATATGAGGGTAATACCTCCTATGTTATTATGTAGGCCCATGATGTCAGAGGCAATCATTTGATTCAGTCTGAACCTTTATCCCTCACCCTTTTAATTTCCTTCTGTCTCATGGGGGTTCCTTAGGATGCTTGTTTGCCTTGTAATGTTTTTTTTTTTTTTTTAACAAGTCTACTGCAGGTTAACCATTATTTGCAAAGAGCTGAGGTAGCTGATATCTCCTTTAGATATCCACAAAAGACTGTAGCCTCACAGCACAATGCCTTTATATAATCAGAAACTGCATTGTAGAATGAACTGTCTCCAATGAGGTCAAACACTTGCTCACTTTCTCAGGAATAATAGGGAGGTATGAAAAGCTTCTCTAATGACATGGTGAAACTCTGTTCCAGGTCAGAAATATCCTGTGAGCCTTTCATGGAATCTTTTACAGATATTAGGGACATCAATGCCTTGGTAACTGAAATGTAAGTTCAGTTATTAAGGTTCTTATTAAATGAGCATATTAGGCTTTTTATTTTTAGAAATCTGAAATATATCTATTAGTTTTACATTGAATCATAATAGCAGTGAGGATTCAGATTCCAGAAGGGATTCAGATTTTTCCAGATTTTATGTTCAGTGTAAAATTTTTGTTTTCCACACTACCATTCTTAAGAGTCAGAAAATAAAAAACAAGCAGTCTATTTCATTTCCTCTTCTTAGAGGTTAATTTTAAAAAATCCCCAATACTGATTCTTGCATGCCTAGCACTTGTAAGTTACAAGCAAATCATGAAAGTATATAGTTCAAAATTCTACTGGTTTTCAAACATATCTACTTCAGTAATTCTAATAGAGCTGCAAATGTTGCTTAATACACACTACCTTTTGGAAATCTTTATTTATAAAAAGCAAAACAATTAAAAATTGAGATTAATTGCCTTTCAAAAAAAAACATTTATAATACTTTAAGGCATTAATCTTGGAATAATTACTCAAAACCATATTCTTACTCTTTTCTTTGTTTGTTTTTGGATTTTTAAAATGTATTTTTTTACTGAAATGATATATAATATCTTTTGTGATAGATGAGGAAGTAATTTCCATAATCAGCTTGTATATAAATAGCATGTTACATTTTCCAGGTATTTGAATTAGCAATGAGTCACAGTTTTTTTTTGTTTGTTTTTCTTTTGCCTGTAGTTGCTGCATGTTTGTTTAGGCAGCATTCGTATTATGGAATTCTCTCGAATGAAATGTAACTCATTCACAGGGGCTTCTGAGAGTATGATAATATGGTAGCTTTCAGAGTTTGCAGCTGATGAAAATCTAATTGCATTTTTTCTGTTTTAAACAGCCTAAATCTAAACTAGATCTGTGCTGTTTCAAAATTTTCAAATATTGAAACTATAAATTCATAATTTTTTCTTAGATGTTGTAAATATTAAAATACTTTAAGTGCTTGACATGGGCATATAACGGATGATAAACAAACTGGAGCAGAAAAAATAGAAATACTTAATTACACGTGACTAAAAGGTGCTATGCATAAATATCTTTGAATGCTAAAACCATCATGCAGTTCACATTTTCTTCCTAGTATTTAAAGTATAAAATATACTTTCTCCTGAGCTATACTGTGTGATAAGTGCTGAAAGATCCATCTACTCAACAGCTACAATTTTCCAACTGTAGGATGCTCCAAATTGTCATCTTTTCTCTCCCATAAAAATTAATTTTTATGTCAAAATCTTTGTGTTTTGACATTTGTCTAGCATGACTACGATAAGCCTTGGGCTGTGCTGAAATTTGAATGCATGGTATAAACATATTTTTCAAAAAGATAAACAACAAATGGAACAATATAGGATGATCCCAGGAATATTATAAACTGTAAGAAAAACATTAATATTTATTTCCATCATAACAAGAACTTTTATTGCTATAAAGTACTCTTGTAACAGATGGATTCATACAGGGGAATCCTGTATATTCAGTACTCAGTACATATGTACTGTGACCACTAATCCTTTATGTTGTTAGTAATTTGCTTACATCTGTGAAACTTTCAGATCAAGCAGAAAGTCTTAGAATCATAGAATCACAGAATGGTTTGGGTTGCAGGGACCTTGAAGCCCACCCATCCCAATCCCTGCTGTGGGAAGGGCTGCCCCCCATCAGCTCAGGCTGCGCAGGGCTCCATCCAACCTGGCTTTGAGTGCTTCTGGTCATGGGGCACCACAGCTTCTCTGGACATGTATGCCAGGGCCTCACCACCTACTGAGCATGAAATTCCTCCTAGCATCTAAACTAAATCTCCTCTCTTGTTTGTTTGAAGACTTTCTGCCTTGTCTTATCACTATCTGCCTGTATAAAAGTCAGTCTCTCTTTGTGTTTATAAGCTCCCCTCAAGTACTGGAAGGCTGGAATGAGTTTTTCCTGGAGCCTTCTCTTCTCCAAGCTGAACCTCATTTGGTTCACATGGTCCACTTTTCAAGCCTGCTTAAGTGCTATGATCAGCTTGGTGTTATCAGCAGACTTGCTGGGGATACACTCAATACCTCTGTGTCATTGATAAAAATGATGAAGAACACTTGACAGGCCCCTGTGGGACAGCACTTGTGACGGCCTCCACCTGAACAAAGAGCCACTGACTACAGTCCTCTGGCTGTGTCCGTACAACCAACTCTTTATCCACTAAGTAGTTCACTCTTCAAATCCATCTCTGTCCAATTCAGAGAGAAGAATGTGATGTACAACAGTATCAAAGGCCTTACACAAGTCCAGGTAGGTGAAATCCATTGTCCTTCCTTTGTCCACCAATGCCATCTCTCCATTGTAGACCACCAGATTTGTTAGGTGCAATCTGCCCTAGTGAAGCTGCACTGGTTGTCTCAGATCACCTTCTCGTCTCACACGTACACTAACATCGTTCAGGAGGATCTACTCCATGGTCTTTCCAGACATGGACATGAGACTCTCTGGCCTGTAGTTTCTTGAGTCTTCCTTTACTTCTTTCTTGAAGATGGGAGTCATTTCCCTTTTTCCAGTCTGTGCAGACTTCTCCTTACTGCTATGACTTTTCAGAATTGATGGAAAGTGGCTCGGCAACCACATCAGCCAGTTACTTTAGAACACTGGGGTGCATGTCGTTGGCATTTTAGAATTTCAAATTGGAAGGCCGTGAGAATCAACTTTGGAGCTGACTGCAAGCCATCCTATATAGCAATCTGTAAGCAAGAGTTTTGCTCAGTCTATTGTACTAAGCTGAGTACATTCAAAATAGGCCCTGAAATATGTAGTCAAAATAAAATGAAATATTCTGTAAGATGTAATGATAGTGTTAAAAGATTTTTATCCTTAGAATATGTACAACTTTTAAATAGATTAGAAATTTGAGGTTCTTTTTTTCATAGTGATGTTTCCTTCTGTGCTCAAATTAGTATTCTAAACTAAATATCAGTTTTCTTTATTGCATCTGAAAGAGGTGTTTGATTAAAGAAGCTTAGTTGTTTATTATTATGTATAACTATTTTTCATAGCTGGTACAATACAAATAAGAGTAGAGAATAAGTAGGGAATAACAGTAGAGGCTGAAAGTGGCATCTTTTCTGTTTTTCTGTACCATGCTTGTCAGATTGGCTGCCATTGGTGGCACAGACGTTCTTACTGAGAATTTTTTTTTTGAGATTGTCTCAATGACATTGCTTGAAAATAGTACCAAATTCACGTGATTGATATCTGCCTGGTAAAATAGAAGTACCTCACTGTAATACCTAAGTGGTAGCCAGGATGATGTTGCTTTCATTGTTTACTTCTCTTAAGTTTTCCAGCTTCTCTTTTTCTGGATCCTATATAGCTTGCTATATGACATGGCAAAATTTTATTATGCAGTCAGAAGCACATCAGTCAGGTTCTGAGTAATTACTAGTTTCACTTATTTGTCATTTTTAATAACAAAAGGCCAAGTTGTAACTACGATCTGTCCAACTGTGTGAAGTTTGAGTGCACACAGATTGATCGTTTTCCCTTGTATCTTTTAGGTTTCTCTGCAGCAGTGGAATTTCAGTATGAATTACAGTATCAATCAAATGAAATTAAATCTCAGCTTGAACCTTTAGTTGGTATGCATCTGATTCAAAGGGAACGGGATACAGAATCTGGAATTATAACACTGATCTTTAATATAGTATTTGCACCTAACAAACCAATGCGGTAAGTCTCTGTTCCTTATTACTCATTGAACATGTAATAAAATCCTTATTTTGTTTTTACCTCCACGATCTGTTGTGTTAGATTTTCTTAGGTGCTGCTTCCGATTATGTTGTCTTTGGAACTGAGACTGGCAATATTTCTTTTCAGTATTTGCTAGATGGTTCTGCTGGGTTTCTGCCTTAGTGTGTGTGCATCAATTTACTTCTGAGTATTGAAGTATTAAAAGCGTTATGACCTCCAGTGAAAATCAGTCTCTCTCAAATTCATGAAAAGCATGCAAACAAAACAGCTTGTCAGATTTGAAAAAAGTTTCCTAGACAAGTATATATAAATATTCTCTGATGGGATAGGATGACTGAATTTGAAAATGGGTTTCTACTGCTGGTAGCAATGGTCTGCAGAAAAATATCATCCACTTCTAAAGTTGTGATAGACCTATTTAAAAAAATAAACAGTGAAAGAGAGAACCTTTTGGAGAGAAGGGGAAGATGCAACTTCCTTTGAAAGCAGTCAACAGAGGGAGACTGAAGAGATACTTCAATACCTACAGAGGCACAAAGTACATTCAGAGGCTCAGAAATACTAGGGACTGCAGAGTGTAATTGCTGCCATACATCAAGGGCTGTGTACAGAGAGAGTATTTTTATGAGTCAGAAGGGAACTGTATTCACAGTAGTCCAAAAAGTTATTGAAATAAACTAAGAGCAAACCTTTAAGGAACACTATCCATCTACCCCACACAGTGTCTTGTGTCAGAGAGAAGAAACCTTCTTGATTACTGCTCTGTTCCTTTTTTTTTTTTTTTTTTTGCATTTGCTTCTTTCTCACTTGTTGATTTGTTTGTTTATTTTGTATGTTAATTTGTTTTTATCTTTTTGTATTTGAGAACTATTCTGCTTGATATAGAGGGCCAAAATATTGCAGTTAAATTATTTTTTTCTATCATCATGATCTACAGAGTACGTAGATGTTAGTCAGATATATCTGATTTTAATATGAACTGCTAACAAACACATTCTGCTTCAAATCTCTTCTAACACTGCAGTAAGTAAAGAGTAACATGTAAAACAAATTGAGTTAAATTTATGTATCCAAGAGGAGCAAACAAATTTCTTGGCTATGCCCATTATTTTGTTTTCATGTAATGTCTTTTCTTGTATTTTGCTGTAAATATCAAATGCTTCATATTTCCAGAATAAAATGTGACAAATACATAATACGCCATGTAAAATTAAGGACATGTTCCAATTTAAAGCCATCTGTATTTTCGTTTTTCTGCAGTATGAACCTGCACACTTAAAGGTTATTTTGGACATAAATTTACTAAGTTGGTGTTATAATACTCTTCTTAATACTTAATAATTATTTTTATCTGAAATTTTAAGGAATGAAGGAACTTTAGTAGTACAGTGTACTACAAGAGGTATCTGGAAGTTTCCCTTGCTGTTTATTGCTACAGAGCCAGAAGTGGATGATGTCATCAACATTGAAGCAATTGGCCTAAATAAGGAATCTGTTGTTGACTTCAAGCTTACAAGCCAAACGAGGTAAAAATAGATATGATTTAGTGTTTATGCAGTTTTCCGTAGGTTAAACTCACGCTCAAAAGCATTGGATAGAATAGACTGAGCAACAGAAATGTAACTGAACTGCAGTCATTTCAGAAATACGTTATTACTATCAAGTGCTCTGTTGTATGTCTAACAAATGGGATCTTGAAGTTATTCTTAAGGAAACAAAAACATTCTAAATGTTAGTCTACAGCCTTTCAGGAGAAAATTTATAGAATAATCCAGATGCTTATGTTTTGAATCAGATTTGCCCAAAAATACTATTAAGTGTTATATCTTATACTTTGCTAAGGAGGGTGTGTGATGATATTAATGGCTTAATGTTTGTTTTAATTTTTCTTCAAAGTACCTTATACTTCACACGTTAGAAACAATCCTGTGCATTGTACTTTATTTTTTTTAAATGTGTAATTCTTTTGAAAGTGTTCCTCTTTAATTGTGTAAGGATATGTGTATTTATCTATACTCAACTTATTCATTAAATAAAATAATTGTGTTAGATTCTTTGTTATTTTATTACTGATCTATGTATACTCTTTAAAATCCTCCCAAAATCTCTCTTAATGCAATTTTAAAATACTTTCAATTATCCTTCCAGCATTTTCTCAATATTTTTCTAATACTGTAGAAAATCCATAGTGTCATTTGTATGGAGCAGGAAGTCAAGAAATGTGTGCTATTGATAGATAAATTTAAAAATAGTGAAAAGAATTAGATTACGGAATTTCTAAAGTTTCTTTTTGTTCTTTACCTGTTTCTTTTTTCTTTTATTTTACTGTATACTTAGAATGTGTACCAGATATACTGCTTTCATTGCAGATACATGCTTTTGAAGCATCCCCAGCAATAAGTGCCTTTGGTTCTAACTGACTTTTTAAGAGTGCATTTCCAAAAGCTGTGGATCTGAGATGGATTGTTGTTCCAGCTTTTAGATGTCTGTCAGTTTTGATAATTGCTAGGGACTCTGAAAAATGCTGCTATCACAGTGTTCAAGGTAACAGCTTAAACAGAATGGGCTGTTTCTGGAACAAAAATGAAGCAATTACTCTGGCAATACTGTAATCTCCTGGTAGGGGTTTGATAGTAGTGAAGAGACCTAATGTTCTCCAAAAAATCCTGAGTTGTTGTAGTTATATAAAGAAGGAGCTATAATGGAACACAAATTCTCTTCTTCCCTTAAACAAATTCCAGTTTTATTGTACACAGCATGTATTACCCCCAGTATGTTTCAAACACAGAATATAAAGCTTGCATGTAGTGAAAATGTTCCATGCTGTAAACAGTGCCAACAACTGCTTTGTGAGATTTATACTGCTTTATCTTTGTGTTGCTAATGGCATTTTTGGTGGAGGTCTTATTATAGAAATAGAACAATAAGCCAACGAAAATGTGGCATACAGGATCTGCAGTTTAAAAGCTATTACACAGGAAACCTGTATGTTGCAGATTAATTTGATGGTTGAATAACTCAAATGACTCAGATTAACAATTAGATCGTGAAATATTAAAAATATAGATTAAAAATTTCAGTCAGGATATAAAGTGCCCTTCTACAGACATTCCCAGAGGAAAAAAAACATAATCACATCTTCGAATATTTTTCATAATGAAAGAGTAAGTAGGCCAGTTCCATAAAGAATCCAGTCCAGTATTAAAAATGTGTTTGTCTTGTCCAGCCCTGCCCCAAAACAATGTATGTTCTGTCTTTGTTTCTTTCGATAGGTAGTGCCTCATGGCATTATTTTTTCAAGAGTAAATTAGCAGAGAGAGAAATAGAAACAGATTTCTGAGTAACCTCCTAGAAAGGGGATATGCAGTTGTGTCTTTCTGCCCTCCTGCTACTTGCAGGACATCTTTTTGGGCTGGCAGATTGTGTAGTGATGCATCAAAGAATATTTGGAAACCTCAGACAAAATGAGGTTTAATATCTATAACGACAGATTTAGATCTTGTATATAACAAGTTGAAGGCTCCACAGAGCACTGTTGGTAACCACTGCAAAACTATGAAGTCAACCTTTCTTCTTCTGTACAGCTACTGCAATTGAAATGCACGTTTCTCCTTTTAATTTCACTCCTCCCCAGCAAAAACCCTCAATTTGTGTGAAGTATTCCGGAGTAAATTAATGATTTTCCAGTTTACCCATAAGCAGATTTGATGTAATTGCTTCAGGAATTATGACAGTTACAAATGAGAGGTAGTTTCTGGGCAGCTCGCAACGAAATACAGTGATGAATGCTGTGAGAGTCTCTGCAAATACATAATGCACTCTCTCTTTTCATACATGTAAAAGAGTGCTTGCCTGCTTCCAGTGAAGCACAGTCCAATATCAGCTTGAGTAATTAATGGAAGACAATGAGAATGCAGCCACGCAGCTTTGTCATATGAAAAGCCATAAAAATGCTTTTTAAATCTGTCTGCATATAGAAGTTGTCATGTATGAGTAGTCCAATACTTTACTTTCAGTTTTTTGAATTCAAAAGAGACATATAGAATAGTTTCTTGTAATGGCACTAAGACTGGTTCAACTCAAAAAGGCCGATTTCACTTCTTAAATAAGAAAACATTGTCCATTTTATAACTTTTATATACAACCACTTTTTGGTATTTGTCGCAAATGTGGGTTGAATTCATTACCAACTGAAATCATTGGCAACATTTCCACCAAAGTAATTGACTTGGGTACAAAGCTCTGGTGTTTTTTTATCATTAACTTTTGGTTTGGTAACAAATGTATTATTGAATGCCAATATTTACGGAATAGCAGTATAAATCAAAAAGAATAGAAAAGGTATTTGTCCTGGGTAGAAATTAAGTTGTTTGATATCCCACTCAAACTATTGGCCATTTATTTCTTTACTGCTCTCTGTAATTGAAACAAATGATACAAATTCTGATATTGATGCTTTGCTTAAGAAAACTAGTCCTTTCTTTATTTGGTCTACTGAAATAAATAGTTAATGAATTTTAATGAATTATGTATTGGGATCAGAACTATTTTATTAATACAGAACACTTTCTTTTCATTTACTAATATGTATTCCAGTACAGAGGCTTTTACTAGATCGATGCATATGCACAATATATTCACTGGGTTTTTGTTTGTGTTTTTTTTTAAACAATATTAGTTTTCCATTTTTGTCAAGATATTTAATAATTCTCTTCTGTCCATCCTGTCCGCTTTTTCCTCACACACCGAGCCTTCTTTCATCAATTTATTTAATTATGTTGTGTTTCCCATAAAACAAATTTTACCCATCCATTGATCCCAACCTCTTTCCAATCTGGTGTTTATCACAAACAAGAGACTTGTTACGTTATGGGAAGTTTTGAGATGGACTCAAACTATTGTTTCAGATGAACATTCTTAATCATACCACATTTGACAAAATAAAAAATTGCGGTATCATATTATGGTCTCCACAGAGTGGTTATCTACAAAACTCAGTTTCACTAGATTATAGAGCTAGAGCTGGAATAAAGAGAGAACAAAAAGCAGGTGGACTGGAGAGATGAGAAAAGAAATTTAGGCTTTAAATTCACTACAGATGCAGGCTTAGTTATATTCAATTACATTTCACGTCTTGAATGCTGCTCTGGATATTTTCCTGATTTCATCTATGCGTGTTTCCTAGTGAGCAGAATAATGTTCTGAGAAAGTATTCTTTCATCACACAAGCTTAATATGATGGAAGAATAGTAAGCTACCCAATTTCCAACATTTTCTAACTGTGAAGAAAAGCATGACAATTTTCAGTTACAACTTAGATAATTATTTTTATTTTATTGTAATCAGTGATTTATTCCATTAGAATTTCCACGAGCCATAATTATGCATATTGCAGAAAAGTGCATTCATTATATTTTCAGCACACTCCTTTTCCCTCAATATGTTGCTCTGCATGCTAGAGGCTTGGATTCCTGCAACAGTCTCCTCGTTACCAGGTCTGTAAAATTCGACCATTAACATAAAGATCGTATTAGAATCTTTTATTGTTGTATCTCCCACAAAATGGCAGCTGCAAAATACAAATGTTGACTGAGCTCCATTTTGAAGTCTCAGTGGAGCCTGGTGGAAAATATTAAAAATGATACACATGCAGCAGAGTATTTTACATGTGTATAATAATCGTTCTTAACAGTACAATATCTTTCTTTTAAAACATTTAGCCAGGAGCCATATCTACCCATGTGACCTGGACTCTTTTAGCAGGAAAAGACAGTTCACCTATCTGCATATGTAGTTCCCCTGGGTAGAACAAGAATGAGATGGAAATCTTAACATTCTGTGAAGATGAAAATCTGAGCTCCTGCTTTGATCTTACTGCATGTGCACAGCAAAAGTGGTGTTATACTTGGTAAAACATTCCCTGACAGTTATTTGTCACATACTATTTATTTAAATTTTGAAAGTCCTTTGATTCTGAAATTCTCTTTCGCAAGCTATATAGTGATAATTGGAGTTAAACCTTTTCTGATGTGCAGAGGTCAGGATGTAGAGTGGTCAATTATAGCAGAGTTGCTATTGGTAACATAACCAATTTTGTCAGCCTGAAGTAGCGGTTGGCAACCTTGCCCATGGCAAGGGGTTGGAGCTCGATGATCCTCCAACCTGAGCCATTCTATGACGATCTCATAATTTTTTTGCACTGCTAGTTTTTTTTGTTGTTGTTTTTGTTTTTTGTTGAAGAGGAGTCATCTGAAGCATACTAACTGTCAGTAGTAATTTCATAGATTTTGACAGCTGTGTATAGTTAATAAGTGTGAAGATTTTCCCTATGAAATTTCTTGTGACATCCAACATATGTTATCTACAAATGACAGTAAGCTTATTTTTGGTTAAGGATTTCTAGTAGCTCGTTGCAACATTTTCAAACTGCATTCTTCATTAAGCAGTTATGCACTGTACAGATTAAAATGTTATTTTATTAGTTTATTGAAAAAACAGTTTGATCAATAGCACAATGGGTTTTTAAGTGTAGTTTGCAGTATGCAAACAATACAGATTTCTACAGGAAAATCTACTGCTTCTTTAGTTTCAGCAAGAGAGAAATTAATGTTGAAGTTATTTTGAGGCTGGACGTTCGGAAATATTACTTTTTTGAAAGAGTGGTCAGGCAGTGGAATGGGCTGCCCAAGGAGGTGGTGGAGGTGGTGGACCCTGGAAGTGTTCAAGGAACATTCAGATTTTGTGTTGAGGAATATGGTTTAGTGAGAACTATTGGTGATAGGTGGATGGTTGGACTGGATGATCTTGTAGGTCTTTTCCAACCTTGGTGTTTCTGTGATTCTGTGATTCTTAATGAAAACCTGTATTTTCTATTTTGTTGTATCTGAGTGTATTTTGCACATTCTTAGGTGAGATTTCTGTAGGTTTATAAACTTTGTGGTTTTCTTTAATTGATGACTTAAGGTGCTATCCTTTCCTAGCTTGCAAGTTTATAAATTGTCTAAATTGAGAACACTGAAGAGCATAAACTGCTATTTAAGAATAATGTGACGTAAAGATTAACACAGTCATTAAAAACAGGTCTATGAAATACTACAATTTCCATGCTTCCTGTTGCTATGATTTCATTGTCCAATTATTATTTGAATTTAAATTAATATTCACCCTTGTTCATTATTTGAATAAGGGCAGAGTTCACATTGTCTCTTGGCAATATCAAGCTGTTAATGACAGTAATTATAGACGACAAAGGTGGTAGGACACATTTGCTTTCTCTGGTTTATATGGCCTCTGCCTTTGTATTTACTAATTCGTTAGTGCTTGATTTGTATGTGTTTTCAAAACTCTGCACATCATTAAGCTTTATCACATTTGTTAGTATCTCCCACCCTTGAGATAAACAAAAGCCTTCTTGAAAAAAATATAGAAAGCCTCATCGCTGTCCTTCATGACTGAAAAATGAGTGGCCAAATGTTAACTCCAGAGCAGTTTTACCTGAAGCAATAACCAAAGAGAAAAGGAGGAATTAATTTTTAATCACTTTAAGGCACATAATTATTAATTTTTAATTATACACTAAATATACTGACACTGGAAGTAGTAATGTCTGAAATTCAGGTGCCTTTCTGGTAACTTTATCTCCTGCTTTCTCTGCAGTGTAGAAAATGACAATGACAAGCAATATGCTGGCAAGCTAGCCAGGATGCCACATTATCTCCCTGATGAGAACATCAGCAAAAATACTGCTTATTTTTTTCTGAGAAGCCATCTTTGCATATATTTTTAACCTAAGGATTCATGATTTATTAGAACTACAGGCACTGTGAAAGGTTCCTGTTTCTGATTGCACATGAAGAAATTTTTCAGTTTTAGTTCTTGAACAGTTATCCATATCTTAACAGAATTCTTTTTGGCCCATTATACTTTATCTATGTACTTGCTAGATTTTCTATTTTCCTTATTGGACATAGCTCCCAGTCTGAGGAGCATTTTACATCTAGTATGTGGCTTGACACTTATGTTTTAAACTGCTGTGTTTTGGGGAGAGGAGGGAAAGGGAATAAGATTTTACATGTGTATGTATGTATGTGTTCATGTCTGTATGTATGTGTGTGTATATGTATACATTACATTACTCACTATACAAAAAATACAGCTGCATCTTGTATCTTCTGTCAATGCTGTGAAGAAACGTGCAGGTCTTTTAAAGCTTTTTGTATTAGTTTTTTCCATTTCTCTTTCTGAAAATTTAAATCTGATGAATTTGATGCAGTAAGATTTTTTCTTTGACTTTGACAAAGGTTCTGTTATAGACTGGCTTGGTACAGTTTCATATAAATTGTGTTTAGTGGGGGATATAATCTCTAACTGCTTACCAGAAAGCAGGTTGAATGTAGGAGATAAAATGCTGTTTTAAAATGTTACTAAACCTAGACAGCAGAGCAGTTTTTGTTGGAAATGAAGGCTTGTGTTCAGGTTCCTGTTTCCACAGCCAGAGTTTGAATAGTCATCTCAGGCATGCTTAATGGGTGCTTTACTTTGCTGCTCAGTCTAATAGGCATCATTTCTTTTTCATCCTAAGCTGCCTTTTGTGAGTTGTAGGCATGCTCTAAACATTCTCACCTGAATAGACCTTATGAGAAATACAGATGCAAAGACTCAAGGCTTAGATGGCATATAGATGAAAACTTACTGCTCAGAGCCTGATGCTATCAGCTGAACTGCATGACACAAAAATAGCTTGACAGCGTAGGCTCGATGTCAGAAGACTTGCAGTGTACTTTCAGAAATGCAGTAACTTTGACCAGGTTGATGTCACCAAGAAGGAAAGTCAGGCTTTGAAGCCCAGTAGCACTGTTAAATGTCAGCCAGTGTTCTGATGGGGCAGAAGCTTTTTGGTTTCTATTGTCTGCAATGTTCTATGCAGCTGCATTGTTTGCTTCTGCAAACTTAGTGTGACCTTTATTTCATGAGAGCATTTTTGAATTAAAGAAAACCTTTCGTGAGAAAACATGCAGAAGGAAAGCTATTTTTATACAACGCGACCCGATGTGCCATGGAGTGAATATACTTGCCCTAGAAATGTGGGACAATTCAATAGGAATTTGAGTTATCATAAAATATTAAATTTCATCTGGTTGTGAATATTTTATTTGAAAAAGAGTGTTACTTCTGGTGCAACAGTCCACGAATAAACAGATTTGAACAGATATATTTTTTTTCTAAATACATATATATATATTTTTATATATATATATATATTTTTTTTTTTTTTGAGATGTTGTTAGAATCATGGTACTTGCCCCGCTGCACTCTGGTAGGTTGTTGTGGTCATACACATCATACACATTTTTTGACCATGCCATTGTATTTCTAATTTCTTTTGTCTGTCTTGAATAGAACTGCCTTCAGCATCATATGTAAGAACTAAAAGGAGCATATATTTTTTTCATAAGGAAAATGCCTATGTTCCAAGAAACAGTAATAGGATTGACATTGGTGTTGGCCAAAGATTGTTTTGCAGTCTTCAGCCACTGTCTTTGCCAGGAATAAGACGACTTCTTTTAGTGCAGTGGTACTGTCATGAAGCTAGCAATTTAATGAGATCTGTAGTACTTTAACTGTAGACAAATTGTATTAAGATACTGCAAAATGCACACTGACCTCCTTTGTTTTTCTGTAGGTACCCTGAATCATTCACAGCATACTTCCTGGCAGGCAGTGATCCTGACTTTGTTGTACTGCCACAAGCTGGAGAACTTCTTCCAGTGGGCACTGTTGGAACTCATATAACAGTGGGATTCAAGCCAAGAATGTATGGCAAGAAGCATAAAGCAATACTTGTAATTCAGGTAAATTTTCCTAAATACATTACACAAATGCCTGTCTGGAAAGGAGGGAAAAAAAATCCTATACAAAGAAGTAATACTAAAACACTTGGATGCGCACTATGATTAGAATCATAGAATCCTTAGAGTTGGAAGGGACCTTTAAAGATCACTTAGTCCAGCTCCCCTGCAGTGAACAGGGACATGTACAGCTACATCAGGTTGCTCAGAGTCTGGTTCAGCCTCACTCTGAAAGTCTCCAGAAATAGGGCATCCACTACATCTCTGGACAGCCTGTGCCAGTGTCTCACCACCCTCACTGTAAAAGACTTTTTCCTTATTATCTTGCTGCTTTTCACTATGGATAAGAATGAAAAAAATGGTCAAAATTAACTCCTGACCAGCTGGAAAACCTTAGTATATTTTGATTTTAATCTTTTTGTTATCATTTTTCCTCTGGAGACAGATATTTGTCTTGATACCTGTGCCATAACTACAAATGCAACATGATAAAATGTCTTTTAACAGAGAAATAATAATGTAATCATTTTAAGAATTAGTGAAGATATGTGAGTAATCAAGTATTTGCAACCTAAGTTAATGATGTTGCTAGTATTATGGCATATACAATCAAAGGCAATAGAAGATAGATACTAAAATCTAGACAGCAGAATTTCAGAGTAAGAAGCCATGAATCTCTTTTTGGAAACAAGCTTCAAAATAAACAAAACAATTTTTTGGCCAAGCTGCTTCTGAAAGTCAGGAAACGTCATGCAACAATTGTTTTCTCAGTAGTAGCAATGTTCTTATTACTGCAGGAATGAATTTTTAAGTCTTTCTTTAAAAGGAAGCAGTTTGTTCAAGGTGTACCATAGCAGCAAACACATGATGAATGATGCCCTGCACTTTAAATGTACTTGCTACGTGCTGGCGATGTTTTAATGCTACTGTATTGGAAGTGAAACTGCAATATTGATTTAAAAAATAAGACTGTAAAAACAAAGTTGATAAAAAGGTGCATATCAAATGTCTACAGTGTTTTATCTGAGTGACAACTTGTACAGCAGGAATAAGAAATTCAAATACTAGGAAAACAAATCCCTCATACTTGTTTTCTTTTACCTGATAAGACATTTGATTAATTCATTCTTTTGTCATAAAAATCAGTGATGTTTACCTCTCATGCATTCAAAACTGAAAATAACTCACCAAGTGCATTCTGTGTTCTTTTTAACTTAGATAATACCAAGTGACACTTCTGTACAGCTTGGAAATTTCTACTGTAGATCTGGAATACAACCATTTAATGTTTGTCTTTGGCTTAGCTTCTGTCAGTAACAGAATGTAAACATGACAAATATATCTGGAATGGGAAAAGCATCAAGGTCAAAAATTATCAATAGCTTTGTAAGAACTCACTAACTTCCTTTTAGGAATTTATAAGTACAGATGGGGTTTGAGTAATTGGATTTTTAATTTATGTCTACTCACCCCTCAGTTATGATCTAGGTAGATGGCTTTTTACGTCTCCACCTGTGGAATAATGCATGGGTGTAGGAATTTGCTTATATATATTACTCCTTAGGTCACACCTTGTCCAGTCTACTCTGGTATGTTCAAAGGTATATAAATGACTCTTAATACCTGTAATAGCAAGTATTTTTGGTTCAGTGTCACACATCACAGTATATCAGAGTATTTCTAAAGGTTTTACTCTAGTTAAATGATTTCATGTTTTGACAAGGTTTATATTCTCTTTGCTTGTCTTGATGATGCTTCTGTATACACTGAGCTTCCCCCTTTCCTTTCCACAAAACCTTTCGCTCATGTAGTTCTAATAAAAGCCAAAATTTTTAAAACTACAAAGCCGAGGGAGACAGATGTAGTTAGATGGCAGAAAGATTATTAAATCACTCTTATTTGGGGAATAATAATGAAGGTGGTGGACTATTGTTAAAGTTGGGCCTTGCACTGAAGGATTTCTCTTGCAGGTATTCTTTTCAGCCACTCTACTGGCTGAGCCTTTCGGCTATTTTTCAAAGCAGTGAAGAAGTTTCATTTCTTTTACAATATTGCCTCTCTTCTGGCACTGCTGTAGTAAAGGACTACAGCGCTCTCTCTGTAAAATACTCTTTGAATTTCTGGGGATGAAGTTCACAGTCCTAATACTAACATATTTTTATTATTAAATTCTATGAATAACGAGTAGCAGAACTGCTATTTTTGTGTGCTTCAATGAGCAGTGATAATTAGGCTGTAAAGCAGCACAGATGACAGTGTAAGTTCTTTATCTGTTTTATATCGGTCATTACAATTGTGTTGTAAAGAAAAACAGAAAGTTGGATTAATGGAGAAAGATCCTGCAGTCATCTTTTCTTCATTTGCTGGAAACATTAAATCCAAACATTGTACATGCAAATGTTTTGTTTTAGTTGCCCTGCTGAGAACCAAATACTGAGGTGACAATTAGTGTTAAGAGACTGCAATGTGTCTTTACCAGAATTCTGTGTGTATATTTTATTAACTGAATGTATGTCTATAACTGAAATAATTTATCCTCACTTTTATCTTCTACACACAAATGAGGCACTTATTGGGGTATTTAGGGGACTCTTTCAGACCTCAGTCTTTGCGAACATGTACAGTAGGTTTTATTAATGGCAGAAAACATTAATTACTTTGCTGAAGCAATTCAGTGTTTTTAGCCATCATTAAATCTGAAATTTTTTTTATCAACTCCATATCAAAACCATTAAAGTTAGACAATTCTTTGCATAATTGTTAACAATCTCAATTTTGTAAAAGGGCCCTGGAATATAATTTTTAAAATTCCCGAAGATCAAAGAATGAAATTAGAGAAATATAACAAAAAGCCCATAAAGAAAATGGTCGTGTTTGTTATGATAGCTGTGAAAGAGTATATTGTATTCTTATTGGGTTTCAAGTAAGGACCAGTGACGCAGTGCATTAAATGTGTTATTCCATAATCAAACTTCAGCATTTATACCAGCTTTCATAACCAAAGCAGTTCTAATGGAAGAAAAATGCATTTTCACTAATTATGAATGAGTGAAAAGATAGGCTTTTTAGCTAAGCTGTAAGTTGCTGTGAAGAAAAAAGCCCCCCAAGTCAGACTAAGGTCTCCAGGCTGGGTTCTGACATGCTGGTAAAGCTGACTCAAAAAGCAGCATGGCCGAGGAGCAGCAAGAGGCAGTGAGAGCAGGGAACACCATGCAGGCTTCCTGCAGCAGGAACCACTGCCAGCAGACAGCAAAGAGGAGGCTGGCAAGTCCTAGGGAAAGGCTGTACTCGGGTTGGCTTACAGTTAATTTGCTTGCAGTGTGCTGAATCCAGCTAGGGACCCGAGCAATTGCGTTGTAATTCATGGATGAGATTTCAGAGGTGTTCTAAAGCAGAAGGCAAACAAAATAAGTCTTAGAAGATAAAACAGATGTCAGAGTAAACCAGATTGTAGGTAACATTATCGAGTCCTCCAGAAGTCAGGCTTGTGCACCTTTATTACTGAATAATCATCGACTTAGCCTATCGAAGATAGAGTATCAAAACCATTTGTCATGCTGCTCTCAAAATAAATGATGCAGTGTACAATACACAGTGCCTGTCTGTGGCTTCTCTAAGCATGTGTATGCCACCTTGCAAATAGCAACAGAAAATGACACCATTACATATGCAGTGGCCAGAAAAAACAAGGCATGTTGTTCCTGGTACCTTTGTTGATTACCCCGGTTCCATGTTATTCTGAACTGTGTGTGTTAAACTGAGTGAGCAAGGAAACATGTAACAAAGTTAGTAACGTAATTGAAATAGTTTTGCATTAAAGAAGGCATTACCTGCGTTGCTGGGTTGATACTGAACTGAGTGCTGAGATTACAGATATCCAGAAAGTTCATTACAGGCAGTGAGTGTAGCACGTCTCATCACTAGCATCACTGGATTTTGAGTGCAGAAATAATACACAACGGTTTTGATTAACAGGCATAAAAATTAGTTACCTTGCTTATTGTGACTGTAATTATCATAATGTCAGAATGTGAAACCAGTGTAGAAACCACTGATGTATAAGGGTGTTGAAAACATAGCCAGTAATGAAGGAATATTTTGTATTGATGACATTACATCTAAACAAAACTATGAAACACTGAATACTTGAACTGCAGGTGTTAATTAAGCCACCTTTAATTCTATCTGGAAATCTATCTCTCTTTAGGAAAATTACTGTTGAGCCATCATTCTAAATAAAAATGGGAGAGTAAGACTGTTAAGTATAGACTTCAATGTGTGATATCTGTTAAAGGAGAACAAGTGTTCACAAGCAACCAGAGTTTGATCACTCTCTGTCTCTTTGATACTTTGAAATAAATTGTGGTGACCATTTCTCAATATGGCTCAGTACTCTGGTTTTAATATATCCCACACTGTGTGGGAGGAACAGCTTACAAAAAAAAGTAAATGACTACATAAGTAAATATTTTATTTGTTTTGCAGTTAATTTTAACATTAATGGACATTAGTGGACATTAATAAAACTGATGAACTGGACTCCTGGGTTACACTGCTATTACAGGCCTCCAACTTGAATTCATGCCATTGAAAACTGTCCTCTAGGCGCAGCCATTCAACTAATTTTTAATCCATTAGATTCTGTGCTCTGTACTTAATCAGCTTACCTGTGATGATCTTAAGGGAGACAGTGTTGAAAGTCTTCCACTTGCTGAATCCATGCTAACTATTCCCAATCACTTTCTTGTCTTTCATATGACTGGAAATGGTTCCTGGGATTAGTTGTTGCATCGCTTTCCCAGGGATGTACTTAGTGCTGACTATCCTGTATTACCCGTGGTCCTCCTTTTTGAAGATATGACATTTGCTTTCCCCCAGTACCTCAAGTCTGGGCCCATAGTGACATCAGCCAGCTCCCTCAGCACCTGTGGCTGCATCCCATCATGCTTAGTAGATTTATTTCTGTCCAATTTTTTTAAGTATTCCCTCTTCAGATCTTCTTCCACAAGGATAAATCTTTGTTGCTCCAGATATTCCTGCTGGTTTTAGGGACATTGGATTCCTGAAGGTTGGTCTTGCCAGCAAAGGTGCAGGTGAAGAAGGCGTTAAGTACCTCAGCTTCTTCCATGTCCTGTGTCACCAGGTCTGCTGCCACATTCAGCAGTGGGCACACACTTTCTTGGTGCTGTTTGCTCCTGATGTACTTGTTTATGCCATGCTGTGTTGTCCCTCCAGGAGATATCAGGGTGGTTAAAGCTCTTTATATCTAAGTAAAATAAGAAATATTTTTCTGAGTTCTCTTTAGATAATCAGACGTTGCTTTGTCTTTGCAGGAACCATGTCATGTGCTATTATAGCTCTGATAACTTTTTTGATTTAGACAGAAGTTAATTCTGTGTCCTCTCACTTTTCAGTGTTGTTTTGCTACTTAGGTACCTGGTCAAATTGAGCACATAAGGAGATACTTTAGCTTTTCAAGAGCCAATGTAAACTTTTTATTTCTATTGCCCTAGTCCTTCTAGTCTCTGTAGGAAATGTTATGTTAATGGTTAGTGGAGGGCCAGATGCCATTTCTTTGAATTCTTCAGAATCATAATTTTATTTTTTAAGTCCTTTCCCCTTTCCAGTACTTAGAGCTTATGGTGCATTTTAGACTTGAACGGTTCACACTATTTAATTGTGAATTGTAACTTGCTGCAGATAGATTTCTCACACCTACCTGGGTGGTCTGCATGGACCTAACAGGTACAGCCTCTGATATGAAAGAAAGTCATAGCTGATCTCAACACAGAGCTACAGATAAGGAAACATTACAACATTGTTGCCCCCAAAAAACCTTTGCACCCTAAAATAATCATAAAAAAAAAAAAAAAGAAAATTAAGAAAGATACCTTTCAGCAGTTCCCGCAATATTTTGATTTATTTAATTCTGTATATATAATTGTGATTCATAATTTTTTGCTTTTTAGCACTCTGATATAAGGTTCAGGAGAGCAGGATGAATAGTCTGTAATGTACTGTGCCTTAGCTTACTGGAGTTCTTGCAAATTTTGATTGTTTTTTTTCTGAGCTAACACTGTTAACACTGAGTTAACACTATCTCTGGTAACTGGAATATATTCTACCTTAAAATTCCTGATACTCACTACCAACATTTAACTCACTCCTAGCATAGATTTATCTGGAAATTAATTTGTATGTAAACAAGTATCACTGTCAGCCTATGGTGACTACATGTGGTCCATGTTCTGCAAATTAATCCTATGAATCATGAGCCAACTGTAAGAATGGGCTAAATACCTAAAAAATGCACTTTTATATAAATTTGTTGGTGGCTGCTAACAGTATTTGCTGAATAAATTATTTCATATAATGGAATCATATAACAGTTTAGTCTGGAAGGGACCTCAAAACTCACCCAGCCCCAACCCCTGCTGTGGTCAGGGCTTCCCCCCCACCAGCTTAGGCTGCCCAGGGCTCCATCCAACCTGGCCTTGAGGCTTGCACTTGTCCCAGTTTTCGTATTGGTTAAAGTAATCATTATAGTTAAATTGTACAACCTTAACCTGAAAGAAAATACACATGATTTAAGGATAATTAGAAAACCTAGTATTTTGCTCTTGGAAATTAAATATTCTAGTTAAACAGATATTTGTGGATATTAAAGATCTGAAAATTACTGAATTCTATGTGGTCTTGTTGCACTAACCTAGTTGGCAGTTACATCTTCTGTTTGTTTCCCCATTAGCAGAATAGACTAAACTACAAGAACAGGATTTCCTTTCAGCAAATTAGTATATAAAAGCTTATTTCTTCCACAAAGACTGTTTCTAACTGTCTTGGATGATAGCAAATGATTTACAATAGATGGAATATGCTGTTATAGATGTTGTCCTTTTTTTGATTTTTGTTTTGTTTTGTTTTGTTTTCACTTTTCTATCTTGATGGCTCCTGTCTAAAGGATTATGTGATAATGCCCATGACGTCTTCCCTATTGAGCCCAATGAATTTTCATTACAGAAGGTTCCGTCTCTTCTGCCACACAACCACAACCGACATGGATTACACAAAGCACTTGAATAATCAGCTTTTTCACAGAGTAAGGGTTTTCTCAATTATTGATGATAAGTGAAATTGAAGAGTGATATAGCCCACCACTTTCACTTAAATCCTACTTCAAGCAATTAAGAACATTATAGAAAGTAAAGTTACAGTATGTGTGGACTTCAAGTAAGTCCAAACTCAGTTTAACTCATTTGCTGTGAAAACTGACCTTGAATCATAGAATCATAGAATTGCTCAGGTTGCAAAAGACCTTAAAGATCATTGAGTGCAACCACAACCTGACCATACTGCCCGAACTCTAACAGCCCTCTGCTAAATCGTGTCCCTGAGCAGCGATCACCAAATCATGTGCAATGTGTATATGACCCTGAGGTTAGGTTTTCTTTAAACTAAATTGTTAATCTGACATACTAAGTAAGGATAAACTATTTCATCTTCTACTGGAGTATGACAATTAGCTAACTCTGGAGAGACATTTGCTTTTCTTAAATGGCAATATTACCTTTGGACTGATGTTAGTTCATATCACAACTGCTTTTGCTGGCATTTATCTTTCAAGGCAGTGGAGTTAGTAGATCAGTGCACAGTATTAAATAAGGTTTAGAATAAAGATGAGCTAATGTGACTGTTTTATGTAGGAATGATATTCAATTTAAATTAGATTTTTATTTCGGCAGAAAAGTAATGAAAGTCTAAAAAATTATGCATGCATGGCAAAGTACCTATTAAGATATTACACTTACTAACCTGTAATGGAATAAGGTAACTCACTCAGATGACACAATGTAAAGTACTACCAATTTTAAAATAGAGGATTATTTGAAAGTTTATTTAGAAAATAAACATTAAAGAAGTTCCTATTCTTTCATGATAAGTACACAGTAGTATATATTCCATTAACAGAATACTCATTAAAACCAGCCCTCTAATAAAAGGCAATGGAATTGGATATTCATAAGATGTGATAACGTTAAAGAGCTGTGACTGAATTCAGCCTATATGTGAAATACTGTTAATACTGTATAAGTGCATAGAAGAGAACAAAGAGTGGGTCAAGAGATTTACAGTTCAATGACATTAAACTTCTTCCCATTCAATAGCTGCAACACAAGTACAAAACTGCACAATATTCATTACATGTACTTTAGCAATAAAAGGATCACCATTAGAACAGTAGTAGAACTGTAGGAAGGGGGATCTGAAAGATGAGGAAGATAAACATGACCAAATCAAATGTTTTCACTGGCAAATACGAAATTGATAGTTAACAAAACAACAACAACAAATCAGAGAGACACTTTGACATCCTCTTAATTCTCGTTGTTATTAGTATGGGATGACTGCAAAGAAAGTTTGACATGGAGAAAGTTCACTACTCTTGCCCATGGCCTATTTTCTTTTTTTTTTTTTTTCTTTTCTTTTTTTTTTTTTTGTTTACCTAGACCATAATTAATTGGCAGAATATGTAAGTAGCTAGACAAGTTAACAAACTATACACTGGAGATGGTTGATGGCATTTATACTAAGTGAAATTTTTTTGTGAGGAGTGATTGGTGGTTTATACAGATACTGTTGCTGCTCTTTGTAGACCAAATCTGCTTGGAAGGAAGCAGAGCTCTCAGACTGGGAAGAGCAAACAGGCCACAAAGGTAGCTGTGTTGCAAGTGGAGCTTGTAGCCAACTGCTTGAGAGGGAAACTCTTGAGCTTTTAAGGTTGACTCTTGGACAAATTCACAATTGATTGACGGTATACTTAGCCTTTCTATCTCTTTTTCATTGGGAGAAAAAGTCACTGATCTTATGTGTCATGGTTATATCTACCAATGATTGTTCTAAGGATCATTTAGGTGGGAGAAATATTAGATAAATTGCAACTGTTGTATTAAATCCTTGTGTCTCGAAGGAGGGGACAAAGGTGATCCTACAAGCCACAGCTGTAGTTCAATGCAGTGTGATGCAAAAGCATAGCACCAAAAAGCCTGTTCTAGAACAAAAAATATTACATCTGTGCAGTGCTGTGCCATGCCACATATGGAAAGGCAATATTTCAGGTATTTGGAAAAATCACTTGTTTAAAGTGGCTTTGGTGCCTCAAGGCTTCAAAGTCGTGAAATCTGTTCTTTTGTACTATGAATATATGCTGAATGTACTATATTCCTCACTTGGATATACATATATTGTTAGATCTGCATCATCCCATATTTTTTATTCAATGTCCCCTTCAAGTACTTAGATGCAAAAATGGCCCAAACAGTACTCTTGGAATTGCAAGTTGCAAAGTGCAAATAGATAGCAATGCGTGCCTTCATTGCGCACACAACACTTCATGCAAATCTTTGCATAGTACAAAGCTAAACATAATGAAACATCATTTGAAATCAGTGGGATTTAGTCATTCTGTTGTTTTGTTTTGTTTTGATTTTTTTTTTTTTTTTTTTTTTTTTTTAAGAAAAAGGAGAATGCAAAACAGAAAACACACAGATGAATATACCTTTTCCCAGATGTAATGACAGGAAGGATAATGCTAGACTTGAAATAATGATCTGCCTTCTGGAATTTAAGTGATAGATCTTGAAAGAAAAATGACTGAAAGATCTGCAATGGTTACATATTGCTTTTTAGCAAACAAAATTCTGCTTCAGAAAAAACAAATGAAATGTAGGAGGTAGACAGCAGTGTAGAGTTCAGATGCACAAAGATAGTGCTCCTTAAGTATGCATAGATGGGATGTGTATTAAGAATAAGAATCACATACTCAGTAGGAATCTGGTGCTCAAGCATTATGGGATATGACATAGAAACATATGCTTCATTTCCACAGACCAGGTATAATCAAAAAGCAAATGCAGAGTGTCATTTTCAATTCACATAAATATTCTTCAGAACGGAGATTTTAACAAGGAGCTGCAACTCTCTTATGTGTACTTAAAGCCCTTTTTTCTCTCTTTTTTCATTCCATTACTTTAGGCAGAGACTTCAGCATTTGATAGTACCTTTATGATCAGTACCGGAGCTGCAATTAAATCGTACACTATAAACTTGAGGCATTTATATTGTGTGGTGGAATAATTACCTTTGAACAACATACAGAGCTAAGGGGTTTACTATATAAGAAAGGATTTTAGATCAGCTAGGATAATAAATTATTTGCCTTTGTTATTCCTGGTTCTGCATTCCTAAGGTTAAATATGATTTTCAGGATGTCCAGGACAGCAGTTCTGTGTTATTTCAGTTCCTTACATGAAATAGTTATAAATGTCTTCTGAAATCTTTGTAGCATGGTAAATCACTGTCAACACATTTCAACTGGTTATATTTGGCATGTTGTCTATTTTCAGACACAGTCAATGCAGTGGACATATGAAGTCAACGGACTGCTTCCGCAGACTGCACCACCTACAAGCCCAGCAAAAGTAGTTTCTACCAACAGTTACATAAGATCAGCCACAGTTCGACAGCGCAACTTTTTACATGAGAATCTGAAGCTTACAACCACGGGGGTATCCTCACCGATCAAGGGAGCACCTTTAATCCTGAGAAAAAAATAGAGAAAGTTGAGCTGTGATTTTTTGTTTTTTTTTGCTTATTTGTTCATTTTATGGGGGAGGGGTGGAATGAAGTAGATCTCTTTGTCAAATGAACATCCACCAGTGACTTTACACGGGTGTTGCAGCTTTCTTTGCTCTTAATGTACTGTTACATCTATGCTGTCATGCCTTATAAGATCACTGGATGGATAACACCTACCTTCTTTTTTCACTGGAATTGTTTTTTCTGACTTCACTAACAGAAAGTAAATTTTATTTGTGCCTTTATTTTGATAGTGGAGTGTATTTCAACAACAACAACAAAAAAAAACACAACAGCTTAGCACAGAGTAAGTGCTTTCTTGGCACAAATATAGAATGATCATCACTGCTCAGGAATGGGGAGCCTGAGAATAACCTATGTATGTTGGTGTGAATGAGTACCAATAAAACCATTTTACCACCGCATGCTTGACGATTTTGTTTTTGCCACACGTTTCAGAGAAGCTATTAGAGGAAATGTTGGAAACATATAAAACAGTGATGGCACTCTTTAATCTCCCATTTTAAATGCAGTGTGCCCTGTTTTGATCAGAAACCAGGTAATCTCAAGTAAGAATAAAATTTCCCTTTCAAATACAGTACGCAACACAGGAAAGGCACTGAAAATAATGATATCTGGTATGTTTCTAAAAAAGAATAAGAAAATCTTACATTTCAGTTATATGCTACTGGGAACACAAATAGAGCGAGATTTCTTAAGAATGCTCTATCTGCATATGTAATTGAAGGAAGTGTTCCTATAACTGTAAGAAATCAGAATTTACAGTTCAGGAATATGCAATGGTTTCACAACTGATTATGGTATTCAGGAAGAATTTCAGTGACAATTTTTCTTTGTCAAAGCTTTGTTTTCCTGGCTTTGCTTTCAAATGGTTTTACTTTCCCATTTAAAATGAGGCCTGTTTGCAGCACACTCAAATGAGATAGATAAGCAGGTGGCATATAAATCAGTCACTCAACAGTTAAGTGTTGCTCACTTCAGAAATTTTATTTCACAATTAGCTTGCCCACATCTGCTATTGCATCTAGTAGATTTTCAAATTTGGTCATACATTCCAACGTTAAAAAAATAGACAAATGTTTATCTGATTACATCTGGAATGCATTTTCAAAGGTGAAGTTTAATCATATTGTCTATCTCAAGAGGGAAACATCATCTGTTACTTCTGAACCAGTTAAAAGACTTTTCCAGTATATACAAGGCCACTCAGGATTTATGCAAGATTTGTCATCTGCACCTGCACCTTTTTTTAAATAAATGAATTACATCTTCTTATTTTTCCAGAGTTTGAACTGAAAATATTTTTCCAGGTATCATGAACGTAGCTGCAAAGGTGATTTGAATAGGGACCATTATATCTGTGTGCTTCTAACTTCCACACTGTTTTACATATTCTCCACATACTTTTATGGATTCCACTGACTATATACAATCTCTCTTAAAAAAAAATTCTTTCTAAGCAGCAGCTCTGGAAGATTTCCAGAATGATAAGTTTTATTATCTTCTTGCTCCCTCTAATTTTTTTTTCTTTAAATAGAATTACTGATCCATAATTGAAAACTGTGGAGTTTCAGCCCATTGACGTGAAGAATGCATACAAGAAAGGATTATAAAATGATGGTTTTTATCCATAAAAACTTAAATCCAAAGCTTTTGGACTTCCCATTAAATAAGAATTTCAGAAATGAAAGGCAAGATGCTCGCATTATCCCACATCTTAAAAATATAATCTATAAAAGAAAATAACTGCTGGAAATCAGCCCAGCCACAGTTGTTGCAGTTAGAGTATAGATGAAAAGGGAAGGAAGAAAAGTCCAAATGATTTTCTTAGCATTCCTTCTAAATTACCGTTTATTATCATAAGCTTCTTACAAGGAAATGGAAGAAAATGAACATAGACTCAGTGTTACTGCTCTTGAAGAAGCACTCATGATGTTTTCTATGGACTCATGTTACAGCAACTGCTAGCAGAAATTAGAAGAGAAATAATTACCTTTGTGTCTCCACATTATAGCACAAGAGATGAAAAAATAAGTACCTCTTTTCAAAAACTGGATGAGGTTTAACAAAAGCAAGTGTAGAGTCTTGCATCTGGGGAGGAATAATTGCATGCACCAGTACAGGTTGGGGGATGACCTGCTGGAGGGGAGCTCTGCGGAGAGAGAAGGACCTGGGTGTCCTGGTGGACGACAGGTTGGCCATGAGCCAGCAGTGTGCCCTTGTGGCCAAGAGGGCCAATGGCATCCTGGGGTGCATTAAAAAGAGCGTGGCCAGCAGGTCAAAGGAGGTGATCCTCCCCCTCTACTCTGCCCTGGTAAGACCTCATCTGGAGTACTGCGTCCAGTTCTGGGCTCCCCAGTACAAAAAAGACAGGGATCTCTTGGAAAGAGTCCAGCGGAGGGCCACGAAGATGGTGAAGGGCCTGGAGCATCTCTGCTATGAGGAAAGGCTGAGTGAACTGGGTCTGTTCAGCCTTGAGAAAAGGAGACTGAGAGGGGACCTGATCCAGGTCTATAAATATCTCAGGTGTGGGGGGCAGAATGGCGAGGCCGGACTCTTTTCAGTGGTGAGTGGAGACAGGACAAGGGGAAACGGCCAGAAACTGCAGCATAGGAAGTTCCGCACAAATGTGCACAGGAACTTCTTTACAGTGAGGTGACGGAGCACTGGAACAGGCTGCCCAGGGAGGTGGTGGAGTCTCCTTCTCTGGAGATGTTCAAGACCTGCCTGGATGCCTACCTGTGCGACCTGCTGTAGGGAACCTGCTTTGGCAGAGGGGTTGGACTCCATGATCTCTGGAGGTCCCTTCCAACCCCTACGACTCTGTGTGATTCTGTGATATGACAGATGAAAGATGACATACAGCAAGGCAAATAAGTGTCCTTTGATGGTCTGCTCTGAAAGGCCAGTGTTCAAAAACAGGACCTCTTCTGTATTTATCCCTCTCATCTTTCACAACCCAGATATATAAAACACATTACTCCCCCTACTAAGTGTTTCTAATTTTCTGTATGTTACTGTTACAAATGTAACAGACAAAACTGTAAAAAAATAAAAGTGCACTGTTACCATTTCATAAACATACAAGTCACAAAATACTGTCATCATTATTCCTAGCTCATATCAGGTCCTCTTTGCTTTTAAAATCCTGCCTATTACTCTCATAGCTGAACAACTTCCACTTGAAACCACTGTTCCCAGCAGCGAAGACCTCAGGGCATTTCATGCAGTATCTGGTCTCCCTCAGGTCTCAAGATCTATACCTGCACTTCAGTTCTTAGTTTATTCATTATCTTAGCCTTTTATTACTATCATTGTTTTGACTGCAAAGCTGAGGCCTGGCTTAGGCAGGATGTAGCAGTAAGCGTGTGAACAGGTTTTGTCAGGAAGAAATACTACGTGTGATCCTCAGGTCATGCAACCTCATAGCACTGTGTGCTTTGTCTTCTGATTTGCAAGCTCCACCAGTCCACAGGAGACCAGCTGTCTTAGTAGCTCACAGCCTGAAATTCAGCCTTTAACATTGTTTGGCCTTGTTTTCTTTCAGTCGCTTCAAGATTTAGTTCTGATGTCTTCAATGAATATGAGAAATGCCCTGGGACTGTCTGAAGGAATTAGACAGCAAACTTAACACAGAAGTCTAGGTCTACTACCACTGAGGAATCAAGCCATTATGTGTCAAACCTGGAGGATGGCAAGCTCGACTCACACATCTCAGGAAATCAATGAATTGTAATGGTGACAGGTCTGCCGTGTGTTACAACACGCTGCAGCCAGGACCCACTGGGTAGGTGCCTGCAAAGAATATTTCACCCTTCTATTCTTCACATTCACTGCTCAACGTCCTTTTCTGATTGACTGTTTTACTTCCCTGGCTTGGGTGGGTGTTGAGTTGGGTGGGGGGAAAATGGAATGAAATGCAACAAGGGCAAGCTAGAGACTTGTGTCTAGGCAAGAGCAACGCCAGGTAGCAGTATAGGTTGGGGACTGCCCTGTTGGAGAGCAGCGTGGAGCCGTGGGTCCTGGTGGACAGCAGGGTGACCATGAGCCAGCGCTGTGCCCTTGTGGCCGAGAAGGCCAGTGGCACCCTGGGACCTACTAGAAGGGGCATGGTTAGGAGGTCAAAAGAGGTTCTCCTGCCTCTCTACTGTGCCCTGGTGAGACCGCATCTGGAGTATTGTGTCCAGTTCTGGGCCCCTCTGTTCAAGAAGGACAGGGAACTGCTTGAGAGAGTCCAGCACAGAGCCACAAAGATGAGGAAGGGACCAGAGCATTTCCCTTACGAGGAAAGTCTGAGGGAGCTTTGGCTTGGAGGAGACTGAGAGGTGACCTACTGAACGCTTCTAAATATGTAAAGGATGTCTGTCAGGAGGATGGAGCCAGGCTTTTCTCAGTGACATCCAGTGACAGGATAAGGGCAGCGGGTACAAGCTGGAACAGAAGAGGTTCCACATTAATGCTAGAAAAAACCTTCTTCATGGTGAGGGTCACAGAATACTTGAACGGGCTGCCAGAGAGGTGGTGGGGTCTCCCTCACTGGAGACATTCAAAACCTGCCTGGATGCATTCCTGTGTGACCTAACCTAGGTGTTCCCAGCAGGGGGATTAGATTAGATGAGTTTTTGAGGTTTCTTCCAATCCCTGACATTTGGTGACTCTGTGATTCTGTAACTGGTATGGAGAAGAGACAGCAGCTATTAAAATGAAGACGTGGTTTAAAAAAAAAAAAAAGTACTATTTATTTATTAATTAATTTATTTATGTATTTTTAATAAATAATACAATTTTTAAGCTGATCTTCCCTTTCTCTTTTCTCTTTTTCTCTTTCTCGTTCTCTTTCTCTTTCTCTTCTCTTCCTTTTCTCTTTTCGCTTCGCTCTTCTATCGGCTCCACCGTTGTAGACAAAACTCTCTTATTCTCCTCCACATCTCACTAGAAAAAGGAGAATCACAAGTTGTGACTAGGAAATTGTTGTGTTTCCTCCCGGGAAGCATTCCTCCTTACCTCCTCTGACAGAGGCAAGCTACAACTGGGGCTGCACCAACAGCAAAGGCAGGAGTGCTGATACCTGTCTGTGGGCCCAAGCAGCCGGGAGAAGTTGTCAATCATGACCTCTTTGTGGCAGCGGGTGAGGATGACCACCGCCTGGCACAGGAAGGGCATGAACGTGCTCTGCTGCGCGGATGATGTGCAGCTGCGCAGGATGTGGAGGATTGGTAGCACCTGAAAGAAGGGCAGAAAGAATGACTTGCTGCATCCTTGACTCTGCAGGGCCTAACAATGGACATTCAGCACATGAGCAGTGCCTGCTCCCTTGACATGCTGCGAAGGCCTAAGCCTAAATTGCACACCAGCCACCCTGTCCAAGCCCTGGCTCTGCACTCAGGCTGTGCTTCTTTAGCACAAGAGGCAAACGGCACAAGGCGTAGTGCAACAACCAGCGAACGTCCAAGAGAGGTGGAAGAAAGTCTCTTACGTCCCGACAGATGTCCTTCCCGTACATCTGCAGAAAGGTGATCATCCACTTCCCAGCTGCACGCACGCGCATTCCTTTGCCTTTCCGCAAGGTCTCCTTGATGGCCATCAGGAAGTCAACGGTGCGTTCCAGGGGGAAGTTTCTGCACACCATCTGCAGAGAAAAGAGAAGCAGGAGAGATCTCATCACTGCTCTGCGGCAGCTCTTCAAAACAGAAAGCAGTCTGGAGGGCATTCTTAGCTCAGCAGCTTGCCGCTCATTCAGGGGCAATCACAGCGCTCCTGCTCTCCTACCCTGCTATTTATACGGAAGGCAGTTGAGCCTTCTCTCAGCTGCTCCACCCATGCTGTTTGCTTACATGCAAAGCCTACCTCCCAGCAGCCACAGTCACACACACACACAGACACACCATGGAATCAGCTCCTTGCATGGGGGGCCTGAAGGGCAGACGTAGCTCAGAGCCTTCTGCTACTTGCTGAGAAAAGAGGTCTCAGGGTGACAGCTCATTTTGGAAATGGTATGAAAGGCTGGGGACAGCCTAGGGTCGTGCAGAAGCCTATGCACTGAGATGCCACCACCCCTTTTTGGGTCCACTTACCCTTGCCAGTTTGGATGAGGTCTGGAGCTGAGTGATGGTGCTGCAGTCATTCAGCCCCTCACACAGGCTCCCAGTGTCTCCTGAATCCATGACTCTGTTGGCCACCTTGGCTGGAAAGAGCACGGGAGAAAAGGGAAGTCATGCTTCTGGAAACGGAACTGCTTTCCATGGGGGAGAGACTGAGGACAGGGTGGGGACAAGAAGAGAGCTGTGCACAGTGCATCTCCCTCCTGTACACAGGGCCCAGCCCGTGGGGCTCTGGTAGCGCTGCGGAGGAGAGCACAGGGCTGGTGCATCCCGCTCTACTCACCTTGGATTTGCAGAAGGGAGCTCAGGCAGGTGGCGGCCAACTGGCGGGATGTGGGCATGGGGTCACATGTCAGCGGAGCCAGCAATCCCACCAAGGAGCCAAAGGACTCACAGGCATCTCCTCTCTGCAGGGATGAGAGGCAGGAACAAAGCTGTAGGCAGCCCCAGCTCTCCCTAGCTTCTCCTGCCCGTGCCTTCCCCATGCCAGCATGCACAGCTGGGCGGAGCTCGCCTTCGAGCTCAGGGGCACTGGGGAGGGAGCAGGGAGCATGCAGTGGGGCTCTTTACTCACCTGAAGCCCTTCACAAGCAGCCAGCAGCTGGGAGCAGGTCTGCAGGGCCCTGTTACGCTCCCACATGTTGTTTGAGGTCAGTGATCTCTGCAGGGCCTGAAACAGAGCATGTATCACCATGGACATTTTTCCCTTCCTGCCATCCCTCTCCCTGTCCCTCTTTTCCCGACAGTTTCCCTCAGGTCCTGCCCTGTGGCTCCACGTGGACCCCCGCCTCACTGTGCGCTGACACTGCTGCTCCCATTTTCTGCACATACTGCTGCCTCCTAACCCAGGAGCTTTTCCTCGGCTGTGCCCTACCAGGGGCTGGCTCCTGCCTTTCCCCCTGCAGAGCCCATTTCTCTGCCCATTTCTCAGCTTGCAGTGAGCTGGCCTGTTAGCAGGAGATTTCTCCCCCTTCGATCATACTCTCAGTCCCCAGATCTCTGTCCCTGCTATCAACGGGCACCATGCTTCCTCCCTTGCCCCACACGTACTCACCTGGACTATGTTCTGGAAGAATCCCCGGGTGGTCTCTGTCTCAAGCAGGACCACCATGAGCCGGCCCAGAGCTTTCAACGATGTCTGCAGAAGCTGAAAGCAGGAGAGGGGATTGAGGTGTGGCATCACGGCTGCTGCTGGAGCATAGGCCGTGTGTGCTGAGGTAGGGCTCTGACACAGAGGTGGCCGGGAAAGTTACGGCAGGTTACCTGCAGGTACTGTGCTGCTTGCCGTGACTTCTTGATCTTCAGCATCATCTCTGCTGAAGGGTGTGACACAATGTTCTTGCAGCACAGAGCCAACATTTCACGAACATTCTTGCTTCCTAAAGAGGGCTTCAGCTTGCTGACAGGAGGAAAAAAAAGGAAGAGAAAGCAGAAAGGGCCTTTACCACTGCTCTCCAGACTGGTGCAGACAATGTCTGAGATTCTCCCAATCAATAGCTGCAAAGCCAACACCCCCAGCCCATGCTGCTGGAGCAGCGCCCGCCTCCTCCCTGGCAGCAGTGAACCACCTCCCGCTCTGAAAGGAAGAAGGCCACAGGTCTCCCTTCTCTTCCTCGCCTGGGGACAGCAGTACCAGGCCTTTCTCCCTGCCCAGAATCTCAGCTTCACTGGCCACAACAGCCCAGCCGTCTCTCCTGTAGATGCAGCTCCTTCCCCCTCCCCCCTCCAGGCCTTCGGAAGCTACCCTAAAGGGGGACCACCATCTGCCTTGCAAGCCTAGAGGCTCCCACCCTTACCTCAACTGCTCCAGGGCCAGAACCACCTTGAGGGGCACTGGGGAGACAGGGGTGCCCAAGTAATACTTCTTCAGCAAGTCCTGCAAGTACCAGAGAAACATTGTCAAAGTGGGCAAGGGCCACAAGAGAGCTCTTCTGCCTGGCCCACAGACAGAAACAACTGCCACACACCAGCCCCATCGTTCCCACATTTCCCATGCAAGCACTGCAGGATGCAGCAGCTCCACAGCTGGTGGACCTAGCCCGCTGCCTGCTGCTGCCTGCTGCTGCCTGCTGCTGCCTGCCAGCACCCAAGGTCCCCACCAGCTGGAGACGTGTGGCTGAGGGAGACCTGCATGGCTCCAGGGATGGCAGCCTCGTGGCACGGCCCGGAACTCCTCCACAGAGAGCCCTGTCTCTAGGCACTCACCATCAGGATCTCCAGCAGCTTGTTCTTCAAGGAGGGGTTAAAGAAGGCGGAGCCACCCACGGCATGGAGAGCAGAGCTGAAATCAGTGATGCTCTGCACCAGCGCGAGCTTGTTCTGCAAGTCCTGAGGCCAAGAGAGAAGAACATTCTTTGAACTGTGGGAAGGGCCAGGGACTGTCAAGGGGACACATGGGGCAACGCTAAGGGAAGGGCTTGGATCTTCATCTGGGCACAAACCGTTCCCCAAGGGACCTTTGGAAAGAGAAGGCCCATCTCAGCATCTCCCCACGTGGAGGGGCTGCCGCTGGGCACTCTGACACCCTGGCAGACTTTGAGCTCTCACCTGGCAGCTGCAGCTGTACAGCAGCAGGATGTTGCCCACAATGTCTCCTTCCAGGCGGGCAAGCAGCTGCTCCTTGGAGGCTCGCAGTGCCAAACTGCCATGGGCGAGGATGAGAGCGCTGCGTGTAGCCTGAGCTCTCGCGCTGTCCAGCTCCATCTGTGAGGGGAGAAATGCCTTGAGACACTCGCTCAGCAGCCCCCAGTGCCCTGCGGTGCACCTGGGCTCCCAGGGCAGGAGCTGCTGTGAAAATAAGGCAGAAGAATGCCAAGATGGGAACCCGTAGCACTTTACCTTCTTGCGCCTGGAAATCCTCCCATTGCGGCCTTTGCACAGCCTAGACGCAAACATGGTGAGTGTGTCCAGGACTGTGTGGAAGTTGCTGTCAGCAGCATGGCTGACAAGAGAGATCATTCCCTGCACAAAAGAACGAGGGGCAGTTGGCGCAGGCCTGAACCTACTGGCATGGCCCTCTGAGAAGCCTTCTGCCCCAGGGACAGAGCGCGGATGCTCACAGAGTTGGAGGAGAGGAGAGCTCACCTGGGCCTCAGATGGCTCCTCTGCATTGGATTCCTCCAGGTGCTGCAGCAGCTTCTCCTGGACATGGAGGACTTCCTTACAAGCTCCCAGAACGGTCCCCAGAGCCTTGTACAGGAAGGTCTGCGTGGGAAGGAAAGGAGTAAGCTGGGATGTGGCAGCAGCCTGACCTTACGGGAGAGGGCTAGATGGGAAGGACCCACACTCCCTGGGAGTCGCTGAGAGCAGCTGTGGAGCAGAGCTGTAGCCAGCCCCAGGCAGTTTGCAGGGAAGCGCCCTGTGAGGGCACAGGCCGTGGAAGCAGCATGAGCAGCCTGTGTGGGCAGAGCACCAGCCTCAGCCCCAGCCCCAGTTGGGCACTGCTGATTAGAGCCGCGGGGAACTCACCTTTTCTGCAGAGCTGCTGGCAGAGCTGCTCAGCCGCCGGCTCAGCTCGCAGCTCAGGGCCTTGGTCCAGGCCTCATCCTCCACAACATCCAGCGATGCCCTCAGGAACTGTTGGAGAACAGGAGAAGCCAATGTTCCCTTGCCCTTTGCTTCTTCCCGCGTTCCCAAGTCACTGCAGCCTTCTGGGGAGAGGTGCCTGGAAGAACAGCCCCTCTCCCAGCTCCCCCCAGCATTCCCTCCATTAAAGCCACCTACTGGTCCTCTCCTAAGACCCCCCTTGGGCTTGGGACAAAGAGGAAGAGGCAGCGCTGCAAAGGCGAGCAGCTGCTCCACAGCAGCTTTTGAGAGGCTGTTCCTGTCCCATGGTGGCTCGTATGGGAGCAGGGCTCCTTGTGGCAGGCAGGCAAGCATTTCTCTGCACCATGTCTCTCCACAGTGCTCTACCTTTAGCAGATGGTGCTCCCAGTCTTCAGAGTTGCGGAAGCTCTCATCTTTCCCTGCACATCAACAAGAAGCAAAAGAGCGTTGCTTGGAATCAAGCCACAAAAGAAGAGCTGCACCCAACCTGGCTTGGCTTGGGCACTCGCCCACTCTACCTCTCCCTCCCCACCAGCATTTTACCTTCAAGGTGCTGCAGCAGCAGGGGGATCTCAGCAGCCCACTTGGCCCCCACAGCTCTGTGGATCGTGCTGTGGAGGTTTTGCAGGAGCAGCAAGGCAGCGGCTTGGAGCTCGCTGCCTGCAAAAGGGCTCCCTGCCACCACCTGAGCGAGAGCAAGGAGAAACAGGGTCACTTCTGCTGCAAGAGAAGCGGCTTCCCCCAGGAGGAAAGCAGCTTGGCTCTGCCCTGATGGGCAAGGAGCAGCCAGCAGCTTGGCCCATGACATTGCAGGCTAGGAAGAGAATGGCATCCCCAGGAGTGAGGCAGGTGCTGGCATGCTCGGCCATGCTGCTTCCTCCTCGGGGCTTGTGGCACCGGCCTCAGGAGCATCTACTTACCAGCAGACGTGCCAGCAGTGTCTGGGCAGTCAGCAGTGGGCCTGCAAGGAGAAAGAAGTGCTGAGTAAGACTCCAAGACACTCTGTGCCCTGCCACGTGCACCTCTGCTCTCCCTTCTGGGTGCTAACATGGGTCAGCAGAGCTCACGGGGGAGCTTCTGCTCCTACCTTGAAACATGGAGCTGAGGAAGTGGGGATCCAGATCTTCCACGTCCCGCACCGTCAGCTCCCCTCTCTTGGCCAGGGCTTGGACGCAGCGGGAGACCGGGATCAGCATGCCGGTGTACTGGGCTGGCACCACGTACAGCAGCAGCCTTGGCCACAGGAGCTGTAGGGAACGAGGCAGTTGAGCATGTCAGCATTCCTGCCTCCGCTCAGAGATAGAGAGGACTCTGAATTTCCGAGTCTTGTGTCCTTCAGAGCACGCTGGAGGACAGACCTGAGGTGTTGGAAGGGGACGAGGAACACGTGGTGCAAAGGCAAGGAGTGGCAGCAGGGCAGAGTGTGACTTACTTTGGAGATCCCTCTTGCAGAGACATCCAGTGACCCCAGGATGTCCATACACAGCTCTTGGAGTGCTCCTTCTTCCTGGGCTTCCTGGGTGGAAAGGTCTCCGGCTGCCTGCACAACAGTGGTGTTGAAATGCCGGTTACTCTCAGTTCTCATTAGCCTCTCAGGAGGCTCAGGTGTGGCCCCACCGGTGCTTTTTTGCCAGCCTATGAGCTGCACAGGTCCTCCAAAGGAATATGCTGCCCACTGTCCTTACCCTTCTTCCTGTGGTGTGGCTGAACTCCCTGAAGATGTGCCCCACCACATCCCAGGCTGAGCAGCGCCAGGTGTTAGCGCTGAGCAGATCCTCAATGAAGTGCAGCACGGCCCTCCTTACCTGCCAGGGGTCAATTGTGGGTGTGATTTTCCTGCTCAGAAGGCCAAAGGAAGCCACCTGCTCATCAGGTGCCCTTTGGGCATGAGCAGAGGTGACAAAAGCAGAGGAGAAGAGGTGAGGGCCAGGCCGTAGCACCAGGCTGTGCACTTTCCATGCACAGCACAGGGACCCGACTGCTCCACTCTGCCTGCTCTCCTGACAGGAGCCATCGTGACCATGTGGTCGATGCCCCAGCACATCCCTGGTCACCCCAGCCCTGCCGTATTGGCAGCAGCATCACCACCCTGACAGTGCTTTCCTTTCCCCAAACAGCTCACCCTGGTCCTGGGGTCATTGCACACACGCTGCACAGCCTCTGTAATCTGCGGCAGCTTCTCTGTCATCGCAGGCTCTGCAAGAGATGCACAGAAGCATGCGTGGAGGCACAACTCAGATGGCAAAAGGGATCCCTGGAAGTCCTCACCCATGGTACTGACCATCAGAGCGAGCCAGAGTGCCGAGCAGACCCAGGGCTGCCACGCATCCAGCCTCCCACTCATAGCCCAGCTGCGACTGCAGAAACAGGACCGTTTCCTCTGGGCAGATTTGGGCTGCAGGAAGGAAATGCCATGCTGTGTTAGTGAGCCACTCATGCCCATTTGTGAGGTGAGAGAGAGATGTATTGGCCAGAGCACCGGCAAGCATCGCCAGAGCTCCTCTCCTTACCCTGGAGCAGGATGCAGTGGGTCAGCTCTGCTCTGTCAGCCTCGCTGTGCTGCTTGGCGTCATCAGACAGCTGTGGGAACAAAGTCCATTTGAGAAAATCACATGAGCATTGAGGATGGAAAAGACACTGTGCTGCCAGCTCCTGTCTCCCTTGGCACTCTCAGGAAGAGGACACACAGACAAAACTAAGCCTGCCCCACAGGCATGCAGGAGCTAAGGCTGAGCAGCCATCAGAGGCTCAGAGCTTTGCAGTCCTCCTGAGGCTTAGCCAAGAGGGAAACTGCTGTGCACACCAGGATAGGCTCCCCTTACCTGATAGAACACAGCACTGGTGACGGCCAGAAACTTGTCCTTAGGGATGACAGACTGAACTCCCGGTAAGGCCTCCAGGAACATACGAAGGCTCTGCAAGAGACAAGCAGAGGAAGAAGGGGCTGAAGCCACATCTAGCCACTTGGGAGCAGAGCAGAGGAACTGTTTCCCAGTGGTTTGTCTGCTGGGAGAAGCTGCCACACAAGCGTTCTTGTTTGCCCGTCCCCCCCAGCAGCACCAAGAGAGGCTCTCTGCTCTTAGCTGAGCCTTGGGGCTTGGGCATCATTTGCAGGCATTTCCCACCCGCTGCCCTCTTCTCCCCCATCAGATTCAGGAGCCCCCATGGTGGTGGTGAAGCCTCCCATCCCCAGGAGATGGGCACCAGTGACTCTTGGCTTCCTCCTGGCTCCTGTCCACATTGTTCCTTCCTTGACTGAAGACCTCAGCAAGCCTCAGACTTCCCTTGAGCATCTGTTCCTTCTTTCTCCAAGGACTGCCCACCTCCTCCCTGCAGCCCCCTGACCCCTTGTGGCACTTGCACGGGCCCCACGTCCACAGCAAGCCCTGTGCAACATCTTACCTTGGCCACCCTGCAGGTGTCTTGCATCTCCTGACACGGGTGCACGAGCCAGAGGAGCCGCTCCCAGACGTGCTCTCGGGGCAGCTCCTCTTGCAGGAGGACAGTCATCATGGCAGTCACAGCCCCGAGAACGGCCTGTCTGTCCTGGAGAGGGATGGCAGAGGCCCAGCATCAAAGACTGAAGGTCTGCCCTTCCTACAGAGAGGCCTTTCTTTTTCCATTCCCCTTCCCCACACCCCTGTGCCCAGCAGCACATGGGCTCGCTCTCCCTGGGCAGGCAGGTTTTCCCCATACCCTCATCCCCGGCTCTCCCTGCCACAGTGCTGTGACTTGTGACTGCTCCCTGGCAGGGAGATCCAGCCCCAAGCACAGAGCCAGTTTGGGGCCCTTTGCAGAGCCAGCCCACACCCTCTCGACACCCCTCTGCTCTCAGCCTGCTGGGCACAGACAGAGCTGCCAACATGGATGCCCCAGCTGCCATCCCAGGCTGGCAATGCAGCAGTGCTCACCTCTTCCTCCTTGCAGTCCTGCCAGTTGCTGACCACAAAGAAGAAGAGCTCATGAAGAGTCTCATACATTTGTTCTTTCTCTGTGGCAGGCCAGGGGCTGTGCTTTCCAGAGGACAAGTGAGTCTTGACGCCATCCATCCATTGTTTCACAACTGAAAATAAACAAACAAAGAAAGAAAGAAACAAACAAGTAATTAATTATAGAAAACAACAACAACAACGCAACAAAACAAAAGAAAAGGCAGCCTGCGAGAGTCTGCAGCAGGGTGAGGGGCAAGGGCTGTCCCCAGCCCCCCTGCCCTGGGGCCGGCACTCACCAGCACAAGCAGTGCGCAGGGTCCGGCCGCTCCTCACCCGGCCCACCACACTGCACAGGCCGGCCAGCGTCAGCCACACAAAAGAGATGCACTGTGGAGCTGCAGAGAGGAAGGAGAAGGGCACAGTCAGAGCCTCAGCAGGGAGGGAGGAGAGGCTGCAGAGCCCTGCACCCCCCAGCTCTATGCAGATCATGCGCAAGGGGAGAGACCCCTCTCCCTAGTTGTTATAGATGTCAGGAGGCTGAGGGCACTCTACCATAGATGCTGAAGAGTTTGCTCAGGGTGACGAGCACAAACTCCTTGCACATCTCCCGTGTGGCCTTCAGGTGGCCCTGGAGCTCGGCCATCACCAAGGAGAAGTGAGTCCGGGCCAGAGCCACCAGGACATTGCTGGCAGCCATTCTCACGCTGTCCGTCACGCCCTGAAAAAGAGTCACTGGTGACACACGGCACAGGAGGCTGCCCGAGCCTTCCCTTGGAAGGGCCAAGCCAGCGCCGTCTGCCAGCAGAACACCAGCATGGGCAGGCAGCTCCCTTTGCCTTCGGGAGTGACCCCTCACCTGGGCTGCTGTCAGGTCCTGGGACACCTCAGCCAGCAGCCGGTTCACCACTCCGCACGGCGGGCGGCTGTCCTCTTCCCCCAGGACGTGCTCCAGCTCGCAGTACGCCTGCTCTCGGTCACCCTGGGGACAGGGATAGGTCACGTTTTTCTTTGCCCTTGTTCCTGGGGAGCCGCCCGCTGCCACCCATCGCTATGCCGATGTGCTGCCGGGGCCTGGCACCCACGGGACCAGAACCAGGGCAAGGACCGATGGTTGGACGTCCCCAGCTCACCTCCTGGTCTTGCAGGCGCTGCAGCAGTAAAGTCACGGCACAGGTGGGGACAGGGCTTTCCACCCTGCCTCTCTCCCCGCGACGTATACAACTGGGCATGCAGCCCACACAGGCAAAGAGACCTGGAAGGAAAGAGCAGAGCAGCTGTCCCAGTGTTGCTTGGAGCCAGGGCCGAGCATGCAGCCAGCTCTGGGAGGAACGCTCCTCCAGCCCCACAGCGCGGGGTGGGCTGCGCTGGCACATGCGTGGTTGGTGGGGAGAGGGGAGAGAGCCTTCCCCTTGCTGGGGTACTGGGGAAAGCACAGTGGGCGGCTGCACTCAGCAGAGCAAGGACAGTGCTGCTGGCACGTCCTAAAGAGACACTGGAGGCACACACGTGCTCGGGCAGCACCACGGTGTCCAGAGAGGTGGAGGGACCTCACCTCGAAGGGCTCTCAGCCGCTCCATCACAGCAGGATGCCTCCAGACAGACACAACGCTCTCTCTGGGTTCACTTCCTGCGCGTCCCACAAGCGGACTGAGCCACCGCTCCCACCGCTGCCACAGGGGTGAAAGCCACAACTGTGACATCACAGCAAGGAGTGTCACCTCACAGAGCATGACATGCCCTGGGCTGGGTCCTGGGATCCTGTGATGGTGCCTGTTTTCTGTGTTGGTACCTGTTCATGTAAAGCCTAAAGGCAGCTTAGAATAAACAGATCAGTTTGTTTATATTCATTGTGTGCCACAAAGTGAATCTAGGATGAATAGTGGAAACATTTTTCATGTCTTACATTACAATAACTTCAGAAGTCCCCCGTAACACACACACCTTTTTTTTCCCTGAAACATGTGAATATTAAATTGATATCAGTCACAACCTTGAAGTGATTTTTCAGAAGTCGTGATTTGTGTGACTGGAACGGAAACCATCAGGCAACTGCAGCTGTGGTATGAATTTGTGAAGGTAGTTCTCAGATGAATTCCAGTATGTTTTATATTGTCTTAAACATTCAATACAAATGCTATCAGGAATACCTCGTATTGGGAAAGAATCCAACTCAGGAACAAATGTCGTGATTTTAGATCACTCTTCAGTTGCAAACAAATCACTGGCTATTGACGTGTTTTCCATCTTGCATTTAACAATCAGCATAGGTATGATTACTCAGAGTAAAGCAATAACACGTAGCAGTAATGGGAATGATACTATATGAAATCATGGAATGAAATTTATCTTTACAGTGTGTGTTTAATTGAGATTCTATATATACCACTTCAGAAAGCAGTACAAAACATTCATTTCTCCAGTCAAACTGGAATTTGTCCTTATGTACTGCATTATTGCTGACAAATAAGACACAGTGCAACAAAGCTGCAGCTATGGAAACATTTGAATGTCTGTTTACTTCTCTTGATTGAGGCTTATTATAAAATTCTAGAAGTATAGCATCAAATGCGATCTTCATTTTGACAGGTGACAGGACGAGGGGAAATGGCTTCAAGTTGTGCCAGGGTTGGATATCAGGAAACATTTCTCTGCATAAATGGTGTTAAGCACTGGAACAGGCTGCCCAGGGAGGTGGTGGAATCTCCTTCTCTGGAGATGTTCAAGACCTGCCTGGTCTGTGATTCAATCAATTCAGTTCTGTGATTCAATCTATTTACAGGTACAGTAGAATCTCAGGTAAGGCGGGTATATAAATTTTAATTGGAAATGACAGGTCTTAGTTTCTATTAGTTTTGATTAGATATTGAAAAGTACTTTTACTGACCCTATTTATACATTTTAATGTATTTTAATATTAAATTCACAAAATACAATATTTTTTCACAGTCAATATGACACTTAATGCCAGCTTCAGTTTAATCATATTGTCTATCTCAAGAGGGAAACATCATCTGTTACTTCTGAACCAGTTAAAAGACTTTTCCAGTATATACAAGGCCACTCAGGATTTATGCAAGATTTGTCATCTGCACCTGCACCTTTTTTTAAATAAATGAATTACATCTTCTTATTTTTCCAGAGTTTGAACTGAAAATATTTTTCCAGGTATCATGAACGTAGCTGCAAAGGTGATTTGAATAGGGACCATTATATCTGTGTGCTTCTAACTTCCACACTGTTTTACATATTCTCCACATACTTTTATGGATTCCACTGACTATATACAATCTCTCTTAAAAAAAAATTCTTTCTAAGCAGCAGCTCTGGAAGATTTCCAGAATGATAAGTTTTATTATCTTCTTGCTCCCTCTAATTTTTTTTTCTTTAAATAGAATTACTGATCCATAATTGAAAACTGTGGAGTTTCAGCCCATTGACGTGAAGAATGCATACAAGAAAGGATTATAAAATGATGGTTTTTATCCATAAAAACTTAAATCCAAAGCTTTTGGACTTCCCATTAAATAAGAATTTCAGAAATGAAAGGCAAGATGCTCGCATTATCCCACATCTTAAAAATATAATCTATAAAAGAAAATAACTGCTGGAAATCAGCCCAGCCACAGTTGTTGCAGTTAGAGTATAGATGAAAAGGGAAGGAAGAAAAGTCCAAATGATTTTCTTAGCATTCCTTCTAAATTACCGTTTATTATCATAAGCTTCTTACAAGGAAATGGAAGAAAATGAACATAGACTCAGTGTTACTGCTCTTGAAGAAGCACTCATGATGTTTTCTATGGACTCATGTTACAGCAACTGCTAGCAGAAATTAGAAGAGAAATAATTACCTTTGTGTCTCCACATTATAGCACAAGAGATGAAAAAATAAGTACCTCTTTTCAAAAACTGGATGAGGTTTAACAAAAGCAAGTGTAGAGTCTTGCATCTGGGGAGGAATAATTGCATGCACCAGTACAGGTTGGGGGATGACCTGCTGGAGGGGAGCTCTGCGGAGAGAGAAGGACCTGGGTGTCCTGGTGGACGACAGGTTGGCCATGAGCCAGCAGTGTGCCCTTGTGGCCAAGAGGGCCAATGGCATCCTGGGGTGCATTAAAAAGAGCGTGGCCAGCAGGTCAAAGGAGGTGATCCTCCCCCTCTACTCTGCCCTGGTAAGACCTCATCTGGAGTACTGCGTCCAGTTCTGGGCTCCCCAGTACAAAAAAGACAGGGATCTCTTGGAAAGAGTCCAGCGGAGGGCCACGAAGATGGTGAAGGGCCTGGAGCATCTCTGCTATGAGGAAAGGCTGAGTGAACTGGGTCTGTTCAGCCTTGAGAAAAGGAGACTGAGAGGGGACCTGATCCAGGTCTATAAATATTTCAGGTGTGGGGGGCAGAATGGCGAGGCCGGACTCTTTTCAGTGGTGAGTGGAGACAGGACAAGGGGAAACGGCCAGAAACTGCAGCATAGGAAGTTCCGCACAAATGTGCACAGGAACTTCTTTACAGTGAGGTGACGGAGCACTGGAACAGGCTGCCCAGGGAGGTGGTGGAGTCTCCTTCTCTGGAGATGTTCAAGACCTGCCTGGATGCCTACCTGTGCGACCTGCTGTAGGGAACCTGCTTTGGCAGAGGGGTTGGACTCCATGATCTCTGGAGGTCCCTTCCAACCCCTACGACTCTGTGTGATTCTGTGATATGACAGATGAAAGATGACATACAGCAAGGCAAATAAGTGTCCTTTGATGGTCTGCTCTGAAAGGCCAGTGTTCAAAAACAGGACCTCTTCTGTATTTATCCCTCTCATCTTTCACAACCCAGATATATAAAACACATTACTCCCCCTACTAAGTGTTTCTAATTTTCTGTATGTTACTGTTACAAATGTAACAGACAAAACTGTAAAAAAATAAAAGTGCACTGTTACCATTTCATAAACATACAAGTCACAAAATACTGTCATCATTATTCCTAGCTCATATCAGGTCCTCTTTGCTTTTAAAATCCTGCCTATTACTCTCATAGCTGAACAACTTCCACTTGAAACCACTGTTCCCAGCAGCGAAGACCTCAGGGCATTTCATGCAGTATCTGGTCTCCCTCAGGTCTCAAGATCTATACCTGCACTTCAGTTCTTAGTTTATTCATTATCTTAGCCTTTTATTACTATCATTGTTTTGACTGCAAAGCTGAGGCCTGGCTTAGGCAGGATGTAGCAGTAAGCGTGTGAACAGGTTTTGTCAGGAAGAAATACTACGTGTGATCCTCAGGTCATGCAACCTCATAGCACTGTGTGCTTTGTCTTCTGATTTGCAAGCTCCACCAGTCCACAGGAGACCAGCTGTCTTAGTAGCTCACAGCCTGAAATTCAGCCTTTAACATTGTTTGGCCTTGTTTTCTTTCAGTCGCTTCAAGATTTAGTTCTGATGTCTTCAATGAATATGAGAAATGCCCTGGGACTGTCTGAAGGAATTAGACAGCAAACTTAACACAGAAGTCTAGGTCTACTACCACTGAGGAATCAAGCCATTATGTGTCAAACCTGGAGGATGGCAAGCTCGACTCACACATCTCAGGAAATCAATGAATTGTAATGGTGACAGGTCTGCCGTGTGTTACAACACGCTGCAGCCAGGACCCACTGGGTAGGTGCCTGCAAAGAATATTTCACCCTTCTATTCTTCACATTCACTGCTCAACGTCCTTTTCTGATTGACTGTTTTACTTCCCTGGCTTGGGTGGGTGTTGAGTTGGGTGGGGGGAAAATGGAATGAAATGCAACAAGGGCAAGCTAGAGACTTGTGTCTAGGCAAGAGCAACGCCAGGTAGCAGTATAGGTTGGGGACTGCCCTGTTGGAGAGCAGCGTGGAGCCGTGGGTCCTGGTGGACAGCAGGGTGACCATGAGCCAGCGCTGTGCCCTTGTGGCCGAGAAGGCCAGTGGCACCCTGGGACCTACTAGAAGGGGCATGGTTAGGAGGTCAAAAGAGGTTCTCCTGCCTCTCTACTGTGCCCTGGTGAGACCGCATCTGGAGTATTGTGTCCAGTTCTGGGCCCCTCTGTTCAAGAAGGACAGGGAACTGCTTGAGAGAGTCCAGCACAGAGCCACAAAGATGAGGAAGGGACCAGAGCATTTCCCTTACGAGGAAAGTCTGAGGGAGCTTTGGCTTGGAGGAGACTGAGAGGTGACCTACTGAACGCTTCTAAATATGTAAAGGATGTCTGTCAGGAGGATGGAGCCAGGCTTTTCTCAGTGACATCCAGTGACAGGATAAGGGCAGCGGGTACAAGCTGGAACAGAAGAGGTTCCACATTAATGCTAGAAAAAACCTTCTTCATGGTGAGGGTCACAGAATACTTGAACGGGCTGCCAGAGAGGTGGTGGGGTCTCCCTCACTGGAGACATTCAAAACCTGCCTGGATGCATTCCTGTGTGACCTAACCTAGGTGTTCCCAGCAGGGGGATTAGATTAGATGAGTTTTTGAGGTTTCTTCCAATCCCTGACATTTGGTGACTCTGTGATTCTGTAACTGGTATGGAGAAGAGACAGCAGCTATTAAAATGAAGACGTGGTTTAAAAAAAAAAAAAAGTACTATTTATTTATTAATTAATTTATTTATGTATTTTTAATAAATAATACAATTTTTAAGCTGATCTTCCCTTTCTCTTTTCTCTTTTTCTCTTTCTCGTTCTCTTTCTCTTTCTCTTCTCTTCCTTTTCTCTTTTCGCTTCGCTCTTCTATCGGCTCCACCGTTGTAGACAAAACTCTCTTATTCTCCTCCACATCTCACTAGAAAAAGGAGAATCACAAGTTGTGACTAGGAAATTGTTGTGTTTCCTCCCGGGAAGCATTCCTCCTTACCTCCTCTGACAGAGGCAAGCTACAACTGGGGCTGCACCAACAGCAAAGGCAGGAGTGCTGATACCTGTCTGTGGGCCCAAGCAGCCGGGAGAAGTTGTCAATCATGACCTCTTTGTGGCAGCGGGTGAGGATGACCACCGCCTGGCACAGGAAGGGCATGAACGTGCTCTGCTGCGCGGATGATGTGCAGCTGCGCAGGATGTGGAGGATTGGTAGCACCTGAAAGAAGGGCAGAAAGAATGACTTGCTGCATCCTTGACTCTGCAGGGCCTAACAATGGACATTCAGCACATGAGCAGTGCCTGCTCCCTTGACATGCTGCGAAGGCCTAAGCCTAAATTGCACACCAGCCACCCTGTCCAAGCCCTGGCTCTGCACTCAGGCTGTGCTTCTTTAGCACAAGAGGCAAATGGCACAAGGCGTAGTGCAACAACCAGCGAACGTCCAAGAGAGGTGGAAGAAAGTCTCTTACGTCCCGACAGATGTCCTTCCCGTACATCTGCAGAAAGGTGATCATCCACTTCCCAGCTGCACGCACGCGCATTCCTTTGCCTTTCCGCAAGGTCTCCTTGATGGCCATCAGGAAGTCAACGGTGCGTTCCAGGGGGAAGTTTCTGCACACCATCTGCAGAGAAAAGAGAAGCAGGAGAGATCTCATCACTGCTCTGCGGCAGCTCTTCAAAACAGAAAGCAGTCTGGAGGGCATTCTTAGCTCAGCAGCTTGCCGCTCATTCAGGGGCAATCACAGCGCTCCTGCTCTCCTACCCTGCTATTTATACGGAAGGCAGTTGAGCCTTCTCTCAGCTGCTCCACCCATGCTGTTTGCTTACATGCAAAGCCTACCTCCCAGCAGCCACAGTCACACACACACACAGACACACCATGGAATCAGCTCCTTGCATGGGGGGCCTGAAGGGCAGACGTAGCTCAGAGCCTTCTGCTACTTGCTGAGAAAAGAGGTCTCAGGGTGACAGCTCATTTTGGAAATGGTATGAAAGGCTGGGGACAGCCTAGGGTCGTGCAGAAGCCTATGCACTGAGATGCCACCACCCCTTTTTGGGTCCACTTACCCTTGCCAGTTTGGATGAGGTCTGGAGCTGAGTGATGGTGCTGCAGTCATTCAGCCCCTCACACAGGCTCCCAGTGTCTCCTGAATCCATGACTCTGTTGGCCACCTTGGCTGGAAAGAGCACGGGAGAAAAGGGAAGTCATGCTTCTGGAAACGGAACTGCTTTCCATGGGGGAGAGACTGAGGACAGGGTGGGGACAAGAAGAGAGCTGTGCACAGTGCATCTCCCTCCTGTACACAGGGCCCAGCCCGTGGGGCTCTGGTAGCGCTGCGGAGGAGAGCACAGGGCTGGTGCATCCCGCTCTACTCACCTTGGATTTGCAGAAGGGAGCTCAGGCAGGTGGCGGCCAACTGGCGGGATGTGGGCATGGGGTCACATGTCAGCGGAGCCAGCAATCCCACCAAGGAGCCAAAGGACTCACAGGCATCTCCTCTCTGCAGGGATGAGAGGCAGGAACAAAGCTGTAGGCAGCCCCAGCTCTCCCTAGCTTCTCCTGCCCGTGCCTTCCCCATGCCAGCATGCACAGCTGGGCGGAGCTCGCCTTCGAGCTCAGGGGCACTGGGGAGGGAGCAGGGAGCATGCAGTGGGGCTCTTAACTCACCTGAAGCCCTTCACAAGCAGCCAGCAGCTGGGAGCAGGTCTGCAGGGCCCTGTTACGCTCCCACATGTTGTTTGAGGTCAGTGATCTCTGCAGGGCCTGAAACAGAGCATGTATCACCATGGACATTTTTCCCTTCCTGCCATCCCTCTCCCTGTCCCTCTTTTCCCGACAGTTTCCCTCAGGTCCTGCCCTGTGGCTCCACGTGGACCCCCGCCTCACTGTGCGCTGACACTGCTGCTCCCATTTTCTGCAGATACTGCTGCCTCCTAACCCAGGAGCTTTTCCTCGGCTGGGCGCTGCCAGGGGCTGGCTCCTGCCTTTCCCCCTGCAGAGCCCATTTCTCTGCCCATTTCTCAGCTTGCAGTGAGCTGGCCTGTTAGCAGGAGATTTCTCCCCCTTCGATCATACTCTCAGTCCCCAGATCTCTGTCCCTGCTATCAACGGGCACCATGCTTCCTCCCTTGCCCCACACGTACTCACCTGGACTATGTTCTGGAAGAATCCCCGGGTGGTCTCTGTCTCAAGCAGGACCACCATGAGCCGGCCCAGAGCTTTCAACGATGTCTGCAGAAGCTGAAAGCAGGAGAGGGGATTGAGGTGTGGCATCACGGCTGCTGCTGGAGCATAGGCCGTGTGTGCTGAGGTAGGGCTCTGACACAGAGGTGGCCGGGAAAGTTACGGCAGGTTACCTGCAGGTACTGTGCTGCTTGCCGTGACTTCTTGATCTTCAGCATCATCTCTGCTGAAGGGTGTGACACAATGTTCTTGCAGCACAGAGCCAACATTTCACGAACATTCTTGCTTCCTAAAGAGGGCTTCAGCTTGCTGACAGGAGGAAAAAAAAGGAAGAGAAAGCAGAAAGGGCCTTTACCACTGCTCTCCAGACTGGTGCAGACAATGTCTGAGATTCTCCCAATCAATAGCTGCAAAGCCAACACCCCCAGCCCATGCTGCTGGAGCAGCGCCCGCCTCCTCCCTGGCAGCAGTGAACCACCTCCCGCTCTGAAAGGAAGAAGGCCACAGGTCTCCCTTCTCTTCCTCGCCTGGGGACAGCAGTACCAGGCCTTTCTCCCTGCCCAGAATCTCAGCTTCACTGGCCACAACAGCCCAGCCGTCTCTCCTGTAGATGCAGCTCCTTCCCCCTCCCCCCTCCAGGCCTTCGGAAGCTACCCTAAAGGGGGACCACCATCTGCCTTGCAAGCCTAGAGGCTCCCACCCTTACCTCAACTGCTCCAGGGCCAGAACCACCTTGAGGGGCACTGGGGAGACAGGGGTGCCCAAGTAATACTTCTTCAGCAAGTCCTGCAAGTACCAGAGAAACATTGTCAAAGTGGGCAAGGGCCACAAGAGAGCTCTTCTGCCTGGCCCACAGACAGAAACAACTGCCACACACCAGCCCCATCGTTCCCACATTTCCCATGCAAGCACTGCAGGATGCAGCAGCTCCACAGCTGGTGGACCTAGCCCGCTGCCTGCTGCTGCCTGCTGCTGCCTGCTGCTGCCTGCCAGCACCCAAGGTCCCCACCAGCTGGAGACGTGTGGCTGAGGGAGACCTGCATGGCTCCAGGGATGGCAGCCTCGTGGCACGGCCCGGAACTCCTCCACAGAGAGCCCTGTCTCTAGGCACTCACCATCAGGATCTCCAGCAGCTTGTTCTTCAAGGAGGGGTTAAAGAAGGCGGAGCCACCCACGGCATGGAGAGCAGAGCTGAAATCAGTGATGCTCTGCACCAGCGCGAGCTTGTTCTGCAAGTCCTGAGGCCAAGAGAGAAGAACATTCTTTGAACTGTGGGAAGGGCCAGGGACTGTCAAGGGGACACATGGGGCAACGCTAAGGGAAGGGCTTGGATCTTCATCTGGGCACAAACCGTTCCCCAAGGGACCTTTGGAAAGAGAAGGCCCATCTCAGCATCTCCCCACGTGGAGGGGCTGCCGCTGGGCACTCTGACACCCTGGCAGACTTTGAGCTCTCACCTGGCAGCTGCAGCTGTACAGCAGCAGGATGTTGCCCACAATGTCTCCTTCCAGGCGGGCAAGCAGCTGCTCCTTGGAGGCTCGCAGTGCCAAACTGCCATGGGCGAGGATGAGAGCGCTGCGTGTAGCCTGAGCTCTCGCGCTGTCCAGCTCCATCTGTGAGGGGAGAAATGCCTTGAGACACTCGCTCAGCAGCCCCCAGTGCCCTGCGGTGCACCTGGGCTCCCAGGGCAGGAGCTGCTGTGAAAATAAGGCAGAAGAATGCCAAGATGGGAACCCGTAGCACTTTACCTTCTTGCGCCTGGAAATCCTCCCATTGCGGCCTTTGCACAGCCTAGACGCAAACATGGTGAGTGTGTCCAGGACTGTGTGGAAGTTGCTGTCAGCAGCATGGCTGACAAGAGAGATCATTCCCTGCACAAAAGAACGAGGGGCAGTTGGCGCAGGCCTGAACCTACTGGCATGGCCCTCTGAGAAGCCTTCTGCCCCAGGGACAGAGCGCGGATGCTCACAGAGTTGGAGGAGAGGAGAGCTCACCTGGGCCTCAGATGGCTCCTCTGCATTGGATTCCTCCAGGTGCTGCAGCAGCTTCTCCTGGACATGGAGGACTTCCTTACAAGCTCCCAGAACGGTCCCCAGAGCCTTGTACAGGAAGGTCTGCGTGGGAAGGAAAGGAGTAAGCTGGGATGTGGCAGCAGCCTGACCTTACGGGAGAGGGCTAGATGGGAAGGACCCACACTCCCTGGGAGTCGCTGAGAGCAGCTGTGGAGCAGAGCTGTAGCCAGCCCCAGGCAGTTTGCAGGGAAGCGCCCTGTGAGGGCACAGGCCGTGGAAGCAGCATGAGCAGCCTGTGTGGGCAGAGCACCAGCCTCAGCCCCAGCCCCAGTTGGGCACTGCTGATTAGAGCCGCGGGGAACTCACCTTTTCTGCAGAGCTGCTGGCAGAGCTGCTCAGCCGCCGGCTCAGCTCGCAGCTCAGGGCCTTGGTCCAGGCCTCATCCTCCACAACATCCAGCGATGCCCTCAGGAACTGTTGGAGAACAGGAGAAGCCAATGTTCCCTTGCCCTTTGCTTCTTCCCGCGTTCCCAAGTCACTGCAGCCTTCTGGGGAGAGGTGCCTGGAAGAACAGCCCCTCTCCCAGCTCCCCCCAGCATTCCCTCCATTAAAGCCACCTACTGGTCCTCTCCTAAGACCCCCCTTGGGCTTGGGACAAAGAGGAAGAGGCAGCGCTGCAAAGGCGAGCAGCTGCTCCACAGCAGCTTTTGAGAGGCTGTTCCTGTCCCATGGTGGCTCGTATGGGAGCAGGGCTCCTTGTGGCAGGCAGGCAAGCATTTCTCTGCACCATGTCTCTCCACAGTGCTCTACCTTTAGCAGATGGTGCTCCCAGTCTTCAGAGTTGCGGAAGCTCTCATCTTTCCCTGCACATCAACAAGAAGCAAAAGAGCGTTGCTTGGAATCAAGCCACAAAAGAAGAGCTGCACCCAACCTGGCTTGGCTTGGGCACTCGCCCACTCTACCTCTCCCTCCCCACCAGCATTTTACCTTCAAGGTGCTGCAGCAGCAGGGGGATCTCAGCAGCCCACTTGGCCCCCACAGCTCTGTGGATCGTGCTGTGGAGGTTTTGCAGGAGCAGCAAGGCAGCGGCTTGGAGCTCGCTGCCTGCAAAAGGGCTCCCTGCCACCACCTGAGCGAGAGCAAGGAGAAACAGGGTCACTTCTGCTGCAAGAGAAGCGGCTTCCCCCAGGAGGAAAGCAGCTTGGCTCTGCCCTGATGGGCAAGGAGCAGCCAGCAGCTTGGCCCATGACATTGCAGGCTAGGAAGAGAATGGCATCCCCAGGAGTGAGGCAGGTGCTGGCATGCTCGGCCATGCTGCTTCCTCCTCGGGGCTTGTGGCACCGGCCTCAGGAGCATCTACTTACCAGCAGACGTGCCAGCAGTGTCTGGGCAGTCAGCAGTGGGCCTGCGAGGAGAAAGAAGTGCTGAGTAAGACTCCAAGACACTCTGTGCCCTGCCACGTGCACCTCTGCTCTCCCTTCTGGGTGCTAACATGGGTCAGCAGAGCTCACGGGGGAGCTTCTGCTCCTACCTTGAAACATGGAGCTGAGGAAGTGGGGATCCAGATCTTCCACGTCCCTCACCGTCAGCTCCCCTCTCTTGGCCAGGGCTTGGACGCAGCGGGAGACCGGGATCAGCATGCCGGTGTACTGGGCTGGCACCATGTACAGCAGCAGCCTTGGCCACAGGAGCTGTAGGGAACGAGGCAGTTGACCATGTCAGCATTCCTGCCTCCGCTCAGAGATAGAGAGGACTCTGAATTTCCGAGTCTTGTGTCCTTCAGAGCACGCTGGAGGACAGACCTGAGGTGTTGGAAGGGGACGAGGAACACGTGGTGCAAAGGCAAGGAGTGGCAGCAGGGCAGAGTGTGACTTACTTTGGAGATCCCTCTCACAGAGACATCCAGTGACCCCAAGATGTCCATACACAGCTCTTGGAGAGCTCCCTCTTCCTGGGCTTCCTGGGTGGAAAGGTCTCCGGCTGCCTGCACAACAGTGGTGTTAAAATGCCGGTTACTCTCAGTTCTCATTAGCCTCTCAGGAGGCTCAAGTGTGGCCCCACCGGTGCTTTTTTGCCAGCCTATGAGCTGCACAGGTCCTCCAAAGGAAGATGCTGCCCACTGTCCTTACCCTTCTTCCTGTGGCGCGGCTGAACTCCCTGAAGATGTGCCCCACCACATCCCAGGCTGAGCAGCTCCAGGTGTTAGCGCTGAGCAGATCCTCTATGAAGTGCAGCACGGCCCTCCTCACCTGCCAGGGGTCAATTGTGGGTGTGATTTTCCTGCTCAGAAGGCCAAGGGAAGCCACCTGCTCATCAGGTGCCCTTTGGGCATGAGCAGAGGTGACAAAAGCAGAGGAGAAGAGGTGAGGGCCAGGCCTTAGCACCAGGCTGTGCACTTTCCATGCACAGCACAGGGACCCGACCGCTCCACTCTGCCTGCTCTCCTGACAGAAGCCATCGTGACCATGTGGTCGATGCCCCAGCACATCCCTGGTCACCCCAGCCCTGCCGTATTGGCAGCAGCATCACCACCCTGACAGTGCTTTCCTTTCCCCAAACAGCTCACCCGGGTCCTGGGGTCACTGCACACACGCTGCACAGCCTCTGTAATCTGTGGCAGCTTCTCTGTCATCGCAGGCTCTGCAAGAGATGCACAGAAGCATGCGTGGAGGCACAACTCAGATGGCAAAAGGGATCCCTGGAAGTCCTCACCCATGGTACTGACCATCAGAGCGAGCCAGAGTGCCGAGCAGACCCAGGGCTGCCACGCATCCAGCCTCCCACTCATAGCCCAGCTGCGACTGCAGAAACAGGACCGTTTCCTCTGGGCAGATTTGGGCTGCAGGAAGGAAATGCCATGCTGTGTTAGTGAGCCACTCATGCCCATTTGTGAGGTGAGAGAGAGATGTATTGGCCAGAGCACCGGCAAGCATCGCCAGAGCTCCTCTCCTTACCCTGGAGCAGGATGCAGCGGGTCAGCTCTGCTCTGTCAGCCTCGCTGTGCTGCTTGGCGTCATCAGACAGCTGTGGGAACAAAGTCCATTTGAGAAAATCACATGAGCATTGAGGATGGAAAAGACACTGTGCTGCCAGCTCCTGTCTCCCTTGGCACTCTCAGGAAGAGGACACACAGACAAAACTAAGCCTGCCCCACAGGCATGCAGGAGCTAAGGCTGAGCAGCCATCAGAGGCTCAGAGCTTTGCAGTCCTCCTGAGGCTTAGCCAAGAGGGAAACTGCTGTGCACACCAGGATAGGCTCCCCTTACCTGATAGAACACAGCACTGGTGACGGCCAGAAACTTGTCCTTAGGGATGACAGACTGAACTCCCGGTAAGGCCTCCAGGAACATACGAAGGCTCTGCAAGAGACAAGCAGAGGAAGAAGGGGCTGAAGCCACATCTAGCCACTTGGGAGCAGAGCAGAGGAACTGTTTCCCAGTGGTTTGTCTGCTGGGAGAAGCTGCCACACAAGCGTTCTTGTTTGCCCGTCCCCCCCAGCAGCACCAAGAGAGGCTCTCTGCTCTTAGCTGAGCCTTGGGGCTTGGGCATCATTTGCAGGCATTTCCCACCCGCTGCCCTCTTCTCCCCCATCAGATTCAGGAGCCCCCATGGTGGTGGTGAAGCCTCCCATCCCCAGGAGATGGGCACCAGTGACTCTTGGCTTCCTCCTGGCTCCTGTCCACATTGTTCCTTCCTTGACTGAAGACCTCAGCAAGCCTCAGACTTCCCTTGAGCATCTGTTCCTTCTTTCTCCAAGGACTGCCCACCTCCTCCCTGCAGCCCCCTGACCCCTTGTGGCACTTGCACGGGCCCCACGTCCACAGCAAGCCCTGTGCAACATCTTACCTTGGCCACCCTGCAGGTGTCTTGCATCTCCTGACACGGGTGCACGAGCCAGAGGAGCCGCTCCCAGACGTGCTCTCGGGGCAGCTCCTCTTGCAGGAGGACAGTCATCATGGCAGTCACAGCCCCGAGAACGGCCTGTCTGTCCTGGAGAGGGATGGCAGAGGCCCAGCATCAAAGACTGAAGGTCTGCCCTTCCTACAGAGAGGCCTTTCTTTTTCCATTCCCCTTCCCCACACCCCTGTGCCCAGCAGCACATGGGCTCGCTCTCCCTGGGCAGGCAGGTTTTCCCCATACCCTCATCCCCGGCTCTCCCTGCCACAGTGCTGTGACTTGTGACTGCTCCCTGGCAGGGAGATCCAGCCCCAAGCACAGAGCCAGTTTGGGGCCCTTTGCAGAGCCAGCCCACACCCTCTCGACACCCCTCTGCTCTCAGCCTGCTGGGCACAGACAGAGCTGCCAACATGGATGCCCCAGCTGCCATCCCAGGCTGGCAATGCAGCAGTGCTCACCTCTTCCTCCTTGCAGTCCTGCCAGTTGCTGACCACAAAGAAGAAGAGCTCATGAAGAGTCTCATACATTTGTTCTTTCTCTGTGGCAGGCCAGGGGCTGTGCTTTCCAGAGGACAAGTGAGTCTTGACGCCATCCATCCATTGTTTCACAACTGAAAATAAACAAACAAAGAAAGAAAGAAACAAACAAGTAATTAATTATAGAAAACAACAACAACAACGCAACAAAACAAAAGAAAAGGCAGCCTGCGAGAGTCTGCAGCAGGGTGAGGGGCAAGGGCTGTCCCCAGCCCCCCTGCCCTGGGGCCGGCACTCACCAGCACAAGCAGTGCGCAGGGTCCGGCCGCTCCTCACCCGGCCCACCACACTGCACAGGCCGGCCAGCGTCAGCCACACAAAAGAGATGCACTGTGGAGCTGCAGAGAGGAAGGAGAAGGGCACAGTCAGAGCCTCAGCAGGGAGGGAGGAGAGGCTGCAGAGCCCTGCACCCCCCAGCTCTATGCAGATCATGCGCAAGGGGAGAGACCCCTCTCCCTAGTTGTTATAGATGTCAGGAGGCTGAGGGCACTCTACCATAGATGCTGAAGAGTTTGCTCAGGGTGACGAGCACAAACTCCTTGCACATCTCCCGTGTGGCCTTCAGGTGGCCCTGGAGCTCGGCCATCACCAAGGAGAAGTGAGTCCGGGCCAGAGCCACCAGGACATTGCTGGCAGCCATTCTCACGCTGTCCGTCACGCCCTGAAAAAGAGTCACTGGTGACACACGGCACAGGAGGCTGCCCGAGCCTTCCCTTGGAAGGGCCAAGCCAGCGCCGTCTGCCAGCAGAACACCAGCATGGGCAGGCAGCTCCCTTTGCCTTCGGGAGTGACCCCTCACCTGGGCTGCTGTCAGGTCCTGGGACACCTCAGCCAGCAGCCGGTTCACCACTCCGCACGGCGGGCGGCTGTCCTCTTCCCCCAGGACGTGCTCCAGCTCGCAGTACGCCTGCTCTCGGTCACCCTGGGGACAGGGATAGGTCACGTTTTTCTTTGCCCTTGTTCCTGGGGAGCCGCCCGCTGCCACCCATCGCTATGCCGATGTGCTGCCGGGGCCTGGCACCCACGGGACCAGAACCAGGGCAAGGACCGATGGTTGGACGTCCCCAGCTCACCTCCTGGTCTTGCAGGCGCTGCAGCAGTAAAGTCACGGCACAGGTGGGGACAGGGCTTTCCACCCTGCCTCTCTCCCCGCGACGTATACAACTGGGCATGCAGCCCACACAGGCAAAGAGACCTGGAAGGAAAGAGCAGAGCAGCTGTCCCAGTGTTGCTTGGAGCCAGGGCCGAGCATGCAGCCAGCTCTGGGAGGAACGCTCCTCCAGCCCCACAGCGCGGGGTGGGCTGCGCTGGCACATGCGTGGTTGGTGGGGAGAGGGGAGAGAGCCTTCCCCTTGCTGGGGTACTGGGGAAAGCACAGTGGGCGGCTGCACTCAGCAGAGCAAGGACAGTGCTGCTGGCACGTCCTAAAGAGACACTGGAGGCACACACGTGCTCGGGCAGCACCACGGTGTCCAGAGAGGTGGAGGGACCTCACCTCGAAGGGCTCTCAGCCGCTCCATCACAGCAGGATGCCTCCAGACAGACACAACGCTCTCTCTGGGTTCACTTCCTGCGCGTCCCACAAGCGGACTGAGCCACCGCTCCCACCGCTGCCACAGGGGTGAAAGCCACAACTGTGACATCACAGCAAGGAGTGTCACCTCACAGAGCATGACATGCCCTGGGCTGGGTCCTGGGATCCTGTGATGGTGCCTGTTTTCTGTGTTGGTACCTGTTCATGTAAAGCCTAAAGGCAGCTTAGAATAAACAGATCAGTTTGTTTATATTCATTGTGTGCCACAAAGTGAATCTAGGATGAATAGTGGAAACATTTTTCATGTCTTACATTACAATAACTTCAGAAGTCCCCCGTAACACACACACCTTTTTTTTCCCTGAAACATGTGAATATTAAATTGATATCAGTCACAACCTTGAAGTGATTTTTCAGAAGTCGTGATTTGTGTGACTGGAACGGAAACCATCAGGCAACTGCAGCTGTGGTATGAATTTGTGAAGGTAGTTCTCAGATGAATTCCAGTATGTTTTATATTGTCTTAAACATTCAATACAAATGCTATCAGGAATACCTCGTATTGGGAAAGAATCCAACTCAGGAACAAATGTCGTGATTTTAGATCACTCTTCAGTTGCAAACAAATCACTGGCTATTGACGTGTTTTCCATCTTGCATTTAACAATCAGCATAGGTATGATTACTCAGAGTAAAGCAATAACACGTAGCAGTAATGGGAATGATACTATATGAAATCATGGAATGAAATTTATCTTTACAGTGTGTGTTTAATTGAGATTCTATATATACCACTTCAGAAAGCAGTACAAAACATTCATTTCTCCAGTCAAACTGGAATTTGTCCTTATGTACTGCATTATTGCTGACAAATAAGACACAGTGCAACAAAGCTGCAGCTATGGAAACATTTGAATGTCTGTTTACTTCTCTTGATTGAGGCTTATTATAAAATTCTAGAAGTATAGCATCAAATGCGATCTTCATTTTGACAGGTGACAGGACGAGGGGAAATGGCTTCAAGTTGTGCCAGGGTTGGATATCAGGAAACATTTCTCTGCATAAATGGTGTTAAGCACTGGAACAGGCTGCCCAGGGAGGTGGTGGAATCTCCTTCTCTGGAGATGTTCAAGACCTGCCTGGTCTGTGATTCAATCAATTCAGTTCTGTGATTCAATCTATTTACAGGTACAGTAGAATCTCAGGTAAGGCGGGTATATAAATTTTAATTGGAAATGACAGGTCTTAGTTTCTATTAGTTTTGATTAGATATTGAAAAGTACTTTTACTGACCCTATTTATACATTTTAATGTATTTTAATATTAAATTCACAAAATACAATATTTTTTCACAGTCAATATGACACTTAATGCCAGCTTCAGTTTAATCATATTGTCTATCTCAAGAGGGAAACATCATCTGTTACTTCTGAACCAGTTAAAAGACTTTTCCAGTATATACAAGGCCACTCAGGATTTATGCAAGATTTGTCATCTGCACCTGCACCTTTTTTTAAATAAATGAATTACATCTTCTTATTTTTCCAGAGTTTGAACTGAAAATATTTTTCCAGGTATCATGAACGTAGCTGCAAAGGTGATTTGAATAGGGACCATTATATCTGTGTGCTTCTAACTTCCACACTGTTTTACATATTCTCCACATACTTTTATGGATTCCACTGACTATATACAATCTCTCTTAAAAAAAAATTCTTTCTAAGCAGCAGCTCTGGAAGATTTCCAGAATGATAAGTTTTATTATCTTCTTGCTCCCTCTAATTTTTTTTTCTTTAAATAGAATTACTGATCCATAATTGAAAACTGTGGAGTTTCAGCCCATTGACGTGAAGAATGCATACAAGAAAGGATTATAAAATGATGGTTTTTATCCATAAAAACTTAAATCCAAAGCTTTTGGACTTCCCATTAAATAAGAATTTCAGAAATGAAAGGCAAGATGCTCGCATTATCCCACATCTTAAAAATATAATCTATAAAAGAAAATAACTGCTGGAAATCAGCCCAGCCACAGTTGTTGCAGTTAGAGTATAGATGAAAAGGGAAGGAAGAAAAGTCCAAATGATTTTCTTAGCATTCCTTCTAAATTACCGTTTATTATCATAAGCTTCTTACAAGGAAATGGAAGAAAATGAACATAGACTCAGTGTTACTGCTCTTGAAGAAGCACTCATGATGTTTTCTATGGACTCATGTTACAGCAACTGCTAGCAGAAATTAGAAGAGAAATAATTACCTTTGTGTCTCCACATTATAGCACAAGAGATGAAAAAATAAGTACCTCTTTTCAAAAACTGGATGAGGTTTAACAAAAGCAAGTGTAGAGTCTTGCATCTGGGGAGGAATAATTGCATGCACCAGTACAGGTTGGGGGATGACCTGCTGGAGGGGAGCTCTGCGGAGAGAGAAGGACCTGGGTGTCCTGGTGGACGACAGGTTGGCCATGAGCCAGCAGTGTGCCCTTGTGGCCAAGAGGGCCAATGGCATCCTGGGGTGCATTAAAAAGAGCGTGGCCAGCAGGTCAAAGGAGGTGATCCTCCCCCTCTACTCTGCCCTGGTAAGACCTCATCTGGAGTACTGCGTCCAGTTCTGGGCTCCCCAGTACAAAAAAGACAGGGATCTCTTGGAAAGAGTCCAGCGGAGGGCCACGAAGATGGTGAAGGGCCTGGAGCATCTCTGCTATGAGGAAAGGCTGAGTGAACTGGGTCTGTTCAGCCTTGAGAAAAGGAGACTGAGAGGGGACCTGATCCAGGTCTATAAATATCTCAGGTGTGGGGGGCAGAATGGCGAGGCCGGACTCTTTTCAGTGGTGAATGGTGACAGGACAAGGGGAAATGGCCAGAAACTGCAGCATAGGAAGTTCTGCACAAATGTGCGCAAGAACTTCTTTACAGTGAGGTGACGGAGCACTGGAACAGGCTGCCCAGGGAGGTGATGGAGTCTCCTTCTCTGGAGATGTTCAAGACCTGCCTGGATGCCTACCTGTGCGACCTGCTGTAGGGAACCTGCTTTGGCAGGGGGGTTGGACTCCATGATCTCTGGAGGTCCCTTCCAACCCCTACAATTCTGTGTGATTCTGTGATATGACAGATGAAAGATGACATACAGCAAGGCAAATAAGTGTCCTTTGATGGTCTGCTCTGAAAGGCCAGTGTTCAAAAACAGGACCTCTTCTGTATTTATCCCTCTCATCTTTCACAACCCAGATATATAAAACACATTACTCCCCCTACTAAGTGTTTCTAATTTTCTGTATGTTACTGTTACAAATGTAACAGACAAAACTGTAAAAAAATAAAAGTGCACTGTTACCATTTCATAAACATACAAGTCACAAAATACTGTCATCATTATTCCTAGCTCATATCAGGTCCTCTTTGCTTTTAAAATCCTGCCTATTACTCTCATAGCTGAACAACTTCCACTTGAAACCACTGTTCCCAGCAGCGAAGACCTCAGGGCATTTCATGCAGTATCTGGTCTCCCTCAGGTCTCAAGATCTATACCTGCACTTCAGTTCTTAGTTTATTCATTATCTTAGCCTTTTGTTACTATCATTGTTTTGACTGCAAAGCTGAGGCCTGTCTTAGGCAGGATGTAGCAGTAAGCATGTGGACAGGTTTTGTCAGGAAGAAATACTACGTGTGATCCTCAGGTCATGCAACCTCATAGCACTGTGTGCTTTGTCTTCTGATTTGCAAGCTCCACCAGTCCACAGGAGACCAGCTGTCTTAGTAGCTCACAGCCTGAAATTCAGCCTTTAACGTTGTTTGGCCTTGTTTTTTTTCAGTCGCTTCAAGATTTAGTTCTGATGTCTTCAGTGAATATGAGAAATGCCCTGGGACTGTCTGAAGGAATTAGACAGCAAACTTAACACAGAAGTCTAGGTCTACTACCACTGAGGAATCAAGCCATTATGTGTCAAACCTGGAGGATGGCAAGCTCGACTCACACATCTCAGGAAATCAATGAATTGTAATGGTGACAGGTCTGCCGTGTGTTACAACACGCTGCAGCCAGGACCCACTGGGTAGGTGCCTGCAAAGAATATTTCACCCTTCTATTCTTCACATTCACTGCTCAACGTCCTTTTCTGATTGACTGTTTTACTTCCCTGGCTTGGGTGGGTGTTGAGTTGGGTGGGGGGAAAATGGAATGAAATGCAACACAGGCAAGCTAGAGACTTGTGTCTAGGCAAGAGCAATGCCAGGTAGCAGTATAGGTTGGGGACTGACCTGTTGGAGAGCAGCGTAGGGGAAAGGGAGCCGTGGGTCCTGGTGGACAGCAGGGTGACCATGAGCCAGCTCTGTGCCCTTGTGGCCGAGAAGGCCAATGGAACCATGGGACCTACTAGAAGGGGCATGGTTAGGAGGTCAAAAGAGGTTCTCCTGCTTCTCTACTGTGCCCTGGTGAGACCGCATCTGTGTCCAGAGTATTGTGTCCAGTTCTGGGCCCCTCTGTTCAAGAAGGACAGGGAACTGCTTGAGAGAGTCCAGCACAGAGCCACAAAGATGAGGAAGGGACCAGAGCATTTCCCTTACGAGGAAAGTCTGAGGGAGCTTTGGCTTGGAGGAGACTGAGAGGTGACCTACTGAACGCTTATCAATACGTAAAGGATGTCTGTCAGGAGGATGGAGACAGGCTTTTCTCAGTGACATCCAGTGACAGGATAAGGGCAGCGGGTACAAGCTGGAACAGAAGAGGTTCCACATTAATGCTAGAAAAAACCTTCTTCATGGTGAGGGTCACAGAATACTGGAACGGGCTGCCAGAGAGGTGGTGGGGTCTCCCTCTCTGGAGACATTCAAAACCTGCCTGGACGCATTCCTGTGTGACCTAACCTAGGTGTTCCCAGCAGGGGGATTAGATTAGATGAGTTTTTGAGGTTTCTTCCAATCCCTGACATTTGGTGACTCTGTGATTCTGTAACTGGTATGGAGAAGAGACAGCAGCTATTAAAATGAAGACGTGGTTTAAAAAAAAAAAAAGTACTATTTATTTATTAATTTAAGCTCATCTTCCCTTTCTCTTTTCTCTTTTTCTCTTTCTCGTTCTCTTTCTCTTTCTCTTCTCTTCCTTTTCTCTTTTCGCTTCGCTCTTCTATCGGCTCCACTGTTGTAGACAAAACTCTCTTATTCTCCTCCACATCTCGCTAGAAAAAGGAGAATCACAAGTTGTGACTAGGAAATTGTTGTGTTTCCTCCCGGGAAGCATTCCTCCTTACTTCCTCTGACAGAGGCAAGCTACAACTGGGGCTGCACCAACAGCAAAGGCAGGAGTGCTGATACCTGTCTGTGGGCCCAAGCAGCCGGGAGAAGTTGTCAATCATGACCTCTTTGTGGCAGCGGATGAGGATGACCACCGCCTGGCACAGGAAGGGCATGAACGTGCTCTGCTGCGCGGATGATGTGCAGCTGCGCAGGATGTGGAGGATTGGTAGCACCTGAAAGAAGAAGGGCAGAAAGAATGACTTGCTGCATCCTGGACTCTGCAGGGCCTAACGATGGACATTCAGCACATGAGCAGTGCCTGCTCCCTTGACATGCTGCCAAGGCCTAAGCCTAAATTGCACACCAGCCACCCTGTCCAAGCCCTGGCTCTGCACTCAGGCTGTGCTTCTTTAGCACAAGAGGCAAACGGCACAAGGCATAGTGCAACAGCCAGATAAAGTCCAAGAGAGGTGGAAGAAAGTCTCTTACGTCCCGACAGATGTCCTTCCCGTACATCTGCAGAAAGGTGATCATCCACTTCCCAGCTGCACGCACGCGCATTCCTTTGCCTTTCCGCAAGGTCTCCTTGATGGCCATCAGGAAGTCAACGGTGCGTTCCAGGGGGAAGTTTCTGCACACCATCTGCAGAGAAAAGAGAAGCAGGAGAGATCTCATCACTGCTCTGCGGCAGCTCTTCAAAACAGAAAGCAGTCTGGAGGGCGTTCTTAGCTCAGCAGCTTGCCGCTCATTCAGGGGCAATCACAACGCTCCTGCTCTCCTACCCTGCTATTTATACGGAAGGCGGTTGAGCCTTCTCTCAGCTGCTCCACCCATGCTGTTTGCTTACATGCAAAGCCTACCTCCCAGCAGCCACAGTCACACACACACACAGACACACCATGGAATCAGCTCCTTGCATGGGGGGCCTGAAGGGCAGATGTAGCTCAGAGCCTTCTGCTACTTGCTGAGAAAAGAGGTCTCAGGGTGACAGCTCATTTTGGAAATGGTACGAAAGGCTGGGGACAGCCTAGGGTCGTGCAGAAGCCTATGCACTGAGATGCCACCACCCCTTTTTGGGTCCACTTACCCTTGCCAGTTTGGATGAGGTCTGGAGCTGAGCGATGGTGCTGCAGTCATTCAGCCCCTCACACAGGCTCCCAGTGTCTCCTGAATCCATGACTCTGTTGGCCACCTTGGCTGGAAAGAGCACGGGAGAAAAGGGAAGTCATGCTTCTGGAAACGGAACTGCTTTCCATGGGGGAGAGACTGAGGACAGGGTGGGGACAAGAAGAGAGCTGTGCACAGTGCATCTCCCTCCTGTACACAGGGCCCAGCCCGTGGGGCTCTGGTAGCGCTGCGGAGGAGAGCACAGGGCTGGTGCATCCCGCTCTACTCACCTTGGATTTGCAGAAGGGAGCTCAGGCAGGTGGCGGCCAACTGGCGGGATGTGGGCATGGGGTCACATGTCAGCGGAGCCAGCAATCCCACCAAGGAGCCAAAGGACTCACAGGCATCTCCTCTCTGCAGGGATGAGAGGCAGGAACAAAGCTGTAGGCAGCCCCAGCTCTCCCTAGCTTCTCCTGCCCGTGCCTTCCCCATGCCAGCATGCACAGCTGGGCGGAGCTCGCCTTCGAGCTCAGGGGCACTGGGGAGGGAGCAGGGAGCATGCAGTGGGGCTCTTAACTCACCTGAAGCCCTTCACAAGCAGCCAGCAGCTGGGAGCAGGTCTGCAGGGCCCTGTTACGCTCCCACATGTTGTTTGAGGTCAGTGATCTCTGCAGGGCCTGAAACAGAGCATGTATCACCATGGACATTTTTCCCTTCCTGCCATCCCTCTCCCTGTCCCTCTTTTCCCGACAGTTTCCCTCAGGTCCTGCCCTGTGGCTCCACGTGGACCCCCGCCTCACTGTGCGCTGACACTGCTGCTCCCATTTTCTGCAGATACTGCTGCCTCCTAACCCAGGAGCTTTTCCTCGGCTGGGCGCTGCCAGGGGCTGGCTCCTGCCTTTCCCCCTGCAGAGCCCATTTCTCTGCCCATTTCTCAGCTCGCAGTGAGCTGGCCTGTTAGCAGGAGATTTCTCCCCCTTCGATCATACTCTCAGTCCCCAGATCTCTGTCCCTGCTATCAACGGGCACCATGCTTCCTCCCTTGCCCCACACGTACTCACCTGGACTATGTTCTGGAAGAATCCCCGGGTGGTCTCTGTCTCAAGCAGGACCACCATGAGCCGGCCCAGAGCTTTCAACGATGTCTGCAGAAGCTGAAAGCAGGAGAGGGGATTGAGGTGTGGCATCACGGCTGCTGCTGGAGCATAGGCCGTGTGTGCTGAGGTAGGGCTCTGACGCAGAGGTGGCCGGGAAAGTTACGGCAGGTTACCTGCAGGTACTGTGCTGCTTGCCGTGACTTCTTGATCTTCAGCATCATCTCTGCTGAAGGGTGTGACACAATGTTCTTGCAGCACAGAGCCAACATTTCACGTACATCCTTGCTTCCTAAAGAGGGCTTCAGCTTGCTGACAAGAGGAAAAAAAGGAAGAAAAAGCAGAAAGGGCCTTTACCACTGCTCTCCAGACTGGTGCAGACAATGTCTGAGATTCTCCCAATCAACAGCTGCAAAGCCAACACCCCCAGCCCATGCTGCTGGAGCAGCGTTCGCCTCCTCCCTGGCAGCAGTGAACCACCTCCCGCTCTGAAAGGAAGAAGGCCCCAGGTCTCCCTTCTCTTCCTCGCCTGGGGACAGCAGTACCAGGCCTTTCTCCCTGCCCAGAATCTCAGCTTCACTGGCCACAACAGCCCAGCCGTCTCTCCTGTAGATGCAGCTCCTTCCCCCTCCCCCCTCCAGGCCTTCGGAAGCTACCCTAAAGGGGGACCACCATCTGCCTTGCAAGCCTAGAGGCTCCCACCCTTACCTCAACTGCTCCAGGGCCAGAACCACCTTGAGGGGCACTGGGGAGACAGGGGTGCCCATGTAATACTTCTTCAGCAAGTCCTGCAAGTACCAGAGAAACATTGTCAAAGTGGGCAAGGGCCACGAGAGAGCTCTTCTGCCTGGCCCACAGACAGAAACAACTGCCACACACCAGCCCCATCGTTCCCACATTTCCCATGCAAGCACTGCAGGATGCAGCAGCTCCACAGCTGGTGGACCTAGCCCGCTGCCTGCTGCTGCCTGCTGCTGCCTGCTGCTGCCTGCCAGCACCCAAGGTCCCCACCAGCTGGAGACGTGTGGCTGAGGGAGACCTGCATGGCTCCAGGGATGGCAGCCTCGTGGCACGGCCCGGAACTCCTCCACAGAGAGCCCTGTCTCTAGGCACTCACCATCAGGATCTCCAGCAGCTTGTTCTTCAAGGAGGGGTTAAAGAAGGCGGAGCCACCCACAGCATGGAGAGCAGAGCTGAAATCAGTGATGCTCTGCACCAGCGCGAGCTTGTTCTGCAAGTCCTGAGGCCAAGAGAGAAGAACATTCTTTGAACTGTGGGAAGGGCCAGGGACTGTCAAGGGGACACATGGGGCAACGCTAAGGGAAGGGCTTGGATCTTCATCTGGGCACAAACCGTTCCCCAAGGGACCTTTGGAAAGAGAAGGCCCATCTCAGCATCTCCCCACGTGGAGGGGCTGCCGCTGGGCACTCTGACACCCTGGCAGACTTCGAGCTCTCACCTGGCAGCTGCAGCTGTACAGCAGCAGGATGTTGCCCACAATGTCTCCCTCCAGGCGGGCGAGCAGCTGCTCCTTGGAGGCTCGCAGTGCCAAACTGCCATGGGCGAGGATGAGAGCGCTGCGTGTAGCCTGAGCTCTCGCGCTGTCCAGCTCCATCTGTGTGAGGAGAAATGCCTTGAGACACTCGCTCAGCAGCCCCCAGTGCCCTGCGGTGCACCTGGGCTCCCAGGGCAGGAGCTGCTGTGAAAATAAGGCAGAAGAATGCCAAGATGGGAACCCGTAGCACTTTACCTTCTTGCGCCTGGAAATCCTCCCATTGCGGCCTTTGCACAGCCTGGACGCAAACATGGTGAGTGTGTCCAGGACTGTGTGGAAGTTGCTGTCAGCAGCATGGCTGACAAGAGAGATCATTCCCTGCACAAAAGAACGAGGGGCAGTTGGCGCAGGCCTGAACCTACTGGCACGGCCCTCTGAGAAGCCTTCTGCCCCAGGGACAGAGCGCGGATGCTCACAGAGTTGGAGGAGAGGAGAGCTCACCTGGGCCTCAGATGGCTCCTCTGCATTGGATTCCTCCAGGTGCTGCAGCAGCTTCTCCTGGACATGGAGGACTTCCTTACAAGCTCCCAGAACAGTCCCCAGAGCCTTGTACAGGAAGGTCTGCGTGGGAAGGAAAGGAGTAAGCTGGGATGTGGCAGCAGCCTGACCTTACGGGAGAGGGCTAGATGGGAAGGACCCACACTCCCTGGGAGTCGCTGAGAGCAGCTGTGGAGCAGAGCTGTAGCCAGCCCCAGGCAGTTTGCAGGGAAGCGCCCTGTGAGGGCACAGGCCGTGGAAGCAGCATGAGCAGCCTGTGTGGGCAGAGCACCAGCCTCAGCCCCAGCCCCAGTTGGGCACTGCTGATTAGAGCCGCGGGGAACTCACCTTTTCTGCAGAGCTGCTGGCAGAGCTGCTCAGCCGCCGGCTCAGCTCGCAGCTCAGGGCCTTGGTCCAGGCCTCATCCTCCACAACATCCAGCGATGCCCTCAGGAACTGTTGGAGAACAGGAGAAGCCAATGTTCCCTTGCCCTTTGCTTCTTCCCGCGTTCCCAAGTCACTGCAGCCTTCTGGGGAGAGGTGCCTGGAAGAACAGCCCCTCTCCCAGCTCCCCCCAGCATTCCCTCCATTAAAGCCACCTACTGGTCCTCTCCTAAGACCCCCCTTGGGCTTGGGACAAAGAGGAAGAGGCAGCGCTGCAAAGGCGAGCAGCTGCTCCACAGCAGCTTTTGAGAGGCTGTTCCTGTCCCATGGTGGCTCGTATGGGAGCAGGGCTCCTTGTGGCAGGCAGGCAAGCATTTCTCTGCACCATGTCTCTCCACAGTGCTCTACCTTTAGCAGATGGTGCTCCCAGTCTTCAGAGTTGCGGAAGCTCTCATCTTTCCCTGCACATCAACAAGAAGCAAAAGAGCGTTGCTTGGAATCAAGCCACAAAAGAAGAGCTGCACCCAACCTGGCTTGGCTTGGGCACTCGCCCACTCTACCTCTCCCTCCCCACCAGCATTTTACCTTCAAGGTGCTGCAGCAGCAGGGGGATCTCAGCAGCCCACTTGGCCCCCACAGCTCTGTGGATCGTGCTGTGGAGGTTTTGCAGGAGCAGCAAGGCAGCGGCTTGGAGTTCGCTGTCTGCAGAAGGGCTCCCTGCCACCACCTGAGCGAGAGCAAGGAGAAACAGGGTCACTTCTGCTGCAAGAGAAGTGGCTTCCCCCAGGAGGAAAGCAGCTTGGCTCTGCCCTGATGGGCAAGGAGCAGCCAGCAGCTTGGCCCATGACATTGCAGGCTAGGAAGAGAATGGCATCCCCAGGAGTGAGGCAGGTGCTGGCATGCTCGGCCATGCTGCTTCCTCCTCGGGGCTTGTGGCACCGGCCTCAGGAGCATCTACTTACCAGCAGACGTGCCAGCAGTGTCTGGGCAGTCAGCAGTGGGCCTGCAAGGAGAAAGAAGTGCTGAGTAAGACTCCAAGACACTCTGTGCCCTGCCACGTGCACCTCTGCTCTCCCTTCTGGGTGCTAACATGGGTCAGCAGAGCTCACGGGGGAGCTTCTGCTCCTACCTTGAAACATGGAGCTGAGGAAGTGGGGATCCAGATCTTCCACGTCCCGCACCGTCAGCTCCCCTCTCTTGGCCAGGGCTTGGACGCAGCGGGAGACCGGGATCAGCATGCCGGTGTACTGGGCTGGCACCACGTACAGCAGCAGCCTTGGCCACAGGAGCTGTAGGGAACGAGGCAGTTGAGCATGTCAGCATTCCTGCCTCCGCTCAGAGATAGAGAGGACTCTGAATTTCCGAGTCTTGTGTCCTTCAGAGCACGCTGGAGGACAGACCTGAGGTGTTGGAAGGGGACGAGGAACACGTGGTGCAAAGGCAAGGAGTGGCAGCAGGGCAGAGTGTGACTTACTTTGGAGATCCCTCTTGCAGAGACATCCAGTGACCCCAGGATGTCCATACACAGCTCTTGGAGTGCTCCTTCTTCCTGGGCTTCCTGGGTGGAAAGGTCTCCGGCTGCCTGCACAACAGTGGTGTTGAAATGCCGGTTACTCTCAGTTCTCATTAGCCTCTCAGGAGGCTCAGGTGTGGCCCCACCGGTGCTTTTTTGCCAGCCTATGAGCTGCACAGGTCCTCCAAAGGAATATGCTGCCCACTGTCCTTACCCTTCTTCCTGTGGTGTGGCTGAACTCCCTGAAGATGTGCCCCACCACATCCCAGGCTGAGCAGCGCCAGGTGTTAGCGCTGAGCAGATCCTCAATGAAGTGCAGCACGGCCCTCCTTACCTGCCAGGGGTCAATTGTGGGTGTGATTTTCCTGCTCAGAAGGCCAAAGGAAGCCACCTGCTCATCAGGTGCCCTTTGGGCATGAGCAGAGGTGACAAAAGCAGAGGAGAAGAGGTGAGGGCCAGGCCTTAGCACCAGGCTGTGCACTTTCCATGCACAGCACAGGGACCCGACTGCTCCACTCTGCCTGCTCTCCTGACAGGAGCCATCGTGACCATGTGGTCGATGCCCCAGCACATCCCTGGTCACCCCAGCCCTGCCGTATTGGCAGCAGCATCACCACCCTGACAGTGCTTTCCTTTCCCCAAACAGCTCACCCTGGTCCTGGGGTCATTGCACACACGCTGCACAGCCTCTGTAATCTGCGGCAGCTTCTCTGTCATCGCAGGCTCTGCAAGAGATGCACAGAAGCATGCGTGGAGGCACAACTCAGATGGCAAAAGGGATCCCTGGAAGTCCTCACCCATGGTACTGACCATCAGAGCGAGCCAGAGTGCCGAGCAGACCCAGGGCTGCCACGCATCCAGCCTCCCACTCATAGCCCAGCTGCGACTGCAGAAACAGGACCGTTTCCTCTGGGCAGATTTGGGCTGCAGGAAGGAAATGCCATGCTGTGTTAGTGAGCCACTCATGCCCATTTGTGAGGTGAGAGAGAGATGTATTGGCCAGAGCACCGGCAAGCATCGCCAGAGCTCCTCTCCTTACCCTGGAGCAGGATGCAGTGGGTCAGCTCTGCTCTGTCAGCCTCGCTGTGCTGCTTGGCGTCATCAGACAGCTGTGGGAACAAAGTCCATTTGAGAAAATCACATGAGCATTGAGGATGGAAAAGACACTGTGCTGCCAGCTCCTGTCTCCCTTGGCACTCTCAGGAAGAGGACACACAGACAAAACTAAGCCTGCCCCACAGGCATGCAGGAGCTAAGGCTGAGCAGCCATCAGAGGCTCAGAGCTTTGCAGTCCTCCTGAGGCTTAGCCAAGAGGGAAACTGCTGTGCACACCAGGATAGGCTCCCCTTACCTGATAGAACACAGCACTGGTGACGGCCAGAAACTTGTCCTTAGGGATGACAGACTGAACTCCCGGTAAGGCCTCCAGGAACATACGAAGGCTCTGCAAGAGACAAGCAGAGGAAGAAGGGGCTGAAGCCACATCTAGCCACTTGGGAGCAGAGCAGAGGAACTGTTTCCCAGTGGTTTGTCTGCTGGGAGAAGCTGCCACACAAGCGTTCTTGTTTGCCCGTCCCCCCCAGCAGCACCAAGAGAGGCTCTCTGCTCTTAGCTGAGCCTTGGGGCTTGGGCATCATTTGCAGGCATTTCCCACCCGCTGCCCTCTTCTCCCCCATCAGATTCAGGAGCCCCCATGGTGGTGGTGAAGCCTCCCATCCCCAGGAGATGGGCACCAGTGACTCTTGGCTTCCTCCTGGCTCCTGTCCACATTGTTCCTTCCTTGACTGAAGACCTCAGCAAGCCTCAGACTTCCCTTGAGCATCTGTTCCTTCTTTCTCCAAGGACTGCCCACCTCCTCCCTGCAGCCCCCTGACCCCTTGTGGCACTTGCACGGGCCCCACGTCCACAGCAAGCCCTGTGCAACATCTTACCTTGGCCACCCTGCAGGTGTCTTGCATCTCCTGACACGGGTGCACGAGCCAGAGGAGCCGCTCCCAGACGTGCTCTCGGGGCAGCTCCTCTTGCAGGAGGACAGTCATCATGGCAGTCACAGCCCCGAGAACGGCCTGTCTGTCCTGGAGAGGGATGGCAGAGGCCCAGCATCAAAGACTGAAGGTCTGCCCTTCCTACAGAGAGGCCTTTCTTTTTCCATTCCCCTTCCCCACACCCCTGTGCCCAGCAGCACATGGGCTCGCTCTCCCTGGGCAGGCAGGTTTTCCCCATACCCTCATCCCCGGCTCTCCCTGCCACAGTGCTGTGACTTGTGACTGCTCCCTGGCAGGGAGATCCAGCCCCAAGCACAGAGCCAGTTTGGGGCCCTTTGCAGAGCCAGCCCACACCCTCTCGACACCCCTCTGCTCTCAGCCTGCTGGGCACAGACAGAGCTGCCAACATGGATGCCCCAGCTGCCATCCCAGGCTGGCAATGCAGCAGTGCTCACCTCTTCCTCCTTGCAGTCCTGCCAGTTGCTGACCACAAAGAAGAAGAGCTCATGAAGAGTCTCATACATTTGTTCTTTCTCTGTGGCAGGCCAGGGGCTGTGCTTTCCAGAGGACAAGTGAGTCTTGACGCCATCCATCCATTGTTTCACAACTGAAAATAAACAAACAAAGAAAGAAAGAAACAAACAAGTAATTAATTATAGAAAACAACAACAACAACGCAACAAAACAAAAGAAAAGGCAGCCTGCGAGAGTCTGCAGCAGGGTGAGGGGCAAGGGCTGTCCCCAGCCCCCCTGCCCTGGGGCCGGCACTCACCAGCACAAGCAGTGCGCAGGGTCCGGCCGCTCCTCACCCGGCCCACCACACTGCACAGGCCGGCCAGCGTCAGCCACACAAAAGAGATGCACTGTGGAGCTGCAGAGAGGAAGGAGAAGGGCACAGTCAGAGCCTCAGCAGGGAGGGAGGAGAGGCTGCAGAGCCCTGCACCCCCCAGCTCTATGCAGATCATGCGCAAGGGGAGAGACCCCTCTCCCTAGTTGTTATAGATGTCAGGAGGCTGAGGGCACTCTACCATAGATGCTGAAGAGTTTGCTCAGGGTGACGAGCACAAACTCCTTGCACATCTCCCGTGTGGCCTTCAGGTGGCCCTGGAGCTCGGCCATCACCAAGGAGAAGTGAGTCCGGGCCAGAGCCACCAGGACATTGCTGGCAGCCATTCTCACGCTGTCCGTCACGCCCTGAAAAAGAGTCACTGGTGACACACGGCACAGGAGGCTGCCCGAGCCTTCCCTTGGAAGGGCCAAGCCAGCGCCGTCTGCCAGCAGAACACCAGCATGGGCAGGCAGCTCCCTTTGCCTTCGGGAGTGACCCCTCACCTGGGCTGCTGTCAGGTCCTGGGACACCTCAGCCAGCAGCCGGTTCACCACTCCGCACGGCGGGCGGCTGTCCTCTTCCCCCAGGACGTGCTCCAGCTCGCAGTACGCCTGCTCTCGGTCACCCTGGGGACAGGGATAGGTCACGTTTTTCTTTGCCCTTGTTCCTGGGGAGCCGCCCGCTGCCACCCATCGCTATGCCGATGTGCTGCCGGGGCCTGGCACCCACGGGACCAGAACCAGGGCAAGGACCGATGGTTGGACGTCCCCAGCTCACCTCCTGGTCTTGCAGGCGCTGCAGCAGTAAAGTCACGGCACAGGTGGGGACAGGGCTTTCCACCCTGCCTCTCTCCCCGCGACGTATACAACTGGGCATGCAGCCCACACAGGCAAAGAGACCTGGAAGGAAAGAGCAGAGCAGCTGTCCCAGTGTTGCTTGGAGCCAGGGCCGAGCATGCAGCCAGCTCTGGGAGGAACGCTCCTCCAGCCCCACAGCGCGGGGTGGGCTGCGCTGGCACATGCGTGGTTGGTGGGGAGAGGGGAGAGAGCCTTCCCCTTGCTGGGGTACTGGGGAAAGCACAGTGGGCGGCTGCACTCAGCAGAGCAAGGACAGTGCTGCTGGCACGTCCTAAAGAGACACTGGAGGCACACACGTGCTCGGGCAGCACCACGGTGTCCAGAGAGGTGGAGGGACCTCACCTCGAAGGGCTCTCAGCCGCTCCATCACAGCAGGATGCCTCCAGACAGACACAACGCTCTCTCTGGGTTCACTTCCTGCGCGTCCCACAAGCGGACTGAGCCACCGCTCCCACCGCTGCCACAGGGGTGAAAGCCACAACTGTGACATCACAGCAAGGAGTGTCACCTCACAAAGCATGACATGCCCTGGGCTGGGTCCTGGGATCCTGTGATGGTGCCTGTTTTCTGTGTTGGTACCTGTTCATGTAAAGCCTAAAGGCAGCTTAGAATAAACAGATCAGTTTGTTTATATTCATTGTGTGCCACAAAGTGAATCTAGGATGAATAGTGGAAATATTTTTCATGTCTTACATTACAATAACTTCAGAAGTCCCCCGTAACACACACACCTTTTTTTTCCCTGAAACATGTGAATATTAAATTGATATCAGTCACAACCTTGAAGTGATTTTTCAAAAGTCGTGATTTGTGTGACTGGAACGGAAACCATCAGGCAACTGCAGCTGTGGTATGAATTTGTGAAGGTAGTTCTCAGATGAATTCCAGTATGTTTTATATTGTCTTAAACATTCAATACAAATGCTCTCAGGAATACCTCGTATTGGGAAAGAATCCAACTCAGGAACAAATGTCGTGATTTTAGATCACTCTTCAGTTGCAAACAAATCACTGGCTATTGACGTGTTTTCCATCTTGCATTTAATAATCAGCATAGGTATGATTACTCAGAGGAAAGCAATAACACGTAGCAGTAATGGGAACGATACTATATGAAATCATGGAATGAAATTTATCTTTACAGTGTCTGTTTAATTGAGATTCTATATATACCACTTCAGAAAGCAGTACAAAACATTCATTTCCCCAGTCAAACTGGAATTTGTCCTTATGTACTGCATTATTGCTGACAAATAAGACACAGTGCAACAAAGCTGCAACTATGGAAACATTTGAATGTCTGTTTACTTCTCTTGATTGAGGCTTATTATAAAATTCTAGAAGTATAGCATCAGGTACGATCTTCATTTTGACAGGTGACAGGACGAGGGGAAATGGCTTCAAGTTGTGCCAGGGTTGGATATCAGGAAACATTTCTCTGCATAAATGGTGTTAAGCACTGGAACAGGCTGCCCAGGGAGGTGGTGGAATCTCCTTCTCTGGAGATGTTCAAGACCTGCCTGGTCTGTGATTCAATCAATTCAATTCTGTGATTCAATCTATTCACAGGTACAGTAGAATCTCAGGTAAGGCGGGTATATAAATTTTAATTGGAAATGACAGGTCTTAGTTTCTATTAGTTTTGATTAGATATTGAAAAGTACTTTTACTGACCCTATTTATACATTTTAATGTATTTTAATATTAAATTCACAAAATACAATATTTTTTCACAGTCAATATGACACTTAATGCCAGCTTCCTAATCATAGGCTTACGTGACAAACGTGAGTTAGCGCTCTGTCTGCTTTTCAGTGGCTTGGAAGAGATGGTGGTGGGCTAACCAGTGCAGGCACCACCTGTTTCTTTATTTTCTTGTCTCTCTGTGCCTGTCTATAATGATTCATCTTTCAGAATAATTAAAAACAAGGATGAAAACCTTGTTAAGCAACATTATTGTGTAAAGCAGAATTTGTTACTCTGGAAATGGGGTCCATGTTTAAATTTCCTACTGAGATTCTGTACAGCATTTGTCATTGCTCCCAGCCATAGAGCCCGTGGGTTTCTGTGACACATCCAGCAGAGGGGACAGTATGCTCTGATAGACTGCAGACCAGCATTCAGGCTGCAAATTGATGATCAGCTAAGCTTTGTTTGGCAAAAGATTATATAGAAGAATGCCTGCCACTGTCACATCAGCTTGGAGTGGATTTTGCTGCTGCATAACTCACAAGATTTCAAGATTTCTTGTTCTGCTCATGTCTGGCTAGCTGTAGGATCTCTGATACTCTAAGACTTTTTTACACCTGATCTCTCTAGTTATGAAAAGGTTTGAGAGTATCAAACTTTCCCCTCCAGAATAAAAAGATCTGAACGGTATCACCTGTGTCAGTGCAGATTTTGTCTGAATCAGGAGAATTGAAAGACAAAGGCTTTCTTTAGCACAGAAATAATCATAATCTGGTGAAGAGCCCACTGAGGCATGGGGCCATATACGCTTCTACCATGAGCTACAAGGAAAGGTGTTATTTTAAGACAGCTCTTTGGGACCAAAGCCAGGTTAGCAGAGGACATAATGCTGAACCAACAATGTTCCTACTTGAACAAAATAGCATGGTGGCAGCCAAACCTGATGGTGCACTTTTTATCCTCAGATAACAAACCCAAACTGTCTAAAGAAATGGAAAATTCTGACACCCTCCATCCTGCATTCAGCTAACAGCAGAAAAAATAAAAACCTCTACACTAATAAATAGAATCTGGAGGAAGTCTTAATATCTGGAGTAAGAAAGAAAATCCCTGGCTTTCTGCTGTTATGTGTTTAATAATTTTATATCTCCCTGCAGTGACTGCTCATTCTAAGATAAATGACTGAGCAGTGCCTTAGTGCTGACACAGATCACAGTTAACTGCTAATGAAATGTTAACTGCTTTTTAAGTAACTCTGAATAAACTTGCTGATCCGGAGAAGATTCATCTAAAAGAGAATCCAATTCATCTACTAACTTTTCTGCTTCCACTGACATGAAACATACTCTTCCATAGTTTACTTTATTGCAGTTGTGATAATGTTTCTGTCACATTTTCTAAGTAGATACTTTACATTTTGAGACTGTGGCATGATGACAATGTTGTGACATGGATGACAATGTCAGTGCATGGAAGTATGTTCAAAAAGCACGTGGTGGCTAGAAAATTAAAGGGAAAAACACCGGCATGAGGCATCTTTGATAATTTTTTTCCTTATGCTAGGATTTAATCCATTTACTGCAAAGTATCCAGTTTCTCATGTTCAGTAGTAATAATTTTTTTTTTATTATTATTATTGTTAAGTCACTGATGAAGCCAGTTTTCCAAAACAGATACATCTCACAGACTCATTGCTCATCCCGCCATATGGGTATGCAGCAAATGCTACCAAATCAAATTGGCACCAATCTGACAACAAGAAATCACATATATAGCAAAAGAAAAGGCAAGAAAGTAAAATCCTGTCACTTATCAAATGAGCAGTGTTGGTATTTGTCATGTGGAATTCAGTGTACCAGTTTATACAAAAAGCAAAGGCACTTTTTTCCCATTAATAACATGTTTGCGAGGGAACTGCAGGACTGTCTACTATCAGCCTGATATAATAACTGCAAGGTGTAAAGGACAGCTGCATCCTGGTCAGTCCTGGTTACTTTACGTAGTACTGAAGTGCAAAATGTACTTTGAAAATCAGTGAAAACCTGCAATTCTTCTCAAAAGAGGACATTTCCTCCACCCATGATCGTTTGCTAAAAGCAGAATCTCAAAAGACATTTTCATTTTGAAAAAAACTGCTCTATGAAAATAGAAGTTTCCTAATGACTTGTTAGCAAACAGACTTCCAGGTGAGTATAGTTAACTGAATGGGCTGGGGCAGTCACCAGGGTCGACAGGGGCCCCTTGGCCCCTGGGAAACCATGGCAACAAATGACCTGAAGATAAGGGAGAAGTACAGGTTAGACCAAATAAGGAGGAAACAAGACATGCCACATGTCCATTGGTCAAAGACAATGGTAGTAGCCCTAAGGCATGGGGAAAGTTTTAAGAAGGATGTGCTCCTTGCAATTAACGCCATTTTGCCGCTCACCATATTGGTGTCATGAAAAGCGTGCGAAACTGGCCGGGGCTGTCGGAACACTTTCACAAGGAGACTTCAGTCAGGGTCGCCGAAACAAAGGCGACAAATGGTGCCCCGTGTGAGGAAGTCTCACCTGTGGAAGTGTGACAGCCGGCTGCGGGACGGACGCAGGAGCCTGCCGTGGTAAGGCGGCGGAAGAGCTGGAGGGGCTGATCCCCTGGGGCTAAGAGCAGCGCTGGTAGCTGGTGGAAGGTCGCGGAGGGTTTGAATTCCCTGGGCGACGATGGAATCCGTCATTAAGGTATTATATCAAGTTTGTAAAACGTACTGCGGGAAAACCGCCCCTTCTAAGAAGGAGGTGGGTACCGTTCTTTCTTTTCTTGTAAAGGAGGGACTTCTTTCTTTTCCTTATGAGATTTATGACTCCAGCAAGTGGGACTCTTTGACATTAGCGCTTGCTCAGAGAGCTATGTCGTCCCAAGGGGCGTCGGTGCTTAAATTTTGGGGTCCGATTCGGGGGGCTTTGAAGGCAGCGAGAGAAGAAAAGACAGCCAAAAACCTTGCCAGAGATCTGTTGGGTTTGGATCCAGGCGGGGGAGGGTCACCGCGGTCGGGAGACTCTAACCCCTTCAAGGATCTGCCCCAAGACAAGATGGCACCGGAGGCACCGACCACGCCAGAAACTTCAACACCGAAAAAGAAGGAGGAAGAGCCGCCATCATCGCCGATGGCTCCGCCCCCGTATCCTCTCCAGTACCCCTCTTTGCATGGCTTTCGTCAGGGGGAGGATCCTACACGGGTAGGGGTAGGGGCAGGGGCCGAGGTATTGCTGGCTGCGGCTCCGCCCTCAGGGGCTGAGCGATTGATGGTTGCGGCTCTGCCCCCGCCACCTGTTCCGCCCTCCCAAACGGCCAGGGTCCCAGCTAACTTGGGGAAAGGGGCCTTATTTATCGATTGGGGCCGGGTAAGGGAGGAGATGAGAGCAGCAGAGCTCTTGGATGATTATAAGGCATTCCCTGTAGAGATCAGGGGACAGGGACCTGTTTGGGTTCCTTTAGACCCAAGGGCAGTAACTCGCCTCGCTGAGACAATAGGGAAGAAGGGTTTACGATCGCCCGCTACACTCTCTGCACTGGAGGCAATTATGGTGCCGGGACCTTTGCTTCCATACGATATAGAGTGCCTCATGCAGGTGATACTTGAGCCAGCGCAGTATATGTTATGGAAGGAAGAGTGGTTGGCACAGCTCAGGGCTGTAGTTGCAGCAGCGTCATGTAACCCACAACACCCAGCAAATGGCAGGGAACAGGGAGAGATAACTAATCTGACACGGTTGTTAGGGTATGGGGAAGGGATGATAGGTTCCCCTGAAGGCCAGTTCAGACGCCTTCGCCCAGGAGAGCTGATGGCGGCCACAGAAGCAGCTCTGACAGCCTTCAGAAGGTTCTCCAGGACAGCTGAACCTTCTGCACCCTGGGCAGAGGTAGCCCAGGGTCCATCTGAGTCATTCTCGGATTTTGCCAGTCGATTGATTCGGGCAGTAGAAGGCTCAGATCTGCCAAAGATTGCCCATAATGCAGTAATCATGGATTGTCTTAAACAGAAATCACACAAAAATGTTAAGGATCTTATTCGAGCCGCTCCCGACAACCTCAGTACTCCGGGAGATATCATTAGATATGTACTAGAGAAACAGAGAACAATGCCTCTCACTAATGAGGGATTAGCAGCAGCGTTAGTAGCGGCGATGGCCATGAGGGAGGATCAGAGTAGGGGACCGTGTTTTAAGTGTGGACAGTTCGGTCACTTCAGGGCCCAATGCCAAGCCCCTGGGAGACAGAAAGGGGAAGCGGGGCCAGACCAGACCTGCCAAGCCTGCGGGAGATCAGGGCACTGCGCACGCCAATGTCGGAAGTTTGTCATAGTGCCGCAGGGAAACGAGGATGGGAGGGTGCCTTAGGCCCAGGGCCCCTCCCCCGGAACACCAAATGGGCCAGACAATGCAACTCTGCCTACCCAAGGTCGGGGTCCCGTACCCCAGTGAGCCCCTCGCCCACGGTGGCGTTAACCATGGGAGTGGGAGAGCGCCCCTTGGGCAGGATCATGCTTACTTGTGCGGGGAGCGTACTTTCTTGCAGGTCCCCTGAGGAAGAGAACACCGTAAATATGCCCTCAGCTATGACTACTAACATCTTGTCAGCACCTTTGTCAGCACCTTCGGCATCCCACTTCACCCCCCTCTCGGCTTCAGCTTCGCATAAGCAAGTAGAAGAAGGCGTTCAACTGTCTGCGCTTTTATCTTGCAAAACGGCTAAAGGGCAGGAATGCAAGGTCGTTGAAACCCCTCCGCTGTATCCACAACAACCGCTGTCTCTGTGTAATGTGCCCCCTGCGGGGGCAGGGGGAGAAGTGAGCTGGGATGGGACACTTGCTGTCTCCTCTCAGGAGGTGGAATGCAGTAACACCCAGGGGGGTGGGAACTGCGGGCACGGCTTGGGTACGGATTGGTCAAAAGTTAAGGAGGCGGTAGAAGAAAAAACAGCAGAGAGAAAGGGAAGTGATGTAACTTACAGATGCTCGGATGATAGTGTCCGGCCAGCACTGTCCACCCTAATTGCACCTGAAGGTGTAGGTGGCGTCTGGCCGGCACCCTCTGCTCAGGCTACACCCAATGGAGAAAGAAATAACGATAGTCTCCGGACTCACTCTTTGCCACAGTGTTCAGACCCACTGACTCGACCCACACATCCTTTTACAAGATTGAGTGCGCATGCAACCAATCAGAAGCCTCTACAACAGTCAGTGCTTGATCAAAGGGAGATGGGCACAGTGGGGGAGGTGCGGAGCCCTCAGGTTCCAGCTGTGTCTGAAAAGGATAGCAAAAGGAGAGAGGTGAATTCGCATTTGGGAGTTGAGAGAGATGCACTAACAGATTGTGGGAAGTTTAGATCTAGCCTGATAAAGGAAGGAAGAGCACTAGAGACCTTCCTGATAGTAGGGAATGATAACAGAGACCCAGAAAGGGTACTCCTTGATCTGAAAGGCATCACACACCTGATAGATTGTGCAGAGAAACAGGGATTGAAATCACTCCTCGCTTTAAATGCATTAGAAGTCCTGACAGCATTAGGCCTTCTCTTTCCGCATGTAACAAATGTGATGTGCATGGTGCTTAAGCCAGTGCAGCATACACTGTGGGCATCAGAATGGGTTCCCTTCATGGACAGGTGGCCAGATTGAGGCCTGGAGAACAAGCAATTCCATATGGTTGGTTTGTGAGAGCAATGCTCTCAAGGCTTGAGACATCTGCCTTGATATTGAACAGACGTTTGTTATTCTTGAGGTACATTCAAACAGGTACCTGAGACAATGTTGGTATATATTGGGCATAGATAGTGCCACTAGAGCTTTCAGCAGTCACTCTAATCTCTCTGTCTATAACTTTACTAGTATTGTAGGATGTGGCTTTAATTATTAAGTGTTGGCGACATCACATCAGTTCTTTCAGGATAATTACACGGTGATTAAAGACCTATCACCTACTCCAAGTGGGATGAATCTCGCTTTGGCTTACCAAGGAAGGAACTTGGTAAGGAAGCTTTTGCAACATGATGACCTGCACCAATCGCTGAAACGCGTCAGAGACAATGGACAGAAAACCTTGATCACCGTTCACCATGACACAGAAGAGATACATCGTGTCCTAGAGAGAGTAAAGAAGGATGGAGAACACCACTGGTGGGAAGTTCTTCTTGGATGGTCCCCCACAGCGACAGGGACATTTAACTCTGTACTGCATCTGGTTGTAGTTGCATTAGGTTTAGCATTATTCTAGCCTGTTAGGGTAGAACTATCAGGCGCTTTGCGATATAACAGAGCAGGGTTTCACTGAGCATGGGAGAGATTTTGTGACAGGCGAAGAAGGCGAGTACTCGGGATGTGATGGGATAGGACCTCCCCCTGCTCAGTGGTGTAAAGCCTGCATCTAATTTGTGTACCTTGCTTCATCAACTGTCTGCAATAACGTTTAAGCAATCAATGCTTGGAATACCATAGGCTTCTTGAAAGATTGTAACTGGGTTCACGTACGTATTGTAACGGATGTTTAACTATGTTTAACTCTATTCTGTATTCAGTTATAGTTGTATTGGGTCTAACATTAATATGCTTTACGAATGAATCAGCATCATCTAAGAATGCAGCATATAGCTTTATGTAGAACTCACGCTTAAGACATTAGGATTATTAGGTTAATAGTTCATAGGGTTATTAGGGTAGGATTATTTGGTGCATTGCAATGTAACGGGGCAACACTTAACTGAGAGGACAATGGCATGTATAGGCGTAATGCGAGGATTTCGGGATGTACGCGATTAGGGTCCTCTCAGGTTGTAGTAGATTGGCCTGTGCTTAGGGAGGGGGAAATGTAGTTAACTGAATGGGCTGGGGCAGTCACCAGGGTCGACAGGGGCCCCTTGGCCCCTGGGAAACCATGGCAACAAATGACCTGAAGATAAGGGAGAAGTACAGGTTAGACCAAATAAGGAAGAAACAAGACGCGCCACATGTCCATTGGTCAGAGACAATGGTAGTAGCCCTAAGGCATGGGGAAAGTTTTAAGAAGGGTGTGCTCCTTGCAATTAGGTCCATTTTGCCCGTGCGAAACTGGCCGGGGCTGTCGGAACACTTTCACAGGGAGACTTCAGTCAGGGTCGCCGAAACAAAGGCGACAGGTGAGATATGGAACATACACAATCTTTGATAAATGTCAGGTACATTTTTCTAGTACTCTTTAGATTCAGGTATGATGACTGACGGAATCCAGTGTTTAACTGCACAATTTTGACAACAGTCTGGAACACCTTTGGCTGCCCAATATCAATGGAAGAAACAATCCCAAACATTGATTAGGTCACCAGTGTGTATTGTCAGGATCCAAAGTCTGTTCATGAATAATTCTACCTTCTATACCATAAAGTTAACATGTATACATCCAGTACAAAAACAGAATAGTGTTGATTTTTATTCCTTGTAGAGTAAAATACACTCTTGCAAAACTACACTTGGAAAGTCAAGCAGAATGGTGAGATGGCCAGACGTGTGCCTCAAGATTTAGAGCATACACGTGGGTAGCAAAGTAAGCATGCAGCAAACGCATGGACAGCCCTGATTCCACAGACTCCCATTGCTGCTGGCATAAAGTGATGCAAACGTCAAACTTTTGATTTTGAAATACTCCTCTGAGCCATGCAGCTACCTGGCTGGCATTAATTGGTACCTGCATTCCATTTATCATTACTTTATTTCTGGCTGAATGTTTGCTATCTTAGGGGAAAAACAACACTAAAGAACAAAAAAGAACTGCTACCTGCTCTAGGTCTCAGTCTTACTGTGCTCAGCTACAAGTTATTCATCAGTGTGATTTGTTAGTGAACATCAATCTTAAACACATAAGGAAATATTTTGAAGGAGAGACACAGATACGTGATGTCAGAACTACAAAATTAAATGTTTGTGGTGAAGAAATCACTCACTATGGAAATTCTTTCTAAGGAAACTTCCTTTAGCATCTAAGTGCAGTGGCCATATTTGGGATTAATTGCTAGATGATGCTCTGCTATGATACTGAAACACCAAGAGGCTGCAATTGTATTAGGTTATCTCATTAGAAATAGTACTAATTGGGGGTGCAACTTCTGTAAGAGCCCTTTGGTGACCTGCAGTTCAGTGACAGCAGGCGTTGGAGTTATAACACCCGTGGGTGCTCATGCCTTAGGCAATAGAGGTCCTTGGGCTGAGATGAAGCTTCCAGAGGTCTCCCTTGCTCCCTTCCCCCCTGTACTGCAGTGCTGCAGTGCTGCATCTGCCAGGATTCAGCAGCAGCACTTAAGGCAGGGTTGTGCTGCTGTAAATAAGAAGAAACAGCTGGGTGATACTGCCATTGGGGGTCCCACAGCTTTAAATATAATCATTGCATGCTCCTACATAATCCTTATCTTAACTTTCAGTACATGCTGCAAATTATCTCTGTACCCCTTCCCCAGGTTCATATTAACAAGAATGAATAATAAAGCATTTAGCGTACTGATGATAAGTGATAGTGAGTTGTGCCATTGCACTTGGGAGGAGATTTTATCTATCCAGTGCATCTGGAATGTATAGTTGGCTGCAGTTCCTGTAATTTCTTGAAATGTGAGAAGTAAATACAGTTGGCTATTAAAAGAGAGGATTAATGACAGAATCAGCTAGACAGATTATCAGCGTCTATACTAATGAATCAAAAGCAGCTTGAAGAGGGGAAATGTGAATATAGAAGGCTTACAGTGATTATTTGGGGAGGGAAGAGATAGCCCTTTGTAATGGACAGTTTCACCTTATAGAAAATAGGATAAGACAGCTGGCACAGAAAATCGACAAGGTTATGGGGGATTATTCAAACTAGAAACAAGAAGAAAAAAAAATATCAGCAGGTGTTAAGGAACACTCGGGTCAGACCCAGACATCTGCCAGCACCGTCCATGTTATGGTAGTGTCTCCGTCCCAAAGAAAGAGAGAAATTATAATACAACTGGGGAGGAAGCAGTGCAGATCCCAGAGGCACACTGAGAAAAATCAGTGAAAAGGGATTGCCTGACAATAAAAGTAAGAAATATCAACCACTATCCAAATATCTTACAGAAAGAAATGCAATAAAACTTAGCAATGGGATAGTACTTTGAGAGAGAGGACTTGCCATTCTGGCTGCAAAGTAAGTGAGTAAGAAAGAGTAGTCCTCAAATGCAGCGCAATACTGTGGCAGTGGCACGGTTCCATAAAAACAGACCAAGATATTTTGGAGCCGAGGAGGCCATGGAGGAGAGGATACAGGTACAAGAACAGATGGTTCCCAAGAAAGAGAGCACTTTGGTGGTGTAACACTACCAGCTACTGGCTCAAAAGAAACAACACCACATTCATAATCTGAAGTTGAAAAATGGAAAAAAACCACGCACACAAAAAGACAAATGAACTCAAGCACCTTATATCAAACGGATCTCTACCTAATAAACTTGCATTTAGTAATATTGCTTGATGGAGAAAAAATAAATGGTTTTGAAGAATTCAGTTCCCCAGTAAAATTTTACTATGTTTGATTCCTCTCTGGAGAGTACAAAAGGTAATTAAAGCCCATATCAAGACAAATTTAGCAAGGCCATATTTTGACATACAATAGAACCACGTCTTGAAAAAGTAGAGAATATTATTTTTAACATAGCAACATAAAGAAACAGTAGGTGTTGGATTTGTGAGCAGATAATGGTCATCATTTAAGTAATTTAAAAAAGAGAAATTTCCACTCTGCAATGTTCAATAAAGCCTGAAGAAGCAGCAGAGCTTTCTCCTCAGATGACAGTCACAGTTACTGACACAAATACCACTTCCCATTCCTTGCTGTTCTCTTTTACATAAATATTACATGCTTCTAAATATCAGCACGTAAATACACAAACTGACATACCACTTCGCTTCTTCCCCTCAGGCAAAAGCATCTCTTTGAGGAAAGACTGGGTGTACAGAAGGAAATGTTAGCTAAGTTTTCAGTTTCTTTCCAGACTACAGAATAGCAAACCAGAAGGGATGGGATGGGCAGTCACATCACAGCACCACAGCTCAGGGCTGGGCGAATGCAAACATGTGGTGGCAAACTGGTGTCTGAGTGAAGAAAAGTTTGACGTTGCCTGAGTGAAACAACTGGGTTTGGGAACCCAGCAGCAGTCACAGCTCAATAAACGCAGCTCCCAAACTGCTCCCATTGATTATACACTCTTCCTGTTAATAACTCAAGCAAGTAGTTAGAGTGTCTAGTAGAGATGAACATCCCCTGTGGATTCTGGAGGGGCCAACATGCCTAGAGTCCCTTCTGACACTTTCTGTTTGAGGGAGTGCTTGATATCGTCAGCACTTTAATTTCATAGAATCATAGAATCATAGAATTGCCAAGGTTGGAGAAGATCTCCAAGATCATCCAGCTCAACCATCCACATACCACCACTATATCTCCACTAAACCATGTCCCTTAATATAACATCTAAACGTTTCTTGAATTTAATCATATTTAAAAATATTTCTTGATTTTAAACATAAAAATCAGTTTTTCAGCTGGTCTGTCTTGTTTTGAATATTGGAATTTTGACTTCAGTGTATTTTTTCTCATTTTCTGGATATTTTTAACTTTTGAAATAATTGGGACATGTACTTGAACACAATTCTTTCAATTTCTTTTAATTTATCTGAGAAAATCCTGAGTTGGAAGGGACCCACACCGTCCAACCCCTGGCTCCACATAAAACCATCTAAAATTCAAACCATATTTCTTCTAATTTCATATTAAAAGAAAAAAAAACAAACCATCAAGAAAAGGAACAAAAAATGTCCTTGACTTCGCCAAAATTCAGTACCCTACACTTCTGTAGGATTTAATCAGTGATTCATTTCTCAGTGTCTCCACTGTCCTAAAATCATGCTGTTGGGGTGATCCCGGCAATCTTTCCATTTTCAAAGGACTACAATTTTAAAATAAGAGAAGAATGCAAAAGCAATCTAAATTTCTAAAGAGCCTGAGAAGCATGGTGTGAACTAATGAAAGCAGTGGGGCTGGATAAGGCTGTGCATATGTAGTTCCCACATACAAAACCACAATGAGACAATAAAAGCTGCTAGCCAGTAATTTGAAAGGCGTGAAAGCTGTGCTGCAGCTGCTGAGCTCAAATTGCTGACAAATATCAGACTGAAAATGGGAAAATGGGTTCCTTCTGGACCTGTTAAAACTGGAGGTCAAAAGGAAAGAGAAAGGACCATTATCTGTCATTTATGTAGTAACTGCAAAAAGACATTAACTTGTTTTATGTGATGTTCGTGTTACTCTGTGCAAAGAGCTGCTCACACTAAAGGCATGCTGGGTTGATAAGAGCCTATGTAAGGTGTGGAGAAGCTGTATGAGCCAGCCTCAGTGGAAAGCAGTTCATGGCCTTAGCAGACACAAGATAATTTCTTTGGCAGAGCCACATAGGTTGTGAGTTCTTGTAGGTGAGGGCTCTGGCTGGAACAGGACCTGAGATCTGAGGTTTGTCTCCTGTTGTCTTCAGAGAAATTGGACTTCATGTCAAAGATGCCCCTCTTCACCATCAATTTCTCTTCCTACCAGTAAAAAAGCAACCGGTACGTGTAATTTGGTTACCTGCCTGGGTTTGAAAGAGATATATGGACACAGAGCTGGAGGCTCTTCCACTTCAATCTCTGTTAAGTGGCAACTACAAGTTGAAGTAGAGGAAGAACTGCTGTAAGGATCCCTTTGGGTGTTGAGACATACTTGTAGAAACTTGATAAAAACAACATAGTTTCTGTGACTTGACAGCAAGTTTAACTTCAGACCTTGCACTTGTTTATTGTCTGAAGATTTAGAGAGTCCTGGGGAGCCTGGGTTTATTGTTGTTTTTTTCTCCAAGCTGTGGCTTGACAGCATTGGGCTGGAATTAGGCTCCGGAGGATTCAATGCGCTTGTAACCACTGGCCAGAAAGATTAATAGGCAATGAATTATAACCTCATGGACAAGAAAAATATATTTTCTGATTGAATTCCTGTGGACATTTGTGATAGGAAGTAGCCATAAAGTCCTTGTCATTGCCTTGCAATGTGCAACTCTATTTCAGTGGCAGATAGGGCACCCCACACCAGCTGAGGCTTTGGTCTTTTTGGCCTGTATTTTCCAGAAACTTTATACATGTTTGGACAAGGATCATGGAGGCTGAGGTTTTCAAAGTTCTTATCTTGAGGACAGAACTGCAGCAAAGTTTCTAGGCTTTGCCAGTTAAAGCCATGATGGCCTCCCAGATTTTGATAGTGAGTAGCCACTCCATTTGTGCCAGTAATGCAACAGATCTTGGTACAGTCAAGAGTTCACTGGGGCCACTGGTACTGTGTTTTTGATGGGACCTTTCGTAAATGACTTTTGTATTACCTGTATAATTTGGTGTCTGGGACCATATCCTTCCTAGAGAAGCCACATTAAGTCACCTCCAAACTCTGATTATGGCATCTTCCTTGGCACTTATCACAGTTAAACAGAAATATCTAAACAATTCACTTTATGGCTTAATAATAAGAGACGTGCAAAACTATTTTTATTGTTTTTTTAATATTGTTTCAGCAATTAAGCGAATAAAATGGTGATTCATTTTTAATCATTGAAATGTGTAACAACTAAACCATGCTAGCTTATGTATACAGCCTTTGAAAAGAACAGAGGACACAAATGGAGCAAGCTTCCCACTCAGGGTTTGCAGGCTGATATTTTGGTTTACTTGGCCACTGATTACCATCTGATGCAGGATGTCCATCTATCAAGTGCGGCCATCCAGGAAGATGGCCATAGGGAAGATCCCATAAGGAGATCAGGTGTTCCATGAAGGTGAGAGCTTGGTGCCTCACTCTGATAGCCTACCCAAGGCAAACACTGGGCTGGATATCTAAGCCCTTGGTGCATCCATAATCATAGTTTGCCTATGTGTAAGTGATTATAATGTTACTGCTGGACTGGTACAGCAATGGGGAATTGGTGTGCATACAGAATTATGGAATCATTAAGGCGTGAAAAGACCTCTAAGACCACATAGTCCAACCACCAGCCTGTCACACCATGCCCACTACCCATGTTCCTCAGTGCAAAAACCATATGGTTCTTGAATACCTTCAGGGGTAGTGATGCCATCCCTGGGCAGCCTTTGCAGTCCATGATCAATTGCAGATTTTGTATCTGCAATTTTCTATTCAAAATTCTATTCAATTTCTATTCAAAATTTCTATTCAAAAAGTGTTTTTGAATAGAAGATTGTATGGCATAATATCATGATAATGTCTTTGAGATGCTGGTGTAGAGCCAGCGCGAGCTGAGTAACACGTGGCTCATTAGTGAGCTAACCCACTCCAACCTTGTATCCCTCCTCTTAAATAACTTTAGTTCAGCAACAACAGCACTCTACATTTTTCTCTCAGAGGAGTCACAGGCTGAGTTCTTTGTCTCGCAACATTCAGAAACAGAAGCTGAAAATGAGAAGATACAAATGAAATATCATGAAAACTACAGAAAACTCCTGATTCAGAACACTCCAAGACTGAAAGCAGCACCAGTTAAGAACCCAGGTTTAAACACCTCGCTTCACAGCAGCACAACTGGAGTCAGTCACTGATGATAGCCAGGCTGATGACAGGATGGTTTTTCTGCTGAGCCTAACTACTTCTTCTGCTGGTTTAAGCCACACTCCAAAACATTTATATTATTCCTACTGCAAAAAAACAACTCTTGCTGCAGTGCCCTTCACTACCATTGGTGTTCATGAAAGAATACCAAAAAAACAAGCAGCCTCAGTCTTCGGCCCATCAGACCAGGCATATCTGGATGAAGAAGAGGATTTACAGACAAATCCATGACATCCAGCTCTCTGGCACAAACAGTACTGCAATAGGCCCTGAGGTTCAGCATGCTGAACCCCCTGTCATGCTGTAGGGATGTATTTTGGAAGTGAACTGTTTCAATTGCTATAGGAGTGAAGTGATGAGCAATGTCAGTACTCCTCAGGATAGACACACTATTGCAGAGGGCACTTCAGAGAACTTCAAATAATATCAGAAGACCTCAAAAGTGTCCTTTGCAAGGGTCCCTTTTACAAAAGTGCATAAAACAGCTCATTGATACAAAGATCTTATTCACATCAATGTTTGATTTCAACTTTTTATCTTAGGGAAGCCATCTGTTAAGAGCTGTAGCTGTGTGTTGAAGCTCACTCCTTCTTTGAAGGCCACGTGGCTCTTTGGCAGCCACCTCTGCTTCTCCATGCAGTATCCCTGGCTCAGCTTCTGCCACAACCTGACGCTGTTTTCTCACTCATGCTCAGCACCAACACATTATTTGACAGCCTGCTGCTATTTTTACCTTGTAGCTTCTTTGCCCAGCTGTCTCAGTCAGCTGCTGCTCTGTTTACCCTCTCCCTCTGCCTGTAGAATAGCAGGCTGGAGGCTCTTTCCCACTCCCATTATCCTTGAAGGGTTTTCTTTCAGATTTCCATTAAAGTCAGCATCATCTTGCACCATTCCAAACCTTCAGCAAGCATGGCATGACATAGTTGTCATCTCATATCTGTCTCTTCCAGCCTGACAGTGATGGACAACATGCCAAGTGAAGACAGAGAGGCGAGCAAACCCTTGTTTCTCAAGACAGCAGCTAAGAACCTCAAATAAGCAAAAGGAAGAAAATGATTCAGCAGTAACAAGAGATCTTAGTAACAGATGGCAGAGTAGACAAGCTGGCTTGCATTTGCTTGCACAGTGAGGTTCTTTGTGACAGTCTTCTGGGGGGGGCTGCTTCATGTGAGCAGTAATTTCACTGGCTGGCAGGACAACACTCCAACAGGAGCAGGTCCTTTGTGCAGAGATCTTTGCAGTACACACAGCTGCTTGCAAGTGATTTTTGCACTTCCAGCATGTATTTTGAGCTGAAAAACATGTTTTTGTTGATTTTTTTTGGTGTGCCTGTGCGTTGGGAAAGACTAATGTAGTTGCTCCTGCAGTTCTGCTTTATGGTATTTAATTGCTAAAATAATTTTCTCAGAGCATACTGAAAAATTAAGCTGTATCAAAACAGAGTATTTCTTATGCAGTTACTTAATTTAAAGAATGGCTTCATATCCTCCGTCAGACAAGCCATTTATAACACCATAGAAGCCAGTAACTTCTATCACTTCTATCTTATCTTCTATAGTTTAAAGAAACAAAAGAAGCCAGACCATGATTTTACACAGGCTCTAGGCAATGAAATAAGCTTTAGGGTGCTGAACAGTAACACACAAGTTGTGGGAGTGGGAGTAATGCACATGTTTAGTGGCTATCTTGTCAGGGTGTGGCTGCCAACTCACCTTATTTCCCGATTATAAGATATGTCTAGATTTGTAGGCAGGAGTAGAGTACTTCTGTAGCTCCTAAACTCCTGTCTCTTCAGGTTAGCTGTCAGTAGTACCTCTGACCTCTCTCCCATTCAAAGATCCCTGCTCTAGGTGAGGAACTGTCAGCCCTGCTGTCATACCACTGCTGCCATCTCACTGCCCTTCTCTGTGCAGACACCACTACCCTTATTCCTCTCACCACAGAGGATGACCTTGAGAATGTAAAACTGGAAATCTCAGCCTCTACCAACTGGTTAAATTGAAAGATGAATTTACAAATGTTAAACCAAACCCAGGATAATAACCTTTCCACGTGCTCTTGCAGACAGACATGCTGTAGCTGCACCCATAGGTTTGATAGTTCCAGCTTATAACCAGACATTCCTATTTGCTTCTAACCTGGGATGCTAAGGGTTGTTTCTGATACTTTCTGGGTTATCCATCCAGTGTTACAGCCTTGACAAAAGGCTGACAAGTAGCTCTCATGCCACACTATCTGGCTAAGCTAGCTTCCTCTTGGCCCATGTTACTGAAAGTGTTCATGTCAAATAAAACAACTGTTTTTATTCTCTATAGCTCCAAGTGGCAGAGGTCTCTTTCTCCTGCCTTTTCTGATGATCATTTTTGGCCATGGGATCTGTGCTAGCAGGTTACTAAGGACAAGTATCAACAGATATATCTGAATTATAGTTCCTGTTTAAAATATATGGTTTTCTTCAATACAAAACAGCAGGTTTTCTAACTTTCACCATCTTCCTGCTTTCTGAACATTCCTCAGATTGTCTGAAGGACTTATAGTTCAGTGATCTAGGTGTGTTTAAAACAACAATTTGTAATGTTTGTCCTCTTTTAAAAGTACCATCTCTTTGGAGGCAAAGAAATAGAAAAAAAAAACAGATCATAAGATGATACTGTGAAGACTTTAAAGCTTTCTTTTAGCAAACTGATGTACAATTTTGGGAAGAGTTGATCTCTGAAATACCCTGACATCCTAACATCAAGGCTAAGTTGACTTAGTCAGCAAATCCCCAGACACTCTTGTTTTGGAGAAGGAGATGGAAGCAGAACAAATTCAATGTGTGTATGGAGGAGGGATAGATGCCTCTTTTAGAGGACAGGGAAATCAAACTGTACATTAAGTTGAGGCTTCAGGGCTAAGATTAAGTGAGTGTAACCTTCACCACACCACACTCAGGCTTGATTACCCAGCCCTGCACGTACCCCCAGAATGAGTGGGATTTTGATGACAATTTAGGCTACTGAAAAGCACAATAGTAGAAATGAACAAACTTCCAGCTTTCTAACTTCCCGTGAAGCGAGCTGCACACTAGTGTGAGGATCATGGGGTGGTACATAGGACTTGAAGGCAGAGTTTTGTACAAGCAATACTGTGTTTAAACACAAGAGTCAGTTTACATATACAAAACAGTCTTCCAGCAAGTCTTTTCATAAGAGTGAAATAGTTTAATGGGGTGACGTTCTCCTTCCAGGCACTCACTCATGTATGCAGACCAAACAGGCAATGTTTGACTATCAAAAGCAGACTGTGCTGATAAGTTATGAGTCTGTGAAAACAGGGAGCTTCAGTGCATGTTGATTTGCAGCCTTAACTACGGCAGTTGCAGTGGGTGATGGCTGTAGTAATTAAAAAATACAACCCAACAAAAATTACTGCATTTTCCAGGAGTGACGTAGACATAAAGCTGATAAATAATCCTCTAGGAATCTACTGCCTGTCATGCTTTACTGCTATTATGAAAGAGAATTATTCAATAAAATTAAAAGAAAAAGGCAGGGTTATTCATTTACAAGGCAGTGTACTGATATAGCTTGCAATATTGAAAGTCAACTCAAAAATCCCTGTGTTCAAAGCTATTTGAATTACAACAACATTTACCATGACTATCTCTGACATAGACACTACTAGTGCAGCTAATGTATTTAGGTACCTTCTTCTATCAAAAAGCTTTCAACAAATCAACGAAGACTTCCAGAAACAATCAACATCTTTATGCCAAGTAGAGATATTTTTTCCACAAGACATAAATTGTTCATGTTCTAATGTGTGAAACCAAAATTGCAGGACAAAATAATGTTCTAATAGACATTAACTTTTTTAACAAAAATCTATATTTGAACAGCCACCAGAGGCTGCTAGAGACTGAACTTTGTACCCCTTGCCCTCCCCTTATTACATGTTAGCTGGTCACCTTTGTAGTGCTACTTGTCTTCAAGAGCCAGAAGGTCTGTGGTGCCTGTATTTCCCATGTGTCAGCTAGGATCATAATTAATGGAACAGACTTTTCTGCAATAACCCTTAAGTAGCCTTTCCCCATATAAATATGAAATGTGGATTAAATTCTGCTTTGAACTGTGCTAGATAAAACTTAGCTATTCTGAACTAGTATAAATGAAACAGCCTTGACATCCTTTATTATTTTTGAAACACATGTAAAAACACACAGAATATTTTACCAAGGAGACAAAATTTCTATCCCAAAGACCTTGCAGTCTCCAAGACTCAAAAAGACACAGTAATATTGACTGCAGGCTAAAGGACTCATTTATTGGAAGTGCCAGAAAATCGTATTTCACATATTATTAAACAATCTCCAGTCCTGTTCTATAGCTCTGAAATCTTCTGACATTTGAGCCTTTAGAGATGCTAATGCCTATTGGACTTGGAGGAAGATCAAGAGCTGTGGCTATACCAAAATAGACTTATTTTCCTTCCCCTCTCTATAGTACTCTACACTCCCTAAAAGCCCATATCAAATGGATGGAACAATCCTCCTCTCTCAGGTTAAAACTAAGCCAACCACGCATCATTTTTGATGGTCTGAGACCTGGGTTTGTAAAGACAGCAGGACAGCCAAGACCACTGCAACCCCACTGAATTTCTCTTGGCTGGTGGAAAGAATTTGGTGAGGCATTAGGGCTATGAAGAAAACACATTTAGGAAATGTCTGAAAAGGGTAGATGATCTCTGGCTTTTATGTCAGGATTAGGAAAGGGCAAGGAAAGGAGACTTCTGAGCCTGGGATTCACATAACAGAAACTGTATTTCTAGGTGTACATGTGTATTCATGGTAGAGGGAAGGAAGCTTCTGGTTTGTAAGAATGATTGCTATATTATATGGAGTTTTGAAAATTAAGATGTTATGTAGCTGCTAGATCTTAAGTTTCAGGTAGGTGTAGCTGTCTATATTTTGCCTTCCTTTAGATGCACCTAGTTGTAAGCAATGATGATGTAAGGTGGGGAACATGTTGGTTGGTGGACATATTTCAGATTTCTAGATACCAAGCAGCACACAATAAGGACAATGCCAGTTTTCTCAGGGCATGTTGCTCATACTCCTGAAATATGTTTTGTTTCTCTACTTCCTAGTTATTTAGTGTTTTCCTAACAAGTATTCATGAAACTTACACAATCCTTCCATAATGATTCACAAAGGTAATGCCATAGAGGTGAGCTACTAGGGAACTAGATCTCTAAGATTTGTTGGAGGGTTAGGTGAAATTCTAATACACACTCAGCAAGAGCACAGTTCACCACTCTTTGAAGCATGGCCATATTCTGACTGCATCTGATGATAGAAGATATAGGCCAGCTGTGAAATATTAAAATAATAATTAAGTCCTATTCCTGGAGGTTTTCAAGGCATGTCTGGATCAGGCCCTAGGCAACCTGATCTAGCTGTGCATGTCCCTGTTCATTGCAGGGGGTTAGACTAGAAGACCTTTAAAGGTTCCTTCCAACTCTAAGGATTCTATGATTCTATGATTCTATGATATATATGGCATTTTAGAGATCTCTTCTTGATCATACTTTAGAGCTTTCTTCTAAGCTCCAGAACAGTTTTTAAATGTGTGTTACAATAAAATAATAAAACTAACAGCAGTTGATTCATTTGAAATGGTGTAGCCCAGGTTAAGTTATTAGCATAGTTTTAAAGTACTTTCATGTTGCTGCAAGTGTTATTGTTCTTTTTTTTTTTTTCCCAAACAGTTCAGATTCAGATCAGTGCAGAATTAATTTAATTTTAAACAATCATTGGTAGAACTTCCTGTTAGCCTAAACAATAAATGGCAAAAACAACAATAAAACATTGCCTGGCAGGATGAGACAGAGGTTATACTTATGAACCACTGATGAGTGTGCATCAGCATAAAACATTCCACTCTCCTGTTTCACTTCCTAAAAGCTTAAAAAAGTCTAATCCAGTAGCTTGGCTTCTGAAGTCAGAGTGCAATGCGTGCTGTCTTTTTGCAAAATCACAAAATCATAGGAGTTGGAAGAGACCTCCAGACATCAATGAGTCCAACCCCCTGCTAAAGCAGGATTCCGACAGTAGGTCTCACAGAAAGGCATGCAGGTGAGTCTTGAATCTCTGCAGAGAAGGACACTCCACAACCTCTCTGGACAAACTGTTACAGTGCTCTATCGCCCTTGCAATAAAGAAGTTATTTTGCATGTTTGTATGGAATTTCCAGTGTTCCAGTTTTTTTGCTCATTGTCCCCTGTTCTGCCTCTGCACATCTCTGAAAATACCCTGGCCCCGTCTTCTTGACATTTTCCATTAAAATATTTCCTTACATTGATAAGATCCCCTCTGAACCTCCTCTTCTCCAGGCTCTCTCAGCCCCAGGTCTCTCTGCTTTTCCTCATAAGATAAATGCTCCCGGCCATTAATCACCTTTGTGGCCCTCCACTGGACTCTCCCTTGAAGTTTGCTGTCTTTCTTGAAGTGAGGAATCTAGAGCTGGATGCAGTACTCCAGATGTGGTCTCATCAGGGCAGAATAGAGGAAGATCACCTCCCTCAATTCGATGGCTATGCTCTTAATGCATTTCAGGATACCAGCAGCCTTCTTGGTCCTTCTCTGAATTGCTCCTCTCCAGTAGATCAGCCCCTAACCTGAACTGATAGATGTAGTTTTTCCTCCCCAGGCGTAGAACTGTATGCTTTCTCTTAAGAATGGAAAGACCCCAAAGAAATTTGATGTAAGAAATTGAATAAGTACGAATAAGGCAAAAAGAGAAGACACATTGAAAGTGCACACAAAGTTTTACTAGAAAAAAACTTGTTAGAAGTGGAATGTTGCTGAATAACTGCAATGCTCAAGCTGAAGTGCTGGTACCCCTGACTGAGTTGCCATTCTGAGATCCACAGCCTTGCACCTGACTGTCCATCCCAAGGGAGAGCAGGGCTCCAGGCTGGTATGCAAGATAGGTGTATCTCCAAGACAGGTAAGGGGAGATTTGGCTTTTAGTGGGCCTAACATGCCTGTGTGAATTTATGGGGTTTACAATGCGTCCTCCTGCCCAAGCAGGATCAGCAGTGGGCCTGTCACACCTGAGAGGGGCATGTCCCAACAGCTCTTCAAAAGAGGTTTCCACAACTTTCTCCAGCAATTGGTTCTAACTTTTGCCCTTTGACACCTTTGTTAACTCTGCTCAGGAATATCCTCCCTTGTGTGAACTCATTATTTCTTCTTTCCTCTCTGAACACAGAGAGGTAATCATTACCTTCTCCCCTAAAGCAGCGTTTTGTATATTTAAAGACATCTCTCCCTAGCAGTGTTTTCCTTTTTAGACTAAAAAGGTTTTCAGCCTTTGTCAGAGGTCCCCTTACTCAAAATTCTGGCTATTCTCTCTCCTAATTTTCTGACAGAAGGGCAAAGCTGAAAACCAGAGCTATGACCTTACCAGCACGATATGTAGCAGGAGACTTGTTTCTCCTGATGCACAAGCTCAGCTTTTGCCACCAAATCCCAGTCAGCTACTGCAGCAACTTGAGGTTGCAGATTAGACGGAACAGGAATCAAAGATAACCAAATTATACTGTTTTGCAATTCTCCCATGACTATTTTTGTAGCTATTTTCTCCTAAACATTAGGCCCTAAATTTGTCCCAGAATGGTAATTTTTCTTATAAAACTGTCAAGAACATGTTGAGTTCTAAATCTTGCATTCAGAAGAGTGTCTGGTTCCCTTTTAGTCTCAGTAGACTCTTTTGGTGTTGTCTGCAAATTTAATTTGAATACTCTGTCCAGTCATCTAGAACAGAAAAGAAAATATTAAATATTACCTGTCTCCGCAGAGACTGCTGAGGGTACCCTTTCATTTTGGCAGTGGCTCATGAATAACTGCTGTTTGATTACAGCTTTCCAGCTATCTTTGCTCTCACCCTCTTGTGGTTCCTGTCGTTTGATGACGTGCATGTCATTCAAAACAGCACTAGAGGCCAAGATATGGCATCTTTTGCTTCTCTTCTGTCACAGTGTTTCCACGTCATGTAAGGCAGTTGTTAGGTTTGGCAAAAGCAAGATTTGTCAGACTTTTCCTTCCTTTCTTTTTTTTTCCCCTAGAAATGTAGGCACTGCATTTTCCTTCTTTAAGTGCCTGGCATTAATCCATCTTCTGTAAATTCAACAAGATAATTACTGATGACTTGTGAGATTCCCACCAGCCAGTACTGGAAGCAGACCAAGGATGAAGTTCACCACACTAAACAGATATTAAAGACCTCTTTTATCTAACTATCTTCTAATCCATTTTTACCTGACTGAGAGCTGAAGTCTTGACTCTTTTGTCCAGGTGTATCTAGTACTCATATCAGAATCAGTTCAGGAATGAAAAGTGCTGGGTTTTTTTGTTTGTTTGTTTGTTTCTTTTTTCTTTCTTTCTTTCTTTTTTTTTTTTCCAGCCTTTATTAACTCGAAATGTACTCACAAAATAAAAAAAAATCACACCTGGAGTTTTATAATGAAAAAAAAAAAATAAAAAAGGAAAAAACAAAACATGGCTGTTTCAATGTCACCTCAAGAGATAGAAAAATACGCTATTCTAGACAACCTTTTGTCTTATTTTATGCATCCTGCTCAATAAACAGAGGTCAGACTTATACCATTAAAAGAGAAGGGAAGCATCTCCCTATTCTCTAAGCAAAGCACACACTCTTACCATGCTGTTAAGATGTTTTGTCGTCAGCCTTGGTAACATTGCCTTTTTAATGGGTACTGTTAGAATACTGACTGTCCCTTTTTATTGTTAATCATTCAAAATCTGATTTTAAACTTTCTCCCCGTTCCAGCTGCAGCTATTTTTCACTGTAAGGAGCAAATATATTTCTGCACGGGGTTTATCTCCCTGACAAATTTTTATTGCTAGCAACAGCTATAGAAAAACTGCTCAGAAGAGGGAGGAAGGAAGGAAGAAAACGAAAACAACAACAACAACAACAACAACAACAACAACAACAACAACAACAACAAAACCAATTTTACTGTAGTGAAAATACATAAGTCATGGCTTAAACCAGTTATGGAGCACCTGGTGTAAAGGCAGGATCAATCCATTGCATGCACCTGAGTGCCAGGAAGGGGTGGAGCCAGGATCCAGCCTTTCCCAAACCTCATTTAGGGGTTGGCAGCACACAGCGGGGATAGTCTTGCTGCATATCCATGTGTACCTGAAGCCTTCTAAGGGTGAGCAGGTTTTTTTTTTGCTTTGTTTTTATTTTATTTTTATTTTTTTTTTCTTCCTTTGTTTCTGTGTTCATGGCTGCTGTGTTTGAGCGTACCCTCACCTGCTGCAGCCTAGTACCTTGCTACTCTGCTATCCCTGCTGTGTTTTCCAACCTGTTACTATGTTACAGTTACCTCTGTACAAAGAAAGCACATATTTAGATGAAGGCCATACATAAAAAAAATATCAGCCTGAAAGTAATGCAAGACCGTTGTAATAGGCAATTTTAGCTCTTGCAACAGCATTTATTTAACCGTACTGTAACACTTCAAATTGCCTTGCAGGGTTATGGCCCCAGCAAGCTAAACACACATTTAATCAGTCTCTTTGTTCTAAAAAGCTTTCCTTTAAACTGTTGTTTAAAATCTTCAGAGAAGAATGATAGAGGAAGGCAATCGCATAGGAAAAGTGACCTTGATGTTACACTGTTACTGTACTGTTTGTTCCTCTTTCCATGCGTGCCTCAGGGATAGCACAGATCCAGAACACCACAAGTTTATGACCTTCTGAAAAATCTTTTCAGAATATTATTTTCCTTCTACACGAAGTGTGGATGGTGCTTATGGAAGCAGCAAGCCCATAAGACCCAGGAAGGTGAAGTGTCTGTGCAACAGCTCTTGCTGTGTCTGGGAGGGAGGCACTCCCCCTAAATGAAAAAGAATTAGAGCCACCATTGAATGTGACCACAGACTACCACTGTTTTCTTAACAACAACACTTAAAATCCCAACACATCAGAAGTCTTTGCTCTGGGGCAATTATTAGCAGGCTCCATCAGGTTAGTTCCTATTATGTGAAGTTCTGCATGTGTTCATAGAATCATAGAATGGATTGGGTTGGAAGGAATCCAAATGTTATCGAGCTCCAACCCCCCTGCCCCAGGCAGGGACACTAGCCTACAGATCTGGCACTAGATGAAGTTGCCCAAGCCCCCATCCAACCTGGTCTTGAACATCTCTGGGGAGAAAGCATTTCCCTCTGGGTGGAGAGAGATGTGTTCAGTACATATAAAGACCTGCTTGCTGCATATTTATATGGTGTGTATGTGGTGCATTAATTCTCAAATTGAATGAATGAGAAAGGTGAACTACAGAGTAGAGCGCAATGAGATGATATCATTTGCTTGAGAATACAAAGCAGGAGGCTATCACAACCAGAAACACAGCTGCATCTGTAGGTTACAGCTGAGTGCTGCAGACTTTACTATGTCCGGGTTTGTTTGTTTGTTTGCCTTTGAGATATGGCTGATGTTAGCAGAGAAATGTAGCAAACTAAGTTTCCGTATTTTCATTTGATATAAAGAGTATGTAAAGACAGGAGTATTAGGAGGACTGGTGCAGACCTACCTCTCACCCATACTTCCTATCTGGATGTGATATGGATGTATACAAATTAGGGGCCTGAAAGCCCTCCCAGGTCCAGCAATTTCCCCTTTCTAGTATTTTCCTTTTCTTTACAAAGCTTACCTCACAGAATCACAGAATCACTCGGGTTGGAAGGGACCTCAAGGATCATGTAGTTCCAACCCCCCTGCCTGGCAGAGCCACCAAACATACACATTTAGATCAGGTTGCCCAGGACCCCGTCCAACCTGGCCTTGAACACGTCCAAGGACGGGGCATCCACAACCTCCCTGGGCAGCCCGTTCCAGGGCCTAACCACTCTCCTAGTAAAGAACTTCCCCCTAACATCCAACCTAAATCTTCCCTCCTTCAACTTGGATCCATTTCCCCTAGTCCTGCTATTGTCAGCCCTTTTGAAGAGTTTACTCCCTTCCTGGGTGTAGGTTCCCTTCAGGTATTGATAGGCTGCAATGAGGTCACCCCGCAGCCTTCTCTTCTCCAGGCTGAACAAGCCCAACTCCCTCAGCCTGTCCTCATAGAGGAGGTGCTCCAGCCCCCTGATCATCTTAGTAAATACCTCACTTGGTATTTGAAGATCTTCTCCTGATGCTTTTGCTGTTGTTCGATTTGGCTCTCCAAAATATGTCTGGTGCAGAAAGGAAGGAGTTTTCTTAGTTCTGAGTTTGCTTTAAATATGTCCACAAATTCAGAGCTATTGAGGCATTGCAGGAACCTGCCAGCTACCAATTCTACCGTTCCCAGAATGGTATTCAGGCACAAATGCATGAGCTCTGTGTTCCCAAAATCTTGATAGGCAAAGAATGGTTTGATGCTGGGTTTGGTTAACTTTCTGTTCTTATTCTTCCTGCCACTGTAAATCATTTTTGTAGGCAAACAAGAGAAAATAAAGTATCTGCAGAGTTATTGCCAACAGAAAATATGGCCTAGAAGTTTGTCAGCTGCCAGAGTAATGACCCTGTTTTCTATGAAAACAAGCTTGTTACTGTCTATTTGATACAAGAATAGTATGTGTGTTCAAGGAAAAAAAGAGAAGCTGAGAAAGTCTATAGGCCCAATGCTGAAGAAAAGCCCATTTGCACATAATACACTGGAGGCATTCAAGAGCAGTTCATTTTTATGTGGTGACAGGTCCTGCAGTGCTGCTAAGGACAATGTGAGTTGTTGGTCTCCTAGGCTTGAGCTGACATAGAGCAGTATTTCTTGTTAGTAAATAACTTCATTGTGCATCGTAGTAAAAACATCATAAAGCCATTAGTAAGCACAGGCTAGACAGCGGCATTCTGTAAGTCTTCTAAGCAAGGTGAGAAGCTTAAAAATAGGCCTTCACTTTGCACCTCCTCTATATTCGCTCCCCTTCATAATGTGGTCATTGCCATCTGCTCAAAGCAGCCTTCAGAAAGTCCACAGCTGTTGCCTTTTCTGGTCTCTGTAGAGAACTAATAGACTATACTATAAAATCAGAACTAAGACATCTCTGCTACTCTAAGTTCAAGAACTGTAGTAAATATATGGCTGCAGAAGGCTGGGGGAAGTAGCTCAGAATAAGGTATGTTCCAAACACTTAAATGCTTTTTGTGCAGCTTTACGTCCCATTGAAACCTCTGTTTGCAGCTACATTTTAAAGTTACTTAAGCTATTTTGGAACCCTCTCTAGATTGATGAATCAGTTGTGTGTAATAGCCATAGTGAGTGAATTACTGATTTTTTTTTTTTTTTAAACACTGCTCAAATTTAGTTACATTTTCCAGTTAAATCTTGTTTCTTAAATAATGTACCTCTATATATCACCTTGATGTTTGAATTACATAATGAAGGAAATTATTTGTTCTACTTAAGCATTGCTATACTTCAACTCACAATTGTTATATGAACACTATAAAGAAAATCATACGCCTGAGAAATGACCTGGGCCCATCCCATGCACAGATGCAGAGCTGAGGTAGTACCTTTGAAATCAGAGTATATTACCTGTGAATATTACACTTCTTTGCTGTTTGTTGGTAATGTTAAAATGAATGTTCTGGCTTTCTACTGAATTTTGTTGCTGAACCATCTTTCCCTGTATTGCTCCCTTAAATCATGGGAGAAAGAAGCAGCACGGCATTCTCCTCCAGATCAAAGCTAATGTGACTACAGGCCTCCAGATTTTAAGATAGGTATGAAACTGTAACCTCTGCCTGCAACTGTCCTCTGTAGAACTCTTGTGCAATAGGTACAGTTCTTTACTGTTTTCTAAAGAATCAAGGGAGTAATAGTAGAAGTAAAATTGCTGTGAAGGAATTTATTGATCTTATGAAAACAGGCAATAAGAAAGATGGGGAGCTATGAGTTAATGAGAGGAGGGGGGAGTAGGAGATAGGAAATATTTTCAGCTTGGTTGTGTGATATTTTCCTGGGCTGTGATGCTATCTGAGGGAGAGAGGACTGAGTTAATCTGATTCAATATCTAATAGTCCTCTCTTGTGCATGTTTTGGGCTTGGCTTAGGGCAGTGATTTGAAAACCAAAAATATTATGGTAACATCTGTCTTCTGAGAGTTTACAGATTGTACCTCTATAGCAAAAGAAAGTGTCTTCTCTTCATCCAAAGTTTCTAGAGATATATTTACTGCTTTTACAGTTCGAAGCAATGGTTTGGGATTTCTTATATTGCAGCACACTTGAGTTATTTTCCAAATTCATTTGATTTAAATATGTGAAGGTAGAACCCAGCTACTTAGCTTTGTGATAAATACAGAACTAATTTTCCAGAAAAAAAGTTGTTGGTGGATGAATTGATTTCTTTGAAAATGAGTAAAATATTTATCCTCTTAAGAAAAATCACTATGCAATCTCAGATGTCTTGTTCATTTAAATTATATTAACAATTAAAAGGAGAGAGGGATGATTTCAAATCTTTAGAGGTAAGGCCTCTGCATTTGTGTCTTTGGCTGCATGTGGTTTCTGTCCTTGCTCATTAAGTATGAAAGGGGTTATTCATTTAAAAAGGTAAATCATTTTTTGCCATATGGATTTGCAATTACACTAATATCTTATAATGGCTACTGCAGGAAATTGGTCTGAATGTATTCCTGGGTGAACTGTGAGGCTTTTACCTTCTGCATTTTGAGCCATTGTGCAGTCATATCCCTGCTAAGGGTATCAGAGGGGGAAAATGGCCTTAAGATTGGGTATTTTTACCCAAAGGGAAGGGATGCAAGTCAATCCCACACCTGGGAGGAGATGAGAAGGGGGCTTGCAACTGGAAGCAAGGACAGGGGAAGGAGGGCTGATCCCCACTCTGTGGTGGGTGACCAAGATCCTATCAAAACTACCCCTGAAACTGCCTGGATGATTCATTCACTTCAAGTGTTTCAGAGACGAAGGCCATATGGAAATGGTATTTTTTAAGACAATACAGAATTGTTCAAGTGAGAACTAGGCTGAGGATGCGTTGCATGATCTCAGAAATTATTTGTTCCCAAAGAGGCCATCTTGTTCCTCTAATTTTCTCAAGAGAATAAGTTTTGGATGGATTAATAGCAAAAAACAGTGTTTTTGGTTGTGCATTTGAAGGAATTCATTTTTCTTAATGTGCCAGTTCTTGTCACTGATTAAAATTTATGGGGAGGATTTCGGAGGCTGAAGCATTATAACTGGGTTCACTGACACATTATGAAAAGTCTTCATTAATGGAGAATAGAATGGGATCTTTGCTGTTGGGTTTTGCAATGGAGCAGTGTGTTGTTTTTGCAGCAGACTGGATGAAGAGGGCTGGAAAATTTATTTTTCACAGAAGTGAACTGGAATTGTGATTGGGAAGACTTGCCTACAGTAGAATGGAAAATATAAATGAAAAGCTTTTGTGTAGAAAAAGAAGGAAAAAATAAGTGCTGGGTCCTGTTGCTAATCACTGTTTATCTCTGCAACCTATTTACATGTATGCAATTCTGAAGTCTATTCTAGAAGTGTATGTCAGAATTCATCAGCAACTTATCTATCCTCATTTACTTTGATCAGTTTTAGCTAGAAATGCTATATCCTTTGAATAGATCAAACTTCCTCAAAATCAACACTTTCCACTATGCTAAGGTAACTTGGGCAGTAGGTATGTAAGTTGTATTTAAATGTGTATTTCAAAAATGTTTAGAGAGTGATAAGCCAATTATGTAGCAGCTCCTTCCTCAGAAATGGTTATTTCAGTATGTGTGTGATCAAGGTGGTTTTTCTGATTCATTTGTACCAAGAAAGATATCTGCATTCACACATAGGTTTGTGTGTATGTAAGTTTTTAGATATAAACAAGCAGACTTATAGTGACTGAGAGGGGGCTTTTTCTTAAAGACATTTGCATGTTACAAAATGATTATTTGGAAGGGAAAAAGAAAACCAACATTTGTCTTTCAGTCAGTCTTTCAGTTTTTGATGAAATTCACTCATTTGTTTTTTTTTTTTAATTACCTTTGTATTCTATACAAAGTTGTGAAGTGTGCAAAAGGATTATAGACTCCAACTCAGGATGTTCTGTGATTCTAAGTATCCTGTGGCTGCTCAGTAGCACACATCTGCTGATCTTGCAGACTCAAGTTTTGATTTGGTTTTCTGATAAGACCTTTGCCTTCTAAAGCCTGAGTGCGTAAGATTGTAAGTGTAAACCATGTCACAGTGTTTCATTTTGAATCACTTTTAGAATGAAATTGGCACATCAATCCCATAATTTCTACATTATGCTTAAGGAAAATATAATAAATTTAGTAAAGCCTGTCTCAAGATTCCATTATAAGCATCAGAAGGAAGGTAATCAATTTCTTAATCTGAGCTCAAAGTTATCAGTGAGGGAAGATGCGTATCAAGGAAAGATTCATTCAGAGAATGAATTTATGATAAATATAAAGATTACAATGCAGCCACAGGCTGGTGTGGAGAGTTATAATGTTATAGTTGATTACGTTGCCACTTCAATTATTTGTGTGATATAATAAGCAGAGTGTAACATCAGTGTTAATCATTAATGATGTTGCTCTTTCACTTAGAGGAATTGGGAGTTGGAATGTTTGCTCTGTTGTGGAACAATTTCTTATGTTTGAATATGTGATTAAATAATATCCATTTTCTGATAGAAAATATTTATAACTTTAATGTTCTACTACAATCTCACTGCATTTGTTAGAGATGTGTCAGCATTTATCAAGTTATGTACAAAGATGATTTTGCTTGTGAGAAGCTTTATTTGTTTAAAAAAACAAACAAACAAACAAAAAAAACCAACAACCAAAAACAAACCTGTATGCCAATGGTATATTCAAATACCCTGTGTGGATCAGAATATATGGACAATTGAGGGAGTTGGTTATTTGTCACCACGAGCAGAACATTAACTTTTAGGGAGGACAAATGCTGTGCTGCTTTCTCAAATTGTTATTGTGTCTCTATAGCCTCTTGCCACAGGCTAATTTCCATGTCTTCCAGCTGAGCTGCTCTGTTTCAGAGCTGTGATGGCAAAAATTAAAAATAAGCTTCCTCTTCCATTTTGATTATTTAAACAAACGAGCAAAACAAAGAGCATTCTTTCTCCTTCTAAGTGCAAGCTTGCTTTTAATTGACCTCAATGAGACCTAGAAATTCTGAAGATTCAGAGCCTCTGCTTCTAATCCTGTTTGAATAAGAAATTTTCATTGACTAGAATGGTATAGGAGAAAGCTCTTAATTGCTTATGAAAATATTATAGAAATAGTTTGAAACATTGTATAAAGCAATTCTCTGCTTGTATAGCTATGTGGTCTGGGACCATTGCTTTAAAATATAACAGTGTTTTGTTTTTATAGTGGAAGATATAGAAGCAGTTGTGTGTATTGCTCATATAAATGGAAAATTGTTCTGAGTTGTATTATCTTTGTCCTGCTGATTCTCTGGGTTAGTTACCTCTGCATTCAGGCTTGAAATCTTAAGGACTATTCAAAATTAGCATATGGTGCTTTTTGTATTCTCCATTCTTTAATTGTTGGTTTGATCTTTACATAAATACTTTCTGAGTCTTATTTTAGATATTGGTGTAGTACAATAAAACAAATTCTGATATTTCTAGATTAAAAATCCAGTGTTGTTAATGTAAAAATACTATGGTACAGCAAATAAACTTCTTGCATGATCTCATTAAATTTAGGTATATGTTATTGCATGATTGTGCAGGGCCGTTAGTATGCATTAATGTTGTCACCAAAAGTAATACATAACTGCAAAGACTGTGAATACTCAGTGATTAAGGCTAGTACATTTTCAAGTCTTTTTCATACTAGACAGAAGAACACCTGATCGAATATGCATTTTTTTCTTTAAATCAACAGTGCAATTTCAAAGCAAATTCCCTAGCTGCCCCTGCCTCCTGCATGCTGCTTTGCTCTGCAGGGCTGTTCTGTGATTCTGAACTAGAGTGTCTTCAGAAGAAATAAAACAAATCTTGCTCCAGATGTGCATTCCAATGTACTTCACTCCTCTTGCAGGCATAACAACCAGTGAGTGGTACTTCAGATTTGTGTCATGTGCATGCAGAGGTGATATTCAGTCCTGATGTCCAGACTAAATTTAAAGTATGAATAATGATGTAGGAACATCAGCAACAACAGCTGTAGTCTGCTGATTCACTGACAAAATCATAAAATATCTCAAATTCAAAGAGGCCCACAAGAATAATAGAGTCCAACTCCAGGTGTCACACAGGACAACCCAAAAATCAAACCATATTTTTGAGAGTATTGTTCAAATCCTTCTTGCAACCACCCATTTAGCTGGGAGATTTCTGCTAATGTCCTCTAATGCTGTAGGGAAACTGAAAGCTTCTGATATGTAATGCACTATGCTATATCAGATATTTCCATATGTTCATTTTCCACTGAAATAGAAGGCTAGAATCAATATCTGTGAAGTGTTCTGAAGGAAGCAATACACTAGTTGCCTGATTCCGTTTGAGTGAGATGTTGCAGGCTTCATGCAAACCTTCTGACCAGTTTTGCATGCACTAGCCAATTCATTTTTACCTCTTTCTATCATGGATATAATTTATTGAAATGCCAATCAAATAAGGTCTTGAGACTATATTCTCAAATGCATGCAGTGCTTCAATCAGTGCAAGTTGATCTCTTCAGTACTTCTAAGTCTGGACCACAGTGCCTGCAAATGCCTTAAGGGGGATTAAAATGAGTATCAGTACCAGAGAAAGACAGAATTAAGAATTTTCTGCTAATATTTTATGGAAGTCCCTGGAAACAGTAGAATTAATTTTTTTGCCTCTCTATGGACCTTTTTGAACTGGAGTTGAAACAGAAATTACTTCAGTGTATTGTGTTCTCATATTCCCTGGTATGTTCTCCTGGTCATTCTCAGTGCATGTAGTTGAACAAATCTGAGGGGTATACAGCATCAAAACTCAGGCAGGGTGAAAATAATATAACCAGCAGCCCTTCCTGTAATGGAAGAAAGAATCTGCTCATGACAGTTTCATGCCTCCTGGAAAAGGGTTAAAAGTGTGTAGGATAAATTCTTTGAGCATCACAGTGGATTCATGCATTTTCTTATTGGCTAGTTCTTGATATAATTTTTTTTTTAGTACTGAGTCTCTCTTGCATTCTGAATATCTACTGAACTTTATGACAAATAGGATGTGATAATATATTGTGTCCAACTGTGAAAAATTTTGCAGCCAAGGTATTTTTTGGTGTGTTCTTCATTAATTGATTCCAGTTTCTCTCTAATCTGCCAGATGCCACAGCTGTGCATACTCCTTCCTAACTCAGCACCTGACTGTACTGATGAGATGCTTGGAAGAGAGGTGCTGCTTCACTCCCTGTAGCCAAGACCCCAGCCAACTAACTGGGAGATGGAAACGTGCAAACTGTGAGTCTGAAGGAGGGGGGAAGGATGAAGATGTCAATAATCAAAGGTAGTTTGTTGGTAATTATTTATATAAACCTTTTAATTTCATTGTAGGTTATGAATGTTTACAGTGAATATGTATAGCCATTCTTAGGTATATGTTGAATCATGTGGAAAAGATGATTAAAGTACTATTTCTGAGGATAAAAAGTCATATATCACCTTAAGTCATATATGAGAACATCTCAAATTAGGGCAACATTACTTTTCAGTTTCTTCAGGTTATGTAACTCAGCTTTCAGCAGCCACCAGTTGTGTGTTGAGTTGTGAACTTTAAGATACTCTTCCAGAAGATGATTTTTTTTGTTGTTGCCTCTTGAGGGAGTGTTTATAGATCAGCACATCACTACCCATAATCATGATAGCTTAATGAAAGAACTGTTAGGAGCACTTTATGTCAAAGTCCCAGGAAGAGTTTAACTGTTAGAAGAACTGAGCTTGGAGAAGCGAAGCTTTGCAATACTTGAAATACTGATCATAGCACTACAATATAACAAATACCTTATGATAAGCCTCACCAGTTATTCAGCTTCAAAAAGGAAAACATTGGAGATTTCTCAAAGATGTTAAGAGTGCCTTTGTGAGATGCCTTCATCTGACTGTCCTCTGCCTCTGAATGTCTCTGCACTGCCAGCTTAACAACATGTGCATGCTTTTGGCTGATGGCCAAAAGACAAAAAAGCTTTGACTTGATCCAGAGACATTTTACCTTTTTCTGAATTTGATCTATTGAGAGGATCTTGCCTAAATAAAGCAGAGAACTGCACCAGTGCTTGTGTGACTGCTCTAAAGTTTTGCTTGCTGCTGAGCTATAGGAAACCAGGCTTCCTACTGGTTGTGGGTTTATTAGTAAATCAACTGGTTGCTGTATGGATTTCTACTTCCAGTCCTTGGACTAAGGACTTCATCTTCCTGTGTTGGTTGGGTGGTGGGGTTCAGATGGAGATCTTAGGCTTTATATAAACATGAATGTTATATACATCTTCCAATGTGTATATAATTCTAAAGAAGAGAAAAATATTTGATTGCAAGGAAGGAGCACATTAGATAACTCAGTAATGTTAGATAAATGAGTGGTGCAGTCTTTGTGTATGTAGTCTGTGCTGCTTTTCCACCTGGAAAATAATGTAAAATTGAAGTGTTTCTGTGGACGTGAAAAAAAAAGTCAATGGAAACAGAGTTTAGGACTGATTACTTTTAAGAAGAGGGGAAAAAATAATAAAATGACAAATGACATGGTAAAAGAAAGTAGGAGCAAAATATTGAAAGTCTATTAGATGAAAAGCAGGATATTCCAGCATGATAAAAGCATAGGCATTTCCATACAATATGTCACTGGAGTAGAGAACCATTACCACAGGAAATTAAGGCCAAAGCCCCAGTTGAAGCAATCAGAACAGGTACGTAGCCATCAAGAGAATGATGATAACATTTTAGAAAAGGATATTAATCCTATTCTAGCAGAACACTAGACATCAGTGGTATCTAATAAGATTTCCACACTATTCCTGTTGCAGATTTATCATACTTGCTTATGCAGTCTGATCCCTCCAGAATCTGAAGTTCCATGTTGTGATGCATGACAGAAAGTATTTTTGTAATAGGTTATTCGGGAATTACTGCTCCTGTAAATGGCTCTCATTGTTGCTAGTTTGTAGTACAACCAGTTACATTTCATGGAGTTTGTAACTCAAACCAGCATTCTACTGAGAGTGTTCTGCTGCTCTTCAACCTTAATGCTATGAAGATAAGGCTGTTCTGCAGTAGGGGGATTCTTCTATTCAGATTACAGATCAACTGGTGTTCTTTAAGACTTACATCAAGACTGTGTATAAATGAACTTGAGGATTTTTCTGAATATCCAAAGACCTGTTGTATTTATCTCACTTGGTCCTTGTTATGATTATAAACTTCTCAGAAGGATCATCGCTTGCTTTCTGTATACTCTGCACTGAAAATCGTAAGGTAGAGCATGCACAGGTTTTGCTGCTAATGCTGTTCTAGTTTCTAGAAGTTGTGAAACATTCACTGCTAAAGGGAAATAAAGGAGAATGCACCTCTTGCTATCTGAGTGCCATAATCCTGACTGTGCCCAGGAAACCATTCTCATTTTTAATCCCAAGCTTGTCTCTGATTTTAATTTTGTTCAGTTTTCATGTATTTTAAGTAAAGATGAAGTATCACACAAGGGATATATGCAAATCACTTGCAGAGGAAATCTGTATTTTTAATCCAGTGTTTTACTCTGCTATTTGTGAGCTGCTGTTTTACTGCTATCCGATGCCTTTTTATGTTGCCTGTAGTTTACCTAAATAGAAAAAGTTCCTGCACTTTTTAAATAAAATTTCTCTGGAATACTTAGTAGAAAGGAACAATCTAGGATTTGAATTTGTTGCATCCGAGCAGCATTTGAAAAAAAGCAGCAAACAACATCATATCCTTGGTGAGTCAGTGGACCTGCTAATGAAGAATTATTTCTAGCTAATAGTGAAGGTTTCCTGGGATACCAAAGAAATACAAAAACTGTAATTAAAAATGATTGTAATAACATATATTTGCTTTCTGCAATCTTCCTGTGAGTAATCTTGTAGTATTTCTTTCTAATAGTGTATAAACCAAAATGTTTGCTGCAAAAAAAAAAAAAAAAAAAAAGGCATAATTGCCAAGCTACACAGTTTATCAGTGAGCAAAGCTGATATACTGTGCAGTGCTGTCACAACTATTTGTGGTAGCTGGAGGTTCCCATAAGTTCTATTGTAATAGAAACATCAGTCTTTTCCTTCCTGAAGATGGATTGCCATGACAAACAACTTAGAGCTGTATAGTTTTGCATCTGACCAAACCCACAGAGTGGCATCAGATGCGTGGAGTGGTGATATATCAGCAATAATGTGGTAATAACAACATATTAGACAAAAATTTTATTTGCAAAATTTTTCTGCCTGTGCAAGGCCTGGAAAAACTACCTGCTAGAAGTCTACAGTGTAGATAAGCATGGCTTAAAAATCTGATAGAGTGGAATTATAGATGAAACTTGATACCCAGTATCTACTGTGTCATCACTCGTTCTCTGGTAACCTCTCTTGCTGTAAGTGGAGTGTAAAATATTTAGAAAATAATAACTTGCAGAATGTGATACTTAGTGTAACTTCCAAGCTATTTATGAAGACATTAAAGAGATCAGTCCCTAAAAAGGAGATGTGCAGAACCCCCCAGTGACTGGCTGCCATCTGATGTAACCTCACTTTCTCAAACCCTTTGAGCCTGGCCCATCAGCCCATAGTTCTCCTGTTGCATTACAGTTTAATCTAGCTAAATATGGGGCAGTTTCACCGGAAGAATATGGTGAGAAGAAATAGTTATACGTAATATCTTTTGAAGATGACTTTTTGAAAATAAATCTGTTGACAAAGAAGCTGTTTTTCAATCTTTGCTGACAATTAAGGAGCAAGTAAGTAAAGTTAAGCTCTTCCTTTGGGAATGGGAAAAGGTTGGCTTCAGTGTTGCTTAAAAATTTGCATCTAATTGAGATCATATATAGCATCTATGTTCCTGAGGTAAGGAGTCTGTGATGTGGAAAAAGTGTAGTGATCTCATCCTTCTAATAATAAAGTTTAAATACTAAATTATGCATTGTTTCCCTCTGATTATGAATTTTAAAGACTATGCTTCTATGTTGTGTTTGCTTGTTATGTTGCACTGCTTTCTCCTGAGTATTTTGCAAGTATACTATAAAGTCAACTACTAATTGTTATTATTGTGATCGATCATAATGAAGCTAAATATAATGAAGAACGTAGTAGCAAAAAAGTCTGTATAGATTCAAGTTCCTATAGATGTAGATCTGTGCTATATGAAAATTATTTCCTTTTGGTGGCTGGCTGTCACTTTCAACACATACTGCAAATTAAGAAAGCATATGAATCAGGATGAGAATGATTAGGTTGTTATAACATATGCTGAATGCATTGTATTCTGTACCAATGTTTTGCTGTCTCTGATTCCTCCATCTCCCATCTTATCTCATAAATGTACAAGTGATAATGTCTGAAATCTCTTCAGGATCAAAGGATCTGTGTTGCTGCATCCAATATTTATTAATATTATATGTTATCTCAGCCTTATTTTCCTGTTCTGCTAAAAACAATTGTTTTTCTACATAGTATAACATGGGCAGAGCCTGGGACTTTAAAAAACAAAAAAAAACCCAGGAAGTTTCACTTCTGCAAATGCCTAAACTGTAGAACTTTAGTTGTCTTAAGTAGAGCTTATTTATTTCAGAGGTAAAATCATTACAAATCTCCAAAGGGGAGAAGTTAGAAAAATGAAAATGGAATATAAGTTACTCTGCAAAAGCATAAACTTCCCCCAAATTTCTATAGAAAACATATTACTTTAGGCATGGTAATCAAGTCCTCATGTCCTGTTGGCATCCTGGCCTTACTGCTCTTTTCAGGATCTTTGCAGAGCAATCTTGAATTCTTTGGACGCTGTTACAGGAACAGAAAGGGTCTGAAGCATTAATGCCACAGCTGTGCTTTTGTCTAAGGATATCATGGTGGAAACCTACAGATTAAACAATATCTCTTATTAGAGAAAATTTTATATTGAGAAATTCAGTATCAGTTCTGTATAAGAGGACTACTGAACAAAATGTGCATAATATGCATTATTATAGAGTTTCTTAATTTGCTATTCATTTGTGATAATAGCTACATAATTAACTTTTCATGTTCAATTATTTGGAAATAAGGCATAATTCAAAATTAAATATTTTCAGAAGGTAAACATAGTCTGTAAGTACTTTTCTATTTAATAAAATGGGAATGGAGAAACGAAGATTTAACTTTTTTTTTTTAAAGCAGTACATTTGTTAGGTGTGTAGCTGCTTGCTGTACTTCCCAAAGTAGCCCATTTCTTGGAGTACAAAGGAAAATGTGAGCTTATCCCAGAGAAGATTCTGTTGAACAGTGTCATCTTCTTCCGTGAAGTCATAGCTGCAAAACCAGTCTGTAGAAAGCAAAGAGAAATGAAGTGGGAGGAGACAGGAGGGAAGGACTTGAGCTCTGTGTTTGTCTTAAGCAGTTTCCAGCAAGGAAGTCATTTTTGCATCTTCATTTATTTCTGAAAACAGTTACAATTCAGCAGTTACACCCATCCTCAGCAATACTAGCATCAACTAATACATGAAACGTAATGAGGATTCGCTGCCATGTAAGGAAAGATCAGCATCTGACTCTGAAAACACCTGGTGCTGGCCCTACAGAAAAAGATGAACGTGGTGTACATGGCCTTTGCTTCTGACGTTGAAAAGAGACAGTGTGGAGTTAGCTGGAAGGGAAAGTTAACTTCTTAGTTCACCCAATAGAAGTAAAGAGATACCCATGATCTTGCTATTCTTCATCCTGACACATCTCACAGGAGCAATTTTCAACCATTTTCGTTACTTGCTCTTGTAACATCTTTTGCATCAGGAGGGCTGGAGGGCACCTAGACCTGGATCCTCAAAGCAAGCTGGAGTGCTTCAGGGAGAAGACAGAATGGGAGAGGCTGTGTGGCTGTTGAAGCAGGGGAAACAGAATTTAAAGCATCCTATTCTGAGGTCCCAAAGAGCTTGGGAGCTTCAAGGTTTGTTTGAAGTCATGCCATGGTTTGGCATCACACTCTGCTCAGTGAGAAATAAAGGTTCAACATACTGTGGAGTAACAATTTCTGTGTTTGTGAGAGTAGTGATAAGCATCATGATTGTGTTTGAATTTCACATACGTATTATTATTCATTATTATTATTGACAGGACAAGCAGTAACTATGGCAACCAAGGGCAGCTTATTGAAAGCTGTTTTTGCCTGTTTTCCTATTCTTCCTCTTAATTTCTTTCTAAAAAACATACATAACCTTTTGCAGTGCAATTGATTCCTATAGATCAATCTCTTCCATGCACCTAATGCCTTAGTCACCTAATCAGACAAGGAAAATTTTTCCTGCATTTTACTGCATCTCAATTTGTCTATAATCCTATACAATCTTCTGGAGGGAAAAAAAAAAAAAAAAAAAAAAAAAAAAAAAAAAAAAAGAGAGAGAAAATAAATCTAAAAATATTTTTGCTTTGACGTATAAAAATACTTTGACCTGAGATGGCTTCTGAGGAAGACACAAGAGTGTGTTGGGAAGAGACATGAAAGTTTGCTTGAGTCTGTGCAAGTGATGAGCAGAAATGTTCATCCTCTTAAGCCTCATAAAGAAGTGGAGGGCTAAGTGACAGCTGGACTCCTGGGTTGAGCAGAAACGATGTTAGAGAGGGGTCGCAGGTTAGACGTCGCTTGCTGAAACAGAGTCCATTAGGTAAGAGTGTAGAGTGCCTGGTTATAGTCTAGATGCTGAAGCGAATACTCCTTTGGCTTTTTCTCTGTTTAAAATTTTGCAGTGGAGTTTAAGGCTTAGAGAGAGCTCTTCCTTTCTCTGTGGAGCTGCAGATACTCCAGCTCTTTCTCTCTGCCAAACCCATCACACTTAAGGGGCGTGGATTAACTGGGTATGCTTGCACTGCCCATGCTTAGGCTGGATTTTGGTGCTTTGCCGTATGCGCGCTCCAGATCTGCTTCCAAAGTGCTTAAGGGCTGTTGTAGGTGATGAGTGGAAAATGCTCTGTATTTTCTTTTGATGGTTTTTCTCTAGCCAAGTGACTCTATCTAAGGTACTATCTAGGCTGGATATAAAATGTTTGAATCTTTCATGTTATCAGTTGATAGACATGCTCTTTGCTCTGTGAAAAAAGCTGAATAGGGCTGAAATGTTATTTGAAGGTCAAGACAGCATGGTAAGCAGTTACCATCTTGTAAAACAGCTTAATTTTGGCTATTTGCCCTCTCTGCTCTTGGAATGGGATATTTCTGTTATTGTTCACAGATTTAAATGCAAAAATATTGCCTGATGATTGGGAAAGAAAATAGCTTTTAGTAGAGCAGGGGAAAAGGGAAGAAAAATAGACTACCAACTGGTATAATGAGAAAGTGAAGGAGGAAATACTTAGCAAAGGAAAAACAGCTACAGAGATACCTGTGTCACTGGAACTGGACACAATGAAAATGGTGCTGGGGGAACTGGATCTGAGCTTAGCAACAAATCTGTGTACAGATTGAAAATATTCCACCTGGGTAAAGGAGGTGGTAAGGCCACTGACTGATGTGAAGAGTGAGGTGACATTGCAGGATGGAGGGAGATCATATTTGCTGCCACATTTCATCACAATTGACAGAAGATATCAAAGGGTCAGGAGTCCATAGGAAAAGTTGTATAGGCAAAGGACTGTGACATAGCTTCAGCAGAAATGTCAGACAAAAGGAAAATTCTAAGAAATGTTGCAAAATAAATAATTTATGTAATTTATAAGTGTTGCAAAATAAGTAATTGTATAATTTATAAGTAATTTAGAATTTATAAAAATAATATAATTTATATTGAAACTGGAATGCTATGGAAAATAAGGAGCTGAAAGACTGTAAGATTAGCTAAGACATTTGTTGTTATTAATGGAGAAGAATCATAGAGTCATAGCATTTCCTAAGTTGGAAGGGACACAAATCACGGAGTACGACTCCTGGCTCCACAAAGGACCGCTCCAAAGTGAAACCCTGTGTCTGAGAACACTGTCCAAATACTTCTTGAATACTGGCAGCTTGGGGCCATGCCCACTGCCCTGGGTAGCTTGTTCTATGCTCACTGCTGACTGGTGGAGAACTTTTCCCTAACTCCCACCCAAGCCTCCCCTGGTGCAGCTCCATGCTGTTCCCTCAGATCCTAAAAAGAAAGGAAAGATTACAAATTAAGACTCACATTTTGTGCATATGCACTGATGTTATTTTATTCCATGGTGTTTGAATGGCATAGTGTGTGAACAAGTAGCTTTCTGTAATTAATAGAGTAAACAATAAATAGAACATTCAGCAGCTCATCCATTTTTTCTTCTTTATCTCATTCTAGTTTACATAGGTTAAACAGCATACTTGTAAATTAAGCTATACAGGGTGAGGAACATGACAACCTATGCTCTTCAGACGTTACAGTAATTGCCATGTACTTAGTTGATGGATATTGTTGTTTAGGGAGTGAATCTTCAGCTTGGACGATACCGTCTCACTTGGCCCCAATGCCAGAAAATATAGTATATGGCTCCCTGGTATATTAATGTAGGTAGAGCCAGAGTACCAATGGAGCAGACAACGTAAAACAGGGCAGAAAACATAGTAGGTTTTTATTGCTGATGTGCACTTCAGCCATTTTGTTATGACAGTACCTATATATACTTTGTTGGGAATAAAACATAAATAAATGAAAAGTAACTACTAGGAAAGGTAGAAAAGTTTACTGCTCTGTTGATGGTGGGAAGAGTAAGAAATAATAGTTTAAAGTAAAATAAATGAGAAAGTGTTAGGTTAAATATCAGGGGAAGATTATGACCTGCTGGAGGGGAGCTCTGCGGAAAGGGACCTGGGTGTCCTGGTGGACGACAGGTTGGCCATGAGCCAGCAGTGTGCCCTTGTGGCCAAAAAGACCAATGGTTTACTGGGGTGCATTAAAAAGAGCGTGGCCAGCAGGTCAAAGGAGGTGATCCTCCCCCTCTACTCTGCCCTGGTAAGACCTCATCTGGAGTACTGCGTCCAGTTCTGGGCTCCCCAGTACAAAAAAGACAGGGATCTCTTGGAAAAGAGTCCAGCGGAGGGCCACGAAGATGGTGAAGGGCCTGGAGCATCTCTCCTATGAGGAAAGGCTGAGTGAAGTGGGTCTGTTCAGCCTTGAGAAAAGAAGACTGAGAGGGGACCTGATCCAGGTCTATAAGTATCTAAGGTGTAGGGGGCAGAATGGCGAGGCCGGACTCTTTTCAGTGGTGAGTGGAGACAGGACAAGGGGAAACGGCCAGAAACTGCAGCATAGGAAGTTCTGCACAATGTGCACAGGAACTTCTTTACAGTGAGGTGACGGAGCACTGGAACAGGCTGCCCAGGGAGGTGGTGGAGTCTCCTTCTCTGGAGATGTTCAAGACCTGCCTGGATGCCTACCTGTGCAACCTGGTGTAGGGAACCTGCTTTGGCAGGGGGGTTGGACTCGATGATCTCTGGAGGTCCCTTCCAACCCCTACAATTCTGTGATTCTGTGATTCTGTGATTTCTGGCTGGGATGAACCAGCACCTCATTTTGCGAGGTTAAGGAGTCTGTCTTAGTATCTAGTAAGCCTCAAACACCAATCTTGTGCAGTGTTTCAAAAAGTGACTGAAAGGGGAGTGCTTCACTATCTCATTAATGGTTTGATTCTAGGAAGAATCTGCTTTTTCTTCCATCTTTTTGCAATCTGTCATAGCATAGCAGAAACACTTGAAGGAAATGCCTGGAGGAAAGCAGTCTACTCCTATTTCTTAAAGGTCTGTGCATTCAAACAGACGCTGGAAAACTGCACTAGTAATTTTGGGCTGTCTTTCTTGGTATGTCAAATGTTTACAGTCAGATTTTTAGCATTCTTTTATGTTGTGAAGAAATAAAGTTGAACCAGATAGTGAAGGGCAGATTAAGCTCTGCTGATGACTGTCACCTGGCCTCTAACTTTGCCACTTGGTGCAAGAATAAGCAGATGTATGCTGCAGCTGTTAAAACAACTTTCAGCAGGAACAAAGCAGGAGACAATTTCTCCTTGCTATTTACAAATAAATGATATTTTCAAAATTTATTATTTCCTAATTTTTATTTTTTTAGCCTACTGCCCTTGCTCTGTGAAGCTGTGTGCCACAAAGTTTGCTAAAATACCAGCTCTTGTTATTGAAGATCTAGGCTGTGACAAAACTAAATAAATAATTATTTCCTCTTTTTTGAAGTATTGAACAGAACCAAAAATAATGAGCTAGTCTTCCGCCTTCAAAAGGTCTTTACAATTTCTTGGCAAAGCCTGTGTTCCAAAGGTACTCAAGGAAATGATGCTGAACAACTTTCTAGTTACCAAAATCTGCACTGTCTGGATTTCTTCCATTACTTCCTTGCAGACACAGAGCAATGTTAACTGTAAAGAGAGTTTCTTTGGAAGTAACAGTGTAAAAATTGTGCTCTCTGATTCAGATGTGGTTTGTCCCTGATTGCAGTCACACAGACCAGCCTTTTCCATTGATTGTTTGTTTGACTCATTGGACTTGCTAAGCTGACATTGATTAGAGAGACTGAACTCGATTTTTTCCTTATACATCATTGGCAGTGTTATTTAAACATTTCAAGGGGCTCATTTAGACAAAACTGGAGATATGCAACATTAGCATACTCCAATAGCAAGAAAACAATCATATTGGACAGCTGTAAGTTCACATATGAAAATGCTTTACTGCTGGCTGGTGAAAGAAGGGGCACTAGTTAATGCTTGAATTTCAGGCTTAGTTTCAGACGGGTTGAAATTTCTCTCCTCCTGCATATATTGAAATCCTTCTAGCAGTAGGAGAATAAATGAAAATTCGTAATCATGCTGAAACTGCAAAATGTTTCCATTGTGTGAAGGAAAGATATTGCCAGATAAATGACAACTCATGAACTACAAGCAGTACAGAGAACCTTGAAATGTTATATTCTAAGTATTTGCATATATGCATAAGTCTCACAAATCTATCTACCTGTTGAACAGAAAATAGAGCTTAAAACATATTTTCATGTAATTCACTTTCTAAGCACCGGGGCAGAGGAAACAGAGCAGATCACTTAAACAGGAAACACCATCATGTATCCTGTCCTATAAAGAAAATGACGTATTTAGATTGTAAGTGCATTTTCTTTTCTGCTGCCATACATCCGACTTATTCAAAGTAATTTGTGCTGTCTTGTAACTTATTACCAATCTCAGCAAGGAGTTTAGGGAGTCTGAATAATCCTAAGGCATGAATCTGGAGAGCACTGCTAAAGATCCATTCGCTCTCTGACTATGTTTGAAATGCGCTACATTTTCAAATCTGAAAATCACGTTTTGCTTTTACTTAGAGTGTTCAAAAGAAATTCAAAAAGCACCATTAATTGCGAACAAATTAGTTATGCTCATTCATGAATTCATAATGAAATCAAGAATTAATTCAATTTTTTTAAATTGGGGATCATCTTCAATGTTTCATTAATTCTTTCATTCTGTTTCACAATTACCAACTGTGATTAAAACTTGATAAAGTTTTAATTTTGTTGAAACAACTTCAGGCACCTGGAGGACTAGCATGACTCCTCCTTAAGCACAGCCTTCAGGATTTAGATAAGATCTTAACCCAAGTAACACTAGCTCTTCTTTTTTAGCATATTTCACATGGCAGGACTGGCAAAAGATTTGTATTATACAGTTTAATGATATCTGGTGGGAATGCTTTACAATTGACAAGTTTTCCCTGAGGATTTTCATGTGGGTTTAGTCTGTTTTTTTTTCTGACATGTTGCTTACTCCATTGCATGCAGGATGTCAGTGTATTCTATCAGCAAAATAAAGAACAAACCACCTGTGACCTAAGTTCCATCAACTTAGAATTCTTGTGATGTCTGAAAAAACTAAGGAATCAACAGCAATCGAGTATACTAAAGACCTTCCCAGTTGCAGAAACAGATGTCTAATGTCTTGCTTCTGAAGTTTGAGCCTACTAAATCAGTTTTAGTTAAACCCCAAGGCTCAGGTTACCATAGCATTTGTAAACAGAAGAGACATGCAATTCTCACCATCAGTAGATAGCCTTACTTATAAATTATCAGGATGGACAGGTAATTCTGAAAATGGCTTCCATCTATGTGTGTTTAGATGGACTTCTCTTTCAGACGTGTCAACATGCTCACAGTGATCACATTGTTTAAGAATGTCAGTCCCATCCGTTATATCCACCACAGCAAGATGTCATGCTGTCAACATGCCATTTGCTTATGGGGCAAATTAAGTATTTTTACTTTCTTTAAAGGCAAACAGAACCCTGAAGTATGCAAAGTTTCTGAAATAAGTGATCATCTGAGACAGCTGCCTGAATGGTGAAAGTTAATAACCATGGTAAGCAATCTATCTGTCAGCTTGTGGAAAACCAAATTAAAAGAGAGCAGAATTTAACAACAACTATAACTTGTTTTTCCAGAGATGTGATACTTTAAAGTGATAGATACGTTAGCTGCTTTTGTTCATTTGTCAGCACTGCATGTCTTTCAGTATCTCAAACTCATAGCACATGGGCAGGATGTTCTGTTCATCGTAGCAAATCTGAATGCAATTTTTATCTTCCTTTTCTTTTTATTTTTCTTTCTTTCAAATTCCTCTCTAAAAAGCAAGAAAAGCAACATTCCTTCTCTATTCTTGCCATTGTCAGAGCAGCATCTTGCTGGAAATATTTGGCAATTTTTATCCCTTGCAAGTAAACAGAAAATCTATACAGAAAATTGTGTGAACCTGCAGGAAAACTTAATAGCCTGTCCTTATGAAGTCATTTTTAAATGCTTTATCCTAGCTCCCATTTTACTTTACCATTTTATTTCTGATTTGCAGAATGAGAAATTTTGGCTTGTAGGCCACAAGTTTTAGGGTAAACTACATGTTTTTTGTCATATAGTTTTGAGGAAAAAAGGAGACTTGAATTTCTTTATAAAAATGTCACCCTATTCTAATTCAGCTTGTTAGATGTAAAAGATAAGTGCACCTTGAAAATTAGCAAGTTTTGACCTTCTCTTTAAGAAGCTTTTTAGCTGGATCTTTGTAGCCTACTTCTTACTGTCTAAAAGCACTGGTCTTTATAGCCTCTGAGTTTTCTAAGGGAATGCTGCTACTGACATCTTGTGTATTTGAAAAATATTTAGGGTCCCATGACCTTTGACATTCTTGACAGTGCTGCACTAGCAATGCAGCTGAGGCAAAAACTACTGGAAATCTGTTAAATAATTGACACATGCTTTGATTCTTAAATTTCTTTTACACCATCATAGTAGTTGTTGCCATTTTCCATACTCTTCAGCCAGGGAGATGTAGAAAAGGTACCCTTCTTTCAGGACTGATGCAAGCACTAATGATGTTAGTAAAGGCACTTTCACAGGATGGCTTTGAAGTGAAGGCTACCTTGTGTTCATGAGTTGCCTACATCCCCCTTGAAATAAAGTGAGTGTTATGTACAAAGAATGGGTCCAAAGTCCTTACCTAAATGCATTTTCCTTCTGAATCACTGCTACTCATTCTGCAGACAAGACAAAACAGTGTGATTGGGATCACTAGCTGAACAGAAGCCAAATCAGATCTGCAGATTTACTCTATGTACGTATGTACCTCTTCTCTTTTCAAAATACAGGAGCAAAAAAATTGTACTTAAAGTGAATCATCTATAAAGCTGGTTTGCACAGAATCAATTTCAGGAGCATAAGCAAAAGATTTTTCACTTCCCAGATGAACCAGATTTGGCATAACTGCTCTCATGCTCCCACTAGCTGCTGTCAGTGCTCAATATCTCTCTGCATGCAGTATTTAATCTTTCTTATTTTATCATAATTAGGGTGTACGTTCGCTATGTGTGTTCCCGCGCTTTAGTTACAAGAGAAGAGTTGAAATGAAAGAAGGTAAGAAATATCCGCTTAGGAAAGAAAATGACACAGTGATTTAGTCTAAGCTGTGTCCTTTGCCCAAGGAGCTTCTCATTATCTCTGTCTCTTTAGCTTTTAGTTTGAGACAGAGCGCTATGTTTAATTATTTACTGGTTGCTATAGTGGTGTTAAATGAACCTTTGAGATTGTCACAAGATGCCTAAAGTAGTCACCTCACAAATGCTAAAGCATGTCTGTAGCAGGTTAGATTTCCTAAAGACCAAGAAAGCCCATATTCCTATTTTCAGAAAGCAGAGAAGAACCAGTAAAAAAAAAAAAAAAAATCAAACCTTGCTCCTTGTCTTTGAATGAATCCAGGAAACTTACAGAAAGTGATGTATTTCTCTTAGAGCTGTCCCCAGTTTCTCTTTACCTGCTCCCCTCCACTCCACATTATTTCAGTGTGTAAATATGGGTTTACAGGCTTTCAGATGCTGATGCTGTTAGTAGATAAGTTCAATATGTACAAAAAACCCCACAACAATGCAGAAAAGTTACGTTGCAATATGCAGCAGTCTAATTTATTTCATGAAATATCTATCAAATGAGCAAATATATTTAGATGCCACGGTTATGAGTATGGTAGGCTCACAGTAATTCAGCATGACTGATGGAGTTGAAGATCATTATTTGAGAAGTGCAAGTTGATGGATATAAGTTAGTGAATCTTAATGTAAGATGTTTTGAGTGTCCAGATGGGAATTTTGTGAAATGATAGAAAGATTGTTGAAGAGAGAAAGAGAAGAAACCCACACACAGAGGCATAAGAAAAAATAAATGAGGAAAAATGTATTTAAACTGAAATAATGTATGGTGGAAAGCCAAGACTAAGTTTTCACCAAAGAAGCAGAAACAAGTAGAATTTAGGATTGTTGTCCTCCTTCAAAAAATATCAACTATTTTGTCTTTTCCTTGTTTATTCAAAAGTATGTTAGTAAAATCCCTACTTAGACCTCTCTGTTTTAGTAATAACTTTTGTGTTAGGAATTTGTCTGGGAGAAAAAGAGTCCAAAGTCTGGACTTGCTTTACATCTGTTCCAGCAAATGATGTTTTTGTTGGGAATAGGAATGAAGAGAGAAGGAGACAACTGAAGAGACAACAGATTTATACAGCTGAGACTACAGATGAAACTACTTATTCAAAGGTATAGTATGACAGTCAGTCATTATATCAACAAGGGGAAGTACCACTTTACTGAATGCGGTGAAGCTTTTGTACAGAGATACGCTTTTAATATTGCATCCTGGGTGCTTTAAGTTCCAGTGATGTCTGTAGAAGATCTGAAAAATGAAGTACAAGCTTTGTGATTGAAGATGATTGTAGAATAACCTGGAGAGAAGATAATTGGCATCAAGGATGTCAGGGTGACGAGCACAATTCAGAGGGAAATGTTCAGAGAAGCAGCTGAGGCAGTTCTGTGTCAGGATACAATACTTGTGCACTGGGGACCTGTCCCAGATCCACTGAAGCTATTAATGCAAGGCTGGAAAGATGGGGGTAGGGCAACCTTGTTCTCCTGCCCTCAGAAAAATGAATTCGTGTCCTGAAAGATTTTCCCTTGATGAAAATTTTCCTTAACATTGTGAAAAAAAACTTATCTGTTAGATTGCCAGAATCTTGTCCAGACACTACAGTGCTGATTTTATTTATGACTAACTTAATAGGTCTTATTCCCTTCTGAAACAGAAGATGAAACCCTGTAGGAGTGCCAGCAAAAGGAAGAGAAACACTGGCTAGGTACAGTGTAATAGTAGAGAGGCATTCCTGTACATTTCCTACCCTCTGTTTGTATAAACTTCTTATCATGAAAAATACATTGTTTTGCTAGCTTGAGCATTCAGAAACCTAACTTAAAATCCATGTTGAGTGGATTCCTAAGTAAAGCAGAGAATTCTGGAATAAAAAATATCCTTAACTCATTCTGGTGAGATGTAGCTAGCTTGAGCTGCTAGAGCATGGGGCAAGACTTGCATTCCTCCAGCATCCACAGAGCTTGCTTGTTGCAGTACCTTGTGCAGCACAGGATGAATCAATCCTATAGTGAAATCCTATAGGTCTACAGATAAGTAAGTTGGCAAATTTCTGGAATGGATGTGACACCTCTTAAGAATTTTTTAAATCAGGTTTCCAAAGCAAAAACTTCTTAAAGGCATTAGTAAAAGGGAGCTCAGGCAAGTGGAACTAAGGTTGGAAAAATAGTATGGAAAGAAATCTGAAATCTTTCAGCTTCTGAAGTCTCAAAGTATATTGGGAGTGTAATGTCATGAACAATTCCCGCTTTAGGAAGGAACTAAATCCCTGCTAACAGATTACAAAAGCAACTATTACTTTTTCCTCATAAATATTAATGTTTTCCACATTATATAAATATGAATTTGTTAATAAGTGGACCTCCAAACAAAACAAACATCCGTTTTTCAACCTTTTTTACATTGCATCTTTTATATATGGCCATCAGAAAAGAACTGGATCAATTTCAGATTTCTAGAATATAAATTCCTTGTATATTAAAAGATTTTAAATCCTTTAGGAACCATTTAACTATCACTCTAATAGATCACATTTGTGATCAAGCCTCAGAATCAAATACATTGTCTGACCATTATTCTTTGCTCACAAGATGACCCTTTATTTCTAGAATTCAGAATATTCTGAATAACCCAGGTAAATGATCTGTAGGTGTGAAGGACTGTATCTCTTTGCTGAAATCTTTGCAATGTATTCTGGTTCATTAAAGACATTCTAGGAACTATAGTTAATATTAAAATCTTATATATCTTATTTTAGCCTGCAGTGGCAGTGACAGTCCTAAGATCAATAAGCCAACAAGAGCACAAATAATTTGGAAGAAAAAATTTTTGATTGAAAATCTCAGGTTGATACTGAGTGCCCTTCCCTCCACATGAAGTTCAGTAATTTTACAGGAAAAGTGTATTTTTTTCTTGAATTATGTCACTTGCCGTGAAATTATTTTGAATTTTATTACAATCTTGTATTTAATAGATTTCATCTAGATTGGCAAGTTGGTTTTCTAAAAGACGGTTCAAAGAGAGTCATTTGAAGCTTTAGTGTAGTAACTCCTCAAGAGAACAAATCTGTAAGCAATCTAATCTTCATTATCAAGTACCAGGTGGCACTGAATCAGCTGGTATTTTTTGTGATACAGGTGAGTAGAAGGAAGGATTAAACTTTGAATAGCATATGAAAATCAATTTTTTCAAGATTAAGAAACCCACAGATGCAGCTATTCTCAGTGGTGTATGTACAAGGACTTATTCTTCAGCCTCCTGTGGATCCATTTTCCCCAGGCAAAATGAGGCACTGCAGGTGAAAAAATGCTACTGCTCTTATTTGCACACTGCTTCAGCAGTGCAAGCACTTTATTGTCAGGCTCTCTGGCCTCTTGAGTGCTGCAGTGGAGACAACATCTTCATGTGATGTTAGTGGCAGTGTTTTCATACTGCAAATGCCGAGGTGAAGTTGTTAGTGCTATCATATACTGATAATGCATCCACATACTCCAGCAAAGAAGTGGCCCTAAGGCAACTTTTGTCCACCAGAACTTAGAGCCTCTTCATCTTAAACACTGTTTGGCCAGATTCAATTGTTATGCTAGGGTAAAAAGAGAAGGTAAAAAAGCTTATAAAAACTTATAAAAGCAGACAGAGAAACAAAGCCTCTCTTTCTTCCACTCAGTATTCACCATAGTTGCCTTGTGGTCACTTTTCAGGCTCTCAGGCATGTGGCCATGTTTTTCAGACTGCATTTTATTTAAACCCAAGCCGGGTGAATGGGAGCCCACACACGCAGAATCAGGGCCTAAGTTCTCTCTGTATGTTGACCTGTGTTAGGCACACACATACTTCACAGTATCCCAAGGACTTTCAGTTTTTCACTGAGCAGAAAACTACCTGAGCCAGGCCCCATGCTGCCAGGCAGAGATGAACAGGAGAAAAGAATTTCCCTTGTGACTTCCATGGACATAATAAGATCCCTGTTATGAAACTAAGTTCTTAGTTTTGGGACTACTTTTCTTTGATACTTGAAGCAGAAAAGCTAAATCATGGCTTGAAACAGCGATGGAGCACCTGGTGCAAAGGTAGGGCCAACTCAGAGGAGCTCAGGTGCATGCAATGCACCTGTCATGGGAAGGGGTGCAGCCAGGATTCACCCCTTCCCAGACCTCAGTTAAAGGTTGGCAGTGGAGGCAAGAGTATCTTGAAGATCCCTGTGTAGCTGAGGCCTTCTGAAGGCTGAGCATTTTATCAGATCCTCCCTTGCTGCATCCTGGGACCTTGCTGCTCTGCTGTCTTTGCTGTGCTTTCTATTGTGTTACAATATTACTGGAGTAAAGGAAGGTTTTTTGTTTACTTGGATGGCTTTCAAGAAGATGAACAAGTTAAGGGAGGGATTTCAGTCTGTCTTAAATAATTTGAATTATGGATTAACTTCCAGTATAAGTATCTGCTATTGGTTCCTTTATTTTTATCTGAATTTATAAGTATCCACAGTCTACAGAGCTGGATATTTTTCCATATGTATATATGAAAAACAGCAAATACTACAATAATCTGTTACTTTTGTGATGTGTAGAAAAAACTATAAATGATGAGTCTCTTTTCCTAAAATGAGAGATTTTTTTTCTTTTAATAGCATTGGAATTTTCAAGGTCATGAAATTAATAAACTATGTCTCTCTTAGAAAAGCCAGAACTTCTAACAAGGTAATATCCTCAAAACATCCATTGCTAAAGCTTCAGGGCTGTGATAGACTGCTTGTGCTACTCTGTGAGGGATCTTAAAAAGGTTATACAAAAAACTATGCTTCCCTCTGTCATGGTGTGCATTGAGGCAGGGCAGATGTATTGGTGTGTAAGTTCTGCCACAGGTGAGAACAGCAGCTTATCAAGGGGATTGTGACGAGGAAAGCTACAGCTTCATGCTCTCTGTTCAACAACAGAGCTCATGGAGCTACGAGGAGTTATAAATGTACGGTTTCAAGGCTAGTGGAAAGGATTTCTCATCACTCCTTCATTAGTGTTTTGGGGAGACTGTCTCCTTTTATTTTTCCTAGCTGTGTTGTTTTTTTTAAATTATACTCTGTGTGGAATCAGAAGCTACTTTTTACTCTTTGAGAGTATGTTATGAAAGCATCTGTCTTCAGACATCTATTGACTTTAGAGTATCGTACCTAACAGAGAATTCCCAAATGTAAGGCACTAATCAGACCAAACAAATTTATTGTACTGCAGCTTTCATAGAAACCACCATTTCTTCAGGTTCTTCTGCCTTTATACTTTTTTTTTTTTTTTTTTTTTTTTTTTTTTTTTTTTTTTTAAACAATACTGCAAAAGAAATTCAGTTATTTGACTTGGAATGATTTCTCCAGGACTAAAGGAAACTGTTTATATATAGACTGTGGTGTAAGTTGAAGGCATTTCTTAAGTGGAAAAAATAACTCTTCATAGCTTTTGGAAAAAGTTGACAATTTAGATTCATCTGTTTCCTTTTTCCTATTCTTATTATAGGTACTGTGGGATCAAGAGATTTCTAGTAGTCTCTTTTGAAAATGGTCGTAACAGAAACGGGTTCTAATCGCAAATACTGTGGAAAAAGAACATAAGATTTAACAATTAACAAGGGCTATTTCCTCTGAAAATTCCTTTTGCAGGCTGTGGCTGCGTACTCTTCCCTGTGCTGGGTACTGCAAAAGTAGGGTTTTATTCAGCTAGGGCACTGGACTATGAGACTGTAAATCTTAGGTCTATTCCCAGCTCTGTCTTAGAGCCTTGCTTTGCTACCTAAGGCAAGTCATAGCCTCCCTGTATTCCAACACTAAACTGAAAAATAGCAGTGATAACTTCTGTAATTTTCTGCAACAGTGTTGAGATTAAATTATTTGAAACTGTATGGTACATTTCAGATTCTTGTAAAGATGGGTGGGTGAAGAGAGTACCAGAGTGGACAATATTTTTCATAAATAAAAATGTGATGGAAAAGAGCAATTTCACTCTTGTGAGTGAATGAGATAAAGGTATTAGAAATGGTTGCGTTCTCTGAAAATAAATATGCACACATTGATATCAGTGGGCCAATGTTAACTGCTTTTGACTTAAAAACCGTAGAAACGTAATATTGGTGAAGACAGGACTGGAGGAGCAAGATGTTGCACTGATTCTGTTAGAATAGCTAATAAAAAATTCATGCGTAAAATTCATGTGTAAAAAGTTACAAGGTAAATAATTCATATGTAAAAGCTGCAAAGAAGGGAAGGGAAAATGGGAACAGGATAAGACTGATCACAGAGCAGCTTAGGTTGGAGGGAACCTTAAAGATCATCTAGTTCCAATCCTTCAGCCATATATCTACAATGATGAGCTTACAGGACTAAATCAATACAGTTGAGACACCTGAGGAACAGGCAGAAGAAGACAGCTGTGCTGACCATTTAACTACATGGTGAAGTATTTTAATTTGGCTGTACTCAGCCTACCTGTAATCTTACTTTGTACCATGCAGACAGGTGAAGAAGAGACTTGTTTGCTAATTAGTGTTATGATTTGAGATGCACAGCTGTAATGAAGCATGAAAGGGCAGTCACAAGTAATATTTCTGCAACCCTTGTATGTTAGCCTGATGGGATGGCTGCACTTTGTCAATATCAGCAGGCAAAAAGTCTTAGAAGCAAAACACTAGATCAAGTGAGAAGGGGTTATTTAATAGAGAGCAATTAAAGAGAGTGATGGTCTTAATTACACATGCAAGTGCAGAAACTAGTAAGGCTTTTAGTACTGTGGTGACAAGACTTATTAGTCTGCATTAGATTCTGACTGTTAAGTATGCTGCACAGGAAACACATTAATTCAGAACATCGAACAGCATGTGAAAATCCCCACCACAAAACAGCAAAGGTGAGAACCTCACCAATCAGATCTGCTTAGTGAATTGCATTTTGGGAAGTATCCAGAGGATATGATGCCCCTGTTTCTTAAACACATTGAGGTGGCAAACTGCACACGAGTGGTTTGCAGCTTCAAGAACGACGTTTGAAATTGGTTGGAAGTAGTAGTGGTATCTTTTCCATGCCATTCTATTTTAGACATGAATTTTGAGAGACTTTTTGAAATAAGATTAGATAGGAAAAATACTGGTATTCAAAGAGCATAAAAAGTCGTAGAGAACAAATAGGTCCTGCGCTGTCTATAATGCACGGGCATAGAGTGTTTCTAATTCTCTTTCTACTTCCCTTAGCTGCATCACTACTTTGTAGCAGTCAAGGCTTGATGCCCATCATCTTTACTGCACTCTGTTGCGTTCATGTTTCCACACTGAGGAAACGTGAGTAATGTGTTCCACTGGAGAGCATAGTCTGACAATGGCTGGTTTTGATGGCAAGGTCTCTGGGGACATGTGCCTTCATTAATCAGTAGGTAGGTGTAATTAAAACCTTTATGGCTAACAGTGAGAGCTGCTTTCAGAAGCAGTACAGCAAAAGAACACAGAGGGAAGCACGGACTCAGGTTACTGCTATTGGTTACCTGGAGGTGTATCTTTATTGCTGTATTATTTTGTTACTTCATAGAAGAATACTTTGAAATCAATCTTACTATTCAAGCATATATAACTGCTTTGAAGGAGAATATCCTCTGAATTATTTACTATTCTTCTGTGCAATTATAAACAGAAATTTTGCATAGACTCACTTTATAAGAGGTGCCGGATCCTGAAATTCATAGGCCTGAGCCTTGAAAGAAATCACATTATGCAGTGATGATTATTTCTGACTCAAAACCTATGTGCTCATTTGTCCTTATTCAATATACCTTCCACTTTTCCAGTTGTCTTCCTGATTTGTAAGTGGCTTTACCAAGTCTGATTTTTGACATGTTGGGTATTTCTTCCTGACTTTCATTTGATTCAGTTGTGCCTGATGTTCTCACTATTAACCTCGTCTGTACAGAGACCCACCTGCAGCTGAAAGCCATGACAAAACAGTTTATTCCACTTCATTAAAAGCCATTTTTGTTTGTTTTTTTTCCTCCATCCCTTCAGTAATTGACAATTTTACAGTCTCCTCTAAGATGGTGTTTCATTAGTACCATGTTATCATACAAGAGGATCTGTTAAACTTGCTGTTATTGCACATGATATATGACATATTTGACTTTTTTTATGTGATCTGAATCTATAAATAAATAAAAAAATCTTATTATGGGTAGCTGTGGAAAAATTGTAGGATGGCATCAGTCTACTCTCAACTCATACCTGAACTACACTTTTAACTAAAATAGGTTTTATAGTTCTGCATTACAATTTGGTAATTACCACAGGAAATCATAGCAGTGGTTTGTTGCGTGTTCTTCTCTTCACTCCTACTGACTGAACCTGTTTGGCTACCTCTGTTCAGGGCAGATGCATCCAACTTGTAAGCTCTGCACGTGGCCCTGTACAGCTAGTAATGCAGTCCCACAAGATCATAAACATCTAACATCATTGTGATCTTTAGTGATATTTTTTTATGAGTTGCTGGCACTTACCTTGAGTGTGGACTAGGTAGGAGACAATGGAATGCTGTGGAAGAGAGCATGCAGTGCAGTGCTAACTCCATGTTTCACTCTTATTATACAGACTCAGACCAAAACCTGTATTACACATTACACATGCTTGTGCCACTTGGAAAGTAGAACTCAGTCATTACTGATAATGATATTTCAAACTACCTATACGTGTGTAGGTAAGATGCAGTTTTTTGTTTGTAAGTAGACATGTACATTTTCTTACTTAATTAATCTTGGGCTTGTGTTACTTTGTAAAATAATGTAATAAGCTAACACATTTACTGCAGAAGAAATGGAGTGTAGAGAGTTGCAATCAGATATTCAACTCAAAAATTTGATCCTGTCTCTTTACTGATTTTAATGAGCCCTATCTAACATGTCTTGCTTCACAATCAAGCATTCATGTTTCAAAATCACTTATTTATGTCATTGCTTTTTGGCAGTACATATGCTTGTGAACAACTATTTTAAAGGATGAAACACAAGAAGAATAAAATTAAATTAAAAGTCTTTGACAAACTCCTTGAAAAGTCACTGAGAATTGCAGCCATTTCCACCAAGCCTGACATTAATACAATAGTTTCACAAAAAAAAAAAAACTAGCTCAAATATCCTACTAGTTTTCTGCTTTTGCTACCTTTTTTGTTTGTTTGTTTCAATGCAAAGATACTAAAAAGCATGAGATGTTTTGTCACTTACCTACCTATAGTAAATATATTTATATTTTACATGCTGCCCAAGACTTTGCTTCTTCTCTCAATGCTAAGCGAAAAGTTTGGACACCCATCGTTCAGGGCAAGCTGCAGAAGCTAGCTATAATTTAACCACTAATTTATAAATATTTTTAATGATCAAACTTTTATTTTTCTTGAAATATATTTCTTTAAAAAATCAAGCAAGCAAACAAACAAACAAACAAAACCCTGAATTGCCTTATTGCTTTTATTGCTTTTCTCTGCTCCAGTCCTTAAAAAATTCATATTTGGTTTAAATTCTATGTATTTTTTTTTTTTTTATTTAGAACTATATGTGGTGCATCTGATTCCTGAGCATACACATGGAAATCAAATGCTGGTTTAATAGTACCTGAATAGGTCAAAATACTTCACTTTTGAGTTTGAATTCTAGCTTGGAAATAAGTTGTGTTGCACAGTTTGCATTTTCTCTGCTAATAGATGTAGAAGTGAAATTGGAACTTCAGATATTTAGGAAATTGTGTTTGAGATTTACTCTACCTGTTTTGTAAGCTTCTTTTCTGTTAAGTTTTGAGTATCAAAATTTGGCTGTGGATGTAGGTGTAGCTTCAGCTCAGCTCATCACTCCACATAACAAGCGTTCTCTCTCTTTTCATCAAAAGAGCACTTCAGGAATATGACAATTGAACAGAAACACAACAGAAATACAACAGAAATACAACAGAACAAAATAATTTGTTGTTTGAAAGAGGCAAATATATTAGCTGTAGAGACCATAATTTAAGATATGTAGCTGTCTAATCCAAAATATTAATTTAAATGTTCCTAAGAAATAATGCCATGTTGAAATGAACTTCTTTTTACGAATGATCAACACAAAGCACTACTTACAAATAAAACTAAAAACAGAATTTCCAGTGGGACATGGGAGCTTGATGATATGACAGGAAAAAAAAAAAAAAAAAGGTGTAAAACATGATTTATGAACCTCTATTTATAGCTGAAATACTTCATGCTATCTAGATGATAAGAGACCCCAAAGGTAAGAAAGAAAAATCTTCTATTAAACCCAACATTTGATGCTCTCTGTGGGGAAAAACATGCCTTTGAAAAACTAGTCTTACATTCATATTTCAATTCTGTAATGCAGACTAACGTGAAGAAGAAACTGCTTGTTGTTATCACCTCTGATAGAAAACCATGAATTTTAAATTTAGTGTTGTCTTCGTACACATATCTCTTCCTGTGTATATTTGTCCATTTTCTAGAATCATTTTCTAGAATAAACTCAAGAAAAAATAAAATAACCTTTTGGTTAAGTAAAAAACCACATACTGTCTGAAAATAGATTTTAAAAACATTACATTCCCAATTCAGAGTATATTTCAAATACTTTTGGATGACATGTTCCCATAGACTTGTGAATAAAAAGTAGTCATCTCAGTCTTCGAGTGTACAAGGTGAAGATGAACTTATTCTTTGCTCGTGAAATTTACTCAGCGTCGTTAACCAAATTGAATTTTCCAGTTCTGTTCCTCATTATTGTCTTTTGGAAGGGGTGTATGAGTTATACTGCTTCTGTGATCAAGAACAAATCTCTGATAATTTTTTTTCTCTTTTTAATGATATCCATTTAACGCAGAAAAAAAAAAAAGCAACCCTGCTAATTCTGAATTTCAACATATTCTACCTAAATACATTTTTTATACAGGATAGGAAATACTGTTAGAACTCTTGCAATAGTTAGAGGGAGGTTTTACAACACACCAGAACAGTTAGAAAGTATCATTCTGCTGGTGATGCTTTGTTGAATACTGTCCAGAGAGCTTTCGGCCTTCCTTGCTTCTAATGTGTGCTGCTGATGCAAGGTGTGTACCAGGACCTTGAGGATGTTTTTTTTTGCCAAGCTGCTTCCCAACAGCTTTCCCTGCTGTAAGGGAGAAAGTGATGCATGGGGATGTTCTTTCCCAGGTATAGGACTTTGCATTTCCCTTTGTTGGAAGGAAAATTCTTCGCAGGACATGACATTCCCCTTTGTTCGAGAGACCTCAGTCCATTTTTTTTTAACATTATCAAAGGATCATTCAACGGTAGTAGTCATCTGATCTATTAATCATTCTGCCCTATTTTATGTTGTCTGCAAACTCATTGAAGGTGCACTGTCTGCTGTCATCCACATCACTAAGCAAAATGTTAAAACTCACAACTTTCCCAAGATTGTGTAAGAGTGGCCTCATAATGGTATGGGACAGGTCATTCAGTAGTCGTGGGTACATCCCACCACATCCCATAGACTTATGTTTGCTCTGTTTGTTTAGATGTCCCCCAACGTGACCCTACTCCACTGAGGGCAAGTCTACCTTGTACAGGGCGTTTGCACTGCTCTCAGAGTCTTGAGATTACTGAATGCCAATCTCACCAGTAAACACTAAGTCAATGATGGCATTGAGTATTCTGGCCTTCTATGTGTCCTTTATCACCAGGTCCCCAGCCCTGTTCTGGGACAAACCCTTTTTTATCCCAGTGTCCCTTTTACTGTTGATATACATGTAGAAGCCTGCAAATACTTCTACTGAAGGCTGTGCAGCAAGGTCTTTTTTTTTTTTTCCTGTGAAATCTTCAAGATCATTCATCATGCAGGTCACTACATTTTACTTCCTCTGACTCTAGGCCTGGCAGGTGCTATCAGTGAGGCAGTTTCAAGGGGGAAAAGTGGATTTGGATACTGGTGAGGAAAAGTATGCTTCACACTGCTTTGGTTCTGTATTTTTTGGCTTTGACAGATAGAAATTCTCTTACACAATTTTTGTGCAGGCATTATTTATGTTTGCATTAGTGAGGTATTTTGGAGCTGCTTAGAGATTAATCCCTTGGCCAACAATGCCATTTACTGAGAGTAGCCTCGTTTTCCAAAGTGATTTTGGTATGTTTGAACTAGGTTCTTTTTGGAGAAAAACAACCAAAAGCTCTCTTTAAAAAACTCTCCAGCACCTAATGGGGAAATTAGGATGCAAGCCACAGAGTACATTGTGTTGTGATTGAGCCCTCTAGGACACGCCACAGTATTTTACCTTCAGAAAGCTCTGCATCACGTCTGGTCAAAACACTCTGCTTGGAAGATGAAATCCAATCTGAAGTAAACTCCAAGCATCTCCTGTAATGAATATATGAGAGGCCTTAGCACAGCCGGCTTCAATCTACTGATCTACACATTTACACTAAATTGCTTGCTAAATTCAGCCTAGCTGTTGGGGAAATTATAAATAAGTCACAGTAATAAAAAGAACCCAGTGAGTTACTCTGGGGCTCATTAGAACAGAGATGTGTAATAAAAGCTGCGGAACATGCTTTTTGTTTCCTATCTCAGCTCAGGAACTACAAATAATGACAGAACTTTAGAAAAGTTAAGAGACATTTACCAGTTTGCTAGACTCTGATTCATGTTTTGCTGATATTTTACAGAAACAAATTGATAAAACATACCAGCTTTATTCCACTTCTTTTCTTCCCAAAGTTGACGTGAGTAGGAATCCTGTCAGAAAATCAAAACCCTTTATTTATAGACTTTTTTAATTTGAATTTTTCTTTTTTTTTTTCCAAAGATGTACAGAAGGAAAACATTGCACATGGTTGTTAGAGTAGCATCCACCTGTGGCCAAAATATGATGATGAGTAAAGTTTTATGTATGCGAGTTATTCACAAATCTGTACACTGATTTGTATTCAGTTAAAGAAGCAGAGTGATTGAAGGGAAATGCCAGTGGAGCTATGACTCAAGAAAATCCATCCCCTGTCTTTAAAATATGTCTTCTCTGTTCATTTTCCCTACCACAAAAAGTCTGTAAAATACTAATCTCCGGAGATAAATATCATGATTAATTTGTATTCCTCTAATTTGAAAGCAGCATATATATTCACAGAAGGTAATTTCACACATCTGATACTGTGCATATATTTTAGTAACTTACTAATGTTCACATGTAACAAGTATATTCAGTCGTTATATTTTATATTGGTAATAATAACACTTAGGGTAAACACAGGCTCTGCTCTCCTAAAAACAAATAAAGAGAAATATTACAGGAAAGGGAAACAAATAAGCTCATGTTATTTTATCTTAAATTAAATCAGAACAAAATGGTCCTTCCATCATTGCCTCTAATATTTATGGATGATTACAGTATTGCCTAGGAAGGATGACCCTGCAACTAGGCACAGGCATTCAGGAACATTTTCTCAAACCTTGCTCATTTCTCTAGAATTAATAGCCAAGCCATCTCCTTTCCTATCCAATACCTTCATCCTATCTTGATGGAATTCTGTAAAAAACCTTCACTGATGTAGAAAAAATAGAAACCACCATTTGCAAAACTAGCCACTTTGGTATTTTCATGTAGAGTCTCATAGTAAGAGACTTCCTGTACTTAATGCCTCCCTGAAAAATCCATCTCCTTGAGATGTAATGGCATTGTATACTATTTTTTCTGTTTGCTCTAAAAGAATTGATATCAGACAGCTCTTTATTTCCCTATTCATTTCTCCTTTAATTTTCTATTGCTTTCCTCTAATGTATTAAATTATACTTTCCTATTTTACGTGTCAATAGGTATAATTTCTGTCTCAGGTACTTTGTGAACCACGAACAGATTTCCTAGATTTTAGGAAATATTTTGGTGATGCATCACTGTAATTTAATGCTCTTTATGTTAGTTCTATCTATGTTATTGATTTATTAAATTACGTGAATTTTTCTTCTCATCTATCTTTTCCTAAGCTTGCTAAAGCTCATTTTTCCTTTATTCTCTGGGTTTTATTTTGTTGTGAGTTGTTTTTTTTTTTTTATATAGTGGTTTGTTTTGTTAAATTAATGTATTACACATATTAATACTTACACCGGCTGCAGTGGGTGGCTAGTTAAGACCTTATTTCCAAGGGGAAAGGAATTATTTATGGCTTCAGAACAGAGCAGCAGGCAGTCCTTGCATTACAGGATAGGATAACTATCCTATACAAGACAGGTGTACCTTTGATCCTGTATTCTATTCAACATACCAGAAATAATGAGGTAGGAGACACAAGCAGCATAAAATTGCTTTTTGCCTTGCAGTCACTACAGATGGTTGAATAGAAAAGCTGATTATGAAATAGATTACAAGTATGTAACTTTAATCTCTTTTCTTTTGCCTCTCCATATATAATACTCATACATTAGGCTTCATGCCTTCCTTCTCCTGTGGATTGCCCTTTTTTACTCTTGCTTTGCTTGTTCTGGCTCACTTTTGTTTCAAGTGCACTTCTGCAGGCAAATAAATATGGAGAAATGTCATTCTGTGAAAAACTACTTTGATAGTTTGGTGTAATAATTTTTTGTGTGTGCTTCAGTTCAAATAGGCCTCTGTTCCTTAAAGCAGAGATGCTACTCCTCACAATCTTCACTGATTTCAAGTTAGTTCTAGTTATACAATGAGGTCCTGTCAGTAGCTTAAAAGCGATATGTTCTGTCTGTAACTCTTACCAGTTCCTCTTTTGCCTTAATTTCCTGCTCTTAAATGTCACTAAAGTCGTTTCTGTCCTGTTATTGAACTTCTGTACTCTATTGCACAAGTGGCTGTGTTTCAGTGACAGGCAAAGTAACTCTACATCTATGTGTTTGTGAGTCTGTATTTATTTATCTATGGGTACATAGACAAGTGCAGAATGAATATAAAAAGTGTCCTTCTTTCTTTGCAAAAAGGTGTAGAAAGATTTTCATGGGCTTGTTTCTGCTAAATTTTGGGACAGTTTGTATGAAACATACTTGCAAAGAAGTGAAAATTGCACTTGCAATTTTCACTTATGGCGGCACTAAATATAAATTCAATATCACTCCTCCCCAAACCAGTTCAGCTTTCCCAGGGAGTGTTGAGAGATGAGAATAATGTGCAGAGCAGTACAGAAATGCCGTGGGAGTGGATAAATCTGCATGACCCTGGACATGTTCCAACTACCGCTCTGAAATATGCTCCAACAGCTGCTGGCAAAGATACCATTTGCTCCTTGAAAGTCACCTATCACAATCCTGATTCCACAGCACCATTTCATGCAGCTAGCTGCTGGAACAACTTCTGTGTAGGACATTCAGGCAGGATATAACCAGTTCTGCCTGTTTGCACGATAGCAAGAACACATGTAATTCACAACTGGGAAGCAGGCAACTTGGAACACAAATGACAAAGATCAGAGCAGAAAAGACAAAAATTAAGTGGAGTAGTTATCAGAAAGCATATAGGAAAAGGAAAAGAAAAAAAAAAGCAACACGAAAATAGAGGAATATCTTAAAATAAAGAAGGCAGCAGTTTTCTCAACAATGGAGATACAGGAGGCTAGCGAGCTCTTTTAGAGCCTACAATGAAACAACAGTACAATTCATTTCTAATCCTGCTCATAGTAGGATTGTTCATTAATTCAGATTAAACCTTCCAAAGTAAGGACAGTCCCCTGCTCTGCTGCCAGTTTGTCTCACCTGAATTTGCTGTCAGCTGAGCGCCCTGTCAGGCTTTCTCTTCCTAATGTTACCTGTCAATTGCCCCTTCCTCAGTTTCTAATCAAGTGGGGTTAACAGCTTCCAAAAGAGCATAAAGCCACTTTGTTACAGGTTATTTGTGTGGCAGGCCAGCAGTGTGATTGATTTTGTGACATTCCAGAGAATAGCTAACAATCATGTGGTGACAAAAAAGCTAAGTGGTGGGGCTTGTCCTATATACAGCACTTGTGTTTCTTTTTTTCTCCCTCTTTTAGTAATTATAAATATTTCAGTAATTTTTTACTTCTGTGGAAGATGAACAGAAATGCAATTCATCCTAAGTGAAGCAAGAATGTAAAAATGCCCTGCCTAGACAAACAAACAAACAAAAGAAAACGTATAACAAATTAAAGAAATGAACACATAATACATATTTCTATCTTTTTTTATTTTTTATTTTTGTGGGGGGGGGGGGTTGTTGTTGTTTTAAACATAAGACACATATGTAAATATAAATATAAATATAAATATATACATATAAACAGCAGCAAAAATAACCAACCACCCTCTGTAAAGCTAGTAAATAAGGAAAGGAAGATAGACGGGGTTGCCATGCTACTAACTAGAAGAAACCTGAGACTGCTGAAGGGAGCAGGGAGGTGACCTTGCAGAGCAGATATTGCTTGTGGTGAGTGGAGTTACACAGGGAGAAAGTTCTGCTGTAACAGACTATTTATCTTTCTCTCATGGTTTCTTTCTTGAAAAGTAATGTTTAGGTATTTTCTTTCTTTTTTTTTTTTATGATAATCTATAAAAATATGGTGAAACTGCATTAGAAAGGTAAATAAAAATATGGAGAAGATGGATAATTTTATATATTTGTGTGTCAGCTTTGTTAGCTTACTCTGAGGATGATTTAAAAACATTTCTGAATATGTGAAGAATTTATAGAATTTGAACTTATGTAATATGTAAGAAATTATCATAAATATTACAAAAATAACCACATTTTATGCTTTGAAGTATGAACTGCTGCACTCAGCTGGCAATATTCTTTTATTTCTTACTTTCTAGCAGACCAATTAGGCAAGTTTTTTTTTTTAAAAGGAATTCTCATCTCCTGAGCACTTTTATCAACCCACTGTGATCTGTGAACGTGCTAGAGAACATGCTAGAGAAGATCGACAGGGCTAAATATTAATGAAAGAAAGGAATGGCAGTGTTTGAGGAATATCTTGAGTATAACTTGGAAGAAGTTTATACCCCATATTGAGTGGAACAAATATGAAGTGATAGGCTTACAGTTTTGGAAATAGAAACAATACAGAAAATCTGTTCTCTGCTTTTGTCATAGTGCTCAAGAAAAAAAGAGAGATCTAAGGTCTACAGAAATATAGTCTATGTCCAGGCAATGCAGAATTGTAAAAGATGTTCCAAATTACTTGCACTGAAATTATGTGTCAACAGGGATCCTGCAACATCTGCATGCTGTTTTTCAGTGAAATTTATTTAAGACATTTTATGCTTCAAGACTATTAAGTAAGAAGAAAGAACAATTTTTGTCTCAAACTAGTATGAAGTTTAGTTGTCTGTTATGGGTAATCCATTTAGGAGATTAAATAGCTTTAAACTGATTTAAAACATCCTTTCCACCAGCAAGAAGTATATATTTTATACTGTTCCTTCATGCTTCTTTGTATTTTACAGAGATAAGATTTTACAAAAAATCTAGGAAGTGAATATAATGATGCAACCAGAGTTTAAAGATTTTCTGTTTATTGAGGCCTGATTCATAGAATATATGTATATATATATATTTTGCAGGTATACTGTATCTTTCCTTCTACCTTTCATTAATATGAAGTGGTCCATAACTCATGGTGGTTCAAGGTGTTCATGTTATTAAAAGCAATTTTATCCCCTCCCTTTTCTTAGTTATCTTAGTCAAACACTAAGAATGTATCATGCCATAAAATGGACTGTATTTAATAATTTATTGTTTTCATGCTGTACATAGTAGTTCTCTCAAAAAGTAAAATTTGTTTTCAAGTGTTGCTACATAAACTATTGTTACAAAAAAAAATTAAATGACTTTCAGCTTGTCTTACAGCTGAGATGTGTACTGAAAATCCAAGTATAAGGAATACTTCAAGTAGAGAAGATGCCAACCAGAGCAACAGATGAAAACTTTGTCAGTAGTATGCTTAAACAGATTAAAGACTCTCAGTTTCTTGTTAGAATATAATTGACAATGCCCTAGTCTAGAATTTTAATTCCTGTGCCTTGACATATTGCTACAAATGATTGTTTTAACATGTGGTAGATATGAAGTTTATACTTAGACTGTTTGTTCAGTGATGGATGAAGAATATGGTGATGTTCATGTTAGAATGTTGTAATTATTTCTGTCATGTTGTTTGCGAATATTTTTCCTCTTTCCCATTTTAAGGCAGTCCATCTATATACAGTTTCACTATTCATCTCAAGCACTTAGATTTCTTTAGTAGTTTTCATCTGTAGCGCATGTTACTTGTGGTTTTAATTCATAGAGATGAGAATAAATCATGCATCAAACCATAAACTGTGGACAGTGAGGTAGATTTGTAAGCATTCTTTGGTATCTCTTGAATATTGCAAAAATTCAGAATGCTACATAAGTTCGTTCTGGTCACCTTCCCCATAAAGATACCTTGTATGGAGATTTGGCTTCAATGAGCACCATTTTTTTCCCCTGTTGAAAAAACACATGGTGGGCTTTCCTTACAAAGTGCCTGTCAATCACAAGGCAACTGGTGTCCCTTAAGGATGTTTGACATAAAATCTATATCTTTAGACAGAAAAGGGTTGAACATTGAATGAAGAAAGGCAAGAAACCCAGAAGATGTATATTTTTGCAGTCGTGCCTTTTGTTGTCATTGGGCTGAGACAAAATTTGATAAGATTTTCTTACCTCTATTCCACAGGGAAAAGAAAGCCTCCTACTCTATACCTGCTTCCATGAGGGGCCTAAATGTTGTTCAGCAAATGATCGTGCTTGACCTAGGCTTATAAAACAGATTTGCTTACATGGAATGACTGTGCAGACTATTCCATGTAAGAGAAGAAGAGGAAGCAGCAGCACTCTTTGCACAGTGACAGCAAATGGTGTCCTCTTTGCCATGCACCACCCCAGCCTCTCTTTTATTGAGTTGCTGTTTCAGCAGTTTTTTCAGTTATTTGGTTCACTTCAGCATTTGTCCTTGATTCACAACTCAGTAGACACTTAGATAATCATACAGAATATCCTCAGATAAGTGCCCTTTTGAGAGTTGTTATGATAAAATAGACAAATGTGGATGGATAGCAATCCAGCTTCCATGGTGCAATTTGTTAAATACTTATGAGAAAAAAAAAAGGTAATTATAGCATCATACCTGATGTTGCAGAAAATATTCCAGTCGGAAAACATCTTCTTAGGTCTTTTTTTTTTTTTTTTTTTTTTTTTTTTTTCCCCAAATAATGAACAAGTAATTACATTAACCACTGTCTCAAAAAATTCATTGTTTTGATATTTTACGATTCCAGATGATGGTAGTGAAGACATTTGCATTAGTGGAACTAACAAATACATATATGTATTTGACATATTTTGGGATGCTCATTTCATTTACAAAGGCTTGATGTCCTATCTAACTGCAGCTAAGAACGTGTTAGAAAGTAAAACCTTGAGCCTTGATGGGACTTTGTATCCCATCCTGTAGGTTGGGTTTGGTTACTTGTGAAATTACTGCTCAAGAGGGCAGTGGAGAAAGGATGCCAGGCAGCTTCTTGGCTTGAAACTGGACCTGAAAAGAGAACAGTTAAAATAGAGAGGTTTCCTCTATCCCATGGTGTGCATGAAAGCAATGTTTGACAGCATAGAAAAAGGGAGCAACGCTGGGCTGGCAGAAAAATTTGAGTTGTTTTTTTTTTTTTAAAGGGAAGTGCAGCAGTCATTTTTCACTTAGGAACAAACTATTTCAAATACACCAGAAAACTGCAGATTTTCTTCACTGTTTTGAACAGCCCAAACACAAACATAGAAAAGTGAATAGATTTTGCACTCTCCACTTAAAATATTGAAAGCTTTTCAGTGTTCTTATTTAAAAAGGTTTTATTCATTACTAGTGAATAGCTACCAGCTCATCATTAGTTTCTTTCTATTCTCTTGCAGAATAATTCTTCATAGTTACACCGTACAAGGAGAACCTGTCCCACTGGTTTTAGGGGCAGGATAAAATAATGTGAACAGCAGGAGCAGTGACAGTTCAATTAGCAACACTGGCAGCTTCTTTAGAATGGGTTACGTTGCTAGAGAGCGGAGCTTGCTGGCCTCAAAATGCCTCTTGTGAGGAGGAAGTATGAGGTATGTAGAGTCCTTGGTAGAATGCTGCAGAATAGCATGATGGACAGCAGAATGGGTAACCAAGCTGAGATGCTGAATGTGGAGTACAAAGCTCTTTCATATTATGGGTCTGTACTGAAAGATCTCTCTCAACAATAACAGCAAGTTTGCTAAGCTGTGTATATACTGTTTGCTATGTCAGTACATTCATTATAAAAAGTCTTTTTTTTTTTTTTTTACATTCATTTTTTCTTTTAAAACTGCGGTCCTGACAGTGTTCTCTTCTTTCTAATTCTTTTTCTCAATTCCTTTTATTTCCTTAATTTTTCCTTTTCTTTTTCCTTTGCAATTTCTTTTTCTTTTTATTTATTTCTTTTGAAGGGTATTGAGGTTTCTTGCATCTCTGATGTCATTATACTCTTTACTGAATATAAAGCTGTAAACGTGTAAACCATATTGCTGGAGCAACTGATCACTAATAGATCTCCACCAGAGATTTTACTCTAAGAGCAAGTAAATTTCCAGAATGTCTTTTCATGAGGAAATATGGTTTTGAACAGTGATCTGATGAAATAAAATTTATGTGCATGAATCTGCATAAATACTTCCAGACTGTACCTCCTCTATAATTAATACATTGACATTTTAAGAGGAAGGAGGGTTATCTTTGTATAAAGTCACAGTCAGTAAAAACAATTTAAGTTCTGTTCCCAGCTTCTACTTTAAATTTGCTCTGTAACACAAGATGGGTTGATTTTGTGCCTCTGGTTTTTAAGCAGTGAGACATTTAAAAAAATATTTTAAAATTCTTTATTTTTGGGGAGTTAACTGCATTTTTTAATGTTTATAAATTATATTGATCAATATTACATAAGAGTTTAAAATATTATTATAATATATAATATAATATATTATATTATATCCCATCTCCTTGCAGGGATGAAACATATGAAAACTGAATTTCTCTAAGTAATCTAAAAACATCTGAATTTTATGTTTGGTTCTGCAGCAACGGTAGAAACTGTGGCCTACACCCTTGTGATTTCAAAGAGGAACACACTGCAGCAATTCTGTGGGTTGTAATATTTGCTTCCATAGGAAAGGGAACTACAGGTAGTGGATAAAAATGCAAAAAGACATTGCTTTGCAGAAGAAAGGAATTTTAATTGCTCCCTCTTTGCAAATACAAATTAGGTTTCTTTGATCTAATTGTCTATTTTCAGATTTTTGCATAGGTTTAATTCTGCCAAATAAGCCACAATCTGTATCTAGTTTTTATAATATTATTTTAAGACAACATAAACTTAATGATAGCATATTTGAGAGAGAACAGGGTGAGATTTTTATTAAAGCTTTTCTAAATTAGATATTAGCCAGACACAAATTGAGGCTTTAGAGATAGTTTACTGTATAAACTCATACTTCACAAGTCTGAAAGTAATTTTCAGAAATAAATACACTTCCACAAGATTAGCTCTATCTTATTGCAAACTGGAAAACAGAATACAGTAGAAATATAAAATTATATTATGATTGATTCCATACATGATGGCATTTAAGTTATGAAATTTTACAGTTCAAAGTTGCTGGAATGAATAAAATAGGCCATAAAGAATGCCATGAAAATAATTCCATTTACAGAAGTTACCACAAAGAAACTTAGACTATTTAAATTTCCAATATTTTTTCCATATTATCATTACTTTTTGATAAGTGTGAGATAAACTTACATTGTACTTCTGGAGTAGGGTTGATCCTTGCATTGGAAACAATAGTTTATTTCTGATATTTATTTCTGGGCTTTCAGGAAAATAGAAAGTTCAAATAGTTCCACCAGCCTATGGGAGGTTTTTATTATTCCATCTAATTACAGGACTGTTGCTCACTGAGTTTTTGGGATGATCAATGCTCTATTCAACAGTAGAGTATTATACTGTTTTATCGTCTGTGCTGATACTTATGAATAATTATTATTATTTTTTTTACCAGCTCCTGAACAAAATCAATAGTTAAGGTAACCAGATCAGATGATTTGACATATCATGTAATTATACAGGTAAGAAATTGAGAGCTACTTGTGTTGTAAGAGCTTATTCTTTGTTAACTGAGACTTTCATCTAGTAAAATATTTGTAGTGATTTCATGGAAAGGATTCAGTTTACAAACTTGCCTTAGGACAAATTGAGTTGAGATTTTTACAGTAACCGTTTCTGACTTAATTAATTGTGTCAGGGCACAGTTATCCTAAAGAGATCCTAACTGTAATATAAAAGGGTAATTTTAATAGATGCTTTCTACTTTACAAAATAATGATACAGAACACTCTGTCCTTAAAAAGTCTGCAAATAGGATAAAGACAAAAGATTTCTTTGGCTATAAAAGGAGCTTTAGAACGGGAATTTTGGATTTAAGTCCTGTTAATGTAATGAACACTTTATTTCTTCCTCTAGAAAACTGTGATATCAAGGCTTCTGGTCTCACAATTTAGTCAACATGCTCAAGGATTACTCACTGTAAGGCTTTCACCTGATAGCTATTGCAGCTATTATATATATTATACTGCTAAAGTAACAGTTGTGTTTAGGTATCTTTCTTTGTCTCAAAAGAGGTGAAACAATTTGCTATGTATATAACAGAACAGTTTGCTATGTATATATCTCTTACAAAGACTTACTTCAAAAGTAAGCTTGTGTATGCAAACTGCTTTGTGTTGACCTCTATGCCTTGTCTATCTGATTACCTCATCTTCTGGGTGATTAATAAGCTGCCATCTAGGCTCATGTGATCCCTCATGCTCCTGAAGACATGTTCCAGCAAATTTGATCGGGGATATTCTCAGAGTCTTTTCAAGATGATGTGCAGATATTTCCACCGTGTTGAGGAATTAGCCCCTAGAGCTGTTCAAGAAACATTTAGGTGTTGTACTAAGGGATACAGTTTAGTGGGGAAATACTGGTGGTAGGTAGACAGTTGGACTAGATAATTTTGGAGGTCTTTTCCAGCCTCGGTGATTCTGTGATTCTGTGCACATACAAAACAGAACTGGCTGCCTACATCATATTATACATGCACATATCTATAGCTGATTTCTTGCAGTGATCATGTTACTAAGACATTAAAAGGGAAAAATTTTTTAAAAAATCAATAATCAAGGTTGTCTGAAATACTTCTGAAGATTGAATACAACACAAATGAGGAAACGGAGCTTTAGCCATTTTTACTACATCTGTAGTAAAAGCTCGATGGGGCATGTTTCATTTTACTTGTTTGCTGTCTTCCTTTTGTTTTATTTAGTCATTAAGGATTTAGTGACAACGCTGTCTTTTTAGTGAACTACACATTTGAATGTGATCAAAAGCAGAGATCTTGCAGAGATAGTAAAATATATATACATTAAGAAAACAGAGATGGAGAAGAAGAGTATTTTTTATCCCAAGTATTAGTAAAAGAAAAACAAATGGGGAAAAAAAAAAAAAAAGAAATAGAGTGTCAAAGCTGGGATCTTAAAACACCAGACCTATGAATTCACTGAGAAACATAAAAGCAATCAACAAGTCACTGATTTCCTAATTTTAAATGCTATTTTAAGTTGAAGACAGGAGGGAATTAATGGGCTCATTCCCTTCAAACACATGAACAGAAGATGTTATGGTCAGGTGTATATAAAGTGCATATCTTAGCAGTCTGTGGTCACTTCTGATATCTCTAATAACTTTGTAATACGTTGCCTAGCTTCCACTTAGTAATTTTGTTGTGTTTTTTCATTAACAAAGAGAATCACTTTCATCATTCAAGTATGTTGTAATTTATTTTCAATGTATACATCCTTGTCAAATTGAATTTGTCTCCAAAAAAACCCAACAAGATTCTTAGTTAGTTAGGGCAGCACAAGAAAATGTTTTTACGGACTTGGAATCTACTTTTCACACTGCAATAGTCTTGCTAAGCGCCTATAGGGAAATCACTTTGTAGCCACTTTCCTCATGTACGAAATGCTTTCAGAGCTGCTGATGAGAAGTTCTGTATGATACAAATAGAGTTATATTAGCACACACTGTTTTCCAATCCGACTGAAAAAAATTGAGATTTGAATTTATTTTCTAAACCCGTTTTTGCTTTAACAGATTATTCAAGTACAGGCAGAATAAAAGAATTGGCAAAGACAAGACTATTCAAGAAAAACAATTGACCATGATGTCATGTTACATGAAGAAATAAACTCCTGCATTAATTTAACATGAATATAATTGGAAAGTTGCATGGATCATCCAATGCTTTGTTTACTTTGCAGGTTTTTCATTTTGAAAATATGCAAACATTATTAATAATGCAGCAAAAATTGAGTAAATTACAAAGGTAAAGAATAAAGTTGTTTAGAAAAAACATTCAGAAGTTGATTTCCTGTTTCTTTCTTCTATAAACTATGGAATATATTGCTGTGAATTTGGTAATCTCTTTTGTGGGAAATGGTATGGGCAAAGGGTGAAGTGATAATCCTCTGAATAGCAGAGAGAGAGTGAAAGACAAAATGCATTAGGTAATTTTTTTTTCTGATATATTGACCACTGTATCTAATATATGTGTGAACATATATTCTGGATGTGAAAATCTCATATATTAGGATTCTAATATTTCTCACACCCCGGAGCCCTGCATCCCTAAACCTGTAGGTGGGGACCGGGGAGGTCAATCTCCCCCCCCACTGTACGGGCAGAGCAAGTCTGAGACCGCCTCATGAGACTGAATGTGTACAAGTCTATGGGATGGCGTGCATCCCAGGGTTCTGAAGGAGCTGGCTGAGGTGGTTGCCGAGCCGCTCTCCATCATATTTGAAAAGTTGTGGCTGTCAGGTGAGGTCTCAGATGACTGGAGGAAGGGTCACGTCACTCCCATTTACAAAAAAGGGAGCAAGGAGGACCCCAGGAAAATGATTATTGAACTATCTTGATCAAATTAAGCTATAGAATTGAATCAAATCCATCCAGAAATGCCTGCTCTCTGTTTGCAATCATCTAGTAGTCCCTGTTCTTCTCAGTCCCTTCTTCTCCTTACACATCCTGTTCCTGGCAGGATTACCACAGTTAAAGACCACAAAACTACAGATTTATTTAAACTGCTTTTTCCAAAATGAGATGGGATAATACAAACCATTTAATGAGGAACTTCATTATATGTTCTACAGAAAGATTTCTCACTGGTCTTGCCAGAAAAAAAAAGAACCTTCCCCTCATTACTTGTGTCTTTCTGACTCAGCCAGGCTTTCATGTAAAAATAACACTAAGCTCACAAACTTATGATGGAATGGCAGTTATATTTGGCACAGGTTTATTGCCTCTTGCTGGTTATTTTTGGAACCCACAAATCAGCTTTTAACATGAGTGGCAGAGTAGCAAAAACAGAAAAAAATGTTCATAGTTTGAATTTTTCTGAGGACACATGAAGTATTGGCAAGGGCTTAAAAGACAAATATTAAACAAGGAGCATGTATGTACACCAGTATATATGTTTATACACTGGTATACATGTGCTACACCTCTGGGGCTTTCTTCAGTTTCTCAAGAATTCACTTGTGAAGAAGGGACAGATGCTGGTACAAAACAAACAAACAAACAGAGGTATTTCTTTTTCTGAAAAAGTCAAATCTTGTTTCATCTAAACATGCACAGTAACTTTGCTTTTCCTTGTAAGATGCAGCAAAATTCAAAAGACAACAATACTTGTGTTAAGAAGTTCTTAACGTGATTCATCGACAAATCCTTCTCTTACATTTCATTCCTAAGATCTTTTCAGGATACTAGCAATCCAACTTCATTTCTTAGAGCTAGCCAATTTAGATTTTCATCCATTGTTAGTAGTTACTGTTAAGTTCCTAAAGTCACATTTTTCTCTTAATTGCAAACTGTCTGATCAGAAGGCTTTCTGAGAATTTGCAAGTCTTAGTGACTTAGGTGGTATCTCTGGGTTCATAGCTTTTCTGAAAAAACTAAGTTACTATTGTTTTGGCTCTTAATGATAGATTTGAGAACCTGAATAAAGACAAGGCTGTTATCTTAAACACGTAAAGTAATGTATGTGTTGTACATCATGCTGTTATTTTAACGTCCAGAAAGGAAAGAAAAAAAAAAAAGAAGAAGAAAGAAAAAGATTGGGAAAATGACTTCCTGGGCAATAAAATAATAACTGCTGTACCATGATCATTCTAGTTAGTTTGCAGGCATTTAAATGGAATACAAATTAAGATCTTGACTCAAACACTATCATGTCAAAAGACAAATCTCAGCAAATAAATTTTCCATTGCTATTTTCTATTGTTGATATAAATCTGGATTATATTTGGTATGATATCTTGGGTAGCTGATGGATTATGAAAATCTGTAGAAAGAGTAAATGCTAACCTCTCACTCTTCTCCTTTTGATTTCCAAGATTCTATCATTTAGGTAATATTAAACTAAATTTAAAAAATCTCCTACTCTGATGTTGTTGTAATAGCAGCATTTTACTCTAACAGTTAGTTGTTAAAAACACTCCCAACTAGCCATACGCACAAATGATCTCCTTCCTCACGCTGTTCCTATCCCTGAATTCCTTATTTTCAGCGTAACACAATCCAGCTCATAGCTATTTGAAATATTTTCTGTCATTCTCACCATCAGCTATTTAGACAAGACTGCTTATCAACTTTTCCTTCCTGATACAAATGCTTATCCTAATGGTAGTGAGTTTCCTCATCTACCATATCCCCACAGGTTGTGTTTACTTTTCCTGGTTGACAGGCACTTCAAAATGAAGCTGAGCATTGAACATAAAAGTGATGGATGTTTTTAATGTATCACAGGAAGAAGAGGTAGAAGGAAGACGTAGCAGGGAATAAAGAAGACCTGGGGAGTGAGAAAGTATAGTAAGGACAAGTAGAAGATTAATAGAATATAGAGCAGTGGCTTGTCTACTACAGACCCTCTCAGCTGTTGCTGACAATGAATAAAAGCCACCAGCTTGTCATGTATTTGTGTACCTGCATATAAAATCTCTGGGCTCTTCTGCGTTCATGTTTGAAAGGATGCTGTTTGATTCCAGAAAGTAGTCATCCAGGCAAGAGATGGAAGTGACACAAGGAAGCACAGAAAAATTACAGTGAAGAGACATATTTTGTGGATAGAAAGGATGAAGAGGTGGCAAGATGTATCTGAGTTTTTACAGGTTGAGTCAGTCGGAAAACCAAGTCAAAGCATACTTTCTTAGCTCTGCTCGTATGCCCTGAACAAAAAATATTTCACACCTCTCCTAGCTTTTCCCCTCAATCATTTTTTTTCCAATAAACAATTTTATTACTAGGAAACGTGCAATAAACAGAATTTTTTTGTTCAACTTTCAACCATTATCAGATACTGGCAAATTCTAATAAAAGCCTTGATAAGTCCTTGACATTTTCCACTCCTTTGACTTCTAGAAAATTTTTCATCTACCATCAAACATCAATGTAGATGACAATCTATATTGGGTACATAACCAGGTACATAATCTGTATCAAGTACATAATATTCATTTTTCTGAAATATTTCTTTGTGACTACTACTGTTTCTTTTGCAGAAAGAATCCGTGTGATGATGATGTTCTCTGTGACACACTGTGTAAAGAGACAGTGCTATGTAACTTAATTTCAATATATACTGACTTTATCAGAGGGGAAGTTAACAGCAATGTTTATGTGGTAGCTTGAATCATAGAATCATAGAATCTCAAGGTTGGAAACGACCTGCAAGATCATCTAGCCCAACCACCCTCCCATTCCCAGTACCACAAGCTACTAAACCATCTCTCGTAGCTCCTCACCCAGATGCCTCTTGAACACTGCCAGGGACGGCGACTCCACCACCTCCCTGGGCAGCCATTCCAGTGTCTGACCACCCTCTGAGAGAAAAAGTTTCTCCTAATATCCAACCTAAACCTCCTCTGGTACAACTTCTGGCCATTTCCTCGGGTCCTACTATTTGCCTGGGAGAAGAGGCCAGACCCTTTTTCATCACAACCTCCCTTCAGGAAGTTGTAGAGTGCAATGAGGTCTCCCCTGAGCCTCCTCTTCTCCAGACTGAACAATCCCAGCTCCCTCAGCCGCTCCTCATAAGACTTGTGCTCCAGACCCCTCACCAGTTTCGTTGCCCTTCTCTGGACATGTTCCAGGGCCTCAATGTCTTGTAGTGAAGGGCCCAAAACTGAGCACAATACTCGAGGTGCGGCCTCACCATTGCTGAGTAGAGGGGGATGATCACCTCCCTGCTCCTGCTGGCCACACTATTTCTAATGCAGGCCAGGATGCCGTTGGCCCTCTTGGCCACCTGGGCACACAGTTCTGGGGTTCTGGGGTAACATCAGCTCTCCCTTCGATGCCAGTGTTGGAAAAAAATCTTGTCTTGGAGGATGAAAGAGATTATTCTCAGACTTGGTGCAAACATTAACACCATCTTCCTCCACTGAAACAACCTGTGTTGCTGTACAGACACTTTATAAAGATACAGCAGCCTGTTTAACCACATCAAACGTCAGTGTTGGCATTTAACCTGATTGTGTAGAACCCCGAAAGATTAGAGCTTGTTTTGTTTCATGGCAGGATTTCAGTGTACAGACATCTCAATTAAAATCCCTTCAATGCCAGAGTATTTAAACAAATTGCTGTGTAATTTCAAGTGATACAGTATGATGTAACTGAATTTAAAATAGGATGCCAAAAGTAGGGATATCCCAAAAGTAGGAATGTAAATTCAATTTACTTACCTAGGGGGGAGAGGAGGGTCAAATAAATAAATAAATAAATAAATAAATAAATAAATAAATAAATAAATAAATAAATAAATAAATGCCTGGTTTCAGCTGTAGAAGTGATAATAGCACACAGATATTTGGTCATTGCTGAGTGATGGGAGTGCACCTGGGGCCAAGTGCAGGGCAGAGCTGTGACCATGATTTGGGGTGGAGCCAGGACAGGTGCCTGAATTAGGAGGGGGGATTATTCCGTATAATTTGACACCACACAGAATGTAATAAAATTGTGGGAGGCAGTTAAAGGAAGTCTGCTGTATGAGGGGAATGCTGTGTGATTTTCCAGAGACCTCCTGTTGCCAGCGGGTTGTTGTATTTATGTTGCACACTGATTGGTAGGTGATGAATAGTTGCACTGTGGCTTTATGTTTTATTATTAGATTAAATTATTATATTAAATTATTACTTTAGTAAATATGTATTATTTATATTAAGAATTTTAATATGGATAGGTAAAAATAGGAAAAGACAGAACTTGTTTTAGCAAGGGTTTGAACTTGATGATCTCCAGTGGTCCATTTCTAACACCTACCACTCTGTGAGTCTTAAATAGAATATTCTGGAAACTCAGTTGATTTCCTAAGACTACCGTTGTCTACTTGTGTTATTTAAAAAACAACAAGTGAACAAACAAAAAACTGTTGCCTTATTGTGGTTCAGAGCTGAAAGCAAGTGTAAAAAATGCACTTGTGTGGCACTAACAATGAAAGTCTGCATGTTACAATTATACTGGAACTCTACTTTTGAAAGTTTTGATTCAAATGAAACACATTAATTCCTAAATTTCTTGTTCTTCTGATTAGTTGTATTCTTGTACTACAGTGAATTGTGTCAGATACCTCCTCCAGCTGCACTGAGTTGACTTTTGATGAAGAGAGTGAAGTCAGAGATTTCCTAAGCATGCATTTACTAAGAATGAATTATGTCGAAGCAATTTGACTTCCTCTTTTGACAGGAAAGGCTGATGAGGAAGAAGCTGTAGTTGTACTTTGTATTGACTTCAATAAGGATTTTGTCATTGTCTTGTGATAAACCTATAAGCAATTTGTAGCCTGTGTTTCATGAACTGTAAAACAGTTTGAAAACTTAATTTGAGCAGAAGTAGTGATTTTTTTAAAAAAAATTAAATGAAATGCTGATTTCATGCAGTTTTGCAGTAGACCTAATTCTGACCCATATTTCCAGTTATGCTGTGTGATAGAGTAAATGGTCCATTTATGAAATGCATAGATGGCACTATAGGGGATGATGCAAATTCTGTAAGAGCTGGAGAGAAATTTAGAAATGTCACATATGACACGTGGATGGAAATTATTCTGCTCTATTTAGTGCTGATGAGGCCTCACATAACTAAACTTAAAGGAAGTATAGATGTAGGCAAATCCAAGGGAGGATAGCTGGACAAGAGGTTTAGTAATAGTGACATTTTAAAAAAGGTGAGCATATTTAAACATTTTTACAAATGGGAACATGAAAGAGGAAGATGTGATATCTTCCACTAGAGAAGATACTGTGCTAAAAAGGACAGTAATTATTCTTTGTGCTGTGCTTGTGGAGCAGGGAAACAAAATACTAGTTTAAGTTATAGTAAGACAGATTTAGGGATATGTTGTAAAGACAAGGCAGTGAGAGGAGCAAGGTTCTGATGACGACTGTGGAGGTTTTTCACTGGAGTTTTTAAAAATAGGTTTGATATATACTAGGCTTTTTTTATACTTTCACTCCAACATTTGACTATTGAAAAACATTGCCTGTTTCTTCTTAAGACAGCCAAATTTGGATAACTGAAAAGGAAAAAAGATGGAGGAAATCAAAAGAGCAGATGTCTTTTTACCTGTTCTGGCTATAGAAGAGTGTTGGCTTTATCCCTCCACCTACTGCTGATCTTGTGGGGATATGATGCTAGACTGTGTCTTTTTCCTCACTTTGGTTATTTTACATGGTAGGGCTTCTGCTGCTTAGAACTGTACATTGCAATTGAACATATAAGTGTATAGCTTTATTCCAGTTATCCAACACATACACTTGGATTACCTAATTGCACTTTGTGAGCCTTTAGTATAATTTATGTCTGTTAGGTGTACTGATGAGTATATAAATGTACTTTGTTTCATGTAGATGTTCTTTCACTAAGGAAAGAAGAAATAGCTACTGGTGTTGGGTGTAGTATACGTGCAAGCATAAACTCTCACTGATTTTTCAATTGAACAATGACATTTTATAGCAGGGAGCACTTCAAGTCTCATACAGAATTGCACACTGCTGAAAACAGGGAGAGTACAAGAAAAAGGATGGCCACAGCACTGCCTTCTTTCCGTTGTTCTTTTGCTCTAGGAATCACCTATTAACTATCGTTCCAGCAGCTCTTTCTCTGCTCTTAATGTGCTGAGGTTATTTCCTAACAAAACAGAATGTGCTCATGTCAGCAAGATGGGAAGAAAAGAAAATGTGGAGGAAAAATAAATGATTTCAAGTTAAGTAAAAAAGGGAGCTCTGGGTCAAAAGCTTGAAAGTACTGAAGTGAGCAACCCAGAGGGAAAGTGAACAGGCATCATCTGTAACTCCCTGCATTTCCCATGGTTGTTCAAGGATGTGCAAGGTGAGAGAGAAGAAACTGTCCCGTCTGTGATGTTTCCTCTCATATCAAGTGTCTGCTTCCTGGTGCTCAGCAAGGCTGCTCTGATTGATGGAAAGATCCTGCAGTTTGTTGGAGAAAAAGATTGCAGGGAGTGAGTAGAATTGGATGGGAAAGTCTTCTCATCTGTATGGAAAAACAGAATGATAAGAGAAGAATGGTAAAGCATTGGTGGATTTTGGCAGAAGTTGAAGGAATATAACGAGCACTCCACGCTGCCCTATCAACTTGAAATTCTTATCTGCAAAAGGCAGGAGATGTATTGTGAAATCTGGGCATGGTAAATGCTCCAGACTACAGAGCAGTGCCCAAAGATTCAGAGCTCCTGCAGTGTTAGTGAAGGATAGTGCTGCAGGAGAGGGCAACTCAGGGCAGTGGTGACGTCTAGGGAAGCAGTGGTGTGAGAGATGATTTATTCCCCTTTCTCCTTCTCCCTTTCTTTGATCCAGTGCAAGGCAAGGAAAGGGCAGAGAAATCTGCAGGAATAGGATCTACATCCAGCATGGTCCCCTCCCAAGCAGCAGGGCTTTTCTGCCATGCATGCTTAGGACTGCAGTAAGTCTGCTGTTTATCTTTTCTAGTATTTAGAGCTGTAGTACACAGAATAAGAAAACTGTTTCTATAATTCCTTATGATTTATTTTAAAATAACAATCAAGTTTGCACAACATAAAAAAATATACAGTACGTTGTACGTTCATTAATACTTAGAAAAAAAATCTGTTCTTGCTCTCCTGCCAACAGCAGCTGTGCACACTCCAGGCTTTGCTTATGTAACATCAAAAAACTCATTGTCCATGTACTGTGAATTGGAATCAATATCAGTATTTATTTACTAGTTTGAGACTCTTACTCTGAAGAATCAGCCAATGGTCCCAGCAGAGCAGTGGTCCCAGAAAGATTAAAAATGTATGCATATAGTAAAAATAGTGCCCTACTCAGCCTGTGAATAGAGACGAGTACAAGGACCTTGAACAAGTGAGACTCCCTCAATGATATCTTGTATTCAAACACCTACTTGCACCACCAGGCAAGTGAAATAAGTTTCTGCATGATATTATTCCACTTCCTTAGAGCTATGAGATTTTAATTAGTAAAGGAAGAGAAAAATATCATGTAAAGTATCCTTGCACATCCCAAAATTTCTCAGAACCTGAGTGAAACTTTTTCCCTGCAAGAGATTACAGGAGTCCCTTGTACTGAATAAGACATGCATCAGGATTATTCACTTCACAGATCTCTTCACTGTTGCAAGAACAGTCTGAGATACAAAAATTTTGATCCATTTTCTGGAAGAAAAACCAAGTTTCCTCTTCCAATGAGCAGACATCTTGTGTGATAGCTGTCTTTTTTAGTGGTCCTGGTCAGTGAGGCTAGAGCAAATAGAGAGTTTAGTTACTTTTAAGGTTTATCAGTTTATTTTTCTGTTAGATCAAAAAAAAAAAAAAAATCCATCCAATGGGATGAAACACAGAGGCTGGTAGAGGAAGATGAGATAAGAAGATCCACTCTGATACCTGAGTCTGACGTTAGTGATAAGGCATCTGTCCTAAGAAAAAGGACACGGTTACCTGAGCGGAACCTTGTTTTCATCCAAGTGCATACTAATATAAGCTTTACCTGGGAAAAAAATTTCACATATATTGCTTTGGGATGTCTGAGGAACAAAGTAGAGGATCTGGAACATACACTTTCTTGTTCAAAACTCTACATTCCCTATGTATAGTCCTACACTCTATCTGCATTTCAACAGCTGTAAACTTCAGCTGTAGCATAATTATTCTCTGCAAAAAGTAACTGAGCACTCCTCAACATTTTAACTGTAAAATTTTTACTTTTATGGAAAATAACATTCTTTTTAAAAATCCATTCTTATGTAATTCTGTGATTTCTAGTTCCATTAGTATACAAAATTAATCCCATTCCCCATATAGTCCCAAGACTTGAAATACAAATGCATACATTTTGCATTTAGAAAGATGCATTTGCAGAAGATACTGTGCTAATATTAGTCTCTAATAACCTAGCCGTCCTTCTCCTTTTAATCTTGAATCACCCAGCCTGACTACTTGTATTCTATACAGGTTGCTAAAGAATTACAGATCCATTTTGGGCAATAGCTGTTATGTGTTGAGCTTGATGTGAAATATAGGAGCAATAATGATGCTCCTTTACAGCTCCTAGCAGTGATTTCCAGCTCTCGAATCTCAAAGCATGCTCTAGCCTCATCCTTGTACTTTGTCCTCTATTAGGACAAGACAAGATTTGCAGTACCTTCCCTTCCACAAATCCTATTTGGTATATAAAGGAAATCAGGCCATGTGTTGAAGATGAGTGCTTTGCAATGCTCCAGTTGGGAACTTGTCTGGGTAATTATAAAGAACTACACTGTTTAGAAGAATGCTGCTCTGCACACCAAAAAGTAAGACCATACCTATATTTGGACAAATTACTTTAGGTTGCTTTTTGAAGTGCTAATCATGGTACTGTAGCAACCTTTAAACTTGATTGAGTTCACAATATGAGGGTAAATAAGAAAAGTGCATGAATTGCTGAATGAAATACTGCAACATTAGAATAAGAGGAGATGCACTGAATTAGTGAAATACACTGAATACTTATCTCTATTCAGTTTAGAAATAATGATTTGTATAAATGGAAAAGCCACCTGATAGTATTTCAAAAGAAGTGAGATTTCTCTTGTACACAGACTGTAAGGACTCTTTTGTTACCTCAAAAAGAAACACTGGTTGACACTTCTCCAGGAAGACAAGAGGAAAGAAAGTTAACTACTAGTAATACCTGACAGTTTATTGTAGCACCTCTGGAAATAGTTTTATTCTAATGCCAGCAGAAGAAGGTGGCTTGAACTCGAGGGTAATACTTCTAATCAGGAATGCCAGCAGCATTGCGATGGCTTATCTCTAGAAAAGTTTGGAGCATTGCTTTGACAGTTTTGTAATGTAATGAGTGAAGTTAAATCACACAGGAAGGAGAAGAGTACCATTTTGATTCCTACTAAAAAGATAGTAATAAAAATAATGGCTGTGAATTTTATCTTTTTTTATAAGTTTCAGTTCCACTGATGCATGTTTTCTCAGCATTTATGACTCATCTGGAGGTCAAATGCTTATGTGACAGGGACTGTTAGACTCACTTGATAGTCTGGGCTCCTGAAAGACACAAACAAGCAGTACCAATGAAAGTGGGCTGCAGTAAGCACACTAGAAAATTTACAGTTCCTTTTTGGACATTAATCTACCTCTTGGCTCATAGAGAATGCCTTTTTCCCCATGGTTTTTCCTACCATGAAGGTATAGGAGTGTGTCTTTGTACTGTCCTCTGAGCTAAGCAAAGTGAAGAGAATTAGACTAGAGCATACAAATCAGGAAAGCATGGAGGAGACAAGGGATCTTTCTGGCACAGTATGACAGAGTATAAGATCAGTACTTGAGAGATGAAAGAAACTGTTCCAAGCATTGTAGAGCCCTGATGTAGCACAGACACTAGGCAGATGTTTGTAGCACTTGCTCCACTGCCAGATTCTTCTGTTGTTTCTGGGCGATCATCCATTTACTCAGCTACAAGGTTTTTCTCTCCTGTGTGACAGATGCTGATATCTATTTTGGCAACAGTCCTTCTGTTTCACTTCATTGCTCTTCCTCCTTTAAAGAGAAACTTATTTTCCTACATATTATTTCAAAATGGCTGTCAATGACTGGTGCCCTGCATTTTCTTCCAGCATGTTCCAAATGTGTGACTTGGAGAAATAATCAAAAGAAATAAGGATCAAGAATCCCTGAAAAGAATCTGAACTGAAAGAATCCTATTATTTCTGACAGATGCATAAATGAGCTCTGATAGAGATCAATACACCATACAAACTTATCAGGAGATTGTTATCCTACAAAATCCTAAATAATATCAATTTCCCTATAACATGTCTTGCATAAGTTTCTAAATACATTCCAGAAGTCAAAAGTAAAAAAATCTCCTATTGGAAGATCTGATTTTTAAATTTCTTTTCAATCATGCAAATCAGAACATGTAGATATTTTCTTCACATCATATAATCTAAAAAGTCAGCAGTATAATTCAATTTCAAAGTGCACAGAATTTATTGATAAAAACTAAGTGCTACTGCTCACTGCATAGGATGAATCAAACTGCAGACTCTACACAGCGTGTACTATTAACTATGAATGCAAGCAAGTGAGAATATTGAAGAGGAAAATGGGATTTCCTTCCTTTTAACCAATAAATAAGCTCAACGAGGTGCTGAAAGTTTTGCTTCTATCTTAAGAGTGTTGGAGCAAGAAACTGTCAGTGTGATAAATGTAATTAATGAAAATATTTTGGGGACATTCTTTTTCTTTGTCTCTGCTTTTGTAGAACTTACTGCAGTAGTACAAGAGGCAGCAAAACCTTGAAAATGAATTTTCTCTACTCAAACGTGTTGCTTGTGGTTTGCATGCTGCAGTGAATTCCCTGTAAGAAAGGCTATTGTGTATCATCGTGTAGAAAGAAAAGGCATGGAGAGATAGAGTCTTTTCTGTTAATTTGTCATTTGGCTTTAAGGTATAATGCAGTTATGACAAAGGTAATCATACTTCATTGTCCTTCACAGAAGAACTCTTTTGATCGTGTCTGAAATGTGTGTCAGGAGTGCAGATATGAAAAAGCGTTAAAATATAACTCAAGCAATGCTTGTAATGCTGAACATGATGCACTTCAGTATTGCCTCTGTAACTGGTATCTACGGATTCCTTCTGATAACAGTGTTAAAATGTGAATGAGGAATCTCTTATTTTTATCCCATTCTCCTTACTTACCTCGGTCAATGTCAGGAGAACATGAGTTTTATATTATTTTTTGTATAGCCTTTGTCATGAAAATGAAACATCAGGATGTTCATTTCCATCAGAAGAGAGCAAGACCCTTTTCAGAACTTCTGATGGAACACAGCTGATATGAATGCAAATTGCAGAAACATAGGTTGCAGGATAAATTCTAGAGATTTTTAGGAAAAGCATATTTATCTTAAAAGTTTTCATTGCTAAAACAGTATCAGTAGCATGTTAGTGAAGCACTGGCACAGGGTACCCACAGAGGGGGTGGGTGCCCCATCCGTGGAGACACTCAAGGTCAGGCTGGACAGGGCTCTGAGCAACCTGATGTAGCTGTAGGTGTCCCTCTTCCTTGCAGGGGAGTTGGACCAGTTGATCTTTAAGGCTCCTTTCCAACTCAAATGATGGTATGATTCTATTTATTAAGATTTTCACAAGCTCCAAAATGAATTAGACAAAAAAAATTCACAGTCTGCAATTAGCCCCATATGCAAATAAATACATTTAAATATTTGACTCATTGTCTTAGTTCATATGAAGGAATGATTACTTTTTAAATTATGCATACCTCCCCCTCAGCAATGTAGGAGGGGTTCTCATCTGACAGTCCTAATCATCAGAATTCCTGGGCTGAATCAAACAGTTGTAAAGGGCTCATGATGTAATATTAATGGTGCTTCTCTTTGCTGCATGTACCACAGGCATTTTGATGTTTTGTTTATATGGTGATGATGCTAATAGTCTAGGTGCAAGAAATGGTAGCACATCATGGTTCTTTAATTTTTACAACCACTAGACTGAATAGAGTGAAAGTGTTTGTTTTTGCTACAAGAAAGCCCTGTGATTTGCTCAAAACCTGAAAAAAAAAAAATAAAAAAAAATCCATGAAAAACCAACCAAAAAAAAAACAAAAAACACATGTGGCAATACATATTCTTCTGCTTTAAAACTGAATGCTAACAGTATCTGCCTGATCTGATCAAGCTTGGAGGGACCAAAGTCATTTTATTTTTACTCTCTCCCATATTTAGCCTTCCTCTTAATGTGTCCCTTTGTCGTACAGCTGCTATCATTAAACATCAATCCTACTCCTTCAGGGAGAATTCATATACGTGCTTTGCACTATCCAAGTGAGTATCTCCGTAACTCTGTTCTTTAATCTTCACCGTCACTACCACCTGTTCCTTAATTTCCCAGTCAGCCTGATAAACATGATGCAGTTGTCCAGTCAGCCATCACTAAGCAAATCACATTGAACAAACTTCTTTCCCCTCTCAGCAGAACCCTGCAAAGTTTACTTCCTTTCCACTGCTGTGGAGGGAAATATTGTCTTTGAAAATTTATATAAAGCAGGGGTGTCCAATGCCTAGGAGTAAGCTGGATTGAAACTCAGGAATTTATGTTTCCAGTGCACTCACCTAATAACTAGGAATGACTGTAGTGAAATACTGTGACTCCCTATAAATAAATATTCTGAAATCAACTGAAGAAGTGCCTAATATCAGTATAAAAGAACTTGAGGGAATAAGATTCTAATTTTTCTTGGCTACTATTTTAGCAGTTTAAGCCATTTAAGCGAGTTGATTCTTTCACACTGAACATCCTGCTTTATGTTTTATCCTTTTAATCATGCACAATTGGAAGGGATTTTTATTACATTCTGGCCTTATCACTTGAGTCAATTAACATGGGAGTTGAGTAAAATCAGTGATTCCTGAGATGATAATTGCTCACCGGAGATAAAGAAGCAAAGTAACAGGACTCCGGGCCCTGAAACATTAAGTGAACACTCCCCCTTCTCTGATGCTGGTAGAGGATGCCTTCCAGAGCTCTGTCAAATAATTACAAGTTAGTTCCTGGTCTGGGAGCTATAGATCTAAACCAGGAAACCCTGCTGTGCATTCTGTAACCTATATTTTTCTGTTCAAAGTCAGCTTTGATTTCATAATGCTGGCAGGGTCTACTAGTGCAGTAATTTAAGTTTTTGTATTTAAAGAGACTTACCAGTAATATTCCTAGGATTTCTTGGGGAAAACATGTCTTACAAAGATGCACTTTTTCATCTTAGAGATGATGGGCATTTTTGCCAAATATTTCAGTTGAACTGGATGATATAAATAGAGAACAATTTAAAAGCATCTCAGCCTTCAGTTTGCTTGTCCACTTTTGTCCGACACTCCTCCTCCCCAGCACTCTCAAACACTTTATATTTGCATGAAAAAAGGGTCTATTTATTCTATCTGGTCTATTAGTATGATGAGTTCCACAAGCGTGGCAAAAAGCAAACTTTTGCCACTGGTTGGAAAACTTCATTCGCATTCAAATGAGAAACCACTTTGTGTGCTTTTTGGCAGCTCCCCTTCTCCTGGTCTCTTAATTCTTTGGATAAAAAATAAAAAGGGAAAAGCAAATTCCTTCTCAGTTCTCTGAAGCTGTTCCTTGGAAAATTCTATTTTTAAAGCTGATATTCACTTGTCTTTATATATCCATCCCATGTCTGTTTCCAGCACAGTTTTCCCCCCATTATATCAGAGCCATCCTGTTCCCATTTCCTTTTCTAACAGTTGAACTTGCGAAAGGCGCTCTGCTCATTTAATCACTGCTTTGTAACTCTGTATACATAGCCAATTAAAATGAAGCAATCAAAGTAAATAACTGAGCTAACCCTTTGTCTGACAAAAAGGCAGTTGCATGAAGAAGAGCACAGAAAGGGCAGAAGGAACTACTTATAGGCTAGACGCAGTAAAGATTTCTAGTATTGGAGTGGGAACTTCATGTAAAGGCAACTGCTATCTTTGAAGATCAACATAGTGGATCCAGTTATTGTGATTTTTATCTGCTTATGACAGTTTTCAGTGTTGCATATGTAATTCCTTTCTTGCTTGTAGGAAGAAGTAAGTGAACTTTTGAACAAGAGACTATTTCACAACATCTAGTGTTGATAGGCAGAATTGCTATTTTTTTATTCCTCACGTTTGGCTAGGAAGTCATGTAGGACAAGATAATATGGTGTTTTCTTGTCATACATCCTGAGGCTACTTACTTTGGATATCAAGCGGGTACGCAGGGTGCACAGTCAAAAAAGAGAAGTTTCACATGGCAGAGGACAAATCCTTCTAGTTGCTTATCTATGTTGGAAATCCATACAGATCACAAACTTGAGGAGAAATCTTATTTTCAAAAGTATTTTGGAGTCAAATCCTCAGTGAGTGCAAATGGGCAGGTACTGGAGAGAATATTCTGTGTTTGATTAGCACAGCTCACAGCATTTATACAGATTGGGACTGATGGATAGTAATCTCCAATATGTTATTTTCAGAAACTTGTCTTCTAGAGAATGGCAAATTCAAAGGACATACAAATACAAGAATACTCTACTCACGTGGGAATTAAAGAGTTTTCTTTCCTAAGTATTTTCTGCAAAAAAAACCTCTACATGCAGCAGTGTTCTCTCTTACCTTAGACTGTCTTTGAAAGATGTGTTATACTTGAACGTTTTGCATCAGGCTATAGGTGAAAGTCATGGCTGGTACTGAAGAAAATACTTCTTGTCAGATGAGAAAAATACACCAAGAACCAGGTTTTACAAGTTGCATGTATCCAGGTGAGAGCTTTAGTAGTGACAATAATAATATTGTTAATGGATTTTCTTTTTGTTTGTTTGTTTGAAGCTGATAAGCAGCTGCTAAAGCTCTATCCCAGATTCACCAGCAGGTGGGTGACAGCAAAAAACCTACAGCTGTGTTTACTGTGGCTCTCATTTATTTTGAATTATTTATAAATAGCACTAGCAGCAATTTAGGTGTTATCAAATTGTATGTATGCTCTTTAAATGATTAGCTATTTTTTTCTCAACATGTTCTAACTGAGAAGGTAGTAGCTAGATTGAAGATAATGTCAGACGTGCACAGTACAAGTCTTTTCAGACCTGTGACTCCTGTCAACAATAATGAAATATTGAGAGAGCTTTTTAAGAGGAAATTCAGCTACTGCTTTAATTTAAACAGTGTGCTGCAAAACACAAGACCTCACAAATATTCCTCAAGCAGCGCCATCTGGGTATGTCACAATTTTGACAGAAAAGTAACCTGGAAATGTAGTGAGCTGAAGTAAGACTTATTGTACCATCTCAATTTTGTCCTCATCTGGGACATACTAGTAACTTGTTATATCATCCCAAAATAACAACAAATGATTACAGCATGTCAGTCTCCCATTAAATAGAGGCCCCATTCAATGGTGCATCATCAGTGTCAATGTGCTATTTGTGCTTTTGAAGTTCTTTTTTCCATTCTTGGAATGCCTAGATATTGTGACAGCCTGGAGATGACCATTTTGATTAGTCATTCAATCTGTCATTTATCATTTGTTGCTCTATACAGCTTTTCATTCCAGCTGTTAATATCTGAACAGACAGGGTTTTCTTTTTTTGTGATTCATTTCTCATGCTCAGAAGATATTTGTTATAAATATCTCCAAAGGTCTGCAATGCAATACGTTATCCTAAAATTCTCATTGCCAACAACACAATCAAAAGAACTGACAGAGAAGACACCTGTCCTACTGCACTGCCCAATCATGTCTTGTTCTTACCTTGTCCTCCCCTGCATGTCTGAGAGCATCACCTGTCCTGTTTTCTAGATTACGAGCACTCTGGCAGAATGTAGCAGAACTTGATCTAACGATTTGCCCATCACTGCCAAGTGCTCTAGACATTTGATTGAGATTAAAGGCATTTCTGTCCCAGAGATAGACTGAATCCGTGGCAATACTGTAATAAACTAATACCTAAAAAGTGAAGAAAGGTTGAGGATCTGGAATTGTAACCAGTGCTCTCTGTTCTTCAAGACAAGGATAAAAGAGAGCTGTATACACTACAAAAAAAAGCTTTTAGCAAGAAAATACCAATAACATTTTCCTTTTACAGCACTAGATTTTTATTTATTTATTTATTTTACTGCATAGATTGACATATCAGTGGTGGAGCCAGTTCTCCTCCATAAGAGCAGAAGGAACTTCTCCTTCAAAGACAGTAACAGTGTGTCAGGAGCTGGGACCTCTGGTACACAGAGTAGGGGTACCATGTTAATATTTCAGTTGCATCCATTCTCTGATCCTTGTTAGTTCTGTCCCATAAAGCAAGAGGAGCTAAGAGCAGAGCAGGGGTGATGTAGACCCTTTGTATTTGAGTGTAAAAGTTATAAAGAATAAGGAAAATTCCACCCGTGAATTCACTGGAGCATGCAGTCTGATGAACAGTCCACGTAAACAGAAGACTTGTGATTGTCCTCAATTAAAGGTGGCTGTGACATCACTCTTGGCTCTTCCAGGGAAGGAGATTGCTGGGCAAGCAGCAGTGTCTGACTATCAGGGACAACGAAAAGCAAGCTCCGTGCCACTAGACTTCCTGTCACAGGTTCGTACTGGAAATATCTTGCTTCAATAAATACTGAGCAGGCTGCTAACTCTTAACCCTGCTTCTGTATTTTCATCACTTTATCTAATTGCTTTTAATTTATTTTCCAGATTTGCTGTAGGACTGTGTTTCCACAGCACAGGCTTTAAATAGATCAGTCCCCTTGCAGCCTTTCAGAGTTCAATGTGCTAATTTGCATTTTACAGTAATACAGGAAGGAAAGCATAAAGATGCGGTCAGGGTAATTTCTAGAGCAGAAGATCTCATACAATATTATGGTAAGCTTTGCAATAACTGGTTCATTACATTAATTGTTTGTCTCTGTGCACATGTGAATATAATCAGTAGCCTTTAATTGAATACTTCACATTACTCCTGTGTTGGACATATCATGTCTCAATACATCAAGAAGATGAATTAGAAATTGTTAGAAATGTCCTAGTTTTGGCTGAGATAAAGTTAATTTTCTTCATAGTGGCTGGTATGGTGCTGTGCTTTGGATTTAAAACAAAACAGTGTCAATAATACAGCAGTGATGTAGTTTGCTGAGCAGTGGTTATACTAGTCAAGGGCCTTTTGGTTTCTCATGTCACCCTGCCAGGGAGGAGGCTGGAAGTGTACAAGGATATGGGAGGGAATGCAGTTGGGACATCTGACCCAAATGGGCCAAAGGGATATTCCATACCACATGACATCATGAACAATATATGGGAGTGGTTGACCAGGAGAGCTGATGCTGCTTGGAGTCTGGCTGAGCATAGTGCATCACTTGCTTTGTTTATTCTTGGTTTTGGTTTCTTTCTTTATTTGCTTATAAAGATGTCTTTACCTCAACCAAGGAGTTCTTGCTTCTTTCAGTTTTTTCCCCCATTCCATTGTGAGAGAGGGTGAGAGGACAGTGGGTAGTTAGTGAAAATGGGATAGAAAATCTGCCTTGGGCCTAGAGGAATGAGTTTGAGTTGCAAGTAAAAACAAGGTAAATGGGGTTCTTCCAGGAAAATGTCTACTCCAGTTTTCAGTTGGCAGTTCTCCAGAAGTAGAGAGCAGGTGAGCTGATCTCACCTCTGATCTTAATGAAAATCATTGTGATTTTGCATTTACAGGAAGTGAGTAACAAAGACTATGACCAGGATCAGCAGGACCTTAGCTCCAACCTGGTGGAGGAAAGGAACAACTGGGTTTCTTGGATGATGTGGCTTCAATGGCCTGGTGCATAGGAACCCCAGGAGTATAAAGCCACCAGTGCACAATATGCCACAATGCCATCAAGGTATAAAGGGGCAGAATCCATCTGTTGTATTTTTGGAGTGACAGGGGGATCCCAAGAGCTGACCATATTGGAGGCTGAAATGACTAACTGGGAAGGAGTGGACAAAACATCCCATGGTGTCTGGCCCTGAGGCCCTGTGCATCTGTGGCGTAGACTACCTCAGGAGAGGATACTTCAGGGAATTGAAGCTGCCTTGGAGATGGAGATATTAAGCAGCTGTCTACCTTGCCTGGTCTTTCAGAGGTCCCTTCTGTTTCATGGTTGCTGAGGGCCAGCATGCCAAATCAGATTGTTGTATTAAACCACAACAGTGTAGGAGAATGATTAAGCCAGAAACAAAGGTTCTAATTATTTCACACTACATGTTTGACATATTCACTAAACTGAGTTGTCAGGCTGCTGTTTTTGGAATTATCTTATGTCATTGGCAGATGACTGTTCTGTGATTTTTATGTCTACTGAAAATTCATTTTAACTAGAAAATTGTACTACCCTAAATTCACTTAGAAAAGCTCTTGAGCAACTTGGAAAGTGGTTGCTACTTTAATCTCTTAACACGTACTGAAACAATTCTCTATGCTTGATAAAAATCCATTGAAAAAAATTATATGGATGTATTTAATTCTTCAGTGCACATCACAGTATTGATGCATAGAAGATATTTGTTTTCTGTACTATGAACATAGATAATTAATAGAAAACAGAAGGAATAATTTGTTTTTATCTATCGTTATGTATTATAAACAGAGAGGAAGTTAATTGAAGTTCTTTTCCTTTTTTAAAACATGATACAACAAATCAGTAAGAACCAGTTACTGAAACTCAATGATACCTACCCGCTGAAATCCTCTTGAGGGGCTATCAGTCAAAACAAGTCTGGAAGATCCTTCAGCACTGAGATTAAAATCAAACAAAAGATGGCTTTCTTAAGGGGAAGGTGGATTCAAATATGTCTTTTTAACTGCAGTGTTTAATTTAGTGAAGGCTGAGGGTTTCATCTCACTTATTCCTGCTTTCCAGCCTCAGCAGTTCACAGACACCTTGCTGTGAGACAAAGGGAGTGAATGCTCTGTGGAAGATCTGAGGGAGTGGCAAATCACAGTCCTGGTTTCTGTGGCACAGCAGATATAGCAAAATGGAGCAGTCTCAATTCATTTGGTCCACACCTTTAATTTTAAGCTAAATCACATAAGACAATGAGAATTTCTATAGAAGCAGTGAGTGGAAGAGAGAATGGGGAGAAATCTCTTCTCCTGATGGAGCCCAGTTTCCAGTTATGCTTTCTTATTTTCGGGAATGAATAGGCTGAAAGAAGGAGCTACCCCATCCTCTTCTGCACTCTCAGGTGCACATACACAAAAGTCTATGACTATTAGTCCAAGCACTGAACAGAAAACCACTCACAATGAACTGTTTTGGTTACACTAGAAATGGATGAGTGATACCTGCAAAAGCCAAACTTCCACTGTGAAAGAGCACACACAAATTTAAATAGATACAATTGGCATTCTGTCACATGTCATTTCAGGCATGTCATGTTGCAGAGAGGGCCACTTGTGTCTAGGGCTGGTGGTATCCAGATTGTGTTTGTTATTACATGGTGCAGATGCTATGGGAACAGACAGCTGAACTTCAGCAACAGGAATAATGCTAATTTCTCAATAAGACAGCATTCCTAAAGATAAAACATGTATGTTCACTTTTACAGCAAAGTTCATAGCTGGTCTTTAGTGCCACATACTAAGCACATGGGCATATAATTGCCTATAAATAGGATCATAAAAACAACTATCATATATTAAATGCTTTTGAAGTCATTTACTGTTGAGCTATAAAAATATTACAAGCAATTAATGTAGTTAAAGTGACATTTAGGAAGTAGTTAATTATTTTCTCACCTCTTCTGTGTGTTACACAGGCAGAAGACAGAGAAAAGATGGGGAACAGTTGCAGAAAAACAGGATGTTGTAGTTTTGTGATTTCTGTTATTGATATTCCACATCATAACATCATGTCATGCACTGGGAGTTAAAGAGTTAATGTTTCAGGTCCATGGATTGCTGATATTTCCAGGTACCTTTCTCAAAAGAGAAAAAATGAACTACATGTCCTAGAAGGCTTCGCTGTTCCATTTCTGTTTTCCATTCAGAGGGAAAGATAAAAGTGTTTTGGAGTCACAAGACTAATCCTTTCACTGCTTGTCTCTGCAGTGCATGCTCCCTAGCTGTCTCGCCTTCAGTATTAGGCTTAGGCCTTCGGTTTTGGACACTCACTCTCTCATTTTATTTGATTTATTAGCTTCAATTCCAATTATATTGTCTATTATTGTATTAACTTGCTTTCTGCTGTCATATTTAGTAAATTATTTTTCTCCATTAGTTTGTTGCTGCTGTTTTGTTTTTAGGCCCATCTCGCTACCTCTTCCCTGCCCTCCTTTCTCCTTCCTTGGGGCATGACTCTGTGGGTCCCCCCCACCTCATCAGTCATGGAACTGATGTCAGGCCAAACTAGCCTGAACCATGACACAGTAATAAAAATAACATGATTCATTCATAACGCAGAAATCTGTCTTGGATTTTACTAGATGTGTAATGGATTTTCTGTGGTCCTTGTTTATTTTCAGATACCTTAAGCCTTTGAAATATTACTAACATAGGACATGATATCTACCTTTAGTTGAGTTGAGCAAGCTGCATCTCCAACTTGTGGAACACCTGTGTCTATGTTACTGACCTAAGAGAAAATACTAACCTCTTTTAGAGCCTTCTATTCACTCTTGCTTCATTGACAGCCTATCAAAGAACCTTGCTGAGTATTACATGTAGTGACTGATCAGCTTTTTGTGAATAGCTTTGGATGTAGTATCTCAGAAATAGCATAGGTAGTTTGTCAAAAAATGAAACCCAGTCAAGTCTTATCAAAATGTTGAGTCAAACAAATACTGTGTCCACCTTTTCAAATGTTGCTCACTTCCCACATGGTTATTTACTTTGCCTGATAAACAACAAAGCGTGCTGGCTGAGAATTATTTTACCATTGCATTTCTCTCCTATAGGCAATGGGAAAATACTTAGAAATGAATTACCAGAGCATAAGTGCCATTCCTCAGAATTTCACAGACTGTAGGCCTTGATACTAACACTGTTAATACACAATGTGCTTTTTAATGTAAATATGAAATGTACAAAAAAATCACTACATCAAAATACCAATACCTAAGATGCTGACTATTTTGCAGTACGATTTCCTTACATTTTTTTCCTCTTGACAAAGCAATTGATTCCAAAACTTTACTTTTCAGAGTAAAATCTCAGAATAGTTTAAAAGCTTGCTTGCTAGGTCCTCTATAAAAGTACTTCTCAGTCTGTGCTGAGATCAAAGATAATTAACACCGCGACATCTCAAATATTTACCTGCCCTGCACAACTGCTTGATAGTTCTTTCTCTGCTCCTTTTTCTTTTTTTTCTTCTGAAAATGAACTGTTAGCTTTCAGATGCCACAGCTAAGTCTTGATTTTTCAAGTGATATAAGCCTCAGGTTTCACCCTCACAGAGTTCGCAGGACCTTACAGACATAAAGGTGGAGTTCGATGAATTTTGTAAATCAGGCAGTGAGATAGTGAGTCGAGTTGGATTTTAATATAATTTGGGAATTGCTGGATATTTTACTTTTTTATTCCAGTTTCCTGATATTACTTGTTTTTATCTATATATATAAAAAAAAAAGCTATAGAACCCTCTCCATGAATGTTAGCCATAAAATGCAAATAATATTTTGAAGACAATCTTCAAATGTCACTGAAGTTGCAAAGATGATCATTCTAAAGCAATATTCACTCTGCACATTCTTTCTTCCCTTGTATGTTCTCTTGAACAGAGACACTTTTATATTTATCCATCAGTTCACCATTGAAGAATCCATGTACATAAATGCTTAACTCCTACCATCCATCACCATTGCACTATTTCGTTTCAGCATTCATTATCTTAAGTTCTTTGGAGAAACCTAGCTGTGTGTGAACCATCTGGATAGCAAAGATTTTTTTTTTTTTTCCTTTTCATTCTGATTAGTTTGCATTGAAGTAAAACAAAAATTGAATGATCTTAAAGTGAGGTTGAACCTACTTGAACTGTTGTTGGATCAGGATAACATTAATTTGAGGTCTGGATGTTCTTCAGTGTCTTTATATGGCACATTTTAATTTGCCAGCAAGCATTCCTCTAAGTAATAGCTGTACAAACACATACTCAGACTGCCTGGAGAAACTAATAATTAGGCATGATGAATATCAGTATAGACATCATGCTACTTTAGTTGTTTTTTTTCTACAGCTGCATTTGCAGCAGTGGCTTCCTAGACATCATCTTTTGGAGCTAATTTTCCATTTATGAGTCATAATTTCCATTACTTCTTTTATAGGTTTGTTTTCTCTGCTCTTTACCACAGAATCCTACAGTCTGAGTCTCTATGGAAGGCAAATCATTTATCCAGTGAACAGACAGAGGAAGAAAAGGTTGCTTGAAAACCTGAAGGACAAACTAACACTACTGTTATTGTAGACATGATGGCAGATTTTATAGATAGGGTAATATCTTTCATTGTTAGGGTTTTTTCTGCATCAGTTGATGCAATCAGAATTAGACAAGCTCCTGATAACCTCCGCAGGCAGCTCAGTAACTCCACGGCTGCAGCTGGCTTTTTTATATCTTGTCTACTAATCAGTTTGAACTCAGAACAGTTGTTTTCCCAGTTAGTAAAGTGGAAGGAGCCAGAGCGGTTAAGGCCAGATACCACAGTAGCAATTAATTCGTTGCTAGAAGTCTTTTCACTTTTTTTTGTTTGTTTGTTCGTTTACATATTTCTTTGCAGATAAGGAAGCACCTCCTTGAAAATCAGAAATTTTTATTGCACTGCAAAAATAAGAGAGGCAGAGAACAGAATAATGTTCAAAATTTTTTTCAATTAACTATTGTTCTTTAATTGTGATTTTTGAGGTATTGCCTTTTCCATAATGCTAAGAGAGATCTTAGAAAGGATAAAAAAATGAAAGACAGAATTGCTCAATCATTTGAAATTTGGTAGTTATCGTTTGCTTAAAGACAGTTCTTCAACATGAAATCAAAATAAACAAGATAGTAATCAAAACAACCATTTTGAATAGCTCTGTTATTATATTTATTTCACTACAAGAACACATCTGCTGAATAAAAAAAAGTAAAATGAGTCTTTTTCAGTTTTCTATATACTGTACAAGACTGTTCTACAAAAAAAATATAGGAAATCCTAGTGGTTTCTGAGGCAAAGTATGCTTATCTTTGTTATGTGTAGAGATCTCCAAAATACTGCTTTGAATACAGCATTCAAGGGTAGTAGATTTTTTCCCGGAACAAATCAGAGAAGTTTTTTTTCATTTCCTGACATGCCTATTCATAACTTTTCAAGTTTCACTCATCTCCTGTATTTTAGTAAGATAGATGTCTTAATTTGTCAAAAGTTACTGAGCTTGCCTTTCACTGTTTTTTACTTATGGTAATTTTTACTGGCTTGGATGGAAATGTGAGAAAAAGCAAGGTTGCTGTGTTAGGATTAAAAGAAAATGTTTAAGTTAGCTGGAACAATGCATAAAGTAATTCTCAAAGTTCATAATAGTCTAAAATAACTAATGGCTTAAAGCAGAAAGTAGGGGGGTAATTCTGTCACCTCAAGTAACTACTACTTACTAAATGGCAAACAATAATTTGCCATTAAATATTTCAAATGTTGGAAATAGTGGGATTTACTTTTCACTTGCAATTTTTTAAAGGAAAAAATGAAAGAAAATGTCAAACTGTATGTCGTTCTTTAAGTATTATCCCAAAATCTTGAGTTCAGGCGATTGTCTTTTTTTCATTTCTCACACCAAATCCTAATATGTCACCTGCCCACATATAGTGTATCTAGAAGCCATAAAATAAGCTTGATGCCAGGCTGCAATTAACATTACTGGCGACTCAAAGCATAGCACTCTTAGAAAAGTTTGCCTGTAGGGTCTTCTGGGAGCACATTATATAAGACATCAAAAAAGGCTTAAAGAAAAATATGAATAAGGTTCTGTTTAGCCAGAAAACACAAAATGAAATTATTGACAGCTAAGATACAGGAGACTCTATTAACAGTGTGCTCATTTTTTTTTTTAAAGTAGAGATGACTTGCCTTAAGCATTTAACTTCAGAGTGACATTGAGTTTCTGTGAATCAAACAATACTTTATTCCATCTTTAATAGCTGTTAAGAATTGTTCATAAAACTGAAAACATGGCATCTGGTTCAGTGAGCCTAATTCAGATGTTACAAAGCAAACATCCCTGCTAAGCTCTTAGTGGTATTGTTTTACTATACAGCTTCTCAGAAAGATGGCAAATGCTGTAGAGCATTTTTGTAGTGAGTTATACCTCATCTCCAACTCTGCAGCAGTATCTTTACCTGTTTTGGTTGAAATATAATAATAAGAAGACACTGGAGCAGGCCTTCTAATTCTTGAAAATATTCAGTGACAGCTAATAAGTATTGTCCACCTGCTGGTATTGCTGTTCCAACTAGCGAAGAACCAGCTCAGGCTGCCTCAGTAATGAGGAAGTTCCTTCAGATGGAGATCCCTACAAGCCCACTCTAATGGGAGAGATTATATTGTGACGGGAAAGCATAGATCCTTCAGAAAACCTCCAGGATGTATTGAATGCATGCAGTCCTGTACACTTACCTTTCCCTTCTGAGGCATTGCAGTTTTTTTGTTAATGGCTTGTGTGTATTTGTTTGTTGGTTAGGTTTCTTTTTCTTTTTTCTTTTTTTTTTTCTTTCAATTTCTGTTGTGTTTCCAGTTTCCTACTAATCTCAAGTATCCCGATATATTTTTCTTTTCTTACAAAAATGCAAAGTTTTGGACTTGGATTATATTGACTACATATTGGCTACATTCATATTTGCTTATTTAGATATAGACAGTGAACTTTTCTGGATTCTTTCAGTGCTTAAAACTGGTGTGACTTAAAACTGCAAAATAAAATATTAAAATAATAATAATGGTAATAAAAGAGTAGGGCAAGGTACAGCATTTCAATGCATCCTTCAAAGGCCATTTTTCCTCTAAGTTTTCTTTATCACTGGTGCAAGGGACCAGCCTCTTGCTTCCAACTGTGTAGTCTGAGATGCTGGGCCTCTGCCAATTCTATGAACAAAGCTAATATGGTTCAGACACAGAACTCAGAGTATATAACCCTGCCTGCTCTGCCATTTCTTATTGTATGGAACAGCTATTGCATCTGTCTTGATCTGGTGAAAAAGAATGTGAACATACCACCTAGAGATGTGATTGAAGTTACTCTTTTACGTTATTCTCTTTGCAGCATGAGAGCAGAGGGCATATTTGGCATTCTGCTGTGGCAGATTGACAACAAGCGTGACTTCAATCAAGTGAAACAAAGTACCATGCTAACACAAAAACTCTTATCTATTTGCATGCACAAGCCTCTTTTGATATCTTTCTCCTTTATTTGGTAGAATAAAATAACAAATGATGATTTGTGGCCGTATGATTTGGAGAGGGACTGGTATATGTTAGGGAGCAGTTGCAGTCAGGCTTTTCTGGATGTGGAAAGGCAAGCAGCTCAGCCTTGTTTTTCCTTCTGTCATGGTGGTAATGATCACTCAATAGACAGAGGAGGGTAAATAGGTAACAAGATACCAGCAGGAGCCATGGAAAGTGGTTGAGATAAAATTGATTAATGGGTGACTAATGACGTTTTCTTATATTTCCGAATCAAAATATGAAGCATGGAGTTGAGCTTGAGCAGTAAGCAAAGATGCTATCTAGGAGGGTACTGCATGTGAAATCCAAGAAATTCTGTTGTCTCAGATATAACCATACATGAGGGCTGCTCCAAAAAAAAATGCCTCCTATTTTATGATGTTGACCTACACCAACAGAGGTGGATGCTGGTGGTATGGCAGTAGAGGTTTAACTTTCCTGACAATATCCCATTCCATGTTGTTGCTGTGGGACAGATGTCAGCAGAGGGGCACGCTGACAGAATGGTATCTGACGTGTAAGTGCGGATGTAGTAAAGATGAGTCACTGAATTCCTCCAAAGTACAATCCATAAAGAAAAAATGCATAATCACTTGCTGAATGTCGATGGATACCAATCAGTGTATATGATCACAGTGAGGCGATGGGTGGTGCGTTTTAGCAGAGACAATAGTGACAGTGGGTCAACTCCACTGGTGCAAATCTTTACAAGCATGGCATGCAGGCCTTTGTTCGTTGTTGGCAAAAATGCATAGCTAAAGGTGGTGACTATTGAAAAATAGTGTGCTCTTTGTATCTATTCTAATTTCCATGAAATGAATAGGAGGCATTACTTTCGGCATGACTTATATACGTATAGTGAAAACTTGCCTCAAGTTGTATCAGAGGAGGTTTAGGTTTTTCTTTCAGAGAGTGGTCAGGCACTGGAATGGCTGCCCAGAGAGGTGGTGGAGTCGCCGCCCCTGGCAGTGTTCAAGAGGCATCTGGATGACATGCTGCGTGATATGGATTAGTACTAGTGGTGGCAATGGTGATGAGGAGACGGTTGGACTGGATGATCTTATAGGTCATTTCCAACCTTGTGATTCTATGATTCTATGAAAGGCTTGGTTTTGAAGATTTGAAAACAGCTAAGAGGCTGCCAAACAGGCTGAACCTGCCTGAAGGTGAGAAGTAAGAGAGTGAACTAATTTTAGTAACAGTATTGCTTAAAACTGACCTGTATGGCAGCATTATTCAGAAGGCAAGAGATCCAGTTAAGTATCTCTGCATGTTTTATATTTCCTGTACTATTTTCTATGCTTGTACATATTAATATGGTCAAATTAATTGGGTTTAATGACACATTATTTCAAAGTAAAATGTCTCAATCACTGTACTTAGAATATTCAAGTATTGTTTTGTATGTAGAGCTGAAGCTCATTTTATAGTGCATTTTAGAGTGTGGTAATGGGTTACAAAAAAAAACCAAAACCCTCCTTTTATAGACATTAGATTAGATTAGATTAGATTAGGCAGTTGTTTTACTCTGAAGCAGCACTCAGAACTCAGCTCCTAATCTACTGTCCTGCACAATCAAGTCCATTACAGATAAAATACGAAAGCAAACAGTACAATGCACTACTTTGAATTAGTGTGATTTTTCCATGCACTGGCACTGGGTCTTAAGACATTACTTCAGTCTGCAGCAAAAGAAATGAGAAGAAAATGAGAGTTCAGCTCCTGTATGTGACTATGGGCTGGCAGCATCTCCAAGCCGGATGTGTCAGAAGTATGTTACAGTTACATATGTATATGCATATTTCCAAGAATGCATTGAAATCTGAAATAGTGACCATGTTACATGAGATGTTTTTCTGTCTGTAACTTCTGCTGAAATGTAATGGTAAGGTTTGTCTTCTGCTTGTTTGAAAACAGTGAACTCCTGTGAAAGCTGAGTTAGAAAACAATCAACTCCCCTGAGCTGAGAAAAATGAAAAGTACAACCCATGCCTTTCTTCAGTCAATCCATTCTCATGACAAGGATATGACATGAATGGGAAATGACATGTATTTAACCTATCTTCTTTGAAACTTTTCACTTGTAATTATGTGGTTTTGTTCAGATGCTATACTAAATGTGATACAGTTGGCTATCTCCAGGAGAGTTCTATTTAAAGCGTGTGTTGTATTGTTAACCGCAGCTACAATTTATTTTCTGCATTCTGTATTAGTTATAGATTCTCTTACATCCAAAACAAACTACCCTTGATGTATTACTGTTTACTCTTTTTTTTATCCTTTTTTTTTTTTTTCTTTAAACCAAGTCTTTGAAATCTGAAAGTAATTTAAAAAGAGAGTAGGAATACAGCTCTGGGTGTCCCTGCTCCAGTAGTGCACAGCAAGATCAATATGGTATTATGCATTACATTTTACCCTCACGCAAGCCTGCCAGGCAGTAGGTATTATTATGCCAGGAACTCTTGGCTTCGTTCTAACTTCAGTATATTAGAAGTCCATATATTAGGGAGACGTACTGCATGACTCCATATTTTCTTACTTTAGGAAAGATTATTCTTTCATGCAGTTAGATATATATATTCTTCCACTGTCTTTGATAAATTCATGTAATTTGCTTTAAATATAGAAGCACGCCCATTTAAGAAGAAAAAGAAAATATATTCAATTTTCTGCTTCCATTCAGTCTTACATTAAATGATACAAATGATTGATTATAGTTTAATATGAAGTTGTCTCTGTATGTATATATCTTTGATTCACATTAAATCAAATACATAGTGTTTGCAATACAGAAGAGATCTTTCTTAGTCCTTCCTTTTATTTGGGTTTTCTAATTATACATATGGCTACCACAGCACTCATTTAATTTTTTTCCCAGTGTTAACAATTAGACAATTTCTGTGGTATCTGCTTAAGCTGTTACCCACATCTGAAGCGAAATTCAGGTGACAGTAATGAATCCATTAAGTGTAAAGGAGCAGAACAGACTCGGAACAAGCTGTTGAGGCATCCAAGGAAAGGTTAACTTTGGTTTCAGCTTGTTGACATGCTAAGAGGAAAAAATGCTGCTGCTAGTACTAGGTATGAGCACAATGAACAATTTTACTATTGCTTTTAGACTTTCTATTTCAGATGGCCTTTGTTGCTTAAAAAATAAAACAACTCCTTCTTTCCTGCAGCTGAAGGACTATCTGACACCTGTAGATAAAAATTAATCTTGATAAATAAGTGATGCAATAGAAAGCATACAAAGATATATGAGGATGTGGCCTGAGGGGGAATTCTCTGATCTCAAAGCAGCAACACTGTTTATGATGGGAGCTGTATGAGAAAATTCCTTCAGAAATACGACTGATGATATTCATCCCAGGCATTTGAGTCAGAATACATTATGCATTCATACCGAAGCTCCTTTCCTTTCGAACAAAAGTCAGTAATCACTTCTTTGGCATTCTAACTGAAAGGGTCAGCTCACCTTATCAAGCTACTGTGATTGATGGTGTGCGTTGCTGAGAACAAACTGTCAGACTATGCTGGCAAAACTATGAACTTTCCTTTGTGTTTTCAGCAGTGCTTGGGTCTGTACAGACTCTAGGTAGACTGTATTTTCCATCTCAAATAAATTTAATGTGCTAAATCTGATAGTGACTGTCTTATAAATTGCCAGTGCTAAAAACATACAGAAGTCACAGAATCATTAAAGTTGGAAAAGATCACAAGGATCATCCAGTCCAACTACCAACCGACCATGCCCACCATGCCCACTGCCCATGTCCCTCAGTGCCGCATCCACATGGTTCTTGAACACCTCCAGAGGCAGTGACTTCACCATGTCCTTTGGCAGTATGTGCCACTGCTTCATCACTCTTTTGGAGAAGAAATTCTTCCATAAGCATGAGTGAGAAACAAGCTGCAGTGGAAACAGAAATGCTAAACCATGGTGGGCAACTCTATTCTGTCCTCAGTCTTAACTCATTGCATGTATGATGTGAGGTGCTAGATGATGTACAGTGAGTGTTCCTAGTGCATGGTCATTACGGCATAAAAGTAGGTTTCTAGGATCTCTACAGGGAAGTGTGGAACTAGACGAGGATTTTAATTTTATACAGTAGATTTCTGAAGTTAATATCTTCACTGTCCCAACTTACAGTTATACGATTTGCACTGTTGAGTTAGTTTCAGAGTGCACACAGTATGTTTATTTAGATGAAACTAAAATGAAAAAATGTCTCTAGGAGAGCACCAAATGTGTGCTAACTGCAAGTTAGAAGAAGATCAGTCTATAGCAGATATGGTTCTCTTTTGTGCTTGATAATCCCTGTCAACTTTCATTCTATCTAAATAATCCTACTGAGTGGAAAAACACGTTTGGGTTGATATAGTTGTAGCGGAAACTAGGGACCTCTGCAAAAGAAGCATGTAGAATGCGCTTCATCCTTTTACCAGTTTGTATACAGAATGGCTCTAGACTATTCTTCCTTCTTTCATTACTATAAAAGGAATAAATTGTTGAGGAGGCAGAAAAATTTGGATTGCAGTTATCTACTGGCATGGAGACTGAAACAACACAGAAAATAATCCTGGAAGTAACACTTTTTTCTAAGACCAAAAAAGCTAATAGTGCAAAAAAGTGAATATTTCAGTGGATGTTTTCTTACAAAGAGATCTGCAGGGTAGACAATATAATTACATGCAACTGTTGCTTTTTTAAAAATTTTGCTCAAGCAATAGTATAAATCACAGTAATTTGTGTTTGATTTTTAAAGAACATACTGTGGATCTGGGCATGAATCAAGTAACATGCATTGGCTGAACTCTTTTGCTCTTATTCGTTTGCATTGATTTTTTTCTTGTGATTCTTAGTGTTTTTCTATTGTATAGACAGAACGATCTGGGAGACATCTGGTGGCCACTAATTAACAGAAATTCTCTAATTTATTGTAATAATTGGAAGATTTACTAGTAAGGCTTATAAATGAGCAAATGCAATTTTAAAAGTCAGGTTAATGTATCACAAAATTCATCCCCAGTTTATCTGCTACTTTAGTTTCAATTATTTATGGAATTGGTAAAATGTAGAATGCTGTTATAAATCTTGCAAAAGAAAGGAGTATTCAAAATCAGACCTATGGATATGGTTCATGATTATAAATGTTTATGTTGGAAAACAGCCCTCCAAAAAATAATTAGTGTGAAAATTATGTTAAGTGCAGGTGTCTATGCCTTCATATAACTTAGGCAATGACAAACATACACAGGCTCTGCCCCTACAGTATTATAACTCCTGTGGAATTTATACTGGTTGATGATAACGGAAGACAAAACTTCCAGATAGAGCAAAATCTAATGTAAATCTATCTGATTTATGTCAATTTCAAACATTTGGAGAGGTTTAGAGCAAAATCAGGGCCTCAAGCAGGTATATCAGAGCTAATTCTACAAAATGATCAAATTCTTTTACATGAAAGTTTTTAATTAAAAAATGGCTGCTTATATGAAGTGGTGGCACAGGTAGCAGTGTATGAAGACAACAGTTGGTGCTATTTAAATGGAATTATTAAAATACACTTTGCTCCATCATGTTAATTTGCTACCCCTTCTCAAGGTCAGGATCTTCATATGCATGTGTAAATGTATCTGTATATATATATCACTTTTTTCATAAATGATAGCACCTCTCTTTCTTCAGTCTTCAAAAGGAAGGTAACATCGAGCAGTTGCAGATACAGTTGTTAAAAAGAAGTGTTTCTGAATAGCCTGATTTCCCTCTGCTTAAGGCAGTTTATGTCACAATCTGTACCTGAAATGGTATTTCCAATGTCAAAGTAAGTAAAAATGTGGCTTCACAAGAATGAATGGGAGATGCACCTTAGTTTTCAGAGTGCCTGGGAATTGATCATATCAATACAGTAGCATTCTGTCAGGGACAAGACTGAAAGTAGTATAAAGAAGATATTTCTGGCAAAGATTTTTAGCCTTATTCAGATCCCCTAACTTCTTCAGCTGAGGAAGTGACCAGGCTATATTGTTGAGAATGGCTTACTGCTACTCCAAAATCAAAAGTCTGACTAGAGTTGATTTCTTCATGAATGGTGTGTGTTGCATTGCCTCCTACGGTACTGACCTTAACCAGGCCAGGACCAAATAACTGCACGTACATACCAATATGATGAACAGCAAAATGGCGTTTATTACACGTAAACTCTAGCTTATATAACCTATCTGCTTCGTCTACGCCCCTGAGGTGTGAGACTTGTGGATGGAGCTATATAGGGCACATGCCCCTGCAGATGGCCAGGTGGGGTTGCACACACAGGTCCTGAGGCAATGAGGTGGCATGGGAACAATCAACGTGCCACTGAGTTTCACTTCTGGACTTGAAAGACTGGCATTCATAAAGGTTTTGGTATGATGCTGAAGTTTTAAACCATTCAGAGGTGTACCATGGAGTAACATGCAGACAGTACTCTGTTTCCAGGTAAATTAGAGACATATCATCTTGGGCTTCCAAAAGTGCTCTTTAGAAAAAGATTGGACATAACTGTAGTTGCCTTTAAATTTCAAATTATGGAAATTAAGGCTACAGATTTGAAACCATTTAGCTGGAGGTACTATTTTTCTGAAAAGAAACTTCACAGTTGCAGTACAAAGAATGGCTTCAGCGTCTGTGGGAGTTCTGAGAGCAGAAATAAATGCTTATATTTGTGTACATATTTGGTATTCCCCAATTTTAAGGCAATATTTTTGAAACACATATTTATTTTAGAAACATCACGCCTGAGAGCCACAGTGAATGTTGAAAATTGAGCTATTAACATAAGAAAGAAATTAACATGATTTTATTTTTGGGGGATCATTTTTTGATCAGGTAGAATGTTTATTTTCCCAAAGCTCTAGTGTACTTTAATTTCTGCTATGTTTTAATTTTTGCTGAGGTCTAGTACATCAAGTTGTCATGCCTAGTAAATTCAATATATCAGTTTCACAAATGTTAATGTATTCTTAATCACATTTTTTGTGCCCAGGTCTGACAGTGAAATCTTACTCCACTTACCAGTCTATTCCCAGCCTAATGTTATCTCACAGGTGTAAGAAAGGATCCTACATCTAGCATTTCACATTGATTTTTACAAAAACTGTCAAAACATGTCACAGCGTTATTCATACCAGTTCTTCTGTGAGACTTTGAATGCTTTCAAATTAAGAACTGGTTTTCTTTATTATGACATTGCAGATACCTGACCAGTAAGTGCTCTGAATTCTTTCCCTATTTGAAATTATTTAAGGGTATCTTCTGCTCTTATGCTCTGATTCTTCTCTCAACCTACTGTTACAACATGATTCTGCCTACTGCTCTGAAATGAAAAATAAAATCAATTGGAAAACTGAGCCCTTGGTTTAACTCTCAAAATGATGTAAACACGTTTAGATGTTTTTTGTTTAATTTCTAATGAGCCAGTTTGGTCCAGCTCCCAGTTTAGGAACTGTGTTGTGTCAGATTCTCTTTATATCTTGACTTTGCTATGATTTTTAATTTATGATTTTTTTTTTTTTGTTATTTTTGATATTTTTAAAGACCCCTCATACAATGTAGAGCATCTAGCTATTTTCCATTAATCATCCACAGTTCTTAATGCCCATAACTTAAACACTTTGGCACTGTTGTTCTGTCACAGATTTCTGTAATCCAAAGCAATAAAAATATTTCAGATTCTATACATTACTACAATTATTATGCAGATAACTACTTCCAGTACTTAATAGCTGCTTCAAATGTCCTTGGAGGCTTGTGATTACTCCTAAGCACCCTGCTAAACCTCAACACCGTGGAACTTTTTGTCACTTTATCACATTAAGGGTGAAGGAGTCATTGACTCCATAGGGTACTGATAATGCTCCTGGAAAGTGAGAGAAACACATGCACTTGATGGCAAGGTGATGTAGTTAATCATATGCTCTCTCTGGAGAACCATGAAGCTGTGTCTGCTCTTCAGTGATGGGCTTTCTCTCAGGAGTCTCTGGAGAGGCAGAAACAGCACGATCTACACACCTTGCTGCAGCTGTGTGGTATTTCCCTTGAAGCTCTGTATCTCACTGTCACGTCCTCTAAGCCTCCTAAGCAGTAAGTTTGAATTCCCTTTGATTCTACATGCACGCTTCAGTGCTGTTTTTCATTTGCAGGCGGCTTGTTCCCTGTCTTCTAAATGTTTCCCCTCCAGTTTAGAATATGCAAAGGTATGGATGTGTAATATTCTAACAAAATAAAACAATGTTGGAGGTGGGGAAGGCTTGATGGAGGAAGAGTGGATTATAATTTCCCTATAAAGGTTGATTAAGTTATCTTTAATTCAGTTGACTGTTCTCTGCCTCCTATTTCGATAACCCTGATGTTAGGAAGCAGGATTTAGGTGAAGATTTCACTTACCAAAACTTTACCAACTAGCAAAGTTCCTGATTAACAGGAAATTGATTAATACTGATCAAAATTGAAATCTTCCATAGAACTTGCTGCGAACTAATGCAGATAGACTTTTAGATGTGTTATTCACCAGATAAAAAATATCCAAACTGTGGGACTGCTTGGGTGCTAAATAATCTAAGAAAGCAAAAATGAATGATCTTTGTGCTATCTCACGTAAGTTTAAATTTTCTTTGTGAAATGTACGTCTTCTTTTTTTTTTTTTTTTTTTTTTTTTTTTTTTTTTTCTCACTGAATGATGTATGTAACTCCCAGATGTTTACCATACCTATTGGAAGAGAGAGAGAGCAGTTGTACATAGCAGTTGATGACAGCAGTTGTTTTTGCATGTTCTGGAAGCAAAGTAACTTTCCCTTGTGAAAAAGAGTTTTCTGCTTCTGGAGGATGACATAGATCCTGACTAGCATGCACAGGGAAACTAGAAAACAGTCTGAAAAAGCAAGGGATTTGAAATCTCTGAGATTTTAAGAATGCAGCATTCTTAAGTTCCTTCCTTCCTTCCTTCCTTCCTTCCTTCCTTCCTTCCTTCCTTCCTTCCTTCCTTCCTTCCTTCCTTCCTTCCTTCCTTCCTTCCTTCCTTCCTTCCTTCCTTCCTTCCTTCCTTCCTTCCTTCCTTCCTTTTTCCCTCTTTGATGTTCATTTACTTTGCTTTCAAGGTTTACACCACAAGAGCTAGAAATCTACATTTTTTTGAAATGAAAATGAGCTTCTCATACAAGGTCACAATCATATCATCTGAAGCATTAATGATAAAAATGGTAACTTCCAATCATTTGTACAGAAAAACAGCAGAAGTAACAAACACCTGGTAGCACATACCTGTAAATATAAATGTGTGCACATACATATCTACACACAGGTGGATTAATATATATTAACATATGTACACATATCCACACTACTGCATAAATATACCTGACTGACATAAAATAACAGGACTTCTCCAAAAGCAATGGACTCCTATTTTATGATGTTGGCCCACAGCATCAGACGTGGATGTTGGTGGTATAGCTGTAGAAGTTGCATCTTCCCATCAAATATCCTATTCCATTTTGTTGCTGTGTGACAAGTGGCAGCAGAGTGGCAGTCTGACACAATGGCATGCAACATGGAAGTGCATGTGAAGCAAAGGGGTGCAGCTGAATTCCTCTGTGCAGAAAAAATGGCACCCATTGACATTCACTGACACTTACTGAATGTTAATGGAGACCAAGCAATGGATGTGAGCACAGTGAGGTGGTGGGTAGTGAGTTTCAGCAGTGCTGACAGTGATAGTGGTGACCTCTGCTGCTGCATATATTTATGAGCACGGCAAATAGGCTCTTGTTCATTGCTAGCAAAAATGCATAGGTAATGGTGGTGACTATGTTGAAAATAGTGTTCTTTCTCTATCAAATAGTATTATTGTGCTTTCTGTATCTATTGTGGTTTCCATGGAAATAAAGAGGAAGGCATTACTTTCCAAATGCCCTACTTAGGACTTGTTGGAAGATGTAAGCATGCCGGTAAAGAGCACCTGTGAGATTAAAAAAAAGACATTCCAGGTTTTTTTTTTGACAGATATCTGATTTTATCTGATTTCTTGCCTATCAACTCAGATTTAATTCATTTAACAGAGAAAAGAACAACCCCGTGACAGAGCTTTGTGACTTTTTAGAATCATAGAATCCTCAGAGTTGGAATGTACCTATAAAGGTCATCTAGTCCAACTCCCCTGCAATGAACAGGGGTACACACATCTAGATCAGGCAGGGCCTGATGCAGCCTTTAAAGTGTCTGGACTTGGCAACCACTCCTTGTTCTATCACCACAGACCCTGCTAAAGACTGTCCCCTTCTTTCATGTAGCTCTTTTTTAGATACTGAAAGGCTGCTATAAGGTCACCTTTAAACATCCTCTTCTCCAAGCTAAACAGTTCTAGCTCTTTCAGCTTGTCCTCAGAGGAGAGTTGTTCCATCCCTTGGATCATTTTTGTGGTCCTATTCTGGATGTATTCCAACAGGTCCATGTCTCTCCTGTACTGAGGACTCCACATGTGGATGCAGTACTCTAGATGAGGCCTCACCAGTGCAGAGCAGAGGGACAGGATCACCTCCCTCACTCCACTGGCCACACTTCTATTGATGCTGCCCAGGATACAGTTGGCTTTCTGGGCTGCGAGGGCACATTGCTGGCTCATGTCCAGCTTCCCATCCACCAGTACCCCCAGGTCTTTTTCGTCATGGCTGTGCTCAATCTTTTCATCCCCTAGTTTGTATTGATTGAGGGTTGCCTTGACCCAGGTGTAATATCTTGCTTTTGGATTTGTTGAACCTCATGAGGTTCACCTGGAACTACTGATCAAGCCTGTGTAGGTCCCTCTGAATGGCATCCCATCCCTATAGTGTGTTGACTGTACCCCACAGCTTGGTGTCATCATCAAACTTGCTGAGGGTGCACTTGACCCCACTGTTAATGTCACTGATGAAGATATTAAAGAGTATCGGTTCTAGCACTGACCCCTGGGAGATGCCATTCTTCACCAATCTCCACCCAGACACTGAGCCATTAACCACCAATCTCTGGGCTCAACACTGCAGCCAGTTATATCATCCATTGAACAGTCCACCCATCAAATCCATATCTTTCCAATTCGGAGAGAAGGATGTTGTGGGGTACCATGTCAAAGGCCTTACTGAAGTCCAGATAGATGACACCAGTGGCTCTTTCCTTGTCCAACTGAAGAAGTGACACCATCATAAAAGGCCACTAGGTTGGTCAAGCAGGACTTGCCCTGGGTGAAGCCATGCTAGTTCTCCTGTATTACCTCTCTGTCTTTCATATGCCTTTACATATTTCATATGGCTCCCTCCAGGAGGATCTACTCCATAGTGTTTCCTGGCACAGAGGGGAGTCTGAAAGTAGCTCCCACGATCATCTTTTTTACATTTCTTTAAAAATGGGTATAATGTTGTCTTTTTTTCAGTCACCAGAGACTTCATCTGATTGCCATGATTTTTTAAATATTACTGAGAGTGGCTTGGTGACTACATCAGCCAATTCCCTCAGGAATCTGGGATGCATCTCCTCAGGACCCATAGACTTGTGGATGTTCAGGTTCCTCAGGTGGTCATGAACCCGATCTTCAGTTACAATGGGAGGGACATTGTTTCCTCAATCCCCTCCTACCAAACCAAATGTTTGAGGGCTGTGTGATGAGCAGTTATCAGAGAAGATCTAGACAAAAAAATTGTTAAATACCTCAGCCTTCTCCTTGTCTGTTGTTACCAGCCTGCCTGTGTCACTCACTAAGGGGAATACCCCCTCCTCGATTTTCCTTTTCTGGTTGTGGTACCTGTAGAAGCCTTTCTTGTTCTTCTTGGCACCCCTTGCCAAGTTTAGTTCAAGCTGGGCCTTGACTTTCTTGATCCATTCCTACGCAGCCTAGCAGCTTCCTTATACTCTTCCCATAATACCCATCCCTGTTTCCACAGGCTTTTCTTCTTGCTCTTCAGTTTGACCAGCAGGTCTCAGTTCAGCCATGCCAGTCTCTTGCCTTCCTTTCCTGATTTGCTACATCTGGGGATGGAGGAGCTCTTGCACACTGAGGAAAGCTTCCTAAAAGATCTGTCAGCTCTGCTCTGCACCCTTACCCATGAGAACAGTTTCCCAGGGTGTTTTGTTGACTAACTCCCTGAAGAGCTAAGAGTTAGTTTTCCTAAAATTTAGTGTCCTAACTTTACTCTTTGACTGTCTCATATCTGTCTGGAGCAGGAACTCAATCATGGCATGGACACTACAGTACAGGCAGCCTCCAATCCTGATGTCATCAATCAGTTCATTTGCATTGGTAACCAACAGGTCCAGTACTGCCATCTATTATTTGACTCATGATGTTATCCTTCATGTGGTCTCCGAGTCTCTTGGATTGCCTACAGCTTGCCATACTACTTTTCTGAGAACTACTTTTTACAATAACATATATAACTGGCCCAAGGGGCAAAAACACTGTCCTTTTCTGTGCCGTGGCATTCCTGGATATCTTATCTTCAAAATTCTAAACAGTAGAAGCACCACAAAGACTGTTTGAAGGAAGTGGAGGGAGAGAAGTAAAAAGAATCTCCTCCCAGAAGGGAAAAAAAGTAAAGGAGGAAAAGGCAGAGGTTGATCAGAAGCACTTTAAAGAAAGACACGGAGCACTTTATGCTCATATGTCTTTCCAATAAGTGAGAAAGCCCTCTCTAAAATGGATTTTTGCCAAATCTGTCAGGTTTTGAAGTCTGAACGCTTAAAATAACTAGCAATATAAGCAGGTTTATGCATTTATCATGGTCTCACCTGTTATTTTTGTTGTTTACTCAGCCTGCCTATAACATAAGGTACCAGTTAATTTTGGATATGGGCATAATTCAGTGGGCCGAAGTGAAATGTTGCTGTCTTTTTGCTGACTCCACATTGGAATGCTATAATGCCAAGAGAGACTTCTGAGTTTTTTGTGTTTTTTTTTTAAATCTTTTTGATGAGTAGTAGCTCATAAAAATAGCCAAGCATAAGTCCAATAAACAATAGCAGTACTTTTCTTGTGACTGCTTCTGAAATACTGGGCAGCATTAAGCACTATGTTAACTAGAAAGATATTGATCGGTTGGGGAGAATTTAGCAAAGAACAACAAACGAATTACACAAGGACTATGAGGATTGAGTAGATGGATTAAAGCTACTAAATTAGGTATGTGTTGACTAAGCAGAACAAGGAACGGTGTTCAGATAAACCTCTTGAATTTGCTCAGGTTTAGCTTCTGACATGGTACTATATTGGCTCATACAGATTTATCTTGAAGATGTCACATTGGCTGAAGTGATGGGCAGGAGCCATTGTTTCTGAGAGGGAGAGGTGAGCATGTCAGCAGGAGGGAGGCAGCTGCAAGGCAGTTGGGCAGGTATTGATGCTGAAGGGCACACAGCTCACTGAAGCCCTGCTCCTGCCGCTCTTTGCTCTGGATCCCGCTGGTCAGAGGGTCTGCTCTGTGATTCATGTGTGGTTCCAATGCTGCATACCTAGGGACCCTACAATTAGGCCTTGGCTGCATGGGAGTGTGAGGGGCTGTGTGTGGGGGGGTGGCAGCTATGAGTCTTAGGCTGTGTGTGCGAGATATGATGAGTAAGAGAAGCGTGAAGATTGCAAACTGTATACAAAGGGAGAAGTACTTAATGCTGAAAAGAGAGAAAATAGTGCCAAGAATAAAATAATTTCAAACCAAGGCAAAACAAACAAAAAATGCAAGTGAAGTCTACTGAGGAGTTGTCTCCTGAGAGACTTGGAAGGATGATTCACCATTGGTATTTTTAACATTATTCTGGAAAGAAAGACTAGAATGCTTGCTTCTGGGAATGTGCCTCTCTTAGCAGAGAGAGGGGCTTCATGATCAATGGATGTTCTCGGCTTTTAATGTCTGCAGTTTTCTGGGTGTATCCTAAACCACGTTCGTGTTTCTGCCCTGGAAGTTGCTGCTTAGCAAGAAGAGTTTGTCTGCTGTTCTTGTTCCCCTGAAAACAACAGAATGCAATGAATAAGAACTTGTGAGTAATAATTAGAACTATTAGCTAACAGACTAATAGTATTTTTCTCATTATTAGGTATGGAAAGGAGGAGGAAACCAGGCAGGCCTCATGCAAGAAGCTCTGAGTCACAATTAAAAGTTATACTGCAATCTTATCATATTTCCCTTTTATGGTGCCTGACATTATGTCCCTGACAAGATCAAGTGAATATAATACTGACATTTCTCCCCCCTTGAATTATATATCTTTTTTTTTTTTTTTTTTTTTTTCTGGCAGAAGTGCTACATACTTAAACTGCCAGCTGACTGTTAACCCTATGTGATTTTTCCTTATGCCTCAAACAGAATTTAGAGCTTTCTGTGCCTTTGCAAGTGAGAGGAAGACACAGATTGCAGCTTCAGCTGTGTCCTTCTTTCCATGAGGAGAAGGAAGATCTTCAGCATTCAAAAACTGAAGGCTGACCATGAGATGTCTTCACAGGCTTGCCTAACGTTTCCTTTTGGTTCTGCAAGGAGAAGGAAATCACTATTTTGGGCTCTGCCCTTCTGTCCCTTCCTCTCTGCTCCTATAGGAGGTAGGTTGAGATCAATTCTTATGATAAAAAGCTGACCAGGGAAAGATATGTGTCTAGTTTGCTACATCAGCTCAAACTAGCACCACAGTCACAGCATGAACTGTAGCAGCACCATTAACACTGGATTCCTGGAATTGTTCCTTGCACTGCTATCCATCTCTTTTACGTGTTTTTGGCATCCTCAGTGGTCCCATTTCTAAACTGTACTGATGGATAAAAAAAAAAAAAAAGAGGAACATATGATTCATACTTGTAAATACTGTGTAAGTTCTGCAATGCCTATTTTGCATATTAAACTATAGAAACATTTATTAAGCCCTTATTAAGCTCTGTGCTTAACAGCAATATTCTGCTGAAGGAGACGGGGGTGATACTTTGTGGAGCAACTGGTGCAGATTTAGGAAGCTCCTTCTAGCCTCCAGGATGAGCCTAGATGTCTGTAACAAAAACAGCCTCCCTAACATTGAATAAAAAGCTTTCTGTCAGCTTGAATGATAGGTGATACATAGCTAATCATAAATGTCCCAGCAAATCTGTCAGCAGATTTATCTAGGGAGTACTACTGCCTTTGCTCATAAAGGTTGAACTGCTGCTATGCCTTCTTAAAATCTCTGTTCTCAACAGCTATGCTAAGGGTTAAATTCAAACTGCCTGTGCAACTTAACAGTTTAATGGATTATTTTTTCATTGTTTTACTTATTTTCTTGTTTTGTTTTTATATATGAGGCTTGGAAACTGGAATAGCTTTAAAATATTTATATTGGACCCTCTAAAATCTAAAATTTGTCTTGTAGCTCAATGTTGTTTCTTACTCCAATTCATTCAGAGTTGCTTCAAAACTTTATCACAAAAATTTATCAGGTTCATATATAAACATAGGTTTAAAGCCTTGGAGATTGAGATGGAGGCAAAAGCAAGAGTTTGCTCAATTTTGTGTAATTGTCCCATTATATGAAGGAAATCAAGTCTCTGAATTGAATGTAATTTCTACTGCTCTATAAAAATAATTCCATACCTGTCATGAGTTGTAACAGTGTGATAATATCCCAATGATACGGGTCGCCACGTGATGTATTTTCCAGTAGTAGAAATTCAAGGATGGTTAAGTGGGAAAGAAAAGGAGAGAAATTTTAAATGTAATTGTTTTAGCATTTTTTTCCTATGCAAAATCTTCTCTGTTTGACTTTTTACATTTCTTTTGGCAAGAAAATATCTTTAGTTTAGTAAGGGAATATTATTTAGCCCATAAATTCAATGCAAATCAAATAACAGTTTGTTACATTAACCTAATAATTTTATCAGGTGTATCTATTTATTAATTTATTTATTTTAAATGTTTTCATTAATTTTCACCAATAACACTGTAATATATTGTTTTCTTATCAGGAGTGGACTGTGTTATGTTTCTTACAGTCAAAACATATGAGTTAAGAACATGAATGAGAAAAGCTAGGGAAAAATCACAGAATCACAGAATTGTAGGGGTTGGAAGGGACCTCCTGAGATCATCGAGTCCAACCCCCCTGCCAAAGCAGGTTCCCTACAGCAGGTCGCACAGGTAGGCATCCAGGCAGGTCTTGAACATCTCCAGAGAAGGAGACTCCACCACCTCCCTGGGCAGCCTGTTCCAGTGCTCCGTCACCCTCACTACAGACATATAATCATATTGAAATGGTTTGTGTAACCTGGACAAAGTGTAGCAAGGCACTCTACCAACAGTCTAGTGAAGATAATGAAAATATAATTAATACAAACGTTATTCTGTTATATAGGACATTGTTCCTCAGTGGCTCTTGATTTTGTCTTCCACCATAGAAAAAGAAAGGCTTTATAATACAGTATGTTAAAAGCAAAACCTTTTGCATGTTAAGTATGCGGTGTAATTTTAGGTCCTAATTTTGATTGGCTGAAATCAGTGACTCATTCATCAACTCTGCTCCACTGTACTTAGTAGTTTTGCAGTCATGGAGCAGCAGTGCAAAGGGTTCAGTAAAAGCAGGGGGACAAAAGCAGCTTCTGCTACCAGGTGCTTTGATCTGTAGTAAAATTGGCGGACACTAATGTGCCTCCAGTGTTTATTTTTATGTTTGTATGAACAGACTTCCATTCTAATTCATACATCCTTCTGTTTGTGTTCTTTTAAGAATATAAAAAGTAGCATGTTTCTTCAGGTGGACTGGGAGTTTGTGTTTTTTTTCTCCCTTGTTTTTCCTTACATAGCTGAAGTCGTTATTAGATCTCCCCTGCCAAGTTTCTATTATATTCAGACAACTGGACTTGGATTCATATTCCCCACAAGGCAGTCTGCTGTGCTAATGGCCAAGCAATCAGGTCACCTCTTACAACTATGGGTATAGTGTTTGATTGGCAGATATGTATATTAAAAATAACGTTCTCTTTATAGCTTTTTTTCTCTGCTGTGCTCTTGTGTCTTCACTCACCCGTTTACTAACTAACTCAGAGTCTGTGTGCATAAAAATAATACTGTCTCGGATCCCTTGCCCTACTTGTAATATTCCTCATTAGGTGTTGTTTTTTTTTTCCCAAAGCCAGTTATGTAATAAACTTTAAATGCTGCCTTGCCAGCTCTTTTCAGTGACACAAAACTGCTCAGTTGCCGTTCCAGCTCCATTTGTAGCATGCCTGCCTGCGAGCCAGGACTCTCTCAGTTTTCAGTTTACACCCTTGGCCTTCTGCCCTTGCCCACCACCCAGTGATGTTACAGAGAAATATCAGGCAGGATATTACCTCTTCTGGCTTCTCCCTTAGCGATACACAGATGTAACTGCTAACAGGCAGCCTGCCTCAGGCTGGACAGCCACAGATTTGTCACCACAATGCAATATACAGTTTTACTGAACAAGAAAGTCCAGACTTTTCAAATGGGTCTGCAGGTGGTTTCCAGGACAGGAAGATATATCTCCTCATGAAACTGTAGGCTCGAGTCTTTTCAAGCGTACAGAGGTGCCTGGAACAGCACTGGAATAGACTGTGATGAAGGGAAAGGCACCTGTAGATGAATGCTGGGACAACAGAGGTTGTGGTCCCATCATCTGGTCACATGTTTGAGATAAGAATAGGATGCAGTACAGGTTGCTTTGTTCTACAGGCCCAGATAAGGGTCTCTGGGTTAAAGTCATCTTTCAGATGCCCCACTGCAACTCCTTCAACATCATGGGAATCTCATGAGGGGTCATTCCTAAACATGAAATCAGTACGAAATATGAAATGTAAGCATTTCATTGACTGAGATCAGCACCTCACTAAAATAAATGATAGGAAAATGGTGCAGGAATTTGTATGGTTATGCTTTCTGCCAGTGAGTCACAAAAACAAAAACAAAAACAAAAACAAAAACAAAAAAAAAAAAGAAAAGGTGGCCAAAATTCCTTGTTAATTACAGAATAGAATATTTTAAGAGTTTGATAGCTGCTTCCTTCAAGAGTACACTGTTCTTCCCTGTCCATGCTGTATTCTTGATTTTCCTTCAGTTTTGTTGGGTCTTAGAGTCTGTGTGTCTTTGCGGGCTGGTTGTTGATTGCTGTTACACCTCAGCACTTGATATCCTAGGATACCTTTAATATATGTCAATAAATGGACTGGGATAGGTGCCAGTTAGCTGTTTGCTACAGGACAATCAACTGAGGAACAGATTGCATTGAATTTGGAAGGATAGGGTAAAAAGCCTGCAATAACAATCTTTTTTTGTGAGGTTTTCATTGCAGTGATATGAAACAGCCTTAGAAAGCGTTGCACTGTGATTTCACAAAATAAAAATCTCAGCTTTGCATGCTCGTTAAAATGGTCACTGTACTAGCAATCTAGATAGAGGGTATAGAAATGATTACTTACTGCTTTCCTCTGCATTTGCAAAGATCTACAGAAGTCTCTCTTTGTCATTTGATATAAAAGATCCTCTCCTCATTTTCTTTAGAAGTTTTAATTTTCTTATTATCATCAGAATAGAATATCCCATGTCTTCTCATCATCAAGGCTTCAGGATACAGATTAGCAGCAATTTAAAATCACCCTTCTACTTCAATACTTACTAATAGAGAGATGCAGGCAATCTTCTGTTGTAAAAAATTACCATTTTCTTACTACACTTCATCATAACCTATTTGCTGCCCTTTTCAAATTATGGTTCTTTTCATTCCATTGAGGAATGCATTATTTACCTGTTTTCAGTTTTCTTGGTATCATTACATTTTGCAGAAATCAGAATATTTTGCATTAAATGTAATGAGCAACTTTTGAGCCAGGGAAAAAAAAAAAAAAGACTATTTGATATTTTAATTTATTTCTCAGACAAAATGGTAAAAAAAAAAAAAAAAAAGAATGATAATAAGTAACAACAGTAGGAAAGTGACATTTCTGACCCATTTGTTTCTTTCAGTACTGGCAGCTCATTTCTGTTTAAGACTTTTGGATCTCAATTTCATCTAACAGAAGCATTTTGGTGCACCACTGGGCTAGCTCCCATAATGTTTAATATTTACAAATGTCTAGAAAAAAGGGGAATAGCAAGCAACCTCTTTTGAATGATTTGGGCTTCAGTGTAAAGAATGCCTTCTCTATTTATAAGGGGCAGTTTTTTTAATAGGCCTTTCATAAGTCTGCTCAGTCCAGCTGGGATGTGGTCAACTTTCTTCATCGCAGCCCATACGGTGCTGTGCTTTGGACTTGTGGCCAAAGAAGAGTTGGTAATGCAAATAAATCTTAGGCTGTTGCTGAACAGTGCTTGCAAAGCATTAAGACTTTCCATATTTCCTACTCTGCCTTTCACCCTCCCCCAGCCTCCCAGTTTCAGTGAGTATAGGAATGAATAGTGTTGGACAAGGAAGTAGGATCTGGGACAGCTGACTTGAACTAAACAAAGGGATATCCCATACAATATGACATTGTGCTCTGCAATAAAAACTCAAGGAAAGGGTGCAGAAACTAGGGCAATCAGAGTGGCATTTGCTGTCCCAAGAAACTGTTGCACTTTCTGAGGCTCTGCTTTTCTGGAAGTGACTGAGCATCAGCCAGCTAATGGGAAGTGAAGGAATGCCTATGTTTTTGCTTGGCTTGTGTATACAGTTTTCACTTTCCTTGTTAACCATTCATTATTTTCATGTAGTAATCTTCTCACCTTCCTTCTATTTTTTCCTCACCAGAGAGAGGAGTGAGCAAGAAGACGGGTGAGCAGCCAAGGTTAGCTGAGGCTAGCCCACCACACCAAGTGTTACTGCTAGAATTAGTTTCAGAAGTTTCTGGACATACGTGTTCAGGAAACAACTCTGTAGTCTGACTTCTCTCTCTCTTCTTCTTTTTTTTTTTTTTTTTTTTTTTCCTTTTATTTCTCCACATGTGGCAGTTCTATAATTCAGTGATCAACCTCATACTTACTGTTATCTTGCTGTGGTCTTTGCCTTTAAGTGCAGGTGGAAAAGTGTAGGTAGAAGTCACTCACTAAATATTGGGAATCAGATATAACAGAATTCAGGACCTATATACTCAGCAATATTTTAAAGTTTTTAAAGGCTTGCTCATATATTTTGTTGATCAGTAGAAAGGTCCTAATACCAACCACTGGATAACTTTCAAGTAGCTCAAGTGCGTGGTATTTCTGGCTAAGGATGAGATTAATCACCCTGCAAGTAGCAACCATTTGTAATAATAAGGATGCATTTTCAATTATGTGTTACAGATTGGAACTCCTGAGTCCTTCTGAGAGACTAAGCATTAGTTCCTCAAATGACTACCAAAAATAGGTTCAAGCTTGTTGATAACTTACGCATTTTGAGAATATGCTTCAGAAAAGTTATATTCAGACTTTTTATAAATGCAATTGTCTCTTTACAAAGGAAACTAAGTGAGAGTTTCACTTCTGTTCACCTTTGTTTATGAGCTTTTGCTACTGAATTCAGTTCTTAGATGCCTAATCAAAAACAATCATATGGGCATAGCACACTGCTGGAAAACCTTCCCTGTACCCACACCCTCCAAACGTTTACCAACATATATAAAGAGGTTAAGCTATAAGAAAGGCTCAATAAAACAACATGTATCTCCTGGGCCTCCATTTGAAATGGGTGATGCTTGTAAGTTCTGAAAATCATGCTTTAACCATTATTTACCCGTATTAGTAACTTCTTCACCATTTATCTACTCTTGGCAAATGGTGATCGCTACTATTCACAAATTTCATACCCTCCCTTGCTAACACTCCTGTGTAACTAAAACTTAAAACTTAAAAAAAAAACTTAATTGGCACATTCATGAGCCCCAGTGCTGGCCACTGAAATATATCATAAATATTATGCATGGAGACTATTCTTACTGAGAGGCTGCAGAACAGAATCACAGTGGCATTAATAAAATTAGTGTATAGTGCCAGAGCTGTGCATGGCATCATATGAAGGCAAGTATTTTTTTAATTTTATTATAGAAGGCAAGTATTTTTTTATTTTATTATAGGGATACTGAGGCTTTGTGATGCCATTCCCTGTACATCTATGCTCAGCAGTCAGAGTTTGCATTCCTGTAATAAGCAAAGAAACTGACAGTGGGCAGAAGGTGTTTTAATTCTTGTCTTGGAACTACCAGATTAAATGATAAATGACCAGTCCAGGAACAGAGAAGAGACTTGTACCAGAATTATGCTCCCATTTCTTGTGAACCAGGCTAATATCTTTCCTAGTGGAATGCCTTTCTTTTAATCAACTGAGACACATCTGCATTAATTCAAAATGGAATGAAAGCCAAGCAAAAGCACCACAGGTGCTTTTTATTTAGTAACAATGGTGAATAATTAATTGAACAAATGACAAAAAGGCATCATACATTTTCTTAAAAAATAATTCTTGCTAGTAGATATTTTAAGCAGTTGTACTGAATGCCGAGACAATTAAATTGCCTGAGTTGTTGTGACAGTAAGGAGGAAAGACAAAGGAATAACAATTCATCAAAAAAAGCATATGAATTCTAAATAAGGAAAAAGAAAATAACAAAATAATACTGTTTTCTTAATAATCCTAATTTTATATACCCATAACGTGGTTTTGAAATGAATTATTTATTCTCAGGAAGTGAGCAAAAGAAAATCATTAACTTTTGCGCAGATACTTCAATTTTGATGAAAATCCAAAACAAGGAACATAATTTGAAAGCCCTCACTTAAAATTTTGCTGAATCTTTCCTATAACTGTTTCAGTTCACTGGAGGTAACTTACATCAGAGAAACCTGAAGTTCTGACATCTGAGATAGGCTTGGCTTCATATGAAGCAATTAAATGAAGCAATGAAATGCTGCAGAGACTGTCCGCAGTGCTTTTGCAGGTCTTTTCCAGAGGTCAACAGTTGACCTTAGGTGCAACATGCAGTCTGTAGCTTTGAGAATTAAACAATTCTGGTCCCCCTGCGTGGGTGTCCTTTTTTTTTACTTGAGAACGAACATTTCAGCCATTCCGATGTTACATAAATTGATATTGTTCAGTATGTATGGACTCTGGATATATTGTTCAGTATTGTATGTATGCCAAGTCTGTGCAACTTCTGTCCCTGGAAGGAGCAATAGCCTTCCTAGGTAGTAACTTTGGCACTTCTGTAGGGATGCAGTACATTTCCTACTCAGCACCAGTTTTTCCCTCTGGGAAAACATTGTAAGTAGATATCTTTCCTTCTTTTAGAGAAAAATTAGGCTGTGTGCTTGCTGGAGCCTCAGTCTTAAAGATCCTTATCACACAGAATCACAGGGGTTGGAAGGGACCTCAGGAGATCATTAGGTCCAACCCCCCTGCTAAAGAGGAGTTTATGAGGAAGTGCCTGTTTGTGCTACAGAAATTCATATTTGTGCTGGAGAAAAGGAGTAGAGATTTCATGTTCCACTACTCTTGCTCCACGAGTTCTACATGTTTGCCTGAAGAGCTGAGAACTGAGTGTCGTCACAGCTGTCTCCAATCACTTTACAGGTTATTTCAGCACGCTGATATTAAATTTATTAAACTTATTAAATATGTTGTTAACAAATTAATCAGTTAAGGTAGATCATTGGGTCAAAAAAAAAACCCAAAACCCACATGAAGAAAAGGAAACAAAAAAACAAGGTAGCACTATCAGTACACACTCTGCCAAGCTTATGTCAGAGGAAGAGCGAAGACTTGTCAACATTACTAGCAACAGTGGGAAAAGACAGAACTGCAAACAACACTTTTAATGATCTTAGGAGGTCTGCAGTATATTAGAGCAGTGAGATAGCTTTTTTCCTCTGTTGCTACTTTTTACAGTTATTTGAGCAGATAAACTAAAATTGAACAGGTTCATATTGTTTATCTGGAAAAACAAAGTTTATTTTTTCCTGGTACAGATACGGGGGCTAACATAATCAAATGTCAGGCTAGAAAGTTTGCTGAGGATCTCAGTGAGTACACAGCTCAAATAGCACAGAGAGCCCTAGCAAGGAATCTGCAGAGCTTTTATATTTTTCTGACAGTTCTGTAATCCAGAAGAGCTGGCTGTCTGGGCTGCTCAAGATTAATTATGCCTGAAAGCAATAGCAAAAGGATCTTCAGCTTTGCATATTACTGCTCATCAAATACAGAATGCTCAAAAGCTTTCCTCTGTCTCCAAAAAGTAAGCAGTTGGTAGTGTCTTTTTTTTCCTAGTCACATTCCACATTCATCAGTGGTGGTAGTTCAAAATACTTTTTATGTCGCATGCATAAATTGTCACACACAAGTTGCACATAAATTTATATAAAGAAACACAATTAAAAGGATTGAAGTTTGGAAATGGCAGACCAACTCCACTTTTATTACATCCCACCCATGCATCTCTAACATCCTGTCTCTGAATATTGTAATAAAATTGTTAGCTACAGATAACTTAATATTTCCTCTTTGGCAGTTTGGCTTCAGTTAATACACAGATGCCTTGATAATAAAATGGGGGAATGGGATATTTTTCTATAAAACCCTCTGCCTTGTTCATTTCAGAAGGTGACAGCTGGATAGTGGCTCAGGCAGGGAACTGCGGGAACAGAAGATGTGACTTATTTTTCCTGGAAAAATGAGCTCTGATTGCAATGATTTGAAACTCAGATATGCTCTTCATCTTTGGTTGCCTGATCTGTACCTCTAGATCTGCTTTGCAAAACACTGCATGGTCTCAGCTGCAAGCAAAATGCACGGGAATTGGTCTTTTAATACGCAAGGTGTTATGTAATGCTAAAATATTCTTTTTGACAGTTTGAAGGATTTCATTTTGGACATTCAAGGTTCTTTATTTCATTCTCTGTGTCTCAGCTCCTAACCTGCTAAATGCAGATAATGCCCTCAAATTTCATGTAGGTTTTGCAGTGATGAATGAATTGTCTGCAAAGCACTCCGGTTTCATGGTGGTGAGCATCACAGAAGAGACTGGGAGGAAATTAATAATTTTGTTTTCAGAGCAAGGCTTGAATGCTGTTTTTTAAATATGGCCCAGGGCAACATATTGAACAATGGGGCTGAAAAAAATATTGAACAGCTGCTAATTAAGTCGTTTTCATGCACGGTGTTAGGTAGCAGTCCTCTTGAGAGAGCGCAGTGTGTGATTCTGTAATTAAAGACTACAACTCATATGGAAAAGGTGGCCAAATTAAGGTCACACTGGCTATCTTGATTCTGTCAATTTCTAATTTTTGATAGCTTAACTTCACAGCTGTGATCTTATTCTTTGATGAAAAGAAATGAAGCAAAACCAAATCCATGGCATTATCTTGACACCTACTTGGTTCATTAACACAATTAACAGAAATGGGACCTTAAGAACCAGACTATGTTTCTCTGCTGCTTGGATTAACTAAGTCAATGACAATAGCAGCAGGGTGTTCCCTTTATCCTGGACCAACAGTGAAATGAGTTGAGATATATATCTTTTTATGACAGCTGGTAGTATTTCTGGGAATCTTAGATTTTATTTCGAGCCTCTATAAAGAAAGTTGGTACAATCTCTTAGATCACTCCAAGAGTCACCATCTCAGCCACTTCCTGTCTCTACTCTGTCTTGTCCTTTCTCTCTTCCACTTCCAGTTTTCTTGTCAAATCTGTCCTTGTTTTCTATTCAGTGCTCCTTATCTAATTTATCTTCTCCCTTCCTCACAAGAACTTCCCGTCCTGATCTCTGTCTCAGGGAAAAACTTCTCAATTCTTGTAATGCGGACCAAATTATTAACAAAGCAATGTATTAGGTTTTTTTTTTTTTTAATGACAGATTGGGGAACTCTACATTCACAATACAATTCTAGACATTTATGTAATGTTAATATACACCTAAATATATCTAAACACTGTACTAGAGGCAGTCTCTGAAAGCTACCATCATGCACATATATGCACATTTACACAGATGTGTGCACAAGTGCACAACTCAACTTCCCTCTGGAAAAGCAAACACCTACCCGCGCTGCAGGTGCCAGTCCCCCCACATATGCTTGCCTCCTGCTAGAGGTGAGGATGCCATAGATTTGTGTTCATGCCATTTCGTACAGGCTGCTAATCTCCATGTCAGTGCTAAAGCCTTTCCTGAGGCTGCCTGCACACAGTTGAGGTGCAAGTCTATTGACTCACCCTGTAGAAACAGTCCTTTACCTGGCTGCGGGGGTCTCATGGTGTCCAACAAGCAGACTGTTCAGCCTGGTTGTGACAGGGGTGGAGGTGCTGGTGGGGAGATGTTCAGCAGTGGCAAAGCAGACTTGCTTCCATTTTCACTCCAAAGTCTCTGTGCTGTTAAAAAATTTCATGCTTCTTTTGTACTTTGTCTTGGGCTGGGAGGCACATCAAAGCCCACACTGCCCCAACCCCTGCCATGGGCAGGGCTGCTCCCCACCAGCTCAGGCTGCCCAGGCCACCATCCAACCTGACCTTGAGCGCCTCCAGGAATGGGGCACCCACAGCTTCTCCGGGCAGCCTGGGCCAGTGCTTCACCATTCTCCGAATAAACAAATTCTTCCTAACATCTAATCAAAATTCCCCTCTTAGTTTAAAGCCTAAAGACTTATCTACTTGACTCCATCTTTGTTTCCAAGTCTTGCAATTCTGAAATTACTGTTTTATCCTATTTCAATTAACTAGTTTGGGGGCAAAGGTGCTGTTGGGCATTTTGTGTGTTGATTTACACACATTCTCACACTCAGGTTTCTGTCTTAACAGCTGTTGTTATTCAGGCTGTGTTAGCAAGGGTGGGCTGTGCAAGCAGCTTCTCATTGTGACTTATTTTCCCTGCTGGGAACCTTCTACCAGCTGTCTACTCCTTCATCTGCATCCAGTCCCAGTTCTGTAACACGACTATCTCTGCAACTTTGCTGCCTCCCATTACTTGTTCTAACCCTGCTCCCCTTCCTTTTCCAAGCAGATCCTCTGTTGAGAGCTATGATTTCTCTACATGAAGAAAGCTGCCTCTGGGAGTAAGGGAAAGAATCCAATCCAGTGGAAAACAAGTATTTCTCTGTATCAGATGGGAAATGTCTTTCTGCACACGTGATAGAGAAAAAGCAGCACACAGTTAATACTGGTATCTTTTAAGAGAGTTTAAATAATAATAATAAAACTCAGGCTATTATTTTGGGACTGGAACACTAATGGCACAACTCTACCAACATTTTGCCCCAGAGTTTTGTTGGCTGCGCTCAAATCATCTGTGTGCATAAGCAGTTCCAAGAAGGAGGAGAGCTAAAAGAGGGCCCCCTTATGCCCTTGTTTTCCTGTACAGCTCTTGTAAAACAGAAAATAACACAAGGCGCCTTCCACTGAACCCACAGAGAAAAGATGTACTGCCAGACTGACCATAAGCTCGTTGTCCTTTTTCCAGACTTCTCTGTTTCATGGCCACCCATGATAAATGGTGGCAGCCTGACAGCTGTTTTCACATTGTTTTTCCAAAGAGACTGATCTGTGTAGAACTGCTGAAGGATGTGAGGCATTTAGAGCAGGGCTTGGTTTTTTGTTTTTTTTTTTTTGTTTTGTTTTGTTTTTTAAGTCTTTGCATATTATCCCTGGCAAGAAATCTGTACAGTTCAGCAGTATCTTAAAGGCTAGCACCTCTGGTCTGAAATGAACTAATCCTAAAACATTGATTTAAGCAGTGATAAACCAGAAATATTTGCAGAAAAAAAATTAGTTGATGTAACAAACTCTGTTTTCTTTTACACATTTTTTCTTTTTTTTCTTTTTTTGGTTTTCAAGATCTCTAGGAGGCACAACGCAATACAAAGCCCAAGCATTCTTTCTCTCAAAATAGAGTGAAGACAGGCAGGCTCAGGGACGTATAAATTCCTATGACTGTTTAGTTAGCTTTTTAAAATTTAGTTTCTGGCCATCTCTGTACTGCCTTACAAAATGCCCCTTCACTCTTTGTCTACTGTATCTCTCTTCCTTTTAAAATTTATTTTTAAAATTAAAGATCTGAGACATCAAACAGTCTTTGTTGCATAAATAAAAATGAACTGCACATTACACAAGACAGCTTTTTTTCTTCTTTTAGGCTGGAAATAAGAAGTGCTCATTTATTACACCAGAGTGTCAAGATACTAAATAAACAGAGAAGGATGAAAAAGGAAATTACATGCTTTTCCCAACTAATCTGCCATGCTGGAGTCAGCAAACTATCTTTCTTAAGTCAAACCTTCCTAGGAGACAAAACCCTACCTAAACAGCACATTAATACTTGCGAAGTCTATGCTTTCTTAGTGATTTCTGTGCAAGTAAGATTTATTTACCTTTCTTTGGAATATATAGGGAACACTCAGGTGTTTCTTTAGCTCTCACACTCTTTGGAGCCATTTTGCAAAGAATAATCATTGGAACAAAAGTATGTTTACTCTGAGAAGTTACAAAAGCATTTTTTCCATTCTAATGTGATCAATACTTTAAAAAATGTAAGGTTGGCTAGCGTCAGGAGAAAAATAAAGTTACTGGAAGCAAAAGGGCAAATCCAAATAACTGTTGAATATGGTATGAGGATGTAGATGACATTTTAAAACCAATATACCTTCCTAAATCTTTCACCCAGGTCTCATTGCATATGTGAGGATTAAAATTGCTTGCATGCAAGTGTATTATAATCTTTAAGAATAGATGTTTTGTGATGCTCCAGTTCTTAGTGTTATGAATAGCTAGGAATTGGAACCTTAAAAATATAAAATACTGAATGAGACAGACTTTCATTAGGCAAAGTATGATCTTTTTTCCTGTAGACCACAGAAAATATGTTTGCAAACAACAAAAGACCAGCTGATGAACAAACAGCTGAGTTGTGGGTAATAGAGCTGAGTGATATGAAAGATGATGTGATATACTGCCTGACCTACATCTGAACTATTTCCTGCTCAGGGAGAGGAGAGAGGATTATACTGAGCATTTGAGAGGCTTCTGTACAAATTATAACTGGTGTTTTTTGTTCTCATAGTAAACAACATATAAGGAAATATTTCACAAGAATTCTACCCTTTCAGGAAAGTAGTGACATTAGACAAATAATTTCTTCAAACTATTTTCTTTTTCTGTGATGCTGAATGCTAGCTAGCCACACAAAATTCTAATAGCAATTAGTCTTTGTTGCCATGCTTGAAGATTACTGATGCTGTCCTACAGGAAGCCAAATTGAAAGGTAAACAGTGTGCAGGAGTAAGCAAGGCTTTCACCTGCTTTGCAGAGAAAGAGTATGAAAACTCATGTCCTGAAAAATGGATTCAGCTCATGAAAAATGGTTAAAGAAGAAACTTGCTATTGGTTTAGCTTCTCCAGCAAATATATAAAAAATACATACGGAAGATAATAGAATTTAGTAAAGACACTATATCTACTAGCAGATGGAAGTAGATTGCAGAAGACATCTAATACAGTGAGTCTATTAATCCCTTACGTTCTTGTCCACACAATACCAAGATCAACTGAGAGCCCAAGTGAATCAAATCATGTTTTCTAGCCATAAACATTCAGCAGTATCCAACATTGTGGAAAACTGCACACAGATTTGTGAACAATTTGAATATCACTGCAAAAGCAGGTGTTATGCAAACCAGTTGGAGCAATGTATAAATTTCCCAGGTCAGTGTGTACATCAGAACTTCAGACTCTCTCCAATGAAAAAAATTACATAAATCCATACCCAGCAATTACCCCCTCCATTTGGTTAATTAAAGTCTTATTTCAAAGACATTTTTGTTTTAATTTGGCAGAAGGAGGTGAATCTAATTCAATGACCCAATGTTATGTTACTTGAGTCTTGGAGACTTTATGAAAGAATGTCATGAAATCCCATTCCCATTGGAAGTGAAGGCTCTTTGAAGTTTGGTATCTATCAAAATCTTTATACCTGCTCTTTGCAGAAACAGACACCAAAGCTCAAATTCAGAAAGCCTCTTAGGAGTTATCATCCTGAATGTTATGGCACCTGCAATTGTAAGTATAGTTTAATCAACATCTATTCACCATCTATTCACAGTCTTTTATTAAGAGACTTACATACCCGTAAACTCACACATGAATATACTTCCACAGTGACCAGGAAGAATTATCTTCCTTGGCTTCTTAAACAGGTAACATGATAGATGTAGTGCTAGTCAGACAGAAAATCCAAGAGATTAAAGACTCTCTGTGAATTCAGTTTACCCTTTTTGCCAATTGAGACTGGATCAATCTGTTTATTTCTTCAATTCCAAATTATACAAAGAGTGTATCTTTGCACTAGCATGTCTCAGTTCCTTGCAAGCTCTTTAAAAGACTGAGCAGCTACGGAAAGGAAGGCAGCCTGAAATTACCACTTCTTTTGAGTAGGAGTAACTATGCTCCCATATTTTGAGCTGACCTTCATGCTGTCAAGAGGTATTAGGTTTACTATGAAGCTTAACAGATCAGACCTCGACAAGGGGCATCGGTAGACAGAGGCCTAAGCTGTGAATTCCTGACAGCCATAGGCACTGAGTCATGCAGCTCAGCCAGCTTGGTGGCCTCAGCATACACAGTAGCAAAACTTTAAGCAACTACATAAGCTTTGTGCTGAAAACTTTCAGTGTCTGTGCACACCAAAGCACTCTAGCAGAAAAGCAGCTTTTTTTTTTTTTTTTTTTTTTTTTTGTCAATCCCCTCAGAGTTAAGTACATGAATGCAGCCTAAAATGAAATTGAAGTGCCACAATTCCTTTGTGAGACTCTGCCTAAGTTCTCTGAAATGAAACTCGCCTCTTTCATTAGGAATGTCTGTCAGCATGAAAAAGATTTAAAGGTCATTGGTTTGCAAAGTGGTATGAGCAGAATCTCAAGGCTGGTAGAGCAACTCTTGCTGAGGAAGCTGAAGGGAAAGGGATGAAATATCTTAATTCTCCCTGCAGGCTCCCTCAGATCCTTCAGTGCTCTTCTGTTTTTGTCTGTACAACTCGCTTCTGATAAATCCTATGATTAGGGCATTCCATATGGTAGTGCCTTTGCAACAAAATGGCTATGATGGAAAAAAAGGAGGAATAGAGGATGCACTGCATTTTTTTCTCATCAGCATATTTATATGCATTATATAATTTTGAATATTTGTTTGAAGAAGAAACCACACTTCATTCTCAGAAGTAGGTTTTATTAATTTTAAAGCTTTTGAGAAGTAATACCTCTTAATATTACTATAGTGTATGACTAGTTCGCACTTCAGTGTAAAAGTACAGGGAGATTTGTCGAGGTTGATTTTCCTTGGACTATACAGACTAAAATCAATGGTTTTCAGGTAACAACAACAACAACAACAACAAAAATTAAAGACATAAATGTGTAGTGGACACATGTATCCTATTGAATTTCAGTGTTTACTGGATGCCTTTTGCAGTTTGGGAAAGGTTTGCATTTTTGAGATATTTCAAACACAATGCAAAGAATTAACAATGCATAACTAAGAGGCTGTACTACTGCATGATTTAAACTCTCTGTGCACTTGCTAAATGCACTGGAAAAAAAAACCCTTAGGAAAAGGGAATGTGAATATGAATATAGAAGGTAGTTGAAAAGAATTGTAATGAAAAAAACTGTTTTGTTTTCTGCATTTTTCAAATGTAGATTAATGGGACTAAATCTATCAGCTGTTGTTGGAGTATAGGAAAAATATTGAGTAATTTAAGAGATTGCACCTTATAAGAATACTAAAGATGAAGTTATTCCAGTAGTCCATAAAGGACTTTTTCTTAGCTGTTAATGTCAATATAATGAGCAGATGTGTGTGTGAGTGGTGTCACCTGTTGTACTTGAGGCTCATTTATTATGTAGAATATTACCATTGCAAACTATAACTCTATATAAGGATGTCATAAGTGCAGTCTATTTCGTGTCAAGAAAATCTCTGTGTAACTGCCAGCCCTCAGAAAAGTGGCCCTTTAACCCTAATATTTACATACTTCTATATTCCCAAAAACAAAAAAGAAACAAACAAAAGTGTATAATCTCTTGAATTGTCAATTATCAAAAAGTCTCTCTTCATCCTAAAATCACTAGTGTGCTATCCTCACCGTAAGATTCATTGTTAATGATTCATTCATAATGGGTTCATTGTTGCTTTTAGCTTCCTCGTTCCTGACTTTTTTTCAAATATCTCCACAAGCAAAGTTCTGTCACTTTAAAGGATACACATGAGAAAACTTCTCAATTCAGCGGGATTTTACTCTTGCATTGTTTTCAATGTGGAAGGTGCATCAAAGTTTACTTTGGGTATGTCATTTATTCTTACTCTGGGAAGAATTTTGAAGCTTCTACTGTATTGTTACTTCTAATTTAAAAGCAGTGGGAGAGGGAAATTTTTGTGGAGTCTACACTTTTGGACTGTTTAATGTGCGAAGTTCCCATAATGCCTGTATAATTTAAAATTACTTTTAATGATCCATTTGATCAACACTCCTCTTTGAAAAGGGATCAGCTAATCAAAACTATTGCTATTCTCACAGCAGCTGAAGGCCCAAATCATGATACCTGTTGTAATCAAAATATGGAAAATTCAGACATTGCTTTGTTCTTTCTAACTGTGCTATTTCAGTGAGTGAAAATCCCGTGTTGGGCTCCATTATGGCAATTCAGAAAGCTGTAAATAAGCAACTGGACTCACTATACAGTCAATAAAATATTCTGAGAGTCTCCAAGGAGTAATTCACAATGACTGGTAAGAAATAGGCACTTGGGGAACTGAGTTGCAAATTATAGAGAGAAATTAGGAAGCTGGCTACAAGCTGTAAAAGAAGGCTGAGAACAAGAGAATACGCGAGAAGACCTGACTTCAAAGGCTACATCTGTGCCCAGTGTATAAAAGCTTTGCTGCGTCTAACTGGTTAGAAATAGGAGAGAAGAGGATCTGCTAACAACAGAACAGCATCTAGGTTCATCTAGATAGGTTACCATTATCCCTGCTAGATGAACCTTCACAAGTCTCTATCAGTGTTTAGACATGAAGAAGTAAGAGAGCTCAACTCCTTGAGCCCTAGATATTCCCAAAGACAAAAGGTGGGAGTTCAGCACATTATCATAAGCCTTTTCTGTGGTTTTGGGTTTGCTTCCTCAGAGTATTATTGCTTATTTTTTGTTATCATTTTGAGGCATATGACTCTCAGCAGTCCCTGTACACAATCCTTTGGGAACAGATAGAGCTTAGATTTAGATTTGTTAATAGCACATTGAGAACAGCCACTTAACTCTTATACTTTCAATGATCATATTGAGGCCATACTGAGTTTTTAGTTAGTCAGCTACCTAAACTCTCTGAATTATGTCCCTAGTCTGATTCAGGAGCTGTAAGACTTGAGAATATGTGGCTTTGTGATTATTGTTGTTTGTTCTCTTTTCCATTTATACTGCTAATATAATCTTACTGAGTTTGTTTCATTTTCTTTTTCTTTCTTTTTTTTTTTTTAATTTTTTTTCCTAGTAAGCAGTTCACGCATTTTTTCACCATACGTTGCTTTCAGTGTTCAGCAAGGATAAGGACTGTCTCTTTGTAAGTATAAAAGGATTTTGCCAGTGAACATAATGGGAATAAAATCAGATCACATGTGAAAGTTAGGTGTCACTATGCAATGAACAAAAACAATGTTTTCACTGCTAAGAGTTCCAGGTCCTATGAGTTTAATGAGAGAAACTGCCTTCATTTAAATAAGGCACCATCAGAAAAAAATCAGATGCAAGCAGCAGGAAGCTGCTGGGGCTGATACAGGCAGCAGACACTGGTATCAATGATAGCTTTGGAGCAGCTCCCAGTTATAAACTGAGAGCAGACCTTTGGGACTCGAGGCTAAGGTTGGCCTGGAGACATCAGAATAGGAAAAAAACGTTCTTGGAAAAGACTTACATTGAGATTAAATAACAGAGAAGAGTTGTAGAATAGGGACTTCGTCTGGTATTAAACTGCAAGATTTCCAACAGAGGAGGAAGTGGAATTTTCTTGTGCTAAAACAGACAAGAATAGGAAGGAAGGTGTATAACATCAGCTCCTGCTGCAACAGTGATCAGGAAGGAGGGTTTGACATGTGGACTGCCAGGACATTTAAGTCAAGTCTGCTAGAAAACCAGGTTCTGGGCTTCAGCAATTTGTAAATTCTACCTAGAATTGTGAAAATGAAAGGCTAGAAGAGTATTCAGGCCATCTACTCCTTCCTTTTGACCATGGCTTCTTGCAGGTTATCTTCCTTTGCATGTCAGCATATCTTCAGATTTAAGCACATCATTTGGATTACACATCCTTTTGAGCTTGTTGAATCATGGTCTGTTCTGATTGTCACCAGGTCATTCTTGCAGCAAAAATAATGAAGTTAGTTCTGGGCTAATAAAACCACACAAATGTAATAGGAAGCAGAAAATCATATATATGGCTGTGTAGCTTAGCCTCCATCATCTCCTATTAACTTATTAATTTATTAACTAATTAACTCTTCCTAACAGTGTGTATTGTAGGAGCTACCAACAGATGGCATATTCAATAACTGTACTCTGTAGTGCTGAATTTGAGAATGGATATGTAAGTATTGTCCTCAAATTTCTCATTACTTCAAAGGTGAATGCTGTCAGTGATCACCACTTCCTAAACACCACTAATAATATAGAAGAATAGTGAGCTAAACTCATGTCTGTGATCATATGGGAAGTGATATTATCTTTGAGACCAGGTCTTGCTGTTGCCACTTCCTCCTTTACCTGTTCCCCGACGCTTTAGGGACTTTTCTCTTTTGTTTAGGTTGCTGTCATTGTTTAGGTCCTGTTCACTGGTAAGTGTCTTCCAAGTTAAAATTTGCAAAGTGAGCACAATTAGATATTTTCAGTGTACATGTACCAGGGACCAAAGAGTTGCAAAGGCCCTAGGTAAATAGCATCTGAATCTTGAAGGATTCCTACACCAAGTACACAAAGTAATTTTGTCCAAATTTTTTTGTCAGGCACAGTGCCTCACTGCTGAAGCACAGAATACCTTTCTTGAAAACATGCATCCAGTATAACCAATATATTTTTCTCGTTCTTTAGCAATTCCTTTGGTTTACATTATGTTCAAGGAAGCATACCTTAACTAACCTTTACTGTCAATCACTGGCTGTTGCTGTGCTTTTGAAAGAATAAAGTAAATACCAGTTTTCTTTTGTCAAGGTTACAAATAGATTATTTTAAAGTAGCACCTCATCATTCTGCTAGGCAAGTTATTTCACAGTTTGTTAGATTTTGTGGAATATCTTTTCTGAAAGTGCTCTGAATTTTCAGTATTCTGTATGAAGTACAGACATCAGAGCTGCCCACAGCTTACCAATCTCTTCAGTCCTGCATACAGGAGACAGTGCCATTTCTCTCCTTCCTGTTAACATCCCCATTTCACATTCAAGCAGTGCCAGAGTCTTCTTTTCACACATTCCATAACTAAGATCTATGTAAACCATGACATAGCGCTATTTCAACTTTTGTCAGGAGAAATATCTTCTATAAGATCAGCATATGTACTCAGAAAAGAAAAAATAACCGAGGTGTTAGGCACATGAGCTCTTCATATTGAATAGCCCAAGCATTAGGGCACTCATCCATTTCAAAAGAGGAAGAGTCACATCTCTCATGTCCCTGGTGACAGATCTAGCTACTGAGATATTGTCGATATTGTCTGTTCTGTGGCTGTTTTCCTCTCTTTTGTTGCTGATGTTATTTATTTTTACTTTCTTTTAGTGAGAGTTCTCGTCAGTTAAGAGGGTTGTATACATCAGATTTCTTTTCCAGTTAATCCAGTGGATTCAATAGAAAGAGCACCTACTCCTACAAACCTTGCCTCACTTCTGTACCATTAAGCCATTACAGCTGAAACATGACTACTCTTAGCTTCATCCAGTGGTTATTGTTTTAATGTACTAGTTTACCAGGTGATGATCCAGATGGCTGTCTTTAGATCATCTTTGGTTATTTGCAGATTTTAGCAGGAATGTTTAATGTTTTCTCCAGAATTATATGCAGTAATATCTTAATATTATCAAACATTTCAACATATATAATTATTTGATTCTCATTTCATCAAATAGAAAATGTAGACTGAAAGCAAATAATATTTTTCCAAATCTGAAATCATTTATGGTTTAGGAAAAAGTTATTGTAATTTTATGTCAATATAAGCTTTATTTAGGAAGGAGAAAATTGGATTTCGCATAGGGTTGTATTTTTTTTTTCCACATTATTTGATAACATTAAATTAGCAATGTAATTTTATTTATGAATATGCTTTAAAGCATCCTTAGATGGTGGACATGAATATTGCTTAAAAAAGGGGTGGCCAGTTTAGACAGGGGAGGTTTAGGTTAGATATTTGGAGGAAGTTTTTCACTCAGAGGGTGGTGATGCACTGGAAGAGGTTGCCCAAGGAGGTTGTGGATGCCCCATCCCTGGAGGCATTCAAGGCCAGGCTGGATGTGGCTCTGAGCAGCCTGGTCTGCTCGTTGGCGACCCTGCACATAGCAGGGGGGTTGAAACTAGGTGATCTTTGAGGTCCTTTTCAACCCAGGCCATTCTATGATTCTGTGAGCAAAGTTGATGTTGACAGATCATTAATTGTGATCATAATGTAATAATAATCCAATCTGGTCAACTTGTATTATTTAAGGATTTAGTGAGCCAATGCCAAGACTATTAGTGTAAGTGGTCAGTAATACTATTATTATTTAGTACTGTCTGTATTAACACTGAGAGAGAACAAACAAAAGGAAAGAAAAGCATAAATAATAAAAATCAATCTCTTCAGGAAAAAAATCAATGGAGCAAAGCATCTTCCCTTCATTTTTAGCTCTAGTCTTCCTGCTGACCCCATGTTCTGAAACAAATTCTGGTCCTCTTTCATTGGCTGTTATGGTTGTTTCAGATATTCAGATCCAAAGTTCTATTTCCAAAAAGAGAAAGGAGAAAGAAAAAAAAACAAAATGAAAAAACAGAAGTCTTTAAAAGAAAAGAAAAAAAAAAAGTAGATCTTTTAGGATCTATCTATATGTTCAAAGACAACTTCTACGTTTACTTTAAAAAAAGAAAATATCAAAGATCATGACATCAGGAAAGACCAAAGGTCACCTGAAAAGATGGGAGAAAAGAAAATCAAAAGAAATTAATTGATTATGAGAGCAGAGCACCTAGGAGAGGCTGATCACAATTCATAGGACAGAGAAGGTAGGGAACAGTACAGAAAGAGCTTAAAAAAAAGAATAGAGGCAAAAGCAACCATTCTAGTACAAGACAGTTTTCAAGTGTTCCTTCCTTGCCAAGCAGATTATGTTGTATGTAACCTCCATAAACTTAAAAATTAGAAAAATACCAACAGAAACTAGTCCTCCAGGTAACTGACCCTCTAAGTACACATTACATTTCTTCAGTAAACCAACAAGAAATTGCTTATTTAGGGCCAGTTGCTCTCAGTGATGCTTATCTACTGCTCGGGAAAAAAACAATGGGTTCTGTGGACTAATTGCAGATTTTCACTGGTGTAGGGGTTTAGCTCTGCGTGATCTAAAAATGTAAGGAAGATTAAAGCATATACAGAAAGTAAACTATTCTGTTGGGGAGTTTAAGATTTCAACATGAGACAGAAGAATAAAGAAAACACTTATGATGTTTGTTTTCAGAACTTAGGCAGTGGAAAACTGGATATTGTAAATGTTGAACACAGTAAGTAATGACTCAGAGGGGGTTGTAAATTAATACATATAATATTAATATACCTGTGTCACCATTGCATGGAGACAGGCAACGTGTAAGGACAAAAAAAGAGAGAAAAGTACACTTGCATTTTGATTGGATATCTAGTTCTGGAACAAGCTCGAGGAGGTTTGTTTTGCTAGTGAGAATTTTCTTAATAAATTCCTAGTGATGTTTCCTATGCACTTCTCTTTATTCTGGTAACTCAATAACCATACAATTATCATGCAAAATAGTATATTTTACAACCCATCAGAGAGAAAATAAGGAATATTTGAACGATGAAATACTGATTCTGCACTACTAAAGTCTATGTGATTTTTGCTGTTGACCTCAATGAGTTTTAATATGCAGCTATATATTTCAGGAAGAGTACTGTCACACTCTGTTTTGACTCAAAGGAGACAGTTCTGTTTCCATATAATCAGGACTGCAATGAAGAAAAGCCTTCCCTTCCTGCTAAAAGCTATCATAAAAAAAAAGACTGCATCAGCAGCAGACATTTGGTGTAATGGAATTAAACTCATCATGTTGCAAAATATTGTCGTAGATTTATATTTCTTGCCTTGACACCATTTTTTTACATTTTCCTTCAATGTTTTTGTGAAAGGTGATGATATTTTGGTCTTGGGGTTTTCGCAGAAGTAGTCTGCTATGCTACAAGCATTTTCCTGTCACTACATTGAATTACTTTGCAATAGGATCACAATGCAGCTTTTAAAATACAGAGTGGGATTTCCTCTGTCTGTTAGTATATATATATATATAATATATATAATATATATATAATATATAATATTATATATATATATAGTTAATATATGAGGCCACAAGATTTGTTTGTTTGGTCAAAAAAGCTCATCATAAAATAGAGTAATAACAATAAATGCAGATGAACTAGGCTGAAAGAAAACTTCCCTCCAGCTTTTCAAGAAAACAAACAAAAAATTCATCTTGCTGAGGTTATTGAGTCACCGGGACACAGATGCATAACCATGCGGGCTCACTGACAAAATTCAGTCTCACTATCAAAGGTGAACACACATAGCTTAATCTTTTTATGAAAGATCACAGCACAACTACCTCCAAGAGACTGAGGGTGACATTATATTTTTCCTTACTGTGATGGCAAACTATTTAAATCATTTCTAATGGTAACGTAAAAGCTGTCATTGTTCTTCCACATAGAAAGCTTTCAAAAAAAAAAAAAAAAAAAAAAAAAAGATTCTCTGGGTGCTGGGAAGATTAATTTTTTTTTTCTCTACTGAACTTTCAATTTCAGTGATCTCCCTTGCCGAGCTGTGTCCCTGAGAGACTTCAGCTTGTGATAGATTCTGAAACAAGGAGGGATGGAAATATTTTCCGGACTCTGATTATTTCTTATGCTTTAGTACATGGATGTTGAACCTTTTGGCTTGCCTAGGCCACACTGAGTGAAGATGAATTGTCTAGAGCTGCGTCCATGAATGTTGCTCCAAAAGTAATGCCTCCTATTTATTTTGTATTGAAAACTACAACTAATATAAATTGCAAAATAACATTTCTTTATAGAACAAATTCTCGGCTGCAGTACTCTTTTTTTTTATTCAGTCATCATCATGAGCTTTGCATTTTTGCCAGCAATGAACAAGAGCCTATATCCTTCACTTGTAACAACAAGTGAAAGTAACCTGCTGTCACCACTGCTGAAACATACTACCCGCTGCCTCACTGTGATCATACCCACTGATTGGGTCCCTATAAACATTGAGTGAGCATTGATGAATGTCAGTGGGTGCTATGTTTTTCTGTGTGGAGGAATTCAGTGTCAAACCTCTGCTTCATCTGCACTTCCATGCCAGACACCACTGCGTCAGACTGCCTCTCTGCTGCCATCTGTTGCGTGGCAACAACATGGAATGTAATACTGGTGGGAAGGTTCAGCCCCTACTTCCGTACCACCGACATTCAACATTGACATTGTGGGCTGACATAATGAAGTAGGTGGTATTACTTTTGGAGGAGTCCACTTAAAATATATAATACAGTTAATGTATATAAGGAACAAAACCTATTTTATTTTCAATGTTTTGATTTTGTTTTGTTTTGTTTTTTAGTATTATTAAAACATATACAAAAAGAAAGCAAAAAAAAAAAACAAAAAAAAACCAGAGATGCTAACTGGAAATTATTGTTCTGGCTGTGACAAAGTAGGACACAAAGATAGCACTGTGGGCTGTAGATGACAGTGAGTGTCTAATAATTTTGTTTGGTTTTGTGTACATTTAGATTGTCATTATATGAAATTATGTCATATATTATTACTGACAATGATTTTATGTGCCCTGCCAGATAAAAAAGAGGGCATGAAATTGATGAGGGTTTGTGTCTGATTCATATAAGGAAGGGCCATGTAGCAATAGTGAAGAAAGGCATCCAAACTGCTAGAATAAATTACACAACTTGCAACTCCATCCATTACCAGAAACTAAAGAGTCCCTGGGATATCCCAGTGACACCTACCTGCCTCTGAGAACACAAGCAGTGGTAAGCAACAGCTGTGGTCTGCACTGGTTATGCTGATGGATGGATGCGTCTTAGAGCTCTAAAAAAGATGACTGATCGACAACAAGTAACCTGAAAAAACATGTAGATTAATTATTTTTACATGCTAACACTTGTCTTTAAATCCTACCTCAGATATTAAACAAGTATGTTATATTCAGGAAATGCTACTTCTCTGAAAGAGTGGTCAGGTGCTGGAATGGGCTGCCCAGGGAGGTGATGGTGTCACTGACCCTGGAGGTGTTCAAGGAACGTTTGCACATTGTGTTGAGGGACATGGTTTAGTGGGAGCTATTGGTGATCGGTGGATGGTTGGACTGGGTGATCCTGTGGGTCTTTTCCAACCTTGGTCGATTCTATGATTCTATGACTCTGTGGTAGTTGTTCCATGGTTATATTTTGTCCTTGCCACTGCTGGTCTTCACAGAGTAGGGACTGTGACATCCCAGAAGCAGAGAATGAAGGAAGATATAGAGCTACTTTGTATTGCTTTTATCATGATATGGAAAACTTCAGGATCTGCAAATCATTAAACAGCAACAAAGAAACAAAGCAAAACACTTAGTGAAATAACATAATTCCTTCTAATAACCCAAAGAAATTTCACCAGGTCTCTCTTAAAAGAACAACAACCAAGTAAAAACAACAGCAAGCTCTCTCTCTGTCTATATGTACTATATATAGTATATAGTATATAGCATTATGATTGTTGTTGATAGAGTGAAAATACCTTGGTATAAGATTTTTGTAAAATTCAAACTTGATATCACTGTTTCAGACTTGCATTATTGTAAATGAGAGCAGAACTTAGTCCTGTAACTTTTTTCATGGAGCCCTAGGAGTTCCAGGTCTCTAAATGTTCTTTTGTGTTTCTTTTCTTTCTGTCTTGCAGACCTCCTTTAACGCAATAAAATGTTCACACAGGTGTGATATTCTTCTCCTTTTCCTAATGGTACATTATCAAAATTATTTTATTTATCTCTCTAGCTCATCAAATTTGAAACTCATTTCAACTACCTCTACTTTCACCCTTTTGTTATGTTTTCCTTTAATTTTACAAAAATGTTTTTCTTTAGGCAGAATTATATATTCCATCTGAATTGGGTATCCAAATCATATCCCCTTTGAAAGAAGATGTTTTGGAAATTTCAGATCTAAATGTGAATTTGGTGTATCAAGGATTTATACAAGTCGATACCAAAATCCGGGTATTGTGTGTATGTGTTTGTGCCTGGAATTGTTAAGTAATAAATGACCTCGGGTTCTTCTATCATTCCGCCTTCTCTTGCAGAAAATATCAGCCATCAATCTTGTTTCTAAAAAAGGAGTACTTTTATTAGGAGCTATCTGACCTACTCTTCACCCTATCAAGGCACTCTGCTTGGGGAAGAGTTTAGGGACAATGTAGAAAAGGTTACCTGTCCTGGTAACTCAAGGACTCAAGATGTATTATGTAATTGAGACCAAACTCTGAATAAACCTTTAAACATTTATCTGTTTACTCAAATTGAATCTGAATGGTGAGTCTTCTGAAGTTCACTTGTCCCTTTTTATTTGAAAAATGGATTATGATAAATTACTGACTCATTACTGAGGAACAGGAAGAGTTCGCTGAACAGCACACCAGCAAAACTCCACTGGAAATACCATATGAATTACTGATCTCTGAAATCGTCACTTTGATATCAGTTGACAATGTCATTTTAATCTGCACATCTGTTTTTGCACTAGCTTTCTTTGCTGTCTGTTGTAAAGCTTTCTAACACTTTTATATTTCTGGTAAGATTTATTGTTTTCTATCTTCAGCAATAGGCAGAATTTGTATCGCCCCAGTTGAATTTTCACTTGGACTGCCATGTAGAGATCCTTCACTGTCTGGGTAGAGCCACTATAAAAAAGAAAGGTTTGATTTTATGAAGCTGTTAAGGGAACAGTTGAAGTGCTTTTCAAGGGAAGGCAAGGTGCAAACTCTATGGAGTGCTCAAAGGTCCTGTGGCAGGAAGTACTGCCATTCAGATTTGAGAAGCAAATTCAGTATGTGTAATCAACTGTGATTTCTCCCTGATTATCTCAGAACTAATTAAGAAGTGGGTTTTTTTGCAGCTAATCAGAGGTATCTGCAAAGAAGTCATTTGCATAACTTCAAGTCAAATTATGTCATGAGGACAACTGAGCTAATGTAAACTGGCATTTACTGTAAAATTAGCATGTATTGCATTCAAACCAGGAAACAAAGAAGCAATGGAAAACAGCCTGTTAGAAACTAGGAATAGCAGCATTAAGTGATGGAGTGCAATAGCTGTGCTACATGAAGCATATCAGTGCATGAAGCACAAGGAATGTAAATATGCAAAGGCCAAAATATTTGCAGAAAGGGACTCATTTGACAAAATTGTAAATACCATGGATTCTGCTGGCTGCCTAACTGTCATTTTGTCACTGTATTTTGTCACGGTTCGTGGTTTAATATTCCAGGGGGAAAAATACTTGCTTTCTCTTTTATGGGAGACTGTTTTTACTTAAAGTAAATCCACTCTAAAATTGCCTTCCTATTCAGTATTACAACAAGTCTAGAAAAGAAAACCATACCCGTTTGCTACTCTTCTTTAAAAATGTGAAATACAGTGCATTATTCACCTATTTCTTCAAATGCCTGATAGTGAAATCCTTTTCTATCTCTGGGGATGTGTGAGGGGGTTCCAGCTGCCATAGGTCAGGCTGCCAGACGTTTTTTTTGCCTGTCTCAAGCAGTAAATCTGTCTTAATCAGTAAATCATATCTGGAAGCTGTGATTGGGGAATAAACTCTGCTTCGTGAAACAGTGGAACCTGTGATTTTTCACATGGGACAAAAGGTTTGAACACATCTGTCAACCTGATTCTTCACTGAATAGGAAGAAGACCTCCTTGTGAGCTCAGATGTTCAGCCACACTCTGCATAGATGAGGCTTAAAGTTAGAACTGAATTTCTTAACTGAACTTTACAGAGGATGGATGTACTGATATTTAACAGAACTAAACATATAAAGCAAATAGCCTCTTACTGGAACATTAAATACTAGTACCCATTATTAACACTATGGAACAACAGCAGGATCAATCAGTGAGTAACTAATATATGAATTTAAGATAGTGTCCCTCTGCAGTGTTCATTTTTTTCATAGGTACAGATGGGGGTAATAGTTTTCTTTACTAGGATCACTCAGCTCATGAAGATTTAGTGCTCAACACTACATAGACTGCATAATTTACATTGCTTTCTTAAATACACATCTCATTAATTATGAATGTATTAATAAAATTTTGTTCAAAATTTTTTTGAAAAAAATTGTTTGAAAGATCTCAGGATTTGACAGGCATGGAAACCAGTGAATTCAGGAAAGAAAATAACTCTTAGTAGTCAAACTACTACATGCTTAATTTCTAGCTATATCCAGATCCAGAAATAAAATTTCTGCTTTACTCATTTACTCATTTACGCCAAAAGCACATTCTTTCAGTATGAGTTTGCAAATTTTATTTTGCTTCTTTCTCCTTCAGCAGATCTCTTGTAAGCACATAAGCACATGTAGCTAACATTGCTAGGTCTAAATTCTTTGACATAAAATTTGCTTCCTCTCAGCATTTTTAAGAAAATATGAATGTCTAAAATTGAAAAGGTTATTCCTATCTTTCTGTTTGGTCAATGTGTTCTTTGTTTCAGTTCAGAAAATCTGAATTTGTGCAAACTCCTTCCAATGCTGTTTCTACTTACATCTACTAACCTACCAACAAATTGTTAATATAAGTTTCTGTTTTAAAATAATTTTTTTAAATTACATACTTTTCAAGTGGAAATTTTAAGAATGAAGACACCCTAATTTCAGTTACACTGCTTAGATCACCTATGATCTTGTTCAAGTCAACTGAGACATTTTAATCAAAAATCAATGTAATAACTAGACACTGATGTAAGCTAATCAAATCCTGAAAATCACAGAAAAAGAGCTCCACAATTTAAGGCCAGTAGTCATTAAATTAATGAAAACTTGACAGTTTTCAGTTTTCTTGTTTTTTATGCTTTTCTTTATAAAGCCTACTGCTGGCCACAGCAAGCAAATGGCCACTGATGTGCCACTAATCTGATCTAACTGTGATTATCTTCTTTTAACACAGACTGCAACAAAGGCACAAGAAGGCAGCCAACACCTCAAAGTAGAATCCCAATGTAACCTAGAAAGATTTTTTCCTGTCTTAAATAAACATTTCTGTTCATTTTCTGTTTATTCGTGTAAACAAATTAAATTAAATGCCCTTTTTTTTTTTTTTTTTTTTTTTTTTTTTTTCTGTTTCTGTCCTAATTCTGCTCAGGGAAATTACCTGTCCTACACTGTATATATTATGTGTAGATTACTCCATGATCCTGAGGTACCTCCAGGCCGGTGTTACATGTGGGCATGCAGGAAACTTCAGATCTTACTAAGGTACAACTTCTGGTTTGCCATTTACATATTTTTGCCTTCCTTCTGTTTTCACTCTTTCTGTCCTGTTTCAGCTGCAGTCAAGCACTTTGACTCCATCTGTGAGGGTGGTAATTCCAGCTGCCTCTGCAGCTGTTGTCTTTGCTGTTCCTTGGCCAATCATCAGGGAATGACTCTTCCTTCCCAAAAGGTGCAATACATTTCAGCCAGCTTCCACTTGAAAAGCAAAAGAAGCCATTCAAATACATAATGGCAGTTTCTGACAGTATTTCAAGCATGGAGCTAACCACATATTTGCTTTCAAGGTCAGTCAATATATTTATTTGCTATTATTAAGTTTCAAGTCAATGATTTTGTCAATTTGAGATATTTTCAGGATGTTCATGCAAGCCTGATCTATGTGACAGGTCCTGGCAGAGCTCTGTAGCTTCCAGATCCAGGTACTTACCATGATTGCATCCCAAATCCATGCCATATATACCTTCTTCCTCTTTTCCTTATTTTTTATGCAGCAAAAGTCTGTGAATGCAGCTGAGTACAATTAGTCTGCATTCTAGATGCAACAAAAAATGTAGCAAAATATAGACAAATCGAAACAAGAGTGAACATCATTATATATTCAGTAGAAAATGGATAAGATTTATTATCTTAATGAGAGCAAACAGACAGTATGTGACCATATCCTAGCCAAAGAGGGCAGTGCAATTCTAAATTATCCTTCCTCCACTGGTTCTACCACTTGCAACAGTTTACAATAACGCAGCACAAACTAAGAGACAACAACTGCATTCTGAATGTCTCATGGAAGAAAAATATTTTTTTCAGACCTTGCATAAGAATAGAATACTCATTATTTAAAAGACACAGGTATCTTGAGTTACTACCTCCTGATACATCTATGCAGACAAAAGTGAGCTGTTGGCTTTCTATGCTGGAATGACAGCTTAATTTGTGGGTTTTGCATAAGATTGTAACCAAGGTTCCACAGGTGATAAAGATGTTTTGTCACTATTATTTCTTTTCTAAACTTACTAAAACATTTTAATGTTCCAGTAGCACTACTACTCTATTGCTGAAATAAACAGGGAACATTAGCTTAATGTTATTTTCATCATGAACTTAATGGCTCTACTGATTTTAGAGGCATCTTATACCAGCTTTTTCTATGAGAGAAATAAAACAACATCATTAAAGTAGAGCATAAGTAAGGCACAGTTAATGCCAACAGTTATGAAGCTCATATTGATATTTCTCTTTCCCATTTCCTGCTAATTTGCCAGAACAGCTTTTGGCCAGCCCATAAATAGGTCTATGATAAACCAGACATTAAATTGGAACTAATTCCCTAATTAGTGCAATTTCGTAGTCATATGTTTTCAAGACACTCTTGGTTAACAAAAATAAAACACAAAAAACCTACCAAAAACACACTCTCAAAACATCTATCAGCAGCTTGGAAAAGAATGCGTTCACTAATCTAATTATTTATAGAACAATACATCAGAAAATATGAATCTAGAAAGCACTGCGATAGCAGAGCAAACCTATTGCCACCGTGTTTAGTTTGCTACTTGTTAAAATGAGCGTGCTGGTCAAGCTGCCAAATGGACAGCTGTGTCATGTAACAGCCACAGGAAAACCACTGGGAGTGTGGCTGTGCAGGCAGGCAGCTCTCTGGATTTAATGTCTGCGGTACTGCAGGAAGAAAACAATGAGGCAGAGCTCTGCAGCTGGCATTGGCTGAACCCACAGGCAGTGCGTTTCAAACTGTAGGATTTGGCATAGCTGAAGAAGTTGAAAAAATCTATAAAGGAATAAACCAAACGTGTGATGCTCTAAAGATAAGGAATATTCCTTCCTGATCCCTGAGTCAGAAGCTGTGAAATAGATTTTATTGCACTTACAAATTCTAGCTTTCTTGAGATTTCAGCAGTTACCATAACATCCTCCAGACTTCTTTCAAAGCCCAGTAAAGGGCTCTAACCTCAGCTCTCAGCTGAGACTTGTACCTTTTGCTAAGAGAAAAGGTGGAAATTCTATTCAGTTTGATCTTAATCATATTGCTCTGAATTCAAGTATCTCCTTTGTGTATAATTAAGATAAAAAATGGTGCTTCATTGTCATGTTTGTGTTCCTCAATTTAGGGCTGCACTCCTGAAAGCAGTAGTATGCAAAAAACTTTTGTGCTTATTCAGAGTACCATTATGTGAGGGGGCTTCCCAAGAGGGAATGGCTGCTGGGTCAGGGCAAGCATAAAATCCTGAAGTAGCTGTTTTCCACACAGCCATAGAGAACATTTATGCTTAGGTTTAAAACACTTTTGCAGTGCAGTAGATTGAAACTCTTCCTGTAGCATTTTAAATTATTGCAGGTCACTCTCATTTATTCGGTATGTACTCAGTCTGCTGACAAGCCTACTGGTTTCTAGCAGGAATCTGAAGAAGACCTACAATTCAATTGTGCAAGCCATTAAGCTCATGCAACATTTAAAACACATAGATTTTTATGGAAGTGTAGAAAATCTTTAAATTTATTCCGAGCACTGTTATTCCTGATGTCCACTTTCATGTGGAATTGTGACTTTCAAAACATTCATTTTCATAGAATCTAGAATCATTTGAGTTGGAAGGGATTCTCAAATGTCATCTAGACCAAATTCCTGACAATGAACAAGGACACCTGCAGCTTGATCAGGTTTCTCAGAGCCCTGTACAGCCTGACCTTGAGTGTATTCCGGGAACCATGCATCTGTCACCACTCTGAGCAACCTGTGCCAGTGCCTCACCACCCTTATTATAAAAAATTTCTTCCTTAAATGCAGTCTAAATCTTCCCTCTTTTAGTTTGAGTCCATTTCCCCTTATCCTATCACAACAGACTCTGCTAGTGTCTTTCCCCTTCTTTCTTATAGCCCCCCCTTTAGATAGCAAAAGGTCTTACCAGATTTCCCCAATTTTCAGGCTTTCCAGTTGTAGGACACCTAAGCAATACCCCTTATCATTTTCTTGTTCATGCAGGGCATTTAAAAATAGAGAAAAAGCACATAAAGAGGATCATTTATTTCTTTTTTTGTTATTTCTCTTTTCTTTTATTGTTATTTGTCATTCTCATCTGAACCTCTTGCCTCTCTTATCCATCCTGTAACAGATTCCTTGATTTGACTTCCTGGCTCTGGTTTGGGCAACAGTGAAAAAAGTGGCTTTGAGAACACACAGTTGAAGATCAGGAGCTTGGCGTACCTAGCTGTGTTTTGGTTTCAGAGCAGTCTAGCAGTCAGTCCACAATGATGGGATATATTTTTAGTAATACTGATACCACTAAGATAATCTAGTAGCATCTTTTAAGAATACGCTTTCAGCCATTCTGTGAGATGGTTAGGAAAAAAAAAAAGTAGGTAGCTGGAAAAAAAAGAAGTATGTGGTTTATTCATCCTGCTCTCAATGGTACTGCAGCTTTGAGACAAGCTGCCATCAAGACTGACCCAGAAAGCATGTAGATAAACATAGGGATTGCTTACTCAGCAGTGACCCCTCTAAAACTAATTGATAATTTTGGAAAAAGGATGGGAACTAACTTTGGGAAGGTGTGTGAGTGTCACGTAACTTTGTTGTGGCAGTCATAAAAAATTAGCATTGAATACAGGAGTACTGTAGGGCTTTTTGCAATTTATTGTGGTTAAGTCTCTTTGTATATAACCTGAATGGAAAAAAGATTAATTATTTTTTGATAGGAATGTTAGTAAATGTATGATAAATGCATCAGTACTAATGCTGCAAAGAATGGATTCTGTCAAAAATTAATAGGCACAAACATATTTTGGTCAGACAGAAGCTAAAAATATCAGGAAAATTCTGGAAAAGAATGATGGCAGTCCCTGCCTTACAGGTTTGATTGAGCCGGATGAGAACAGATAGGAAGGGAGCGTTGGAAGGCCACATTCTATGATGTTTCAGTACGATGAAATTTACATTTTCCTATGTGCTGAATGAAAATTGTATGGTTAACTTCTGTTCTGTGGTATTAACTGCTTTATATTCCTTTCTTCAGACCAAGTAATGGAAATATCATTTCAAAGCTGAATTAAATTGCAAACCTTTAAGCTCCCACTTTTTTTTTTTTTTTTTTTGTTTTGTTTTGTTTTGTTTTGTTTGTTTGTTTGTTTGGGTGGTGGAATTGTGCCAAGTGAGTGGTCTTTGGTCTGATCCTCAGATATGTGCCCAGGAATTTAGGGGCCATGTGCAATTAAGCTAAGAATGATTTGTCTCCTGCATGAAACCTGGCTTTTTTTTTTTTTTTCATCTAAAAAGAGTAATGAAAAACTAAGACAGAAATGTACAGATTTTTTTCTTTTTCAAAGAAACTGTATTTTCAAGCAAAAATCAACATCAAACTAGATGCTGCACATTTGGCAAGGTATACACATAGAGTGTTGGATGTATTTTAGTTAAAACATCTAAATTCATTATTGAGGTTATGAGGTGTGAGCTTAAGAAGGGCTAGAATTTAGGCTAATTTGAGACTGTAGCTTACTATGAGTGCATGCTGATAAAGTTTTAATTACATAATCCTTTTTCTGCTTGTACTCTGAACTTTTTCTTCTCACCCTCATCTTTCGGTATTTCTTTACATCCCATTACTTCGAATTCCTTGAATGGCACTGAAATCTAAATTATTACTTTTTGTAGTGTTTATCACTGCCTGAAAAAGAAAAAGAATCTATTTGTATAAAATGTGCATGAAATATGTATTTCTGCATTATATAGTGGCACCAAAGTATAAATTTATACGCTGCTTTTAGATGAACATCCTGTAGAAACTGATACTGTGAAGCACTTCATACTGTATTTCAACTTTTTCAAAGCTTAGCACCCAAAGTCTTTAACTGCGTGTGGGAAGCTTGAGCTCTTCTCCAAATTCAACCCATATACAATTAGACAGAATGATTAGCTTTTATGAAATATTTGGTTAAGTGACTTGATGGTTATGAACAGTAGGGCAAGACAGAGCAGAGACCTCCTCAGAGGCTTCATCTCATCCAAGCTGAAGGAGATGAGCAGAGCCAGGCAAAGGATCTGAGAGTAATTAAGGGACTTGTGGCTTCTACTCATTCTAGGGAATGGAGGAAAATAACCTTCCTTTTCTCAGTTCTGCTACCTCCAATGTGTCAGAGATGTATTTGGAGAGAAAGTCCTACTTACCACTTCACGGATACAGACTGGAGAATCTCAGTCAAGGAAAATTAGGAAAATTAACCTTGAGGTCTTTACAGAGTAGATAATACCTGACAACCTGGCGTATTTTGGAAAGCTCTCATAAAGGCAATACAGACATAAGCCTTTTCTGCCCTTTTTGTGATCCAGCTACAGCACAGTGATGGCATCCAGTCATCTGAAAGTGCATAATGCTCAGTACCATATGCTCAGTAATAACTGAAGTTGTCTAGCTAAGGCTTTCCAAAGGAAAAAAAGTAAAGCATGGGATGAATAACAGCAAGGAAACTTTTACTCCAAGTAAGTGAATAGGAAAAGTGTTAAATATTTAAATTACAACTACCAATTTAAAGGGTAGTACCAAACACCTTTCCAATCAATGTTTTGAAAATAGTGTTTTTTGGTACTATTCAAAGGGTGCTGAAGCATTGAAACAGGTTGTCCAGAGAGGTTGTGGATGCCCCATTCTTGGAGGCATTCAAGACCAGACTGGATGTGGCACTGAGCAGCCTGGTATATTGGTTGGTGGTTGTCACGGATTTGACCAGATCAATCTATGTCCGTGACAGGGGCGACAGGCCTCTGCCCTCTCCCCCCCCACCCCAGTCCCACAAAATGGGAAGGAAGGAAGGGAGGAAAAGAACAGCGGCAACAATCTATGGAGGAAAACTTATTTTACTATAATATCGGAATACAAGATAACACAATAGATACAATTTAATTGCAATTGAGATTAATAAATCAGACAAGATGAGAGAGAGAGTTCCCGGGACCGATTCAAACCTGAAAAGCTTGGAACGGCTAGGAAAGCACCCTCCAGCACCCACTGCCAGGCAGCAAGAGAGCGCCCCCCCACCCGGAAGGGCCAGATCCCGTGACTGCTGTAATGTACAGGGATAGGTAGCTGGGATTGGGGCAGTGACACTTTAATGCCCCGTACACTACATGATGTTTTGATGTGGAATACTGAAACCCAAAAACAAAAAAACAAAAACAAAAAACATAGAACCATGACATTCCACCCCTTATTCTACATCATTACATCATGCTTAAAATATATATACATATATACAAACAAACAAAAAATGATTAAAATGCACACATGGCTATATACATATACATAGAATTAGTAACTGCACTCCCCCGGCATCAAGTTTCCTTGTGGCACACACTGGACATCCCCATTCTTCTGCATTACCCACCAAGTGGATCCTGGTCCCTGGGCAAAAACTGTACCACGAAGAGGTTTGCCCTTTCCAGAAGCTGGAAGAACCCAAACTGCCTTTCCTAACATGTTCTTTACATGTACAACAGGGACTTTATCTCCCCCTATGGTATGTAGGGAACTGGATTGATTAGGACCATCACGATTAATAGATCCTCTGGTATTGACCAACCAGGTGGCTTCTGCCAAATGCTTCTCCCAGTGCTTAAATGTTCCGCCACCCAGCGCTTTTAGCATCGTTTTTAACAACCCATTGTATCGTTCAATTTTACCAGAGGCTGGAGCATGATAGGGAATATGGTAAATCCACTCAATGCCATGATCTTTGGCCCAAGTATTTACAAGAGAATTTTTGAAATGAGTCCCATTATCTGACTCAATCCTTTCTGGGGTGCCGTGTCGCCACAGGACTTGTTTCTCGAGACCCAGTATGGTGTTCCGGGCGGTAGCATGGGGCACTGCATATGTTTCAAGCCACCCAGTGGTTGCCTCCACCATAGTAAGCACATAATGCTTACCATTGCGAGATCGTGGCAAGGTGATATAATCAACCTGCCAGGCCTCCCCATATTTGTACTTTTGCCATCGCCCTTCTTCCCACAGAGGTTTCATCCTCTTGGCTTGTTTGATGATGGCACATGTTTCACAGTTATGAATAACCTGTGCAATGGCATCCATAGTTAAGTCCACCCCTCGGTCTCTAGCCCATTTGTATGTTGCATCTCTCCCTTGATGACCTGAGGTCTCATGGGCCCACCGAGCCAGAAATAATTCACCCTTGTTCTGCCAGTCCAGGTCTATTTGAGCCACCTCAATTCTGGCAGCTCGATCTACCTGATGGTTATTTTGCTGTTCTTCAGTAGCCCGACTCTTGGGCACATGAGCATCTACATGGCGCACCTTTACAACCATAGTCTTTATTCGGGCAGCAATGTCTTTCCACAGTTCAGCAGCCCAAATAGGTTTACCCCTTCTTTGCCAGTTATTTTGCTCCCACTGCTGTAACCACCCCCATAAGGCATTTGCTACCATCCATGAGTCAGTGTAAAGATAGAGCATTGGCCACCTCTCCCGTTCAGCGACATCTAAGGCCAGTTGGACAGCCTTTACCTCTGCAAATTGGCTTGATTCGCCTTTCCCTTCAGTGGCCTCTGCAACTCGTCGTGTGGGGCTCCACACAGCAGATTTCCATCTGCGATGCTTTCCCACAATACGACACGATCCATCTGTGAACAGGGCATATTTCTTTTCATTCTCTGGTAGTTCATTGTATGGTGGGGCTTCTTTAGCACGTGATACTTCTTGTGCTGGTGGTGTTCCAAACTTTTTACCTTCAGGCCAGTCCATGATGACTTCTAGGATTCCTGGATGGCTGAGGTTCCCCATCCGTGCTCGTTGTGTAATCAGTGCAATCCACTTACTCCAAGTGGCATCAGTAGCATGATGGGTGGAGGGAACCTTTCCTTTAAACATCCAGTTCAGCACTGGCAGTCGAGGTGCCAGAAGGAGCTGTGTTTCAGTACCGACTACTTCGGAAGCAGCTCGAACCCCTTCATAAGCGGCTAAGATCTCCTTCTCAGTTGGAGTGTAGTGCTCTTCAGACCCTCTGTATGCCCGACTCCAGAATCCCAGGGGTCGGCCTCGGGTCTCTCCTGAGGCTCTTTGCCACAAACTCCAAGTGGGACCGTTCTCTCCAGCAGCAGTGTAGAGGATGTTCTTTATACCCTGTCCCGTTCGTACTGGTCCTAGGGCCACGGCACGGGCTATCTCCTGTTTAATCTGTTCAAAAGCCTGCTGCTGCTCAGGGCCCCATGTAAACTCATTTCTCATTCGCGTCACATAATAAAGGGGGCTTACAATGAGGCTGTAGTTTGGAACATGCATTCTCCAAAAGCCCACTGCACCCAGAAAAGATTGTGTCTCTCTTTTGCTAGTGGGTGGAGACATAGCAGTGATTTTGTCGATCACGTCTGTCGGAATGTGACGACGGCCATCTTGCCACTTTATACCTAGGAACTGAATCTCCTGGGCAGGTCCTTTCACTTTGCTTCGCTTAATAGCAAAACCAGCACTCAGAAGAATATGGATCATCCTCTCTCCTTTTGTGAAGACTTCTTGTGCTGTATCGCCCCACACAATGATGTCATCAATGTACTGCAGGTGCTCAGGAGCGCTGCCCTGTTCCAATACAGTTTGAATCAACCCATGGCAAATGGTCGGGCTGTGTTTCCACCCCTGGGGCAAACGGTTCCAGGTATACTGAATGCCCCTCCATGTGAAAGCAAACTGTGGCTTACATTCTTTGGCCAAAGGGATGGAAAAGAAGGCATTAGCAATGTCAATGGTGGCATACCATTTGGCTGCTTTTGACTCCAGTTCATACTGGAGTTCTAACATGTCCGGCACAGCAGCACTCAGTGGGGGTGTGACTTCATTCAGGCCACGGTAGTCCACCGTCAGCCTCCATTCTCCACTGGCTTTACGCACTGGCCATATGGGGCTGTTAAAAGGCGAGTGAGTTTTGCTGATCACTCCCTGGCTCTCTAGTTGACGAATTAACTTATGAATGGGGAGCAAAGAATCCCTGTTGGTGCGGTACTGACGCCTGTGCACCACTTTTGTAGCAATCGGTACCTGTTGCTCTTTTACTCGCAGCAGCCCCACAACAGATGGATCTTCTGACAGGCCAGGCAAAACAGACAGCTGCTTAATGTTGTCTGTGTCCACAGCAGCTATTCCAAAGGCCCATCGATACCCCTTAGGATCCTTGAAATGCCCCCTTCTGAGATAATCAATCCCTAGTATACATGGAGCCCCTGGGCCCGTCACAATAGGATGTTTTTGCCAGTCCTTACCAGTGAGGCTTATCTCGGCCTCCAACACAGTCAATTCTTGAGAGCCCCCGGTCACTCCAGAAATATGGATTGATTCTGTCCCTTCATGACTCGAGGGCATCAGAGTGCACTGTGCACCAGTGTCCACCAGGGCCTTATATTTCAGTGGTTCTGATGTGCCAGGCCATCGAATCCACACAGTCCAATATACTCTATTATCCCTTTCCCCCCCCTGACTGAGGGCAGGGCCCCTCTATTCATTACCTGTGGTAACTGGAGCAACTGCACTGGTGGTAGATCTGCCTTGTAATTCTTTCACCCGGGCTCGTAGTACAGGAGTAGGTTGACCGTGCCACTTCCCCATGTCTTCTCCATGGTCACGTAGGTAATACCATAAGGTAATTCGCGGTGTATTATTCCTTACTTGAGCCGGAGAGCGTCTGCCTCTAACAGCTGAGATTTTTGATCGTGCACGTAAGAAGGAAGGTTCATCGTCTTTAGTTAGGTGGGCTCGCCAAAATTTCATCATCTCCTTCACCTCCTTCGCTAGACTTATTTGATTATCCTGATCTTCATCCAGCGTCTCTGATACTGTTACAGGTTTGTCACGGTTAATCATTTGAGACACTTGCTCCGTCATCATTCTTGATATTGCAGCAACGGCAGAATGAATTGGGGACAGCAATTGTTCGTAGTTTTGGAGCGTAACAATTAATTCATAAATTAAGGGTGTTCTCTGTTGTTCCTGGTATCTGTCACATGCTGACGTTAGTGTAGCAGCATATTTGTCCGGTGCTGTTGTCACGATTTTCTGCCATATCTCAGGCGTTGTCCTCACCTTTTCAGGGTCGCGGTTTTGGTGTGGTTGGTTAGGAACAAAGTCAGGGTCATACAACATTTCCACCACGCCTATTTCCCTCAAATACTGGATACCCTTTTCAACTGTATCCCATTTTTTCATTGCAATCTTCAAGCCATTTTTGAAGGGATACTTTTCCTTCACGGCTATTAACACTCGTTCCCAGAGGGAGGCAGCCTCATCCGAACATCGACTAATTCCTCTATCAATAGCTGGATCTCTGGCAATGGCACCTAGTTGGCGAGCTTCATTACCATCCAGAGACAAGCTATGGGCCCCACTGTCCCAACAGCGAACCAACCAGGAAACAATACTTTCATTCAGGCGCCGTGTGAACTCCTTTCTTGAACCTTGGATTTCAGTCATCTTTAGAGGCCGGCGAGTAGTAATAGAGACTTCCTCTTCATCACTCTCTTCTGCATGTCTCTTAGTTTTCGCTTTTGCCTTTCGCGGTGGTGGTGGTTCTGAGGAGGGCCCCTCGCCTGGATCTTCCTCCTCCTCCTCCTCTTCTTCTCTTTTTCGTTCAAGACGCGAAGACACTCGTTTCCATTTCTTGCCCTCCACAGGAGCAACCAGTATTGTTACTGGTGTCTCCTGTGATTGATTAGATTTGACTTGGGGATTTTCCCCTTTGGCTTGAACCTCAGCTCGGAAACTCTCTCTCTCCCGAATGGTATTATATAGGGCACGGTAAGCACAAGCCAAACCCCAAATAAGTTGTACCTCCTTAGATTTATGTAAGCCGCATAGTCCCTGACTCAAATACTGGCTTAGTTTCTCAGGATCCCACAGGTGTTCAAGAGTAAAATCCCATGACACTGCGGGTCCCCATGCTTCTAAGACCTTTCCTAAACCTCTCCATATCCCCTGCCAGTCATCATTCTCTAGTTTTGGAGAAGACTCCTTCCCCTTATTACAAATAAAGAATACATTCAGGAGAATTGATGACATGCACACCAACATGACTATTAATTCAGGATTCAAAAAACGTTTGACAAACCGAGAAGAAAACCCGGAGACTGGTCTGAACATCGTGTTGTTTGTAAAATTAGCTATCCCATTTGGGATGTAGTTGTTTGTGAAATTAGCCATTCCTTCTGGGATGTAGTTGTTTGTGAAATTAGCCATTCCTTCTGGGATGTAGATGTCAAAGTTCAAATCATACCACATTGCAAATAGGTAAAACATAGGTGTCTCCATCAGTGCCCTTAGGTAGCTATATACGGATGCAATTCCAAAACACACAAGTGTGAGATGGATTATTGGCCAGTAGGTTGTGACTAACACCATTGCTTTAAATCCTTTACCCAGCACCCCCACGATAACGAGTGGGTTCATCGCTGGTGCTTGCTAAAAAAGGGTTAATGAATTGAAGCTAACAAGAGGAGGGGAAAAAAAAGGAAAAAGGCACTACTCAGACTAAGTAGTGCTCAAAGTTTACAAATATCCCAGAACACTGGCAGTACGCCTAATCTTTCAAGGTCAGGTTTTCCAGCACAGAAACCTGAACTACTGATAATGCTCCCTAACGAAGCTCTCTAAGAGCAGAGAGAAAAAGAGATTCGTTCAAAAAGCTAAAAAGCAGTTCGTGCCCCACGTTGGGCGCCAAAAATCTGTCACGGATTTGACCAGATCAATCTATGTCCGTGACAGGGGCGACAGGCCTCTGCCCTCTCCCCCCCCACCCCAGTCCCACAAAATGGGAAGGAAGGAAGGGAGGAAAAGAACAGCGGCAACAATCTATGGAGGAAAACTTATTTTACTATAATATCGGAATACAAGATAACACAATAGATACAATTTAATTGCAATTGAGATTAATAAATCAGACAAGATGAGAGAGAGAGTTCCCGGGACCGATTCAAACCTGAAAAGCTTGGAACGGCTAGGAAAGCACCCTCCAGCACCCACTGCCAGGCAGCAAGAGAGCGCCCCCCCACCCGGAAGGGCCAGATCCCGTGACTGCTGTAATGTACAGGGATAGGTAGCTGGGATTGGGGCAGTGACACTTTAATGCCCCGTACACTACATGATGTTTTGATGTGGAATACTGAAACCCAAAAACAAAAAAACAAAAACAAAAAACATAGAACCATGACAGTGGTCCTGCATGTCACAGGGGAGTTGCTATGCTGCTAGGACCCTTTTGCCTTGGAAAAGAGATTGCCTCTGCCAAATCCATCCCGTGCAGTTAGCATGTGGTTCTTGCAGTTATTTTCTTGTACAGTCTCTGAATAATAGAGGTTGGAAGGGACCTCTGGAGATCATTGAGGCCAACCTCCCTGCTAAAAGCAGTTCGTATAGGAGGTTGAGAAGGAAAGTGTCCTGGATCACCCCCCTCGAGCTGCTGGTCACACTCTTTTTAATGTGCCACAGGATACCATTGGCTTTCCTGGCTGCAAGGGCACACTGCTGGCTCACGGCCAGTCTGCTGTCCACCCAGACACCCAGGTCCTTCTCTGCAGAGCTCTTCTCCTGCAGATCAGCCCACACCACAAAGAGTGCACAGCTGTGCTTTCTGTTTTGACATAGGAATTAGAGAACAGGTTTCAAGATTACCAAAAATTCATCAACTTTTTTGTTTCTTTGCTGCTCCATTTTCATTGATATCAATACATTACTGGCTAGTTTTCAAATGGAACGTGTAAAGGTACAATCTAAAGTCCGATCTCTTTATTAAACAAGAAAAAAATTAAAATAAATTTTGTTACATATTCTGTTATGTGATGCAATTTCTGAGGGCTGCTCTGAAAGTAATGCTTTCCAATGCATGGTGTTGGCCCATGATGTCAGAGGCGAATGTTGGTGGTGTGGCAGTAGGAGTTGAACCTTCCCAGTATTCCATGGTGTGTTATTGCCGTGTGACAGATGGCAGCAGAGGGGTAGTCTGACTCAATGGATCTGACATGGAAGTGCAGATGAAGCAGAGGTGTGTCACTGAACTCCTCCACGTGGAAGAAATGTCACCCACTGACATTCATCGAAGCACAGGGAGCATTGAAAGAGACCAAGCAGTGGATGTGAGCACAGTGAGGTGGGGGGCAGTGGCAACAGCAACAGTAGCTCAGCTCCGCTGGTGCAGATTGTTACAGGTGCATTATGGCGTGCAAACTCTTGTTCATTGCTGGTGAAAAGGCATAGCTCATGGTGGTGACAACTTTGTAGATGAGAACGTGAAGAGGCTTCAAGACAGATTACAGCTTTACTGTGTGGAACTATATTTTCCAAGTGAGTTGAAGCCTGTATCTGGATGTCATAGATTAAGGGGCTGCATGGCCCTGGGCAGCTGGGAGCAAGTTTGAGCCTTGCTACCACTGGGCACATGAACTCACACAAACAGGTGTGCACATGTGCATGCGGGCAGGCACACACATGACTGCCCTGGTGACAGAAGATACGGAGAAGGCGTTGTTACTGAATGCCTTCTCTGTCTCTGCCTATGCTGTTGGAGACTGTCCTGAGGAGCCCTGTACCCCTGAGGCCCCAGAGGAAGTCAGGATCAAGGAGGAGTTTGCCTCAGTTGATGAGGACTGGGTTAAGGAGCAATTAAACAATCTGGACATCCATAAATGCATGAGTTCTGATGGGATGCATCCATGGGTGCCAAGGGAACTGGAGGAAGTCATTGCTAGGCCACTCTCCATTATCTTTGGTAAGCTGTGGGAAATAAGGGGTGCATGATAACTGGAGGAAGACAAATGTCACTCCAGTCTTCAGAAAGGGCAAGAAAGACAACCTGGGTGACTACAGACTGATCAGCCTCACCTCCATCCCTGGAAAGGTAATGGAAAACTTATCCTTGGCATTGCCTCTAAGCATATCAAGGATAAGAGGTCATTAAGGGCAGTCAACATGGCTTCACCAAGGGGAAGCTTCACCATGCTTTTATGAAGACCCAACCGGATGGATAGATGATGGTAAAGCAGTGGATGTGGTCTATCTTGATTTTAATAGAACATTTGACACTGTGTTCCACAGCATCCTCACAGCTAAACTGAGGAAGAGTGATCTGGATGATTAAGTAGTGAAGTGGACTGTGGACCAGCTGGATGAAAGAAGCCAGAGAGCTGTGGTCAGTGGGACAGAGTGAGTCTAGCTGGGGGCCTGTATCTAGTGGAGGAAAGGGACCTGGGTGTCCTGGTGGACAGAAGGGTGACCATGAGCCAGCAATGCAAAAAGGCCAATGGCATCCTGGGAAGTGAAGAAGAAGGGAAGTGATTAGTAGGTCAAAAGAGGTTCTCCACCCCCTCTACTCTGCCCTGGTGAGACCACATCTGGAGTATTGTGTCCAGTTCTGGGCCTCTCCATTCAAGAAGGACAGGAAACTGCTTGAGAGAGTCCAGCGCAGAGCCACAAAGATGATGAAGGGACCAGAGCATTTCCCTTACGAGGAAACGGCTAGTGGGAGATGTTGCTGCTTGTAACAGGGGATTGGAACTGAACAATCTTAAAAGTCTCTTCCTACCCAAACCATTCTATTATTCTATAATTGCAATCCTCAGATGACTGAATGTGAAGCAATTTGGCCTTGTGGCAAATTACATCAAGAAGAGCAGTAGGAACTCACAAACTGAACATAGGTTTTTTGAGCTATGAAGTTGCCCGTTCTCTGCTGAGTGGTGTAGACAAGACTGTGGTTTTGTCAATTCTGAGCAGTGTCCTTCCTGCACTTTACAGAGTTGCAGCTGAGAAAGCGTATCATTTATATGAAAACCACCATCTCAGATATATAGAAATTATATGTTTTCAGTTAAGAATTCTGCTCAGTAGTTTTAAAGAATTATGCTGCGACAATAACAGATAAAGAAGAGATTTTGCATATGCTTTCTTTTCAGAGCAGAAATCTTTATGGAGCAAGAATTTATAATAAAATTATTTTCAAACTTTTAATTGTAATGTCATTGGAAGTTTTAATGAGTATTCTAGTTGAAGTGAGTACTAAATTACTAACTAAAATATTCTTACTTTTTAAAATGGCCTTTTAAAAATTAAGGCACTATAAAGTTACAAAAGAGGGCAAAAAAAGGCATTTCCTATCTTCTTACCCATTCAACTCCGGTGGAAAAATGTACATTTTAATTACATTTCAGATTTAAACTAGAAGTGTGATTTTTAGACTATAAGAAAAAAAAGAATTTTTAGACATATCAAGAAAAATCATTTGAAAGTGAAAGGGAAAAGAATAATGGTGTTGCATCTTGTACAGACATTTTTACAACAAAGTAATAAAAATGCAATAAAATTATTCATGAAAATTGTCAATCGCTAATGTATTGTCTTTGAGGTTCTTAGTATCCTAATATAACCCTTTGAAACTGTTTTACTTTCATATTACCGTGCTGGGATTGGAGAGTGATGCAGAATGTAAATGCAGTGTCAAAGATTACAGAAAACCACAGGGGAAATTAAGAGCTGTTTCTTATATGGTGTTGTAGGCCTCAAGCTATTTTGTTCTGGGCATCTTGTCATTATTGTTTTGTATTTAAGTCTTTGGTGGTGGTAAGTGATGTGTTCTGAAAGTAAGAACCACTGTTGCGGAGTCCCAGGAACGATTATATTTTAAAGAATGTCTTCCCTTATTCTGAGACAATTTTCACTGAGATACACAAAATTACAGAGATAAAATTATGGAGATATTCTCAGCATTTTATATTTGCATATATCTGCACTTCATTAAAAGGATGATCCAAACTCAGTTAAAGTCAGTTGCAAAATTTCTAATAACGCCAACAAGCACAGTTCGTAGTCCTTCCACACCTCTGTGCAAACTGATGGCCAATCCAGTTAAGTGTTTCTCAGAGTCACACTCTGTGGCAAAAAAATATATGGCTTGAAAGGCTTCCTAGCAAATTTTTGTTTCATTTTTAGTTTTTTTTCCAACACAAACTAAAATCTAAAATCTAAAAATCTAAAATCTAAAATCTTTTTTTTTTTTTTTTTTTTTTTTTTTTTGAGTTTGTCTCTTGCTTATTTCTTTACCATTGAAACTATGAAGATGACCCATTTCATATTTCTAATGGAAAAAATGTAGGGAACTCTTACCTTCTCTGGCCATCAGCCATTCCAAATAAAAAAAAGTTTAGCTTCAAGATCTCTAGAAGTTGAAAGATTGTTATGGGATATGACATACATGGTCCTATGATACTGAATTTACTACTCATATTTTCCTGCCCAGGGAGTTGATTATCTTTCTGATCACAAGTTTTTACCAAACCTACTATTTTGACTGCTAAATGCACTTATAGTTTTTAAGAGTAGTGACAACTAATGCCTATTTTCTTGCAAAAGATACTTAAATGAATCTTGGGAATTCCATGTCTTCACAAAATCACTGCATTATGGAATTCATCAGGGTTCTTGTAGTCAGCTATCTACTGCTGGGGCTGTGCCATGTTACTGCCAGATTAGTGATATGCAGAGCTATAAATCTGTGTACTTTCTTTTCAAGCATCATTGTGCAGTCACAAAAGGATGGTAGTGCTGAGACCTGCAAGTGAGACTGAAGAGAGTTGGAACTAGGGGAATTCCCAAAAATAAAAATAAGGAGATCAGGTATTGACACTGGATCTGAAAGACTAGGCAGCTTGCAAAGTACATGAAACTTCACAGCAGTAAAAGAGATATGAGCATAGAGAATAACAGAGCACTGTGCTTTTGTAGAAAAGGAGTATAGTTTAATTGTGGACATAGATAAGAAAGGAAAAAATGGTCTGCATAACATAAAGAAGTTGAAGAATAGACCAGGGAGACTTCCTTCTTCAAACAAAGGAAAGTTCCTGATCTAAATGATGAGTCAAAAATGATAAAGTGATAAAGAAGCAGAAATGGAAAATGCATGCCAGCTTTATATTGTTTAGTCTTATTTCCCCTCCTGCTTGTTAATTTTGATCACTAGACGAAGGTTCTAAGCCTGTTTGCTTGTGGGCATCCTTGAGAACAGAGCCATAAACCCTGAAATCTAAAAGTGAAAAATATTGCACTGTAGTTGAAAAGTTGAAAAGAGTAAAGAATCTCTGACTCAACACAGTTGGTAAGAAAAAGAAAGATAGTGCATTTTTTTCATTTCCATTATGGAGTAAAATACATGCTTATGCTCACAAAAGGCTGTACAGGAAACAGAGTAAGAAAATGTTATCTACTGAAACTGAGTGTTATGGACATTCCTGTCAAGTATTTCAAGGCTTAAAATCATTACTGGATTAATGTCTGCCTTGGGAGCTTTATTACATTTTGCTTAGCAGGCTTTGTCCTCAATTGGCTTTTTGTCACTTTTATATTTGTTCACACGTTTGACATAGGATGATTTCAAACAGTTAACATGGTGTCTCATGACATGAAGGCTGTCTCAGGAGATTTTCAGAGAGGTGACAAATTATCCAGTGGTACACCTGCTTTTCAGTTGCTCAAGCCCAGCATAATCTAGAACTGATACGTGTGAAAACAGAGCAGTGGGGATAACACTTTTCGTGTGAGAGTTTTTCAGATTAGGTTTTTTTTTTCTTCAAAATTTTGTTTGGTGTTCAATTTTCAAAATTGTCCAAAACCTCTGTTTTGATACTCATACAGCCAAGGAATACTATCCTCTCATCTGTAAATGTGAAAGAGTTAGTATGTCTTCTATAAAGCATTGTGGCAACTGTAGTTCAGTATTTGCTTTAATGGTGATTATTTCCTGTCCTTTTCTATCTGGCTTCTGAAGGAAGTTGGCCTCTAACACCACTTAAGCAGAAATAGTTTGTAAATCTTCCTCCCAACTGCTTTGTGAGTGCTCTTGATAATAGGTGCTGTTGATGTGAATTGTTGTTATTATCATCAGTGACTCATTAATCCATTGGTTACTGATCTGTTAAGTCTTTTTCATTTTACATGATAGGACTATAGATTGTGTTGCAGCCTGCATTTCACGGCCTCCATTAAAAGTTTAATGAAATATACATCATTTTGCAAGGAAATCAAGATGCACGGGATGAATATATATGGGTTTGGATTTTAACTCCCTCTTTTTGATTCTCTGTTTAGATATGGATAGTTTCTATTAATCATAGAAAAGAAACAAACCAAACTAGTCAATGAACCAACCAACCACAAGAACAACAAAATCAAAATTTTGTTGTTAAATAAAAATCTCCCAACCCAGTAAGTCCAAAGGGCAGATCTTTTTTTTTTTTTTTTTTTTTTTTTTTTTTCCCCACTAACTGTGGAGGGGTTGTAAAAGACCAGCCAAGATGCAACAAGTAGCTTATACATGCCAAAAATTAGGCAGGGAATTTGATTCTAAATACTTGACTTCGAAAATATACTCAGCTCAATTCCCAAGCCATCTTTTCTCATCAAATAATTAAATACTGAAGGAAAATAAAAATCAAACTCTCATTAGTAATGAAAAGTCACCTTGGATAGCAAAATATTTGCCCAGAAGAAACTTCCAAGTTTTATGTTACCACCTGTGAAAACAGGGGCAGCTTATACAGGAATACAAAACAACCCTAGCAGAATCAGCGAGAGCAGCTGAAATTAAGCTGTACAGAATAAGCAAACAGGGCAGGAAACCCTCTGTAAGGATCACAAATTTCAGAAGGAGAGAGTAGCCCCAGTCTGGAACTTAACCCACTGTGATACGTGAGCTGGATGGTCCTATTTTAGGAATCTACCTGGTTATTAAACACCAGCAAGGCAAAAGCAAATTGGGATGAAAGCAATTAGTTCTGAGAAGTTAGCAAAAAATTTCAAATAAGCACAGCCTATTTGCAGTATTTACTGTTTGTTGTAAGTACACTTTAATAATAGGGTAATTTTTTTCTTCCACTGAATTTACCAATTGATGGTAAAAACAGCCCTGTAAAAGTCATCCAGGCAAAATAACGAATGGGAACAATAATTCTTCCTGAGTAGATTTTCTAAATGAAGACTCCCTGCAAAAGGGCTGAGAATGGTTGCCTTAGCTAATGGTCCTTCCTTGTTTGTTTTTAATCTTTAAAGCACATATGGTTTTGCAGTGTTGCAGCTGCTAAATTGTGTATTTATATTGGACATAAAGTTCTCAGTCTCTCTCTCGTGTGCACACATACAGATAGATATATAGATAGGTTTATCAAACAAATTATTTGTGAAAGCAATGGTACAGTTGGGAAAAAAACAGTGTTACTATTTCTTGAATATCAGGCATTTATGTGTACACAGGCACACAAAAAGATTGTATGTAAATATACCTCTTCAACTTCACAGGTGCCCTTTTTTACTCACGGACAGTGTTAGGCCTGTGATAGTCTGACCATTATGCTGCCACAGCAGTAGATACCTTCAAGCAAATTAGAATTTGCTGGACCTAATTCGCAAAATTTAGAATATGGTATTTTGGGTGTAAAATGACACGGAGCTGATGGTAATAAGCCTTTCACTTTCAAATATGCTTTTTTTGCTGCAAATAAACAGTACTGACGTGCTTACAGCATTTCTCAAATCATTTATTGTGTTGGTGACCCTTGCTCACAGTTTTGAAAGCATAATTCTTAAAGACATATCTCTAATAAATTTACTTCTAGATGACTCACAAGTTAGGAATATCCAAGGGGCCCCAATATTAGTGTTATGTCCATACCCCACAGAATTTCAGTCTAAGCTGAGCCCCTATTCTCTGAAGTGTTTTTGTATAGCTCTATAAATATTAGCATTCTTTGTCTAAAGTATGAAATAATTATTTTAGTTATTATTTAGGGCTGCCTATAATGGGTTAGTCTGGCCAAACCACTGTAAGTATCTACAAGTGAAGCAGACCACCCAGTAGTTAGAAATGCTTGTATCCCAAAGGGGAGCGTAAGAATACTAACTCAAAAGGAGATGGTGACACTGAGGAGAAAACCACTCTCCTATTAGAATTTAATTTTACAAGATATGTTCCATTTCTCAAAGTTGATTTCACTGAACATATTAATAGGGAAAATGCTTCTTAACTTTTCTGTGTGAGTAATCTAAACCAATCAGGGCTGAGCAGTCCATGATAACCACAGAATCATAGTCCCAAGGAATGGATGCAGACAAACATCTTCATAAAAAGCCACGAGGGAATAGAGGACTCAAGTATTTCTGTGGTCATTGATTTCTTGGCTTCTCTGCTTAGACTGCAAGGAATAGTGCTTATTACTGTAAACCATACTGCTAACGTGGGAAATGCCACTAATTCCTTTCTGTCCTGAAAGGCAAATTAACATCAGAGCACAAGTCTTTCAGGGACTTTTGAGTCCCTTGCCTCATTTGGACTTTTTCTGTGTAGAAGAAAAATCTAACTATTAGTTCTCTGAGAGGCTTATTTGTAAGGAGGTATTTAAAATCACAGTGGGAATAAAAATCTCCGTCGTGGTTTGTGTGGAACTGCTGCGGGATAATGAGCTGTGTTACATCGCTTGACAAGGCTTTGAGCATATCCATATTAGATGGATAGACTATGATACTTACTTTAGTCCCATGGACATATATCCTGTCCCATAGACAGGAAAATATGTTCATAGAAAATGCTAGTTTTAGAAAGTAGCTAGCAAGGCCTCGTTGCAGGGCAACAAAACTTCAGAGGTCATCTTGTGCTGTGTACAAAGCAGTCTTAATCCCGAGCTCCCAAATTTGGGTAGGATAGGCAGAGGAAGTCTGCCTGAAAACTCTGTCATACTGAGGACAAAGACTGTTTCTTAGGATTATCAGAGTAAAGAAAATGCTTTTCTGCACAAATCCCTTCCAGTTTACAGAGCTCCTAGAACTCCTCTCTAAGATTTGTATAGATGCCAGCTGTGAGAGATGGCTGGAACAAAGCTGATTCTTTTTTTAACTCTTTTCTCAAGTTGCCTGTTTATTTTGTAGCAGATATCACCTTCTGGAAAAGTCTTTATAGATACAAATAATTGTAATTTCTTCTCCAGATTTCTAAGAGAAGATATTTTTGAGGGGAAGGAATAAGGAGAAATAGAGAAAGAACTTAAAGCAAAGAAGTCAAATTGTCAACAGATAGAATGTTTAAAATGTTGTTTGCCTTTAGTGGTGTTTATTTTATTATGTAATTTCTTTACTGTTGCTGATCTTGGCAAAGTTTTTATAAGTAGTCTGTAAATTTTTGTGTACTTAACCCACGACCCTTTGATTATTGGTTGCTTTCTATTTTTCCCAAGCACTGATTTATATTCCCTTCTTCCCTTTCTCTTTCTCACTTGCTTTTTCCTAGTGCACTGGGATTATTTATGGCTCACTGGATAATTTCAGAGAGTTTTTGGGATTTTGCAGCTGGTTCCTAGACTCAATTACCTCAGTCTTACCATGCAGAGCTTTTGATATTAAATAGGATTGACTTTAGATGTATTGAATTCCCATCACTTGTAGAGACATCCAGCAAATAAATTCCAGCATTTCTGAGAATTGGAGAGAAGCTGTTCTTAGTCCCCTGCTAAGCTCTCTAGTTTGGAAAATAGATTTTTTTCAAATGTCTGGCAACCAAAGATATCTTCTGTGAGACAGAGTTGATAATATACATTCATATAAAAATTACAGTGATCAAGGAACACTAAAAAATACTCATCTGTAAGTGGGGCTCAAACTTGCTGTACTCTGGTTATATTCCTCTAAACATAGATAGCTAACATGGTACTGATACAAGCCACATTCAGTCATTGTCTTCAGCAATAGCATACCCAGACTTCTGCTTGACCGTTTTTATGTTAAATCCTTTAGACACCAGGTTTGTCAGGTGAAGTAAAGTTTTCTTGCCTACTCATTGGACTCATGGCTTTCAGTGCCTAAGTAAATAGTAAAAACTCAACTGATGAAAAATTAAACTACAATTACTGCTAGTTCAGTCTGACATAATGCTTCTCCCTTAGCTTTCAGCTCTACCTAGTCCTAAATCCTTGTTTTCTGTGCACATTTTTCTCAACATGTAATTGGGCTTTAGTTTATGACAAGCAATACTACACAGCAATTTTATATGAATCTTGTCATGTGTGAAATATGAATATTGTAGATGATGACAGTGAAATTTGAAATATCTTGCAAGGAAAAATGGAAAAATCCTCCTAGCCCGTTTTTTTCCCTCAAGTGGACATGATATTTAAAAAGACCCTTGGCTTATAGTAGAGAGAAATGGAGTCTATTTGTGCCAGATCTGCCTAGCAATGATAGCAGCTTCTTCCTTTTTTCTGTGCCAATGCACTTGACTTTAGGTGAAGTACCCGTATCTAATGAAGCATTTCATTAGTCACTCCAGGCATAGGTTTTATAATGCTATTGCCAGAAAAGGTACAGATGTCTTCCTCGTGTGGATGCTTGACCATGGTGGAAGTTGTACAGATCAAATCCGTATCTTCCAAAGTAAATGAAAAAAACACAGGATTGCGTTAAGTTGCATTACCATTAGTGATTTAGGGAAAGAGGATTTTGCATATCACAAGCATTTTTTCTGATCTATCAAGCAAATGAACTTTCTTTAGAGCTAGGCCTAAAAATATCAGTGGAGTAGCAAATAAACATTCACAGTAAACTACAGTTGAAAACTCTGTCTGTCTAGTATCTCTAGAATAATACTAATAACAGCTGCTCTTATTTTCAGCCTGAACTTTAAGAAAAGATTACAATACTGATTTCAGGTAAATAAACTTGACTCTTCTGTTCACTGACGCGCTTGCAGTTTGCTTAAATTCCATTGCAGACAGTTGTAATATTCATATATTCATGTACAAACTGTAGTATTTTGGTGAGAGGGACAAGTCATAAAACATTTTGATTTTGCAACAGTCTAGACTGAGTGCTTTTGAAGTTTACACTTGAAAGAGAGGAGCAAACTTTAGTCTGTTTTGTGAATTTGTTTAACAGCTTGAAGGTCATATCCCAGAAAAAAAAATCATCGCCCATTCAGTGGTCTGGATGATTTGATTTTTTTTATTATTATTATTGGTGAGGCATTGGAGTGTTAAATGAAAAACCCACAGCTTGAGGCAAGAGGGAGAAAGTCTTGGCTGTAGGAGGAGAGAACTCTTTAATTATACTAGAAATGGCTCCCAAGGAAAAACTGACCAAGAATTGTTCTGTGCAGTACAGCAAAGTTCTTTAACAAGGTTACAAATCAAAAAAATGACTCCTCTTAATCATCACCATGAGTATTGATCGCTTATGAAATTTAGAGACCCTGTGGCCATCTCTAATAAGACAGCCTGAGGTCATTGTTTTCCAATTGTCTTTCTACCCCTATTTAAAACTTTATAAACACTGTATTATTCTTCATAGAAAATTAGATGAGCCTCATCTGAAATGTCCGTATGCAGTTCTGCAGCCATTCTCATTTTCTCACATGCATATGTATAAATGCACTTCATCTCTGGCTTCACAGTCTTGTATTTCTAAAAACAATAGAGATATACACGTGTGAATGCATATATGCCTATATGTATATACGCATACATGTATGTGCGTATTCATGTTATTTATGTTTGGCCTTTTTTTTTTTTTTTTTCATTTTCACATTTAATGTGATAAAGACTCCAAGTATAAACACTGTCTGGATGTATTTTGTTGGATAGTCATAACAATTTAATTATGAGGAATTGTTGCCAGAATATGGGATATGATTTCCACATGTTCAAGCAACAGGATTGCAGTCTTGTATTTAAAAGGGTTCTAAACAATTAGAATGCAGTCCACGCAGGTAATTTTGTATCCAACTCCTCTTTAAGTACCAACTTAAAGAGGTTGGAAGTGATAAGAAGAAAGCAGAGTGAAGCTCTTCCTGTTCAGTGCTGTGTCAGAAGTCTGTTGCATCTGTGTGCCTTACTGTGTGCCTACTTTGCAGAGAAATTTCACAACTCTAATGATAAATAAACTGGAGGAATAACTTGCTGGATAACACCTATGAGAATTCTGGGAGGTGGAACTAGCACTTGCCAACCAAAACTTCATTCTTCTTGGCATTGTGACTTCCAGCTCACAACTTCCTCACAATGGCCCAAATTCAGAAATATCTTCCCTGTGGCCTAAGAACCAGAAGTGGTACTCCTGCCTTGGAATGGAATCAAAATGAGGTATACCTTAATATTCTGTGTTTTTTAAATTATTATTTTTTGCTTGTTTACTATGGGTTAAATTCAGCTAGAACTCTGCATCCTGAAATACTAAATGAACTGACTTGAATCCTGCAATTGCAGTGGATTGTTCATACAAGCCTGTTGGATGATTCCTCTGTTAAATCAATGCTCTTTCCCTTGCCTTTGTAGTCTTTGTGCTTATGGTTCACAGCTGAGTAATACTTTTTATCTTTTCATGAACAGCTATGACAATTGGAGTATTCATGTTGTAGCTCACTGTGCAATGTCTTTGTTGACATTATAAATGGACAAGCTGTTATTCCAAAGCATTTTTTATATCAAGTAATATGAGTCACTTTTCTTAAAACAGGAGCTCTGCCTTCTGAAGACAGACATTCTTCTTTATGAGAATTTGTCAGAATATACCTGTGAAAACTGATGCTAAACTGGATTTCAGATGCAGCAATGTTTCTCACCCAAAATGACAATGTTTCATGGCAAACTTTTATCTTCTCTTTAGTTTTCAGCCAGAATGCTTTAGCTTCTAAAATTATTTGTGACAAACAGTAACAGTCTGAGTGATACGTTCTCAGTGACATACTATGTTCCTTCAATAAATCTACTCAGACAGAAGCCTTCTGCAGGAAGGACTGGGTCTGTTTGGGGAAAGAAGGCTTCTGGGTCTGGAGAAGAGGGGACTGGAAGGAACTTGGAGGCTGTACTCGGTAAGGAGCTGGGAAATTCAATTAAGCAGACAGACAGGTCTCTGACGTGACAGAGAGAGAAATTTTTAAAGGCTAAGAGGGGAGAGAGTAGAGTTTGATGTAACTCAAAAAGCTACTCACTTGGCTGAAAGCAAGCCTGAAAGCAAACACCTACTCTATAGGGACCCAGCAAGCAAGGCAGAAAGCTGTTTATAAGTCTTTTTGTAGTTGGTTTGTCTCTAGACAGATCCATCTGGACGTTCTGGCTGACAGGAGGTCCCATTACACAGGGTTTGATCAGTTCTAAATCTTTTCAGAAACCTACTGTGAATGAGAAAGTGCTTTGCATCAGATACTGGTTATAATGGTTCTAACACTTCTGCTTGTTTAACAAAACCCTTTTGTTCTTCCTTATTTGCTGGCAGTGCTGTGTTGCTGTAGTAAACAGCTGCTGTGTAGTACACAGCCTAAACTACCAGTGCAATCACCACTGGGTAGTACATGTACATTACTCAGCCTCCCTGTGTCAGTACGGATAGTTCTGTCTGAAAATCTGAACTGGAAGCAGTTGTTCTGTGGTTCCACTGATACTGTGATCAGACCCTTTTAATCTATAAAAACATGATTGCATACTTTCTGTCTTTCTTTCTTTAGGAAAAAAAAAGCTCGTTTTTATCACTCCATAATTTATTTTGTTACTAGACATAAAACAGATTTGGTTTCTGTAATCTCTAAGGAAGCAGTGAATATGCAGTTCGGAAGTACAGACAGCATGAGTTTAGACAGCATGAGTTTAGACATAGTGTAGACATTCAGGATGCTGCTTAGCCTCTTTTAGACTGTCAGGCACCAAATTCAAGTGTAAATCAGCACAGAAATGTCATCATCGTTAGGAAGCAGGATTTTTGTCTAGCCTTTCCTCCATAAATTGCAAAGGTGCTTCTTGTTCAACAGTCTTAAAGCTCTCTTGCTTTTAAAGTCTCTTGTTTATTTGTTTAGCTTTCATATCACACAGTAGAAGATGAATCTTAGTAAGAAATAAAAAGTTTAAACTTCCTGGCTACCTGGGTGGCTAGTGATGATGGTGTCCCATGCTTTTGCAAAGATTAACGTTCTGTATTTTCACACACAATGGATTTCTATCTGGAGCAATTTCCCTCACATGGTTATTCTGTAAGCAACACAATAGTAGATTGTATGTTTATAACGGAAATGGCTGTTCTTGTCTTAATTGCGTTTCACTGTTCCATGTTCCAGAGGAGAAATTGGGCAGTGGTCATATGTTGTTTGTTATGTGTTAGTTGCAAATAGTAATATTTTTTTTTGAGTTATGCATAGATTTTTTGTACTTTTTGTGTCGCTGTATGAAATACAGATTGTCTGTGAGGGCTGTTGCTGTTAATGTAAGTAAGCAAGCACAACATTTTAATTCACTAGTATATCTGTGACTCTTTAAATTGGGCCTACATTTGGAATATGTATTGGGCCTGGTGGAATATATATTGCTTGTTAGTTGCAGGAGAAGCTTTATGTTGGATTGTGTGTTAGGCAAACTTCCCTGTGTTCTTCTATACCAGTACCTGAAATCTCACCAGCTCACTTGCACCTGATCGGTCGTTGGTGGACCTGGGAGATAGTTTAAGAAAACCTTAAACACCCTTCCCCAGCCTCAAAATAAATAAAATGACTCAAAATTACCACTTTTAGTAGCACCGGAGTAGAGGAATCAGTGTTCTCTTCACAATCAGATCTCATTCCTTCTTCCTGAATATGAAAAACAACTTTTCACATCATCATATTTTCTCTAGAGATTATTAGCGGCCTTAATGAAATGCTCCCATTCCCAAAAGGAGCACAGAGCCTTTTGTATTCTACTTCCCTTCTGCCCTCACCCAAGATTTGCCTCAACAGCAGGAGACTGACCTAGCTTTGCGCTGCAAGGCTCCTGGTCTCTCAAAGGAAAAGTAAGCACTCTTCATTGAGGCCAACTGTTCCCCAGATTGTCTTTTTGTTTCCCCACATTGTCCCTGAGAACACAACTCCAGTCAAACAAATTATGCTGGTGTATGAATATGGCTACTGTTATTTAATCTTTGCATCACTCCTTTTCTTATTAATCTGGTAGAATGATGAAATTGACTCTGCCCTGTAGATGCTCTGTGTCTGACCACAACAGCAACGCAGACACGTGCACACTACAATGCCATTCATATGTTATCACATTAAAACTGCCACACTGCTGCGTTGCTTCCTTTTTAGAATCAGAAGATTTAAATGTTTACTTCACTACAGTGGCAGCATCATAACTCCAAATTTTAGCAATGACTCTAGCAGATTTCTTAACATCAATGAATAAGTCGGATAAATGAATTCTTACTGAAATGGACAAAGGCACTTGGGTGCCTTCATTGTTGGTATGCAGGTTTGTGGCAGCCTGAATTCCCTTTTCACTTAATTCTCCTCTTATATGGACAGTGGAAGTGTAAGAGAGGATGGAGTTTCTTTTCTTGCAAAGCAGTTGCTCTTCAGACCTTTGGTTTTAAGCAGAGTTGAAATTCCTGATGGCCTGCTACTGCATTTATCCTCCTGAATGACAGATGAAGGTCTCATCCCTACTGTTTTCCTTAGGGCGTAAATCTACCAGGCTAGTAAAGCCAGGACATATTTTTGACTATAAATTACAAGATTTAGAATTTGAATCCATTCACTTTGTGAACATATAAGTTCCATAATAAGAGTCTTTTCCTGTGTGGAATGTACTCCTAGTTTTTTATGCGTGTGTGGCTAAAGGACAGAGATATGCTGGTTACTTTTTCCTCTTTCTACCTTGAAAGGTGTCAGATGGTTTACTCTTATTTTCTGCGTGCTTTCATGTACGGATATCACCCCCTGGTATGCAAAGGGTGAGAAAAGAGGGGCTGTACCTTTCTCTCCTGTGAGTACTGCTCATGCAAGAGGATGCAGAACACAGATGCTGCCAACGGCTAGATCCAAAATTACTTATTTATTTTTTTTCCCCAAGAGTACCTACAGAACCAGAATGCAGATTAAATCATGGTTTCTGCCTCATTGGATAGCACAGCAGCATTTCCTCAAATCGGTAGCTGTTGTGCTGCAGTATGACAAATGCTGCAGAGTTCCTCCAGCAGCTTCCACATCTACAGAGTCCCTCACAGCCAAGGCTGCAGCTTCATAGCAAACACTTGAGTCTTGCTTTCAACAAATTTCCACATTGATGGCTCTTCTCCTTTGCCTGTATTTCCTTGGAGTACCTTCTTTGCAGAAATGCCCCATGATGACTCATATGCTTCTTATTGATAGTACATATGTATGTAAATATGTATGATTGGGAAAAATACATCTGGAGAGTAGAAGAAGAGATTGCATTTTTTATACTTTCAGTGTCTTCTTCCTTCCCACTCACAAGACATGATTTCCTGCAGGTTTCTGCAGAAAATTGAGCTGCAGAGCACTGGCTGGAAGGCTGATTGGAACAGAGCTTCCACAAGCACCATGACCATATTGGTAGCAACATGCAGTGAGTTAAAGACATCTAGGGCTAAGTCCTTGCTCCACTCTGTTCAAGTGCTTCCAGTCTACTTTTGTGTGAAGAACTCATTCATGTGAAATGAGCTTCTTCACTCTTCTGGTTATGCTAACAGCTGTACTAACTGTGCCTTATTTATGCTAGCTACTATGTTAGGTTATCACTGGATACCATAATGTGATGGTAGATCAGATCTGCAATGAAATAAAACATGCTCTGGTCATAACGTGAGTGTAGGCGAATAAGATTAAGTTGTAATTATTTCTCTATTTCTAGTTCTTTGTGAAAAATTTTTGCTTTTTTTGGTTAGCTCTTCATCTACAATTATACATTTGCAAAAAGAGATGGCTGCAAATATGCCAAATGTGTCTACTTTGGGCAGTTGTTTAGACAATTTTACCGCAAATTTAGTTCTCACAGTTAAATGTGCAGTAAAGTGATCAGAGTGGTGGTGATCATTGTATATAGTAAATGTCTAGACTTTCAAGCCTTACAAAACCAATTTATTTTTAGCAAGAAAGATGCAAAGAGACTCCTCATAAATTCACATGAACAAAATAGTGTTATCTGAGAGGATATTTGTTTCTTTAATTGAGTGTATAAGTGTTTCATAGCGTTATCAATTTTCTCACCTTCTTCTCTATCATGAAATTTAATCAGTTTCCCTGCTTTACTGCTTATGCTTTCTCCTATAAATGGAAAGTCCTCATTAATGAGAACCCATTTTGTCCTTCTGAGTTATGAAACCACATGACGGATGACTCTTAAAGTCTTCATTGCAAGGTTTGCACAGGGATCTTATTGATAATAAGATTAAATCACAGCTTATTTAAAGCATTAGCAGAAAAACAATGGATCCTGTTGACCTAAGGCAGAATGTATGGACAAAAAATCCTTTAAGGATGCTTCAGAATTATAATCATCCATCCTTATTAACACATAGATAGAATCAACAAAATTGGAAGATTCTTTATCCAAGCAGATATGTAGGTTTACTATCATCACTCACATACTTCTATACATCTGCCTGGTCTGTTCATTACCTCAAATCAAGGTTGCAGTAGAATTTCTGTGGTTGTAATTCCTCTGTCAGTGCCTGGCACCCCTGGAGACCTTGTGCCTCTGCAGCTCTTCCTCAGAACCAGGACAGTACATGAATTTAATGACAGCCTTTCTGGTCAGAATGACTGTGCTTATGACTGTAGTGTGTTACAGGTCTAAAGCCAGGGAGCTGAGGTTGAGCACCATGTACATCTCTGGATGTCTGCAAGCGGTGGTTTATGGTGATGGCAGGATGTAAAATGACTAGAAAATAATCTTTATTCTCCCCGTTTGACTTGAGTGTGGTTTTTATTTGTTTTCCTAATTTCTATTGAAAATTATTTGAGGGCAAGAAGAGGATAACAGTAACTATGTATCAGCAAGGATCTTAATGAGACATTGTAGCAAATGATTTCACGACACATGATAAATTGATTAAAATGAGAAATACTAAATGTGGCGTTAGAATATAGAAGTTAGTCTGAACATATATCTAGGCCTGAAGAGTTGAGTTCATTATGTTTTCAAGTTAAGTGCTCATGTGAATTGTAGAAATAGCACAGTGACTTCTCCAAACATGTTTTGAGTTGCTGTGATTTCTTTACATTTTATTTTTGGAATTACAACATAATGGCTTCTTTCGCATGTATGTATGACCTTGGGTTATGTTTTTGTTTATTTTGTTAATTGATGAAACATCTTTTAAACTTGTGTTACTTTTGTATGTTGTCACATATTGCAGTTCACACCATGTAGAAAAGACTTACTTGTGAAGGACACATGCTTTAGGAGGCTGGCTCAACCAGTGTTAAAGCCAAAATATTTTTGCCTGTTTTGTAACATCTTTGGAAAAATAAAAATAAAAATAAAGATGATACTAATGATTCAAGATTCCCATTAAGTGAGCCTTAAGATTTGCTTCAAATTAACTACCCCTGGTCTGTATCTTAGTGAACAAGAAAGTTAATTCCAGGAATACCCATTGAGTCTAATTGATGAAAAGGTGCTGCATTCACAGTCCATGTTGACTGTGAAAGACTGTGAAAGACTGTGAAAGATTCTTCCTTTCTTTTTGCATAAGAGTGATGCCAGTTAAAATATTTTGCATATCAAAATTAAAATCCTACTACATTAAACAATGCTGTAGTCCATTAGGCCAGAGAAAGAATGTGTAAGTAATTTTATTTCCACATAATTCCTCTGGATTTCTGTTGGCATTAACTGGATAGGATTTAGTCACTGAGGATGAAGCACAGATTTTGCATTATTTTCAAGCTACTAATTTTACTCTTACTTGACTAGCTAAAAATATTTTTTAAAAAAATCACTATTTATTATCATATAACAAAATATTCTCATCCCAGCATGTCTGAGGATTGTGCTTGTTTACTTAAATTAAAACAATTTATCTCAATACACCTGCAAAAAAATTAAAGGTTCATTATCTCTGGGTAATTCTGAGAAAATAGGAGAGAGAAAGTGGCTGGGCTCCTTTATACCCACCTTCACTGAATGTTATTTCTGATTTCACAGCTCCGTATTCTATAATTTTAAGAAAATATCTCTTCAGGGCTTAAGATAACTTGTAGACTTAATAAAAAGTGTCACTATAGTTGCTGTTACTTTACAAATATAAATGGTGACCTATATATTTATTTGTATTATTCAAAGAATCCATTGAATGGATAAACATCTCTTCCTTCACCTTTATGTGTAAATATCTTTTTTCTTTTTCTTGGAGTACCTTGGGATGAGTGAATACATCTAAGCATTTTGAGAGTTGCTAAGAGTTGTTAATATTTTAGCTTCCAGCCTGTGTTGTTGGACTGAGTGACATATTTAGCTAAAATCTAAACTTAAGCTCCTTGCAGAAAGCTGTATGGCTGTCTGAGGACTAAAATCAGTGCTTTTAGAGCTATAAGAGATGGACTTCATCTTCCACAAGATGGTAAGTTGGATATGCTAACAAAGCACCATCCTGGGTAATACAGCTGCCAATCCAACTTATTTGACTGTAGAACAAAATGTTTTTTTTTTAAATATATGTCGGAGAAAGGTGAATTGTTCTGACAACTGTTTTTTTGCCACATTTATTTTTGTTATAATAAAATTTTGTTAAAATTGAATTCTCATTATCAATTGTATATTTGCATGCTATCAATATGACAAAGAAAAATAAAAACTGTATGTATCTCAATCCTGAATAAAATAAGTACATAAAAGTGAAAATCTGCACTTCTGGCAATCAGCAGTTTCTAAAATTAAATGTTTCTCCTTAATGTCCAATCATCTACACTTGCACTTACAAAGTAAGGTACGTTAATGCAGTAAGGATTAATCAGTAAATATGCCCTTCTGCTTTTATTTATTTATTTATTTATTTTTTTAATCCACATAGGTGGTCGGAACAGTTACTGCAAGAAAATGAAAAAAACACCACCGCTTCTCCCCACCTTTTCTTTTATCTTGCAGACTGAACAATAACAGTCTCTGTTCAGTATTTCCTTTTTTCCTTTCTATACCTTTTCAAAGTCTTTGTCCTTCAATTCCATTACAATTTGTTGTCTCATCTCATATTCAGCTCTCCCAGTTCAGTTAGTTGTCCCTCGTCCCTTTATGTTTTATCTTTTTCTGATCTATCCTGCTGTTCACCCCTTTTATGATGTCTAATGGAACTTATGGCAGAACATCTTTTGTCAGGTCTTTTATTTGATTCTTGTCTAATCATGGATATTATTTTTAAATTTTACTTAGAAACATGTTTGGCTAGTTATATTTTATGAGCTGAAAGAAAAAAAAATGCACTGTGCAGCATGCTGTGTGAGCAGAACAAAGAAATGACTGTAAAGATAAATGTACCAAAGGCTCTTCATAAGCTCCATCTTAAAAGTCGGTTTCTCAGACAGCCCAACAGGATGTCCAAACTCAATCAAAAAGTGTCAGGCTGCATGCTTGATATTTCAACACTAAAAAGATCTCACCCTAATTTTAACACACAGAAAACGTATTATGTCATGCCACCATGAAACATGGTGCCAAGTGAAAGTTTTATTATATTCTATTATAAATCTGGTAGTGAACTGACTCTCAAAGTCAATGCTGGTGTGCAAATTAGAAATTCTTAGCTAAAGGCATGGGAGCTGCTGATGTTGAGAGTGAATGTGTCTAACCTGGTTTTCCATTTTTACATTTAGCACTGCTAGAAATAAGATATTCCCATCAGGTAAAATTACCTCAATTTTAGTGAGATCCAATAAATACTATCTCATGGGCAAATCACTGTTTCATAACAATTCAGAACATTGCAGGTGGGAGAAGAACCCAATTATGTTTTCTTCTCTCTTGGGTCTTCTTCTATAAACAAAAATATGCATGTCTTTTACATGATGCAACACTGAAAGAATGCTTGAACTTTGACACTATGAAATATTTAAGTGGAATTTCTTTTCCTGTATAAAACATTTTGCAATATGAGGGCTCCTCTTGTTTTCTAGGCAACTCCCAGAATTTCTGCTCCTCTGTTCATTGGAGCAGGGAGAAGTGGAAAGGGTGCCTGCCTGCTCCTCAAAAGCTTCAGAGAAACTGAGCAGCAGAATTGGCTCAATAGTCATTCTGCTCATCATTCTGTTTGTAAATAGCCTCACATCCATGGCTAATCACTGACCAGTACAATAATGATAAATATAAGCCAAGAGAACAAACAATAGGACTATGCTGTATCTCTCATAGACAAATTTCAATTAAATCCAACTAAAATATCTATAGGAATTTAATGGAGAAAGAAAAAACGAGAGAGAGAAGGGAGGGGAAGGAGAGGGAACAGGAGGGAAGGAGGGCATGCATCTGTGCTCAGCAGTTTTACCAAATCTGCCTGTGCCACTGATTTAAAAAACTGGAAGACAAAGCCAGAGACTGTTAAGAGCATAGACTTAAAGCAGAGCTACTAATAAAAATGACTGGAGAAAAAAGGCAGAATAGAAATAAGCTCTTTTTGGTGGAAACAGTTGTTTCAAACTGGAATTATGTAGCCTTTAGCTATAAATCTTCAATAACGTTTTATCTCCTTACTATTTTTCTTCTTTTTCACTTATCTGCACACGCATACACACCGCCACTGCTTGCAATAACATAAAGGCACTGCTGTTACTGGGTAGGAGCTATTTAAGCCAGCCATTAAAAAGGGACCAAGTTGCAAATCAGAAAAAGAAATATGGGAAAGAGATACATGTTTGTACTGAAAAACAAAAAGCCCAAGCAAACAAAAATCTCCAGGTGTGGAGTCTACTTACACAGATTTGAAGAGTGTGTTGGGAAGGACATCTTTATAAATATGAAGTGAATCAAGAATTTAATGCTTCAGCTATTGTGATTCAGGAAAATCATGGTCTTCAAAAAAAATATTTGCAAGATATTAGCCACTTTAAAACCAGGATGACCAGGATTACCTTTAGACTTGGTTCAGCTCTGAACAGGCTAATGTCACCTCTCACAATGCATGTTTTGAGAAAACCAACACAGCATTAGTTAGAAATCAGCCTTTCTCAGTAATAATTTAAAAATGTGTTTTATAATAACGCTTATTTATGATTAGTCAAGCTATGATTTATATTTACTTCAGTGACAGCTATTTTAGTCATCCTGTTATCCTACAAAGAGGTTTAAAATGGTCTCATAAAATATTTTGAAATTGCTTAAATGGTGTGTGGTACACAATAAATTCTGATTGAATGTTTTAAGTGCACCTTAATTAACATTTAGATTTGAAATGTGCAGCATGTAATCTAGAAGAATTTATGCCATTTAAAGGAATACGAAATAAGATTATCAGCGAATTTTTACAATTCTCTTTTCCTAAATGGCCAGGCTTGATTTTTATATTTTTGAAGCACTTAAAGTGCAAAATCCTTAATTTTCAAGCAGTACAGCAGTAAACATAAAATTCATTCCATGTTCTTTCATGAAATGGACACCTCTTGCCCTTCACAAGGTAGCAAGAACTTATTTCCTAAAGTAACTTTGGGGAATGTATGTATAGGTAGCAGATGTGGAACACTTGGAATCAAGTGTATTTCTCATGTCTGCAAATATGTGTTCCCTTTCTGATATTTGTGTCTGGACAATACTTGTATGACAGTAGGAAAAAGAAAAATATTGTATTGACTCTTCTGTATATCTTAGCTCTTTAAAATTTGATTTGAATCTTCTGTGATTTCCTCCAGTCACTGACCTCTTTACGTTTGAACCTAACCAGCAAAGAAATGGGGTGTACATTAACACCAACTGATAGCAAAGCCTTGTAGTATATATGGAGTATAAATTTAATTATTAGTGTCTACTTTGATATAATGTTGCTTGAAATGAAAATTTTCAATAAAATTTTCCATTTGCTGATTAATATTTTGAAATATCCCCAAATATTTTTTTTGGCCATTTTAAACATCTCTACTTAAGCAGTGCATGTGATGGAGAAAGGGATGGAGGAATTCATTTGTATGCGAGGGAAGCTCCATGGCCCAGGGATACTCTAAGGCAATCCTTGACACGTTACTAGTGTTTGCATAACTCTTGAGTGTGAAGACTGTGTTTCATCAATGATAATGAAGTCAGTGCTTTTGAACCACTCTCAACTTTCCACAGGGACCAGCTAAATATATAGTATGGGTCTGGCTCAGAATTCCTATAACCACAAAATGATTTTGTCTTGGTATAGCTCAGAGTGATAGTTTAGTGTGGTCAAAATGTCTGCCTCTTACTTCATTTTTCAATCTCTGGAGAAGGAAATAAAATGATCCCTTTGGCATTTCACTGTAGATGGAGTTATCCAAGAAACTACACACAAAACCAAATTTTGTGTTATTTTTTGTTAAGAAATAAAGATTGTAATGGATGTACATTGTACACTTAATTATTTTCATAGAATGAATTCCAGTATTTATATTTAAAATAATTTAATGGGTGTATATGCTTTTATAATAGAAGAATGGTGAATGTAAATTCCTGGGGTGTTGGAGAACATTAAGACTATTATCATGCAATGTATGACACACTAGGGAAGGAACGTTGAAATAGTGTCAACCACATCAAATGTGAAGCATGTTAATGTTTTTCTCTCTGAATACAGAAGACCAAGACTAATGCATAGGAATCAGGGAGACTAGAAGATTCGTGAAGGACTGTGGCAACTGAAAATTGAATTTATGCATACAACTGTGCATAAGTGCAAACAGATGTAAATGAAATTTTCTTGAATTGCTTAGTTTATGAGTTCATCTGAAAGAAAATACCTGTGTGAAGAGAAACTTGAGAAAAAATTTATGTTGCTGGGATTATATTTGTTTATATTAATCTGGCAGAGAAATCATAAGCATCTCTGTGAATTTCATACTGTGTCTGCCATCAGCAACTGCCATAGCACTCTCTGCTTTCCAACCAAATCAAAATTAATGAATTATTTCTTGAATGCATGTGCAAAATGTTCTGGGAATGTAAAGATCAGCTACAAATAAAACAATGCAGAACCACAGATTCTAGTTTTAACTGAATACCTTCTAATTTAAAGTAAAAGCATTCTCTTTCATTCACAGTTAATATTTACAATTGGAGTAGCATGTTTTTTTTCCCTGAAACTATAACATTTTAAAGCCAGATGGAAGTAATTGTGACATTTGTACATAAAGCTGAGGTCAGGTGTGTCTTCTGCTACGAAGGCTTTTCTCCAACAGAGGACTTAAGAATAGCACCTCCCAGGTTCTCCCTCATCCTCACTGTACGGTTATAACTGAGAAGCGTCTTTATCACATTCACAGGAAAAAGCTTGACAGGTCAGGGTTACTGTGGTATCTGCTTTCCTTTCTCAGTACGTGAAGTTCTTTACACAAAATGCCCACAGGGATCAGTGCCCTCCAACTTGGTTCACTTCTTTAAACTAAGTTTTTACAGAATCCCCTTGTTTCTAGGTTCCATGGTGGTTTTGTTGTTTTTGTTTGTTGTTGTTTTGTTCTGATTTGTTTTGTTTGCTTGATTGCTTTGCCCACTTAATTACCTGGGAAAGGCTCTTTGTGTTTGAAGGAATTTAAATCCTCTCCTCTCCAAAGAAAATCTGGCAGAAACAACGTCCTGTTCCAGCATCTTCCACAATTTAATTTTGCCTTCAGCATAATGAGACTTGATAAGTAGGGTGTTATAATTAACTGAAGTTAGGAATGAAGTGGGGTAGAGTCACTATAGACGCTCTAAATCACCAGTGGAGAGATAGTGGGGAGATAGTGGAGCATGATTCTCCCATGTGGTCTGAGGATTAGGAATGGAATTAGTCTTCTATCTTTAGCACTTCGCAGAAATTGCTAGAGTAAGGTGAATTTAATCTGGTCCAATACTGGCGGAATTAGTCTCAGTATTATTAATGGGAGTATTTTCACTGCTAGAAATTTAAGACTCTCTCTGTGTTAAACAGTACTTTTCAATGAGAATTTTCAATCTGCTGTGCTAGGTAAATGGATGCAGTTTTCTTTTAACCTGAATATATTCTGAGTAATTAAACTAATGAATGTTAATTCAGTATAAAATGAAGCCAACTTGATCACAAAAGAGTCATTTATTTCAAAGTCTGTGATTCCAAAGAAGGGATGAAATGTGCTTGTAATATAAAACTTTTTTTTTCAATTTAATGCTCAAATACTATTGTTGCACATATTTGACAAATTCTAAGCATTTTAATATGGGTAGCTTTTGTTCTTAAATTTTTGTCCATGGATTCTGTCTTTTCCCATCTTTCAACCTCACTGGTGCTTTCACTAGGTTTCTGATTCTCATCATATCCATGTCATGAATTCTGAATTAGGTCAGCTGTCAAATTCCCCATGCTCTCCCAGAACAGCTTCACTTCTTTCTTGAGTTCATGGTGAAAGACAGACATATGTTGCTGAAGAAGTAGGGAAAAGATGAACTAGTACTCACCTGTTCATATCTCTCTGTTGGAGATTTATCTTTGGGTGAGGATGGACCTAAAGGATTTTTGGATGCCAGAATACATAATTAATTTTCTTTGAAGAAGTAACAACCTGAAGGTGAACATTCCCTGGCAGGGGAGGACAGACAGAAGACTGTTATTCCAAAGATTACAGGCATGGGGTTGTGGCGTTGACATGGAGTGTGAGGAAAACTTCACATGAAGCTAGAGCCAGCGAATCATGGGACAGCAGAATGGTGGCTGTGCATGTCCTAAAGAAGGGCTTGAAGTCCTCTAAAGGCTTATTCACTCTGTTTCTGGTAGCTGGTTTACAGCATTTGTGTGAGTGTAGAAATGTCTTCATGTGGCAGGCCCCTTCTTCCTGGCTGCTGCCCCATGCCCCCTGTCCCCACTGCTCTGCCCTGCCAAGCAGCCTGGCCCTTCCCTGAGAGCTCATCCATTGGCAATAGCCAAATCCATTTTCAGTTGTAAATATTCATTTTCAAAGGGGGGGTATAGATTAGCAATCCATCATTCATCTCAAAAATCTGTGTCTGTTTACTTTTATAAGATCTTTCTTACCAGAGAAAATCATTCATCCCTTCACAATCATGCCTTATCGTGTCCTTACTTTTTGGCAGAATATACATTGTGAGCAACTATTTTCAAAAATGAAGTACAGGAGTAGAAGTTCTTCAAAGATCTCTGATGAGCACCTTGAGAACTCACTGAGAATGGCAGGCACTGCCATTGAACAAGTCCGATGCATTAGTTTCACAAACACAACAACGGTTCCATGTTAGGATTTGTTTGTTATTTTTTTCTCTCTCTTTTTTTTTTTAATAAAAAATATTAAAAATTGAAATAAATTTTGTTACTTATGTACATTAACTCTTTGATATATTTTGCAAGGTCTGCTCCAAAAGTAAGGCCTCCTGTTTTATTATGTTGGCCCACAACAACAGAGGCAGATGTTGGTGATATGGCAGTATAGGTTGAGCCTTCCCACCAGTATCTGGTTACCTTTTGTTGCTGTGTGACAGACAGCAGCAGAGAGACACTCTGTCACAATGGTGCCTGACATGGAAGTATGTATAACCAAAGATGTGTCACTGAATTCCTCCATGGACAAAAAAAAACAAAGGCACCCACTGACATTCATTGATGCTTGCTGAACATTTATGGAAACCAGCCAGTGGATGAGAGCACACTGAGGTGGTGGGTGGTGCATTTCAGCAGTGGTGACAGCAACAGTAAGTCACCTCACGGTGCACATTTTAACAGGAGTGGTATGCAGGCTTTTGTTAATCACCAGTGAAAAGGCACAGGTCACGGTGATGACTAGGTTGAAAAATAGTGTTCTGTAGCGGAGACTTTGCTATATCAAACAGTGTTATTGTGTTCTTTGAGAAGAGGCCATGTGTGTATAGGGTCTCAGTGCTGAAATATTTATCTATTTTTTCTCTGGCAAAACTCCCAGTTTAGTTAGTAGGCTTGTTTCAGGATTATTAAATAATTGCTTCTAACATAAATGCATTTTACATGGTAATTACTTTTGAACTGTTGTAAGTGTAACTGTCAATGAAACTCAGTCCTTTGTCTCCACAGCAGAGAAGGCAAAAGCTCAGCAGCTGCCTTCTCTCCACTTCCCCAAGAACTGCTATTTAAGAGCATGGCAATTAAAACAGCCTTAATTGCAATGCCTCTTTCTTTCTTGTTTCATGCTTAGCATGATCTCACAGAATAGCACAGAACTATAAGACAGGAGTCCCTGCTCATCTGTCTGCTTCCCTCTTGGCTTGCAGAAAATGTAACAGAACTCTAGCTCACCTTTGCAACCGTGCAAAAAAAAGATAATAGTTTTTATCTGTTTGTCTTTCAGAGTTGTAAAGTGAAGTAATTTGGCACTGACATTGTTTCAATTCAGGAAATTTGGGATTGATTCTATTCCCCTTACAGCTCTTGAGGCTCTCCTTCCTTTTTAGTAACTCACCAAAAGAAAGGAATTACAAGTGAGGAAAGGAAGTCACAGAGCTCTCAAAATGTTGTATGTTTTATTAACAGCTACAACTACACTTACTGGTCATGCTGAAAGAAGGAAAATTTCAGTTGCTTAGGGCTGAATTTCTCTTTAGAGTTTCCTTGTAATTTTCAACATGGCTTCTGACAGAAGTAGTTGTTTTATGTGGCAACTAACTTTTGAAAGATGCAGAACAAAATGAGGTACCCAAAATGTGCAGTATGAGCACTCTGAGAAGCTGAAACATATCATTTTTGTAGCTACCTCTTCATAGGCACTGGAGAGCCCTGACACATCTGCAGCCCCAAATGTACTGTATTCTAGAGCAGCAAAAGCATCAATGGTTTGCATACTTAGAGTGTCTTGGTACTCCAATTGGTACTCCAGTGTCAGTCTTTCCATTTCTCCAGCCTACAGAGAACAAATACTGTTTTATGGTATGATATGAGTGAAAATCTTCCTAAAATATGTGCACTGTAACTTTTTTTTCTATTTCTTGGACTGCTGTTTGATACACAGTGCTGTGTCAGCAGCCATCATCTGATATGTATTCCCTGTGACTCAACTGGCCAAATAGAAAGAACTGCTTTGATCTCATTCCCATCTGTTGCATAAATTAGCTACTGCTGGAATATAATGGGACTGGTTTATGTTTCATATCATTTAATGTACTGGAATTACTACCAGAAATAACTATCATAATAAACCTGAAAGTAATGATAGTCATTCTTCTTGTGGAAAAAAAGGCTGCTAAATCTGCACACATGAGTTTTCTTCCCTGGGCTTACACATAATCCTTGATTGTATCATAGAATCAGAGAATCAGAGAATTATAGAATCATAGAATGGCATGAGTTGAAAGAGACCTCAATGATTATCTAGTTCCAAGCCCTCTGCCATGGGCAGAGCTGCCAACCACCAGATGAGACTGCCCAGGAACCCATCAAGTCTGGCCTTGAACATAACCAGGATGGGGCATCCACAACTTCTCTGGGCTGCCCAGAGCATGTATAATGTGCACAAAACCTAGGATTCCTAAGTGATCTCAGAAGAGAGCTGAAAGCTTTGAATCTAGATTTGTTTTGATTCTTGAAATGTATGTTACGTAAATGCAGCATTTGGGGCTCTAATGAGATTAATTAAATAAATAAATAAATAAAAATATCTCCTTATATATTATTTAGGGTTATGTGATATATATGGCGTGACAACATCAGTGGCCAAAGGAAGGGCAAATGATGTCATCTACCTGGACTTGTGCAAAGCCTTCGGCATGGTCCCACACATCATCCTTGTCTCTAAATTGGAGAGACATGGATTTGAAGGGTGGATTTTTTGATGGATAAAGAATTGGTGGGATGAGCACAGCCAGAGGCATGTAGTCAACAAATCTATGACTGGAGGCCAGCCAGGGTCCCTCAGGGGCCTGTCTTGGGACCAGTGCTCTTCAATATCTTTATCAATGATCTTGATCAACGGGATCAACAGGATCAAGTGCACCCTCAGCAAATTTTCTGATGATGTCAAGCTGAGTGGTGCAGTTGATACAATAGAAGGAAGAGGCACAAACCAGAAGTACCTGGACAAGCTTGAAAAGTGAGCCTAATGAGGTTCAATAAGGCCAAGGGCAAGGTGTTGCACTTGGGTCAGGGCAATTCTAGATATGCACACAGACCAGAAGAACTCCTTGAGAGCAGCCCTGCAGAGAAGGACTTGGGTGTCCTGGTGGCAAAAGGATGGATGTGTGCCAGCAGTGTGCTCTTGCAGTCTGGAAGGCCAACTGTGTCTTGAGCTGCATCAGAATTGGAGGGGCTAGCAGGGTGAGGAAGGGGATTAACCTCCACTACTCTGCTCTTGTGTGGCCCCATCTGGAGTACATCCATCTGGGGCCCTCAGCACAAGATGCAGAGCTCTTGGAATGTGTCCAGAGAAGGGCCACAAAAATGATCAAAGGGCTGGAGCACCTCTCCTATGGAGAAAGGTTGAGGGAGCTGAGCTTGTTCAGTATGGATAAGGCTCCGAGGAGACCTCATTGTGGCCTTCTAGTACTTGAGGGGAGCATATAAATAGGAGGGAAAGCAACTTTTTACACAGTCTGGTAGTGACAGGACAAGAGGGAATCATTTAAGCTAAAGGAAGGGAAATTTAGGTTAGTTGTTAGGCAGAAATTCCTCAGAGGGCAGTGAGGCGCTGGTACAGCTGCCCAGAGAAGCTGTGGTGCCCCATCCCTGGAGGTGCTCAAGGCCAGGTTGGATGGGGCCCTGGGCATCTGAGCTGGTGGGGGGCAGCCCTGCCCCTGCCCATGGCAGGGAGATGGAAGTAAATGATCTTTAAGGTCCCTTCTAACCTAAGCCTTTCCATCATTCTATGATGCTGGGATTCTGTGATTCTATGATGTCCTTGCAAGCCCTGAGGAAAAACAAATGTTAATCATCCTAACCCAGCAAAACCTGTATTCTGCTTATCTAGTTATTTCTGTCACTGATAACCATGTTTACAAAATGCTAACAGACTTGCAGTTTTCCTGATCAGTAATATAGATCTACAACTCAACAACCAAAATGATCCATTCAATTAAAATAATTAGGAAAATAAGAGAAAATTGTGCTTCCTATTTTTTTTTTAAAACTGCTGTTGAGTTCTTCACAAACAGACTTTTGTGCTGTTCCCATTAAGTCCCCTGAAGTCCCTAACAGCTTTCAAAATATCTTTCATGTATTGAGGAATAGCTAAGCTCATCCTTGCTGGCTCATTCTTGCGACACAGACTCTGCTGAAACGACTGAATCATAGATCTGCTTTAGCACAGCATGTTACCTGGGTGCGCACACAGCGATTCAATCAATGTCTTTCCAGAATTTTCCCTTCCACAGCTTGTGCTCTCCTTCCTGTCCCTGAAATCCCATGCACACTGAATACTGCAAATCATGGGACTGGCCATTGAAAATGCTGTCATTTGTTCTGCCTGACTGAATGAGAATTTCAGCAAAAAACAAATAACCTCTGTCCTAAAATACTGAACAATCATTTGTATCTAAAAGCATCACTCTCAAAATTGACAGTTCCTCTAATGTTTTCTAAATTCATGGCTAAAACAGCTATACTTTCAAAATTTTACGAGATGTTTGAATGTATCCATCATCCTTTTCAAACTAGGGGAAATGACTGGCAATCCTTTATACAGAGCATCCTAGAACATGTAACTAGACTCTTTAAACTGAAGGTACAGCAGGAAAAAAATGCTAGCAACAGAGAAGTAAAACAAAACTTATGGTAAAAATACACAAGATACTTAGATATTAATTTTTATTTTCAAAGTATGTGTTAATTTAGTAGTGCATGATGCACCTGACAAAGTTATTTAGAATGGGAATCAATTACATTTAAAACTGCCAATAACAGCTACTAGGTGAGAATTTACTTTTCTTTCTTGTCTGCACTCTGACTTTCTGAACTGCCCTTTAGATATCTGAATTAGTCCATTAATAGATGGCACAAATATGCTCCCATTCCTTTCATTCTCCAAGGACACAAGAGAAACCTCAGCATTCAGTGAATGGTGAAATCCACCAGCTAACACAAAGCAGAGTAAAAAGAAAATGAGTACCGTTAGTACGGGAAAGTAAATCTTGCAGACACTTAGTAAAGTGACTTGCACACTGTTGAACATGGCTTAGGATTCTGCTGAGTTGTAAGGAACATGACTAATGAGGTGAAACAGAATGTAGAAACATAACAGTGTTCCTGTGTACGTGAGTAATGCTTCTCACTCTAGATTCAGAGTAACAGATGCAGGGATAGATAAGGAAAATAACAGGCTAAGGAAAACTTATGAAAAGAGATTCAAAGTATAATTGTGGGGTTTCTTTTGTTTTTGCTTCCCCCCCCCCCCCCCTATGGAATGGAGGCAAAATATAAGATAATGTGAAAATTTCTGTGTGAACTAGGCAGGAATATGAAAGATAGCGGGGTGTCTCCGAACTTGAATTTTTCCTATCTATCTCACAGCGTAAAGAAAGGGAGACTTTCCACATATACTTTCAAGTTGAAAAACTTTGAGATAACAAAACCAATGTTTTTTTCACATCAGAAAAATATAGATTGTGGATCTATCAGCGTGCATGCTGTGTGTGCTTACACCAGGAACTTAGATAACCAGTCCTTCATTTGCAGAACTGCTATGTCTAAGTGGGAGAAACAGGAGAGGTAAGAGGCAGATAGCACTCTTGCTATCTCCTGGTATTCTCAGAGCCTTTTCTGAAAAATTTGGGATTATAGAGATCTTGGCACAGATTTTCAGCTCCTGGTTATTATGAAATAAAATCAGTTTGTGAATACATGAGGCAGGAGCCTGTTTTCTTCGAGACAAGTGTCTTTTCTGAGGGGACACCATTTGTGCGAACAATTCTGTGGCTTTTTCAGAGAGGTCCCACTTCAGAAGGGCAGGTAGAATATTGATGGAGAAGAGCTAATGGAAAAAAATCTTTCTTCAACTTACAGCTTGACTTTTGAGTATTGTGTTAGCTCTTGCCCTTTCCAAGAAGAGCAAGAAGCAAACAACCCCGTGTCATGGCACTCTCAGCAAAGTTGCTGCCTCCAGCCTTCAAAACAGCTTCAATAAATACAGCACATTAACCAAGCCTTGTTAGTAGTTGATTTAGGCCCATATGTACATTCCACTGTAGTCTTAATTAGATCAACCACAGAAATAACCACAATAAGCATTTGCCTACATTTTTAAAATAGAAATTGCAACAGGATTATTCATTTATTTGGAATTTAACTTTAAGATAATAGCTAGCTGTTTATGATTACTAGGGCTGCTCTGAAAGTAATGCCTTCTATTTTATTAAGTTGGCCCACAACATCAGAGGTGGATGTTGGCAGTATGGCAGTACAGGTTGAACCTTCCCACCAATATTCTCTTACATTTAATTGCTGTGTGACAGACAGCGGCAGAGGGGCAGTCTGACAAAATATTGTCTGACCTGAAAGTACTTATGAAGCAAAGGTGACAGAACTCTGCCATGCAGAAAAAAAGGCACCCATTGAAATTCATTGTCACTTGCTGAACAATTATGAAGATCAAACAGAGGATGTGAGCACAGTGAGGCAGTAGGTGATGTGTTTCTGTATTGATGATAGCAACAGCATGTCACCTTCACTAGTACAGATTTTTACAAGCATGGCTCTTGTTTATCACTGGCAAAAATGAGCAGTGAATGGTGGAAATTGGAAGATGGGAGAAATGGTGAATTTCTCACTTATAGTATAACTGAGAATTTCCTCTCTCCACTGGTCTTAATGTGTCTGTTTGTATCTGTTGTAGATTCCATGGAAATAAATAGGAAACATTACTTTTGGAGCAATCTACATACACTGTTTGATTAAATTTCTTCTTCTTCTCTTCAAGACTGTTGATTTATGTGAATATTATTCTGTTAACTGATACTCTTTAACAGCACTTCTTTAGCACATGAGGCTACTCTTCTATCAAGAATAAGAGTACCTATGAGGGCATAGCATACCCCAATTAGGGGTCTGGGCATAGGAAAGAGAAATTCTCAAAATCATGACACCTGATCAGGACTCACTCATTTCATCTGTCCCATTTTTGTTCTTAACTGTAAATCAACATGTTGTTATCAAACTCTCCCTTCAGAATTTCAAGAACTGTGATAATTTCACTGGTTTCTTAGTGGGTCAGGCTTTCTTCTGGAAAAGAAACTTCATTTTAACTGGCATTATTTTTTTACATCAAAATACATATGTTCACCCAATAGAGGTAACATTACTATCCTGGTTTGCAAAGAATAATTGTATTCAATCTGTGCATGTCATTGGTCCAACTCTTAAATTGCTACAAATTGGCACCAACCTACTGGATCAGACAGCTGAGATTATTAATTTGATTTTTCCCAGCTATTTCAGCTATATCAAAAGCATCTTTAAACTTCTGCTGCCATGCCACCATGCCAGAAAAAAAAAAAAGAATATTTCTGTCTTCCCTAGGTAATTTTTAGGTTTCATTTAGGTCACGTGGGTCATAGAAATAAAAATTTATCTATGGTAACTTTTATGCATTGGCAGGGATTTTTTTCCTTAGGTAGCAGCAGAAACAGTACTGAAAATGTGCTTGTCACAGGAAACAGATGCTACAGAATGATGAGCCATATACATATTTCAATAACTCTTTTATCCAGCCCTGCAAACCATACAAAGTCATGGTTAAGCTGAATGTCAGTTTATCTCCTTTGAAGCTCATGTGTAAGTTTTTTGGAAATAGCCCTAGTGTTGCCATATCCGACTACAAAAGTTTTTCTCTGAGGCTGAAATTCAGGCTTGTGCAGAGGGACTATGCCAGCCAGGTAACACTGAGCTCACAGACGAACCAAGGACATAAGCATTTCCCTGACTCTATAGCAGGCTGCATTTAACTCTGTTACCTGAGTTTGCCTTCATCTTCAAAGATAAGTTGAATTAAAAGTACTTTACCGTGAGTAGTTCCATCAAGGACACAATATCAGACAAATGGGAGGCTGGCTCTGCAACTTTAGAGTAAGATTGGAGAGAAATAAACAAATAAACAAATAAACAAAACAAACTCATAAATGCTACAGAGAGGAGCTGTCTATGAGTGTTTGTGCAGTATCTTGATTTTTTATCCAATGTGAATATTACAGGCATGTGACAATTTTCTAGTATTCCATACAAATTATAACTTATGTGAGTAAAGTTGTTGTTGATAGCATTTTTGCTTACTTTAACATTAATCCTTCCTTGTACTTCACTTTTTCCTTAAAAAAAAAAAAAATTCTTTTCTGTCCTTTTCTAAAAATAAGTTTAGAAGAAGACCTTGATCTATAAACTGAAGCTCATTTTAGATCTTGAGAGCCTGTCCAACTCTTAAACGAATGGAATTGCAGTTGGTGGGATATGTAAAATGAATTGGAATAATTTAGTCTCCCCAGTGCATGTGTGTATGTTTCAGTAGACGTTTAAATTGTCCCCAAAAGGCAAACGAGATGTGTATCCCTATGGGTTGCACTGGGAACTATACACTCTGTGCTTTGCTAGAAACTGCTTTCTGATGAATACATAATCCACATATACTATATTCCAACTCTCTGAGCAAATCTGATGTAATAGACAGTAAAGCCCCTTTGTTTAGACAGTGTGTTTAACCTTGGCACTTGGCTTCATGGGCTGTTAGGTTCGAAGGTAATGACTGCAATTCCTCTTCTGCTGCAGCTCCTGATGTTGTAAATACAATTGAAACAATACATTGCAATATTCCTCTTTTACCATTTCCTTTGAGATACCTGGTACAGTCAACCACCATGGCTCGTTGCTGGGTCTGTATCTTGTGTTGTGTAATATCCCTTTTGCACACCCTTTAGCACACAGCACGAGTCGAGAATCACTGGAAGGAGCATTAAAAAGTGATAAATTGACTAGTGGCATAGTTAGGCTGTTTAATTAAAAATGTGTCAAAGCAAACAACAAAAATGTAGTAATGATGTTAAAAATTTGAAGTCTCTGTGTTGTAAATTTACTTTCAGTATAAGTATGTGAAAGTTGTTTCACATTTCTGATATAGAATCCTAAGACAAAACTGAAAAGAAGCATTAGCATTTTGGAAGAAGGCAGCAATTTTCTTTAAGGCACTTCACTGGGATTCAGAAAGTCCTCTTCAAATTATTAGTTTTGTCATAGGCTTTCTGTGTGAACTGTTATCTGCCCTTAGTTCTTCATCTGCCAGGCAGGATCGACATTTCTTCTACTCAATATTTTTGTTATTCATGCAGATTCTGGCCATTCTGCAGTCAAATTCCGCATCCTAGTGCCCGTGTGGTTAGCAAACTGGGAATTAGTTCTTTGTTGAAGGCTATATGAACTATTGTTGTCATAGCCCAGAAGGTTGAATAAATGATTGCTTAAAAAATCATCAAATTAGGAGATGTGAATGTTTCTGCAATGGTATATGATGACCTTTTAAAATGGGAAAGAGAAGTTCTTGGGGTTATGTTAAACTACATCAGACATGTTCTGGCAAGAGCCAGAAAAACTGCTATGCTCGGAGGAGAAATGTTATGGAAAAAAAGCCACAGTTAAATAAAACTCAAATTTGGTGCTCAAGGCTGCCACCAAAGAATTCAAGAGGGCCAAGCATTTCTCCTTTTGCCTGCCAGGCATCTTGATGCCTGACAGAAAAGTGTGATGGAACAGCTCTGACTTGCAGCTTATCCCAAGCGAAGTCTGCAGAGACATCGTATACTATGTTTTTCCTTAGAGTAGAGGATTTCAGGCATAATCATATGTAAATCTAAGAAATCTAGAATCTCCATTTGGTAATATGAAATTCCAGCAGATTCTGTTTTTATTTTCTATCTTAGAATGACATTCTTCAGGCTTTTGATTTAAACTTTCATTATATCCCATGAGGAGTACAGGTATTTTAACAGAAGCCTGGGTTTGCACCACTCTCTTCAGCTTTGCAGACATTCAGATTTCCATCAACTGCCTAAGTGCACTTACCATTGCCACACATCATCTCACCTACAACCACTAAGTATTACCCATTCTATAGGTAATATAAGCTATTTTCTGCATATGTATAATGTTTTAAAAATAATAATAGTTTCTGTCAGCCTGATGTGTCCCAGTTACTGTCAGCAACATGATTTACATTTATTTGGTAGGGGCTGGTGAAAAGAAATGATAATATCGAAAACAGATTATTATTTCTTCTTTAGTTATGGATATTATCTTTATCCAGATACATAAATACCAGTCCCAAAGCAAACTTATCAAGCAGCATGCTGATAATTCCTGTGTATGAAATACCTGAGCCCACTGGGAGCACATAGTTGACACTGTACGTTTCTGACTCTAGAGAAACATACAAATTGTACCTAAGATAAGGTGCAAATATTTTGTGTTTTCATGCATTTCCTTCTCTGTTTTTATATGAATTTTTATCTCATCTGAATCTTCAGCACAGCATATCTTCCAAAATGGTAAAATTTGCTACACTAAGAAAATTTGGGAAATAATATAAAATAGAGACGAGTGGTTCTTACTGCAATGAAATACCATGTGTTGGTGGGTCTCCTTTAATTCCTGGATGTAAATTCCCAGCAATCTGACAAATATGATCTGCAATACAAGAAGCTGTACTTCACAGAACCTTCTGAATAGAAAATGCTGGCACACATTGGAGATTCTTGCAGTGAGATACTCCTTAAGCAATACACTCTTTTAAAAGCACATACTATTATCAGATAATTGCTCATGTTAAATATCTTGAAGCAAGGCTAAAGGCACTTACAGTAAAAACATGGTCAATTTCAGATTATATTTCCTATTAACAATCTGAAAGAGACACATAATAGCTGTGCCTATGAGCTGTCAACACAATAAAGTCTCACTTGTCCCTTTGCCTGCAACCTTTGGAACTTTTACAAAGAGAGTGCAGTGCTGGGCAGACTGACTGAAGTGACAAATGGTGAGCTGGTAGCTTGGCCAAGTATACAAAATAGTTCACCTGAATTTATTTTAATGAATTCCCATGTGCAGAATTTTCTTCCTTGTTAACTAAGGAATATTATTCACAACTATGAATTTTTGCAAGAAAATTTTCAGTTATCTAGAGGAAATTCAGGCTCTGAAGAATGCTTTAGAAGAGAGCATCAGCATTTAATAGCTAATGGGCAGAGTTGAAGAGTCAATTGGTTGTTGAGTTTGGGAGATTTTTTTTGAGTGATTTTTCATAAAAAGAGTCAGTGGTTTAGCATTCTAATTTTAGGTGCTAATACAGCTGCAGCCTAGTGCCATGAGTCCACAGCTAATAGGTGACATGGCATCTAAGCATATATGCCACTGAGGAAAGACTGAATGACTTTGTCGTTTAAAAAAAAAAACTTGTCAAGTGAAAAAAATATAAAATAATAATTTAAAAAAAACAACACCACTTATCTAGGAAATTATCTGCCTTCCTCAACCTCTCCCAGCCCTGGATTTAAGAATTACAAGAAGTCATGAACTAGATCAGCAAAAGGTCACATTTAATTTACTTTTACTATTATGCAAAAGTGTGACCTTGTTGTGTTTTCAGAGAAGTTCATCAGTCTCCAGAGAGAGGTTAAATAAGGAGGAAACTTACCTCTGGCAGGTAAATCAAGCAGTTTAGATTTTAGACTACCAGCTCCAGCACACTTAACAAGATTAATATGCAAGAGCTCCTCCCATGTCTATTCAAAGAGGTGGAAGAAAAGGGCAAAAGGGGGAAGGAACTAAAATCATTAGAGCCTTCAAGAATGAAATGCAGCATTTCAAGCAAGCAAGAAATTCCTAGCACATCAAGCCAGATTTAAAAGAAGTGAAATGTCACATTAATTAGCAGTGTTAGAAAATTACTTGAGAAGTCTTCAAGACCAGTTTCTGTACGCAGGCATGCCATCCGCCAAACTCCTAGCCAGAATTTCCATGTGAAGTGCTTATGGACTCTCCTTTTCCCAGCAGCCTGGAACTGTTTTGTAATGTAGCACATCTTACAGCACACTTAATCTGATCTCCACGCAATCAACAGTAAAAGGCTATGGTTGACTAAAGCCCTGTCTTCCTATGCCAGGGCTCAGATGATGTTTCACAAATGACTTAGCCAGTTTCTGCATTTACTATCAGCTATTGATTTCTAAAGTACTTTCTATGTGTATCAGCATTCTAGAGCTGAATGAACATCATACAGGACAAGCTATGAAATGGAATGAACAGGAATAAGAAATCTTTTAAAATCACTTACAGATAGGGTGAGAATGTATTTGTACAAAAGATCAAATGGAAGGGAAACACCACCTCTGAGCTATATGACTGTCAGCATGGATATCATACTCATGGAATGAAAAATCAAGAATCCAGCTTGTAATAGTGCATAGGCTGAAGTGTGAGGAAACAAAGAATGTCAGACAGTGCTGAGATCCTCTGTACTCAAGGCCAATATAGACTTCCAATGTCTCCCAGGGGGTGCAGTCATAAGTCTAAAACTCACGTTATGCATGTTAGTGTTGGAAAGGAAAGTGGTGAAAGAATCCATATAATGTAAAATATACAAAATATCCTTCTGAGTCAAACCAGCATTCGGTCTAACCCAGGAGTTAGACACCTGCAACAAATGGCAATGGAAGGAGCTTTTTTTCCCCTCATTCCTTCCTAGCATCCGCAATTGCTGTAATAGCAACATTTGAGAATGTAGCTCTACTTAATCTTTTTTTCTGTTGTCTTATTGACCTGCTGTCCATGAATTTGTCTAATCCTTTTCTGAACCTGCTGATAAAACTATCTGCCTCCACAATGCCCTGTGGCAGTATGTTCTAGGAAATCAGCCTTTTCTATGGGAAAAAAGAAAAAAATAAAATTAAAAAAAAGTATTTAATCTGGTGTTTTAAACAAAACTTCTACTAGTTTAATTGAGTTTTCCCTAGTTCTGGTATTGCAGACTTCAGTGAAATGGATTCTTAAGCTCAGTTCCAAACCCAAAGCTGGGAATTCATTCTTTATAGCAAAAAATTTAAATTAAAAAAAAAAAAATTGTATTCCACTTTGTCACTTAGTATCATAGTTTTATGATTTTTGTTATCAGTATTTCACATCATAACATCATGTAAAGCACTGAAAGTTAAGGAGTTAATGTTCCACATCCATGGACTGCCGATTTTCTGAATACCTGGCTCTCAGAAGAGAAGAACTACATTTCCCAGAGGATTTTGTGTTCACAGGAGATGATAAAGCTGCTGGCAAGTCACTGGACTCTTTCTCAATCTCTCTCGCTGCCTGGCAGTGTGTCGGTGTGCTCCCCAGCCATTTCACCTTCAATTCAGAGTAAGACCTTCAGTTGCAGACACTCTCTCTCTCTCATTTTATTTGATTTATTAGCCTTAATTCCAAATATATATTGTATTATCTCTCATTCTGACACATATTTAGTAAGTCAACTTTCCTCCTCAGATTGTTGCTGCTGCTCTGTTTTTAGGCCCAGCTCCCATCTCCCTATCCCTCCCCTTTTCCCCTTTTTGGGGCTGGTGTGCATGTGGGCCTGCTATTTCCCCGTCACAGACACAGATAGATTTAGATAACTCCACGACACTTAGTTTAAGTTGAACAGCTGAAATAGTAACTATGAGCACTCATAAGGAGTTAATGACAGAAGCACGTTCAAAGTTCATAACTCAGTGTAGCTAATGGAGCTGAAAAGGGATTGTCCAAGTAATAGGAAGGTGAAACTTTAGTTCCGGTTTTGAAAAGCTTCTGGTTGAACTCTGTTTTACATCAGTTTGGGAAGCAAGCTGGGCTGGACTTGGACTGTGAGCCTTAAATAAATAACAGCCACTGTACAAGAGGGGTGCTAAGATTCAGACTTGGGCTCTAAGTTGGGAGTTCCCAGTAAAAAGGGAAACCACACACCTGAGACCTTCCAATACTGCAAAGCAAAAACACCTTTGTGTAGATAATATAGCAAACCACTATTGTTAATGATAGAATTTGAACTAAATCCTGGCACTGTTTCTAGTTCTGACACATGAAAGTTGCGCACATCAAATTCTGGTGGTGATCAGTGCACAGTGCTGAGGAGAGACAAATAGACAGAATAGGTAAGATGGAAAATACCATCAGCTTTCAGCTCAGTAATACAAAGTAGGTGCCATCCCAGAAACAATACATTTGTAACATATTATCTCGCTTGAATCACTATTAGACCTCCTCCTGAAGTATTTCTTACCCTAAAATGCTAAGGAAAATCTTGATCTTAGCTGTGAATTTGATGCAAGACATTGCCTTTTAGTGTGAGAAAACACCAGGTATTTTTGACCGTATGAAGCAAGCAATATTCATACATTTGTTTTGCTTAAATTTAAAACTAAATTACCTCTTTTTAAAAATATGTTGATGAGTGATTAGGTAATATGCAGTTCATTTATAGTACTGTTAGCAGGAAAATCTGAACATAATCACATCTGTTTTGATTTTCAGTGATTAATTCCTTCAAAATGTCCCTAATCCAGTGATAATATCCTACAGGCACAGTCTTATAACTGCAGGTCTGATTCCCCACTGCATCATGCCAGTTTTATACTAGCACCCATCTAGCTGATTGATTTTCTGTGTAGTTATATCAGCATAGAATGATAGCAATAGAGTTGTGAATCAATCCAACACAAAGGCATGCACAATTATTAATTTAACAGACCTAGTTGTTAGAAACCCTGACAAGACCATCATACTTCTCTCTGTCATCTCTGGCTGGGTAAAACGATTCACCAAGTCCTGCTGCTTCCCAGGCTGATGGAAGCCTATCTGGCTCATTTTTAGCCTTTTCCCAGGAGTGGCATCTTACATGTTGAAAGAACAAATCTTAATCAGTATTTTTAAAAACACTGTGTTAATTTCAGAATAACTGTGCTGGGTTCCCTCAATTGCTCAGGCAGTTTCCTAAAAAAATTGTATCTTCAGTGTCCAAATCAGAATAGCTTTGTTAGATACTACAGAAGGCCAGAAGATTTTCCAATCCCTATCTTATATTTGCAGAGTGAAATGAGCTGATCTTGGATAGCAAAGCTCATGTTATTACTTTTGCAAGTGCTGAAGATACCACCACCTGCTATATGCAGATGCAGAGAGAAAACCCCCACTCTGAAGGACTCACAGCCTTCTCCATTTAAATTCTAGGAACTGATGACTCGTTGCATCGTGGGACGTGCATGAGGAATGTGAAGTAATGTGTTAGGTTACAAAACCACTCTCCTTCTCTTGCCAATCTCTGCTGCAAAGAGCTGGATTTAAAATGTGACACTATGATCAATCAGATGCTTTTTAAAGCATCTAATATTGTAAGAACAAACAGAGGCAAGAAATCACTGTTGTCTCAAGCAGCAGACAACTGTTATAATTATATATGGGGTTCTATTCCAGATTAGCAAGTTTATTGGTCAGTTTGTCTCACCTTTTCCTGCTTCTAACACAAAGGATTAATAAATACTTCATAGGCCCCAGTCAAAATGCTTTGCTGAGGACAGCATTTCTACTCAAGGAAAACGCAAAACAACAAAAAAATACCAAGCAAAAAAAAACCTTTGTGGTTTAAGATACATAAAAATTGCTTTCAGTCCATTTATAATCTTCTTCTCTTTATCTTATCAAGAAAAAATCTCATGTTTCAAAACCGATACCTTTCAGCTGCCAGATGTATCAAGAGGAAACGTACTGGCCACCTTCATTCCAATCACGGGTATCATGGGTTAATCCAGATAATTACATGCTTTCTGCGCACAGCAATCAGTACTGGTCAGTTAAGGGAGAACTACCTACTAAACAGTTTTGTGTTTTAAAGTATTTATCTGCTTTGAATTTGCACAAAGTACATTGTTCTTGCTTCCCAATTGGTCATGATTGGTGGTTTCTTTGTAAAGGTTTGCTTTCATATTTTGGCTCTTCTAGCTACTCTGTTTGTCTTCTTTGTCCACTGAATGACTGTGTTCTCCACTGGAGCTCTGATTTTCCAAGCTGGATTATACAGTAGAGGAGCACTGCAAAAAGGCTTCATGTCATTGTCACCATCACTCAAACATTCTCTAAGAGCCCACTTAGTAAGAACTGTTGGTGTGCAAGGACAACCACCTATACTGTAGCTCCCCATCTGTCCATCTCCATCTGTTATACACTGTCTGATGCTTAATTTGCAAGCTCTTTGTATGACTCCCATGTTTCTACTTCACATTTCTGACTGAAAAAGATATGACCCGGCATGCTGCAGTGCGTGTAAAATGAGTCTGGCACCAGTTGGATCCCTTGAGTATATGCCACATAGTTAATCTGTACATGAGCAGGAAGCCCAATATCAGGCAGCATTACTGGAAGTGGCAAGGATTAACTTTATGATCTCACTGTATACACACATTGGGATTTATCTCAGTGTATTCAGTGCTTATGTATTTGGGAATTCCAGTATCTGAGAATCCCGTAGGTGGCGAGTATTCTCCTGTAGAACTCAAAACTGGAAAAAGAAGGCTTTCAGGCAGGGCTCGGTTGTGTCAAGAGCCTTTTTCCTTGTCCTGTGACATACAACCTTCAACAGATAGTCCAGCATCTGGCCTGGAAGAAATACTGGAAAAATCAGCATCTAAAATTGTGAACTCCCACAGGCAGAAGCTCAGTTGTTCTGTCCTTGTATGCAATGAAGCTGCACCTAACCTGGCAAGGTGCCATCATCAGATCCTTGGCAGTGAAAGCACCAAGTGATGTTAGCGCTGATGGCATTTTTCACCTGAGAGCTGATGGGTGCTTCTTAATGAAATGACCATGTCCTGCATTTATGCAAAACAGGTTGCATGACATCTCAAGATCACCTTTATTTTTGTCACTTCCTACATTTTCTAAACTCCTGGTGCTATTAGTAATATTTGTTTCTCTTCCTTTTTTGGAAACAAATTCATAGTTGTGGCTGATGTCAAAGCATGCCTAATTATAATATGTAGAGTATGTTAATATGAGCTCTTTGCAGACTGACATATCATGCCCTGTTCTTCCACATTCTGACCAAAGACTATCTAGCTGCATAACACCTTGCTCAAAGCCGTGATGGTGACAGGATTTGTATTAACTTGAACTTTGTTCTGCCCTTACCACATACAACTCCTGTTCATCTCAAAGAGTGAGCAGAACAAGTCATTATCATGTTACAGTTGTGTATAAGGGTCTCCTCACAGATTATCAGTTCAGTTCTCCTCCTCCTTTCCCCACCTCCTGAAAAAAAAAAAAAGCTCTGATTTCATCCAGGAAGAACCAATGACTGATCTTAACCTAGCTAAAGGAACAGAAAACTTAATAAATAAATAAAATATATTACTGCATGTTTGTTTTGATAGGGGGTTCAGGCAAAGCAAGGTCTACTGAATAGGGTGCAATGTTTCCTCTGTGAGTTTAAAATAGAAGATGAAGAAAATTAAAACTAGCAAATTGACTCTGTTCATATCTTTAGAGTAATAGTCAATGCAGAACTGTAGCTTGTTTCTGATGAAAGATTCCCTTTCAATTGTCATTGAAAAAGTTTTCCATTAAGAAGTCTCATGTATTTATTTTGTTCCATAAAGACAGAGAAAACAATATGACAAAACTGTAAGAATCTTTGCTCTCAATGATAATACATAACATTTTAGAGCATTGTCATTCTGCAAACCTCACTTTTTATGCTGATTCGTAAAATCAATTTATTTTTACAGGAAAATAGGAAGAATTCTGCTGCTTTACATTTATGCTCTCCTATATCCTCTGTAATCTCTTTGATACTGTGCTCTAAAATATTTTGAGTGTTATCATCTCAAGTATCTTGAGACTTCAAAGGTTTGCACTATTGCTTTTTGAACCAGTGCACTGGAATTGGAAAAGAAGGAGGAGGTACACAGAGGAAGCCACTACATTGAAAGAACATCCTTTACCTAGCTAGTAGACTCACATAAGAAATCTTGCGGACTGAGAGTCAAAAAGGGGCATGGAAAGACTTGCATAGCTTACATGCGGCTTTTGGGCAGTGAGGTTTAAATGACACTAAAGACAAACTGCAACCTTTCCAATTCCCTCTTGATTCATTTCTTCCAGTTTAATGTTAACTGAAAAGAATCCACTTTGTGTTCCTCAGGCCTCTCTATGAAGTGTACTAAAGATTAGCGAGTGGTGACAGTACTGAGATCCAGTTCAAAAGTGCAATCATGCTCTTGATTCATTTCTTCCAGTTTAATGTTAACTGAAAAGAATCCACTTTGTGTTCCTCAGGCCTCTCTATGAAGTGTACTAAAGATTAGCGAGTGGTGACAGTACTGAGATCCAGTTCAAAAGTGCAATCATGATCCAAACTATAGTGCCACGTAGACTCAACCCTTAGTCCAAATGAGGTCAGAAGAATCATAAAGTCCTAGAAAAAAATAAATTCAGGATTAATTCTCAGAGTATGCCTGAAAGCCTTCAACAAGATCTGTCTGGCAGAAAGTGCAATTCCAGCCCTTGTTTTCTCATATAAAATGGTGAGATTGTGATAGTGTCTCTTTCTCATTTAGTAACTCAGTACTCAGCTCTCTTATTACAGACTGAGCTCAGTTCCTTTTTCTGAGGTGACTGAAGCCTTCACCTCCCAATAGGCTGTCCAGTGCAATGCTTTGTGTTATGTTCTGGAATGAAGTCAGGCTTTGTCTGCCTGCCTGTAGAAACTGTGCCACTGTACAGAAATTAGCTCTAATTCCCTGGACCAGAGGAAGCCAGCACAGCGGTATCTATCGATTGATTTACCAAATATATAGGAACAGCTTTATGGGGCTGGAGAGGAATCCTTTCCCTTTTGTCTGCTTATGTATTAATATTGCAAGGTTGTTTCTCCCCACAGAGAGTTTTCCAGATAAATCTCTAGTTTACTTAGTAAGAGTGATTTTTGGTCAGATTTTCTCTATGCTTTTAAATAGGGCAAATGTTTAAACTCTTTGCTGAATCAGGGACAAAAAGCTTAACCAAGTTTATGCAAATACATGTATTTTTACAGTATTACTTATAACAGCACAAGTGACTATTTTGAGTGCTTCACTGTTTAAATATTACTGTTACACTATTTTCCACCTCTTTACACTCCCTTTCACCACCCTTATGCCACTCTTTTTCCTCTCCAGTTCTCTGCCAGATGAACAAATCATCCCTCAGTACTTTTCCACAGTTGGTCCCAGTTTTCCTAATCCATAGCCCACTGAGTGTTCCTGGCCCCATTTCTGACAGAGGTAATCTCAGTACTAACTGCTACTTCTAGTGCAGTTACTGAGGCACTGCTAGTCTTGCCAAAGCCTGTTCCCCAAAAGGTCCTGAACCTTGTTTTCAGTTACCTGTGAGGTCTGTCTGTCTTACATATCACTTCCCCCTTACCACCTGTGAAATTCAGCCATTCCTCATGGTGCTGTCTGCACCTCCTGTCAGCTCCTGTCATCATTACCTGTCACATCCAGTGATTCTTCATGTCATACCCAGCAGTTTCTCACTTCCAGTTCAGTTAGCTGAATGTCTGGGCCAGCAGCCTTCCCCATCCTGATGGCTTTTCCTAGCCTGCTGATTTACCAGCTCTCATCTTGGACAGCAAGGCAGGGGGGTGTCCTTTTCTTGCAAGTTCACATAATGTTCATCAGTCTAAATGAGGAGATTCAAATCAACATCTGCTAATACATATATGTAAGTTAAATACTAAGAACTAATAGTGGAGCAAATATGCATAGATGAACAGGGAAGAAATAGATGGGACTATGTAGAAGGAAGATGTGGAGTTACTGGGCCATGAAGATGATGATAAGGCTGGAGTACTTCTCCTACAAAGACTGGTAGAGGAAGCTGAGCTTGTTCAATCTGGTGAAGAGAAGGCTCCAGGAAGACCTCATTGGATACTTGCAGTAAATGAAGGGAGCTTATAATCATGAGGGAAAGTGAATTTTACATAGTCTGATAATTATAGGACAAGGGGGAATGGTTTTAAACTGAAAGAGGGGAGATTTAGGTGAGATGTTAGGCAGAAATTCTTTACTCATATGGTGGTGAGGCAGTGGACTATAGAATGCCCCATCTCCGCAATCACTCAAGGCCAGGTTGGAGGGGGCCCTGAGCAGCCTGAGCTGGTGGGGCAGCCCTGCCCATGGTGGGTGGGCTTCAAGGGCCCTTGCAACTCAAACTATTCTGTCACTCTATGATTTTTGCATGTTATATAAAATGAATGAATTAATTTGTCCATATAAGCATCAGCCAACTACAATGGCCAAAATATTTTTTTAGTCAATAGTTTAGTCTCAGAACAGCTATTAAGACTGGAAGGGTAACAAAACTACTTTCAAGATGATACTTCATTAACTGTTGAAGGGGAGTAATTAGTTTGCCCAAGAGGGTCTTGAATATGACGATCTGCTGATGTCCTTTTGGTCCAATCCTTCTGTGGGGAAATAAATGTTTTTGCATAACAATAAGATTATGATGCCAAAATGGTGCTATGGAACTCTGATACACAATTAATTTCTTCTTGCAGAAGAGAAGATCTGTATTTTTGAGTATCATCAGGGGATGTACTGGTACAAACCAGTTCTGTGGTTTGAATGACAGCCAGATGGGATGATTAATTATGAGAGGTTATTCCAGCATATCATAATAGGTAAAAACTGAACAAGAAGAAAAGGAGAAGAGGGGTTAATTAAGCAATAAATTGAGGGGGTGAGAGGGAGTAGAGACATCCAGGGATCTAAGGGAATCAGAAGCATCAGATAGGCTGTAAACCCTGGAGTGCATGACCAATGAGAAAACAGAGAGGGGAATTCACACTGGGATGCAGGAAATATACTGTTGTGTCTCTGATTGGTTATGCCTATTCTTGCAAAGGCATGAAATGAGTTGTAATTCATAGCAAATTCCACCTCTGTCTGGACTGTGAGAAAGATGCTCAAGATCGAAAATGTCTAATCAGGCAAAGATCGCTGTGAAAAGCAGTTTATTCATTATTGCAATAATGGGCACACACCTGCTACTGACAAGGGAGAAATTGCACAACTAGTCAGTGAAATCCATTCCGTCATATACCCTTGGTCTGAAGCAGGTAAAGCCTTTCTTGGCACTCATTGGTTGAGTGTTTCAAGGTCACAATCTTCCAACGCTGTTGCTACCTTATATTTCCATACAATGTCTGTTACCAACCCATTGCTTTTAGGTATGTTCTGTACTTTTTATGGGGACAGGAAGACAATATTCTCAAAAATTAGCACACTCTTTCTGTCCTGTAACAGACTCTTCTCTACCCTATACAATAACCTTACCTAGTGCCTATGCCAATTCTACCCAGGTCAGAAAGCCCCAGTTTTTTAAAGTTTCAACTTTACTCTGATCAGGAGCTTTCTTTGTGAAAGGCATCTTATCCTATGCTACATACAGAAATACTGGAAATTTCCACTGCAAAAACACAATTTACCTCTCACAGGACTATTGGCCATGAGCATTTCTCACACTTCCATGAATTGGAAAAAGGGGAGGAAACTGTGTTTTTTTGTGCTCACTTCTGTATGAGCAAGAAAATGTTCCTTCAGATCCAGTAACGCAGCTGTAGAAAAGACCTGTATCTTTGTTTTGAGATCCTGCAGCCTGTGGAAAAATATTCAGGAGATCCCACCAGCCACTGTGCTCAGACTGAAGTGCAAAGAGGAACTGTACTGCAGGGGAGAGGATGGAAAAGCTCCAGCTGTTTTTGTGGTTCATTATCGGACAGATGGGGACCATTGCAGTTCATGACATAATGCAGCCACAGCTGGTCTAAATTCTTTTCTCCAAAGCCTTTTTAGCTGCCAAGTAGTGAGAACACTGAGAATTAAGCAAGGCTGTCTTTTAAACCCAGTTTAAAATACTCTGGCCACAAGGGTCATTCACTAATTGCGATTAAGAATGCCAGCTACAGGAGTTGATTGAGGGCTATAAGTGGTGATCCAAACAACATGCACTGTTCATTTTCCTCTGTGGTTGGCTCCCTTGTGGGATTGCCAATAGTATGAATAATCACTTAGCTCTTCTAAGTCCAGCTTTTCACCTGCTGTGATGGCCCTGTCAACTGGAGGGGGCATCTTGTTTGGCAGAGGCAATGTAACCATGTGAGTAATAAGGCTGCTTAGTGAAGGTCTTGCTTATCTGACAAGAATTGAGCCCAAAACATCAGAAGGTTTTTTGTTTGGTTGGTTTTGTTTTTGTTTTGTGTGTGTGTGTGTGGTGCAAAGTTCTCCTGTTGAAATGATAATTTGAAATGTTATATATTAAAATGGTAAACTTTCTTAAATTTTTGACTTCTTAGACAGAAACAGTGTAGTTAAAAATCTGTAAACGTGTCCGCAGCTTCCTTATTCTTTAGCCCAGCACCTATATGTTCAAAAACACCAGGACAGTCTTTCATGGGGAAGACACTGCACAGCAGAGGAAACATACCTAGCTTTATGGAGAAGAGATGACGCATAATAAAACCATGCAATAAAATTATTTTTAGCCCCATATGCCTACAAATACTAAGAGGATAGGCAGAAACAAAGCTATTGCCAAAGTTTTCCATCAGTCTAATTTCAGCTTGGACTAAGAGGTGATTAATGTAAACTCTGCCTGGGTTGTTTTCTGTAACTGCACAGCTCCATGAACACACACCCACAGGGAAAGCACTTAGCTGGAGGGAAAGAGGAGGGACCATGAAATTCCTTCCTTTCTAGTTTTTCTATCCTTAGAATTTTCACACACCAGCAGGTAGAAGTTTTGATGCAATGTTTTCTTAAATGCTTCTGAGTCAAGAAACAGCATTAGAAATTATTTGAATGGTCACGTGCTTTAAGCAGGATGACACCCAGTGCACCTGTGATACAAACGAAAATCTGCTTCTGAGCAGCTTACTGTTAAAATGCAAGCAGTTCTATCACAGTGATGGTAATAAGAACATACTTATTGTATTGCCCATAATTACATCCATATTAGGAGGAAAAGATTAGCTAAGCTGCTCAGTTATATGCCAAAATTATTTCCTGAGGGAGATTTATTTTGACTTTGTTAGGGGTTAATGTTAGGGTAAGAAATGAAAATAATCTGGCTCAGCTTCAAGAACTTGATTTTTCTTTTATGTTTGATGAAGTGAAAAAAAAAAAAAAAAAAAGAAAGCCAAGAATGTATGTATAACATTTCTAGACTTTAAGGTGACAAAAGGTTTTTAGGGTGGTAGAATTCCTCTTTGGTGAAGAGCAGGAATTCATAAATGCAGAACGAGACAAGGTTGCTATTCCCAGGGAGCATCTACTGAAGCTCTGTTCTGCTGCTTGATGGAATGCCAGTATTCAATGGGACAAGATCCTACCTCCAGAAGTACCAATTGCTGTTTGGCTCTGGATATCTGGAAATAGACTTCTGTTGCTAGAGTGATCTCAGTGTAAATTTGTTTTTTTGCCTGTTTTTATTTCTTCTATTGCAGTTGTTCTTAAGTGTAGACTAAAACAACAGATCATATTATTCCTAAATGAGATAAGTCATAGCTAGAGACATTCTTAGGACAGAAGCAGAAGTCTGCTAACGAAGTGCTGACTGGTTGTATTAGTAGGTTGACTGTAAGCCTATGTCATTGAATTTTGCTGTGAATTACAGGGAGAAGCTTATAGAGACCTAAAAGTGGGATTCACTGGCTGGTTTAGATTTAGTTTTCCTCCAACCTTCACCTGTCCTGAGGCTTTTCTCCCTGAAACACCACTTTTTAGAAACAGACAAGCAGAAATATCAGCCTGCCCATAATGAACTATGAAAGTTGCTCTTTTATGTTCTAACTGCTTAACTGCAGTGTATGTTTGAGCTCTGCCAAGTAATATAAATATAATTTGCCAAGTAATATAAATCAAGTAATTTATAACAGAAAAGCATTAGAATGATTTGTGATAAGGTTGAGTATTGCTATTTACTACTATGAAGAGTAAGGGTTAATAAAAATTTGGGAAGAATTTTGCATGGCAGCTATATCCTCTTTCTGGAAACAGAAATGCCCACATTCAGATGACTTGTCTTCTACATGCTGATAATTAACTCCACATTCACTCCTTCACTACTACATAACTCATTGTAAGTATCACTTCCTTAATCTAAATGCAGCAGTGTCACAGTTCTGAAGGAAAATGTCAATTAAGGAAATATGCTTGAAAACTACCTTTCATATTTTCAATTAACTCCTTCTTGGAAGAATGAAATTGTCTATTCAAGACTGTTCATTCAGAGTAAGACAGAGAAACCTATTTATAGTATATCTGTAGACAGTATTTCAGAATCCCAAAGACACATATTTCAATGTCAGTCCCTGCATATATTTCACACAATTTGCTCTGGAGTAGTGGTTCTGAACCAGAATGTGGTTAAATGCATTGTGCAGTAGTGGAATTGTTTGCAGAAAATGCCACATGTTTGGAGCAAAAAAGATATTCAGTGCTTTTACGCCTTCCTATGGGTAAAACATGGGAACAGAAAGGCAAGAAACTGTCTATGTTTTCCTCAAGACAGTATAAAAGAGGAAGGGGCAGAATTGTTTGAAGAGAAGACACCATTTGGGGAGAATAAAAAAAATCTTGATGACATTAAGAAAGTGGGGAAAAAAAACCTCTTGCTTTGAGGAGTTTGGAAAAACACTGGAAACGTTTTCAAACATTTGATGTTTGAATTTTCAGACCCTAAAGAGGGTTCCAGAGAGAATATCTCATCAGGACGTCCTTTGATTCAGCCTTGCAAGAAAGAGGAAGACCTCATTATTGAGGATATGGACTCATTTCCACAGATCTAATAAGTTAAAGAAATGTGAGCGTGAAGAGCAATTATGAGACTGTTGTCCAGCCAATCAAAGCCCTGGACATGGCCTGTGACAGGTACTCATTTCTATCCCTCTCATACTGAAGGAGCTTAGCCAGAATCCCACTGTTCTTGGCCAACATTTCATGTAGAACAAGGTTGTTAGACGGTTTGCCAAATTCGCATCTCCCCCTTTGGCTTTACTGCTTGTTAAGAAGCATGCTGAGCTTGAAAATATTAACTCTAGATGATACAGATTTTCAGAAAATAGTTGCTTGATTTAGGAAGATGCAGACATTAACAAAACAACATTCTAGGATTGTATATTTTTCCAGTGCAGGCTACAAGCTTGGACTAGACATGTTATGAATGTTACAACCACTGTAGCCAACATCACTAAGCTGATATGTCCCTGGAAGATTGATCTTTTTGTTAAGAGCATCAGGGTGAAACAGAGCAAAGTAGGTCAATTTCCAGCTTTGTCACAAATGTCCTGTTTGACCTATAGCAAGCTGTTCATTCTCATTGTGTGTTCCCCTGGGACTTGAGGGTGAGGCTTCCCTATCCTATAGGGACATTTGTCAATACGCATTAATCAGTGTTGTACAAAGTTGTAAATGGAAACTGGGAGAGGAGGTGAAAGATAACAAATATAACATCTCTGTTGTATTTCTTATGGTGTGAATCCATAGGAGGTTTTGATTTTTATTTCAAGCCAGCCTCCCTAAGAAGAAATTAAGCCAGGTGATGTCCTGAGAGAAAAGGTGCCATGAAATAGTCTTTCCTCTTTGTTCTCCTCACTTCTTTGTTTTCTTGCCTTGTCATTCCTCTGTTTCTTTCCTTATCTGTCTATTTCAGGCTTTACTTTTCATAACTCTGTCATTTACCCCTCTGCCATATATTCCTTTTCAGTCTCTCTCTTTTTTTTTCTCTTTTTTTTTTCCCCCTAATATAAATGTGCATTGGACTACAAAATAAAAAAAAAAAAAAAATCTGCTCATCCATTTCTCTCTGCAGAATAAGCGGAAATACACGTCAAAGTACTCTTCCAATCCTGCATTTAATACATGCTCACATTATAACAATTACTTCAATAACAGCTTTGCTGTGTTTCAGGGAGCCACTACCTAAGTTTTTTCACAATAATAGTCTATTTTTCTGGTTAACATTGTAGTGATACCATTCTGAGTTACTGTGTGCACATATGCTGATATGTTTTGAAGTACGTGGTCAATTCTTCTGTTGGGAGACTGAACTATATAAGGTAGAATGTCTATTCATACTCAGAATTTGTCATGTTAAAACAAATGTGTTGGAAAAGCTTATCAGAGGGCAGACCTCCTCTTGCTTGTGTGCATCCTCATCAGCATATATGTGTCCCATCAAGGAAGGGAATTTTACCTCTGTGTCACGTGAAGGATAAGAGAGGACACAGAGGATAACAGAATTAATCTTGGATATTTGATGCCCTGTTTCTGGAGACTTTCAAGGAGAGGCTGGATCAAGCCCTGGGCAACCTGATCTAACTGTGGTGTCCCTGTTCATTGCAGAGGAGTTGGACTAGATGGCTCTCAGATGTCCCTTCCCATTCTAAGGATTCTGTGGTTCTATGTGTGCTTCCTTAAGCAAAAATAAAAAGTATTTAGCTGCTTCAGCTGTTCTTTTCTTGGTTATTACATTTTTTAGGAGTGTCAGTGTGAAAAAGCCTTCCCATATGGAATTCCACCTTTTCAGTACTTGACTGGTTGTTTGAAGATACTGCTGAGTCTGCAGTGCTGTGCTGCAATGATGGTGTGTCTACAAAGATGAGAATGAGAGGAAAATCAGGAGAAAGATAAGTAGGTAACTGTGCAAGTTCCCTTGCTTAATGATATCTTGCATAGACAAAAAGGAAATATTTTTTCATAATTATTGACCTACAAAGGGAATAGGCAGGGCTACTTAGAGGACTGCTGTTGCTTGCCTAAAATAAATGCACAGGTTCTGTAATGTAATCTTTGAAGGAATATGAAAATGAAAGATGGCTCTCCCTGCAAAGGGAGTTGTGTTTTTCCTATCTAATCTGTGGATTTTGCTATATTATAAATAAATAATAAATAATTCTGCCATGTATTCAGTGGTATAAGGGATGCTACTAAAACTCCTTATGCTATAGGTTATATGCCTGTGCTACATTAGGAAGTTTATTCTAAATGTTCATCCCCTAATAGCAATACTAGGTATAACTTGTTCATTTTGCCCTGCTCTTCTTTTTACTTCAGGTAATTAATCTGAGGACATGTACTATGAACATGAGAATACATTTTTTGAAAATAATCTCAAATACTTACCTCCAAGAGAATATGTTTGTCTTCAGGGACTATAAAGTAAAACATGCCTGGAATACATGCAGAATTTGCAAAATTAATCTATCCACATGTAAGAATCTGTTAAGTTACACAGTGACCTCATTCCTATTGAAAACTGGTAGGAGAAAAGCAAGAAGACTACAAGAATAGTATAACTTTTTTTCCATCAGAGCTTCTTTTCTTCTGCAAAGTTCCAAAATAAATGTCCCATTCTCTGGCATCATAAGCAGATGCATCTTGCAACTGCTTTGTGCATGTTCACACTCAGCACTTTGCAGTGGCTGAAGAGGCTGCAGTGTGTAAACATTTAAAAGCAAAACAGTTTATTCATGCAAAATCTGCTATAAACAGCAGAAAATCATTTTATTTTCACACTAGTTGTTTTCATTATGAATGTTTTGATAGAGTAGACTTTAAAAGATACCCTAAATCCAAACACATTGATATTTTGTGCATTCTAACAATGTGAACCAGGATTTTCCAAATAACATATATTGGCCCGTGGTATCACAAACAAGTATCTTGAAATCAGTCTGCTGAGAGTTTCAAGGGGTTTAGCAGTTGAGTCCTGGCTTTGTGACTCAACTATTTTCTTATCCTTAATGCTGACAGGAAGATAATGGTACACTGACTTGCAGACTAAACATAGCCCAATCAATCCCATATCCTTAAGCCAGCAGTGATTTTCTTCATACGTTTTGTCTGCAGCATTCATAGAAACACTATATAAGCTTAAAAAGTGGGGAGTGGTTGAGGGAGACGAATTGCCCTTTGTCTGTGAATTTTATTTACTTTCAGCTTATAGAACACTCATGTTTGGATATTTGGTGCAACTGGATCATTAGAGAAGGCAAATCATATGGAATAGGTCTTACATCCATACCATCTGTTCAGAGGAAGAAATAGCAAAAGCATAGGTTTTTTTCACTTGAATTTTCTGAGAAAGAAAGATATGAATCTCCTGAGCCAGTTTTGTTAGTTAAAAAGGGGAAACAGGAAAGGGAAGAAAAAAACTGAGACAGTGGTTGGTGAGATGATGGTTGCCTTTCTCAGATCTAGCATTAGAGGTTTCCATAGAAATCATTACAGTTTTCATAGAATCATTACAGTTAGAAAAGACCTCTAAGATCCCGTAGTCCCTCCACCATCCCATTCCCACCATGCCCACTAACCACATCCCTCAGTAGCCACGTCTCCACTCCAGGGACAATGACTCCACCATCTCCCTGGGCAGCCTGTTCCAGTGTTTTGCCACTCTCTTTTGGAGAAGAAATTTTTTAATATCCAACCCAAACTTCTCCTGGAGCAATGTGAGGCCATTGCCTCTTGTTCTATCACTGTTACGTGAGAGACAAAGCTAACTCTCACCTTGCTTCAACTTCCTTTCAGGGAGTTGTAGAGAGTGTTTCAACAAAACTTTAACTGGGTCTTCTGTCTTGCAGGTTTCCAAGGAAACAAGTCTAATTAGGAGAGTGTGATTGCTGCTGGGAAATATAATCTAGTAGAGAGCACTGGCCAAGGAGCTGGAAGATGTGAGTGATATACCTAACTTTCACCTGTCAGAGCTATGTGATCTTCAAAACTTCATTTAGCATCTTGGAGGCTGCAAGGTTTGCACTGTTCACCCTGCCTATGACATTCAGCTTTGTCCCCTTCGGGAGCAGTTGCTAGTACAGGGATGCACTATGTTGAATGCACTGTGGTCACTGTTCTCATTGTTCTCTCTGTGCGCTCTTGTAATCCAAATCATAATGTGACTCTCTTCAGCTCACAGACACAGTTTGGATAGTTCTTTTGATGTAAGTTCCACATCCCTTTGCTGGAAATCTGCAACCTTTGAGGTATCTATTCCAAACCTTCAAAATCAACTAGAGATAGTTACGCTAGCCAGACACCTGCTGCTCTTATAGCACACTTTCTCAGCATTATCCTGTGTGAAGCTCTTGGAACTTCAGATCCCCTCCTTCTGGTGTAACAGTTGCTTTGTATTTAGCTGAGTCAAGACACTTATTCCTTCATTGCTCACATTGCCTATGGCAGCCATCTTGAGATGTCTCCTCTTCACAGTACCAGAGTGCACTCATAACTCAGCCTCACCACCTCTGCCCCAGCATTCAGTCCTGCAGCTCTTGGCCAGCATTCAGCTACTGGGAGTCAGCCACCTCTGACTTCCCCTTAAAACTCCTGCTTTCTTTTAGCCTGAAGACAAATTCTTCCTTGCTCATAGTAGGTGACATGAAGAAGAAGAGTGGGGCAGCAGTCAGTTCTCATTAAAAGTCCATTGCCCGTGGTACACAGTGTCTAACTCTATCATCACCTGCATGGGTGTCTGCCTGCACTGATAACCAGACTGACTAATAAGACAAAGAATTTCAGCCATAACAATAAAATTTTGTCTTATTCCTCCCCATATGACCTCTACTTTCCATGCTGGCACAGTAGCTGGAGCTGTCATTTACTTCACTGAAATCTTTTCCTGCTGCATCTCAGCAGTTGTGACAGCTGCTTGTCTGAATTTCAATTAAAGGAACCCCAGTTCACAGTGACTTTAGCCCCTGTATGATCAGTGAGAAAGAAAATGATCTTTCCTCAGCTTTACAAAGAGGCATATTCTTTTTCAAAATAAAAAAGAGTCAAACTTCCTGTCAAGACAATGCTGAAGAGAGATGAACAGACAAAAGAAAATGAGCTGTAGAGGAAGAGGAGAAAATGGAGTTAATAATCAATAAAGATGTGAGATATTTCTAGGAAACAAAGGAGGGTAGAAAAGAAATGTTTAAATATGAAGAAAGAGAGAGGACAGAGAATAGTAAGATAAACCATAGAATCACAGAATCATTAAGGTTGGAAAAGACCACTAAGATCCTCTATTCCAACCACCAGCCCATCACATTATGTCCACTGTCCATGTCCCTCAGTGCCACATCCACACAGTTCTTGAACACCTCCAGAGATGATGACTCCACCATCTCTCTGTCAGCCCATTCCAATGCCTCACCACTCTTCTGGAGAATAAATGTTTTCCAGTACCCAATCTGAACCTCCTCTGGCACAACTGGAAGCCATTACCTCTCATCCTGTGAATAGTTACCCAGGAAAATGAAGAGGAATGGTAAGTTAGTATACTATGATAGAGGATATGAGGACATCTGAAATGAGAGCATAGCGGGTACGATGTTAAAAAACAACTCACTCTGCTTTGTATGTCAGGCAGATACCTATGATGCTTTATTTGCACCTGCCTATTTTTGAATTTCTATTTATTAACTTTCTAATAAATATCAGAAATAAATATTTTGAAACACTTGGCTTAGATTTGCACATGCATTAATCAGTGAGTGGCCCTTTCCTGCAATTTGCCTATAAATTATTGGATTTTGTTTTCAAATTATTGGAGTTTGAGGTAAGACCACAGATGTCCAGATCTGAAAAGGATTCAGGTGGCAATGGGCTATATTTTCATATGAATAAGTAAAAAAACTGAGCTTCAAAGTCATAGAAGGAGACCTTTACAAATGATGGATTTATCCACCAAAATGTGGGGTCGCAGTTCAGGACTTAGAAGAGATTACATTTTTCCATTTGAGAAGAAAAAATTTCATTAGGTTGCAGCTACCCGTAGCTAGAGTTACTTGCTTACTTGCTCTGACAGTGATGGTACTTCGAGCAGTCTGATCTAGTTAAACTTGTCCCTATGATCCTGCCCATGGCAGAGGGGTTGGATTAGATGATCTCTATAGGACCCTTCCAACCCAAACCTTTCTAAGGTATGAAAATCAAACCTTTTCTGCATAATCACTTATTAATTTCTCTTTAAGCAAAACTTGTTCTTTCTCAAATTTTATTTCAGTGTAATAGATACACTAGCTTAATAAGTAGTTTACTATTTGTTGTTGCTTAAGTACTTTTCAGTTGCTCTCTGCAGAGATGATTTCTCATGAAAAACTTCTATACTGCTTTTTCATGGTATAAAGGTACTGCATGGAAATATGGCATCTCTACAGATTTACAATGCCTTTTCTTCCTCATACTTACAATCATTATAATGTTATAATATTACATTATAACTAAATTACAATGGAAATTTTGTAGCAATGCATATGATAGTGGCAGTAATACCACATGAATCCATTAATATTGGTGTTATTATGATGAATATGAATTTTTTTCACAAGGCAAAGATGCTCTTTCTAATGATTAGTTAAATTGCTGCTGAGCTACAGTAGAAATCTCATGAGATTGCCTATGGCATCCACATGGATACCACATAAATTAATAATGGTTAGTTCAATTAAGGTAATTTCAAATGAATCTGAGATAAGACACCTGAAGTGTTACTGTGATACATTTTGAGTCATTATTACATTGTTAAAGAAACACTTATTACAATGAAGTTTTCATTCTGTAGTAATGCTTAGGTCCAAAGGATTTCACAGAAAATACATAACTCATGACCTTAAGAAGATAGTGTGAAAAGCAGAGTGTAGAAATGCAAGGAACAATTGACCACATGGGTTCCCCATTAGCTCAGCCATTATATGACAATGATTTGACACAATTAGAAGAAAAAAACTGAACTTCAGTGACACAAGTACTACGTGTAAAATTAAGGACCTAAAGCCAGTGCTTTCTAAAGGAGATTTTAGATTGATTGTAGTGAATATTTATCAAAATTATTATGAATATTGCAGCTTCAGAGAGTGACATAGTGCTGTTTCTAAGAATATTAGTCAGGAGAAGGCAAATAGACAAATTCCCATCACAGCTACACAGGTGCAAAACTGTAATAACGTGATTGCAACAGAGTGGAACTTCACTGTATCAATGGGAGCAATATTTGTTCGCTGCAGTAGAATTTCCTGGATCATCTTCTGTAATGCAAAAAGCTTTTATGAAAAGTTTGCTTTACTAATAACTAATAACCATATATTTGACAGTAACACATTTAGGGAAGGTTAATCATACTGAGATTGTTTGTGCTACAGAACACGCTACAGCACATTTCCAGAACTGGAAAAAGGTGGTCAGAGTTCTTTAAATAGTTCTATTAATGCTTCTTAGGTATTAGCTTTAAATAATTCAGTAGTAGACTGCACAGTCCCTTGTCAGTGAGGGAGAGATCTTGGCAGCATGACTAATCACAGGATTCCATACAGACGATTCCACTACGGAACGAGTTATATATAAAGCTTATCGCTGTCTTATCCCTTCCAATTGAAACAGTCATATTGTTTTTGACTGTTCCTTAAACACAGCTGCAAAATAAATGAATTCCGGTGCAATACAGTATATTTAAAATAAACCATCCTTTCTCAGAAATCTACAGAACTCAAAAGAGCACACTAGATATTACAGTAATTACTGCAAAACATGAAGACATATTGCAATTAGCTTTTCAGTAATTCAGTGGGTGAAATAACATTCTCGACCGTTTAATCCATAATAATTTTTCCACTAAATGAAGTAGAAACTAAAAATGACTCACAAATATCCATCATTCCTTGTGCCAGAATAATGGACTTTGAGAAATACTTCCGTGCATTTGGTCAGACTACAAATCTACCAAGCATCAGATATCAGGCCTTAATATGAATACTTGTTAGTATGCAAAGATGTAAATTTGCTGCTTGTTTTGCTTAGTAGTTTGTTCATCTCCTAGACTGCAGAAGAAGAAGCTGATTGTAAATGGAAAGCACCTGGTTTCTGATTAAGAGCTCCCTTCCCCACAAAGGTGTGGAACCGTGAAATGTTACAAGAACAGTCTGTATCCATTACATTCGTTGCCAGCTTTTATTAGACAACAGCACTTCTTGCCTGATCTATGCAAACCACTAAATGGCATAAACCATATCTCAAAAATTGCATGCATAAGAGCTGTGTGAATCAGCAGGTGCCAGGTGATTTAGGTGAAGCATTTCTGATTAAGATAGTTCTTGTTTAAAGATTTTTACAGGAGAACATGTTACTTTTGACCTTTTTTAAGCATTACTGCCTGAAACAATTCATGCTAAAAAGAATTAGATTCTAAGCAGAGAACATCTGGATTCATACTTCTCACTCCTGGCAAAAGAGAATCTATTGAACCCAGAATAGCATCAGAAGACAGGAAGCAGAGCTTGGATTACACTGACATCTGATCAAGTACAGCAGGGAACACAAGCAACCAAGATAAGCCCTGAGTGGTATTTAAGATAGTGGTTGGGTTTCTGAAGTAAAATAGCAAACTCTTTGTTTATAGTGTACTTGATAGTGACAGTGTTGTTTCTGACATTCTGTAGAATAAAGCAATGAAGACAGCAGCAGGGGAAGCGTGGGTGGCAGACATGTAACAGCCCATGGGCAAACTTCAGTTTTGGTTTGAATTCACAAAGGGACTGAGTACAGAACTTCACTGTTTCATGCTTCTTTGTAAGAAAACTTAATGCAGAGTTCAAAAACAAACTCCAGAATACCAGACAGTGGTAGGCTGGTGCAAATGAAGGACAGTTGTAGGAAAGTGAGATGGGGATAGAGAGTGGTGTGAAAATGGAAGGGTGAGGAAGGCTGGCAAGAGCATATGTAGAAGCCACAGAGCCTCTGATATGCAGTAGAAGCAATCGTAAAGGCCTATTTGAAAAACATGCTTTGAGGGAAAATTAGTGGTTGTGTTAGTGCCATGTGAAGGAAAGGAAGAGACCCCACCTGAGAGGCAAAGCGCACGGCTGCAGGTAGGGAGAAGCCCTGAGGTGTGAGGTGCCACAGCTTACCCACTTACCCACAGGGAGAGGAAAGATGCTACCCCAAGGGTAATTTTTCTCTTTTCACTAATTAAAAGATAGGTTGTCAGTTTTAGAGGGTAGGTATCTTTTTCCTTTGGGATTTGTGTGCTCATTGTAAAAATCAAAAATGATTGCTGGCCTAAGGGTATTTTAACCCTTGGTTTCCTTGTCACTTTGTACCATTTTTTTTTTAAATTATTATTATTATTTTAATTATTCTTTAGCTTTGAATCTCTGTTTTGGTTTTACTTACTGTAAAAAAAAAAAAAAAAAAAAATGAGCCTTGTAATTTTTCATTTCTAATGAAACTACATTGTAACTGCAGAGGTGATTTCTTTTGGTACATTTTTTATTCATATCAAAGCCAAAAAAGCTTATCTTGAATTTCAAATTCCATATTTAATTTTCAGAATTCCTTTTTAGGAAGACTATATTCTTTTTTAGGAAACTAAGCAACTTTGATTCGACAGGAGGAATGTGCAGAGTCCTACAGCACCTTCCTCAGTGCATGCTCTAATGAGTACGTGTGCCCTTTTTGCACTTTCTGAATAAGTGAATGCTTTTGCTACACCGTTTGCCAAACTACTCAGAAAATAACACAGCTAAGCATAAGGAATATGATACCAATGTATAAGGGAATTGCATAGTAAGATTATTTGGTTATATAAAATTTCTATGGTGACCAACAACTGTACAGACTCAAAAACTCTAGTGACCATTATCAGTATTGTCTGCGCAACAAATGAAAACGCAGAATGTGAATACTTTTTCCTGAGGTATGTAAATTACAGCAGGCGTGATATGAATAATACATCCTGTGCAAATTAACACATTTTTCAAATGCAAAGCAGATTCTATATGCACAGTTAAAATGGGTTTCTCTGAAAGTTACAGCAGAAGAAAATCTCACTTTGGCAGCAGAAAGAAAACGTGGGAAAATCAATATATCTTAACTAAAATGGCTACAGAGATCTGAAAGTTTCAAAGTAAGAAAATTCTTATTTCAGAAATTTGAAACTAAGCTTTCATTTGGGTCATCATCCTGTAAACTTTGTTTGCAATTTCTGTGGAGATTTAATGCTTTTACATTTGCCAAAGTCCTTTACATTTGCAAAGTCCTCTATACAGGCAGAGACCCCTATTAAGGCAATTGCTAATAGAAAAAGTATGTCCATATAATTTAACAATTTTTCATTCTTCTTACATTTTTTCCATCTCTTTAATTTTATTCTAAAAAATATGCATTTTTACATATAATGAGAAAAATAAAATTATTCCTAATTTCTAATTCCTTGCTATCAGAGCTATAGAACTTCACAGAGAAGCAATCTGTGAAAAACTGTAGAAAACCAATGTATATTTTAATATATATGTTATCTCGCTATGTTTTAAATATGTAGGTCTTCAACTATTTTTTAGATAAACTATTGTGACTGCTTCTTGACTGTTTTTTCCACCACCTGTAATACCATGTTTCATATTTCATCTACTTTCTGTTACTCATAGAATTGTGCTACAGCTTCTTGGGCTTGGAACATCTTCTCCCTTGATCAGATTATGCCCCAGAGTCCTTGCAGTAACATGCAGGATTCCTAGAAATCCCCACTATGCCCGGTTATCATTGGACAAATTCCAGTAGTTTTTTCTCTCACTTCTGGCACTGGAATCACATGGCCATGAAGGCAGTCAGAGCCTTCGTGAGGACATGTGGTCCTTATTCAAGGGACAGAGAGAACATCCTGCTGTCCACTGTTGCTACCTTCTTTCTTGAATCTTTCTTTTCGAAGTGTGATTCCTCCTATAATGTTCTGGATTAATCTTTATTATTATTACTATAAAATTCAGGAAATATTTTACTATAATGTTGATAAGATTTTGTCTCAGAGGGTTTTGTAATCTTTGATTTCCTCTTCCCAAAACTCAGTTTGACGCCTCTTAAGAACTCCCTCCATTTCTAAAATTCTCACATACATAATCATAATCCTTTGAAATGTGATCTGCTATCAAAAGTTTTGCTACATCATTATTTTTTGTGTTGTGTGGGGTAACTCATCATCTCTTGTTGCTTGTTGATGAAGAATAATGTCTAAAACAGATTTGCATTTGACTGCATCGTAAGGCAGTTTGTGCTAGTATCAGAAATTCTGCAATAAGGGCTCGAACCAGAGCCCTAGATGTGTCCATGATTTGATTCTGGGAGGGAGTAGATTAGGAGAGCCAGGATGTGACCACTGAGGTCTGCATTTTCCTAGTGTAAAAGGAATGTTAGCATTTAGGTACACGGCTCCCAGAGCTAGAGAGTGGGAAGATGAAGGTGAGCTCTGAGCCTGGGGCTGCTGGCAGAAAAGACTTATTTTGTATATGTTCAAACACTGTTGAACTCCTGTGTGAAATGTAAAGGAGTCTATGAACTCTGGGTAGAAAAGATAAAATAGTTCACCTATCATGAACAGCATTAATTTATCAAAGCAATATTTTAAAGACTAAAAATATTTTATGGTGATTTAGTTCTGACTTCTTATGCTACTTGTGCATAGACCACAGATAGAATTCTTCTCCTTTTGCTTTAGTTCTTGATATCTCACCCCAAGTAGACCTCCTCACTCTATTGTTATTCAAAACATTTTAACTGCATGAAACATTGGTAAGCTCTCATTGTAAACAATGGAATTTTGACATATTTACAGGAATGTCCAGAGTCCTGTTTTGTCAGTGACGGAATGAGTACCACCAACTCTTAACTTTTAGGAAAAGGAAGATATTAGAAATCACACAACTGTAATTCAGTACTGTTATTCTACAGTTAACTAGTTGCCACATTTCTTTTCTTCTTAATGTACAGCTGCAAATATAAATCATGCAAATTTTTTAAAAGGCACGATATAATCTGACATTTAATGTTTGTATGTCAGCTCTATCTAGGCATTAGGCAACTGATTGCCCTTCAGCAGTTTTGGATCATGCCAATGCAGGAATCAAATACCCAAGGAAACGAACTCTCAGAAGGGATATGGTGACTGTCTGTGCAGACAGACAAATTCAACAAGTGAAAAAATAAGCAAATGACAGAGACAGAGATTTGATCTGAAACTGAAACTGACTGGAATCTTCCAAATAATTTATATTTTAAAGTTGCCACTTTCATATGGCAAACAATTCTTTGGAAGGAAAATGAAAACACATGGAAATAATTGTTCCTCCACTGAGTGTTTCTGACTCTGTGTATATATGCATTTTAAAAGCATATTGGTTTTTGAGACCTTTGCCTTCTGCAGCAGAATAAGTTTTCATATGATTTTAATACACTAGAAAATCAGAAATCAACTTTGAAATGCAGAAGAGAAAAGACACGGAAATTTTCAAGAAAAGAAACATAAGCGGAGGCAATCCACATACAGAAGTCTTCTCAAATTTAACAGTTATCATAAATTGTTTGCATCTATATTTTTATGAATCCTATGCTTTATTTAATGTAAAAATTGCTATTCTGTATTCTGAATTTTAAAGCTATCCCAAAGTTTAAGGTCGTCACAACGTTGAGATCATGTCTGCCAAAAATAGAGTATTTTTATCTCTGCAGCATGAGGTGTGAAAATGAATGTGAAGGGTGTATATAGGTCGGGTACAGCCTCCTTTTGTCACAGCAAAGTTAGAATCCTTCCATACAGAGAGATTTGATTAATGAGATTTTTAGAAGCAATTTAAATCCACAAACTAAAGGAAAAAATCTAAAAGTGGCTTGTGGAATTGATTTTACTTCAAGTAGATTACATTTAGATGTGGTACATACTCTTTTTAATACAGTAGCAATGTACTTTTTTTTTTGTGATTATTTAACAAATAAACTAAGGAGTGCTTCTAAATTTATTTATAATAATTCACTGAATTTTACTTTAAGAAGCAGACTGTTAAAAATCACGTTCTGTAATTATTAGAGCTTAAGTGTATTTGCAAAGTATGCTTGCTAAGTCAATGCTCCTACAAATACAGTTCTAAATTCAGACTTACTCATAAAACATAAAAGGCAAAATATCAAAATTAGTAAGGATTGTTCACAAAGTCATGAGAAAACAGTAACTCCAGACAACAGTGTCAAATCTTCAAACATATTCAATCTTTGAAAACACAAAGGTAGTTTCCTCCCCTTCACCCCTCAAAGAAACTGTTAGGAGAAGTTTGCTGAGATACTGATTCCAGCAAAGGATTTGGCTTATTACTATGTGCTAGGTCAGAAATTTCACGTCAGGAACGAGTCCAGAGCAGGATGGGCACTGCTGCTCATCAATCTTAGTAAGTTAAGTAAGCTAAGTAAGTTGCTCTCTAGGCATACACCATGCATACACCATGAAGAGCGTTTCATATGCTGTTAGCTGAGAAATTATTTTTTGTATCTTCCTCTATATTCCAAGTTTTCTCCTTCCCACACACAACCCCAAAAGTGAGAAATCTAGACAGGGAGTCTAGACAGGCCCTTGAGAGTTGCTGGACACTTGGAATTCACTTTGGGCTCAAAAACCTCTTGAGTTGCAAAGTGTTGGAAACTGGGAGACTTCACAGGCAAAGTGCCAAAATATGTTTATACACTTTTTTAGAAATCTGCACGTAGTTTTTTGGAAACAGTGCTGGGAGAGTGACCTTTGTTCTGACCCAGAACAGTTCCAGTTTTGGTATCTAGTGGTTTCGGTATCCTCTCACTGGTGATATGCTAAAACTGCAAAGAAAAAATCCTATGGATTCCACTTACACTTAATGATTTCAGGCTTTGAGCATGGTTAAGGAATCCTGCAATCCATCAGTTCATCTCAGATCTCGAAGATTCTCCAGGCACCAATTTGGTGTAGTTTCCCTAGAGCATCTTTAACTTACTCTGTGATTTGTCAGACAGATACATGTTAATCTTCTTTTGCCAAAATCCTCAATTAAAAGCCATGTTTTTGGATTACATCTTTTTAGATTTACTTGTTTGTTCTGAGTTAAGCCTTGTGTTTTGCCTTTTTAGTGGAAAAGTAATCTCATGAAATGGCTTACAATCTCATTATTTGTTGCATTTGTTTATTAGCTATATTAACTTGAAACTGTGTAAGCATATTTGAAAATGAAGGTTATGAGTATCCTTTTATATGCAAATTAACACGAGGAAAAGATTATAGGAATATATGGAAATATAATGGACTAATGGAAATGACTAAAAAGGCATTTTGATTAGCCAGTCGAAATGATTTGATGAGTGTCCCATAATTTATATTCAAAGCATGAAACATGAGTGGCTTGGGGTGAAGGCAGGATTTCTGGTTTTGGAAACAAAAACAGCACGTGAAAAAGAGGAAGCTCTTCAGTACCTGGAAGTTAGAAAAAACATGGGCTGGATTCAGATTTAGCTTCAAAGATTTAACAGTAACTCCTTTCCTACAATTATGAGACTGGAATTGAAAATACATGTGTGTCACGAGTCCTGCTGTTACGTTCCACAGCCCAGTGGAGTGCTTTGAAGGAAGCTTAGTCTGCTCTAGCCTCTGAAGTTCAGAGTTCCTTGAATAGATACTTCTCTTGGACAAAACATCCCCACGAATTAATACTAGTTACACTCTGTAAGAAAGCTTATAAAGAGCTTCCAGGGCATTTCCTCAAAAGGACCTCAGCATGTGCAGAGATGATAAGCTCTGGTCCTCTGGGATCTCACTCTTCCTTTAAGAATACTAAGCAATGAGTCATCTTATTGTGATTTTGTATTTCATAGGCGGGCATGCTGGCAGACAAGATTGAGCTTGGGACATATTCCCTCTCCCCCACATGCTCAAATTGTTAATGAAAATGAGTATTTGAGGATCAGTGCCCTAGCGAACCTCACAGCTCCTACTGAGGAGAGTAACAGTGTGGCAAATGTTGTGCAAGATGGTTGTTCAGCTCACAGCCGAAACAGAGAGAAATAGGAGCAATATACATATATATATTTCTGATGGTTCATAAAATCCACTGGAACTACTTAATTCTTTCTGCCACGAATACTCTCTTTTTATTAAAACATTCTTGGAAGATTGAGAGGCATATTCAGAAAGACTCTTTGCAGCCTGCAAGCCTCTGCCTATAGGCACAGAGAGAGAATCCTGCATGGAGTAGATTCAGTGCACCTAAAGGCAGTTTCTTGCTCCACATCACCCTGTGGAAGAGCCTTCGTTGCTTCTGGTCATAAAGAGAATGTAGGAGGTTTCCTTCCCAAGGCTGACGTTAGCCTTCATGAATATCTTTCTTTGCTTCCCCAGAGACATCATCTTCAGTCACTTTGGTTGTGTTGTGTTTTATTTATTTATTTTTAATGGAAGTTTATTTTGTGTCTGAATGAAAAGCATGAAACACTGAAGCACCAAACTTTTTTCCACATGACATAAATATATGCTTCCAAGTCATGCATCTGTCAGTCATATTTTAGTCTGAAGAAAATATTTGCAACTGAAACAGCGGCTCTAAACGTAAATAAGATTTATAATGGAATTGACAGCCTTGATTCTAAAATTATGATCATCTACCTCTATATAAAAAGGTACAGCCTTCCTATTGTATAATCTATTATTGGTCCTGTTATGTGACTCAATTAAAGACCTACTTCAAGGATGTCCTTGTCATGCCTCCCAAATATTAGGGTAATTTAGGAGTTCCCCAAGGAGAGACCTGTAAAACTGCAGGCAGTGAGAAGCTGATTTTTAGAGCGCAATGTAGGAATTATGCCTTTTCCTACCATAGAGATCAATTTATAGCAGATACTTTGACAAATAGTTTTGTTGCAAACGGGCCTATCTAATTAAGTTTGTCATAACTGTTCTCCCAGGTAACAGGGATAGGATGAGAAGTAATGGCCTTAAGTTGTGCCAAGGGAGGTTCAGTTTAGATAGATAGGTCAGATATTTAGAATAATTTCTTCACCAAAAGAGTGGTGAGATGTTGGAACAGGCTGGCTGGGGAGGTGGTGGACTCACCATTTGTAGTAGAAATGCTAAGTGATGGCCTGATTGAGCGTCTGCTGGAAAGGCAGGGGAGCTCAGCCACATGCAATTCACCTGAGTGACTGGAAGGAGTGCAGCCAGGATTCACCTCTTCTCAGACCTCATTTAAGTGTTGGCGGTAGAGACAAGGGTATCTCAGTGGAGATCCCTGTATACCTGAGGATTTCTGAAGGTAAACTAGTGTCTTTCCTTTATCTTTGTGCCCACAGATGATACATTTGAGCAAGCCTTTATTTTTTAAGTTCTGGGATCTTGTTGCTCTGCTGTCATTCCTGCAATTTCATTATATTACATCATCCCTAGAGGTGTTCAAGAACCATGTGGATGTGGCACTGAGACAGGTTAGCGGATATGGTGGGGAAGGGGTGGTGGTTGGACTAGATGGTCTTTGTGGTCTATTCCAACCATAATGACTCCATGATGCTATTCCACAAAAACTGTAGTGGCTGGAATCGTGGAGCCAAATGACCATGGACCTGGGAACTTTCTTTCCAGAGCTGGAGGAGCTGAATTCTACTTATGGTATCCCTACACTGCGGGGTAGAATACAGCCAATTGTTTTCTTCAAATGAAAATAGGAGAACCAGTATTCAGAAGGCAGGGCATGACATTCCCCAGGATGCCTCATTGATTGTTTCCATGAGGGAGTAGGATGTCAGCTATATGTGACAACACTGGCAGGTGCAGATCCAGGTTGGAAAGCAGTGCCCAGCTCCTGGATGATGTTAGGAGTGCAAGAGGGGCAGTCAAGATGGAGGAAGGCAGTGAGTGGGCAGAGAAGGAGACAGAGCCAAGAGCAAGGTCTGAAGCAGGAACAGAGAGCAGCAAATTCCCATAGTGTCACCAATCTCATTTTGGCTCACACTAAAGCATTTGAAGCATTCTGCTTCTTGTAGGTAATCATCTGAAAAGCAGGAGAAGCAATGTATGAACATGAACACCAATATGCAAGGACTCATTTTAAATTTGTCAGACAAATGTTTTTCAGTGCCTTCCTCATTTTGTGCTCATAAAAAAAATTGGGTGTTTTCCATATAAAATTGCTACCTTGCAAGTCAAATAACAAATAAAAAGGTGCCAGAAGGTATGTGATTATGTGCCCCCATGCTAATCGGCTGCATGTGTGCCATGGTTCAGATGAATTAAGGGTAGCTGGAAACCAGCCGGTTGTCCACCCTGTTATCACTCAAATGTCAGGAACTGTGCCTTGAGAGTGCCATAATGCTTTCATGGGAAAATCAAATTATAAACAGATGTATTCTTTCAGCAATGGTCGTACCAAGTAGATGAAGAGCTTCCCACTTGCTGAAATACATTTTCAGAATGCATTTATTGAATCACTGTCAACACCACACCAAATGAAATCACAGACTTGAAGTCTGCTAGTGGATATGAAGCACAAGTAGTTAATGTAAATAATCTGGCAGCAAATGACTTTGGCTTGCTTTGAAATGCACTTCTTTCTCTCCCTTCAAAAGAATCCAGGGAGCTGGAAAAAAAGAAGTCTGTTATGGGTAACCAGCAGATAGCGTGATGTCCTCATTGCTGGACAGAGAAAAGGTCAGCTTGCACTAATGAGTGCTAGGGGAAAGAATTTCAGATTTCCCAGAGCTCAATTAATGCTTCTCTTTGCCAAAAATTAGTTTTACATTTCTCTGCCATTCTTTCAGGCAAGATTAATATAAAAATTAGGATGGCAAAAGCAGCTGTACCCTCTTTAAAAATAATAATAAATAAATGAATAATAAATCTCTTAATTTAGTTTGTAATTCTTGAAGTGATACCAGGGGAGCACTAAACACTTCAGCAGCTGTGTCCTCTGAAGGTGAGTAAGTCAATATTTTCTGACAACTTTGCTGTACATTTGGGGTTATAACATTTTTGTTGTGCAAAATTGTGGTCAAGAAACATTATTTGTGCAAATTGTGACATTGAATTCTCATCTAAGGCACTGCCAGCAAACCCCTGGGATCTCATCCTGTGGAGTTTCAGTTTGTTGGGGTTTTTTGTTCTTTATTATTTTGATGTGGCACTGCTAATGAGTTGTGAAATTTCTTGTGCTGAGCATTCAAAGTCTTTAGCACATTCCTACACTTGGCAGTTGTGGGAGAGGGTTACTGCAGAACTGTGGTTTGCCATCTGGATGGTTTCCTTTTCAGAGGCACTGCAGGGACAGGGAGATTGTAAATCTTTGGTTGGCATTTTCTAAGGGTTAACAAAGGAATTAAAAGCTCCATTAGCATTGGTGAAGGATGACAGCCAGCCACTGTGCTTATACATACATTGAACTTTAGGACAATATCAGAATGATGGAGTTGAGACCACCTAAGTGAAGTGGAGCAGAATTAAAATTGAGTAGGTTTCAAAGGCAAAGAAAGTAAACTTAATGAATGCATGGACAGTGTTAAAGGATGTGAGTACATACATGATGCTCGATAAACAAGCTGGAGAGAGGCAGAGATGATGTGTTAGGATGGAGGAACCAGACTGTAACATGGTACAGTGCTGTTATAAAATAGTTAATAATGAATTTTGTAGCTCTACTCAATTTTGAGGTTTGAATCCCATTATATAGTTTTTGATGTGATAGATATTCATTGAAATCCCAGTCCTATTTTGGATGCTTACATAGCCATGCTCAAGAGCCAGAGAAATTTAAACCATTACTGCAACACAAACAACATTAAAAGAATGTTATTAAGCTTGTAAAGATGAATAATGTTCTTTAATGTATTTCTGTGCATGTGTGTAATTTACTTGGTGTTTTGTTTTTCTGTGGTTTTTAGAAATATTTCCATCTTGTGAATTTGTGGATATTTGCATAGGTTAGCAGCAGCCTGGGACTTATTAAAACAGCTGAATGTGTCACTTATACTAATGGAACAGTTACAGCTGTCGGCATCAGTATTGGTATTAGCCACGACAGTTTTGCCAAGCAACTTCACAAGCATTTATTAAACAGCAAAGCAAGAAGAGACTTGGGACTCTGAGCTTCTGGTCCAGACTTATGAGGTGGTATGTTCTAGAGGATATTCTCCTGAAGTTTGATTCTTTTCTAGCCCACCCCTTCTAGCTTGTCACGTTTGAATTTTCCCAGATCTGGGTCTTTAACCACTTCACACTTGGCAGCCTGCACAGGTGGGATTCATTTCACCTGACTTCAGATTCTGAAACACAAATGTCTCTGTCTGAGCTGGTCTTCTAGGCTCCCGTAACTACGTGTAGGAGGATGCATATTTGACCTGTTTTAGACGCCTATTTTAGGTTGAGAGGAATTGTGTTTTTTCTTGTCCGTGATTATGAAGGACCTATATGACTTGCTTAATTGAAATAACTACCGTCTCTACTCTTACTGCATAATCTCCAATCAGCAGTTGTCTTGCTCCAATTTCAGAATTTTCCATGGGAGGAGAAGCCTAGTCACAGGCTGGGATATAGTAGATCTTGCTCTCTCCTTGCCTTTCTTGGTTTACCATTCTTGCTGTCACATGGTGTGCTTTTTGCACATCTTACTTAGATGTCAGTAGCTGATGACATTGCCTATGAGCATCAGAGAGATAGAAGATCTTCACTCCAAAGCCTTGCTCTGTCATCCCTTCCCTGGCATATCCACTGCAAATTGTTATGTCAGCTTCCTACCCGTGAGCCTCGGATGAGAGGCAATCACTCACATTCTACTTGTGGCACACGAATACTCTGGCAGCAGGAGAAGCATGGGAGATATGTGTCTATTCATTGAGGATGAGTGTTCAGCTATTGAATCCTAAGGAGTCGTCTAATATTGCACATTGTAGAAATTGCCTTTCAGCTTAGTGTCCTGATGTCACTGACGTAGTATAACAAAGAGGGAAAACTTACTCAGTAGTTAAAACTGTAGACTATATAGGTATCTGGGCAGGTGATGCAGTGTTTTCTCTGTGCTATGCCTGAAAATTTGTTATAAAACAAACCAAAATCTTTCTTTGCTTGAATTTCTTAGTCACTGATCTTATATGGATTTTCAGGAAGAACTGCACCCCCTTATCCTAAAACTGCTGTTCCTACTTGTTAAAAATTCAGAGTTCAAGCAAATTAAGACAGTGCCACTTCTACAGATCTGGAACTTTTTTATTTGTTATTTTTGGCCCTAGCAGAATACACACACAAACAAACCTTGCCTTTTTGTGCTGATGGCTGTGCCAATTTTGAAAGAATAATAAACCTTGCTTAGTAGGAAATTACCCAAAAGATCCGAACTAGTGGTGAATTACCCAAAAAGGTAAAAAGAGGATGAGGGATCTTGGAAAAAAATAATCAAAAGAATCAACTGAATTTTATGTAACATTTGTGAGAACTATAAAAGCACTTTTGCTGAGCAGAAGAGGCTTTAGAAGGTCATTATTCTGCTGGACTAATCCCTGCTCAGTGCCTTCTGGCCCAACTCAAGGACCCCAAGAGCAGCACGTAGCTTTGCCAGAAGGCAGCAGCTCAACATTCTGAAGGTGAGAGCAGGGTGTTGATAAATGTAATCCTGTAGCAGGTGGTTGGAGAAAAAATAAGCAACTTCAGCAGATAAGTAATTAAGAATTTGTATAGTAAGTAGCTTCAGATTTCTAAGCAGCCTGCTAAGTCAAGAAAACACCTTTATTATTCTCCTGGGGCAGGGGTCACTGGAGGTTCTGTATGCTGAAACCAGATTGTCTCCTGTTCCCCTAAGTTGATCTCAGTAGGCTCTAGTCTTATTTCAGTCAGATCAAATTCTGGAACACCAGCATGTTCTGCACTTGAATTGTGTGTCTTTCTCTAGCAGTTGCGATGCTTTAAGATCCAGGCACTCTTCATGCAGAAAGAATAACAGAGGATGACTTTCCCAGCAAACTACCTCAATTGTTTCCTTAAGCATGAGAGCACATTTGTGAAAGTGTCTATTTTATATTCCAAGGATAATTTTTCTAGTCAGACTTTTTTTTCAGAGCTCTTTAAATTTATGTTTTAAAATTTGGTACGTTGCAATAATAAATCAGAGCTCTGTGGAAAAAGAGAGATATGGTTATCTGTCAAAAAGATAAATCAGGACTTAATCTCTTGGATAGAAGGTATTTTCTATCAGACAGCTAGAGAATTAATTAATGTTACCATTTGTAAACCAACCAAAGAAAAACAGCCATGTTCATAGTTGGAATGCATAAATCTGATGGAAAAGTTAACACTCATCATTTAGATTCTTTTGTCTTGTGCTTATAAATCAGTCTGTTAAATAAGATTTGAGCAAGGTCTATAAATCAACACACTAAATTGAAAGTGAGCGGTTTCTGCTGATAAATAAGGACATACAAGTGTTGGAGGTAACCAGACAGACAACAAATTCAAATTCCTAAATTAGATGATGGTTAACAATCATACATCAAAGCTGTAAATAAAGTTTATCTGCTCGGATGCTCATGATTCAGAAAGCCCATTTTAAAGAAAAAGAGAAAAGCTGTGAATCTAAATTCAGTTCCCTCTTTAGCATACAAATAGAGTAAATCAACAAGATTGAGAGGAGCATGAGTATATTCTCCTGTTGGAATGGTCCTAGTCCTAGCTTTTGTCATTCTTTGTTCCAGAGGTTTGCAGCAAGTGATATATCAGTACAGGACTTACTATAACACTGTGGTTCGTGCTATTAAGCACATCTGCAAATCAGAGGATGTCTGGTTCTCCCCACAAAATGAATGCATTCTGACAGGCAGAATAGTATCAGACTTGCTTCTGTGGGTTTCCATCCTACCCCTCCCTTGCTCTGAGATCTGAGCAAACAATGGGAAGCTGAATACAACTCATGCCAGAAGGCAGCAGGTTACTAAAATACCCATGACATATTTATTCAAGAAACATGCTGTACAGCATATGGGCTTTGGGAGCCTTTCCCACCTTCTGTCTGTGTGCATTTTTTTATAACTGTGAGAAAGCTTGATGAAGAGATTTATTTCACCAGGAAAATGAATTTAAATAAGACAAGGAGGCAATCAAAACTGGTGAATGTGTACAAATGCTTGAACTTCAAAGCAATTTGCTAGTTCTAGTGAAATACTTCTTGCAAATTTCAGGTCAGACCCACAAATGTCACCTTAAGTTAACAGGTGGAGAAACACCTGAGCTGTAAGGAAGCTGGAGCCAAAACATTCAGAGGGGGCCACTGAGCTTGAGTGCTTGGCTGAACAAATACCTACGATGCTTTGAGTTGAAAACATAGGAGCAACATAGATCAAGTATATTGAATATATGGTTGTGATTTGAGGCTCACTGCAAAGGCAGTGGCAACAGCATTAGAATTCAGTTATTTCCTGCTCTTGGCTTGCTGCTGAGACCTTTCTCTTTTCTGAACAACTTGTTCCAGACAACTTCCACTTACATGACAGCTTTAAGCCTTTCGCTTTACGACTGCAAAGAAATTGTTTTCATTTTGCGTAGTACCCAGGGAGAAGTTTTCTGCACATTATTTCATCTATACGAATTTAGATACAGTTATGTTTGATCTACTTGGATACCTGGGAGGAGATCACTGAACTGTCACACAAAAGATCAAAGTCCAGTAGATGAGTATATAAGCAGAGTTATGATGGAACAGAGATTTGTGACAAAATGACACTTTCAATTTCTGCTAAACTTTTGTGTCTTTTATTCATTTGTTGTATTATAACCAACATGGAGCCATCTCACATGCCAGGATTTACTGTATTTTTATATTCTGTATTTTATTATATTATTTAAAGAGCCAGCCTTGATCATTAATCAGATTTCCTAGATGCCAGTCCTACAATATCACACTGTTGTATAAGTCTGCTTGTTTGGATTTAGCAGGAGCATGATTAGCATAAGACAAATTGCCCTAATCACTGAAAGTAGTTTCGGTAAGTAATTCTGAACAGAATCTTCCCCAGTTTGTAAGACACATGGGAAAGGAGTCTTAAGGAAGAGACAGTTATCCACTAGAAAGAGAAAACAAGTAAATCTCTTGCTTAAAACTGCAGTGTCAGATAGAATGTGGTAAACTAACAATATTATCTGCAGATAAATATTTTTTCTTTCTTTTTTGGAGCTATTTCTATTACTATCAGTTTCTGTGTGTTACCTGTGAAACTGGACTGTACTCTTAATTTGAAGGTTTCGGGGAAGCCATATGTGAAGAAATATGTTGGAAAAGATATGATTTACATTTATGAAATCATCACATGTGGATAAGCATCCTTATCTATGTAGCAGGAGGTGTACCATCCACAAATGCACTTACCTTTCTTCGCTGGGAGAGCCAGTTCCTAATTCAGCATTGAGAAGAAGCATTGCAATCTCTACATCCCTCAGTCAGTAGAATGACAATGGTGACTGATGAGAGAGTCTTTCATCTGTGCTGTTAGATCTGTAGTAGTGTGTCAGCACCTGAACCTTTATGAAGCTTCTCTAATTCTGGTAAATCCAGTCAGAGTCCAGCTTTTGGAAAAACATAGGAAGGAAAAGGGAAATGTAAAAAGCAAAACCACAAAGCCATCAATAAACAGTTGAACACTTCTAGTAAAATATAAAAGAAAAATTAAAAAAAAAAAAGAAGTGAAAGAGCAGTGGGAAGTGACAAAGAGGAGGGTGAACCTTGCTTCTGGAAACCTGCCAAAGAGTCACCAGATTTGCATTTGAGTAATTAATATCTGGTGGGGCTACTAACGAGAAAGGCTGTTTGGTGCTCTTACAGTGCACTTCTGACTCAGTACTTGTCCAGCAGAGTCTGGTGAAGTACTCTGGTGTTTACTGTGAAAAAGTAGAGTTAATACTGCAGCAGAAACAATGATGTATTGCTTCAAATCACTGAAGTCAAACCATGACTCTTATAAACATCATATGCTACTTGCTGAAACAGTGATTGTGTCAGTTTTAATGCAAGTAAGGTGCTGCTATTTTCAAGGCTGAAAATTTGGTTGTCTGTGTCGTTACAGAAGAGCTGCTTGAGTAAGTAGTGAAATATTCAGTACAGTGAGTTTCATTGCAGATGTAAAGTGATTGTTCTCTTTATCCTTTAGTTTCTGCAACAATGAAGATGATGTGGCCAAGCTCATAACAAGCAAATATTCATCACCAGCTCGAGGTGGTCGGTTTCCATCTGAACTCTATGACATGAATAGGAAAACCTGCTTCAAGTCAATGTCACATTTGAGCCCAGTATCATCTGTAGTGCCACTAATTCAAATCACTGTGGATGTGGCATAGAGCCCCTTCCATTTGGTCCTCAGCACCAAGGCCAGGCACAGAACTGGGTGACGCTGCATCACATCACATTAAGCCGCTTCACATAGAACATGACACGACCTGACATAACATGTTTGGAGGGTTGAAAGAGTGTTATCTGTGTGTCCACAGGCATTGTGCACCAAACTGCTAAGTCTTAGCAGGCAGGCTAAGGGGATCAGTGAATAGGGCTTTTCTTCTCTTTTGGGTAGATTACATTATGGCATGGTCATGAATCATTTTTCACTTACTTTATGAAAGTTGTACCAGGAGTCTTAAAATTCAGATTTCATGCCTTTGGATGTATTTCTGCGCCTCATATAAATTAGTTACAGTGCAGAGAACCTGAGCAAACCCTTGAACTCCAAAACCAGTGCAGACATCTGGGTTTTGAAGAGCACCCTTTTTCATACTAGATTGATGAAATCCAGTGTCAGCACATTTGTAACTGAGATTTTTTTCTTATATTAGAAAGTGGTTTATGCTTCTCACATAGAGATGAGCACAGGTGCAGACCTGCTTGTATGATGAGCAGTGAGAATGTGAGGAACTGAGTGGTGACCTACTAAAATTAATAATGGTAGATTGTTTCCATTTTTCCTGTGACAATGTATGTGAAATTTTATCAACTGACTTTTCTCAGTACCAGAGATGGTGTAACAGTGTCCTGTAACAATACCAGTTGATGTTTTTTGAAGTGTAAGGAGCCCTCAGTCAGATTCCATTTGCATTTGTTCAATTCTTACTATAAATAACCTTCAAAATGAATGATTTTGAAATAATCCAAATACCTTCCTGTTCAGAAAATGGCTAATCAATACACTTTGACAGCTTTTACATTTTTACCAAATGGAATTTGAGTGAAATAAAAACTGTCAACTCATGTATTCACATAAATTAAAAAAAAAAAAGCAAAACAAACAAACAAACAAAAAACCAAAAAAAAACCAAAACCACCAAGTTTCTCTTTAAACTTACCTGCTTGCAGTGATTTATTTTCTTTGCTGTTAAGGTAAGTTTACTGACTGTTGAACATACAACTTTTTAATTATTTACATGTCTTTGCACTGAAAACTCATGCAGAAACTAGCATAGGAATATCAGCGTCAGCTCCCCACCTCCATCCTCACAAATTTCTTCCTGGTCAGTAGGCACATAAAGGAGCTGTTGTTGGCATTTTAATCACTATGTCTAATCCTGTTTGAAGGGGTTTCACTCCATGGCTCTGTATCAGAGGCATGAGCAAATTCCATGTGTTCCATGTTCCAGCATGTGTTACACAGATGTAAATAAAGGACCCAAGCGATGTCTGCTGGGTGCGGCACTGTCTCCGCTGCAGCCTCCAACCTGAGATTCTCTGCCAGGCTCTGGGGCACAGCAGACTGAGAGAAAGATGATGAGAGGGTGAGGGTCCGAAGGGAGGCTCAGTTGCCCCCATATTGAGTGCAAGGTTGTTCTTTCTCTGCATTCAGTAGTATCAGAAAACATATATTTGGGGTTCTTTTCACCACTCAGAAACAGTAGTGAAGCATTGTCACAGGCTGCACAGGAAGGTGGTAGAGTCACCATCCCTGCAGGTGTTCAAGAACAGTGGAGTTGTGGCACTGAGGGTCATGGTTTCACTAACAGTGTGAACAGTGGGGATGGGTTGGTGGTTGAACTAGATGATCTTAGTGGTCTTTTTCAACATTAATGATTTACAATTCTTCCTGCTTTTGTTCACTCTGCTTTGTCTGAGCTATCTGACTAAGCTTGGGTGGTAATACACTAATTCATCCATCGGTCTTTATCTTAAATAGTCCTAAAGGCTCCCACATCACTTGCAAGTAACTTACACTGAATGGATAATGAGCGGATTGATTGCAGCTGTGTATGTGATTATGACCACTTTTTTCCCCAGGACAACAGACTGGTGAACGCAATGCTGTGAAGTTGTATTGGATGAAAAGTAGTACTCCTGGCACCCCAAATAATTCTTAGGATCTCACTGGCCATGAAGTTCCCCATTTAGGCATGAATTCAGCTCAGTGCCACTGAATTCTTGACACCTGGAGCAATTGATATTGGACTCTCCCCTCTCTTACTGTACTCCCCTCTCTCACATTCTCTTACTGTTTTATCAGTGACTCATCTATTTGTGGTAGTGTACCCACAAAAATAATCCAATCTCTGACTCAGAGTGAGATGCTTCAGAAACTCATAAAATATTTTTGCCATTACATGTTTAGATTCCTGTCTCTTTGATCACCCACAGCAACAAGCTCCAGTGTGAATCTTCTCAAATGAGCAAGTCAGCGTGCTTGAGAGATTGCTATGTTTAAGACAGGTTGAAATTTGAGCTGAATCAAGCTGATTTTACTGTCACCTTTTAGCAAATGTAGAAATGAAAAACTGCATGAAACACAGGTGAACTGTACAAGGCTGGATGCTTCTTTTTCATATATATTTATGACATTCACTATATATCAAAACAGAGATACAGCTATAGATCAGCTTATTGTAATATTTAGGTATGAAATGTGTTCCTTTTTATAATTAGTTTGTTCTATTTATCATTTCAAGGCAGTTATATATGCAATGACATCACTAATTTAATAGATAACTGGAGGAGAAAAATATTTCTAATTTCATCTAATCATGAATACCCTCCGGTTATTCATCTAGTGACAGCAAAGGAATAACGTTATTTTCTTTTAAATATGAGAGAGTCAATATATTCTGACAAAACATAGCCAGTTTTGTCACATTTAAACCATCATTACCATATATATTTTCAGTCTGGTTTTCCACAACCGACAGCTCTGAGACAACCTGTGCTAAGAGCAGCCATAGATAATAGTCCCAGTAAGGCTACCTTGTGTTTTACTGAGCTATCACTGCCCCTTGTCACTGTGGTATTCACCCTCTTACGAACCAGTAAAAGAAAATGCCTTTAACTGTTGACTGAAGGCTTAACATTTTTAGAAGTATCAAGATTTAACCATGTTCATTAACGCCGACTGCAATGCTTCACATTTCCCCAACGCCTATTCTGTGCTTTCCTAGATGTTAAAAAGACCAAGGAAAGAAACAGACAAGTTCCAATGTACTGAGCATCCTGTCATCTGGCTGGATGAAAGGGCACACTGATAGATTGTGAAATATAATTCTTATAAATCTTTTAACAAGGAAGGCAGGAGATGCAATAGCTTTTAGACTACACTTTAAACCAACTTAGAAGCAAAATGAATAGCACATTACTGACACAGTATAAGGAAAGAAAATGAAAATACTGCAAACCTCTGGATAATTAGTAATTCACCCAGCTCTGCACTCTTTTTAAATGTTGGATTAACTATGTATGTGGAATTCTGATTAACCTTTAGATTGCTGCCAACATTTTTCTTCACTTGTGTTTGCTTTAGTTAGACTTCTGTCATGGAAAAAATGTTGCGCATATCAAATATCTGTCTCTGCTATTATAATTTTCTGCAATTATCATAAACTGACTCCAAAGTGATTTTGCTACAAGAAAAAAATGACTTCGAAGTAAATTTAATGACATTTTTGTAGCGGGAAAACATAAAACTTGAAAATACAACTAGTCAACTTACAACTGTTAAGAAAGTAGAGCAAATCCCATCTTCCAAGTACAAGAAAACAAATGATTAATTGTCAGCAAACTGCCAATTTTCCAAGGGAACTGTTCTAGACATACTAGAGTGCTCTGTTTTTGGTGGATTTTTATTTTTTTTTTTAGTATGGTATTGATTTTCTAAACAGTTGGATATGGTATATATTAGCAATAGCCTGCATGAAGGCAGCCATTACATGGGGTAACACCTACTTTATGGAAATACAAGCTTTTGCCTATGGTAGTTAACTGAGAAACTGAGTTGAAAGGAGAGTGGTGGCGGTGGTGGTATTAATTTTCGTTGATTTGTTGCTTTTGTTATTGTAATGAGAAACCCTAAATACAACGTTAGTTACAAATTTTTATGTGCTTTGGGAGTAGGGGAAAGATGTGAATAATCAGCCATCCTTTTCTTTTTATTTACTTAAAGGCCAGTAGTTCTTCAACTGAAGCATATACAGGATGCAATTCATCAACTTAGATAAGCATATGTTTACTCCCTACTGGAATTATATGCAAAAAATTAAATTAAATTAAAATTAAACAGGCATTCAAAGTCTTTGGCTAAATTGCTATATATAAAAGAGCTTTGGTTCTTAAGTAGGAGATGGCAAGATTGTTTGAATGTTTCCTAACTTTAAAAACTTGATATTCGTATTTTCCCCTAAAGCAGTAGAATACTGGCCAATTGATTATTTGCTGTAGGTGTGAGGGGGAATGTGAAATTGTATTAAATTCTGATATTTCTAGGAAGATTGAAAAAAGTCATTTCTACTTATTGAAGGAAATATGAGTGTTAAAATGATGTAGCACAAAAATATTAAAAGAAAATTATATTTTAGATGTATTTCACTGCAGATGCTTTCTCTCATCCTCTTAGGCACTGATATCCTCCATCCAACACTATTTGCTGACTTGGTCCTTTTTCCCCTCCATCCTTCTTTTCAATAAGCATATTGCTTTTCCACACATTTAATATGTATGTTAAGTGAAATGTTTGTGTTAGTTATTGATGGCTATAACAAATGCGTTATTATTCACCTTGTTACAGAGTGAAAGTGAGTGTTTTATAATGCTGCAACCACTGTTAATGTTGTGGTGCCGTTTCTTGTATTGTGTTCTAATCCATTTCCACAGAACAATATTTTTTGTTCATCTCCCAGTTGGTTGTTTGATTTTACTATATAAGTGCTATGGTTAAAAGATTAATCAGTCAATATGAAAAAAAAAATTAAAAAGAAAAGAAAAGAAAAGAAAAGAAAAGAAAAGAAAAGAAAAGAAAAGAAAAGAAAAGAAAAGAAAAGAAAAGAAAAGAAAAGAAAAGAAAAGAAAAGAAAAGAAAAGAAAAGAAAAGAAAAGAAAAGAAAAGAAAAGAAAAGAAAAAAAGAAAAAACCCTCTGATTTCTATTTTGTTTAAAATATGCTCAATTTGAGGGCTACTTACAGGTGCAGAGTGTGAAAACCTCGAGGCTGGGAGATATTCCAATATGTAGATACAAATTAAGATGATAAAAGTCATTTTCAAATGTTTGATTTCTGTACTTCAGTCTGAGGTTCTAAATTCAGACCTCTACCATCGCTTTTCTTGTAGTCATTACCTGCAAAATCCATCAGTTTAAGTAAGACATTATTTTATAGAGAGGAGCATTCTCCTTTCCTAGAACTGCAGCCAGAAATCTAGAACAGCAGCCATGCAATTCTCAGTGTTTGCAAAACTGAAATATATTGTGTGGTGTTTTGGGCAAATTTCTCTGGGAATTTGTTTTTACCTGAATGCATACCAGGCATGAGACACATGATCTTTTTAGGATCTACCACCAAAAGAACAATGAAAGCAAAGGGACTGCCAGTCGAGTTGGATATTTTGACATTTGTAAATTGTTGTCTTCTAGTTTTGGTACTGGTTGCAGAGTACGTAGTTTATTATGATATCTCAAAGGTTGCATTTGGATAAACTTAGTGGATTTATTAATTACCTTCTATATTTACTACTATTAAAACCATTTGTTTAAGCTTTGGAATTAAAAATGAAAATAAGATATTAAGCTGCCTAAGTACTTAAAAGGTTTAAAGGAAAAAGAGCTTACATCACTGTTCAGTGTTTCAGTGACCTCCAAAGAACAGATAACACTGAAGACCAGCAAAATCAGAGATTTACTGAAATTTATATACGTTGAGATACCTAAATGTATAAAAATAAGCTTTAGTTAGGTCAATATCATATTAGGTTTTTTTTTCCACAATAGTATGTTTTCCGTAGTGAATATATTTTTTAAATCTATAATTTTCTTCATACAAATGAAAACTATCAGCTTCCACATAAATCACAGTTGTCCAACCTTTTGACTTACCTGGACTGCACTGAGTGCAGCAGAATTACACTGGGTTGCTCTGAAAGTAACGCCTCTTATTTTTTTTTCCCTGAGAACTGCAATCGATACAAAGCACATAATAACACTATTTAGTAGAGAAAAATTATCAGCTACAGAACACTGCTTTTCAATGGAGTCACCACCATTAGTTATACATTTTCACTATGATAAACAAAAACCTGCATGCTGCACTTGTAAAAGTCTTCATGGATTGAGGGTATCACCACTCTTATCTGCCCTGCTGCCTGCAAGTGGACCCACCTGGACATGGAGCTGCTGCTGTCACTGGGGCAGAATCAGCCGTGAAGCCATATGAAGGGCTGAGCAGCAATTAATTGGACTGGGTACTGTTGCCAGACAGCTCTAGAGATTCCATCACTAGAGACACAAGGAGTAATCCATGGTAAAATGTCAGAGCTCTGAAAGGTCATAGCCAACTTCTGATACCCAAAGTAATTTGCTCAGACAAGTGGATAAGGTGTACAGTTGTACTCCAATTATACTTTTGGATACTTCTATATCCCATGTAGCTGAAAAGTCCTTGAACTCATAGTTCATATAAAAATTGCTCTCCTACATGAATAGATATCTATTCACTCTCCTCTGCAGCCATGTAAAAACTACTTTATTTGTGCATCAATGTAGGTAGTTTTTAGGTATTTTTTTCAGAGTGGATTTTAAAAAGTTTTCCAATGCCATGATTTAGTTGAATTTAAAAACAACCTGCCTTGTGTGCAGACCTTACTTTATGAATCTTTTAGCAGTGTCCCTGAAGACCACAGTGAATGTCAGTGGTTGAGAAATACATTGAATTTTGAGTTTTGAGCAAAGGAGGAAAAATCGTTTTTGTATAACAAAAGAAAATACAATGGACAGAGATGTACATGTATTGCTCCAAAAGTAATGCCTCCCATTTATTTCCATGGAAACTACAACAGATATAAAGTATAACATTATTTGATAGAGCTAATTCCCAGCTACAAAATATTGGTTTTTGGCATTGTCACTACCATTAGCTAATTTGCACCTGAGCTGATTGAGATGTTTTTTGTTTTGTAATGTGAGTGCTGTGGATGACCATCTGGAATGTGGCTTCTCTTTCATGTTGCTGTGGCCACTGCTAAAATACACCACCCACTGCCTCACTATGCTCACATCCACTGATTGATCTTCATGAAAACATTCAGCAAGCATTGATGAATGTCAGTGGGTGCCATTTTTTCTGCAAGGAGGAATTCAGTGACACATATTTGCTTCATAATATGCTTCCATGTCAGGCCCATCATGTCAGACTGCCCCTCTGCTGCCATCTGCCACATGACAACAGAATGTAATGGAATGTTGGTGGGACGGTTCAACCTCTACAGCCATACCACCAATATCCACCTAATGTGGACCAACATCATAAAACAGAAGGCATTACTTTCAGGGCAGCCCTCATAAAATATACAACACAGTTAATGCACATAAATGAGAAAAACCTTTATTATTATTATTATTATTATTATTATTACTATTATTATTATTATTATTACTACTATTAAAATGTGAAAAAGTTAGAAACAAAACCATAAAACTAGTGGGATAGGTGATGCTATGTTTGTGAAACAGACATATCAGTCTGGTTCCATGGCAGTGACTGCCAACTCTCAGTGAGTTCTCTGGGGGTTCATCAGGTATTTTTGATGAAATTTTATGTTTTTTGGGCTTCATTCGTGACAGTAATTTTTCATGAATGTGCGCAGTCAAAAAGAGGTGCCATGAGGAAGGTGTGACTGCAAAGCGAGAGGTATTTCTCTCTGGTAAGAGGAGTCTGATAAAGGTCTTGCAAAGAGACATGATCAGACTTTTGATTGCAGTTGTATACATTCAATTTGAAAATTTGCAAGTAATGTATTTATGTCAACTGAAAATGGAGTTTCCAGTATACCAAAAAGTTGATTTTTTTTTTTTCAATCTTAAAACCTATTCTTCTTTTCATGTATCAAAACAGAAAGCACGGCTGTGTATTTTTCACTGTTCAAAGGACTATGTTTAGGTGTAAACTGATATGCCATAACTTGAGCTAGCACTGCTCTGTACCCTCCCTCCCCGTGCCTGCATTTAAGCCCCAGTGGGTTTCATATTGCTGAGCTGCCATGGGCCACTATAATACAGGGCAGAGGGCAGCCACAGCGTGAGTTGACCCAGGCTGCATGCAGACTGAGGGTTGGACATTCCTGATATAAACTGTACTTAAAATAAAAGACTGAGTAAAACTTTTGTTTGAAATTCAACTCTGGTACAGCAATGAGTAAGTGCATATTCTTCATCCATTTACTTTAGCAGAGCTTCATACAAATCTTGATTTCTGTGAATTTTGCCTTGTGCTGAGGTTTATATTTGTATTCTCCATAAAGATTTAATACCTGTGCATCAGGTTTACTTGTTATGAAAATAAAGTTCTTCCTTCTGCACTTTTGAACTGAAGTCTTAGTGTTATTTGTTGAAAATGTTTCAGTAATTTCTAAACCTTTTTTTTTCCATTTCCACAGATTACTGGTACAAAAAAATGGTCCTGATCATATAATAGAAATGATGGGGAACTAAAGGATTCACTTTTTCCACTTTAAGTGTAAGCATGGCATGGCCAGATTTCATTTTCACCTTCCCCCAGGGCCAATATTAGTGACACTGCAGTGGCTTTGATGCTCTGAGCTATACATGGCAGTTGTAGGCAGAGAAGTTCAAAATTGGCAGAGGTGCTCTGTAAATCAGTCTGTTCATTAGTGAATGGTAGTTAAGGAATGGCACTTTACAGCCTCATGCATCAGCCATGCACTGTGCTGATTTGTGAGGCTGGATTGCCAAGTAAGGATCATCAGTATTGCTAGACTGAAAATTTGTCCTCTTTCCATTTGACCTGAGATCTGAGTGATACAGGATTTGCAACTCCACAGTGGGCCTATTCAAAATTAACTCAGGCAGTATGTGTGACAGTATGCAAAGTAGGAAAGCCAGGATATTTCTGGTCAAATTACAATCTGAATGTACCTGAAGTGCTCCTAACCAGGCAGTGTTATAAAATATTGAAGAATATGTGTTTTAGGTTACCTGCATGCTCAGATTGCATGGAGGAATTCAATTTCAATTCAACTTTTGCTTTATACACGTACGTTTCTATGTCAGACACCACTGTGTCAGAGTGTGCCTCTGCTGCCATCTCTCACACTGCAACAAAATGTAATGGAACATTGGTGGGAAGGTTCAAACCCTACCGCCATCCAATCAACATCTACCTCTGGTGTCATGATGTCATGGACCAACATCATAAGGTAGGAGGCATTACTTTTGGAGCAGTCCACACACATTTAAATGTGTGAATTCTGTAAAGTTATGCTCATATTTTAAAGGCCGTGGCTTAGCTATGTGTTTTTTTCCTCTTTCATCAAGCAGATTTATGTAAATCTTTCAAGTGATTTTTTTTTTTTTTTTTTGGGGGGGGGGGGTAAATAGTAACAACAAGTCAATATCTTGGACAATAACATTTTTAATCTCAGTGCATCCAACCATGTCTGGCTTAGTGGTCTTTTTCACTTAGTTGCCAATATAAGCGGGATAAGCTTCATAATTGACAAGAGTGTATAGCTGATTGCCACAGGTGGAAATGTACCACTTCTTATTGTATACACTGAGAAAAGTTCACTCAGAGACTGGAGGTTTTGATCTCTAAAAACGTTATTTTTTTTGTCTTTGAAGGATGTCATTTGATGTTTAAGACACTGACGAAGACTAACTGAAGGAGGAAAATAAGGGCACGTTGAGAAAATGAAATCTGAGCTTTAAGCTAGCTATAAATTGCTGACATCACATCTTTTCTCCAGACCCAGTTTGCAGCAGCAGCTCTGACAAGGGACAGTAAGCAGTAGCAGAAACTCAAGAGCAGAACAGGTTCCTCCAAGAAAGTGTCAGGGCTGTCATCCAAAATCAGTAACCAGGTTCTTGTGTTTGCTGGCAATTGAGAATGCGGTATGGGAAAAAAAAAAAAAAAAAATGTCATAAACACTTGTGTTGCTTTTAGACATGATGTCTGGATTGTTACACAAGGACAAAGGGGACACAGGAACCTTCTATCTCAAGATGAACAGCAAAGGGGAATTCTGCTAGCTTTTGAAGGAAGAGTAGAGGCTTAATGCTCCAGTACAAATAAAGGAATAATTACTCAATTTTCTCACCTTCACAAACTAATGCTTAAAAGAGCAGAGAGGTAGTTCGCTTAGAATCCAGACTGGCACAAATTTTTACACACACCTATTACTATTGCTGTTTAAAAGAAGCAGATATATCAGATAAGCAGATGTTTTAATGTTCAAAATGCCTCAGTGTTCAAATGTCTGAAGGGAATCGTCTTCTTCAAGATTATAAAACGGATAATTCACTTGTGGAAAACAGCTCTCATGACTACCTGAAATTTCCTCTCACATAACTATGTATTATCTTCACGGTGGAACTCAGAAGCTAAAAATTACCAGAGGAGAGTGAAAAGGTCCAAAGATGCCAGAGAAGCTGTTGTTCTGAATATGAGAACAGGATATATGACCTTCCTATCATCTTGAGGAATGATAGACAGGTGAAGTATACTAATGGAACAACACAAAGGTGCTCTCTGCAAGCTATTAACCCAGAAAGAAAAAAACAAACAAACAAAAAGCCCCTATCTGCATCTTAATATTATGGGTGGTAACAGCCTTTGAAGATGATTTTAAGAACGAGTTTTTGAAATTATACTACTTCATTGTAATGGATGACTATACAATGGAGTCAGAGCTATAGCAATAACTAGCAGTAATACTTAGGGTTGCACGAACACAGGTTTTTCTGAGCTTTTTGTTTTCTAGAGATTTTGTGGCACTCATCACTGCAGTATCTAAGTATCCTCTGGCTAATTAGATATGCATGGTAGATTCCTTACTGGGAGCCTGCTTCCTAACTGAAGATGTTTTCCTTTGGGTAAACATAGGCATTTTTACTCTTTTCCATCCCCCATTAATTTTATGATAGTGAGAAAGCTTCTCTCACAAAGTCTCCAGCAGTGCACCCTGAATGTCATCATTAGTATGGAAGTTCATTTTTCAGCAAAATATTTTGTCTGAAATGCTGTATTTCCTGCATCTTCATACTTTGATGTAGACTCCTTAGCTTAACATGATTGCAACTATCTTTATAAATAATAAAGAATTAGTTAGTTGGACTCTAACTTGCTGAAGATATTGAAAGAAAACCTTGTGTCAGCTTTAAAAGTGTGCAAGAAGCCTGCAGAGAAGTCAAGGCACAGCAGCATCCTAGGCTATTGACATGCCATGTATGAACTTCCACTTCTATTCCAAATACATTCAGTACAACAACACAGCTTGGGCTTTCTGTGGAACAGGAACATTTATTGGGATGAAGATCCGTGAGGCCTTCCAAGACACTTTCAGCTGAGAGTCTTGTGTCTGTGCTAAGTGAAAGCCTAATTCTAACAGGACCTCAAAGCACAAACACCATTCACAAGGCATGGGAGCAGCTTCTTCATACTACTAGCCTGTTGCAGCTCTTGGTACATCTGTCCATGTGAAGGCCTGATCTGGTCTGTATAGGTTTTTTACACTGCTTTGGGACACTACATTATACCTTTAGTGGTAATCTGGTCAGTTCTTTCAGGGGGGAATGACAGTGTTATGGCTGAAGCCTCTGAATTTGCTTTGCTGGGCTTACAATTATTTATGTACTTTTTTCACAATAATTTTCAGAATAACATTTTAATCAAAAGATTTGTTTCCTACTGGAACTGATCTCCACCAACTGCTTTTATCAGAGAATTTCATGAACAGTGGCGAGAAGAAAAATCCTTTCTTAAAAACTGTAAAATACCATTAGTGGCCACATTTTTATAAAAGCTGTCAAAGTTTTGTGAATCATGAAGAAATTAGTAAGACCGCAACCTGTTTGTAGATGGGCTGTGAAGACTGTTGAATACATCAGTTTTAATGTCCAATTTTACCAGCTTTAGTTCAATCAGCACAAGAATTATATTTCTGAAAGCTAAGACAACTTGGGCACATTATCCAAATTTCTTTCCAACATGTTGGAAGCAGAGCAAACTGTTTCGTTTATTGAAGAGGACAGCTTTGCAGTGAGAGTTTTTTATTTATATTCCTTTTCTTACTCAGTTACAGGGAAAGATTCTATAATTATCAACTATCTTTTAGTGGTGATTTACTTGTGGGAAGATTGATTAGCACAATCAGTCACTCTAAAGCAATTTTCATCACCAAATATCAGATGGTTTCTTTTTCTACTTGATTAGCAGTCCTACTGCAGGTTACATTGTAGATGTAATAACATAAACAGGGCTTGCAAAGTGTTGTTATGTGGCAAATCCATATCTAAATATAGAAATTCTTAAATATTTATAGTTACTAATTATGCGCCTGTGCATGCGCATACATGCGTATATGTGTGTTTGTGTATGTGAATATGAAGAAAATCTGGAAATGTTGATAGTATTCTAAATGTGGAGCTTAAGATTTGGATTCTCAGATTAATATTCCATATAAGTAAATGAATAATGTTTTTGTTTGATTTTCATCATCCTGCTCCAGTACAATCTGCGTAAAAGAAATCTAAAAAATCCTCAGATACGCTTAGCAGAAAATAATTCATTTGTCCTTAAAGTACAGCTAGATTCATAGATTTTAAGGGAAGAATTGTGTTCAGATTTTTTATTTTATTTTTATTTTATTTTTAATCGAAAATGCATGTTTTGTGAGTTATTCTGCTTTAAGCTTTGGGCATTATAGGCTGCCCTGTTTGCTCTCTAGGGCTGACCTTAAGTGATCTGCTACCCCAGCTGAAGAAATCACATGTCATTTCTCTTCTGTAGTCCTCCTCTTATTGAAAAGAAAACAGAAGCAATCATGTTTAAGAACAAATTCAGGAGAGAAGCTTAAATGTCTGCAATCCTAGGTATATTTAGGAAAAAGGAAGGGAGCTTCTATTCCAGGCCCATGGGCTGGGGCAGTGTTCTCCCCTCACTAAGAAGAAGTCATTGTGCTGCAAAAAGAAAGGGTGGGTGTGAAGCCTGCGCAGGAGACTTGGGAGAGTTTAGCTGTTGGTTGCAGTAGATCTGGCCCCTATCTTCCATCTGGGTCAGCAGACAGCATGAGAAAGCCCCTAGTATCCATTTGTAGTTGAGTTAAAATGGTTTCCTGATTTCTCTGAAGCTAATTTTCCAACTAAGTAAAGCCATTCTCCAACTTTGTTTTGGCCTTCCTCTCAGGGCCAAATGGGCTTCTCAGTTCCAATGATGGATACAGCATGCTAGCCCTAAAACTTCTTTACATGGTAAAACGGAAGGAATACTTCACGAAGGCATTCACTGCTTCAAGAAGAAATCAATTCACATAGCAGTTTCATTGAACTTCAAATGGGACAAGTTTTCCCCACTTGGCAGAACCCAGTCCACAGCAGAACACAGGAATGTGTAGAAGAGTATACTCTCCTGAATCTCCTACCTTTCTCCAAATCACAAAGGCATATAAGTACAGTAAGGCTGTTTTGCATTTAAAAATCAAAACTAAGAGAAGCTTCTGAATTTTTCCGAGTTAAAATATATATGCTCTGTTGATCCCGCTTATTTTTTGTATGCTCTGTACTGTACCGTACTACTGTACCTACTGTAAGAGCTAAGGGTGTTGTAATTTGCCATGTAGTTCCAACCCCCCTGCCTAGCAGGGCCACCAAACATACACATTCAGATCAGGTTGCCCAGGACCCCATCCAACCTGGCCTTGAACACGTCCAAGGACGGGGCATCCACAACCTCCCTGGGCAGCCCGTTCCAGGGCCTAACCACTCTCCTAGTAAAGAACTTCCCCCTAACATCCAACCTAAATCTTCCCTCCTTCAACTTAAAACCATTTCCCCTAGTCCTGCTGTTGTCAGCCCTTTTGAAGAGTTTACTCCCCTCCTGGGTGTAGGTTCCCTTCAGGTATTGATAGGCTGCAATGAGGTCACCCCGCAGCCAATTCTTCTCCAGGCTGAACCCCTGGGCTTTCTGCTTTTGCTCATACAGGAGATATTCCAAGCCCCTCATCATCTTTGTGGCTCTATAACAAAAATGAAGGCCATTTTCCTTTTCTGAACTGAAACTGTGCCATTAGTAGTTTACACACGCCATAGTCTGGAACCTCTTAATGTATGTCAGGAATCTCTGTGAGTTCGTACAGAACTACAAAAGCTTTTAAGTAAGTAAAAGAGATGTTGAAATTTTTTAAAATAGTATTTGTGGCAACAACAAATTTGGGAACAATGATAGAGAAAGCTCACTGATCTGCAATGATTTCTTTTCTTGTAAAAGCTTTGGTTGTTCAGCTGGAGAAGATCTCTCAGCTCATGCGGTACGACCTCCTGTGTGGAGCATGGTGTTCTTGTACAGTAAGCCAACAAGAAATGTATCTAACTTATTTCTGAACATCATTAATGAAGGTGACTTGGGTTCATCAGTAGAAAGCATTTTTCCATTATCTAATTGCTTGTCTGCTAAGAAATGTTTCCTTTTAATTTTACGCCATTAATTCTGATTTGATTTCGAAATAGAAAGCAAGTCATTCCTTTACATTTCTTTTCAGATGTAAGCAACTGGTAAATAGCTTCAAAGACAGTTAAGTAATACCAATTAAGTGCTGCACAATTTATGATAATCACCTTTGCCACGGTGATATTTTAAATGGGACTTAAAAAAAAATAAGGCAACTTAGGTATTTGGTTTTAAAAAGGTAGGTAATTAATGATCTCCTGAGTTGACAAATCTAAAATATTAGACATAGAAACCTAACACATTTTTTTAATAAATAATGTATTTCTTACTGAAATGAGGTACACATTGAGTTTTTGTTAGGTCTGGGTGGGTACTTTCAATCTACTTGGCAGTCTTTCATACAAAATGTTGGAAACTCGTGTATATACATGCACTAAACAGCATACTGCTGAATTAGAGTTGTTATCACAAAATCCTATGAAAAGCCCCAAATATATCTGAATGTTGCCTAAAACTATTACATTTCACAAAAAAAGGAATTAGAAAATAAACAACCTTTAACTCAAAATCCTGAGCCTTATCTTTGAAATTTGTATTGTAAATAGCAAATCATATGAGACATCAAATCAGGAAATAATAAGTATCTTTTCTGACTTGTTTTCATTGTGATGCAAGTTCAAACTTTTGCGAGAAACCTTTTAAATAATAGACAGGAAATGAAGAATATTTCAAATTCTCATCTTGGGGAGCAGTTATGAGCATTGTCGGATGTCAACAGCCTGTGCGGTTGCTCATACTCTGCTCAGCTCTTAAATCACACCGAAAAGTCCAGAGTGTCTTCTTTGGTTGCAAATAAGTAAAGTTTAAAAGAGAACAGAAACATTTGAAATACACATCAGAGCAGTAAGTGATAATATCTAAACCAGCAGAGGAGCTGAGGTCAAGAGCTTAAAAGCTCCTTTCTAATTTCCAGATGAAGGATAATTATTACACAGTAAGATTCAAATTAAAAAAAAAAAAAAAATAACCAGTAAAATTTTCAGCATGAAAATTGAGGCAAGGCACAAGTGAGTATAGAGAAACATGAACTTATCTTGGTCACAGCTGAATTTTTAGAACAGATCTTCTTTCTAAAGAGAAAAAGTCCTACCCACCCCTGTGGGAACCTGGTGGGGTTTCACTCTGCAACTCATATGCTGGCAGGCACTTCCCTGAGACCTGCTTCTTCAGAGCCAGTGCATACACTTGAGTAAGAGCAACGCAATAGAGTTGGTGCATGAGGGACACTTCTCTTCACCCTGTTCTTCTAGTACACCCTGCACTGTCCCCCCCAAAAAAAACAACCAACCAACCAACCAAAAGAAACCACAACTGTTTTCAGCAAGAATAAAATGGATTTATGCCTCCTTATATGTGAGGCATCTTAAGCCTCACTAGAGGCTGCGACCGTAACCACCAGCTTGGACAACCAGCATTGACTCTCCCTCTTACAAATAACAGCAGTTTGTACAGCTAGATGGAGATGTCTCCACCTAGTAATATCCCCAGGACATTTTTCTGCTTTCTCTTCAACACAACCCATAATTTTAAAGCTTCCCAGAGGGTTGGCAGAGAACTGTATTTTCCATGTTTTACAGAGAAACCCAACATTCAGAGGATACTTGGAGGAAATTCTTTGACCATATTTATCCTCGTTTTACAAGGAACCAAATGGAATACTATTCTGCAAGCTTTAGGATTCATATAATCAGACATAGTTACTTGATTCTTATTTATTTTTATCCATTGAAAGGAAATAGTACTCATTACCAGAATAGATTAATTTTATTTTCTTCCAAAGAATGCAGTATATCTCAGATTGAAAGATATACACTTAAGCTCAAACCTGACTGAATACCAGGATTTACTTTGCTTCCAGGAGCATTAAGTGTATAATTGCAGGATGGATTGGTGCCACCCAGATAAAAGAACTCAGATGAGGTGCAGATGTCAGGTGTCTGCTGAACCTAAAAACAAACAAACAAACAAACCCAGAACAATTGTTGTGGTTTAACTTAGCGTGCAGCTCAGCACAATACAACTCACTCCCCCTTCCCAGTGGAATGGGGGAAAGAATTGGAAAAAAAACAACAAAGTAGAACTCCTGAGTTGAGATAAAAGCTATTTCCTAAGAAAAGAAAAAGAGAAATAATAGCCATGATTTAATATATATAAATATGTGTGTGCATAAATATATAAATAAATGTGTGTATTTATACACACACATATATCTGTACATAAACACACACATACACATACAGGTGCATGAGCAAGGGTTGCTCCAAAACTAGTACCTCCTATTCTATTATGTTGGCTCTCAACATCAGAGGTGAATATTGGTGATATGGCAGTAGAGGTTGAGTCTTCTCACCAAATATTCCATTATATTTTGTTGCTGTGTGACAGACAGCAGCAGAGGAGCAGTCTGACACAATGGTGTCAGAGCTGGAAGAGTTTATGGAGCAAAGGTGTATCACTGAAATCCTCCATGCAGAAAAAAATGGCACCCATTGACAGTTACCAATGCTTGTTGAACGTTTGTGGTGACCAAACAGCAGATGTGAGCACAGTGAGGTGATGACTGTCGTGTTTCAGCAGTGGCAAGAGTGATGTGAAAGATAATCCACATTCTGGATGGCCATGCAGAGTTGTCTCTCCATGAAATTTAACACATCTTGATCAGCTCATCCATGCAAATTGGCTAATGGTGGTGAGCGTGCTGAAAAAATAGTGTTTTGTAGCTGAGAATTTGTTCTATCAAATAGAGTTAGTTAGTGAGTTCTTTGTAACTGCTGTACATAGTTCCCATAGAAATAAGTAAGAAGTATTACTTTCAGAGCATCCTCTGTGTGTGTGGACCAATGTCCAGCTGGTGTAAATAGTGCTGGCCCACCCCGACATACTCCCCAAGTTTATACTTTCACGTGAAACCATATAGAATGGAATGCCCCTTTGGCCAGTCTATGTCAGCATCCTGGTTCTGTCCCCTCCCAGCTTGTTGCTCCTGCCAGCCCCTTCCTGGCAGCGCATCCCAAGATGCTGAAGTGTTCTTGGCTCTGTACAGTACTGCTTAACAACTAAAAGATCAGTGTGTTATCAACACTGTTTCCTCCTAAAGCTAAGACAGAGCACTGTACCAGACACTACAAAGAAAACTCTGTCCCATCTGAAACCAAGACACCAACCAATCTACCAAAAACTAATCTGACAAAAACCCCTGCACAATACTGAGAATGCATTGTCCAACTTGGCCTTAGAAAAGGTCTGAAGGCAAATAAATTTTAGGGGAAAAAAGAACAAAATATTCCCCTGGTAAGTGGAAGAGTAATTGGAGGAAATAGTGGGGATCAATGATATTAACACTATATCAAATGTTATGTATACATCCGGGACTTTATCAAATGTACCATGGTAAAGGAATGTATGTCTCCGACATGCATTTAAAGTATGTATGTACAGATAAGTATTACTAATCAGATTTTATTTAACCATAGTATATTTATGTTCAAAGTTTTACATATACGTGTGCATAAAGTAAAACCACACAAATTTCCCATCATTTACCTTGTTTTCCACAACCAACAGGTACATGAAGAAGTGATTAAAAAACACTGCAACTCAAAATAGATTATCAGTCAGTGACCTCATCTAAATGAATACCTGTGTTTCTGGAAGAATAGATTGCCTTTTTAAGAGAATGGAGGTAGTTTCTACTGTGACAAATCTTATCCCGATATCTAAGAAAGGCATAGCAGGAGCCAATTTATTGAGTGTAATTATTCAGTATGCAGGTAGCAGTAAATAACAAACATGAGCTTCTTAGAGCGTAGTCAGTAAAAGAAATACCTAATTACTGAGGATTTTTGCAAATCTCCTTTCAGGGCAGAGTTGACATGCAGCTCCTAGGAACAATGCATCATTATCTGTTTTGGAAATGCTTTCGGCCAACAAATCAGCACTGGATATCTTGGCTGTATTTCTGTGACAGTGATAAAGAGGCAAACATAGCTGAATATGGATGACATAGCAGTATGACTTTGTGAAATATAAAAACTCATAATAACTCAACTAAATTGTTAATATAAATTAAAAGTTTATTATTATAATTAAAAGTTTCTGTTGCATTGTCCTCTTCTCTGTCTGTATAAGATTTATATTGGGTCAGTTACAGTATTTTGGCATCTGACAAATCATCAACTTCTAGACAGTTGCTGTTGTCAGAAACTGAATGAGCCTGAGATATAAGAAGGGTAGAAATGTTATTTGGTCTTTATAGTCCCTCCAAGAAGATCTTAATCATCTATTTACTGTGCTCTACAGCATACAGAAAAGGAGCCTAAATGTGCTTCAGAGAAATTTGGCTCATGAAGCATACAGAATGCTAATACTAATATTCCTTAATTTAAAATACTGTGTTCCCATTTTGTCTTCTTTGGCTGCTTCAGTGAGGTGACTCTTCTGGTAAGAGGTTAGTCCTTATCTCTTGCCCTCTTTATCTTAAGATAAGAAGACACTGGAAATAGACCATAACTGTTGTTCCTCTGAGAAAGAAACTTGCTTTTGGAGTGGGTTCCTTCCTGTGCCTCCCTTTATAAATGTCTATCAACACTGAATTATCTTCCAAAGACCTGAAGACCTTTGAATTGTATTGTTTCAGGTTAATCCGACATAGATTTTTACCTCTAAATTATTATTATTATTATTGTGTCCTTATGCATGCATTATGTGCATTAAGAGTACATTTATCAATTTAGAATCATAATTCTTTTAAAGATATTTAATATCTTAGTACTGAAGTGTTATTCTAAGCACCTTTATTCTAAACGTCAAAGAAGTTTAAAGCAAGCATAGTGTTGGCAGCATCGCTTCAGTTTTGTGCTTCTTATTTCATATCCTTGAAATATATTCTTGAAACGTATTCATGGCCTCTCAAGTATATTACCTGGATGTCTTGCTTAATTTTGTCTTTTAGATTCTTTGGTAGATTTATGAAGAATTTATAAAGCTGATAATCCTATAGGCAATGTCATCACATTGCCTAGTATTCTCAGAGCTTTATTTATAAAATGAAGTAATATGTTAATGGGCTAGTGAAGAGTCAAGCTGAATTTCTCCATATTTTATTATTTGTGTGCTGATATTTTTAATAGTGATAACCACTATTCTCATTCCAATTTTTTATTTAAAATTAGATTTAATCACATTTCCCTAAATGCAAATTCAACTTCTTCCTCCATCTTTATTGCCCATGCCATATCTTTCAGTTTCCAACATGGAATAATGGCTCAGCATTTACTGACAGTCATTCAGTGGATTTCTAGGTGACCTGGATGTGTTATTGCATGACATTTCATCACCTTCATTCTGTCTCTTTTCTTGACATATATATTATGTAAGCTGCAGATTGGTGTCTTCCCATATCTTTTGCAGGTTTGTATTTCTTTCCTCCTACTAATATTCTTTGCCCTTTCAATTAATGGCTTTTCATAGTTCTCATGGTATGAGTTTAGTCCCTTTAGAACAAACGTACTCATGTTTACAATATTGATGCTATTGTATTTGTGTTACCTCCTCTGAGGATAGTACAATACTCTAGGGCTACTTTGTCATGGTTTGAGGAGTTTTTGTTTTGTTTTATTTTTGTGCGTTGGATTAAATTATAGCTTTCACTAGTATTTTCAAAGTGTCACTTTGCTTTTACTTGTTAAATTGCCTCACATCTATATCACAGCCTACAGTCTTCTTAAAACCCTAAAGTCACAAAATTTGATCAGATTATGAAGTGCATCAGAAATAAATTCTAGGTATGTCTTTTTGCTCTTTCCATTTCCCCTTAAATGTCATTTCTTTAATATGATGTGCCCATAAAATGAGTGTCAAAATTCTGTGTATTTAGGCGTAATCTGTCTTTTCCATGTCAGTCATAGACAGCACTGGATATCAAATATCGAGATCTTTGAATTCAGAAACTCAGATGCACTAATGTATCTGAGTTTCTATAACTGATTACTCTTAACATTGTCATACAGACCACAGTTTCCACTGTATTTCATTGACATTCAGGAGTATCAGTAGCAATTCAACCTTTTTGGTGTTTCTTGTGCATTCTGAATACCCACTTGTACATAATCATTCTTTCCATAATCTTGTAGATCTTAGTGTTCTATTTTCGCTATTACATTTACAGTTTCTGTTCAGGATTCTCAAAACTGAATCCCCAGCCTTCTTCAGCTTCCACTCCAGCACACTTCATTTTCCACTGCATTTTCACCTATTACTCTCCCTACTTTTCATGAGATTTCCTCATAGCTGAACGTGTAAAGGGATTTGAGGGGTTGCTGCACCTTTTCTTTTTCCCTCCCACTTTGGGTGGTTGCAGATGACACTATTTAATGACTTAAAATAGTGAGGAGTGGAGAATTATGGGTAAATGCTTCAAATGGTGGTCACCATCTCTGGATGTGTTCAAAAACCATTTGGATGTGGTGCTCAGGAACATGATTTAGCAGAGGGTTGTTAGAGTTAGGGTAGTATGGTTAGGTTATGGTTGGACTTGATGATCTTTAAGGTCTCTTCCTGAGCAATTCTATCATTCTATCATTCTAAAATTCATATGTATTTTTCTTGAGCTAAATTCTGCAGTCTCAAAAAGTTTCTGTTCTTTCCCATCTTCCCTGTGGCAACCAGTGAGGCTGGTTCCGGCCCTGCTCTCTGCCAGGGCATTGAAGACATGAGCAAAGTACATGACATCAAAAAGTATGTGAGCACTCCTTGCAGGGTGGGTGCTATTAAGCACAAAACAGGCAGATATGATCTTCTATTGTATTAGGATACCTTCATATCATTACACACTACCACACTACTACAGTCTGGAGTGAATGGCTATAAATGAGAGGCTGACCAACAATACTGTAACATCAGTGACATTCACACAGAGAATTTCTGTTAGGCACACAGTTTCAGGGGTGAAGCAGGATGGTGGTATAGGACTTCACATAAGTTAAACAGAGGAACTAACACTTCTGGTTAGCTCCCACCTCACATTCTTCCTTCTGGAAATTCCTTTGTTTTCAGAATAATACCACTGCTTCTGATCAGTTCTTGGATTCTAAATGGCATTTCTGGAGAGCTAGATGTAGAATGCAACACAGCCAACGAGTCCGTTCCCCTCAGACCCCAGACTTGTTCTGTTAACCTGTCTTCATGCAAAGGCCCCAGCATATGGCTCCCTGGCTTCCTCATGCACACTTAAGTTGTATCCATTTATGAAATAGTTCCTTCATTTTTCACACTGACGAGGCTCTTTTAACAGCTGAATCTTACTGAAAACAGGAAGACAGTTCCTAAGCCACATTTTGGAGATGAAAGGATGCGCAATGCAAGAGATCTGTAATGGTTCATCTCAAAATGAGCAGCACACTGCAGACATCTGTTGTCAGTGTGCCTCTGGATGCACTGCCTACAGCCAAGATTCAGCAGCAGGGCACAAGCAGCAGCACTGGTGCCAGCAGTTGGCTGTCATCCCATTGTTGCACCAGAAAAATATTAAACTGTGGGGATTATATATATACTGTTTCTGTAAGTGATAAAGGAAAAGGGAAGATCTCGATGTACTGAAAACTGAAAAGGAACTTAATTTTTGTTTGTTTGTTTGTTTTTACTTTAAAAAAGCAATATCAACCACAAATGGCTGAAGCAGATGGGAAATTCAAAAAATACTGCAGGAAAGTTATGGGCTATTTATTATCAGGGCTTGTTCTGTACCTAGTCTGCATTCCTAACATATTCATCAACTCAAATCAATAAGGGTTTGGGATATGTAAAGAATCTGGGGCTGGGTTTAATTTTCATGCTAGTCAAAGTGATTTTTCTTCAATCTATCATGTACTGTATTTGACATATGGCTTTTCTCTCAATCGATAATTGACTGGTACGTGCTTTGTGCTCCGGTGAAGGTGGATTTAACCCACCAGATATCGGTGTGAGCTACTTTTGTCTTTTGAATGACAATTTATTTTTGTAATCTTTATTATACTATTATTTCTGCTAATTTTGCATTCTTCATCAGCTCGTTGTTCTGTGGATCCATAACTGACGTTTTCTTTCAAATGAACAAGTACCATCATACCTCCCAATAAGCCATGACAGCCTCCTTCATTCTCCACATTTCTCAGTGTGAAGGCAGACGGCGAAGGAAAAACACAAGACTGTGGTAAACAGACAAGAAAATGGTGAATCACTGCTTTTTCAGTGATGCTACCAGTGGATTTTCATTGCTCAGATAAAGCAGAGTAGCAGTTTGAGCAATCTACCTAACCACCCAGTGGAGCGATCCACATATTGAAAGAAAGTGTCACCTCCTATGAGAATTTTTTTCTCACCTAAGCTTATTCTTCTAGTTTTAAAGTCGTTTTGAAACTTGATTTTGTTTATATTGTTAGTTTATGAAAATGAAGGACCTTGATGAACAAAACTCCTAAACATAAGTCCTAATTAGCATACATGATTTTCTCAGTCTTCCAAAAACTTATCCACTTTGATTCTCTTTAGAATCTATTTTAAGTTCTTAAGATTGCTCACTGCAAGCCTCTCTTGGCTGTATTTCTGACTACAAGTTTCCATTTACTTTTATTTTTACAACTTCTTGTGTGACAGAGAAGCCAGATGAAAATCTTTTGCTGGCAGTTTTAAACCGAACAACATAGCAACTGGAGCTGCAGAGCACCACTTCTTGGCTAAAAACAAGTGGTGAGTGTACACTGTGGAGGAGGGAGTGGGAGGAAAGAGAGCTGCTAGGCCTCAAGCTTATATTTTTTTCCAAATGTTAAGCTTGCATGAAGTTAATCTGATGGAAGTGGAGATTACAAGAAATAGGATGAGCCTAAACAGTTACTGATTCTCAAGGTATTAAAAATAAATAAATAACCACCACAGAAGACTATTTCTTTATTTAAGAGGAAGATCTGAACAATTTGCATGAAAGCGGTGAAAAGAGTATAACTCTATGCTCCTCTATAATAATAAAGTAACCTTGCTGGAATATTAAAATGATAATGGGGGAAAAATGATATTTAGAATTAGCCTCATTTTGCTCTCAACAAGCAATAGCTACCCTTCCTAATCTGCATTTCTACTTAAAGTCAGCTCAGAAAAAGTGAGGTGAGGAAAGGACTGGTATTTAGGATGAAGGAATTGCAGGACTTCTCCTAATGACTGCCTTGTCCTGGTGTTTGCAGTGCTAAATGGGCCACAGGAAGGTGAAAGCCTGCAGGAGGAGAGTGCTGGAAACAGCCACTCTTATGGAATTGCAGTGACACTTCCTGTATTAGCTGCCTTGCCTGCTGGTAGGGGAAGTACTGACCATCCATAGTGTAGAAGCTGTAGCTAAGGCCTTCTAGTTGGCCTTCGAACTAAACAAAATATTCTATGTGTGCAGATGTATTTCAAACCTTGATGTGATGTGTTCTGTAAATTCCCATACATCCCATTTTTAAATGCAGAGTTCTGCAATTAATTTTGAGAACTGCTACGAAAGTAATGCCACCTGTTTTATTATGTTGTCCCATTATATCAGAGGTGGATGTTGGGCGGTATGGCAGTAAGGGTTGAACCTTCCTACCAATACTCCATTACATTTTGTTGCTGTGCAGCATATGGCAGCAGAGGGGCTGGCTGACACAATGGCATATGAATCACAGAATCATACAATTGTTTGAGTTGGAAGCAACCCTCAAAAGTCATCTAGTCCAATTCTTCTGCAATGAACAGGGATACCTATAACTAGATTAGGTTGCTCGGAGCCTTGACCAGCCTGACCTTGAATATCTCCAGGGCAGAGCATCCACCAGCTCTCTGGGCAACGTGTGCCAGTGCTTCACTACCCTTACTGTAAAAAAAAATTCTTCCTTATGTCCAATCTAAATCTCCCTCCCTTTAATTTGAAACAATTTCCCCTTATCCTATCACAAGAGATGCTGCTAAATAGTCTGTCCTCTTCTTTCTTATAGCCCCTTTCTAGATACTGAAATCTATCACGGTCTTTCCTACCCTTCTCTTCTCTGGGCTGAACAGCCCCATCACTTTCTGCCTGTCATTGAATTCCTCCATGTGGAAGAAATGGCACCTGCTGACATTCACTGATGCTTGCTGGACATTGACGGAGACCAAACAGTGGGTGTAAGCAGAGTGAAGCAGTGAGCAGTGCATTTCAGTGGTGATGACAGCAACTGTGGAGAATTCATGAGAGTGGCATACCGGCTCTTGTTCATCCCTGGCAAAAATGCATAGCTAGTGGTGGTGACTATATTGAAAAATAGTGATTTTTAGCTGAGAACTGTCTCTATCACACAGTGTTATGGTGCTCTTTATATCTTTTGTAATTTTCATAGTAATAAATATGAAGCGTTACTTCCAGAGTGACCTAACATTCACTCTAACATTGCAGTTAGAGACATTCTCGTAATACGGCAGAATAAAATGAACCAGCTTGCTCTCTCTAAATACCTTGCCATTTTGAGAAGAGTATGAAAAAATAAAAAATAAAAATCCCAAAAGCATGTCACATTAGAAATGCAATGAAAAAACAGCAACATCAATCCAGCCAATGAAAAATGCATTTCTGTTGACGCTTGAAGGCATATGAGATGTGTTAAAATATATGAATGAGGAAATGCACTCAGTCAGGAGTACAAATGACAACGATTAGGGGAAAGATTCAAAACATTGTGAAAGAAATTCCAATGGGCATCAACAGGCAGAACAAATACACTTTCTCAGAGATGATGTTTGGGAAGATTCACAGTAGCTCATTCGACCATATGAGATGATGATATATCAGGAGATAAACATTTTTACCAGCCCATCCTTTGCAGAAACAAAAAGGATATTGAAATTTGAAGTGACTCTGCCCATCTTGTTACATTTGAGTAAATCAGAAGCACTGAATTGTCTGTAAGTTACTACCTTACTCATATATTTTCCCTTGGTAAATCTACTATCTGTTGCAAAGAGTAGCTTCTACTTTGGTGTTTGGTATGTCATTGTCATAATCTTTAAACAACATTTTGTTTTCTTGTATGGAAATAATGTTGTTCTCCACTCCTACAAAGACAATTTTTTTCCCCATATTTTTAAAGTTTCCTTCTTCCTCTCTTTTTTTTTTTCTTCTCATTAACTCTTTGTGCTCTTTGTGGCACAGCCAGTACTAAACACTAACAAGAAATTAAAGGCTTTCTTCTGTTGCACAGTGCCAGTTTACTGTGTTGACCGAATATGAAGTAGCTCTTGTCTGGTAATCTACTTCCCATTTTTGGCACAATTTAACTTTAGAATCTAACTTAAACCAAAAATGCTGGCAGCAGTGATCTCAGCCCATGCATAATTCAGACCCTTCTTCCCCATTCAGGGGAAGAAGACTGAACTGCTGCCTCAGTACTACTGCCATTATCACAGGGTCTAGTCCTGAGACACTGTGCAATGGAAGAAGCCCCACAGACATCAGCATCTTATTTCACAGATGATTTTCTTAATGGTTGCAAGACTAGAACCTTCTCAGGAGCCCTTTACCACATGGCTCTTCCTCTGCAAATTATTGACAGTAGAGGCAAGTGGTGGATTAGTTCATATGAGACACTGGAGGGAGGGCTAGGGTTCAGAAAGACCTGGGTAGAATGGAGTCTAGGGTCTGATTAAAACCTCACAAAAATCAAGAATGCAAATACAGATAATTCCATGCATGAGAACAAGCTGGGGGCTGACCCATCTCTGTGGAAAACCATCTTGGTGGTGAAGGACCTTGAAGTTCTGGTGGACAACAAGCTAACCATGAGCCAGAAGTGTGCCCTTGCTGCCAAGAAAACCACTGGCATCTTGGGGAGCATTAAAAAGAGCAAAAGGGAGGTGATCCTCCTCCTCTGCTCTGCCCTGATGATGACACGTCTGAAGAGTATGTCCAGTTCTGGGCTCCTCAGTTCAAGAAAGACAGGAAACTGCTGTAGAGAGTCCAGAGGAAGGCCACAAAAACCATTAGGGGTCTGGAGTATCTCCCGTTTGAGGAAAGGCTAAGATCTGGGACTGTTCAGGCTGGAGAGGAATAAGAAGGGAACCTTATCAGTGTGTGCAAATATCTTAAGGAAGGGTGTCAAGAGGACAGGGCTAGGCTCTTTTCAGTGGTGCCCAGAAAAAGTAATATGTACAAACTGAAACACAGGCAGTTCTCTCTGAACATAAGGAAAAACTTTACTGTGAGAGTGACAGAGAGGTTTTAGAGTCTCCTTCTATGGAGATATTCAAAACCTGCCTGGATGCTTTCCTATGCAACCTGCTCTGGGTCTCCTTTCTTGAGAAGAGCTGAATTAGGTGATCTCCAGAGATCCCTTCCTACCTCAGCCATTCTGTATGACTCTGTAACTTCTGAGGCCATATCTGGAATGACCTGTCCAGAATTTTGGCTCTCCAGTACAAGAATGATATTGACATACTGGTGCTAGTTCTGCACAGGTCAATGAGGAAGATCAGAGCACATGGCATAAAGAAGAAGCTGGGAGTTGGGCTTGTTCAGCTCAGAGAAAAGAGGGCTTTAGAGAACTTATTGCTTCCTGACCAGTGGACACAAAATGATGGTTCCAGACTCTGTGAAGAAGAGGGATAGGACAAAAGGCAAAACAAAAAGGAGGTAACACGAGAAATTATAATTAGATATTTGTAAAAGCTTTTCACTAGTGGGATGTTGAAACATCACTGTGCTATGTCCCAGGATAGTTGTGGCATCTCCACCCTTGGAGATGCTTATGCCTCAAGAGGACATGGCCCTGGACAAATTGATCTGATCACACCTGTATTGAAGTTGGGCTGGATGACCTCTGAGGGTCTCATTCCAGCCTAGGTTGAGTCTGCAAGAGATATAAAAAGCACCAAAAGAAAAATAGGAGGTAGGAAAGAAAAAAAGAGAAAATAGTCAAAGAACAAGCTGGAGAAAAAAAACAAAAACAAACAAACAAACAAACAAAAAACAGAAAAGCAAGGTATAGTCTAAAACTAAGCTGCTACAATGTTTACTTTTATAACGTTTTTAAGTATCTTACAAAAAAACTAGGTTGGAAATGCTATTAATCAGAATTATTCTATTTTAAAATGCAAATATTACAGCATATTGTACCAAAAATACTTTTGTCCCAAAGTATATCTTTTAGAAATGAATAGGGTTAGTTGACTTTAATTCATCTGTTTCTAGATAGGTACTGCATAAAGATTAATGTTGACATACTAAATTAGTATATGAGCATGCTCTGTGTTTGCAGAGGATCCTTGCCTCTCCAAAGAGGTAAAGCAGGTAGTCAATACCTCTTAGAAACTTTGTGATTTTTTTAATTGCATTTTACCTCCATACTAACTTGTTTGCTGATGCAGCACTATTAACTCTGCTACTAAAGTCTTTGTGAGAAGAGCACACGAGTTTTTCTCATAAACTATACTGAACATTTCTGAAAGATTTGGAGATGGTTTTATAAGAGGAATTCCATGTACAGAATTATCAAGAATTATCTGAACTGTTCACTAGTGGTAAGAGAAACATGGGTGCTTTGAAATTCATATTTGGGAATAGTCAACAAGTTTGTAATGTTTTACATGTTTAAAACATGCCTGTAACTGATTTCATTTATCAGTAGGAGCTCCAAGTCCCAATGCAGGTAAGTCATTCTGGTGCTTCAGAAATGGGTAATTTCTGCAGTGCACACTGTGTGAAATTACACTGACCCACAACTTAGCCTTCAGCAAAAGTTAGGCCATCGTAGTGACACACAAGAGACCTTTGTCACTTGAAATAATAGTTTCAGTAGCTGTTTCTTCTTTAGGCCAACCACCCAGGGAGGCAGGGCAGAGATTTTCTAGTTGATTTCATACCCATTAACCAAAGGAAAAAGATAGTCACAGTACTCGGAAATTCAAAGACAAATTTCTGAAGCAATGGCGCTTGTTATTTTGTTACTAACAGTACTATTTCAGTTCCTTCATGCTGCCTTTTCTTTTTTGCCTCTGTTCACTTAATCTTTGCTCACACTCTCACGCTGTCTCTGCTTCCTTCTTTCCAGCCCTCTGTGAAATCCAGGCTGCCTTTTTTCAGCAATTCGGCCTTGATACCTGACTGTGCCTTAGAACCAAGCAGTCCCACCACTTCTGTTCCCACTGCTGTTATTCGAGCAGAACATCTATGAGGTGAGGAAATCTTTCTGCTCTTTCTCATATTCCAAGTGGGCTCTCCCAGGTCCTTCCAGGACAAACAGGTGGCCAGAATAATAGAATAGAATCACAGAATCATTAAGGTTGAAAAAGACCTCTAAGACCATCTAGCCCAACCAGCAGCCCATCACACCATGCCCACTGCCCATGTCCCTCAGTGCCACATCCACACGGCTCTTGAACACCTCCAGGGACAGTGACTCCACCACCTCCCTGGGCAGCCTGTGCCACTGCTTCACCACTTTGTGAGAAGAGATTTTTCCTAATATCCAACCAGATCCTCCTCTGGCACAGTTTGAGACCTTATCCTCTCATCTTATTGATGTTATCTGGAAGAAGCAGCCAATCCCCACCTCACCATATCCTCCTTTCAGGTGGTTGTAGAGAGCAATAAGGTCTCCCCTGGGCCTCCTCTTCCCCAGACTGAACAATCCCAGCTTCCTCAGCCACCCTCCATAAGACTTGTGCTACAGACCCTTCACAACTTTGAATGCCCAGGCTGGATCATGCCATAGCATTCAATTGCTGATACACAGCTCATTCAGACATAGCAGCTTTCAACAGAGTACAGTGTGCATGGCATGTTGGTTGTGGTTGTTTTTGTATTTTGGGGTGGTACGTCAGCTTTCTTCTCAGAGAGAAATTTATTGAATTTATTTTTTCTTTTTCATACACAGTGAATACATATATTTCTCAGCCTCACTATGATTGAACTTCATCTAGAACTTAAAATCAACCTGAGGCAGATATCTTGCAGAGGCAACTTCAGCCCTAGCAGCGAGGGTTTAATTAAGTAAAAACAAATTGAGTCTTGTACAGAAAGTGCTGGGAACATTAACTATAGATACCAGTGCTATTTCTGTTTCCATATTTCAGCTGTTGGTATTTTCTTCTTTCTACGAAGCACTAGGATAGAACCATGACACTATATTTCAGATGGTTTTGAGATGGTGTGCTTAGCTTGGCACAACTTTTTATCAATTTTTAAACCCTTTCCCTTTATTTTAATTATATTTGCTATGTTCTCCAAATACTTAACATTCTATAATTGAGAGGTAATAGAAACATGACTTAAACAAACTAATTGGCTAACATGTTAATGTCTGCTACATATTTACTCAAGCTATTTCAGAAAATAAAAACACTGATTTCATTTCCTTTCAAATCTTAGCAGTAGCAGGTCAGGGAAAAGCATTTCTCCTTCAGGATTAATTATGGAATGGCTACTTCACAAATGCTTATGGTGTAGACACGCACCAACTGCTGCTAGCATTGTCTATGCATCCCAATGCACCTACTCTGGAATCAAGACACTGAGCTTTGGTGGCTGCTTTTAACAGGAGGAGGCATCTAAACAAAAAGGAGAAATTATTGCAAAACCTGTGTTACCTACTGCAGTCTAACTGAGAAATCAGAACCTCGCCTCTTAGTTTCCTATAAACAGCTGTAATAGCAAAGCTGGTCATCTTCAGGAGTCTGCAATATGAACAATATTCATTCTTTTTATTTCTGCTTTAAAGGACTACAAAAGGAATGAAACAGAATGAAGAAGTTGTCTAAACCATTAAGATTTAGACTTGTAGCTTTTGAAATTATTGAGAATATTTCTGTAGTTAAAACAGATCAGGACCTTTGAAAGAAAATCGAAGTGTGTGTGTGTGGGGGGGGGGGGGGAAGGAAAAAAAAAGGGTTAAATAGCTAAATAATATTAACAGAGATATAATAATTTTTACTTCTGGAGAAGTCAATTGATTGATTTATACACCAAATAGTGGCTTTCTGGGCTTGATTTTCCCCTTCTCATTTTTATATTTGTGCCTTAACTCTGAAGGCTGAAGTCACAGTGCTCTCCTTCAGATCTGGGGGGGATTAATCTTCTTCAGTATTCTTTAATGGACATTATGGAATACCTTGTGTATGTGCTCCTATCTTATGAGGGCAGAGCTGCTTTAGACAGTGAGTTACAGCAGTGCCTGTGTTTAATAACTAACCTAAATACTCACCTCTGGCATTCTCGGTGCTGTAATGCTAATTACACAAAATAAACAGAGATGAAATGAAGGCTGGACATCCAATCCTTTTTCAAGATTTCATTTGGGATCCGAAACACAGCTGATGGGAGTGGGAATTACCACCATGTCCACATGCAAACCATGAAAAGGTGATTTTTTTTCTTTTTCTTTACACGGATAACTTGCAATTTAATGGTCATTTCAGACAAGGAACCAAGCTCACACACTGCTAACCCCACACCTGAGCTGGAGCTGGGTATCCCCTGGCTCCTCGGTCCACCGGCGGTCCTCACGCATTCCCCCCGCCTCCACCCGGCTGAGAACGCAGAACGTTCTCCAAACTTCAGCCCCAAGGCCTCCCCCGTAGCGGGCCGGGCAGCGCGCCATCCCCCCGCAGGGGGCGGGCAGGGGGCGGAGCGCGGCGGGAGGGCTCGGCAGAGTCGAATCGAGACGGGCCGGGCAGCGTGGAGCTGGGGCCGCCTAGGGGGAGCTGCTGCACCTGATACACCGGGGCGGGAACTCAGCGAGAAGGGAGGGAGTGGCGCCGGCTGCCGCTTGCTGCCTGCCGCCTGCCAAAGCCGCTCCCCGCCGTTAGTCAGCGCTCCTCCCGCTTCTCCTGCCGGCTGCCGGGGCTGTGGCTCCTGTTCCCCTCGGGGCCGGCGGCAGCGCGTCCTCCCGCTCCTCCTCCCTCCTTCCCCCCGGCCCCATGGCTTCGTCCGGCAGCGGCATGGAAGAGGTGCGCGTCTCGGTGCTGACCCCTCTGAAGCTGGTGGGACTGGTGTGCATCTTCCTGGCGCTGTGCCTGGATCTGGGCGCCGTGCTGAGCCCCGCTTGGGTGACGGCGGACCACCAGTACTACCTGTCCCTGTGGGAGTCCTGCCGCAAGCCCGGAAACTTGGAGAGCTGGCTCTGCGAGTCCACGCTGCACAGCGGTGAGTACGAGAGTGACACGCGGGTGTCCCCGGCCGCCTCCCGGTGCTCCGGCCCCACCCCGCCCGTGGGGACCTCGCCCGCGCCCGGGTGCCCCGCGGCACCCCCTGGCGCTCCGTTCTCGGCCGCTCGCCTTGGCTGCCTCCCTCTCCGGCCGCAACCTTTTGTCCCCTCTCTCCGGGCAGCCTTCCCGACCCCTGTGTCCGTGCTCGGTCTTCCATCCTCCTCTTCAGTCCCGACCGCTCTCCCCGCCCGGCTCCAGCCCGTTTCTCTGTCCTGCGAATGAAGGTGAGGGCGGTGGAAATGGGCTTTGGACGTAACATGCGCTGCTGAGGGCTCCGAGAGTCCATGTTCTGTTGTTTCTCCTCCCTGCGTGATGTTCTGGGGTTCAGCGGAGGTGTAAGGTTAGCTCTGTGAGTGACGGAGGTGACTGATTCTGTATTTGCACGCGGCGGTTTGCACGAAAGGTCCCGACTTTAAGCCGGTTTGGGTTATTTTTCTGTGTCGCCGTTGTTCTGAGAAGCTCAGGGGGATCAGGGGTTCTTACCATTCTATCCCCAACCCCCAGAGTCACTGGTCTTAGCTAGCTGGGGCTTCCCAAATATTAAAAAGAAAATTGCTGTTATTTGTCCCGAATGAGGACATCTGGATTTTAGCTCTCTGCCAGCCGTCTTGATGTGCTCAAGTCTTTTTCTAGTGCATATTGCTTGATATTGTTCCTATCATCTTCTGTACTCCTCTTTTCTCTCACTACATTCTCTGTTTTGACTTCTTGATGCTCGGCCTTTCATGTGGCTGGTTATATATACATATATATATATATAATATATATATAATGTTAATGCCATTTCACCGTTACTTGGAGCACTTGAGGGGAAAAAAAAAATACAAAAAGAAAACAGCATGTGGTATAAACAAGCTGCCTGTTGAATATTTTTCAGTGAATTCTTTTGTAGTTTGATAATTGTTTCCATTTTCATGCCTTTTTTAATTTACTTTATGCCGATGGCAACTTCTGGAGTCCCAACAGAAGCACCACAAAGGCAACCCGTCTCCCCCCCCCTCCCTCCCCCCCACATGAATCTCTAAATCATCCCTTTGCATCACTGAACTCTGCAACTTCTGGTACGTCGCCCAGGGATGAGATGCTGGCTTTAGGAAGGGGCAGAGAGCTGCTTTCACCTTGACTTCTCTGAAATCCTGTTGTAGGCTCTATGGAATTGCAGTTCTCTACTATGGTAGGAATAGTACATGTTCCTTTGCTCCTGTTCTTATTTTTTCTGCCATTGTGTAGAGTAATGTTGGAGGTTTTGAATGTTGATTGGGGTTTTTGTTTTATATCACATAATGCCAAAACAAATTGTAAAGAAACGTCAGTTCCAATCAGTTACCCGGGCTGCTTCACAAACTTTGGAGAGCTTTCTTTTCTTCTCCAGCATAAATGGAAATTTATGTAGGAATGTTGGCTTCTGCGTGTCTCCTTAGCAACGTGAATCCTTTACCCCTTTTTTCTGTCTCCTGAAATAGTATCCCCTTGATTGCAGAAGGACTTTTCAGATGGTGTGAATGAAAACCTGCTTCTACTCTGACCCCCCTGCGCACACACCCTTTGTCGGGTCTCCCCCCCCCAGTCAATCCCCCACTGCTCGTGAGTACACACAGACACAAAGTGGGACATGAAGAAAAGCAGGGCAGCTTATGGCACAGCATATACGGCAGCTGATCTCTCTGATTGCTTTGTTAGTTGCCTGTGTGCTCAGGGAAAGGTGGAGGATGAATCGGTGCAGACAGATGGAATAAAATGTAGTTTTGTAGGATGCTGTGTGGTGGAAATTTGCCCCCTCATGGTACTTTCTTCTGCCCTGCACTAAAATTTGACTCACTGAGTTGTGCTTGTTTTGCTTAGATACTTTCCAGTGTAGTGGAGCCAGGTTCCACAAGCTACTGGGGGAGAAGTGAGGGATTGTTTTATTTGAGGAGCCTGGAATAAGTTCTTCATTTTCCTCATGTTTGGCACACGATTCTACATTCTAAGGAGACCTGAAATATGAGAAACCACACTTTATGCTTTTGCTTTCTGCTGGTGTGTTATAATTCCCATTAGAGTCAATGGAGAGAATCCCAGTAAGTTCACCGAGTTGGTTTGGGCTCTTGTTTGAGACCATTTTGTGTCCTTGCTTAATATTTTAAGTGCACTTTCCTCCTACATCAAAAATATAGCGAGTGGTATATTTTAAAGAGAGTGGAGAGCTCCCACAGGGAAAGCTCTTTTAGCTTGATACTAACGCAAGCAGCTTTGTAGCTAGCTAGCTGTGAAAAGCAGTAGCATACACAGGCAAAAGGCATCTTCCCCCATGGTTCTCAGAGATTTACTTCATCATCCCTTGAAGGAGAGCACCTCAAGTGGCTCCATCAAGGGCAAGCTCATGCTAGAAGCTGTTAAAGCACATTCAAGGTTTAATTAAAAATCTTTGTAATTAGATGTAGGACCCCTGACTGCTATCAAAAGGGCAGCCTGGTAGCACTGAGCAGAAGGGAAGGCACAATGTGATTACATTGGCTGTTATAGCTAGCAGGAAGTGATAATTCTCAGTTTTCCTTGAGCGTTGCTGGTGCTTGGAGTATTTTCTTCGTTTGCTGTTTTCAGGCCTTTTTTCTGTAGCTTACAAGCAATCCTTTGCTCTCATACTGCTTATAAAGTTGTGTAGGTGCTGTACAGGGTTATTGGTTCAAGTGTGTGACATGGTGAGTCAGATTAATTTTTAAAATCTTAGGATGAGCTTTTTTATAATCTTCATTTGCTTTCTTCTTTTCAAGTCTACGTGAAATACCAAATACCTTTTTTTTTTTTTTTTTTTTTTTCTTTCTTTCTTTCTTGTGGTTACAATAACTGGGAAGGTGTTCATGCATATGCCTCTCTCCTTTATGAAATTCTAAAAGTCTCCCTAATATGAGCTTCAGGAGCTGAAGATTTGACGGAGTTGCTGGTGTGGAGAGCTTCGTGGTAAAATCTTGAGATCCAGTGTTGCTGCTCTGCAGTTTCACCAGCTGTCTTTGGGCATAAAATTATTTTCTCTGATTAATGCTTAAATTGGCCTCATGCACAAGTTGTCTTTAATCCTGCTGTGTTTTAAACCCACATGCTAAACTGGAAAACTTACAGTGCTTTGTGTCATTAAACAAAATTTGCTTTAAACCTAATTTGAAGTGTATTAAGTCTGATTTGCAGTGGTTCATTTACGGATTTATCAGGAGCTAAGAGTTATGATGAAAGTTCTTGTCTGTATCAGCATCTGTTTAAAATTAAATATATCTTTGCTGAACTGCATGGTGAATCTATGCCTGTACAGGTAGTTGCCTTATATTTGCAGAATAAATAATAATAGATTTGAATTTATGCAATTCAGTGTACCCATTATAATTTTCTAAATCTAAGATTTGTCAGCATGATGTAGATTCCATAGAGTCTGATCTGTCAGGTATGTGTTGTATTTTAGCTTAGATACATAGATATTCATAAAAAAGAATGGCTCCTTATGAAGCATTTCAGTTTCAGTGGAAATAGCACATATAAAAATATATTTGACTGAATGCCAGTAGCCAGTATGAAACCCTCCTGATTTATGGGGGACATATGACTTTGTTACTTAAGAATCCGTGTTTTTATGTAGCACTTGGTTTTCTTTAAGAGTATTACGTTATTTAAAAACTATTCATCCATGGCTATTTGAAAATTAAAACACTCTCAAAGAAATAAGTGTAGCCAGGTCCCTGTGCATATTCAAGCTTGGTGGTACACCGACCATACATGCAAGCTTAATTTACAGCTTAGAGCTGTAAAACAAGTCAAGCTTTGTGCTTATAATTCTGTTCTAATTTGTTCTTAAACATAAACAAAAATCAGAGGCTGCTCCTTTGGTAGCACTTGAAGAGGTTTAACCTTAATTATACCTTAGATGCAGATATCAGAATTAACATGGCTCAGTGGTCTTAGATGGTATCTGCTTGTTTTGAATCTAGACAGTTGTTCCAAGGGAAAATTGCTAGCTTAAAAGCAGCTTCCACGTTAGAAGATGTGGATCATTGCTCAGAGTTGATCTTGACACATTTGTAAAAATCTTAGCAAGTCTGATAGTTTGCTATAAAATAGCATAAGAAGAACAGATGTAATTTTACTAGGTCTGAAGAATGTAGCTCATACAATGTAAAGAGGAATTAATAAAGCGTTCATTTTAGTTTTGAAAACTGTGATCAGTCATTTTTCCATGTTACTCTTATTAATCATCGCTGACACTTTATCTGATGATAGGTATAAAATCAAAAGCCGTAATACCTCCACTCTTCACCTAAGACCCTGAGCAAGCTGCTCTAGCTTTGAAGTTGAATCTGCCATGGAGACTGGCTCTGCTTTCCACAGGGAGATGGATTACATGACCTACAGAGGTCCTTTCCAACCTGATTCATCCTGTGACTCTGTGATGACTGATAACTCTGTTTATGCCTCGTGTTTGTCTGACTCCTTAAATGTGTTCAAAACACCTTGAATTTGTTAGTTACCTCTCAATTAGCTTAAATAAAGTACTTTAAAGTACGCTTCCTCTTTTGTAAATGGACTGCTTGTTTTAGACAACCCAAGATTTGAGTAGTTTCAAACCACCCAAGGCCACGCTTTGTGAGAGTAACGGGTGTAAGACTTCTGTATAGTAGCCTAGACCTCTCAGTATGTGTATGGGAACTGTAGAGTCACAGCCTGAACCACTGATTGATCACCTGAGACAAGGATGGGGTCAGCCGTGGGAGCACAGGTGAAGGCAATTCCAGCCAGGCTGCACCCCTCCTAGACCCCATTTAAGGGCTGACTACCACTGGGGAAGGATCTCTTTCTGGAGATTCCTCCTTTTTGGAGTTTTTCACTGCAAGCTTAGATTCTCAGATATGGATAAGCATTCTCCCTTGATTCTTTCTTTTCCACCATGATAATCTTTCCAACTATAATACCTGTGAAGTACCATCCTTACCATGATACTCTTCCAACTGTACAAGTATGACATCTCCCACTTCAGCCACCCTGCTCCAGTCAATGAGGAAACATGGTTATAGCACCTTCATGTTCACTGTTTGAAGTTTATGCAAATGTATCTGATTGCATAGAGAGTACCACATGCCTGATCGCTTTTTAGAAAAAAAAAAAAAAAATAAAGGAAGACTTCTCATCTTAGTGGGTTGTTGTCACTGATGTTGTTCATTGAAATTTCAAAATTGGTAATGAATTCTGTAGCTGTAAGTTGTCTTTATTAAGAACTCTTGCACCAGTACATTGAGAGAAGTTTCTTATATGAGGGAGATTACAAGTGATTTAAATATTTGAGGAGACTTTATGCTTAGAATCAAGTGTGGAGCAACTTTGCCTGTTACTGATTTGTGGCCAGAGATGACTGCATAAGGTTCAAGGTAACAAGCTGTAAAAGGTAAAGTCTATCCAGCTGTCATGCTTTATGTGTTTTAACTTGTTCCAGTTCTACCATACAGAGACCATCGTTTTGATGGAAAGGACTCTGAACTGTTTTGAACACTAATTGTTTCTTTTTTTTTTTTTTTTTTTCATAAGGAACAACACAATGAATTTTGAAAATTGCAACAGATTGCTAGTTGGTTTGAAGAACATTGGTAATTGTGGGAGATAGTTATGCTTCTGTTACAACACAGAGTATAATTCTTCCTTCTTCAGATTACTAAAATGTAGTAGTGTATATGGATGAGGTCGGAAAATGTGAGCTTTACTTGAAAAGCTTGTATAACGCATCTCCCACACATCTCTCCTAATGACACCGTTCTAAGACTTCTAGTGTTTTGTGTTGTTCTTGGAGTTGTGGGTGTGTGTGTTTTGTGGTTTTTTTTTTTGTTTTTTTTTTTAACTCTCCTTGAGTGAATCAATATCCAGTAATTCAAATGGCATAGTAGCAAGCTAATTTCAGAGGAGTGCCATGTATCCAAGGGAAGGAATACCCAAGTATATGTTGTGTTATTCTGTGAATGAATTATAGGTTGTTACAATTTTCTGTAATGCTGCACTAATCTTGAAGTTATCTGTTGGCAAAAGAGATGTGCAATTCATGTTGCCTTTAAATAATAAAATAAAGATCTTTATAATGGCAGCACTTGACTCTATTTGGAGACGTACTTCACTTAGAGTTTTACTTGGTGATTTTTAGAATTACAAGCAGGTTATGACTCAGAAAGAGAGGAGCTATCCTAAAACCTCCTGAAGTGTATATTTTGTATAAATAAGCAATGTAATCCTTAATCTTCAGGAGATATGTCTGTCAGTGAGCAGAGGAGCAAGCACCTGCTATGTTTAAAGTCTCTCATACATCTGTAACCCCTCAGGCATTAGGCCATCTTGTCTTGAAAATCTGTCTCCTTTGCACAACAGCAGCAGCAGAGATGGTTACCATATTTTTATTGCTTTTGTTGTTCAGATTGATCTCCTGCAGGGTCTAAGCACAAAGCTTGCCATGGTGTCAAAGCTTGCTAACTTTGAGTCCAGTAATCTCAGTGCCACACACACACACTGTGTAACACAGCAGCTGAACAGAAACGTCAGATGAATGCAGTGCATATTTCATGCAGATCTACTGTAGAGATCATCCTGAGAACCTGGGTCTATATCTGCTTTGTGTGCTACTGACTTCTCTGGGAACCCAAATGTCCCCTGCTTGCTCAGCGGCATCCTGAGGTAGAAGACATAGAGCTCTGCTGGGCATTGGAAGGTGGATGGAGAGTTGCCTGCACTGCTGCCATTGTTCCCCAACAGATCTACATAAGCAGTGGTGTTGTTTAAAATGCTTCCTGTAGCATATCATGTATCTGCACAATGGATGTTTGTTCTGGACCCTGGTCTAGCAAGTGCTTCCCAGTCTGAGGAAGCTAGATAATGGAGCAGCCTCTTGGGAGGGTCATTCCAACAGGCTGCTCCCTAACCTGGAATAGAGCCAGCCTCTCCCTCTGATCAGTTACCTTGCTCTGCCTAAGAGTAGAATGAGAAACAGTGTCGTGTTCCTCCCACTCAGATGCTAGGTGATTGCTGAGGACTTTTCCCTCAAAGCTGGGAGAATCCGGGCTTCCTTGTTGTAAGGTCAGGACAGATCAGTTAATGTAAGACTGACTTTAAAGCAAGGCACAAGTTCACCTTCCCTCACATTTGTTTGCTCGCACATCTTGTAGATCTTGTTTATATTTTTTTCTGGCTTGGTTCTAGAAGATGGGAGAAGAGAGTGGTTTCAGTCAAACGTAGTAGTTACAAATTCTTCTAGGAAATGGAAACAGAAGTTTAAGTCCAGAAATTGGGAAAAGATGTGTTGTTTCTGAAAATTCCTCTAGCCCCTACGATGTGGTTGATGCCATGTCCCTGGAGACTTTCAAGGTGAGGCTGGATCAGGTCATGAGCAACCTGATCTATCTGTAATGTCCCTGTTCATTGTAGGAGAGTTGAACTTGGATGATCTTCAGAGGTCCCCTCCAACTCTAAGGATTCTGTGATTCTATATTGCAATTAAGGAGTCACTTGCCATTCTTTCATTAGTATTCTGTGTCTCAGTAAGATACAGGTATCCCTGATTCTGCACCAGTTAGCTGTTTTCAGACACATCTGTGCATAGTCATTTTTTTTTATTTGGCTGTACATGGCTTTCCACTCAGCATCAGAAGCATTAAACCATCCTGCAAGCTTCTTGCACTGTAAATTGAAAGCGGCTGATGCCTTATGTAGAACTTCTGAATTATCCTTAGGAGGCACTTAAGGATTTTGGCAGCCAGCTTAAAATACTCAAATTTCTGTTTGGATGTTGCCAAAATCCTGATGAATTAGATGTGGAAAAACTCACTGTTAAGCCCACCTGTGTTGTGCAAGACTCGTGGTATCCACGGCTTTGTGTGCAGATAAAGACCAAGTTCTAAGATATTAGCACGGTACATCAATCTTCTATTGAAAAAGAAGCAGAAAACTGTTTTGGCGCTTCCCTGGACAGCTTCTTTTTATGTATGAGACCTCATATAGTTTATCACATGTTCAAATTCACGCTAACATCACAAGTAGAGGACTGTCTTGATGACGTGTCTGAGTTTTGTGTTAAGAAACGAATGCACTCAGCCACAGCTGGCTGGTTGCCACAGCTCTGCCTAGTAGTAACTGCATGGACAATTTTCATACTTGAGAAAATGCAAAAGATAAAGTGCCTCTGGGCAGCAACTGGTAATGATAAAAATACTATGCAAAATGTCAAAGAGTAAAAAAAGAGTTACTGTTATTTTGTACAAGGCTTTGCTGTGGAAAGTTGTGGCCAGAGCAACTTAATGGGAATTTAGTATGGATCCTGCCAGAAAGTGTTTCTCGTTGCAGTGTGCAGAAGTGAAGACTGCAGACACTCAGTGAGCTGTACTTGTGTTTGCTGTACAAGAGTGGAGGAATAGAGACTTTGGACTTTCTGGTTTAGCTGTTTTGCCCTTCATGCTTTCAGCAGCCAAATGAATTCTTTTTCCTTGCACTTTTTTTTGTTTGTTTGTTTTTGAACATTAGGTAAAAGCAGAATTCATCTGACCATCTCCTTTTTTAAAACAAACAAAAATAATTTTTTTACATGCCAGGTGAGCTTCCAAAGAGTTGGCTTCTTTGTAGATGCAATAATTTTGTGTAAGATCTTAATCATTACTGAAGTGTCTTTTTTTTTTTTTTTTTAATTTCAGTATTTTGACTGAATATGATGGAGTTTCACCTACAGAGGTCAACATCTTAGCACTAAAATACGTCTGTTAATGCTGGAAAAAAGAGCATCATGCAACAAATATAGTTTTAGAATCTAGATTCTCCCTTGACTTTTTATATGACCATCTCACTTTTAAAACTTTTGTTAGCTATCTGATAGTTGAGTTGATTATTGTTGATTACCTTAAAAATAATTCTGAATGTGAAGCAATTGGGAATATTGTTGTAATCTTATTTGATTTAGCTGATGTGATATTCAGTGGATTATATTCCTGATGCATGGGTACCTCAACTTCTGATTTACTTGTTGCATACTTAAGTGCTATAATACTATTTACAGGAATGTGTATTGATTGAGAGCAGGCTAAGTTGAAGCTTTGCGATGAGTCAGAAAACAGACTTTAGAGTGTTTTAGGGTTTTTCATTTGTTTTCTTTTTCTCAACAAACAAAGGTTTTATTTTGTGTTATAAGGTCTTTGATTACTTCCAGTTTGTAACAAATGTGTACTTTCTTCAGCCTCTTGTGAGGAGAGGACTGTGGAGAACCTCTATTGAAAGAATTGAGTCATTGATTTTTAAGAGATGCGTTCCCTTTACTTGTGCTTCCTGATAGAACCATATGTACTAAATACTTCTCATGTTCCAACAATATGTTTTTACTTCTAAAACCTCTTACCATGGAATACCACATACAGGGAATATTTAACTTTTCGAGAATTCACCAAAAATATAGTAACTGTGATTATGCTAACTATTTGTCTTGCTCTTTCTCATGTTAACAAATGATCTTTTTAAATAAACAATGTAAAACTTAGAGTTTTTTTCTATCTTTTTATGACTTTTTTCTGATTTTAACATGGTACCAAAGTACTGTTTGGCCCAAGAAATAGCACATGTAGAGCTGCTTCTAATTAAAACTGAATATACTGTCAAAGCTTTAGGTCTTTTCATTTGGAGGGACAAAGAGAGGAAAAGTCCCATCTTTCAGTGTGAAAATTAATGTGGTTTCCATACTAAGAAACAGGTAGAATTTCCCAAAGAAATGCAATCAGTCTGTATTTATAAAAGAGCACTTAATTATGTTTGAACAATTAACTGAAATGTAATCATATACAAGAATATTTTTTACTCAAGATAGTAGTTTTTATGAATTTTATACCATATGGGTTTTGATGTACAAAGTACCTGGGTTCAGATTTATATACATATGCAAAAACAGAGATCCACATCCTTAAACTAACAGGCAATCTGTTAAAATAACAATTATGCAGATGTTATCATCACCATCAGAACTGAGGTATGTGTTTCCTATGGTATTATGGTATTCACATTGTAATGCTTTATGGGCAGTGCAGAGCAGTTTTTATATATTGAAATTCTGCCCCTTTACTGTGTTCTTGTGAGAACCCACTTGAAGTAATGCATCCACATCTGGGTCCTCCAACACAAGATGGATATGGAATTGTTGGAGCAGGTCCAGAGGAGGGCCACAAAGGTGATCAGAGGGCTGAAGCACCTCCCCTATGAGGACGAGCTGAGAGAGCTGGGGCTCTTCAGCCTGGAGAAGAGAAAGCTCTGAAGAGACCTTTTAGTGGCCTTTCAGTACCTGAAGGGTCCTATGGGAAAGCTGGGGAGGGACTTTTTACGAGGGTATGTAGCAACAGGACAAGGGGATAAGGTTTTAAACTGGGAGAGGGTAGATTTAGACTAGATATTAGGAAGAAATTTTTTACTGTGAGGGTGATGAGACCCTGGAACAGGTTGCCCGGTGAAGTTGTGGATGCCCCCTCCCTGGATGCATTCAGGGCCAGTCTGGATGTGACTTTGAGCAACCTGGTCTGTGGGAGGTGTCCCATCCAACCTAAAACATTCTATGAGTCTATAACTTGAGGCTTTTCTTAAGAAATGTCTTGAATCCTTTTACATCTTAAAAGATGCTTTAAAATAATAATAATAAAAAGACTCTGGTTGTTCAGACTGCTTAAATCCTGAAAATCAAAAGAATTCAATTTAAAAGTATTGTTTCTGCGGGTGCAAAACAACAAAGCAACTTAATTTTGGCATGTCTGCATCTTTTACTATCTAAACACTTTTTAAACATTTGTGGCAGTGAAATTTTACTGGTTACTGGCATTTTTCTTAGATAGTTGTTGCGCAGTGAAAAATATTTGTGAGTTCTTGAAGTGTTAAAATATTGCATGTTTTGAATCCAGAAGACTGATAATGATCATCTCTAAAGTCCCATTTTGCTCATTTTCACGCACATTTTTTTTAATCTCTGTATGAACTGAACTGCTGAGTCTTTAGAAGTGAGTACAGTAGCTTGTTTGCAAGGTTTTCTCTTGCTCAGAAATGGTGCAAGCATATTTTGAATGCCTTTTAAGTAGGCTGATGATGGTTGTGTTATGTGTACTGGTAACACCATGTAAAGGAAAAATATGCTGTTCTTGATGCTGGACAGTCTGAGGAAACTACTGATATTTACTGTAGGAAAGTGTGATTGCTGTGTTCATTTTGTTATAGCTAACTTATCTTAGAGGGTGTTCTTCCTTCAGAGGTAGAGATCCAATTGTCTTTGTATGTTTCTTTTCTTTTGCATTAGCAAAAAGAAATGTTAGGTAGAAAGTCCTTGCAGAAAGAAGGTGTTACTTAATGGAACCTAGGTTTTGTTTTGTCACCAGCTCTGATGGCTTTCAGAATTGAAAGTTAAGGTGTTTCTGAGACTACAAAGAGTTTTAAGTGTACAGTTTCATGGTAGGCAATATAGGAAAGCTCAGTCTAGTATTATTTATGCAGTAATGTCTGACTGGAATTACTTCTACAGTGTTCTTTGAACAGAATCCTCTGTTGCAGTTCTACATAAAGGTTGGCAGCATTGTATGCTCCTATGAATGGAAGTTGGAACTACAGGGGAAAAAAAGAAGCCAATTCTAGACATTTTGGCCCAGAACACAATGTTAAATACCTAATTCTCAGTAGTGTGGAACATAACTTCATATTGGTCCTCTTGCCAACATCAATGATGAGGTTCTCTTATTCCAGGAACTAATTTTGTTTGACTAAGTCATTTCTCTTTTAGTTGAGTGTGTAGGTGTTTTTTGACACTGGTTTGTGCTTTTACCTCCCACATCTTACTATAGTAAGGTAGCTTATTTTTTAACCTTTCTAAAATCCATTGATATGTCTGTTCTGGGAACTAAATTATATTCTAACCTCTTGCTTCCATCATCTTTGCCTTAGTTATTTTTACTTGATTGGTGATCTTGCTTTGGGAAGCAGTAGCGTACTCAAGGGTTTTCCCATTTATTTACTACTCTCAACTTGCATGTATTTTATTTGCGTTAGACTTGGCATGTAGTCAATGTGAAGATAACATTTAACATTTTATTATTTGTTGTGTCTTTCAAAAATGTTGGGCTTTTAGTTTTCCCATCTGGCACTTTGACTTACCACTTTTCTATGCCTTTTAACTTTGGGACAGAATGGATTTGTCTAGTCTTTATATCTGTGCAATTCTTAAGTGCAGGGATCTCTTTCATGGTGTTCCAAAATGGTCTGTTCTGTTTATTTATTTCTGTATTTTTATATCCATAGCACACTCTGATATTGGAGAAATACAGTCTAAATCATCACTGAACTAACTCCTTAGTGTTTTTGAAGTATCATGTCAGTGTTAAACACCACTTCTCATAGAATTCCAATCCATAACTAAAATCATATTTTCACCCACCAACAGTAAAGCATCAGGACATATTTTTAAAGTAAAAGAGGGGAGATTTAGATTAGATCCAAGGAAGAAATTCCACCACCACAGGGAAGCTGTGGCTACTTCCATCTTGGAGGTGCTCAGGGTCAGGTTGGATGGGCCTGAACAGTCTGGTGGATTGGAACTAGGTGGGCTTTAAGGTCCTTCCCAGGCAAAGCCTTTCTGTGATGCTATGACATACAGCAAACTGCTGTTTTAGATTGCATGCTGAAAGTAGGAGAATGAAGGATTGTGCTTTTCTATCTCTTTAATTCAGTTTCTTCATTTCTCCCTTTTATCCTTTTTCATGTAGCACACAGTGGCTTTTTGTGATTATAGCTGCAAATCTTCCATTTCCAGAGCCCACAGCTGCACTGTAGGTATCTTCAGCAGATTAGGTCCCTGTTGAAGCAAGCTGTACTCTTCGTTGATTAGGTTTTTTTTTTTGTTTCTATTTTTAAACACAGAATTTTGATCTTCTCAAAAAAAGAATGTGGATTTTTATTGCTGCTGTTCTTAGTAACCTTAAAATCTCTTCATTTATTCTGAGAATAATTAATCTTGTTATTTACTTTGAACTATGTAACACGTTTAGCCATTTCATTCTAAGCACTGTATGCATGATAGTACTTTCAAAGTAATGAGATGATCCATTGGTCCTTTTCTCATAAGCTGATTGTGGATCTTCTTCCTTAAAGTAAAAAAAAAATAGTAGTGATGAGTAATAAATAGTAATTGGGTTCCTTTTCTTGAAGCCCACGATTGCAGGGAAACAGGGTCTTAAGAGAACTGCAAAGAGAGGGAGCACAAACATGTGCTTCTCTAAGGCCTTACAGAATCTTTTAAGCTAGACATTCTGTAGATCCATGGTGGTCATCTACTTACAAATTGATTTTGCTTTTATATTATCTGAGACTTCAAGGACGTTTATAACTACATCCATAATGCGTGAAAATAGCTAGCAAATACACAGGGTTCGATCAAGAAGTTGCTTTCGGGGGAAGAAAAGTAAAATTGACACTTCAGAATGGATTTCAGATTTGACTCCGTGCATGTAATGAACATTACTGCCTTTATAAGGGCTTAACATCCATTTTTATTAGTATTGAAAATGATTTATTTTCCCTTTCCTTTATCATCTTCTTCCTATAGTTTTGTTATTACTTGGCCTTGCTGCCTCTATGGTGGCATGTGTCCATGATCAGCCTTTGCATTTCCCTTCCTATGCCACCCCAGTCAGCTCAAGCAGAGGTTTGACTTTCGCTCTGTTCTCTGAGAAAGTTACAGCACTTAGCTGGGGTCAGCTAACGCATGCTGACTGATTCTGGCCCAGCTTCTATTTCTCATTCTAAATTGGGCAAAACCAAGCTACCAAATTATTCAGTCTTCCTCAAGCTAAAATCCCAGTGAGGCCAACTAAGTCTTGAAAATGTGTGGGAGGTTGCGGCACTTTACTCTTGAATCACATCTGTTGTATAAAGGTGTTTTGCTAATTAGGAAGAAAGAAATCCAAAGTGTAGCTGTGTATTTACCCAAGCTTTGGTGCAGGCTCTCTGTGTTCTTTGTATTCTGATGTTTATCCCCAAGCCCGTGGGCTCGTTTTGCTGCAACTGACTTATATTTTTCTTTCTCTCTTTTCCACACAGACTGGCAGATAGCTACTCTTGCTCTGCTGTTGGGTGGTGCTGCCATCATTCTCATAGCTTTCCTGGTTGGCCTGATCTCTATCTGTGTGGGATCTCGGAGACGATTCTACAGACCAGTTGCAGTCATGCTCTTTGCTGCAGGTAAGCAGTTTACCAGCACTATAATTAAAATTTCACGAGGGCAGTTTACTTTTGCAAAAGATGATGTTCCTGGTTCTGTATACTGATTCAGAGACACTTGGTTTACTTCTTTAAGTCCTAAGGGGCTTTTTGAGGATACTATTTTTGCAAGGTATTAATCAGTTTTGCAATTGCACTATCTCAAAGTTCAAAAACATTTATTGGCATTTAATTTTGTGTCTGGTGAATACATGCAGCAGGGGAAACTATGGCTGATAAACCCATTTAAGTACCATTTTTAGTATATGACTTTGTATAGCTGCATGGCCCCAATCTTATTCTTCATCCAAAGCCTTTTCTGGAATTTTAGCATTCTTCCTTTTACAGTTTTAAAGTGGAAAAACAACTGCTTGGATGTGAACTCTTGAAGCCATTAATGTAAAAATAAATATGTTGCAAGGTGTTTATATATGCCTCTGTACTGCTGGAGAACTTTATTTCATTGTGTCATTTTGTTTCCTTAGTTGTTAATTTAACAAACTGTCACCCTGTGGTCCCTGTTTGGCTTTTAAGAACATCAGGGTGGAACAGTTTATCTAGACTGTTGCAAAATCTTCAGGGAGACTTGTACATCTGAATCATCTGTGACACTGTTTCAGTGAGGTATAATTACAATATCAAATCATCTCCTTTCATGGATTCTGGTGTTCTAGGGCTTAGGCAGCACGGATGTTTCTATTTCTCCCGAGATTCACCAGGAAAGGTGTGCCTTCATCCTGTCGCTCACATCCGCATGGGAGCTAGCAGCTTAAGCCCCTTTTGACAGTCCATAATGAAGGGATTGAAAAAACCTAGTCTTCAGGATGTATTTGAAAAAGCCACTTACAGGGATATGAAAAAATAAAAACTAGGCGTGTGAAGGGCATTCTGGAATGAAAGGAAGCTCTAGGGAAGACTCCTGCTGCCCCCTGCTGTTTTTCTTAGTTTGACTGAACCACAGCATTTTGAGATGCACTTTTATTTGTTCACGGAATGTAAGTAGGTTATATTTTATTCGCTTTGAGAAAAAGAGCACAGACTGGGATCAGATTCTCTGAACAGAAATTGTATTTTTTTTTTTTTTTTTTTTTTTTTGCTCTGTTTGTTGCATTGCTGAGCTGGTTGAATAAATAAAGGCGCTAATGCCATTACTTTCAAAAATTAACATTAATTTTGACATTATAAAACATGTTGGGTGTTTAACTTCCAAGGAAATGGGATTCTTGAATTTATGTAGGTGTTTCTTATTTGTTTTTTTATTGATCATTACGTGTAGTAATTTAGTAATTGTTCAGGTATGCACTGTTCTTGCCATATCTCTCAGTTAGTGGGTAGTTGGTACTGGGAGGAGTTGAGGGGGAAGAGCAAAGGAAAAATCTTAGTATTTGGCCTATAGCTTAGTTTTTAGTCCTGTGCATAAAATTATTTCTAGTCTGTTAAGAATGAAGAGGCAGAGGCAGAGATTTAGAGTCCTAGAATATCCCAAGTTAGAAGGGACCCATGAGGACCACCAAGTCCAACTTCTGGCTCCATAAAGGACTACCCAAAATCCAAATCCTGTGTCTTAGAGTGTAGTCCAGATGGTCCTTGAACTCCAACACATGGGGCTGCAACCACTGCCCTGGATAGCTTGCAGGGCCTGGCAATCTGCTAAAGAACCTTTTCCTAATCTCCAACCTGACTCTCCCTGATACAGCTCCTACCTCTGGTCACTGGAGAAATTAGATTTGTGAGCTGTAGCTCACAAGTTGTGTTCACTACTCTCTTTGCCTTTATGTATATGTACACATGTGCATGCATTTTAAATTGTTATGTCCTGAAGTTTGTTAGAGGAAGAGAGATGATGAGGTTAAGACAGCCTGTTTTGTTCTTCTTCATCATCTGGCAAATCTAAGATGAATTACGTGGGGATTTGGTGCTGACATTGATGCTGTTCATTTTCTATGGATTTTATGTTTCTTTTCAGATACTTTTAGAGATGAATATGGACTGACATGTCTTGAAAGAATCAGAAGGATAGTCCACTGCTGAAGTTAAAGAGAAGGTCAAGGTTGCAGGACATTAGTTGTGCCTTATGCAACTGTATGTAGGTTCAAGCCTCTATCCATGTTTTTTACAGAACATCTGTGAAGCTAGAAAACTCTGTTCTGTGAACTTACAAAATATTTTGTGTTACCACTGTGGCTGATTAAGAATTCATCTCTGCGTGCTTCTACTGGTGCCTGGTAGGAGGATACTGTCTGGAGATATTAATGGCATTTGTGGAAAAGAACGAAAGTGGCCTCCAGTCATTTTAGAATCCAAGCAATTCACTCTAGACATTTTTCTTCTAGTTTCAGTGCATCTTTTTAAAATTTTGTTTTTTATCTTAGTTTCAGGTTTTAGTTAGTGACTTCGTAGGTGAGGAAGGCAAATGAGTTACCAGACCTGGAAGAGATGATGGTGATAAAGTCAAGATACTGAGAATAAGTCAGCAAATAATCAACAGAAGTATATGTTTAAACCACGCACTATCAGCTCTCTGTAACTGGGAGAGGAACAGGAATACTTCAAGTAATGGGAAAATGTGGAGCATACAGAGGCAGAGTTGCAGGACAGTTTTGCATGGAGCTACCTTGGGTTCAGTGGGGTTTGTAGACATTATCTCACTGCTAGCTGTTACTATCTCATGGTGGCTTGTGTCAGTGTGTTGTGTGAAGACCAAAAATCAGTCTTAGTTGAGCTGGTAGGCTGTGTGTCCTCATATAGCTCTTTTTGTTTGTTTTGTTTTGTTTTGTAGGGACCTAATTAGATTATATACTTGCTGGGGTATCAAAGTGCTCCTGATTCAACCTGTCCCTGAGAGCTGCATTCTCAAAGTACTACGTCCAGTCTCTTACACATGTCAGTGTAGGGAGTCTCATGATGTGGTTACCAAATGAATGCCAACAGAGTCAAAGTTTAGGAATAGAAAGAAAGCATGTAATTGTTGAGAGTCCTTAAAAGCAACTAAAAAAGTAAATTTAAAAGGTGTTTGTGTTCATGCACTATATTCTAACAGTGCTTTTTGAGAAGCTGCAGAGCTTGTGTTCTCTCTGTCTTAATAATTTTTCTCCTTCTCAGCCCATTATGACCCAACTTTACTGACTGGGAGGTAATGAAATTTCGTATGGATGACTTATGTCAAAACAATTTCATTACCTTTTATGATTAGGTCTTAGAAAAAGAACCTTTGGGGTCAGTAAGCTTTTAACACATTTCACAGGGTGTTCTTATGTATAAGCTGGAAAAATGATGGTTAAGTGAAAGTGTGGGTGAGGGATTAGATGAATGACAAGCAGATAATATTTGGAAAATACTTAAAGAACATGTCTTTACATTCTGACAGGAAATGAGAGCACAGTTCTGCTTGATTAACTCTTGAGTTCTGTGCTGTTATTTATATTTATAATACTGTGAAACATAGAATAACAGTATACTTGCCGAGCTTACTCTTACAATGAAGCTACAAAAACTGCAGTTATACTGGAGAGCAGAATTTGATTGTGAAGAAGTGGCAGAGTGCTCTGAACAATTAAGGTGAAGGAAGTAGTTAAGTTGCTACAAGAAGGCAGAAAGAATGACAGCATCAAAGAAATAAGTTGACAGGATATTGACAGGATACTCTAGGTCATGTGGCCCAGCCTCATTGTTGAAGCAGAATAATCACTAACATTTGATCTGTTAACTTTGCTTTATCTTGACCAGTCTTAAAGAACTCAAAGAATAAGATTGTGTAACCCCTTCAAGTACGTTGTCCTACTGTCACATTTGCCTCCATGTGTTGTTTTTCTTTTTCCTGATACCCATCGTGAATGTCTGAAACTGAATTTCACATCCATTGCCAATATCCTGGGTTTCCTGGCACTACAAAAAGCTTTGTTTCTCTATCTTTGCAGCTGCATTTGAAGGTAGATGTAGGCTGCTGTGAAATTGTTCCTTTGTCTCCTCTTCATGTATCTAAATAAAACAAGTGCCTTCATCTCCCTCCTAAGGATGATTTGCTGCAGGCTTCAATCATTTTGTCAGATTTTTGAACCCTTGCTCTTGGCTGGTGAATTTGTGCTGCCTACAGATTGCCTCGTTGTTCTGCCAGTGTTTGGAGGTGCACTCCGTATTTCCAAGGTTTGAAGTGAGGCTGACCAGCCTACAATTCTGTAAATTTTTTACTTCTAATCAATTTGAAACACAGGCACAACTTTAACCTTTTTTTCCAGTCATTGCGAATATCTCCGAATCGCTGTTGAGTTTTGTATAGGTGAGAGAAGCTTCACAATTGCATTGACCATCTCTTTCATCACACTTATGTCGGTCCCATCCATCCCCATAGGCAGGTAACTGCTGAGTGCCCTAATTCTTCCCAAATCTTCCACAACCCTTGGAGATCTTGGGGAAGGTTTCATGTTTTTACTGTCTGTCACTAGACTGGTTTTCTTTCCATCATTGGACGAATATGTTCAGAATTTCATTTTGCAATTAATGCACCTGTGGAAATTCTTAACTTTTTTTTGTCATTTCCCAGCTTTATGTTGAGCTCCAGCTGGGCTTCAGCTTTCCTGGTTTTGTATCTGTGCATCAAAACTATGCTTTTATATTTCCCACTCATTGTCAAGCTTTGTTTCCTGTTCATGTATGCTCCTTTCTTACATGTTCATTGAAAAACTACTTGCTCGGTCAGCTGGACCTCCTGATGAAATTCCTTATCTTCCTGTGTAGTACGGTGGCCTGTTCTAAGCTAGCACTATTTTAAAAATCAGCATGAATAACCCCTCCCTTTCTCTTTGTGCTCCTTCCCAGGTAATTGTACAGGATTGTATTAAGTACAAAAACTTCCTGTACAGTAGTTTCTTGTCTGTTAATCCTTGAAAATGCAGCACCCATTGGTTTTTAATAAAGCATATGTGAATGAAAGAATGGCCGAGAGTAGCTGAGAAATACCTGAATTTCTTACTAATACCACGATTTTCATAAGTAGAGACTAATTGAAAAGAGGCTTTATAAGCAAGTCTGTTAAACATTTTAACAAAGGAAAAAAAAAGAATACTTTCCTAGTTTTAAATGATTTGTTGTGGGTTTTTTTGGTATGTTTAATATGATGAGTGTGTATATTTCATGTAAATAGAGTAAAACTATTATTCTTGTTCCTGTACGATTCTCTTGCAGTTGTCATTACTTTAGCCATAAAAATCGGTCTAAACTTGAAATGAATAGTCTGTTCAAAAAAGAACAAGAAAGAGTTTTAAAGTGGATTTTTTCTTTAAAAATTTATTTTGCAGCCTTTTTTTCTACAGGAAAGAACCAATGTTTCTCAAGAAGTGTAATACCTATACGTTCCATAGGAAACAGGTCAATGTAGCATGGAGTCCATTTAAATTCACTGAAAGCAGATCACTAGTTGCAGGCGTTGACTTTAACATCTTTTTGGATCTTACAGGCCATTTTTCATAACTTACTGTCTTCTTGTGGTCTTTATCCACTTTATAGGGAGTATCAAAGGTAGGACACTAAATTAGTGCGAAGTGACAGCAGTGTTACACAGTGTGGCTGTTTCTGCCTACCTGTTGTTACCAACACTTTAAATTTTTTTCATGAGTGTAGATGAACTAATAGTAGCAAAAGCAGGAAACCTCATCAAATATGTCAGAACCATCTGTCGTAGCTGTTGCTCCTTAAGTCACATGTTCTTTTGGTGTAACCACTCTTCTGCTTTGTTTTGACGAGTCCAGCCTATAGAATAAAATTCCATATGCTTCTCATATTAGATTGAGGAAAAGTAGAGAGTTTCCTTGGTTGAAACTTGATAGATACATGCACACTGAGGGCAATTTCTGTATTGACCCAGCCAAGGTGCTGCAGCCCCTGTTCAGGAGGCCATTAATGAACTTTTACCCATTCATCTGAGGAAATCCTCTTTGACTTTGAATGGTCTTAAAGATGCTTCTAAAAGTGAACATATGTTGAAGTGTTTTGGGGTGTGATGATACTCTCATTATACAGAATTAGAATATGTAATCTTTTCATAAGAGTAGGAGCTTTCTCTGGTATGTGCTGTCAAAAGTTCTCCAGTACTGCACAGTATTTTGTGAGCTGGCAAGCAAAAATTATATTAAAGTGAAATAATGCAAAGTAACACTTCAATAACTCTGGGATTAAAAAAAAAAAAAAAAAAATCCTGTGGATTTTGGTACCCACATCAGAAAATCCAAACGTTGTTCAGTTTGTCAGTCCCAAGGAGGAGTCCAAAGACTAGTCTGTAAGCTAACTGGCTGCTAGGCAGGGATGAATTTCCAGTGTGTGTTTTATGCAGTGTTATCAGTGTATGTAATCAGTACTAAAAGTCCTCTCCCCCTTGCAGTCCCCATCCTGAGGATAGGAGAGCATTAGGCTCCAGGTGTGTAATGGATGGTGACAGTTTGACAGCACTAAATAGGGCATGTGGGAATTAAAACGAAAATGATGGTTTTCAGGTGTGCAAAACGTTCAACCAACAGGAGAATATAATTAACATTATTTTCCTGTGGTTTCCCTGTGTAATTTCAAAAGGGCTTCTGTAGGCCCAGTCGTCTTATTCTTTACTGTCCACTGGCTTTATAAAAATTCTATAAAGAGTGATTGTTCTTTGTAAAATACCTTGCAAACTCTTTAACAAAATAAATAAAAGACGTTCCCAGTCAATGTTAATACTGTCATTATGGCATTATGTTACACACTACTGAACTTTCATTGGAATGCATCCCAGGTCTGCAAATGCTTAAGCATGTGCTCTGTTTTGTGGGTGTGCACATCCTGAGCGCATCAGAGGGATGGCAGTCTGTAGGGGAAATCTTGTGCTGAAGTCTTCATAATTTGGTTGTGCTAAATGCTAGAATTGAAAACTGAATTCTTTGTATGAAAATTAGGGTTCTTTATCTGCGTTTTCCCTTTCAGGTTCCTTTGTGCTATTTTGATGTAACGCAATAGCCAAGATGCTGAATTTCTCTGCAGATGCGTGGATCAAGTTGCATGAGATCTGGCACTTGGAGACAGTGCTGTAGAAACTAACGGTTTTTAAGCTTTTTCGTGCCTTGAATTTGATCTGTTTTATTAACTTTTTTTAGCATGAAACATCTCTGACCCGCCCTCGAAATTCATAATACAAGGAAATGCTTTGCAAGTGGGAAGTTTAGTGATTGATCAAACTTTATGGGTTCCTTGGTATTCTGTGCAGTAATATCATTAATTCTGATTACACTACACGGTAATGCATGTGAAGTAGGTAATTTGGTGAGCCTCCACTGAACATAAATATGGATCACCTACTGCAATTAATTACTGTTAGATGAAGTAAATGATTTGATTCTGAGCTTTATTTCTTAATACTCATTTGTTCTTGCTTCTCATTGTTTTGACTTGGTTTTAATAGAATTGGAGCAAGAGATTTTAGATTTGTTGCTACAGAAGGAATAATGTTTCCAGGCCAAAATACAATGAGGAGAGACAGAAAAGAATTGGAAAAAATTGTTTTCGCTATTTATTTACCAGACACCTGATGGATTGTTTTCATAGCATAACAATAATATTTTTTCATCATCAGAGGAATATGCAAGACCTGCTCGGTTCTTCGGATGAAGTAAAGGTTGCGTATGTGATGTATATGAATATTATATATATGCATACATAAGTGTGTATGCATAAATATGTAGTACTCAAAAAGGGCAGTACTTACTACACAGAACTGCACCAAGAACATTTGGAAATGCAAATTTTGGTTTTGTGGTAGTTTTATGGAAATGTATTAAGGCCTCTTCTGACATCTGATTTGTTTCTCTTTCAGTTGTTCTTCAGGTGTGCAGCTTAGTCCTCTACCCAATCAAGTTCATCGAAACAGTCAGCTTGAAAATATACCATGAGTTCAACTGGGGCTATGGCCTGGCTTGGGGTGCAACTATATTTTCATTTGGGGGTGCCATTCTTTATTGTCTGAACCCTAAGAACTATGAAGACTATTACTAGAATCATTTAATGAAAAGAAAAATACCAGAAGGATTACCCCCATCTTTTCTAACTCACTGTTTTTTTAGAACACTCGTGGAGCACCAGTCTGCTCTGTTGATAAAATAGCCTTTGCCTTTTGGGTGTGAACACTGTAACCAGCTTTTACAACCATTTAGAAGAACTGCAAACACTAGGATTGTTGATCTTACGTAGGCAGATGCTGCAAGCTGCTGATACATAAGCTTTGTTTTTCCTGACAACAAGCAAAGGATCTACATGACAGCGATCATTGTGAGAAATTTAGTTGGAATGTGAATGCAAGGCCAGCATCTGCTTTTGCCTTCAGGGGAGCAGCTGGTGTAGGCTCCATTTAGAAGTTTCCCTGTATCATAGAGGATTCAAATGTCTGATAAGCAGGCAATGGCATCTTGTACAATAGGCTGTGTTGGCCTCTTGTTACTTGCTCAGAAAAGCTCTTAAGGAATTAGTTGCGAGTGACTGTGTCCAGGGCAGTGAATGTAACTGGTTAATGGCTTGTCTAATATCTGCATTCAGCAGTCTTCTGGGAGAAGTAAAACAGCTACACAGAGAGGATTTCATGAATCGACATCACCATGCCAGCTGTAGCAGATTGTTGAAGGAAGTCCAAACCCAGAGACATGTGCTTCTGACTGTGTGGTTGGAAGTTGTCTCAATTCTTGAGTATTTTGTTGAGGGGGGGAGAGCGGGGGTGGAGATAGGGGGGAGAACAAAAAGAGCTTATATGTCCCTAAGGCATCTGAAATGCATGAATGAATTGCAGTTTTCCTAAGGACTCATTTAACTTCTGAGCAGCATTATGAAAAAATGCATATGGAACAAGTTTGATTATATTTTTGGAAGGTATTAGTATAAGCAAGTATATATAATACATATATAAATTCAGAGGAAGAAAGAGAATTATCTTTAAATTGTAAGAGGAGCTGTGGTGCAGTGGTTAAAATACTAACGTTGTACACATTCTTTGGGGTCTTAGACCAGTACCCACAGTCATGATTGGTGTTACAAAATAAACCTAAAATGATTTGTTTTCTGTATATGCCCTTGTACAGACTCTGTTATGGGAAATGCATAAAAGTTCACTTCTACTAAGGTAGAAGTGGATGAAATAACTACTTTCTATTTCACATGTAATTCCGTACTTAATAAAAATTGTGGAAAAAAAAAAAAAAAAAGTTACAAGGAAGAAAAACTACCATATGAAAAAATAAAATCTAGTTAGATTGCAAGTGTTTCTGATAATCAAGAATATAGCCAAGGCCCAATCACATCCATATTACAGTATTAGCACTGCAGGAGCTGATCTCGTGTTTTTAAAGACTGGGTTTGTAATGGACTGGCTGATGATTGTGTATCTAATTACTCCTTGCTTGGTATGCTTCCCACTTAAACACCCCCAGACTGTACCCACCAAATGGAACCCAAGTTAAAGTAGAGAGAACTTCTATGTGAATTTAATCCGCATCACTTTTATTTTTGTTTACAATTTCCTTCTTTTCGTATTTTCGAATTTAATTATGAACATATTTTTATACAATTCTAATCTGTAGAAATGACTATTTTTTAATGGAGAAATTTAAAGTATATTCTATGTGGGCCTCTGCACAAGCAGATATGCTGCTGTTGCTTGTCCACCTCTGCACAAATGGTTTTGCTGGTTCCAGGGAAAAGGCTGCCGATTGCCTTGATGTTAAGAATGCGTTTGCAGTGTTGATGTTTGTGCCACAGTGCCCAGAGAGCAGAGGATCTGTAGGGACCGTGCTACCCCAGGACTGCCTCTCAGAAGCTGTTCTCAAACTGCTGCTGCCGTGTGGAGGTGATTTTTAAGATGTGGTGCCTCTTGGGAGTTAAGTCTTTACTATCACAGCAGAATATTCTGTATCAGCACTCCTGAACCAGTGGTGATTAATTAGATTAGGCAGAGCAAAACGATAGCTGCATTTAGGAGGGATTGTATGGCAATGCCTAAGGAGAAAAGAACATGGGAGGGAAAAATATGTCCACTTATTTTGCAGGCACCAGAGAGCATTCATAACTCTGCTCTTCCTGAGGCTGACTTAAGGCAGATAATCAGTATACAGTAAACTCTATATCTTTCTGAACAGCTGCGTAGTTCTGCTGTTACTTAGCAGCACAGAAAGTATTGTAAATTGGCGTGGGAGTTAGGCTGACGTAGAGAAGCCCACTGTGAGAAGATCGCTGTACCTTTCTAGGAGAGCGGTGTTTTGGTGCCAGTGTAGCACAGTACTATGCCTATTCTGGCAGGAAGTTACTGTGCTGAACTCGTATCACATCTTCTAATTTATCAGATAGTGGGTTTTTTTTTAAATGTAGAATTTGAGTGAAATCAAGCGTCAGCCTTAAGGCACACACAGATTAATTGCTAGCACTCCTAAAGTCACACAGCTCTTAATTTGAATGATGTTCGGGCAAAAAACAAACAAACGAAAACCCTACAAACATGGATGCCTAATAACAAAGTTCTTCATTCGTATGTGAGTTGGAGAAGCAATTTTTCAGTCTCAGCACCTGATTTTCCTCCAGAGCCTAATGTTAGCTGTGAGGACGCACCTCTCAAACTCCTCAGGTCCGTTAGCAGTGTTCAGACTTAGGCACCTACCTTAATCAGCTTGGAAACCTCTTGTAAGTTTATGTTGCTACTTCAGTTTCTTCTTTTTTAGTAAATGCTGCTTTTCAGGGCTGAATGAAAAGTGACTACAATGTTTTTTTGTTCTAGACACAAAAACAAACACAAGAGCACATGTCTTTGTGTGTCTGTACAACAAATTTTTCCTTTTGAGTGTTATGCTTGTGTCATGCCATCATTATTTCAGTTGTTTGGCTTTATCTCACTGACAGGATTTTTTTTTTTTCCCCCACACAAATCCATTGTTTATCATCCAAATATATATGAATGAAGATATATAAATATATATATATAGCGGACTTGCAAGCAGGGCTAGTTATTTGTATTTTTTAGGCTTAAAGTATACCGTCCGGTGCTGACAAGTACCTAGCACCTCTTCTGGACTTCTTGCACAACTTCGGTTAGTTTTTGTAAATTTTAAAAACAAATATAGAGAGACCTATGTGTTTGAAATATAAATGATATATATGGATTAGCATGTACCTGTATATTATTAAACATGCAATGAACTGACTGGTAAGTGAAGTCTAATCTTATGGCTAGCAATGTAATTTATTCAGACTGTATTTTTGTACAGAGCAGTGCACACTAACCTATTGCCTCTGTGTCCTCTATAATGCCTAAAACTGTGCCTAGAAATTTAATTTGTCTTTAAGGGAAAAAAAAAAAGGACAACTAAATGCTTCATGTTGTTGATGGTATTGATTTTTTTTTTCTTCTGATTATGTTCTTTATTTATTTTTGGGAAGTGTATGGTATGTTTATTAAATGAATCCATCAAAATATGGTTCATTTTAAATGGTTATTGTTAACAGGGAAAGACACATTTATTTTTGTTATCAAAACTTAAGTTTGCAGTTTTAATATCATTTCTGCATTTCACACTTTTTGTAGCTTATATGAAGTTATATGTGAAAAAAGTAACTGAAATAAAAAAAAAAAAGTTACACTAATCGAAAGTGCCTGTTTTGTTCTAAGTGCAATACCTGTGCAGCTGAGGCTTACCTGGATTTTCTGTTGGACTCACGATCTGTCCTACTAAGTGGTCTTGTCAAAATCTATAGGGAGGGAGATGTCAGATTTTGCTTATGTCACCCCTCTACTTTCACAGGCTGTAGAAAAGTACAGGGAAGGCATCGGTGTCTCCCAGAGCCCTGTAATGCCTCTATAAACGCAATTATTGTAACATCAGGATAAAAACAAGTTGTTTTTAGTGTGATAAATAATAAGACAATGTGTTGAAGTTACAATCTATGCTCAGCACCTTGTTCCAATGGGGAAATTTATTATGTATAGGTCTGCTTTTCACATTCCAGTAACAATTATAATTTTCTGTTTTGATTCCAAAAGTTTTGCTACTTTTCACACTGAAAAAATAGATGCTGGTTTTGAACCACTGCAAAGATGGAAAAAGTGTGTTTTATGTACTAAAGATATGCCATGGTGTTATTTCTGCTGTTCAGAAAAATACTGTCATCCTTGCATCACTGGATTCCATTCATGTAAGCGGGCAGCAGTGGCAAGAAGGGCCAGTCAGCAGAAAGCAGTAGGAAAACTGCAGACAAAAGTCTGTGGCTTTGGTAGTGATTGACTACCTGCAGGAGGGTGGGGAGCACAAAGTGGAAATCAAGTAATGGCAAAGGAATTCAGAGCAGGGAGGGAGTGGGATGGGTGGCAAGGGGTGGAGCGTAGGGTTGTTTGAAGGTTCGTTTCCTTCTGAAATGCAAGTACAATAAGGGAGGAAATTGACAGGGAACATAACTGTGCAGCCACTGGAGAGTGAGAGCAGGCCAGAGGTGAAAGTGTATTTCTTAAAGTCTGCATTAAATGATCATTTTAGTGAGTGTGGCTTTAAGGCAACATTTTTTCAATGGTTTAACCAGTGCTTGGAGCCCAAACTCAAGGTTATCTACATGCCTACATGTTGATGAAAGATCAGAGAGGCACACTGATTTACCAGGGCAAGAAATGAAGTCCAAGGTGACGGTGCCTGATGCTAACGCTATCTCTCCGAATGCACTTAATGATAGGATTACTGAACTAGTGTGCCTTTGGTCTACTAAAGTCGTCCCAGCTGACTTGGCACTCTTAACCTGCATCTCGCCATATGTTTGGTATCTGACATAAAAGCAGACCTATGCTGTGCCACTGAACCAGATGAGGTGTGGCTGGATGTATGGCATGCTACATGCAAAAGAAAATTTGTGAAGAACGGTGTACAAGCCCAAGTTCATTCCTACTAAAATGCAACTTGAACATGAGTGAGCGATGCTGAAAAATCTATTGTGCAAACTGAGGCAAAGGCAGTGGAAGTGATGAAAATGCCCAGTAGGTGATGCTACACTCAGAAAACATATTCTTGATTTATGGATTTAAATAAACGTAAAACTCTTTGGAACACTGCAAAAATCTTATTTTAAGTTGTTGGTTTTGGTGTTTGCCTATGGGTTGTATGCCTTATTTATTTCTGTGCCTTTAAGGAGTACTTCCCAAGGAGATGTTTGTGCCTTAGAAGTGTGGGAGTGATGGGATTTTGGAGATATGAAAGATTGTTCTACTGTCTTAATGACTTCCTGGCAGTCTTGATGAAAAGTACTTGTAACTTTTCAAACACAGTAGCTTCAAAGAGGGCTTTGAATCATTCAAGTATCCAAAAAAGCATGTGTATGGAATCTGATATGACAAGCATTGCATCCTACAGGAGAGCTAAGTTTCACGATTTTCTATTGTACAGTTAATACTTTCATCATGATGCATTTACCTTGATGGAAGCAGCATATCCTGAGACAGATGAAGGATGATTTTGCATTTCAAGAGTGGGTTTGATTCCTGACTGCACTGCTCATGCAGATGCTGCATGATTGCTCCACAGCCTGCCCCAGAGAGAGCATAAACATTCAGCACGTTTCAGTTGAAGATGCTGAAGAGTGATATGGCTGAAACACATTACGTATGAATATTGGAATCTTGAATCTACAAGACAGAAGAACTGTTTTGTGTGTGTGAGCATGGTTACTGTAGTGGTACCTACCATATGTGTTATGTCACACTGAACAGGCTGTATAGCAGGGCAGCACCCAGTTTACATTGTACTTTGAATGAGAGCTAATCCTTTCTTGCATGAAAGGGAGAGAGGGAGCCCACTGTCCCACTTCAGGATGAGAGAAACCCTGGAGAAGGAAATGCCCTTCCTGTCTGCAGAAGAAACAGACCCAGAGCTAAGTTTCAAGGGTGAAAAATGTGACAAGGCTCCCAAAAGATCTGCTCAATTACTGCAGGCTCCCTGAGAGGTGTCAGCCTTCATAGCATGTTTGGAGGTGCTTTTGACCACCATGCTATCTTCTGAGCACCTCTGTGTTGTGCTGTGGCAATGAGGGATATGTGATTAGTGGGCATGGTGGTGATGTGTTGGTGGTTGGACTAGGTGACCTTAGTGGACTTTTCCAAGGTTTATAATCCTATGGTAACTAAAACCCTGTCCTGAAGAGGGTAAAATGAAATTTAATCTGTGTGGGGCACACTGGGATTTGGGGTGGTCCTTAGTCATGCCACAGTACAGTATTAAATGCCAAAGTGGCTTCATCTCTTGGTGAATATGAAACTCTATAACTAAAATATAACAATGCAGCAAGGTACAAAAGAATTTCTGCGGTAGCACAGAAGTCTTGGTATATAACAGTGATGAGTGGATTCATAAATAAGAAGAGTGACTCAGAGCTTCTGTGGCTCTAAATACTCACCTTCAGCTGCAAGTTTCTGTTATAAGAGCTATCTCGGGAGATGAAACCAATCATTATCTTAATTCCTTTAATTGAGAACAAGTATTGTTTGGCTTTTTACTAGCATTTTTACAATATTAGCTTTATTTAAAGTACTCAAATGTATTCAGGTTATAAAGCTTTAACTTTTTTGAATAATTTCTTCTGAGCCACTTGGAAGGTAAGAGAATAGGAAAGCAATGATGACCATTACACTTAGCTTGGAATAATAGGACTAGGGGTGATTTTTTTCAGCAGATAGCTCAGAAATGAAAATGTGTGAGAAAATGTGAATGAAGAGCAACTGAAAAATATGCTCCTTATTTCCTACTCAGACTTTTTTATATTATCCATTCCCATTTATTCTCTTTAATCCACAAGAAAAGAAACATTTATTTCAGGATCTGTGGTTACCATCTTTTGAAATAAGAAGTATGCCTGCTGTAAAAATGTATAAAACTGGTTAGACTAGTATGAAGAATTTCTAATGGAAATGTTTAGAATCCCTAATTTCCAAGGACTAATTGGAAACAACTAACAGGACTGCATCAATAAAATTTGCTGGAGGGGAAGCTAGAGGGGATTCGTGTAACAAATTAAGTCCTATATGGAGAAAATTATTTTCACTGTGAAACATTTGAGAAGCTTTGCAGCTGTTGGATTAAAAGAAAAACTACTTAATAATTCTGATTTTTTGAACGTGTTTTTACACAGAAGATCATGCAGGCTGTTTTACAGCAATTTAGCAGAGGAGCAGGCAAAGCTGTTCTGAGACGCTGAAGTGTGAACAGATTGAGCTCCATTTGTTTGAAAGCAACTTTTACCTGACTGAAGTGCTATGCTATTATACCTTTACCAAACACCTTGTAATTCTCACACACTTCTTTTTATGGCTGCTTTTAAAGCCATGAGTGTGACAACATGGGGCTTAGGACTCAGGCCTATTGTAAAACAGCCTATTCTCTTGGGAACTGTGCAAATCAAGACTGCCCTCAGCTCAAGTCTTTATCTGGGAAAGTGCCCTCTATTAATTGGGTTTGATGCTATTTGCAGCTTGCAATTCTTGATTCTATTGACGAAAGCTAACCCCTTCAAGATTTTGACTGCTCTGTGGCTATACAAAAGATGGCTTTTCAGCAGATATGGGAAAAGCGACTGGGCAGAATTCTCCATGCAGTTACACTCAAATATGTGTGTGTTTGTGGGCTCTCCGTGTCAGGGAGGTGTTTAGTCCATCACTGCTGCTGCCACAGGACTTTGTCCAACTGTTCTCACACTGTCAAAACACCTAGAAAGTAATGAATTTCTGATTTCTCCCTATGATGCTTCTATCCAGATTTATGTGCATGAAATGTGAGTAGGCAAAGCTGTAACAAACCTTGGTGGCAGCTGAGCAAGTCCCAGTGTCTTTACAAAAAAATGTTGAAATTGGTGAGTGGGCAGCTCTTTGGTGTGTGTGTGTGTGCGAGTGGGTGTCATTCAACAGTATGCAGAGGTCATTCAGGATGCTATTCACACTATTAGAGCTAATAGCAGAGAAACTAGATGATCATCTTAGAAACAAGAACACAAGAAAAAATTAGAACCTTCAAAGAAAAAAAAAGGATAAAATCAAGCATGAAAAATTAATTGTTCATAGAGTACACATCCTTTCTCAAATTTCTCTTTTCACGAGGAAGTTTCCTTGCTCATAATGAAAAATTAAACACTTGTGCTGCTTTAAAAGCCTTATTTTCTGGGAGACTTGAATAGCTACAGGTTAATTATTTGCATACAATGGAGTTCTTCAAACTTCTGATTCAATTTTGCCAGTTTCTAGCAGATGAAGCTCCTGAGAATAGCTGCATTAATTCTTTTAAAGGTCTCATTTTTATTATTGCAGCAAAAGTTTACAAAAAAAGTCAGATCAGCAGCCTCTGCTTCCCTATGTAGTCATGGATCTGCGGAATTCAAAGCACGGTTTCTAGAAGCTGCTAATTGCCCGTCAATCATCTGGCACACTAGCAGCTCACACATTTTTGCTATGGACCTAGCAGATTAATAGTATAACCCAAACAAAGGAACAAAGCCTAAACTGTTCAGTCGGGAAGGGTTATGTGTGGTCTTTTCAGGCCAAGATTAACAGAGAAACAGAAAAATAGTGTTCTTTGTAAAACTAAAGCTGCAGTGACCTTAACTCTGGCAAATAGACTGAATGAGTTCAGCACTATTTGCCAGAAAAACCTGAAACAGCAAGAGCTTTAAAAATAACACATACACACACACACAAAAAAAAACCAAGCCAAAAAAAAAAAACAAAACAAAACAAAAAAAGCAAACAAACAAAAAAGAAAAGCGCACTTATAGTGAAAAATCTTACCAAGCAAACACTGTGAAATTAAAATTAATTTGTTCTTGCTTTTAGCAGTCGGCAGTATGGCTAACGTGATTCACAGAACACTGTTGGAGACTGCTGACCATTATGCTGCAGTCCAATGCTGAATGTGTTTTTGTATCTGTGTAAGTCTATTCTCAATATTGCACTGTTTAAAAAGAAGTGTTTAAATTTTCTTCTGACATCTTTGGGTCTTGTATTCTTGGATTGAGAGCTATCAAAACAAGGATAGGGCAGTTTCTGAAGTCAATATTTCTGTAGTTTCTTGTGTGTTCATCACAGCTGAGAATTCCAATCCAGATTAGGACTCTGGTATGTTAGCACTGAGCCAGCAGCAAAACAGAGCCCCTTGAAATTTCCATTCTCTTTGTAGAGTGTAGTTTCCAGTAAAGGCTTCATAATTAATACTGCAGTGAGATATGCTCTCTAAGTAGAACAGTGTTGGATGAAGAAGAAAGGATTTGCGTCTGGATTAATGCTTCAAGGAGTACTTTAGCAACCTGTATAGACATTTACTTGGTATTAATTAGTTAGAATCCAGAGAGAAAATTGCTTGCAGACCAAAGGAAAAATATATTCATATATAAAATGGGCATCTTGACTTCCTCAATTTTTTCTAGACAGGTTTCTTCCAAGGATGTGATGCACTTCTTCCTTTTACTTCCCTCTGGCTTCTTGTTTCTAGTTACCATAGCCATGTCCACAATTTCATTACTGTAATACAATATTTTGTATCAAGGACTGTGTGATAATTTGAGCCTCTGACATGACCCATGACAAAATATGAGTATGGAGAGTGTTCTTTCTCAAATTAGGTCTTTTCAGCAGTGAGGCAGCAGCAATAAATAACTTGTACCAGCTTCGGTGCTGCAGTCAATGTCATCACAACCTGTTTCTTCAGTCATTCACAACCTGCAAGCACTTACTGAAAAGAGCACCTTGCTGCTGCTGCCACTCCCAAATAATATCTGTTCTTAAGGTCAGCCTTGGAAAATGTCAAAAGGCACAAATCAGGGAGCCTGAAGCAAGAATGAGTTATTCTGATACAGTTTGAATTCTTAACAGGTCCAGGAGGCTTCCCCAATATTTTCTGCAGCAGCTTTGAGTCAACCTTTCTTGTTTGTCCTTTTTTTTCAGTACGTAATATCATGATCAACTCAAATCTTCATTTGCTTCCAAAACATCAATTCCCTTCAAGCAGTGGTCATATGTTCAGGGGAGGCTTTATTGCTCTCTACAACTACCTGAAAAGAGTTTGTAGTGAGGTGGGTGTGTCCTTCTGTCTAACCAGCAATGGAATGAGAGGTAATGGACTCATGTTGTGCCAGGGGGGTGGAGGGAGTTGGGTTTGGTATTAGGAAACATTTATTCTCAAAAAGAGCAGTGGCACAGGCTGCCCAGCGAAGTGGTGGAGTCACCATCCCTGGAGGCGTTCAAGAGCCATGTGGATGTGGCACTGAGAGACACAGGCAGTGGGCATGGTGATGGGTTGCTGGTTGGACTAGGTGTTCTTAAAGGTCTTTTCCAACACTAATGATTCTATGATTATATGGTTCTATAATTTTAGCACCCACGCCACTTTGGATTTGAGATGTCACAGCAACTTTAATCTCAGCACAAAACCCACAGCCATCAGCTTTCAGCAGGTTTCCTACTTAAAACACATAAAGGTATCAAGTCAGCATGAAACCAGATCCTCCATGTTGCAAAGATTTGAGCTTAGTCACATTCAAGTGGAATTGGGATACAGAGCAGCAGCTGAGTAAGGAGTCCGGTGTTTTGCATGCGATTCCTTCGAGAGAACTCTCATCACCTCAAGGAAGGGAGAGTGGTGAGTTTGCAAGATGTCTATAAAAAAATTCAGCTTGTGGCAGGAATGAATGTGTTGACCACATGTTTGTTCATATCTGTCTTAACTAATCAGTCTACAGGCTACAGCACACCTTGTGAAAGTTTCAAATGCTTCATATGGAAAACTATAATTTTCTATATAATTTTTTTTTTTACTAATACCCACAGTCTGGAGAGAGGATGAATATGTGAGAGCTAGTTTGTCTTTCAAAATAATTCTTGTGACTGGATGTTGGTCTGTAAAGATAGCCATCCTGAATGTTTACTTTTGAAATTTAAATATAATTTAAACAACTTATGTGGGTCGTTTTCATGACATTTTCATTCTTTGATTGAAACAGCACATAATTCATAAAAGAGATTTCTGAAACGAACTAAGATTGGATTCAAGCTATGTTTTCTGTTAATATTATGTAATATTCATTTGAAAATTCCCATTGCTACAGATATTCAATTCAGTAAACTCATTCATTGGCCTATAAACTGCTGATGAGTTTTAAGGCATTCACCTTCGTATGCCCTTTCCCATCCTTCTTTGGTGAAGACTGCAAATAGCACTATTTTATCTTGTAGTCATAAAAGCACAAGGAATTTTCAACCAGGAATCAAAGCCAGGAATGGCAGTCAAAGAAACTTAAGTAAGGGCATGTAGTAAAGACAGGTAGAAGAATATTTCAGACTTTAGAAAATCAATTGAGAAGTAATGAACATTGATGTACATATAAAACTTGCAGAAAGTCTCATTTATTCATTGCAAGCTTCAATAAAGGGCATCCCATTTTTCTGCTACAGAGTTGGAGCAGGACGGATTACACTACATAGTGAATATTTTCTTTGGTGTCTTATTGATCTGAAGAGGAAATACAGGTTGTACTGTAGAGTATGAACTGGATTGAAAGCCACTAAAGTCAGTGGGAAGATTTCTTTTGACTTCAGGGGTTTTAGAGCAGCTTCCATCTGTGAAGCATAGGTTGCATGGTCAATGTAAATTGATTACAATCGTGGGCCAAAGGAAAGAATATTATTTGTCTGCTCCAAATGATCTGTAGCTGCTTCTTAGCATTTTCTTTTGTGAACTTTGTTGCAGGAAAGAAAACTATCTGTAACAAATCATCTGAGATAAGAAGGTCGACATTCTTGCATGCAACCTCCATCCTTGATATCAGTAGGGCAAGCAACCCTGAAGCTGCTGTAAGCTAAAATGCTAATCTGAACTGAACCCAGTGTATTTTGCTTTGAAGTAGCAGCGTTCAGTTGAAAAAAGCAAACAAACAAACAAACAAAACCAGCCATCCTCCTCAGAAGACCAAGCACCAGATGCCAGGAAGGAGATATGAAACATCAGAAGGGTTATCCTTTGTCCTTACAACCAAGTCAAGCTGCATCTCCACCAAATAATGTTTTCCTCTTCTCAGTCTCGTGAGGTGTTTGAAGAATATAATTGTAATTCTAAAACTGGAAAAAAAAAGATGGAGAATAGGCACCATCCATTTCAAAGTATACACAATGGCAAATGGATGCTGACAATGAAGATGAGCATTTATAGTATTTGTGCTGTATATCTTTTGGTTCCATTGACAATTTAAAGTAGATTTTTTTTTTTTTTAAAGAGAAAATACAAAGTAGATAATGCTTGGAGTGCAACTAAACTTTCCTTCCAGTGCCTCTGGCATTATCTCAAATCAAAATTGCAAATTCTTCTTAGCAATACAAGCACAAGGACCATGAGGCAGCTCTTTTCCTCTTTCTCCTTTTTTCTTTCTATTTCAAGATACCATAGATTTGTATGCTAGAGTAGAGGGACTGTACTTGGAGGAATACAAAAAATGGCACTGGAGCTAGGTCCTATATAGTACAATTTCATCTGAAATATCAGAAAGATATGAAAGATATGTTGTGTGCTAGTGACAAATCTCAAAATATCAATATTTCACAAAGACTTTTTGTTCTCTGATTTTGATAGCTGCAATTTGCCTTTAGTTACTCGTGATGGAACAGTAGAATATGTTAATTAAAGGTATCTATATGCATAGTTTAAAAAAAAAAAAAACACCTTCAGACGAGCATTCAAAATAGCTCACTATGCTATTTAGTCTTTGCTGAGAACTGATGAGTCCTGCTGAGCTTTGTTTCAATTTTCATCTGTCAGAAATAATGCATAATTTGTTTTAAGAAACATGCTTTTCCTGGAGGAAGTGATGTGATGAACGTGGAGTTCATCAACTAGTACTTCTTATCCTGTCTAGCTCAGTAGAAGCCAGAAATGTGCTTCTGGGATAAACAGAATTCTGAATGGTATTGTAATGTTTGCTTAATGTCATGGAGCGACCAGAGGAAGGTTTGGACTACTGTGGAGAAAAGGATGCTTTTGGCAAGTCAAATAACTACATTTCAGGACTAGTTTTGAGAGGGACTGTGGGTGGTTCTGGTAAAGCTTTTCAAAGGACAATATTCTCTATTCCAGTATTGTTACTATTTCTCTTGACAGGACTTCTAAGAAATCAGAAATGTGATCAGATATATACAAAAGAGTACATTTTATTAATTTCCTTCTAAACAGAAACCCTCTAGCTCTGTTGGCTTGTACCTTTCTTCCAGCACACTGCCATCGGTTGTGCTGATGTAGAGCTGAGCTATTGGTGTATAAAATGCTGGACGACGCCTTCAGGTTCAAATATAAGTACTTGCAAACAGTATAAAAACAATTACTGTAATTGCTAAGTGCAACAACTACAGTCTGGCCCTAATTTTACTTTTTCATTAATGTCCCTCACCAGTGTCAAAGAGTAGAGATCCTTTTACATTTAGTATCAGGAAAATCATTGTTAAAAGTTTTTGAGCATTTTATCATGCCATAAATCTCATCTTTGCAAGTGCGCCTACTTTTAAAATTTCCCAAAACTACAGCACACAACAGATTATTGTGTTGCAAATCTTGAAACAAGCCAAATCTTACTTCTGTTCAAGATGTAGTTTATTTTAAATTCCGGAGTAGAAGTAATCTACTATGGTTTAGCTACTTTCTGGTTACAGATCCAATAGTTACACTCAAGAAGTTGGAAAGATTATATTTGTCACCAGACATTGTGAGTATTTATAGCAAAATCAAACACCAAGATGATTGCTGGGGTGGCTACTTGGTCTTTAGAACAAAATCACATTCTCCCCAAAACTTGTGCATTTTCTCAGCATACAGCAGTCACAGCTCTTAGACAACGGGGACACTTGATAGCAATCCATACAGTCACATGCTGGAAATGGGATTAAATAGACTGGGTAAAACATTAATTTCCAGGAATTCGCTACTTCATTACTATCGCAAACCACTGCAAGATCATCAGGTATGACGAAGAATAAGAAAAAAGTTGTCTTCTGTATTTTACATTCAGCAGCAGCACAGTGCATTTATCTACAGTAAATTGCTTGTGCATCTGCTTTCTTCCCAAGGCTTCAATGCATACTAATTATTTTCTCATGTATATTAACTAGGATTTTATAGCTTTTGCTGCTTTGTGCACTGTTTCATATCTTTATCCCATAGGTCTTCTGCTATCTTGCTTGCTTAGAGCTGAAAATATTTTTACAGAAGTCTGGAGCAAATTCCTATTTGTACATGGGCAGAATCTTATATTAAGTTTAATGCTGAACAGTACAGAAAACAAAGTATTTAGACTAGTCTTAAATTTATACCTCTAAGGTCCTCCAGTACAACTGTCCACCTATCACCAGTATTTCCCACTAAACCATGTCCCTCAGTACATCTAAACATTTCTTGAACACTTCCAGGATCAGTGACTCCACTACATCCCTGGTCAGCCCGTTCCAACACTACACCACTCTTGGAGAAGAAATATTTCCTGACATCTAACCTGAATCTTTCCTGGGACAACTTGAGGCCATTTCCTCTAGTCATATTGTTAGTTACATGGGAGAAGAAGCCAACTCCCACCTCCCCATAACCTCCCTTCAGGTAGTTTTAGAGAGTGATAAGGTCATTCCTGAGCATCCTTTTCTCCAGAGTAAGCAATCTCAGCACCCTCAGCCGCTCCCCATAAGACTTGTGCTCCAGACCCCTCACAGTTTCACTGCCCTTTTCTGGACATGTTCCAGGGCCTCAAATTCTTTCTTGTACTGAGGGGCCCAAGACCAAACGCAGTACTCAAGATGTGGCCTCACTAGGGCTGAGTACAGAGAGATGCTCACTTCCCTGCTCCTTTTGGCAATACTGTTTCTGATGCAAGCCAGGATTCCATTGGCTTTCATCCACCTGAGCACACTGCTGGCTCATGTTTAACCAAGCATCAAACAGTGCTCCCAGGCCCACTCCTTCCATACAGTCTTCCACTCCCCATTTCATCACCACTGAAAATATCCTTTTCTATATTACTTTTTGGCCTAAATAAAATGTAATTCAGCATTGATATTAATGCTGCATCAGGTCATTACACCTTGCTCTGCTTCAGTAATTCACTCCATGGTCTACGGGTTGCCTTTATTAACAAGTCAGCCTGAGAACTAAGCCTGCTGAAGGAGAACTGCAAACAGGATTCCCCATCCCCTCCTAACTGTTCTGACATATTACCTAATTTTCACAAGCCCATAAAACTTTTAGATGAGAAGGACCTACCCATTTAACTTTGCAATACAGTCACGCCTTGCTGATTTAGAGCTTTCTCCCCACACACACATAATTTAAACAGATGCAGTGTTTAATTTATTGTGGGAATCTGAGGGTGGGGGCAATATATTCCAGGTAATGCACTCAAAAAATTTATCATTGCTAGTTAATAGCTGAAAGGTTATTGTATTAAATTTTAAAGAGTATTTTGCATTATCGTGTGCAGTGGAAGCGAGCTAGCCTTATGCATGGTGCTAAATATTCCTCTGGTTTGGTCCATCTCATCTTTTTGAAAGGTAGAATCAAAAAGCACAAGTTTTTTTTTAAAATAGTTACACTCAGTACCTGTCAGCTTTGAATGGTTGGTTGAATCAGCATATGAATGTTTAAATAGGGGCTGAACTTTGGAAATTGACTTTATAAAACGTGATAGGCAGAGATTCCACATTTGCAGTATCGTATGGCACTTCTTACACTTTGCTTATGCATTACTTTTATTCTCACCCTCCACTGTCTAACACTCTACCATGGGACTTGTTACACACTGTCACCTACAACCATCTGCCACCAAATTACTTTTAGGATAATTTGAGAGAGTTGTGGTTTTTTCAGAAGTACATACTAGAATTGCATCCTGATGTCTTTATCTTTGCTTTACCTTATAAAATTATGTCCACTTCCTAAAGTTCCAAGAAAAAGGGTTCTGGGACTATATGTGGAATTCTCAGGTCTCCTATGAAGTTCTTGTGGTATTCTGGGAGCATCTCTAAATATTTTCATGTTAGAGTCCCTCATTCTTACAATTTGTTATAGTCCTTCATGCATAATGCAGTGAGGAACCAGCAATGAAAAGGTAAACACCACATAATCAGGTAGTAAACTGAAGAGGATCTGATAATAATTCTAGTAGTTACTAATTCCTTGTAGTAACTACAAGGTTGGAGCTCCCTCAGCTTCTCTGGGCCCCCATTTCAGTATCTGGCCACTCATTTTCCTTGTAACTAAACAGAATTTTCAGTGTTCCAACTTGTTACTGATGCTTCTCATCTTTCTCCTGTGCATCAACAAAACTGTGATTCTGCCTCCCATGCCCCCTGCTATTAAATACCTGTAGACTGCAGGATTTCTCTTGACTCTATCTTCTCTATCTTCTCTCTAGGCCGAGCAAACCCAGCTCTCTCAGATTGTCCTCGTATGCCCAGTGCTCCAGCCTCTTGATTGTCCTGGTTGTCCTGAGCTGGTTGTTTCAGCATGTCAGTGACATTATTGCTCTGGGGAGACTACAACTGCAGAGCACACCAAATACAGAGTAACAAGTGCCAAACAGAGATGAAGGCTCACTCTCCTGTTTGCACTTCTCCTAACAAAGTTCTGAATGCTCGTGGCCTTCAGGGGCATGCTGTTAGCTCATGTTGAGTTTATCTAAAAGACTTTTTTAGTAGAATTGCTCCCCAGTCAGTCATTCCCTATTTGGTAAGCCCTTGCAGCAAGCTATCCATTTCTCAGTCCTGGGCTTTGCATTTTTGTTGAAGTTCATTAGGTTTCATTCAGACAATTTCTGCAGCCTTCTGAGGTCCCTGCCTCCCAGTGTATTTTTCTCTTTCTTCCCATTTGATGTAATTTTCAAACTTGCTTTCTATCCCATCATCCAGGACATTAATAAAAACACTAAATAATAGTGGTCCCAGTGTTGCTCCCTGAGGAATGGCACTAGTCAGTAGCCATGAGCTGCACTTTGTGCTACTAAGTCTGGTGATAAACCTTAAAGCCAGGATGTCCAGCCAATTACCAACACTATTGCTTTTCCAGTGTGTATCTCTCTAATTTGGCTGTAAGACTGAAATGAGAAAACACAGATTCACTGATTCACAGAATCACAGAATGGCCGGGGTTGGAAGGGACCTCAAGAATCATGAATCTCCAACCCCCTGCCACATGCAGGGCCACCAACCTCCCCATTCAATACCAGACCAGGCTGCCCAGGGCCCCATCCAATTTGTCCTTGAACACCTCCAAGGACGGGGCATCCACAACCTCTCTGGGCAGCCTGTTCCAGCACCTCACCACTCTCTCAGTAAAGAACTTCCCCCTGACATCCAACCTAAATCTTCCCTCCCTCAACTTAAAACCATTTCCCCTTGTCCTGCTGTTATCTACCCTTTCAAAGAGTTGATTCCCCTCCTGTTTGTAGGCTCCCTTTAGGTACTGGACGGCTGCAATAAGGTCACCCCGCAGCCTTCTTTTTTCCAGGCTGAACAAGCCCAGCTCCCTCAGCCTGTCTTCATGGGGGAGATGCTCCAGCCCCCTGATCATCTTTATAGCTCTCTTCTGGACCCTCTCCAACAGCTCTCTGTCTTTCTTGTACTGGGGGCTCCAGGCCTGGACACAGTTCTCCCGATGGGGCCTCACAAGAGCAGAATAGAGGGACAATCACCTCCCTGTCCCTACTCTCCACTCCTCTTCTGATGGAGCCCAGGATGCCATTTGCTTTCCAAGCTGCAAGAACACACTGCTGGCTCAGGTTCAGTTTTTCATCCATCAGGACCCCCAGGTCCTTCTCCACAGGGCTGCTCTCAAGAACCACTCCTTCTAGTCTGTATGGATGCTGGGATTCCTCCGGCCCAAGTGCAAAACCTTGCACTTTGCTGTGTTGAACCTCATGACTTTCACCCAGGCCCACCTTTCAAGCTTGTCAAGGTCCCTCTGAATGGCATCCCTTCCTTCTATCGTGTCAACCGCACCGCTCAGCTTGTTGTCGTCAGCAAACTTGCTGAGGGTGCACTCGATTCCTTCATTTATGTCATTGATAAAGATGTTAAAGAGCACCGGTCCCAAGACAGACCCCTGGGGGACGCTGCTTGTTACTGGCCTTCACCTGGACATAGAGCCATTGATAACCACGTTGTGTCTGCAGCCTTTCAACCAGTTTCTTATCCATAAAGTGGTCCACCCATCAAATCCATATTCCTCCAATTTGGAGATAAGGATGTGGTGGGGGACCATGTCAAAGGCCTTGCTCAAGTCCAGGTAAATGACATCAGTTGCCTTCCCCTTGTCCACCAATGTCATCACTCCATCATAGAAGGCCACCAGATTGGTTAAACATGACCTTCTCCTGGTGAAGCCATGCTGGCTGTCTCGGATCACACATTCATTCCTCATGTGTTCAAGCATGTAGTCCAGGATAATTTGTTCCATGATCATCCCAGGCACAGAGGTGACGCTCACCACCCTGTAGTTCCCGGGGTCCTCCATGCTCCCTTTCTTATAAATGGGAGTGATGTGACCCTTCCTCCAGTCATCCGAGACCTCACCTGACAGCCACAACTTTTCAAATATGATGGAGTGCGGCTCGACAACCACCTCAGCCAGCTCCTTCAGAACCCTGGGATGCATGCCATCCAGCCCCATAGATCTGTTCACATTCAGTCTCAAAGGCCTTGCAAAAGACAAAAAAAAGCAACACCTACAGCTCTCCCCTCATCCGTGCTACCAGTCATCACAGTTAGTAGATGTCTGGAGAAAGGCAATGAGGTTGCTCAGGAATTATTTTCTCTTGATAACTCAACCATCTTCTCGATCTTGATGTTCTTGGAAATAAATAATAAATGGAAACTCTACAGTTTAACTTTAGTTGACATTGTCTAAATAGCTCTGAGAAACTAGTACTGAAGTGACCCAATCTCACTGAATACTAACGGAGCAAATTTACTGAACTATTATAGAGGAGAACCATACCTTGCTTCAGCATTATTGATACTTAATCAGCTGGTGTTTTAAAAAAAGGCTCTGCACGATATGTTATAGTGGAAGGAATCACACACCAAAGATGCTGCTGAAGGCTTTGGCAACAACACCATTATAAATAAGTTCAAAATTGTTATTTGCAAGCACTGTCAGTCTATCAACTCATCTAAACTGTTTCCTTAGCTGAGATCTGATACCCTGAGTTCAAATTTTATTATATCTATGCAGCTATTGAGCCTTCTGAAATGTAGAGTTTGCAAATAATTTCATTTAAAACTTCAATCCATTCTTACTCTTAACTGCTTTCCTAGGATGCTATATTTAAATTCATAGTCAGGAACCTCCTGTTCCTTGTATGAATGTTTCTTTTAATTAAATAGGATAAGTGCTTGCTACTGTGAGTGAAATTCTGAACCAAACAGAAATTGGATACTGTTATCTCTATATGAATGTCTTTTGAGATAATTCCTGTTTGCACTGCCTCATTAAAATTGTCTAGCACATATTTAGCTCTTAAAAAAAAAAAAAGAAAAGAAAAGAAAAAGAAAAAAAGAAAAAAAGAAAGTAAAGACTGTATAAGTATTCCACTTGAACCAATTTGCTTAGTAGGATTTGTTCACCTGGCTTATAATTGTCTCTACTTTTAAAATGTCAGTGTTATAAGGTTAACAAGTCCCATTTTCTGCAGCATGTATATCTGAAGGAGTCTGAGCTGAAGGAAAAAAAACACTTTTCTTTTAACTTGCTAAGGTGGTACAGACTGCTGTCAGTTTCACCTTATCAAGTTCTAAGAACAGCTTATTAGTTCCTTCAGCTTTCACCCTCCAGTTTTACTCCTTCATCACTTATTCTAAGGATTTCACTTGTGCTTAATCTATTTTAAGGCTATTTCACAAGAATTCAGTAGGATTTATTTCTGTTTATTTAATTGTAGCAAATAGTGAGCAGAGTCACTGCTGCTTCATAAGAAAAGCTTGTGTAGTTATGGAGAAATTGTTTCCTTTCATTATTGGAAAGTAACTTTAAAAAAAAAAAAAAAAAAGTGTTCTTTTATTTTTTTCCTAATGTATTTTTACTTTTACTCAGCAACTGTCTCCCTAAACATATCCAGATAGAAAATCCTTAATCTTCTGTGAAACCTCTGTTATCATAAAAAAGTGCCACAGTGAATGCAAATGCTCATAGTAAAGAATTACCTCTAAATGAGAGGAAATACAGGCATATGGTGTCTGTCTTTCAAAGGTTTTCAAAGCAGAGCCATTCTATTCTAGGTCACCCATCTATTCCAAAACCTAGTCAGTGATAGCAAAAAAAAAACCCTTGAATCTCAAATGGCTGCATGCTGACCTCAGCAAAATGAATATGTCCACTGTGTGGTTTCCACTAAAAACAGATCAACATATCAAATAGTTGCTGCAGCCACAAATACTATATCCTTGGGTTTTTCTTCCCTTCTTTAGCAGCATTCTGAGCCCTTTCAGCAAAGATGGCAAATTGGGAGTGTGAACCACATTCTCTTCTTAGTTTCTTTGGTTTTTAGGCTATGTTGCACATGTGATTTTCTTCTCCTATAGGAAAGCTATTTGTGTGAATATGTATGTCTAAGGAACCAACAACAGAGCTAGATTCCCTCACCTAGGACTGTTAATATGGGTAGATCCTTTTTATAGGTATCCATTCCTGAAAAGTTCGAATGACTTTTTCCTGAGTCATTCTAGGTGTAAAAGGTTAGGGAGCCAATTGAAGAGAACACATTTCTTAGAAAGTGATAGATGGTTTTCTCTGAAACTCTCCAAATAGTCTCAAATAGAATATCAAAAATAGCAAACATATCTCAGGACTAATCTCTGTGAAAACTCTGTCTTCTTATAAAGTATTTTATAAAAGCAGTGATATGTAGAGAGGTTATTGATTGTTGATAGTGATAAGACCAGGGGGAATAGATGGGTTGAGGCATCCCTGGAGGCATTCAAGGCCAGGCTGGATGTGGTTCTGAGCAGCCTGGTCTGGTGGTTGGCAGTCCTGCATATAGCAGGGGGGTTGAAACTAGATGATCTTTGAGGTCCTTTTCAAGCCAGGGCATTCTATGATTGTATGATCTCGAGGGAGGTGGAAGGCAAATGGATGAGGCCAGGCTCTTCTTGATGGTATGTAGCAATAGCACAAGGATTAATGGCCTAAAACTTGTACATAGGAAGTTCCACACTAACACGCAGGAGAACTTCTTTATGGTAAGGGTGATGGAGCACTGGAACAGGCTGTCCGGAGAGGTTGTGGAGTCTCCTTCTATGGAGATATTCAAGAACCATCTGGACAGCTAGCTGTGCCACCTGTTGTAGGGTTCCTGCTTTAGCACAGGGATTGGACTCAGTGATGTTTCGAGGTCTTTTCCAGCCCCTGTGTTTCCATGATTTCCCCATTTTCTTTGCCTGCAGGCACCCACAGTCCTCAAAAGCACTTCAGCAGCCGCGATATGAAATGAAAGCTGGTAACTGGTGGCCAGCTGTATCATCTCCCTCCCTCTGGTTCACGAATTGCGTCTCTCTGGCACCGAGGGCCCCTTCTGACAGTGGGTTGTCCCTGTGCTCAGAGGCAGTCCTTCTCTGCAGAGCGCCATGGCCCTTGCGCAGCTTCAGTGTCCTGGCGCAGTTCTGCTGCTGTTCCCCTCTGGCATTACCGTGCAGTTCTGTTTCCATCATGACTCACTCACCGAGAGCAGCTGCCTCGGAGCCAGCCCAGCCAGAGCCGGAGCAAGCAATCTCAAGGTAGGAGGCAGTGTGTGGCTTCCTCCACCAGGGAAACACCGAGACAACAGAGCTGTGTGCCATCAGGGAGGCACAGCTAGAGAGAGTCAGACAGATTCATGTGCAGTCTGCATTGAATGCACAGTCTGGAGCCAGACAGCCCCAACTCCCCCACTGATGTATCCAGTAGTATAAGCAGTAACCAGAAATGGAAAATTGCTATAAGAAAGACTAGCAAGAGGGGGACGACTGCCTGCAAGCCTGAGGTGCCTCTGCAGAGCCCTTGCAGACTCAATGAGTTCTCAGAGAACTGGCAGATGAAGTTGCCAAGCTATTCTGCATTGTATTTCAGAAGTCATGGCAGTGTGGTGAAGTTCCCCCTGACTGGAAAAGGGGAAATATAACCCTCAATTTCAAGAAAGCAAAAAAAGAAGATCCAGGGAACCACAGGCCAGACAGCCTCGTCTCTGTGCCTGGCAAGATCATGGAGCAGATCCTCCTGAAGGCAATACTAAGGCACATGGAAAATAAAGACGAGGTGATTGGTGGTAACCACTCCCTTTCTATCCATTATTCCTTCCTCTCCAACCTCTGGTTCCTCCTTCATGTTGAGATTTCAAGGTGCTCTATTCTACATCCCAAGCAATGATTGGGGTGAAGAAAGGTCGTCAAAGGTGCCTTTAGAGCCTTTCCCCAGCCCCTTGCAGGGGCCCGCAGCTATGGGGCTAGTCACCTCCTGTGACAGCACAGGAAGGGCTAGAGTTCCCCAGCCCATGGGTCTCTGGTTCTTCCATGTCTGGGAGACAGTAGTCTTTCACCGCATAACCCAGCACTACCTCATTGCTGTAAGGTCCATATGGGACTTTGGAAATGTTACAAACAACAAGTAAAACAGCTGTTGTGGAAGGGGAGGTGATGTGCAGTGGTGTAACGTCAGCACCTTCAGCATTGGCCATCACCTGCTGCCAGCGTGGCATGCAGGCACATACACAGCAGGGGCAAGGATGAGTGAAGCAAAAGAGAAAGAATGAGAATGTCTCATGAGAAAGTCTCTTACGTCCCGACAGATGTCCTTCCCGTACATCTGCAGAAAGGTGATCATCCACTTCCCAGCTGCACGCACGCGCATTCCTTTGCCTTTCCGCAAGGTCTCCTTGATGGCCATCAGGAAGTCAACGGTGCGTTCCGGGGGGAAGTTTCTGCACACCATCTGCAGAGAAAAGAGAAGCAGGAGAGATCTCATCACTGCTCTGCGGCAGCTCTTCAAAACAGAAAGCAGTCTGGAGGGCGTTCTTAGCTCAGCAGCTTGCCGCTCATTCAGGGGCAATCACAGCGCTCCTGCTCTCCTACCCTGCTATTTATACGGAAGGCGGTTGAGCCTTCTCTCAGCTGCTCCACCCATGCTGTTTGCTTACATGCAAAGCTTACCTAGCAGCCACAGTCACACATCCACATGCACACACACACACACACACACACATATATATGTCATGGAATCAGCTCCTTGCACTGGGCGCCTGAAGGCCAGATGTAGCTCAGAACCTCCTGCTACTTGTTGATAAAAGTGGTCTCAGGGTGACAGCTCATTCTGGAAGCGGTGGGTGACGTTGGGGGCAGCAGAGGGATGTGCAGAAGCCTATGCACTGAGATTCTACCACCCCTTTTTTGGGTCCACTTACCCTTGCAATTTTGGACAAGGTCCGGAGCTGAGAGTCGGTGCTGCAGTTATTCAGCCCCTCACACAGGCTACTGATGTCTCCCATTTTGATGACTCTGTTAGCTGCCCTGGCTGGAAAGAGCACGGGAAGAAAAGGGAAGTCATGCTTCTTGAAATGGAAGCGCTTTCCATGGGGACAGAGGACAGGGTGGGGATAAGAAGACAGCTGTGCATGGTGCCTCTCCCTCCTGTAAATAGGGCCCAGCCCATGGGGTAATGGGCTAGTAGTGCTGTGGAGGATAGCACAGGGCTGGTGCATCCCACACTACTCACCTTGGATTCGGAGAAGGGAGCTCAGGCAGGTGGCAGCCAACTGGAAGGATGTGGGCATGTGGTCACACATCAGAGGTGCCAGCAATCCCAGCATGGAACCAAAGTGCTTGCAGGCATCTCCCCCCTGCAGGGATGAGAAGCAGGAACAAAGCTGTAGGCAGTCCAATTCTCCCTACCTTCTCCTGCCTGTGCCTTCCCCACGTGTTGGTGACACAGCATGCACAGCTGGGCGGAGCTTGCCTTCCAGCTCAGGAACACCAGGGAGGGAGCCAGGGTCATGAGATGGGGTTCTTTACTCACTCAAAGCTCTTCACAAGCAGCCAGCAGCTGGGAGCAGGTCTGCAGGGGTCTCTTGCACTCCCACTCCCATGTTGTCTGATGTCAGTGATTTCTGCAGGACCTGGAGCAAAGCATCTGTATCACTGATGACATCTTTTCGTTCCCTTCCTGCCATCCTTCTCTCTGTCCCTCCTTTCCCGATACTTCCACTCAGGGCCTGCCCTGCGGCTCCACACAGCCCCCTGCTCTGCTGAGCACTGGCACTGCTGCCCCAGCTCTCTGCAGGCACTCCTGGAGCTTTTCCTCAGCTGCGGCCTGTCAGGGGCTGGCTCCTGCCTTTCTCCTGCAGGGCCCATTTCTCTGCCCATTTCTGAGCTCACAGTGAGCTGGCACATCAGCAGATTTCTCCCCCTCTCAGTCCCCAGATCTCTGTCCCTGCTATCAACGGGCACCATACTTCCTCCCTTGCCCCACACATACTCACATGGACTATGTTCTGGAAGAATCCCTGGGTGGTCTCTGTCTCAAGCAGGACCAACATGAGCCAGCCCAGAGCTTTCAACGATGTTTGCTGAAGCTGAGAGCAGAAGAGGGTATTGAGGTGTGGCATCACGGCTGCTGTCAGAACACAGGTCGTGTGTGCTGAGAAAGGGCTCCGAGTGAGAGGTGGCTGGGAAAATTATGGCAGGTTACCTGCAGGTACTGTGCTGCTTGCTGTGACTTCTTGATCTTAAGCATCATCCTCACTGAAGGGTGCGTCACAATATTCCTGCAGCACAGAGTCAGCATTTCACTCATGTCCTTGCTTTCCAAAGAGGGCTTCAGTTTGCTGACAGGAGGAAAAAAGGAAGAGAAAACAGAGTCTTTACTACTGCTCTCCAGAGTGGTTCAGACAACGTCTGAGATTCTCCTAATCAAAAGCTGCAAAGCCAGCACCCCCAGTCTGTGCTGCTGAGCGCTGTATTCAGTTCCATCAGCACTCGCCTCCTCCCTGGCAGCAGTGAACAACCTCCCTCTCTGAAGGGAAGGAGATCCCAGGTCTCCCTTTTCTTCCTCTCCTGGGGACAGGAGCACCAGGGCCTTTCTCCCTGCCCAGAACCTCAGCTTAGCTGGACACAACAGCCCAGCCGTCTCTCCTGTAGTTGTGGCTCCTTACCCCGTACCCCCTCCAGAAGCTATCCTAACGGGGGACCACCATCCTGCCTGGTAATCCCAGAGGCTCCAATCCTTACCTTAGCTGCTCCAGGGCCAGAACCACCTTGAGGGGCACTAGGGATACACAGGTGCCCAAGTAATACTTCTAAGAAACATTGTCAAAGTGGGTAAGAGGCATGCAAGAGCTCTTCTGCCCGGCCCAGAGACAGACACAGCTGCCATACACCGGCCCCATCACTCCCACATTTCCCACCGAGGCACTGCAGGATGCAGCAGCTCCACAGCTGGTGGACCTAGCCCACTGCCCAGCTGCTGCCTGCCAGCACCCAAGGTCCCCACCAGCTGGAGATGTATGGCTGAGGGAGACCTGCATGGCTCCAGGAGAGCAAGCCTCGTGGCACAGCCCGGAACTCCTCCACAGAGAGCCCTGGCTCTAGGCACTCACCATCAGGATCTCCAGCAGCTTGTTCTTCAAGGAGGTGTCAAAGCAGATGGAGCCACCCACAGCATGGACGGCAGAGCTGAAGTCAGTGATGCTCTGCACCAGCGCGAGCTTGTTCTGCAAGTCCTGAGGCCAAGAGAGAAGAACATTCTTTGAACTGCAGGAAGGGCCAAGGGCTGCAAGGGAGGACATGGGGGGGCAACGCTAAGGGAAGGGCTTGGATCTTCATCTGGGCACAAACCGTTCCCCAAGGGACCTTTGGAAAGAGAAGGCCCATCTCAGCATCTCCCCACGTGGAGGGGCTGCCGCTGGGCACTCTGACACCCTGGCAGACTTTGAGCTCTCACCTGGCAGCTGCAGCTGTACAGCAGCAGGATGTTGCCCACAATGTCTCCTTCCAGGCGGGTGAGCAGCTGCTCCTTGGAGGCTCGCAGTGCCAAGCTGCCATGGGCGAGGATGAGAGCGCTGCGTGTAGCCTGAGCTCTCGCGCTGTCCAGCTCCGTCTGTGTGAGGAGAAATGCCTTGAGACACTCGCTCAGCAGCCCCCAGTGCCCTGCGGTGCACCTGGGCTCCCAGGGCAGGAGCTGCTGTGAAAATAAGGCAGAAGAATGCCAAGATGGAAACCCGTAGCACTTTACCTTCTTGCGCCTGGAAATCCTCCCATTGCGGCCTTTGCACAGCCTGGACGCAAACATGGTGAGTGTGTCCAGGACTGTGTGGAAGTTGCTGTCAGCAGCATGGCTGACAAGAGAGATCATTCCCTGCACAAAAGAACGAGGGGCAGTTGGCGCAGGCCTGAACCTACTGGCGCGGCCAGCCACAGTGGCTGGGCTGGTCCTTGCCTGGGGGAAATGGCAGCACTGAGGAGATGGAAAGGCCTGGAGCAGGGCCAGGAGAAGCCCTCTGCCCCAGGGACAGAGTGGGGATACTGGCAGAATCTGGGAGGAGAGCTCACCTGGGCCTCAGATGGCTCCTCTGCATTGGATTCCTCCAGGTGCTGCAGCAGCTTCTCCTGGACATGGAGGACTTCCTTACAAGCTCCCAGAACGGTCCCCAGAGCCTTGTACAGGAAGGTCTGCGTGGGAAGGGAAGGAATAAGCTGGGATGTGGCAGCAGCCTGACCTGCTGGCAGAGGGACAGGTGGGAAGGACCCACGCTCCCTGGGAGATGCTGAGAGCAGCTGAAGGGCTGAGCTGTAGCCAGCCCCCAAGCAGTTTGCAGGCAAACGCCCCCTGGGGGGTGCAGGCTGGGGAAGCAGCGTGAGCAGCCCGTGTGGGCAGGGCAACAGCCTCAGCCCCAGCCCCAGTTGGGCATCTGCAGCTGCACCGCTGGGTAGAGCCGGGGGAGACCTACCTTTTCTCCAGAGCTGCTGGCAAAGGTGCTCAGCTGCCGGCTCAGCTCGCAGCTCAGGGCCTTGGTCCAAGCTCCATGGTGTTCAGTGACGCCCTCAGGAACTGCTGGAGAACAGGAAAAGCCAATGTTCCCTTGCCGTTTGCCTCTTCCCATATTCCCAAGTCGCTGCAGCCTTCTGGGGAGAGGTGCCTCAAACAACAGTCCCTCTGCCAGCTCCCCCCAGCATTCCCTCCCTGGCTCATATGGGCATGGGACTCCCTGAGGCAGGCAAGCACTTCTCTGCACCACGCCTCCCAACAATGCTGTACCTTTAGCAGACGATGCTCCCACTGTGCACAGTCCTGGAAGCTCTCATCTTTCCCTGCACAGCAACAAGAAGCAAAAAAACCTTGCTTGGGATCAAGCCACAAAAGAAGAACTGCTGCAAACCTGGCTTGCCTGGGCACTCGGCACTGCCAAGTTGGGACCTGCACCCCCTCCACAATGACCTGTCCCTCCCCACAGACACTGTCCCAACAGGAGCACAGAACTGATGGCTCCAAGACTGCTGTCTCAGGGGACTTGAATAGCCCACTCATGTCCTGGAATGGGCAGATCCCTTGGGGCAAAGGTCCCCCAGGCTCAGTGCTGTCTCTCTGGAATGGAAACAGCAGCAGAGCAAGCACTGGGCTGTAGGCAACACTTCCCCTCTGCCACACTGCAGAGCTGCATTTTTACTCCCAACCTTCCATGTCTCCGTCCCTCCATCCCACCAGTACTTTACCTTCTAGACACTGCAGCAGCAGGGGGATCTCAGCAGCCCACATGGCTCCCACAGCTCTGTGGATCTTGCTGTGGAGGTTTTGCATGAGAAGCAAGGCAGCGGCTTGGAGTTCACTGCCTGCAAAAGGGCACCCTGCCACCACCTGAGCAAGAGCGAGGAGAAGCAGGGTCATTCCTGCAGCAAGGGAAGTGACTTCCTCCAGGAGGGAAGCAGCCTGGCTCTGCCCTGGACAGCAAGGAGCAGCCAGCAGCTTTGCCCATGGTGCTGCAAGCCTGGGTAGAGAACAGCATCCCCAGGGGTGAGGGAAGCACTGGCACATTCAGCCATGCTCCTTAGGGCTTGTGGAAGCAGCCTCTGGAGATGTACTCACCAGCAGATATGCCAGCAGTATCTGGGGAGTCAGCAGTGGGCCTGCAGGGAGAAAGAAGTGCTGAGTGAGGTGCAGACACGCCATGCCCTGCCATGTGCACCTTCTGGGTGCTACCAGGGGCCAACAGAGCTCACTGGGGGAGTTTCTGCTCCTACCTTGAAACATGGAGCTGAGGAAGTGGGGATCCAGATCTTCCATGTCCCGCACCGTCAGCTCCCCTCTCTTGGCCAGGGCTTGGACACAGCGGGAGACCGGGATCAGCATGCCGGTGTACTGGGCTGGCACCACGTACAGCAGCAGCCTTGGCCACAGGAGCTGTAGGGAACGAGGCAGTTGAGCATGTCAGCATTCCTGCCTCCGCTCAGAGATAAAGAGGACTCTGAATTTCCCTGAGTGCTTCAGAGCACGTTGGAGAACAGACCTGGGGTGTTGGAAGGGGACAAGGAACACATGGTACAAAGGCAAGGAGTTGGCAGCAGGGCAGAGTGTGACTTACTTTGGAGATCCCTCTCGCAGAGACATCCAGTGACCCCAGGATGTCCATACACAGCTCTTGGAGTGCTCCTTCTTCCTTGGCTTCCTGGGCAGAAAGGTCTCCGGCTGCCTGCACAACAGTGGTGTTGAAACGCCAGTTACTCTCAGTTCTCAGGAGCCTCTCGGGAGGCTCAGGTGTGGCCCCACCGGTGCTTCTGTGCCAGCCTATGAGCTGCACAGGTCTTCCAAAGGAAGATGCTGCCCACTGTCCTTACCCTTCTTCCCGTGGTGTGGCTGAACTCCCTGAAGATGTGCCCCACCACATCCCAGGCTGAGCAGCTCCAGGCGTTAGTGCTGAGCAGATCCTCAATTAAGTGCAGCACGGCCCTCCTCACCCATCAGGGGTCAATTGTGGGTGTGATTTTCCTGCTCAGAAGGCAAAGGGAAGCCACCTGCTCAATGGGGCAGCCCTTTGGGAATGAGCATAGACAACAAGAGCAGAGAAGAAGCCTTGGCTCCTGAGGTGAGTGCCAGGCCTTAGCACCAGGCTGTGCACTTTCCATGCGCAGCACGGGGACCTGACCACTCCACTCTGCCTGCTCTCCCCACAGGAGCCATCACAACCATGTTGTCAATGCTCCAGCACCTCCCTGGGCACCCAAGCACTGCCAGTGTTGGTATCAGCATCGCCACCCCACCTGTGCTTTCCTTTCCCAAATCAGCTCACCTGGGTCCTGGGGTCATTGCACACACACTGCACAGCCTCTGCAACCTGCGGCAGCTTCTCTGTATCATTTCTAAGATTCTCTGTATCATTTCTAAGAGATGCACAGAAGCATCTCTTCTGGAGATGGAGGCACAACCCAGGTGGCAGAAGGAATCCCTGGAAGTCCCGACCTGTGGTACTGACCATCAGAGCGAGCCAGAGCGCCAAGAAGACCCAGGGCTGCCACACATCCAGCCTCCTACTCATCGCCCAGCTGCAACTGCAGAAACAGGACCATTTCCTCTGGGCCGATTCGGGCTGCAGGGAGGAAATGCCACACTGTTATCAAGAAACTCGCCCTTGTTCCACAGTTTGCAAGAGAGGTTTTGGTCAGGACACTGCCAAGCATCACCAAATTTCCTCTCCTTACCCTGCAGCAGGATGCAGTGGGTCGGCTCTGCTCTGTTAGCCTCCCTGTGCTGCTTGGTGTTATCAGAGAGCTGTTGGAACAAAGTCTATTTGAAAAAATTCTATCAATATTGAGGATGGAAAAGAAACTGTGCTGCCAGCTCTCATCTCCCTTGGTACTCTTGGGAGGAGGACATGCAGACAAAACACAGCCTGCCCCACAGCATCCCTGGGCACACGCAGAGCCCTGGAGCAGCCATGGCCATGCAGGAGCTAAGGCTAGGCAGCCATCAGAGGCTCAGAGCTTTGCAGTCCTTCTGAGACTTCGCCAAGAGGGAAACTGCTGTGTGCACAAGGATAGGCTTCCCTTACCTGGTAGAACACGGCACTGGTGATGGCCAGAAAGTTATCCTTGGGGATGACAGATTGAACTCCCTCTAAGGCCTCCATGAAGATACTGAGGCTCTGCAAGAGGCCAGGAGAAGAAGAAAGGGGTGAAGCCACACCTAGCCACTAGGGAGCAGAGGACTGATTCCCAGTGGTTTTTCTGCTGGGAAAAGCTCCCACACAGGTGTTCTTGTTTGTCCCCCCTTCCCAGCAGTACCAAGAGAGTCTCTGCTCTCAACTGAGCCCTGTTTGGGCAACATTTGCAGCCATTTCACTCCCAGCAGCCCTCTTCTCCCCATCAGATGAAACTGGACATAGTCCCCCTGGCTGTTAGCATACAGCTCTTCAGGCACTCAGAGCCCCATGGTGGTGAAGCCTCCCATTTCCAGGATGCGCCTCAGTGACTCCTGGCTCTGTTCTGGATCCTGTCTAGGTTGTTCCTTCCTTGACTGAAGAACTCAGGAAGCCTCAGACCTCCCTTGAACTCCTATTTCTTCTTTCTCGTGCCTGTAACTTCCCTCTACTGTAATACTTACAATCCCTCAAGTAAGCTCTGTGGCAAGTCAGTCACAGAAAACATGACTGTGATCTTCCAAGGCACTCAGAGTCTTCCCAGAGACCTGTTTTTTATGCCACAGGGCAGGCTAGCTTCTGGTTTCCCTAAAGAAATTGATAAGATTTCCATTGTCTTAAATAAGATCCATAGGCAGAACTTTTCTTAAGTGCACACTTTCCTCTTGCAGTGGCTGACTGTTTTCCCTTAGAAACAAGATTGTAGGAATAAAATGTCATTCTTAAGACATGTATTTGGATTTTTAGAAATTGGGTCCTCCATCCTTTCTGTTTAAGTGCTCTTTTAAAAGAGTAATCCCCATCTATCGCTCTTTTTTTTCCAAGTTTAATTTTTTTTTTTTTTTTTTGCATTTTCTTGTTCACTGCAGGCATTTTAATTTATTATTTATTTATTTATTTATTTATTTTACCTCACAGTCATCCTGCAATACCTACTTACTTGATGTGTTTTAAGAGAGAATGTGAAAACATAGTCCAAAATGATGGGTTAGGCTTTTTGTAGCTTGCCAGACAAAGTTACTTGCTCCTATTGAATGCTTATTCTTTAATTATGCTGATTATGATTTGTTGTAAATTACTGTCTCGTATTGAATGACCTCAAAAAGACTGTTTGAGACTCAAAAAGACTATGTTCTTAGTATTCAAGTTTTCTGGTTTATAAGTAATGTGATATCTTCTCAGAAGTTTGTTACAAAATAAATTCTATTTAAATGAGAGCCTTAAAAACCTCATGTAGGGGAATATGTCTGGTACAGTACAGTCTGGTGCCTCTAGTAGCTAAATGGCATTTCAGTATGTAAAAATCAATTGAAACCTAAAACTGGCATTGTCTGCAAGTTTGAGTAATCTATAGGTACAAAATGTATTGTAATTCTGGTTGTCCTCCATTTGTTGACTCATTCTTTTTTTCCTGCTCCGCAGGAGTCATTAAACAGACCAATCCTAGCTCAGTGTAGCTCCTAAAGCACTTCATTTGAAGCGTTTTTTAAACTGGCTCATAAAACAAAAGGTAATATACGGAATATAGACACAGTGTTCTTCAAGTTCGTGATACTTCCCATGACCACTTAATAGGCAACATTTTCTTTTTATTGATATGTGTACCAAGAAAAAAACCAAACTACTTTCTCTGGAGATCTCTTTGTCACCACTGATTGCCTTAATTTGACTTTATCCAGCAATTCATGCAAAATTCACTGTGTTTAACCTTGCAACCTTGTGTTTCACCTAGCAAAGCTCAATTGGCTCTTAATTAGCGAACTGCTCAATTATAGATACCTGCCTTGCCAACCCACCCCAAGTACTACTTCAAAGTGTTATTTCTTTCTATAGTTCTCATTTTTCTTCAAGATGTGTAAAATATCTTACAAACTTCTTGATTCATGAGTTTTATTCATGCATTGCTGATTGTGCCCTTCTGTTCTGCCCTTGGAAGGTCCCATCTGTGATACTTTGCCCAGGCCTGGGACCCCCAGCACAAAAAAGATACAGAGCTGTTAGAGAGGGTCCAGAAGAGGCTCCATAGATGCTCAGAGAGCTGGAGCACCTCTCCTATGAAGACAAGTTGAGGAAGTTGTACTTGTTCAGCCTGGAGAAGGGAAGGCTGTGTGGAGACCTCATTGTGGCTTTCCAGTTCTTAAAAGGAGCCTATAAACAATAAGGAGACTGACATTTTTCATAGCCTAATATGAATTGGACATAAGGGATCAATTTTTAGCTGAAAGAAGGAAGATTTAGGTTGGATGTTAGGCAGAATTTCCCTACAAAGAGGGTGGTGAGGTGCTGGCACAGCTGCCCAGAGAGGCTGTGCCCAGAGGCCGGGTTGGATGTGGCCCTGGTCTGGTGGCAGGGTCTTAATTTTCCTTTTAACTCAAGCCATTCTATGATTCTATGATTCTTTGGTTCTGTGATTCTGTGATCTACTGTTGTATATCATACTTTCTGTTTGGATGATTCAATGGTTCTGCTACCTGTTACACAATAATTTGGGGGGTTTTATATAGTTTTGCTTGAAACATCCAGCAAAATCCCAATATCAAGTTTCCTGTATGTTATTCCTGTTAATCAGGACCTTACCTTGTCTTTTTCAACTCTCCAGATTTTTAAGAGCTGATTTAGAGTCTCTGAAAGGCCTCTAGTTTTCACAGCACTTAACTGAACATGTTCTAGAGTCAAGCTTGTGTCAAGTTAACTTTCTGAAGCAGTGACAGCAGTACAAGTGTATATAGCTAAGTTAGCTTTAAACTAGGTTTCCAGCTGCTGATAGCTCTATGCTGGTAGATCAAGGAGCATATTTTACTCTAAAACCCACATGAGAATCTGGGTAAATACTAAGGAGATTGACTCATGCTGAGTTCTCTACTACTGGTTACAATGCCAACGAGTGGCCAAACTGTCTCATTTAAGGTGTGCCTGCACACTCTCTGTCACTACAATAGCTGCAGGACTGCCATATCCTCTAGCAGTAAAGCAAAACCCAGCCTGGAAATAGAGGTAATCATTACTTTCAGCATGTGCTATCAGTGTGTTTGTTTTTCACAAGTGAGCTTAACTCTGCTTTCTCTTCTGTCCATAGTGTACTCCCATCTCCTTTGGGCAGTTTTAGTTTTCTTATTCACTGCAGTTTGGACATTAAGACCTGTAAATAACCCCTACCTCTACACTCAGAATATCTTGAAAGGTTAGGTTTGTTTTCCAAAAAAGTTCCAAGTCATGGAATAACTTCATCCCCTGGTAATATCTCTCCAGGGTCTTAATAGGCGCTTGATTCATGCGGGAAGCTGTGGATATGGTGTTTGTAAGCCCAACAAAATTTTTTGATTCTTGCATAACCTTACTTGAAGTTATGTGCATACAACTCTCCAGTCTAAAACAGAAATAGCAAGTTTAAAATGTATAGGGAACAAAACTGTTGCTACTTCCTTGTGTAAATCACTTCACTTCTCTCTGCATTTTTTATTCTCCCTGTCTTTTCCTATCTTAGCTTTCTAGGTGAAAAGCTTTTCAGGAAAAAGATGTGTTATTTTCCCAAATGCTTGTATATCACAAGGAAATGCTCTTCTCAAATGGTGACAGAAGATGTGAGCCCTCCCTGTGCTATGTTTTTCTCTTTGTCATTTTCTGCTTGTTTTACATGTCTGCGGCTGGTTTGCAAAACTGAGCAGAAATATGGAATACCTGAGTGTTATTCGGAGCATGGTTGCATCATCAGACTTCTCTGAGTGAATTTTTCATTTGTCTGTCCTGGTCAAGTTGTCATGGTGTACTGGGATCATAGTGTGTTGTGAGAAGCAGTGGTGGAAGTTTCTTGCTCCTCATTGCTTAATTTCTGATCTTGGATTGTTGAGAGTGGTAAAAATGTAAAGTCGTGCGTGCACTACAGTTCCAACAATTGATAAGCCCACTAAGTTTAAATGGGTTGAATGGATATGGTGATAGGTATATAACATTGACAGCATGAAGTTCATTGCTGCCTGACTTAACATCTTCTTCAAGCAGATTTAGCAGCTGGTTCTAACTTCCACACTGCTGGTGCTAACTGAAGACCAGCTTTCTCTAGCCGAAGTTAGATCTATGATGGCAGTCTCAGCAGTATCCACTGCCTGAATGGTGGGAGAGAAGATGACCCTTCAGCCTCTAAGTGCAGAGTAAATTTTTTGTAGAATTTCAAGCCACTCCAGGATCCCTTCAGCAGACATTCCTAAATATGGCTCAGGCATTTTTTTTTTGCAGCTTGTTTTGTTTTGGTTTAAATCATGATATAAATTCATCATAAATCAAACTTTCTGATATAAGAAAGCATGGGCTTGTATACTTAACCACAGATAACTGTTGCTTGACTACCACAGGACAAGACTACAGTAGTTCAAGCTGGTGTGAATCTAGGCAAATTCCTTACCTATCCTGTAACAAAAAAAGTCTGTCAAAAGTCTACTGGAGCATTCATTTAGGCATTCTGTACTGTATTAGCGTCACATGATTCAAACTTGAAGAAGCAATACCTTAAGGTTTCTTTTTCTGCTCTTAAACAAAATGCTGTAGCAACATGAGAAGTTTTGCTAACTTTAAAGTAAACCTCCCATCAATTCTATGTCTGGAAGACCAAATACCTGGGGAATAATTTGATGTGGTCATAGAAGATAGAAGCATGTATGTATGTTAAAGGCCTCCATAATTCTTAACAACAATTTTAGCATAGGAAAGGAATGACTTAGCCTGGAATATCCACAGCTCTCTGTGCTGTCTGTTGTTCAGACAATCTCAGTTTTATGGAGAAAAGAAAGCAAAATTTGAATTTGTGTTTTGCTGTTACTCATGTCATTTCTGCAGCATACAGAGCATTATACGGGTATTCCTATCCTGTCCCACTCTTATCAGGAAACACAAATAAGATACCAGGAAACTTAAGAGAAGCTAATACTTTTAACCCTTTAATATTGTTGGCTGCAGTATAATATATTTCAGAGTAAATGTTATAGGATAAGGTATTTAAAAATATCTTCAAGGTGCACTGCCAGTAGACTTTCATTTGCAGGAATTATTTACGACTTTAGAGGTAAGCAGTAAGTTTCTTTCTTGCTTATCTTTTTCAATCAGATAATTTTTTCCTGGATACAAAAATAGGCCATTAGCCATTTCATTTTCTCTAATATTCCTTTTCATAGAAGAGACGTGCTGCATCACTGGAAAATAATTCAGTTAGGCCTGAAACCATGCTACAAGCCAGCTTAACTGCTACATATGTTTCACTCTTTTGTTCATCTGCCCTTCTTAGGTCATACAGGGCACAAAACAAGATGAAAACTGGCAATCCAAATTACTGGGTGTGAAGGAAAATATAAGAAACAACTTCTTGTTTATGTTTTAGTTCTGTCATAGCACTGTCTTGCTCATACAATACTATATCAAGTTACCTAATATAAAGAGATATTTCAGTTTTATACTACCCAAAAATCTACATCTGTTTCATAAACAATTGCTCTTTTCTGTTGCTGGTAAAGATGTTGGGAATGTAACTGAAAATCACTCGTTAATTTTGGAATCCCAGCCATCACAATTCAGATATTGATATGAATATGTATCAGCCACAAATTTCTTAGAGATTACTCTGAAGCAAGGAGCCTGTTTAATGGGTTTTGTATCTGAGTTGCACTCAGCACAAAACTGGTTCTCATCTCCTCTGCTAAATACATACACATGCTCATTTCAGCCAGGCCCATGTAACAACAGCAGTAATGTTGACTAGATATGGTATGATCAGATACTGCAAAGAGAAATGAAAGAACCAGATGATGACATTGCATGGTTGGCTTGAGACAGCCAGCATCTCCAAGACAATCAACGACCATTGTTGTGAAGTGCTGAAACATGGATCTGCTGTTCATTTCCCCCAGGATTTCCCTCTCTAATTTGCTATTGGTGATCCACAGATTATCCTACTTGAGGTTATCCACAGGCAAAATGTAAAACATGTTGCGCTTCATATCCCTCCTTTCTGGCAGATTACCTGTTTCCTGTGGGAGTATGGGCGTTTTGGGGTGACTTTATCCAGATGGGGAAAAATGCATCTGGTTTTGTTGGTGTTTCTCATCCTAAAATGTGCAATATCAATGAAGCAACTCCCACTGCAATCTTTCCCTCTTTGCTTTATCCATCACTTGCACGTCCTTGCATATCAGTCAGTTCCTAGAAGCAGATATTCTTTTGTCTATCTCTCTGTTGAACCAAATATCAGCTACTGACAACTCTGGCGTCTTTAGTTCTGTAATATGCATACTCTAAGTATGGTACAGAATCTGACTTAGCATTCATAGTTTGGTGTTTTCCTTCAAGAAATTACTAAAAAGATGATTCCCACATGCATATAGGGGAAAAAAAACAAAAAAACTACACTTCTTTGCTTTTCCCTCACTGTTACTGTTTTCCCTCATCTGTTACTTACTTGCTTCTTTGTATCCTATACTTTGTTCTTCCTTATTTGAGAAGCCCAGAAACTTCTGTAATCGTGGAGGAGGAGGGGTATGAGTACCTCTGATCCTTTGCTTCTATATGAAATTTGTTTAATATTTATTACAGCTCCAGTGCTTTCAAAGTTTTGAGGGGAATCAGCATGGTCCAGTCTTTTCCATTAGGAAATCATCAGGCCTTAGGTAGAGAAGGCAGCTGCACCTTCAAAAGATGCTTGTTTCAAAGTCTTAAGGCTCTGGTAGAAATCAGCTGTTTTATTTATTTATTTATTTATTTATTTATTTTGTCAAAAGGAATACATATAGAGTTCACATTAAGGAAGGAAAACTAACTTTGACAACTACTGATTAACCAATGTTCTCCCAAAATATGTTCTCCTGACAGTGCTTACCAGGATTTTTTCCACATTTATTGAAAAAAACCCTTTCCTTTGTTTGAAAAATCCACCACTGCAATGAGAAAGATGTCAGGAATTAATAAGAAATTTATTCATTCCAGTGGAAGTAGCTGAGCAGAAGTCATATTTTACCAAATTAATTCAGCTTTTAATGAAGAAAGGTTCTCTTGGGCTTCATGCAAATGTGGGGTGAATGTTTCTCAGGTGTCCCATTCTCAGGCATTACCTACTAAATGTGAATTTGATATATTGTGTGAAGAATTTAGCTCCAGAATCTTTTCATAATGATATTTCAGTAAACAAAAATTGCTATATGGGACTATTTGCTTCAATTAACTGACTGAAATCTATTGTCTTTGCTCTAGGATGCCTATTTTCCTATAATACAAACAAAATCTTATCCTCACAACTTGACCTGTAATTTGGCAAAGGCAGAAAGTTTTAATTGCTCCATCAATTTTAGTGTTTGCTTTAGGCTGTCTTTCTCTTAGGTTTTACAATTTTTTAACTTCTCATTCTTCAAATGATTTAGGAATTTTTATTCTGAATGTAAAAACTTCTTCAAAACAATGTAACTGAGAAATAATACTTTGGCTCTATACAGCTAGATTCTTTTAGCTCATCAGTACATTACTGAAAGTTTTTTTGTTTTGTTTTGCGTGGATATTTTTATTTTTTTCCATATCCCCACATCTCATGCAAAATTATAATAATACCACATTTGGCTATAACCAGGTTCTATAAGAATTTCATTTTAATATTTGTGGCCAGTGAGTCAATAATTACATATTTTTCACCAGTCTACATAAAATCCTTTGTAACTCAGAAATCAAAGGTTATCTGAGGTGGTATGTGCTGGACATGTATTCACCTGGGTAAGTGTGTAACCTAAGATATCAAATTCACGACTATTTCTTTTCAAATATGAACTTCAATAAAAATACTGCGAGCTCTTTAGAGAATACAAAAGTAGAAATACAGAGGCTGCTCTGAAAGTAAGGCCTCCTATTTATTTCCATGGAAACTACAATACATACAAAGAGCACAATAACAGTTTCAAAGTGCAAATTTTCAGATACAAAGCACTGTTTTTCAACACAGTCACCTCCATGAGCTGTGCATTTTCAAGAGCATTTTTCACTCCTAAAAATCTGCAGCAGTGGAGCTGACCCACTGTTACTGTTAATGAACATCAGTGGGTGCCATTTTTTGCATGAAGTTCAGTGACACACTTTTGCTTCATACACACTCCCATGTCAGTGCCTCTTTACTACCATTTGTGCCACAACAACAGCATGTAACGCGATATTTGTGGGAAGTTTCTACTTCTACTGCTTGCCATGCCACCAACATCCACCTCGGACATTGTGGATCAACATAATAGAGTAGGAGGAATTACTTTCAGAGCAGTTCTCACATATTTTGCTTACCTTCAAAGGAAAAGGTTACCTTAAAGCACCTATGTTTAATTTAACAAAACACTGATTAAGAAAAGACTTGGTCAAAAAGAATTAATTTAATTAATTAAAAAAGAATTAACTAAAGATCTGTTCTATCAGTGATAGGAACTGTGCACTGAAACCAAAGCAAAAAGACTGTAAAACTATTTCACAGGAAATCATAGAATTATAGAATCATAGAATCACAGAATGGCCAGGATTGAAAAGGACCACAATGATCATCTAGTTTCAACCCCCCTGCTATGTGCAGGGTCACCAACCAGCAGACCAGGCTGCCCAGAGCCACATCCAGCCTGGCCTTGAATGCCTCCAGGGATGGGGCATCCACAGCTTCCTTGGGCAACCTGTTCCAGTGCCTCACCACCCTCTGTGTGAAAAACTTCCTCCTAAATAAGAGAAGTATTTTGAAAATTCCAACTTCATATGCTATGGTATTGATTGCATTCTCTCAAACATTGGATCCATTGAGGAACCACTAGGAGAAGGCATTAGGAGGCCCCTGTATCAGAATGCATTTTGTTTTATTGATATCCAGACTAATAGAAAGGCAGCTCCCCAAATCAATCATGTGAGCTAGTATGTAAGTCTTCATTGAACAGTACTGGTGAATGTATCTATTTAATTCCCCTTACCTCAGATAATCTCTGACTTCAGAGCTACCAGAAGCTCATAGATTGGTGTAAAGGTACTTGACCATTCACTTCTGGGCCGTAATTTAAAAAAAAAAAAAAATCCTGCAAACACAAGAGTGAGGATTCTATTGCTTTGCAATAGGACACTCAGGAAAAGTGAACCCTGGACAGGATAATCCTAGCAGTACTCTTTGTTTTTATGTAGCTTATCCTGTTATGAACTCCGTCCTGCTCTTACTACAGGTACGCTGGTGTTCTGCTTGAGATACCATGGGAAAACTTTTCTCCTTGTGACACTACTATACTGTGAAAACAGAGCTTGGGATTACCTCACACAACAGGTTTGAATATACAGTTTGCCATTATGCTAGAAATGCTGAGGGCCAGGTCCATTGCTGAGGGCAAAATCCATGGGGAGTAGATTGCAGTAGATCTTGTCCACTAATTTCAGATGAGATTTTAACCAAGAGACTATTGAAGTAACCTTGTCACTACTGGTTTAACTTAAAAAGAAGTACTTTTACTGGGGTATTTCTGAATTAGTCTGATGCACCGCCAGTAGTACATGGTGATAGGACAAGGGGAAATGACCACAAACTGAAGCATAGGGAGTTCCACACAAATGTGCATAAGAACTCCTTCACAGTGAAGTTGATGGAGCACTGGAACAGGCTGTCCAGGGAGATTGTGGAGCCTCCTTTTCTAGAGATATTCAAGATCCACCTGGACGCCTATCTGTGCAGCTTGCTGTAGGAAGCCTGCTTTGGAAGGGAAGATGAACTAGATTATCTCTATAGGTCCCTTCAAACCCCGACAATTCTGTCATTCAGTGATAGTCACCCACTTCTGATGAGAAAGATGACTTCTACTTATGTATTGAATTACTGTATACCAATAGTTTCTCAAACTGTGTTGTGCTTCAAGTTAACCCTTATATTACTGTTTGAAGGAATACCCAAAACTCATCTTGATTCCATTCCTTCTGCGTGCTGAGTCACCATGACACCAAAGGGGTTAGAAATAGTATTCCTTCCATAATATTGTTGAGGACAGGTGCTGAAGCTGCAAAATAACTGGTAATTCACAAATGTCTATGAAGAGGTCACAAAGAGAATACCTCATGTACTCTGCAATTACTGAAGTGGGTTTTTTATCCTCAGAGACATATAGAAGAGCCTTTTACCACTATCATAATTTTCACACTAGGTGTTAATAAAAATTGTCCATATTTTGACATTTGACTAAAAGAAATTATTTCTTTTGTCCACTCATTTCAAGTAACTATATTAAAATAGAATATACTATTTTGACAGTAACTGGGAAGATTTAAAATGGCTCCAGGACAACATTTCTGAAATTCTTGTTTGCCCAAGAGTTTCTGAAAAAGACACTGAACTTGCTAGAGGCTACATTCGTACTTTTTGTTTTTGAATCACCTGGGATAATTACTGCTGGAGGAGAACAAGGCCAGTGAAGGTACTCAGTCTCCAGTATTCAGAGGTATCCAGAGGTAACCAGGCAGCACACTCAGGTTGGCATTAAGTATAAAGACAAGTGCAAGGTAATAAAAGGTTATGGAAGGACCTTCAAAAAATAAAAATACCTTTATGCAATCAGTCAGAATTCATCCTATTTACTTGAGATGTTTACAAATTTCTCTTTCTAGTCAGGGAAAGAAATGTCACTACTGGGGGCCAATTGCTTTCAATTATTTCAGTCATATACTTGATGTCCTAAAAGGCCACTATAGAGAACTACATTTCATCTGCTGTAACCTACCTATGACATCTAAGTGCTGTGAGTCACCCATCACTGTATAAATGCTAAGACAGCTCTTTAATGACAAGAGTAACAGCCCTGCTTACGTCTGTCCAAGTTTCTGCTCCAGGCCCAGAAAACATCTGTAAGTGCACAGAAATCTTTCATGTGCACACAGTAAATTTTTTCCTTGAAATCTAGAAAAAAAAAGTTTATCTTTCTAAGTGCTGCTTAGTGATGCTCTCTGCTATCTGTTTTGAATGCAAATGAAGTCACTCTACAGCATTAATGTGTAACAGTCACTGGGCAAGAGGCTTCAGAAAGATTTGCGTACAGTGTACAGAAAAGGCCTTGTGTGTGCGCAGATGTGTTACAGTAAGTTATTTGCTATCTGAGGCAGGAAGGAAAACATTTCACCTGCAATTGGACTAAACAATTTTGTAAGGTACTCTGCATAATTTAGAGAATTGCTGTATGACTCACTGGTGCCTATACAGATAGTGAATAGACACATGCGTGGAGGAGATGAGCTTTTCTCTGTAGAATAGCTTTTTTTTAATATAGAGGAGTGAACATTTATTTAACTTTTTAAGCACGTTTGAGCTCATGAATCAGGAATCTGCAAAACAGATTACTGTTTCTTGAGTGCATACTCATGTACAGAGGAAGCTGCCAGGGGCTGTTCAGTTTGAAAAAGTGGTAGTAGATTTAGTTCACATGACTGCTTTTTCTCTTTCAGGTGGTCATAAAGCCACACAGGAATCATTAGGGAAGATCTCATCTAGGCACTTCCAGTTGGCTGTAGCAAAGGCAGTAAGTAGAAATCCTACTGAGTTGTGCATGTGACATAGTACAGATCATTCAAGACCAGGTTGGATAGGGCCCTGGGCAACCTTGTCTAGTACCAGATCTGGAAGTTGTTGGCCCTGCCTATGACAAGGGGGATGGAACTTCATGAAGCTTGAGATTCCTTCCAACCCAAGCCATTCTGTTACTCTGTGATCCTAGGATTACCATTCTTCATAGATCACCTGGGATTAGGGACTTGGCAGCATTTCCTAAAGGGAAAAATTTACTGGTCCTGTCTTAAATAGTGTTTTCAAGAAGGACTGCAAAACCTGATGATCTACTATTCCTCTACATAGAAAACATCTTTTGATAAGACAGTGCGTATATATATATATATATATATATATAGTAGCACTGCACTTAGACATCCTTAGGTGGGATATATCAGTAAATGCACAGCTCAACTTCAAGGACATAAACAAGAATGATAATTGCCATTAATTCAAAATTAACTGTGGGTGAAAATTTGCGTGATCAGAAAGCTGTGGTCTTGCAACTTAGCTTGTTTATCTTTTGTGTGTACTGCAACTTCACCTCTGACTTTTGACAAGAACAGAAGCTGACAGATCAGTGGTCTTGAAGCCAAAGCTTTTAATTATTAACTCTGACTTGTTTATCTTTCTACAACAGTATATTTTATCTTCTTTAAATATACAAAGAATAAATTTATCTCTACCTTGAAGAAGAAATGCAGGGAATTTTAACAGCAGCAGGAATTTTATGTTTCTATTCTGCTATTCTGCCATTTCCCCCTTCCCCTCTCTCCCCCCCCCCCCCCCCCCCCCAATCCATTGTAAGTTCATTTAGAGACACTATAAGTAATAAATTTTAGAAAAGGAAAATTTTACTTACAATTTTTCCTGTACTGTTCTGCCAGATTTTCTCTTCCTCAAAAAACAAAAACTATGCTGCACCATGTGATTCTTGCCCTTCCATTTATGACATGAAGAATATTCTTAAGAATATGAAGCAACCCACTCAAGATTTTCTTAATGAGAAAAATGCCTTTGGAAACATGCTGATTTCATAAAGAATGAACTGATGGGTCACACACCTGAGCTAAAGAGTTTTATTCCGTTTTTTTTTTTCCTCTTTTGTTTGCATTGATGCGAGAGAGTGCATTAGACTGAATCTAGTGAAACGAGCTGAAACCTGTGGGGTTTGCTGTTTCCAGAAACTATTTTTACACATGAGCTTTCTTGGAAGGCTCTTTCAATTTATCTGTAGAGCTTTCTTTTCTTCCCTTGACATTTTTTTTCTATCATCTGATAAAACCATCTTTCAAGCAAGAAGTAAAGTGGTTTTTCCTCTCACAACACAGATCAGATATCTAAATTAATAGACTGTGGTGATAATATTTCCATTGAACAGATCAAAATGGGATGCAGATTTATTTTTAAATATCAAGCACTCTTCTGTGAACCAGAAAGCACCAGTTTTCAAGATTTTTTTAATTGAAGATGAAATGAAATGTGGCAATACCCTGATTGCAGTTTTTCTTCCAAGGTCATACTGTAATCCTTTAACTTCATTTTCTTTCAGGTCTTATGGAGCTTTTCTCCCTTGGGAAACACAGGGTTATTCATTTGCTGAGGGAAACAAGGAGGATGTTGTTTAATATTTTGCTTTGTTTATACAATGCCATTTGAAACATCTCAGGGCTCTGATTAAACTAGAGGAAATGACTTTGTAACTTGTGTTTCTAAAGGCAATATATTCTGGGACATGTACTCCAGACTGTAACTGCCTCCAACAATTTTGTAAATAACTTTAATATGCCTGTGAATGCCATAGCTGCGTATCAGCAATGTCTAGAGCATTGTTCAGGGGAAAGAAACGGAAGAGTGAGAACATTGTGAACATGTTCCTGACAAAAAGAAATAAGAATACATCCTTTTAATGGACAGCTTCTGTTTCTTCAAGGTAAATAAACAATAGGCAAGAAACCTACTATTGTTATATCTGATATTGTAAAATTCCTTTTAAAGTAGAAATCCGTGCAGATGCCCGAATCTCAGATCACTCAATCTTATTTAAATGAAAAACCATATCTGAAGCTTCTAAATTAATTACTCTCACACTGAAATTTTTGCACAGCTCAGACTAAGACATATTAAGAAACTCTCACTTCATTAAGAAGTTATTAATAGATCTGCTGTAACTAGTCATCTTGAAGAAGCATAATGTAAAATATTATCAGCAAAAAGTATTTTAAAAATAACATTCAATCTGAAATGAAAAGCACTTAAGAAGAATATAATTAACAATCCAATTCAAAGATTGATAAAATAATTAGGTTGGGTGGCATCATTCTTCTTGATGTTCCTCTCATTGAAAAATAATGAGGTTGATGTTGCTCCGAGGGATGCAGCCAGAAACGCTTCTGCCCTTCCCTCTTCCCAGGTGGTAGCAACACAAATGTTGGCAGCAGGCTCACAAGCACAGGCATCTCAGCATCTTACAGCAGGATTTGGGATGCTGGTAGTACCGCTTCACTGGTGTTAGATAGGTGACAGACCTTTGCAACAGCTTGTCAGCCCTGTGAGTGCTGCCAATAGCTTCATGGCCTGTGGCAGAGAAGGCCGCCATGGCAGGAGCATACCTGGCTGTGTTGGCTGTGCCTTTCCAACAGCTGGCCAGCCATGGATTTTGGAGCGTGTCTGTAGGAGAAAGAGGGGAAATGAAGGGGAAGAGGAGAGAGAGAATGGAAGCAGCTAAATGTATTCAAGACTGCTTCATACCAAATCCAACTGGCACAATGGGGACTGCCCATGCTGACCTTGACTGGGAATGTCTGGGAGAGTTGCTGCCGTTTGCATCATTGTGGTTTTGCAAGTTTTAAATGCCAGTAAACTCTCCTGAATGTTATACTTCTCAGACAGCCTAGACAAACTTGTTGATACAGCATCTGGAACCTTTGTGTTTCAGTGGTGTGAGAGAGAACTGTTAGTGGTGCGTTTATAACACAAAGAGGTTTTTATGCAACAAAAGTACTGAAATGTGATGCAGAGCTAAATGGCAAAGTTGATCAGTAGTGAAGCTACTTGTTTTTCTAGGAAGCATCTGAACTGGCCAGGACTCTTCAGTCAGAAGAAAAATGGACTTGGAACTCTCTGTTTCTTCTTCATACTTGGTTTTATGCTTGAGATCTATAAAACAAGCTAAGTTTAAATTCTTTGATTCTAAATAAAACGTTTAATCAAAATATATTGCACAAATGAGGTTGACATGCACAAGTTAGGGCTATAATGCATTGTTTTCAATAAAAAACAACTTAGGGTCACTAGATAAGCTTCTATGTAAATTACTGAAATTAAATCACCTCTGGGCATATCCCAAACATTCAACCCAATGAAATGGTTACTGGATATGATCAGAAAATGAAAAAGACCATTGTAAAACTAACATTTCAGTTTTAAAACGTAGCTGTTGCTACAGCAACCTCTGTAATGGACAGGTTTAATCCTAAAATTCAGCTTTGCGCTTGAACTGACTTCAACAGTAAATAGGACATCAGTGCTTACAAGCCATTTGTCTAACTGAGAAGAGTTTAGCTGGGAAGAAAGGTATGTATGTACAACTGGTGTTGAAGGATATTTATTACTTTGATGCCCTATAAATTTTCTTTTGAGATATTTATTGGATTCTACAAGCCTAACAAAGATAAGCACAGCATAAATGATGTTCTGAGGAGGATACTGGGCTGAGGCAGATAGTTCTGGAGAATGTCAGTTTTTTACAAGTTCATGCACTAGATGGTGGTTTAACATACCACTATTTACCAGCCTTTCCAGCATGTCACAAGATAACTGATCTGCCTCTGGTTTGAGCCCTGAGTCACATCTGTTCTAAAGATTTTTCTTCTGTTAATTTTAATCGTCTGTCCGCTTCTATCAGAATGGAAAAATGAGATGACACCCTGCCAGTTTTTTGGACAACTAAGAACTGCACTATTTCTGAGGGCGGCACGTCTTGCTGTAGGTTCATTATTCTTTCTAGACGTTGACTTACAGCATAAACTGTTGTGTTTTTTTACTTTTATATGTCATGAAGCAGATCATGAACCGTATTTTACAGAGTCTGAAACTTGTTTCTTCTTGGATCCTGCTATGATTTGGAAGAGGCAAAGAATTTTTAAGATGGGTAATGTTGTGACTGAATTGTTTTATTCGCAGTACATATTTCAGACCTCCACGCTTTTGGGTGATGCTCTTTATGCTTCAATAATGCAGAGGCAAGATGGTTTAACCCTTAAATTTCTTGAAAAGCATCTGCTCTACAGATCTATAAAGCTGAAGGCCCTTACTTCAGAGCCTCCAGAATGTGAAAAGAACTGAAATAATATAGGCATTGATTTACACTGTGACTGTTTGTTTGAAGAATTAATCTGTATTCTGTTTTGTGGGCTAGAACTGTACACCAGCATGGTTCACTGAAGCAGGGCACAACCATTCCATCTTGCCACATGGTGGCAATATAAAATCTGCCCCAATACTGCCCTGCTGGTTGGATACCAACTTGACTCCCTTTGCCTAGTAGTGGCACCTGGAGCAGTCTGTGTTTTCTCAGTGTTGAAACTCCTACTTTAATTCAGTACATTAAAGGATAAGCATGCGCACCTTTTCAGGACAGTTGTCTTGACTACTGGAGGTAGTCATTCTTAATAGCAACGATCTTAGGAAAAGGTTCCTCACTGAAAGCACAATCGGGTACTGGAATAAACTCCCCAGAGCAGTGGTCATGGAACAAAGCTGCCAGAGTTCAAGAAATGTTTGGACAGTGATCTCAGAAATACTGCTTGATATGAAATACTGATTTTTTGGGTGGTCCTGTGTGAAGTCAGGAGTTGGACTCAGTGATCCTTTGGATCCCTTCTTTCTCAGGATATGCCATGATTCTGTGAACAACTTCTTATGCCTCCGAGTGCAGTGGAAGGTCTGCAAAGACATGTTTACTAAAGAGGAAATGAGATAAGAAGTAAACTGAACTAAACTGAACTTGAGATGTGAAAGGGCTAAGGGAAGAATCCAAAATACTCGGATTGGAGGCTTGCCAGTGTGAGTGCCTCCAGTCACACTGATCTACAAGAAGGGTTATAAGGAGGATTCAGGGAACTACAGACCTGTCAGCCTTACCTCAGTGCCAGGATAGGTTATGTAACAGATCATATTGAGTGAGATCACATAGCATTTGCAGGATAAGTGGGAGATCAGGCCTAGCCAGCATGTGTTCATGATGGTCCTGGTTGACCAACCTGATCTCTTTCTATGATTGAGTGACCTGCTTGGTGGATGAGGGAAAGGTTATTGATATCGTCTACCTAAAATTCATCAAAGCCTTTGACACTGTCTGCCACAGTATTCTTCTGGGGAAGCTGTCAGCCCATAGCTTGGGCAGGAGTATCTTTGCTGGGTAAAGAAGTGGGTGGATGTCCAGGCCCAGAGAGTGGTGGTGAATGGGGTTAAATCAGGGGGCAGAACTGGGGCCTGTCCTGTATAATATCTTTATTGATGACCTGGACAAGGGAATTAAGTTCACCCTCAGTAAGTTTGCATGCGATACCACATTAGTGGGAAGTGTTGATCTGCCTGGGGATAGAAAGGCTCTACAGACAGATCTGGACAGGATGGATAGTTAGGCTGAGACCAATGGGATGAAGATCAAGACAAAGTGCCAGGACCTGCACTTTGGCCACAACAACCCCAGGCAACACCAAAGGCTTGGGGCAGAGTGTCTGGAAGACTATATGGAAGGAATGGGCCTGGGAACGCTGGTTGATGCTTGATTAAACATGAACCACCACTGTGCCTGGGTAGCCTAGACAGCCAATCTTGACTTGTATAAGAAATAGTGTTGCCAAAAGCAGCAGGGAAGTGACTGTCCCTCTCTACTCAATGCTGGTAAGGCTGCACCTTTAGTACTGTTCTCGGTTTTGAGCCCCTCACAACAAGAAAGACATCAAGACCCTGGAGTGTGTCCAGAGGAAGACAGTGAAGCTGGTGATAGGTCTGGAGCAACAGTCTTATGGGGAGAAGCTGAGGGCACTGGGCTTGTTTAGTCTAGAGAAGAGGAGGCTTACGGGAGAGGTTGTTCCTTTCTACAACTACGTGGAGATTGTGGTGAGGTGGGTGTCAGCCTTTTCTCCCACTGTAGGAATAGGGGGGATGGCCTCAAGTTGTGACAGGAGAAGTTCAGTCTGGATATTAGGAAGAACATCTTCTCGGAAAGAGTGTTCCGTCTCTGAAACAGGTTGCCCAGGGAGGTGGTTGAGTCACTGTCCCTGAAGGTGTTCAAGAAATCTTTAGATGCTATACCAAGAGGCATGGTTTAGTGGGGAAATACTGATGGTAGGTGGCAGTTGGACTAGATGATCTTAGAGGTTTTTTCCAACCTTGGTGACTCCATGCTTCTATAAAAACTGAGCTAAGCAATGAATTAATGACTAAGCAAAGTGAACCATGAAAAGTATGAATCTTTTTCTTCCTTCCTGTTTTTATCTGCTGGTACAGAACTCTTTTTTTTTCTTTTTTTTTTTTTTCTTTTTTTTTTTTTTTTAAATTTAATTTAATTATCTGTGAAAGCAATCAATGTTGCTTGTGATTCAAACTGGAAGCAGAGTGGAGATGTGAGGTGTGATGACATTAACTCCAGGTCTGACTGCCCTGTTACCTTGAGGGGCTGGGGCTGATTTCAAGTATCTGCCTCGTGCACTTTTCTTCCTCACTGCCAGAGGGCAGTATGTGCAGGCCAGTGTCCCTGGGATTGGCCTTGGTGGGAAGGAAGACCTCATAGAGAGACTTGGAGGAGGAACAGAGGCGATTTGTCCAATGTTCTGCCAGCTGGCAGCCAGGTGACACAGCGTCGTGGCCCTTCAGCTGGGAGGTCACCTCCAGCAGAAAGTAGTGAGATATCCCACGATATTTTGTTGCAAAAACTATGCTAAGGGTTTTCTGCACATGAGCTATCTATGGCAATGTTATCATCGTATTAATATTTTCTCTTACTTTTTATTTAGCAGTCAATAATCTTTATTACAGAGAACTGCCAAAAATGGAGCCTACTAGTAATTGAAGATGCCAACCCCTGCAAAAAATAAATGTACTGGAGATTCCTTTTTAATTACACAATTTTAATATCCCAGTACTAACCCTTTTCTGCCACATGCGAGTCTCACATCTCTCTTCCTTGTAGTACCCCTTCCCTTATAAATAGCCTTTTAGAGGAAAATGTTATAAATCAGAAGTTTGAATCAATATTTAATTCTTAATCTATTTAAGTTATAATACCATTTTTTCCTTTTCAACTTTTTTTTTTTTTTTTTCTAAATGCTCTTGAACTCAGGCATGACTTTCCTTTTTTTATTTTGTAAAATCTTGTGCAGCCCCTTTTTGGTTGAATTCTAAGTGCTGGAAATTGTCGTAGTGCTCAGGGTGCTTTACAATAAATGTTTACTAAATTAAAGACATGCTAGTTCACATGTTTTGCATTGATGCATTTGCAAAAAAAAAAAAAAAAAAAAACCAAAAAAAACTGTGAAGGGTGGACATGAATTACCAGCACATTGACAGAAGAAGTAGTAATAAATTCAAGAGATACCGAGAATGGTGGTATTTTATGCTTTAGAAGGTTGTCTTTTTCAGGTGAATCTCAGTTATCGCATGCTTGCTGAACAATTAGTTGTGTGAATTTGTAATAAAATAGGGGGAAAAAATGGGATAGCTATGGAATTTGACAGTTTTAATCAGTCTAGCCAATCCAACATGTTTGTTTGTTTGTTTGTTTCTTAAAGAATTTAGAAACGGAACTTGAAATATATGTAAAAAGATAACCATAAATACATCTTCACTCTAATAGTCTGAATATCAGATGTTCCAATAATGGTCTGCCATTATGTCCAGTCTTGTTCTATATCCATTTTCATCAAAAATAACTAAGAACTTAATTTTCTACCAGTAACAACTTCTGTAGTGACTATATATTGAACTTAAAATAGTCAATATTTTATCTAAAGAGCATTGTCATTTATCAAAATAATGTCCTAGAGTGAAGTCTGGGAATTGCAGACACTATATTTTGCTATTCATGCAGTCTTTGAAATTTTTTGTCAATTGAATAAACTATATCCTCACTGTCTCTTCCACACACTGAGGTCTCCTAGTAACATGAAATTATTTTACATTGCTTACTTTTTATTCATTCATCCCTTTAAATTTGAAAGCTATTTAAATAGCAAATATGTAGGCCAATATCCCTTCCACTGAATCAGTTCCATTACTTTGCCTAGGCAGCATAAAATAGTCAGCTTCTGGCAGCATCTGTCCAGCTGGGAATATCTGTGATGAAAGGGAAATTTCAGCTGGCGTGTAGCTTGTTTACCCAACTTCTTTACCAATCAGTCACACCAAAGCAAGCATAAGAAGCATGGAGGGACAGAAGAGCACAGCTGCACAGTGCTCGTTTGCATTTGTTGAATGGTACCTTGGGGAACTTTATCAACAATGGAAGCAGGGAAAAGAGACAATAGTCAGGCCAAAAAACTGTTACTACACAATTTTTTTGTTTTCTTGGTTTGTTGTTGGGGTTTTCTTTTGTTTGTTTCTTTTTTTAGTTTTGAAAAGGTGCTCTCTGAGTATACAAGTCATCCCTGGTTTGGTCTTCAGCCCTCCCTGCAGGCCCCTTATAAATCAGACCTGGCTGCTCACTGTAGCCCAGCTCCCTCCTCAAGAGCCTGGGATCTGGGGACCCTGTCTGGGGAGAGACCTAAAACAGGATGGCCCCATGCAAGAGCCTCAAAGCCCCTGCTGCCCACTGTAGATGAGTGGGGTGCTCTGGTGACAAGTCTGGCAGACTGTGCTCTTTGCATTCTGGGATTCAATGTGGAGTCAAAGACAGGACCAATCAGAGGTTTCACCCTGCCTGACAAGAGAGGGAAAAAAATAAAATTAAAGAGGAAAAAGGTTTTTGGAGTGAGAAAGATGACATTGGCTACACCAGCCTTTTCCAGCTTTGCAGGATGATCCAGTGAGGACAGCAACCTGCAGCTTCACAACCAGTGCTGTTCCCTCTCCTCTGCAGCTGCCAGCACATCAAGCTGTTTCCCCTACCTTCTGTATTATCTAGGTGCCGTCTAGTGCAAAATGCCATCTGGTACTGCATATGATCCATCACATTCACAGCCATCTATTCAAATTAGCAGGTGGTGTTATCATTTGGAAGTCGTAAAGTTGTGGCCACCTCGTACAGAGTAGATTGCTTCTCAATTTTTCCAGAGCCATAAGCTTCCAGCAGAAGCATTTATGACGCAGAATTACACAGTGGAGTATTAAAATACCTTATCTATTTTTGCTCCGAAAAACTGAAGTCTTAGGTCTGAGTCTGAAGCATATCCAAGGCTCTTTTCTGCATCGATAGGAGCCAAGAATAGCAGCAGAAACAAGAACCAGTTCCGCTGAACTTTTGGAGTTTTAAAAAAGTTTCTCCTTTTACAGCACACATCAGAAAAGGAAGTGTTGCCAGTCTGCTCTCTTTGCCCCAAGCCCTGGTGCTAGGGCACTTGGAAGGAGCTATTTCTGAGATTATTCAAATCCACACTTCAACCCCTATCAGCTAAATGTGCTGGTTTATGTCTGCACAGTGTCTTCTTCCAGATGTCAAAACGTAGCAGAAGGGAATGTCTATGTAGGGTTAGAAGAATTATGACAGAATAAAAAAAAATTGCCATTGTATCAAGCCTGGAGGTGAACATCTGATTATTCAACTAATAATCTCTCAGCATTGTTTAAACGTTGTTTTATTTTAAAATCTATAGCTGGTTCATCCTGAGACACTTGGAAACTGGTTGCCTGAACTGAAGTTCTGGCAATTACTGACAGCAGTAGTTCAATTTTTACTTCCTTCAGTATTTCCTGTGGTATGAACACTGAAAGTAAATTCTTCACGTGAGCACATGGATACTATTGGTCTTCTCACAAGCAGTCAACTGTCTTCTATCCAGTGAAGAATATTTACTATGGATTCCTAGTGTTAGAAATTACTATGAAAGGAATCCAGTATGTAGGGAGAAAAAAATCACTCTGTAGAATGTATTGATAAAAAACAAACATAATATAGAGTGACTGCTATACCTGAAAAAAAAAAAAAAGAGCTGTAAAATTCATGGTTGTTGTATCACTGTTCCCTTCTCCAACTTGTTTGTGAATGGTTGGTTTTCTCATTTTGCTCAAGTAGGTTTTTCCTGATGTCTGCACCTCCATCTGTGAAACTTCAGTGACATTATCTGAAGAAAATAAGAGCAGATGGAAAACATTTTAGCTCCATACTCATTGAGCATGAGATTAAAAGAAAGGCCATGGTGCATTTTTAGTAAAGTAAGTGATTACACACGCAGCACTTCTTTTCTGTCTAGGAAGTCATGTAATTTACACAGCAATCTGGACTTCCTTGGTCAGCTGGTTTCAAAAATAAACTTGAAATTCTGTTGCCACTTACTCTTTTTCTAGGCTAGTCAGAAAATCCTGTAAATCAAAATCAACTCTCTGTTCTACTGCATATTAACACCGTAAATTGTTGCACCTGGAATTTATGAACCTTTGGTTTATTATGCTATGAGAGTCATATGCAGCTGTTCTTCCCCCAAGTGATTCATTATCATGTGAGAGGAATGCATCCCACATCCCACATCACGCAGTAGCTGAATGAGCTTCTCGTATGCCATTCAACTTTCTAACAATAAATTTAAAAAATAATTAAAATTGTTCTGCATCAAAATTAGAAGAGAGTACCAATAAATCCCCAAATTATCACCAGGGCACTTTCAGTAAGCTGTCTGATGCACCACTGGATTTCCCCACCTGTAGTATTTATTACAAATATCTTTGCTCAGAGATGAACATTCTAAAAAGATGACAAAAAAGTCCTCAGATACTGAAATACGGGGTGATAAACATTTTATAACAGAAGAAGTGTAAGCTTTCTGCAGGATATATATCACAACAATTAAAGCTCACAAGATTTCTGCTCCGCTTGCAGCTCTTCCACACGTATCCTGTGGGACCTTGCACAAGATATTTTATTTCTCTGGAGGAGAAGTCAAAGTGTATCCATTATACTTGTCAATTGCTATATTCAGAAGAATAAGGGTTGCTTGATCCAAACAATTTGTACTGCTAAAATAACAGTGCTGTTATATGATGGTTTTAAGATTACTTAAACTTGTTCTGCTTCTGAAAAACACAATCCACCCTCCCAGCCTCCTTGGATACTCTCCTCTATTGCTGTCTTCTTTCTGGCATGAAGCAGTCTAGGGGAAAGATGACCCCAAGGATGACTAATTCTATGAAATTGTTTCACTTACAGTCTGGTCTGAAATTACTTGGTGAGACACAAAGGATGTCATTGGGAATATGTACACAGAGCATAAGGGGAAGGGTGGGAGTGCGATACACAGGTAAGGCAGATCCTTATATGAGCACCAGATGGCTATGAAACCACACCTTAACATTGGTTAGGATTTATACATTTCTTCAAGTATGTTTTTAATGTTAGCAGAAGTCCTAGGCCAGAAACAGTAAATTCAGCTGGTAGGTGTTATTTTGTTTGAGGAGATAATATGACCTGTATCAGTAAAGGCTGCATTAGCAATAGTAGTGCTTGCAGATACTTGGCTACGCTGTGTTTTAGTGGGCTCCTATAAGCTTTGCTGACACTGAGGGGAAGGTACTGCTCTGTGTTACAGTTTTTCTCTGATGAAGCAGAGATAAGTCCTCCCTACTTCATGGGAGCTCCAAGAACATTTATGCTTCGAGCACTTGAAGGTTTGAGACAGTGCTGTAATGAGAGTCGTATAGTTCTGCAGTTTCATTTTGTGCTAAACCAGTCTAATTGCAGGCTGAACCTAATTGTGGTTATTCCTGCTGTCGGCCTCTTCTCCCTCATGTTCATCCCACACTATTTTTGCACCACTGTGGGGATCCCTGCTGGCTCCAGCAGCAATAGACACTTCACAAAATGAAGTAACTCCCGCAGCTTCAGTCTATCCAGTTCCCTCAGGACTTATGCAGATGTCTCTCTGATCTGCATATAGCTTGTCTTCCTTGTTATTCATATAGCTCCTTCCAGATCTTAGCAATATTACCATGCCTCTCTGACTGATCACATGGTAACTTGCATGCTCTTGGATTACAGAAAGGCTTGTCCGCATTTTTGAAGTGCCTTTAAAATGGCTGAGCTAAAAAAGAGTATGTTAACTTGTTCATTTGGCCTAAAAGGTGCCGATTATTTAACTGTACAAAATGTGTGGTGAAATTTCTCAAATCCCCTTTGCATGGGAAGACTTTCCAAATTTCATTTCCAATACTTTGATTCAATTTAACTGATGCAATAGCTTGTAGGTAAATCTTAATAAAAGTGTTTACCTGCAGTATATCAGCATGAAATGTGCACTCTTATTTACATACAGTTTCATAATATGTAAAATGTTTATGCATACTTCAAGTGAAACTTCCCCTTTTCCGCTGTCATATAGATATATATACTGTATGTTAACATGTAATGCTGCATATCAAACACAGGCTCTTCAGCAGTGTTATTTCTTTTTCCTTTGGGATACCTGAGAACATAAAGGGAAAAGCAGATTCCTCTTTGTAGCCTGGACCAAGAGCTGAGGGAAATTCTTCTTATGTCTGTGCGTATGTCTGACAGAAGAGGTATCCTGCCCAACTGAAGCTTACATAGTTCCCTAAAACTGCCTGCCCATCTTTTATTAACAGAAGCTGAAGAATCGATATATGAGAATTCTGATAGTCAAGATTACAATATATATATGACTGCAATATTGAACAGCATATAGAGTTACATAAAGGTCAACTTGAAAATATATGCATGTACTGTATCAATTATAATTAGGAGAGCTCACCTACTTTATATGTATTGGCTGGTTCCATAAAGTCCTTTTCTTGCTTCTTTCTTTCTTTAAAATGTTAAAAAAAAAAATAAAATTAAATGTGTTTACAAATGTAAGAGAAGCCTTTGTTATTTGCTCTGGCTTCACTGTGAAAATCTGCCACTTGTCTCCTGGAAAAAAAGAATAAACCATAGGGATTCAGTTCTGAAGCTCTTGCTAAAACTTGTTCAAAGAATATCCATGGATAGCGCTGAGGGGAGAGGCATATAAAAGTTCTTTGGTTCTCATAATCATTCCTATTTTTGAGCACTCAAAGGCTTACTCATAGCTTTGAACATCTGCAAAATATGATAATATAGCATAAACACGTAGTTGTCATTATTTAAATCAGTCGTGATATATAGGCAGTTCATAAAAAAACTTGCTTTCCGTTCTCTAAAGGAAAGGTATTCCTTTCTCTATTAGGAAAGTAGGTAGTACTAGGAATTTCCACCCACACACTCACTCTTAAGAAAAATGTTTTGGTTTTTCATTCATGGCATTGTTACCTCTTCAGCATAACTGGGTCCTTCTCAATCCTCAAAGTACTGTTTTGCACAGAAAATTATGAATTCAGCTTGTTCTTTTATAATTTTAATGTAGAAATAGCTAGTGCAATGAAGGCAAAACAGCCAAGTCTAACCTTGACAACAAAAGAAGTATAAGACAGTCGAGCAGTTCTCAAGTTTAAATACATTGATACAGCAACATCAAATGCTTTTTTCACAGCAGAAGCTGATGCATTGAAATTAAAATTATGTGACCTGTGCTTTTTCTTACTGCTCTATAACTAGCACCCATTAATTCTACCCACCCCTTCCCCCCTCAAAAAAAGACATTCAATTGTGCTGAACATCACCTGGATCTAAAAAATATATATTGTTGTTATAATTTCTCATTCTCCTCTCCACTAGCAATTTTCCCTGTCTCCTTTTTCTATTTTCTGGCAGACAATCAGCAATGACTGGAAAATATCATAGAACCATAGAATCATATCTGCCAGCCTTCATGTAAAACCCACTTTAGTATAAGAATTCTTCCACTTTCTTAATTAGAAGTGTATATGAATATATAAATATTTATACGGATAGAGATTACACAGCACTTTCAATTCTCTCAGTCATACTCACACTTATGTTTTAATATGTGGACTTTTAAGAATGACAAAGAGTTTTCGTAGTAGCCCTTGGAAGGATGTATGCGCAGAAATGTGTTACATTCCATGTCAAGTGGACACAAGGTTTTTCCTTGAAAATAATTCAGAAAGCTCAAGAAAAGCTCCTGATACTTGCTAGTGCAAATGAATAATAATATTGATAATGCTAATACTAATAATAACAACAATAACAATAATAGTAATAATAATAATTAAAGTGAAACTTGCACAGTTAGTGAGGAAAAATACACAAAATAAAAAAATAAAGGATTTTTCCTATTTAATTTACGGAACAGTAAAAGGATTTACTTTTAGCTCAGGGGTGAATATGGGCAAACGCCGACCACATGGAAAACAGTGTGCCATAATTTTACTCCTCCTCACACTCTTTCTTTCATTTATTTAAGACTAAATAACTCTGATAAATTATGAGGTTTGTATCACCTTCATACCATGCATCAAATAAAATAAATAAGAAAACACTGCAGAAAACAATAGGAAGAACAGTTTTGCATAAATTGAGAACACAGTTTTCATGCAAGATTTTCTAAATTATGTATTGAGAAAAGAAGCTAGGCTTTACAAAAATAGCTTTTATCATTCCACTGTTACATTTTTTTTCTAGATGTATAGAAGAGATGAAAGATAGTATTTTATGGTCATGGGTTCAAAAATAAATGGAAGGAACAAAAATCATGAGGCAATAAAAATTATGATAGTAATAGTACATAGCATGTAAAATTCTGAAATATTGTGTACAAGATCAAGCCAAAGTGGATTTTAAGGATTAAGATAACAGAAGTGTGGGTTAACAATAAATAAAACTATATATATATATTTTCTTACTCATTTAGAAACAAACAAACAAACAAAAAACCACCAAACCCTGTGATTTAAAATCAGCGGTTTTCCATTGACTTCACTTGCGCCAAAATTTCATATTTTTGTTTTAAATGTTAGAGTGCAGCAAAGGAGATGACCTTTTAGAGTGAGTATTACCATTTTTCATAGTAACCTGAGAAAGAGGAATTTAAAATGAATGCTAATTGAAGAGCTATTTATTTTGTGTAACTACAAGGCCAATGATGAAATCTCCTTAAGGAGATTTGGGTGAATCTCAGCAGAAATCTTGGGTTTTGTAGCATCTGAAAAGTTACTCAAATTATCATCTTGATATCATGAAGCTGGAAAAAAACAAAAACAAAAACACAACAGTCTGCATGCCTCAATTTGTTCTAGATTTGAAAATTAATGAACACAAACTTTTGAATTATTGCACTGAGTTTGTATGGAAATTTTTCCTTAAATTTTTTTGAGATAATAACATTCTGAAAAGTGTGGAAGCACTCCTGACTCCATGTAATTTAATATCTTCTAGACAGTGCTGGATTTTAAATGTCTTCATTTTTATTCAATTTTCTTCTTGGAACAGTGTAGCGTATTAGGCTTCCAAAAAGAACAACTCAAACTTTTATTTCAAATTCCATGAGTGAAAGCTGACTCTTTCTGTAAGGAAAAATTAAACAGTCTCTGTTGATTGTTTAAAAGAGAACTTCTGTGCTGTAACGTATCTTCTCACTTTCTTGGGATATATCAAAAAGTTGTCCAGTCTTTGTAGATTCCCATTTTCTTCATATCAAAAGTATAAAAAATGTATTGTGATTTATTTGACCAATTCGTAGAAGTTTCTTTTTTAATTATCAATTAATTTCACTACTAAAAAGTTCATTGGAAATTAAAATAAAAAATCATAGAACCATAGAATGGTTTGGGTTGAAAGGGACATTTAAGATCATCTAGTAGGTGGTTCCAACCACCTACTATAGGCAGGGGCAGCTCCCTCTAGACCAGGTTGCTCAGAGCCCCATCCAGCCTGGGCTTGGATCCCCCATGGATGGAGCATTCACAACATTGCTGGGCAACCTGTTCCAGTGTCTCACCACCCTCACTGTAAAGAATTTCTTCCCAATATCCAGTCTAAATCTACCCATTTCCAGTTTAAAATAATTTCCCCTCGTCCTGTCACTACCTGCACTTAAAAAAAATCCCTCCCCAGCTTTCCTGCAGGCTCCCTTCAAGTACTGGAAGACCACTATAAGGTCTCCTCAGAGCCTTCTCTTCTCCATGCTGAAGAGTCCCAGCTCAGCCAGTCCTCACATAGAAGGTGTTCTAGTTCTCTGATTATCCTCATGGCCCTTCTCTGGACCTCTTACACTGTGCTGTGCTTTTGCTGATTTATTAACATTTATTAACACCTATCAACAATTATTCTTCTGCAATTTTCTGTGTTCTACCAAAGCATTTTCAAATAATGTAATCTAATGAAGCCATTTTCCATCCAGCAATTTCAGTACTTGGATTTTCTGCAAAAGCACTTGTAATTACAGTCAAGCAGGAACAGCCAAACTGTTTTTTTTTTTTTTTTTTTTTAGCATATTAAAAATTTATGTGCTACATTCTACTCTGAGATAGAAACGAGTGCTTAAGTAGAAACTAATATTTCAAGATCTGTCGTGTGACGTATATATGCAAGATAAAGGTATACTATGTCTTGTATTTTACTTCAGATACTCAAGTTACACTATTTCAAAAGATGTGTGCTGTACAATTGATGCAACTAACTTCTATTTGTTTCCTAGTGAAGAAAAGCATTGCTCTTAGCTGTAATGGCTAGGTAATGATCTGTTTTGGAAGACACCTCATTAACTCCAGTTTTGTTCTATGTAATATCATGTAGTGTTTTCAAAAGCAGCGAAGAACTTCTCAGAATATTGCAAGCACTTCCATTTTCTTCTAGAACACAAATGCTGTTCTGCTGACAACATTTTAAGTTAATCCAAAATGGTAATGAGTCTTTGACAATTGCAACTTCAGGCAAAAAAAAGGCAAAACTGCAAAACTTTAGCTAATGCTAAACTTAATGTTAAACTTTAAAGTTTATTTTAAAAAATGAAAAACTTACAAATATCCTAGGGCCAAATTCTTCTTCATTTGTATAGTTAGCAGTCAGCTAATTGTCAGTCTGCCTCAAAGTTCTCATATGATTAACCTGCGCAAAAATATTCTCTCAGTTTCTGTCTTCTCCCCAGAATACTGAAGGAGGTAGAAGAGAAATTTGACTACCGTGGCTCGTACTATTAAACTGGAAATTCAAATGGTTAGCATGTCTTCAAACCTTATGAGGATTATAAAGCTTGCATTAGGATGTGACAGAATAAACAGTGATTTTTCCTTTTTTTTTTTTCTTCCAGATGCAACTGGATAATAAGCTACTGAAACTATACAGGATTATTTAGCTTTCTTGTTAGCTAAATTCATGCCTTGCTAGTGCTTCTATTTGCTGCTATGGTGGAACCACAATTAGAAGAGTATCCTCAAATGAGCAACATAACACCTTTCCCAAACAATAATGAAAGAAGATCTGTAAAATTCATAAGAAATTATTTTCCACTGATGAATGCTTACATGCTGGAAATGCTAAGATACACACTCAGCAGTAGGCATACAAACAGCCCAATTGTCTTCACATTATATTAAATATGTATGCAAGTATTTGTTGAGGCTGGATCTTTGTAGATGTAAGATATAGTAGTTTTTAAAGGTAAATAACCCTCTTATAAAGTTCAGCCAGCAAAATGCACATGGAAAATAAACTTCTTTAGTTTCTTTGCTTTAAAAAAAAAAAAAAAAGCAACAACAACAACAAAAAAAAGTCAGTGCCAAACTGGTGACCCAGCTCGACATTTTCAATTAGCCTCTACTTAGAAATCAATTCTCTACGGATGGCCACTCATCGTGCCCAGCATTGCCAGCTGGGTGAGGGAAGGGATTGTCCCATTCTGCCCTGTGCTTTGCAGCCTCAGCTTGAGCACCACGTGCAGGCTTGAGTGACATAATGTAAGAGGGAACGGCATGGAGCTGCGTCAGGGGAGGGCAGATGGGGGTCAGGGAAAGGCTCTGCACCACAGGGCGGAGGGCATGGGATGGGCTGCACAGGGCTGTGGGCAGGGAACACAGTGCCGGAGCTCAGGGAGCGTTTGGGCAACACAAAGAAACAGTGTTTGATCTGTGGGTGGTGCTGTGTGGAGCCCAGAGCTGGACTCAGTGGTATTTGTGGGTCTCTGCCAATTCAGGGTGTTGTATGATTTTATTATTCTATGTTATAATTGGGCTTTATGGAAATTGCTCTATGTTTTTTGTGCTATTTAAGGGAATCAAGACTGGCTTCCTGAAGTTATTTGAAGGCTCTGTAGTATTTTGTGTTTCATACCTTGAAATGCATATTGACAATAATTTCCAATGAAGACAGCTGCCAGCATACTTTAGGAAAGGTGGAATCACCCTGCTTACTTTCTATTAGTTCTTTTTTCAGTCTTTGTCTTCCTTGTTACTTAGCAGGCGATGTTCTGGTGATAGAATAAAATCTGAACAAAAATGATTCTGTGTAAAACTTTGAGCAGCATTTTAAATATCGTAATTGTTATGTTGACAGCAGACTTCATGTATCTTTTTTACATGTGTAAGTGCTTTCTGTAAATAAGAGTTCTACCAGTTTAAATAGTTTGGTTTTTGTACTTGCTAAAACTACATATAAACGTTCATTTGGAAACTCGGTATCTTTTATCTGATTTATACGTGCTTAGTTTGTATCAGTGTTTAACAGCAGCTGATGTACATGCTTGTATATATGTGTGTATATATATGTATATATACACATAGCTTTCCTGAATCAATTTATAGCTAAAATGGTAAGACTGTATCACCTAAATCACACTCTGTTCTAAGGTTAAGACATCATTCAATTTGGAGACATTTAACCGAGAAAAGAAAACTAGCTTAATTCTGCAAATTGTGCTGCTTGTTCCTCCGTAAGTGTATTCCTAGTTGGACAATTTATGAAGAAGCAGTGCCAGGAAAATTGTGCCTGTGGAACCAGGCAGTAAGTTTTGGACTCCCTGACGGGAGCTCCTGTTGCCAGAAGGAGCCTTGCAAAGTGGCTGGTAATGAAGCACGGAATGCTCTTGAGGAGGAGTATAAGATGAGACAAGACCTATTCTTTCATCCTCACCTAAACATAGTGTCAGTCCAGGCACTAAGAGAGTTGTTTACCTTAAAAGCAATAACAATAACAACAATTTGGACTGCTGTTGAAAGCCTATGACCAAGCAAATCTTCACTTGAGAGCAGGCTGAAGTGCTGGCAGTACTGGGAGAGGTTACTCTGGATTATGGGTAACCCTCCCTTTTCACCCTTCAAGATCTCTCCATTTTGGCAAGAGTTGCCTGTTGGATAAATATTTGTTAATGTACATAGAGTGTACAACCAGCTAACTGGAGATGAGAAAGTGAAGCAATAACAAGGAATAGAATTTTTGTGCCTCTTGCATTGTAGCTCGAGATCATAGTAGCAGAGTGGCTTTTATTCTTGCTGTACTCAGCGACAGAACTACAACTGAAGAGGAAGGGTAGACACAGAGTGTAAAATAACATGTTTCTGGTGAGGATCTAGCATCTTTTTACTTTAAAAAGATCACATTATTTTTCATTTGGATCTGCTTTAACAAGCAGGATACCTGTACCAATTTTCTGTGGTAATTTCCTAGCACTATTTAAGTACACTTAGGTGTTTGATGAAATTTTGAAAATTAAGAAGACAAAACACGAAGTAAGTAGAAAAAAGATTTAAAGATCCACATTGAACTTCAGAACAGCATTATCCAAATACTTTTCACCTGGTAATACTCTCTATTTGAACACCTTTTAAATTGCCCTTTAGCATTGGTACTGTAAAAGACCTTAAGGCAGGTCACTGCCCTTCTTAAAACCAACTTGAATGTGAAGTTTGTCAGTCAGGCAGCACACACTTCAGGAGGGACAATCTTAGGTGGAATGACTATTTTGGTGACCTTTTCTTTCCTCCACAATGAGATGCCATATCCATCACCAGCTTGACTCCTCTTGTCCCCCTGCTTATGCACATCACATTTGCCTCTGTATCCAGGGCCTCACCTACTGCCTATGCCAGTCACATTTGCAGTTTCCACAAATGACTTGTTGTATGCAGGGCACCCAGACTGCTGCAACAAGAAAACTGAAACAAGTCCAGAATCAGGCTTATTACTTGGGATGGAAGAGAGATTGGGAGCTTGTGTCCCGAGAACTTTCTCACCACCTTTTTTACTATTCCTACTTGGGCAGATGTGGTGACTCCGCATCAGTGTGAATAATCCTTCCCTTAGGTCCATTTCAATGCAGGGGCATAGGTAGGCTAAAATAGAAAATGATTGGAAACCTTGTTTTGAAGAACCAGTTGCAGAAGTATTATTTGGAAAATAGATGGTATATGAACCCTTTCTGGTTATTTAAGAGCCTGAGAGAAACTGCGTTTCTCTGAAATATACCCATGTGACCAGCACAAAGAATAGACTAACACAGAAGAGAATAAAGTTTTGTGAGTTCCACAAAGTGAGGAGAAGCCAGTCTTTCGGTCTTTCTGCTAGGTGAGAGGCAATATGGCCATACAGAAGAGGAGTTTATGGATTGGGCAGGTTTGCTATATGCAGTCAGCAGTAGCCAATGCTCTGAGCTGTTTTAGTATTAGATTAAAATTTATCTGCTGTGCTAGACCATCGCTATCTCCTGGAGGAGGCATAGTGCTCATATCTGATTAGCCTGAGGTTTCTTCTGAGAAAGATTGTGCTAAGTTGTAATGCAAGACAGTTCCAGAAGGTTTCTCTCTATACAGCTGTGGTACATCTGCCTGAACAAATACCCAAGTAGAGCAGAGCGTCAGACAGCAGATGTTTCCTAAGTAAAACTGTTGGGCCCTTAGTCCCAATTTATGAGTCTTCTAGCATCTTCATTTGTACTCAGTCTTCTAGCAATTCAAATACAAGAATCATCAGCTTCATCAGTTGTTTTAATAAAGATAGTAACACAGTAGCTGAAGATGGTTTGGAACATAGACCCTGGACAATCTAATTCAGTCCATATGGAATAGTAAAATCAGTCTATGGATTTTCAAATAAGCCCCTGTAAGAGCACCTGAGCTGACTGTCAGCAACAGGAAGATCAGCTGTGACTTCCATGTCAAGCATCTTCTTTCATTAATGTAGTAACAACAGACTAGATGGGTTGGGCATGGTATGTCTTCCAGCATCTTAAATTAAATAATTTTTTTATTTTTTCACTTTTTATTTATTTACTTTTTTTTATTTTTTACTTTTTATTTGTCTTCCCCGTTCCTGTATGAATCAGAGCTGTGAACACAGTCATTCCTCACAAATTAATTTCCTAATTGTGAAGAAATTTATGTAGCAGTAAAATTATGAACTCGGACATGCTCTTTGCAAACATTTACTTGACTCTAACCCATATTCTATTAACTCTTCTCTAAATATATGGTATTGTGAGTGATGTATGAAATGAGAACATTTCTTTGCAGTCTGTTCTGGGATAGCAATGATAGCACAAAGTTGAATATTTTAGTTCTGAGGGAAGGTATGAATAGTGTGGAAAGCTTAGAGATTTGCTCAGGTACCTTTGGCTAGCCAGTAAGCTGAATATTGGCATAATGTAAATGCATCAGAATTGTACCTGGAATTGGACGCAAATACTTATTTCCTGTTCTTCAGCATTCAGCTTTCATCACCCAGAGGGACAACAGACATGCCAAAATGGAGCCAGAGTACACACACCAATATTTAGGTGATGTGGCTGGTCAGGAAAGAAGACCTAGACCTGAAGCTGAGAGCTCCCCACAATGCAGTTGGAATGTATACACAGAAAAGGTGCCTTCGAATATGAATAAATCTATTTAAGTGCCAATAGCGTCACATGCTATTCCAGCCAGAGAGCTGATTTTCTAGAGCAGCATTCTTTCATCAGCCTGGGATTATTTTGGAAACATATAAATATGGAAAAGTTGTGCTGTTTCAAGCAATTTTTTTTTTTTTTTTTCCCTGGGAAAGTTACTATATGAGGATCTCATTTGTTACAAACAGCCACACAAGGCAGCTCCTGCACTTTGGGTTACCTTCTGTTTTCCTGTACCAGTGCTGCTATATGTAAGGCCACATTTGAAATGAAGTTGTACACGTTTATTTTTAAATCAGGGTTAAAAAGAGCTCTAGAAATGTCTCACAGAATGTCAATCCAGATGACAAGGGATATCTAGTTAGGAGTAAAGAAGTATAAAGAGAATTAACATAGTGGTTAACCTAAACAGGTTTCATTTGCATTTCCTTTGGTACTATTCTGTTTTAAAGAAAGTTACAAATTTGGATGAAATACTCATACTGGAGCAACCCAACTATATCTGGAGGGCCTGGGCTAGGCAGGGACCTAATCTAATGCTTACTGACATCATGTGTGAAGATAAAGAAGGAAAGTTAACCTGGCAAAGGCATCTGCATATTACTCTTCTTGCCCTGGGAAGCTGTTACAGTCACACAGTGCAAGAGTAGCAGGTTGGTAATGTGAATGAACAGAGGAAGAAGCAGTTAGCAGAAATCACTAGTGGAAAGGGCTTAGCAAGAGAAACCAGCGCTTGCAGCTGGGATGAGGACAGCTAGGAAGGAAGGAAGCTGTTGGAAAGCGTAAGCTGAGAAGACAGTTTCAACTAAGTATAGTCAAGACTAGTTTAGGTCCAATGAGGCTCAGAAGCCCAAGCTGGTAATAACAGATAGGCAGAATTGCCTGAGGACAAAATGTGTTTGGGCTGATGCGCTGTGAGTACATTTTCCTACAACAAGAAAAGGGGATTAATTCTTATCTGCTCAACTTGGGGAAGGAGGATGTGAGTTTTCCTGTTGGAGATTTTTTTTTCTCTAAGGAGAAATGGAGATTTTTTTTTTCTCTAAGGAGAAAAACTCCTCTTCTGTCTGGATAAGCCCATGATTCTTATTAGCTAGACAAGCTGCAGTGTAATGCATTGCCCGACTACACAGTTACACTCTTTATAAAAATGGGACAGTATTTTCTATCTTCCTGGATAAGACACGCTGAAGCTGGACTAACTCGAGACAAGGCCCGGCAGAGGTTCCCGTTATTACTTAAGATGGGCTGATTAATGAGGCAGCCAGCAAAGCAAAGCAAAGTAAAACTGTTTCATTTCAGTATTTGTGTGTCCACATAATCTTCAGTTGCACTCCAAACTGTATTGCAAGCCTAGATCATGCCATTCAGGCTTCCTACTCCAATTAGTGATATTTGTCATCTTCAAGGCAGGAAACCGAGGGCAATCTTTACTGATTTCTCCTTAAAAGTAGATTGCTTACATTAAATATATACATGCTTTTGCTTATTTTTTCCAAAGTTTTTGACAGCTTTTTAATACAAAATGCAATTTCTCTTGCCCTCAGCTGCTGAGACCCAGTCTGATTTCTTTCCTGGCTTTGGAAGGGGATGGTGTTCTCATCCTGTGTAGCTTGCAGCAAAGCAAATATATTCTAATTCTATTTAATCAAGCTTGTGGTGAATCTTTAACCTGCAAAAGAACACTATACATACCCTTGAGGCATTCACTAATTGTGGCAAAACATTAAATACATTCATTGTTTTGATTGAGATGATAAACAAAGAAAAGGAATCCCCCTCAGGAGCAGCAACAAACTATTCTGACTGGGTTAGTTGTGATTTGAAGCAGTTGTCTTTTCTTCTTTTGTGCTTTCATATTGATTACAGTTTGCATGCTTCTGCTTCTAAAAGCTTCTTTTCATCTCATAATGAACATTTTTCTGAGTCCCTATTCTCTTCTTAGTTTTCTGTGAATCATTTTATTTAGACTTTCTCAACAACAAATATAAATGTGAAATTCAACCTTGACATGCTTATCCCCAAATGCCTGTGCATCTGTCATTGCATTACATCACTTTTTCTTCCTCTACATCAAGACCATGGATGTTAAGTGACCCACATTTTAAAAGTTTATTTTAAACTGATCACAGATACACATTATCCAAATGAAGCTGACTCTTTATCACACTGCGTTGATGGAACATTCAGTTTGACCACAAAAGGTGACTTAATTTCATTCAGGTCATTTGTAACAATGCTCAGAAGAAGAGAATTATCTACCATAAATTCATTTTAGTTCTCATATGCTGTTAATTTCTCTCACATTGTAAATTCTTTCATTCTAAGTTTGTTTTTATAGCATGTCCTGATTGCAAAGTGATGAGGAAACTGCACAGTTTGTACAGTGTAGTAAGCTGTGGTTTTTATATCAGTTTCTAACAGGTCTGCAGTCATTATTCTATGATTTTCATTATAGCAAAGGTGCTCTGCATCAGAAACGCATTTGTGTGTGGTTCCTATTCATGTTGAAAATGAACTTAATGTCTTATCTTCTAGTGTAAACTAAATAAAATTGTGAGTTTGCCTCAGTGAGATTTCTTTGAAATACCAGTAATAAATATGAAAGCAAAATGGAATTGCTCACACTTCTTCAGCCATTTATCCTCAAGCAGTTAAAAAGTGATTTTTTTATTTAGTTCAGTAATAAAATATTTATGCAGAAATATGAAGAAGCAACATTTCATTTAAAGAATGGCTGGCAGTAGGGGGCAAAGTGTACATTAAAAATAAATTAGAACACAATACTCATTATACAAACGCTGGAAAAAATAAGAGTGTTTAGGATATAATTTTCTAAAAATCTGCAGTCTGCACATCTGCAGTAATTTCCAGTGGTGCATATAGAAAGTGAAGTTTGTTATTTTTGTACAGCTGCTTATCTGTTACATGCCATTTCCCACTGTAAGGAAAGCAAGCTGTTAATTCATTCAAATCATCAGTGACAAATGCAGTCCTCTGTGCATTCTTTCTTTGTTTAGGTTTGTTTTTTAAATTGGAAGCTCTCTCTTCTGTTATTTAATTACCGCCCGTTGTTTCCAATGGGCACTAGGCTAGAACAACGGCCCTGTTCTGCTGGCTACCAACAAAAGGACTTTCCGATTTAAACATGCTGTCAGAAGCTCTGATCCTGGAACAGCTTATAACTATATAGTGAGACCACCTTGGTTAATGTTAGGGAAAGAAATGTCTTTGATGGGACAGGATTTGCTGTGTAAAGGAAGTGAGCCAAAGGGAAGAAGATAAAGTAATAACAAGTGAAAAATAAATACTAACAAGTCTTAATTGTGCTCTGACAGCATTAGAAACCCAGGGACCAGTTGGAGTTATGGGGAAGGAAGATTTTTTGTTATGGCACATCAACTGAGAATTTATCAAACTGAATTCTACCCAGACCATTAAAAAAAAAAAAAGTATTTAAAAATACTGATCATCTGGGTACATAAGCTTTTTTTAAGTAAATGAAGTAAACAAAATACCTACAATGAGTAGAAAGAGTAGAGTAACACAGATGCAATTTCTGCCTGTAGCAGAAATACTAAGTCACAGCCTTAAGCAGTGATTGAGCACCTGGTGGGAAGGCAGGGCCAACCCAGGGGAGCTCAGGTGCATGCAGTGCATCTGAGAGACTGAAAGGGGGGGAACCGGGATATGCCTCTTCCCAGACCTCTTTTAAGGGTTTGCAGTGAAGGTGAGGGTATAGCACTGGAGATTTCTGCATATGTGAGGCCTTCCAAAGGTAAGCTCTTTTTCTTTCTTTTTTCCGTGTCTATGGCTGTTGTGTTTGGGCTTGTTCTCATTTGCTGCAGCCTAGGCTTGTGCCCCTCTGCTATTATTGCTGTACTTTCCATCACATTATAGGTTACACTGACCATGGTTCCTAAATGTAGTAATGGCAATTATCTGCATCCATTAGAAAGAAATTATGCATCTGCTGAACAAAGGAGTAGGTGAACTTTAACCTGGACAGGTGCAGAACATGAGGCTTTAGCAAGTCATGCTCAAAGCAGCATAACCTTTCCATTACAGTTATTGCAGAGGAGATTATTGGGAACTGTCATAATTTACATAATCATGTATTTATTATAAATAGCTATTAATAGTTATCTGTATTGATATAACCAGATTGGATAAGGTGTTCTTTACCTAAATGGTAAGAATAGCTCCTGTTTCTAATTAATTTTAATTAAAAACTGTAGGAGGGTAGAGTAGAGATAGACTGACCTTTCAGGATTGCTCTGTATGAGACTTAAGGGAACAACACTATGTGTAATAGCAACAGCAGCATCGTTGTCAGAAGTCACTGTGTTTCTCCTTTCCAGATTCCAAATTCAATTGTCACTGTTCAATATTTCCCTGCTTGCCCCACAGGAGGAATGTAATCCACTGTTTTCTGCCTAGATACAGCCTCTTCTCTAAGCCATGTTCTTTCTTGCAACTCAGTTGCATGTACAGGCAGTTTTGTGATGAATCCATAATTTCTCCCACTTAATACTTTCTTGAACTCTTCATTTTGCATTTCTAAGACATCATTGATTTTTGTGTCACAAAATGTACTGTACCAATTCAAGGAAAAAGAAGGGAGGCGTTCAATAATTTTATTCTAATCTTGACAGGCTGTATCCATCTGAAATAAAGTATAAGGTCATTCACCCTTTGACTCAGAGTCAAAAACTCATTCTTTTGTGAAATGTGAACTATTTCAGGCATGGGACTTAGGATATCTGTACACTAATAATGATTTTTCTTTTTCTTATAAGAAAATGTTCAGAACATTTTTTTTTTTTTTTTTTTTTTTTTTTCCCAATAAGCTCATTGCTTAGGGGCATTTGGAAACAGACAACAGCCTGTGATCATCTGCATTATTGTTAAACTGATGGTTCTGATAGTTATTTATTCACTAGGCAAAAAGAAGAAAAGATCGTATGTGGTATTGCTAAAACCACATATTAGTTGCAATAGCTCACATGATCTTCTAAGATATACAGAGTTGTTCAAAGGTTTTAGCTGAGAAGATAGAAGTTTCTGTGGTAGAATAGTCAGTCTTCTCTCTGCTAAGCTCATTAATGTTTGGTTTGCTGGAAATACGGGCATTTTTTGTTCCTGGTTGGATAGAGTATTTCTCATGTGCCTGTGCAGTTAACTTGCAATTCTTGCCTAAGCATCTTTTAAGTTCACAAAAATAAGTTACTTTCACTTAACTAACCAATTGACTCAAATCAAATGACTTGTCAACTTTTCTTTTCTTGATCCTGTGAGTGAGATACTAGGAAGCGTAGCTGAGAGTGCTCTCTCACAGTGCTCTGGAGGGTCTGCTGCAGGAGGAGTTAGCACAAGTTTCTTTCAATTCTGTTGAAACTTGTGAGGACTAGATAACATAGATGTCTGAGGTCCACATACAGATCTCCAAGCTGTTAAAAAAAATATTAAGATACTTGGAGCAGCTGAAGGAATCAGTGGTAAAGTCAGGAAGCTATGAGGGAAAGTTCTTGGTCAGTGAAAGTAAAAGGTAATGAGAGAAGGTTGTGTTTTGGTAGTTAAAGTGAGCACAGTGTCAATGCACTTTGTGAAAGTACAATTTGTTGTGTTGTATGTAATGTGTTGTAGTGGATGAGAACTGAGTGTTGTGGGAGTTGACAAAATTATTCACGCTAGTGTCCATTTCCTCCATCTGTTGTAGACTGATATTTTTTTCAGCTGAGGAGAAAGCAAGTTCAGTTTTGATTCAGACGTTTTCTGGAGGAGTTTGTCTCTTGCATGATATCCAGAAGATATACTGAATTCTGTACTCTCATGCTGCTTTGTGCCTGAAGTTAAAGTCAGAAGGCAATCAATTTTCTTGTTCTTTTGCTAGGCATAGTTCAAATTCCTAGCCTCCTCCATGCTCACAGGTCTGCCCAAGATCCATTTCCTATGAAAGCTATCACTGAGAAACAAAACCAATAGATTTTGTCTCCCAGAAGCCTGACAAACTGTTTGGAGACAGCAATTGTTGTTTGTCTGAAGAGAGAAAGAAGAATTGTTTTTTAGATATTCGTATCTCTGTGTCTCTCCTGGAAAAAGTGTAGGGAATATTGACTTGGCATGAGACCTGTCAGACCACAGGCTGATTTCCCTGATGATGCCAGGCAAAAGTAAAGATATGGCAGATGTGAGAGAGAACTGCAAGCAATATGGGCGCAAGGAACTACAGTATCTTCCTTAGTGAACTGATTGGATTTGGATTTGTGACACTGAATTTCCTGACAACTTCAAGAAGTCAATACTGGTGCTTTGAATTCAGGTCAGTGGAGATGAGTGAAGAGGAGTCTCTTGTCGGAAAATACAGTGATTTATGGTCAGTAAAATCCATGACAGGAGTCTCTCTGTGAAGAGAGGCAGCCCTGTTGGCACTCCAATTAGCTATGTTTGTAATTGATGACATGGCTGGAAATCACTGTGATTCATGAGCAGTAATATTAATGACAAGAGCAACTCTTTCATTTCAGGGAAAAAGACCAGGAACTGCTCTGAATTGTTCATGATTGTGATTAATGGCTTGGGAAGATAAATGGTGAGTGGGTGCCTGAGACCAGTGCCGTGCTGAAAAATCTATTTAAGCCACCTTCAGAGAAACAGGAAGGAGAGAAGGGAATAGTCGTCTGAACACCACTGCTTGTCAAATACCTCCCACAGACTCTAATGGGGTATTAAGGGGTGTGCAGGCGGAGCAGAATTGCGGAAATGATTGTTACTGGGCAAATCTGTATTATATTGATTCTCCAACCCTTTGTGTGCTGCAAGCACAGCCAGTTCTTTGTGGTTCAAAGTTCCAAACTTCTCTTTGTGAACGAAGAATCCCCAGAGGAAAAAAAAGTGGAAGGAAGAAGGGAGGGAGGAAAGAAAGAATGGACAGTTAGGAAGTTTATAGGAATCACAGACAAGAAGTAGGGTTCTTCTCTATATACATTACTTAGCAATCTTGGGAAAAGCAAAGAGTCTCTAGCTGTGTGGATGAGATAACAACCAGCACCTACAGAACAGGACAGTGAGCAGTATCAGAACTTCAGAGCTCTCCCCAGAGCGAAGAGCCACTGTCTGCAAACTTAGAAATCAGATCTGAGGGAACTGAGGCAGAATTATTTTTAAATGGGAAAATGAGTATTAAGAAAAACAACCATGAGATGAGGGCACTGACTTACCAGCCCACAAGTGTGTGGGCTCCTTCCTGTTCAAAGATATCATCTGCAGGTGGTTCTAAATATTATAATTGAAATCCTTTTATCCCTCCATCTTTCAATATGCTCATGGCAGAATTTAAGTCTAATGCTTAAGCTCCTGTAAAGAATATTCATTTTCAGTAACAAATGCTAATAGACAAGTCATTATCCTCACAACCATCCTTTTCATGAAAGGTTTCAGTCTGTTAAGTTTGAGCTTTCTTAAGCCAGAACACGTTGTTCATTCTGGTTGTATACAAATACCAGCCTAGCCAATAATATCTGTCATCAGTGCCCAGTAACCAAGGATCCAGGTTACGGGCCTAAAAAACTCCATTAGACTCCATGTCATCCAGACACTGAGAAAGAAGAAACCTAATACATTCAACATGTAGTAGATATGTACAGTGAATGCAAGTGATTGAGGATACAGTAATGCTATGTCTTATCATATTAGACCTAAATTTCAGTGCCTAGAAGCAAGGTGCCAAATTAAGTGCATGCACCTATATGTTCATGAAAGCACAGGTTTATAATAAAGATTAAAAATCAGAGCTTGGCCTTGAAGAGATCTGTCTTTGGCATTCAACTTTTGCTTATGCTGAAGTTCCCACTCTCCAAGGAGATAAGTTAGCTTCTTCTCAAAACTTAACATGTGAAACTTGGCTTGTTAGGACAAAAAAGTTAGCCAGCCATTTATTGCTGTTTCTTAACCTCTATGAATGCACAAGAATTTCAGAAAGAAAATCTTTATTTCCGTTACATCAGGATACTTATATATTTTTTTCCTTTGATATTAGTATTTTATTATTTCGGCTAATTTGCTGTCTTTCTTGATGAATGTTCTCAGAAAAAAAAAAAAACCATTAAATCAGTTATTTAAAGATGGTCGACTATTCTTCAACCTGGCACTGATTCTTAGTAATCTCTGTTTTTTAAGTTGTTTATAGGAGTCCATAAATCTCTCAGCAGAACAATAGCATAACGTCTATCCAAGTAATACAATTTGATAGTGTGAGCTTGAGTAATAAACGTAACATTTATTCAAGAAGAATATCTGAGATCAAGACTTAATATTAGGCCAATATCCTTGCTGGAGCAATTATTTCTGTTAGGTACAATTTTCACTTCCCTGAAGAAATCAGGCTGAGATAATTTCACTACAGCTGCTCTCTGACCATCACTCTCAAGACCCTTTTAACTTGCTGAAATTTTAATCCCTTTGAAATAAAATTGAATGGAAGGAAAGAAATCTCAAGGATAACTAAATGGTTGCAAATATCTGGAAAACTAGTAGAAAGCAGTGGTGCGAATTAGTGCTTTCAGTGAGAGAAGACAAGTTGTTTCCCATCACGCTGGCAAGAATCTGAGGCCCATCCTGTGCAACAACAAAGTGCCCAAGAAAACAGAACTAACTGCAGTTCCTTTCAGCTAGAGGGACTGCCAGCGAGACAGGGTGCGTCTACCACGCTTCATTGCTTCTGCTACTTGTGGAAAAAATACATTATTAAAAGCTGTATTTAACATAAAGGCAGCTGCTCTACATTCTTCATTTATTTTTCTTTAATGATACAGAAAATACTTCTGTGGTTGGTAAATCTTTTCCTCCTTAGCAGCTTTGTTTCCTTTGTGGAAACAACTGAAAAAAAAGTGTTGCCTTTGTGTCATGTTGAAAGATGTCTTTTAAAGATTCTCCATGTGCTTAGCAAAATCTCCAACTGAACTTAAATCTGTGACTATGGATCTAGTCAAACTTGTAGGTTGGTGCAGTCTTATTCTAAGGCTATCAGTGTTCCACTGCTTTTGACTTGAATACTGCCATTAACTTACCATTTGATGCAATTTTCTTTTCAAAAGATATTCCTGCCTGAACTGTCTAGGGTGACCTCTGTTCCCCATAGAGTTTTGAGAAACCAGTAGTACTTCACATGAAGCTGCTAAGCTGTGAACAGCTCTCTGCTGATGGAGGTATCAGGAGAAAAGGCAATTTGGGGGGGGGAAAAAAAAAAGGGAATCTCCCTCACAAAATGCCAGCATCTTGTACATGTGTTGAAGGTGCTCCTTTTGCAGAGCTTTAGTGCCTTCTATCCTAAAAAGCAATTTCTCTTTGGTTTCCTAAGGATCTCTATTATTCTAAGAGAAATTGGAACTGGTGTATGGTACTTTTCACAAATAAAATTTCATTTATCATCTGGTGCCATCTTTCTCTCATTACTCTTCTCATTTTGAACAGATATTTAGTAAAAATAAAGACATCTGTATTAGAAATAAGGTCATGTACACAGTTTTCTTCACTCATATTTTACTCTGGGGAGTAACAAGCCAGCTCCAAATCATGTTTAAATTCTTAAGCCTATAAGGAGAATGCCTGTTTCCACTATGACATATTTAGATTTTCTTCTCTCCCAAGGCAAATATATGGTACTGAAATAATGTATTTGGAAAAAGTTTCTGCTAATATTCCTAGGCATAGAAACGTTGAAATTTTGTGATAATATCTACTCTACTGAGTTTTCAGGCAGGCGAGCAGAATTGCTCCTGCAGCTGAGGTCTTGTTTGATGAAACGTTAAGGTAAACACAAATGCTATTTGTCAAACTCAGAATGGTTTTCTTAAGGGCAAACAGTTAATGCCCCTGTGTGGTGACCTTAATTACTGGAAGCAGAAGATTGATATAAAAAGAAAAAGAGTTTGGAGTATCCTGCAGCCCTGGCTATCAGTGAAGCTTATCACTCTTGCCACTGGCCCTGTTCACTCAGTGTTTGCCCTCCTTATCTTACTACGACTTTGACTTTCTTCAGTTAGTTGCTACTCACCCTCCAAAAATTAAGATTCTTGAAGTGATAGACTAACTTTATGAAAAGAGTTGTTTATCTCCCTCAACTTATTTTCATTTGATCACTCCTCTTTTTCTCTCTTTTTTTTTTTTTTTCTTATAAACTAGAACTATAATAGCAAACCTACGTGTTCATGTTTATCCAGTGTGGTTTTACCTCATCATATCTTCTAAAGAGAGAAAAAATCTCTTTGCTTAGATCCAACAAGGCTTAGCATTTTTAGTCTTATTATTCCCTCTCCCTGCCCAATGAAACTAAATTTATCTCAGATGATGTAGTTAATTTTGTAGAGATGAAGACAAATGTTTTCTGAGAAAATTTCCATGCATGTGAAAAGTAATTTCTTTCAGTTTCTCTAATTTATAGTATCTATTTATTTTAGTCAGTTTGAATTAATTAGTTGGTCGTGTAGTCATGTATATTTTGTGGCTAATACTTACGGGCATTACTCATCGAGAATTGGGGATTGTTTGTCCTACAGATGTATTCATGGTTGGCTCCGTGTAATACTATTGTGGATATACTGATACAAAAGTCTGATCCAAGTTTTTCATTATCTCCCTTAGATTGGAGACAGGTACTTTTACTTCATCCTTTATACTCTGCTAGAGAGAGACTTGTTTGTTTCCTGTAAATTTTTCTACATGATGAGACAGAGAGACTTGTTTGGAACAAACTCTGGAATCTGTTCAAATTGAAAGATGAGCCTCTGCCCTTTGTGTGGGCTTTGACTAATCTGAGGATAATGTTCATTTTTTTGTATGCTTCTTCAAAGGCAGTAGGTTGATGGTTCTTAAAATCAGCTCATCTGTTTTCCTCCAGTTACAAGGACAGCACAATAAGTTGTTTAGGATCTGTGATAAAAATAACACAGAGATCATGATGCAGAATAACAAACGATGCCTCCCTTAAAGCATTTACAGTCAAAATAAAGACTATGCCTTAAGGATTATCCTAACTGAAAAGCAAGGTGCCAATTAATCCCCAAGTAAATTGATTGTTTCTTATGTTATGAGCAGGATCTGGACTTAAACTAGCTCATTATATATAGGTCACCATGCACCATTAATTAGATGGGAACATTTTTCTGTCATTATATATTTGACCAGATCATGTTAATAATGATCTAGTGGTGTAAACATCTTCATACTATTACGCAATGCCTCATTTGCTAAGCTTCCAGAAGAACATCCTCGCTATAATCAATGCAATTGCTTTAAGAAGTGCCATAATTAGTTAGAAATATCTCTGATAATTACATAACGATGGCAGAGACGGGAGAAAATAGAGGTATCTTAAGGTCAATTTGATGGCTTCTAGCAAGTCTATATGAATTTCCACTATGCAAGTCATTTTCCCTTGTGAGATTCATTTTACTTAGAAAAAAAATCTTTATGCTTTCTGTGTCCTCTGATTTCTGTAGACCTTTTCAGTATCAGCAAAGCTACCTGTTGTAGCTACAAGATCTGAAAATAACAGAGGGGCAGATAGTGAATTTAGCCTCTGGGAAAGCAATTCAGAAAACGAGCTGCTTTCCTTATGTTGGTTTCATTGCTATATCTTCATGTTGATCTTTCTTTATTTTTTACAGCACTGTGGACATTCATGAGATGCTATTCAGCTCAACCTGAAATTTTTCCTGCAGGACTAATTGCAGATTTTGAACCAAAGTTCAGACTATTTCAGTTTTATTCTGATTTTTCCCACCTCTGAGTAGCAGCAAATAAACATTTGTTGTCCTCCTTGTGTTGCACGATTCATGCAAGGATAAACCTCTCAAATGAACAGTGAGGGTAAACTACAGAATATGTCCCCAGAACTGGAAAGCAGCAGCAGAACTGAGTAGTTTGTGGCTCTTCTCTGAAAAGAGATTATGCAGTCTGAGTGAGGGGGAAAAAAAACAACACATGAACTAATAGTGAAAAGAAGAAATGCAGTTTATTCTTTGTTTGAGAGGTCAGACCTAGAGTTCTCTGAAAATTGTCAGCCAAACCAAAATTATTGTTTAAACTGCATGTCATGGACCACTGCTTCTCTGCAAAATGCATAGTGCAGTTGCATTATGGCAGATTTGAAAATAGTACAGAGCCTTGGAGCACTGGCATCAAACAACACTGAATAAAGACACTGTCATCTTCCATATCTGAGTAAACTAAAAGCTTAGAAAATTTTAGAAAACCAGCAGTGATTGCATTGAATTCTGTAAATGTATCCACTCTTGAAGAGCCTACGTTTTATTGGTATATCTTCATTCAGTAGCTGAACAGACAGTTCTTTTTTGAAGCTGTATTTTCATTCCATGTTTTGTCATTTCATCTATTCCACGGGGGGTTTTAATCAGCCTATAACAGTCTATACTGGTATCCTTCACACAGATCTTGACCATCCCTTTCTTTTTCTGAACTCACTGACAAAGATTGTACTTGAATAAGCAATAACCTTAGAAGTTTATTGAAATCTCCTGTTCAATTTTTCTCTTTTAACAGTTCCTTCTGAAGAAGAGAGAGGATAAGGAAAAAAAGAAAGCATTAAAAATTTACTTTCCAACAGGGAATTTTACTTCTAAAACCAGAGAGGCAGAAGGAGGCACGGCTGTAAACAACAGTTTGTGAAGGCTTAGTGAAAGTAATGTGCAGTGCTGTTCAAAGGAAAGAAAGTTGTCCTTTCAGTTAGAATGAAATCACACTAAAGAAAGCTGCTATCAGAGAGTTGTTCACATCCATCCCTGTAAATAGTACTTGATGAAAATAGCAAGTGGAAATTGCAAAAATCTTCCACTTTTTATGTTTTAGTAATGAAAAAAAGACAAATATATGGAGACTTTGTCTAGTGAAACTGATAAACAGAAGATAGAAGAGACTTTAGTATGGGGTTCAGCAAGTGTTGGGGTTTAGCCTGATGGGGAAGCTTAGTACATTTACATTACAAACAGCCATTTACTGGCTCCCTGAGCACAGTGGGATGGGAGGGAGAATCAAGAAAATGGTAAAGCTTGTGCACTGAGATAAAGACATTTTAGTAGATCTGGAAAGGAAAATAACAGTAATGATAGTGATAAAGGACATACAATGATACACAGTGTGATTACTTACCACCAACTGATGCCCACCCACCCAGCCAACACCACAGTTTTTGTTGTGCAGCATGATGCCATATGGTATGGGTCACACCATTAGCCGGTTTGATCTACCTGTCCTGTTTCTATCCTCTCCCTGCTTCTTGTGCACACCCAGTGCCTCACTGGCAGGGCAGTTTGAGAAGTCCATAACTTAGTATAAGCATGAATCAGTAACAACTGAAACGTTGTGTTATCCTGAATGCAAAGCACAGCACCATACAAACTGCTAGGAGAAAATAGGGTCTATCCCAACTGAAACGAGCAGTGAGTTACACCATTAATATGGTGCATATGACTTACAATTACATGTTTACATGCCTTAACTATCCTAACAGAGATGGTCTGACCAAAGTAAGTTCTGTTAAGAAATTTGGATTTGTATATGGAAGATGTCAAAGATGCAATGCATTGATTTCCAGCTAAAAAGAAGATATTATTTTTTTAATGTAATATTAACAAATAATTTTAGAAATAAAGTACTAAATATTAACAAAACTGTGGAGATGACCTTTGTTTTGGCCTCATCCTCACAATCTGCTAAGCTGAAAGAATGCAGAAAATAATTAATGCAAGAACATCTCAAATAAATCTGTTCAGGAAAAAAAAAACGTGTTCAGCTGGCACATAAAGGATTGATATCAGTTTCTGCTAATGTAAGATACAGTGGAGCAACATAGAACTGGGAAAAACTGTTCAGCAATCACAGTGAAATACTTCTGCTCATGGTACTGAATGGAGTGGTGCTATTATTACTCTCCCTGGCACTTGGATACCATAGCAAGGAGAACACAATTGCAACTGGAATTGAGAAAGAGAGAAAAGAAAAAAGAAATTGCAGTGGTAATGAAGTTCAAGCCATTGTTTCAGTGTTTCTACGGCTCTGAATTTCTGTATTTGTACCTGCATACAATACTGAAAAACATTACACAACCCCACGAGGTCTCCGGAACATTTGTGCTGCTCATGTGGAATAGTTGTCTATAGGCACTATTTTAGATGGAACAGATTCTATGTCTGAGAGTATATTTTGGAACTAGGAGTATATTTAGTATATTATGTTTATTTTTCTTTTTGTATATGTTCTGCAAAACATTATTGAGTTTTTTTCTCAAATGGATTTTCTATTCAAATAGCTCTGAGTGGCAGTTTGTTCCCCAGCTATTCCCTGTAAATATTAATAATTTGAGAAGAGTTTCTCAGTTGCACTCAGATCTCATGCTGTGGTCTTGGCTTCTTGGTTGAATGAGCTTACTTCCTAGCATCATGTTTTCGATGTGAATGCTTGCACGGGAATCTGATGTATTTCTTACAAGTACTCTTGAATATTCATATAGTATCTTTTACATTGAAAAACATTCCCAAAAGTAAAATGCAGATTCACAGAACATGAAGCAGCAGTGATTTAAATAAGTGTAAATTCAATGCACACTTCTAAAAGCTTTGGGAATAGAGGCTCTGTATTGGAATCTCTCACAAATTATAAACAGTAAGTTCTACAGAAAAAAAAAGTGCTAATTTTTCATCAAAAAATGAAACAGTTGAATTTGTGAGCTTTGGGGGAGAGGGATCTTATGCTTTTTTATTTCATTTTTATTCTTATGCTCTAGTAGGCTTGAAAGTATGGGGAGAAAAGTCTTCCATGGAAAAAATTGAAGTCAACAAACAGCTCTTTCTCAAAACTTGTTTTGGAATAGAAAAGTTATAGACTCTTTTTTGGTATTTGTCCTGTTAGGAGAGTTGGTAACATGGGAGCCCACTCAACAAATGGAGATAGAGAATGAAACAGAGTCGAAAACGGAGGGAGCCACACGAGAAGTTCAGTGGCTCCTTTGTCCTTGAGCTGGGACTCAGGGAAAATTCATCTCAGTGCCAGCCACTGCTGCATTGCTGTACACAGGGGAAGAGTACAGCTGCTCTGCACAGTGCTGCAGCTCAGTGAGAGACTGGATCTGGGACTAGTTAAGATTCTAAAATTTCAGTGAATTCTTTTAAAAAGTATCTGTTGCAATAGCTGCTGAACTTCATTTTCATTCTAAACAGCAATCATTTTTATGACAGAAAAATACTGCATTTGAAATTGATGTAATATTACTTGTATTTACCCCTTGTTTACTTATTGCAATAATGAAACAGCAATGACAACAAAGTCTTTCTGAGACAATAGCTTGAGTTTCACTTTGGACTCGTTTCCACAGCCACAGTCTCTGTATTCAGAGAGAGAGAGACTTATAAATTGACACAGCTGTAACTTTAGATGTTAAAATGTACAGCTAAAAAACATTTGCACTTATTTGCTTTATCACAAACTGGTCCCATTGGAATGCTGTTGCTTTCACACCATACTGCTGAAGTTACTTTAACAGCTTGTGCTGTTCTTCAGCTTGGCTGCCTTAGTGTCCTGAAAGCAGGTAATTTTCCCCCTTCTAATACACTGATGCTACATTTTGTGGAACAGAGGGGTGATCCTTGTAAACAGTCCTCAGTCAGTGCTTTCTATTTAACACCTGTCCACAGGTTGACCTTTTCCTCTTCCCTGCTCCAAGTCTCCAACGCTCTTACATGGTAGATTGTCATCTCTAATTATCTTTAAATTCAATGGCAGTTAAAAATTGGAGCTACAGCTTGTTTCACTGATACCATTGGAAGGGAAGACTATCCAGACTATCCACAAGGATTCATACAGATGCAACTGCATGTGCGTGGGGCTTAAGGAGACAGCATTATCTGTTGCATCAACTTTTCTGTGCACGGAATGGTTGACTAAAGAGGAGGAGAATCCCAGTTGATCTCATCTGACTAGATGTAGATGGCATCTGAAAATAGGGTGCCAACAGCCGATAAAAATCACCTCTCTTCCCAGCAGTGAGTGCTTGAGCAATATAAACTTCAGTGCTTACGTTCTAAGAACTTGTTAAGACAACACGCTGATACAATGTGGATGAGCAAGTAGTCCTTAGTGCTGCATCTCCCACAGTTTCTGTGAATGCCTATTAGAAACCAATGGCTGAAAGCAACCACTGATCCTGATTCAATATATTTCTTCACCTGGGACAGACAGGGCAAGAAGCCTTTATTTATCATCCAACTGCAGTGCCCTACAAATTCCTGATTCCACTGCTGCTCTGACCTCCAGCATAGATCTTTCCTCATCACCCATGCCCACTTTCCTTCTACTGTGGAGGGAGGCACAGGAGTAGGAGTGCTTCCTCCAAAAGGAATGCTTGGGCTGGCAACTATTCTTGAAAGCAATGGTGGGAGAAGACAGGTTTGGTTCTGAACTCCGAAACATTTTTCTTTCCATTCCCTAATGTCACTGCATATCAGACTTTAGGCCGATTGGATCAGGGTCACTTTCAGAAAACAGTGTGGACAAAACAATGCTGTTAAACAAGGGCATAGAATCATAGAATAGGCTTTGTTTTTCCTGACCTAGAGAAAGAAGATTTTAAAGTAAAGTAAGGAACAGAGCCTCCTCAGAAAAGTGGATTGAGTGGCTGAAATACAACCACAAAGTTCCGGGCTCTGGGAAGAGAGGCTTTTTCTTTGAGAAAAGAAAACAAAGATGTTTAATACTAAAGTTGCTGACAGCTGATTGGCATGAAGTTAATGGAAGTATTTAATACTTGTCTGGTTTCCTGACTCAGTCCATGTGGTATGCCTTTCCTCTCAAATTCAACCCATTTTCCCTACAAGCACACTAATCTGAGAGCTTTGCTTTCTTTGTTCCTGGCTGTATCTGAGAGCAAGCCAGTTTTGCCAAGTCTGGGCTCTAGGACACAGCTCGGGGAAGTGATGTCATTATAGTAATGTAAGAGAAGAGGAGAGTGTGTCATCTGCATAGACGTGTAGCTGGTCTGGCTCTCCCAGGCCAGGTGCCTACTTATTATAATACAGTCCATTAAAAAAGCATTAAAAACAGCCATTCATAATAACCTACTTTGCCCTCATGTTCCTTTCTTCCAATCCATCATTCCTACAAATGGGTAGAGCACTCTTGCTCTATGAGTTGGTAGGAGAGTAGGTTTATTTGACTCAAAAATGAGTAACTAAATTTTACTAGGCAAGCTACACTGGTTGGATTAATGTAAAGTTGAGTGTGTCTCATGCAGAAAAATTAGTCACTCTAAAAAAGCATTGAGGATTTGTTGCATACATCCATACAAGAATTTTGAGTTTAGTGTATCATTGAGTGTGCTTTTAAAAAAATGCTGATGTAGTTGGTTGAAGGTAATTTGCTTTAGGAGAGAGAGCAAGCTGAAAGTCAGTGACTTCTGTAAAGAAATGGTGAGCTGGTGAACTGCTTCCTGAATTTTTGATTCTTTTTTGCGCTGAGGGAAGAAGCAGTTTGTTTGCATTATTTGAAATAAGATGCATTTAAGGGAAGTAATATTTGTCATCACATTACTTTCTCCTCTTCATGGCAAAAACTACGGAAGTCCTGAAAACTTACTAAGGGAATTTGAAGAGGAAATACTATAGAAGACAGTAATAGTGATCTTTAATGAGGAGTCAGTAATCATTGTTGATAATAAGCAGTTTTTTGAAGGGTTAGCATCATTAGTATTTTCTCCTAGCATGCCTGTCATTGACTGCTGGCACAAATTAATCTCTTAAATCCTGTTCAGTGAAGTGATCTATGGCCTTCTACAGCATGTTAGGAAGTTAAAAGTCAAGTTTGATGGATTTGGCCTTTGCATTTACATCTTTTAATCAGTGCTATGCACTGCAGTTTTGTGTATTTAAAATACTTGACTGTACAGAAAGATACAAACGGTTGGGAAGGCTCAAAATTCTCCATTTTTTCATCTTTGCATGCCAGCAGAGTTCTTGACTAGCTTTAGTTCTAATTAAGTTAATTAGATGTTTATTCCCAGTGTGTTATGCTGCTGTTTGCTCATACATGGGGCAGTAACTTAGGGAGAACGAGCTCTCGGATAGCTACACTGTTTAAAAAAATTCTGTAGATATGCATTAAAGATTAAATTATGAACTCTTCTATATTACGAACATGTTGTGAGACTATAATGCTTCATCTATGTCTTTACTGCAAAGGTTGAAGGACATACATTTTATTGCACCTGCTGGGCTAGTGTAAGAATCAATATAGATTAGCATTAGAAATAAAGGCTTGTATTGCAAGTAATTTAATTGAATCTGGGTGGAATCAAGTACTTGGCTTATGCACTTCATGAATTGGACTTGATGAGCTTTAATATTTCCAAAGCAGAAAACTGATCATGAAAATAAACTTTAAATCATAGATCTTGACCATTAAAATGAATATTTTGAATAAAGCTGCTACTTTTGCTTAACACTCCTCACCCCACTAAAATCCAAATAGATTTGGATTATATATATATATATGTATACATATACATACATACATATATATATATATGTATATATATTACATATATATATATATGTATATATATTACATATATATATATATATGTATATATATAACTGGTAAATTATTAGTAGTTTTTCAGGGTATATAATTCAAGTCTTTGAAATAAGCAGCCTTACAGGGAGCTAAAAAAAAGTATTTTAAAAGGACAAATCAGGGACATCTATTACAATATTTGATCTGTTTAAGATAAATAGTACTCTTGGATGAGCTATAGGAAACTAGATCTTCAATTACAAAAGAATAAGAAGTATTTAGGTGACATACAATACTATCATCTTAATGAAAAGGCAATGGTCACACTACTATAGCAATTCAGGAGAAATAATTCAAGGATTTGGGAAGCAGACTGAGCACCGACAAATCAGATTAAATGCTCCTAAATGATGGCAAGAATAATGTTTTTTTCTGAGAACTGACCACAGTTACTCTAAATGGGACCAGAATCAGCCACATGTAGCTAGCAGCAATGGTCATCCTTATCATTTTCATCATTTCTGTTTGCCTTGGATAAACAGCTGAGAGCTTAGATATCTGTGAGAAGACCATCCAAGTCATTTCAATGAGGACTGAGCAGGAAATCTTTCATAAACAGATTTTTCTCATAAGATTTCTTGCACTCCTAGGCCTGGCCCTAGGAAAAATGCTATTACGTACATTGTTTCAGAGTACTGTTTGTCTCATCAACAAAGTATATGTAGATATACACGGATCTACCAGAAACCAGATGTTTAAGGCATCATAAATATTTATGGCATAGAAAAAAAGTCAATTCTCAACTCAGAATCATTGAAAAGGCCATTTTATATTTCACTTTCACGACATTTGCTTATCCAGTACTTTCAAACATCATTTACTAATCTGGCAGCATAGGGAACTTAGGGGTAGCCAGTGTTGCATGATATTCATTTCAATAACTGGGAGCCAGGTGACCAGATTTCTGTACCTGGCTATGCTGAGGATTCAGTGTCTCTGCACAAAAGTACACTGCTCTGTAACAATTTCTCTATACCTTATATTTGTCTATATAAACTGAAAATCCTAAGTCTGGGACATTACAGTTTTTAGTTAAATAGGCATGTTTGCTAAGCTTAAAAGTAAGAAAGGAAGCAGTATTACCAAAACTTATCATAATATCAGTCATGAGTAACAGGAATGGCTTTCGAGGTGAGAGCTATGCAGTTTCCAAACAGGCCACCAATAATTAAAACAGTTTAAACATCTGAAAATTGATCTACTAAACAGTGAAAAAGAGATTCATTGACAATAGCAGGACCTAAGTCGCTTCTTAAGGGCAATCAGTGGGACTCAAAATTGATGAGAGGAGCTGAGAAAGTTTGTAGGCTAGCTAGAAAATGAACAAATTAGGCACTTCCCTAGTTGAAAAAGAGCTATTTTGTTGTAGTGCAATTTCATAGAAAGCCCTCAAAGTACAATAAATGGTGGTTTTGTACAGAATTATCTTCTTAGATCTATACAGTACATGCCTACTTACTTATAGCAGGTGTAGAGAACTTTTCAACAATAGTAGTTGTCATGTGAACACAGGATTATCATAATATCAGAACAGAAATTTTCCTTGGAGAACTGCAGAAACAAATCAGATTTTTGTATTCAAAAGCTATGCAATGTCACTTTTTCTAAGATGTCCAAAAGAGTTAATGTGTTAGCAATTTTATATTTCATAAATATATTTTTATATATCCCTCCCTCTTATACACTACCTCTATCTCTGACATTTCCTTTCAGTTTCTCTCTCTTTTTCCCTTCCTTTCCTAATGATTCGGGGGTTACTCCTCTTCCAATCGTTCTTTAGTAGAATTTTGTAATAAAATTTCCATGCTCTAAATTTTGGGAATTTGTAATTTATTTCTGAATTTCCATAAATAGACCACATTTTCATAGACCACACTTATCACTTCACATAACTTCTTTAACCTTTATTATCTATATTGAAAATATTGGTTATTTTTTGGACTTTTTTTTTTTTTCCATCATCAATATGTAGACCCAATTGTATTGGGTTTCCAATAGTTTTTTTCCCAATAATACTTTCTGGAAACAAAAATTTTATTCCCTATAACTCGATGAAAACTGTCTATCTTCTGGTAACGTGGATTATACTCATCCTCTTCCAAAACAAGTCCAGCAGTTGCTAAACTCTGCTAGTTAAAAGAGACTTACAGAGACATGATACCACTTTGAATATTTATTTTCTTCTCCAGGAGTATCTTAATCATTTTATTGTGATTGATAGGCTACTATTGCTAATATTTATGCTTTTCACCGCAATTTGTGTTCAGCATCAGTATGCATTCTCCATTATACTTGGGATTCTAAAATCCAGAGCTGCTATGGAGGCCATAACTTTCTTATATAGTCCTTGACCAAAAACCTAGGGAAAGTTATAAATAAGAGGTTTTTTGTCCACCTGAATGAGAAATAATGGTTAGCCCAAACCGAACCAGCAAATGTGTAACATGGGTAAGGACTGTCTTATATTAAAGTGCAGTAAAGTTAGAGTAGAAGTGTAACAGAGGTGGGAATGAATGGAAGACTGCTAAAAGTACTCTTATTTATTATTTCCCTGAAATGAAAAGAGTTGGACTTACTTGGATTTTGCTTCTATAAGAAAACTGTTTCTGTGTAAATATGGCTTTTTGTAGGTTTGGAAATAAATCTTGGATCTGAGAAAATCAGGAAAACATAAAAATATAGCAGAGGAGAAGAAATAGTCGGAAAGGATAAAGAGTAAACTGAGGAGTGTGCAATATACATGCTATTGCATGTACAGTTTGACACATTGTATTGGTTAGTTCCAGCATTTTAACTGTATTTCTGTGGGAATGTTTACCAGTTTTTTCAAAGGAAACAAAACTCTAATTTGTGTGCCACAGCAAGACCCAGGAAACCTGATTTCTGTTTTTTGTATTTCTGTTTTCTTTTCTTTTCTTTTTTTTTCAGTACTGTATGCTGCAGAAAACCAGCGTGATAGATATATATTTTGATTTAATGATGCTCAAAGATTGCAGAGAAGCCAGTGAAACCCTTAGCTTGCCATCATAACCCAGAATAAATAGCAGGCAAATCAGTGAAAAAGCACTACTTGCATTAGGTAGTACAGATGCCTAATAGAACAGAAGGCCTGATAAATGCATTAAAAACTATTCCTCTCATGTAAGAGTTGGTTTTGGAAAAAAACACCAGCAGCATATTCCACCAGAACAAATAATAAATTTGTGGAAATATTCCACATTTCCAGTTTATTAAACGTGTCTGGTTTTTGTATTGATTTATGATGCTTGCTTTCCTAATTATTTTGTGGGGAGGGAAGGGGGGGGGGGGTAAAAAAAATTTTTTTTTCAATTATTACATATTTTTTTCTGTATTTATTCCTTCTACATGACCTTCTTTTGTCATGATTCAGTCAACCACTGAAGGATTTAAAGGACTAAATAGATAGCCTCTCTCAGCATTGCCATTGAAGTGGAGTCAGGAGGAGGGAAGGGAATGGATATAGAAGTATTGTTGGGCCAGGAAACAGAGAGCAGGTAGGTAGTACAGGGGAGATAAAAGTGCATTTGCAAGATACGTTGATATTTGTGCCCAGTAATCTTAATATTGTTTGCTACTTCATGAATCTAGAATGTTAATAAGTGAATGGTCTATAGAGCTCTCACTATTAATCAAAACTAATTAGTACTTCTAAATCTCTTTTGCAACAGGGTAATTCTTCTGTTTTCAGAACACGGGATTTTACACTACAGTTACCATTCTCATAGAAAAATGCAAAAGCATGTTGCAATTACATTGCAAATTCAGTGCACAGGAGCTTTAAAGATAGACTAGCGGGAGATGAAAGAAATAGTGGAGACTATGGCTATAATTTTGTATAAATGGTAATTTGTCCCAACTTTAATTCAACAAGGGTGCCAGCAGAAGTGGAAAGTGCTGCCTTAGACAAAAGAAAGAAATATCAGGTTCAAAGGACATGTAACATAAATAGAAATTCATAGGGTTACATTTCAATTTCCTTGATAAGGCAGTAGATCACAAAATTTAGGCAGGTTTTCCTGTTTCCTGCAGCCAAAAGGAAGATGGAAACTTTTTATGAAGAATCAGGAAGATGGGTTAAAGAAGGAATGCCAAAAACAGTGAAGACTGAAGGGAGACTATGAGCTGTTATTGACATTCTTTTCTGTGTTAGTAGAGGCAGTATGTGTAATGTCAACAGTGTTTGCAGGGCGAGCTGATAATTGTAAAGAAAAGAATCATTAAGTTAAAAAATATCCATGAATATATGGGGAATCGTGCACATGTATTAGCTAAAGCAAGCCCTAAAACTTCATAGGATTTACAGAAGAAGGGTTATAGATCAAGTTCTTGAGAAGTAATCTTGAGCAGAAGAGAAAGGAGAAGGGATAAAGCTACTATAAAAGGAGAAGGGATAAAGCTATAACACACCAGCTCTCTAAAGGAACTGAGAAAGAGGATGGCTGCCAACACAAGGATCAGTAGGAACAGCATATAGGAATACGTGATATTTTAAAATATCAAGGATTCTGATCTAACTTGTATTTATCACAATATTTATCACTGAAAAACATGCCTACAAAATTACTCGACAGATTTAACTTTCCCTAAATATGTCACAAGTGAAGCTAACTAAAATCACAGAGGAATCACATGCACCTAAATAAGAAATGCTGCTCAGAGATCAAGAGCTGCTCTAAGACCAATAAGCTTTATGACAGTGGTTTAAGGCTCTAAAAGAGATAATTCTTGTTCTGGAAAGAGTACTCACAGATACCAATAAACAGGTAACATTGGCCCCAAGCAGAAAAATGATCTGCTGTAAATCTGTTAGTGCCCCGTTCACAACACCTTTTGTCTATGGACAGATTCAAGCTGGAGTAAGAGAACCTCACTGAGTGATGCTACGGAATTTCATGTGTTTAGTCTGTGTATCTCAGCAAATATGATGTTTATCGAGCATGATTTAAAACAAATTAGAGATTTTCTTCTTCTAATTTCAAAAGGCAAACTGACTGTTGGCTATGCACCAGCAGACAGGTATATAAAATACAGTTTTAAACTGAAATTTAAATCTGTCTGCATTATCTGGCCAAAAGGGCAAGTGAAGTTTCTTCTGTCTCTTATGTTTACTTTGCAAAATATACTATTTTATTTCAGTAAAACTCTAGAATTCTGATATTGGCCTCCAGAGTTAATGTCATGTGAAATTTGATTTATTGTATTTTTGCATCATGGTAACCCCAGAGAACCCCAGCAAAGAAATGTAGCTGATTTACTGTGTTTCTCTGCTTGTTAAAAGGCAGCAATATAGGTATTAATGAATACTGATGACTACTGATTAAATTTGACTCAATGAGAACTTCTATGGACTGGATATGTGAAGGGAAAATGTCAAGTACAAACAATTGAAAACTCGATAGTAAGACTTTTATTTCTGAAATTCTTGTACTGGTTTTACAGATAAATCCCTGTCAGTTTTTGCAGTCATGCAGACTACAAGACATAGCATGTAGTCAGAAACAGGTGGTCATATGCATGAAATAATCCTTTCTTCCCCTCCTTCAGTTCCCTTCTCACAGCCATTTGATACAGCCACAGCTGAGGTGAATGGAGCTTAATTTGGTTTCATTTTGAATCTGGAAAAAAAAATACACACAAAACATATTTTTCCCACTTACATACAAGAAATAGTAGTTTCAGAGCGTCTTGTCAAACAGGAGACAGTTTAAGTTTGAAAATGGAAATTCTTAAGAATGTAGTTTTTTGCGATCTCGACAAAAACCAGGATATCCACACTATAACACTCCAGAACTCATCAAAACAATGGGCCACATTGATAAAATAGATAACTTAATGGGCCTCTTGAGCTTTCATCTGATCTGTTCTCTGAGAAAAGACTACATCATTTCTCTTGTATATAACAAAGATTCTTCCTGTGTAGTACAAATATGTGTGCGCCATGTGCTCATAGGATTTACTGCACTGAGTTGGATTCAACCTGGCTTATTTCTGGACAGATGGAAACAAGTTCAAACAGTTCCACAGAAGCCTTTGCAGATGTCTACTCAGCATTGGTGGGGCCACATCTGTAGTATTGTGTCCAGTTCCAGGCTTCCCAGCACAAGAGAGATGTGAACATACTGGAGAGTAGACCACAGAGTATCCCTCCTATGAGGAAAGACAGAAATATGGAACTGAGAAAAAAGAAAGTTTGATAGGGATCTCATAGATACATATAAATATCCAAAAGGAGAGGGCAGTGAAGACAGTCAGGCTCTTTTCAGTGGTGCTCATTGCCAGAACAAGTGGCAATGGGCACAAACTGTAATACAGGAAGTTGCATATAGACATCAATGTCCTGGTTTCAGCTGGGATAGAACTGGTTTTCTTCGTAGTGCCTGATATGATGCTTTATTTTGACTTTGGGAGAAAACCAAATGCTATAGCATACTGATGTTTTAGTTGTTGCTGAGTAGTGCTGCATGGAGCCAAAGATGTTTCAACTTCTTATGTCCTGCCAGCAGGGGAGCTGCGGGGGCACAGGAAGCTGAGAGAGGGAAGAATTAGGACAGCTCGCCTAAACTGGCCAAAGGGACATTCCATACTATATAACATCATGCAAAAAGCTTTAAAAATTGTAGAGTTGGTAAGAGGTTGCTGCTGTTGGGAGACTGGCTGAACATCAGTCGGTGCATGGTGAGCCTTTGTATCATGCATCAATCGTTTTGTAAATATATATTATATTATTATCATTACTGTTATCATTTTCTTTTTGCCTTCTTTTTCTGTCTTAGTGAAAAGTTTTTATCTCAATGCACAAGTTCTACTGTGTTCTTTTATTCCCAGTTCTTTCACCTCTCCCATTGGGAGAGGGACAGTGAGCAAACAGCTGAGTGGTGCTGATTTACTGCCAGGTTAAACCACAAAATCAGGTAATACTTCTGTGCTGTGTTGGTGACAGAGCACTGGCACAGGTTGCTCAGAGATGTGGTTGAGTTTCCTTGGAGATATTCAAATGTCACCCAGACATGGACTGGGGCACTCAGCTCTGGGTGTCCGTGCTTGAGGTTGGACAAGATTGTATGCAGAGGTCTCTTTCCACCTCAATTATTCTGTAATTTATTTTAAAAATTCTATGAAATTCTATGATATTTATGAATTTCACAGAGATACTCAGTATTCGGAGGTCTTCATTATAATTGATACAGTAGTTGAAAAAATACTCATTCACAGTGCAGAGAATGAAATATGGGCCAAAGAAGCACAGTCAAGACAAAAATGTCTTCATGATCTCTTATTCACCTCAATTAGAGTGACAAAGGAAAAGAGAAAAATGCAGGTATACAGCTTTCTCTTTAATTTAAGAAAAGACTGTTTCTTGTTATGAAATGTTATGATATATTACTACTTCCAATAATAAAATCACATTTTAAAGCTTATGTCTAGGAGAATTAAGGGAATGGAGATAGGGCTTTTTATATCTGAATGATTAAAAATATTTCAAGTGTCTTGCATATTCTGACAATCTGTTTAGTAGCAGATTTGATGTACTGACACACAGAGACAGAAAGACATTTTGGAGCCTAGGTCTCAAGGGATTCAGTGATCCTTAAACTGCTAACGTCTTTCTGATTCTCAGTCCTACATCAAATGTAATGTGGATTTTTTCCAGTTTTAATCTTTAAATTACATAATTGCGTACTTGCAAGAGTGACAACTTGAAAATAATTGTGGTGCTTTTTAAAACAATAATGAAAAAGCATAACAAATGAAATTTAGAAATTTATATGGTTTAAAGAGTTCCAAAATTGAGGCTTTACGGCCTTTGTTTGCCTGACATATTGTACAAGTACTTTAAGTACATTTAGAACCTTAACTCTCAATATTGAAGCCTGACAGTTTTCCCCACCTCTATCAATAATTCCCCATATTTCACCACCCACACCTAATGGATGAGATCCTCCTGCTCCTGGCAGCTAAGCACCTCTGGCTGTTTGCTGCTTTGATCTTTGTTTCATCAGTGTATCGCTTTTGTCCCAGGGCTTTGTTTGAGCTTCTTAACAGATTTACCTAGGATAATTCGTTTTCTTCTGCTCATTTGCAAAATAAAGAATCACCTGAGTGTCAGATGGTGCTTGCAAAACACCTGTTGCCTACAGACTTCTAGTTGAGTATCCTGTGAGTTATTATGCCTTTAATTTTCATCTTTGTTTAAGCTTCAGGGTGGATGTTGGCTTTGAATTAAAGAATTGTTGCATCCACGCAGGCATTTTCATACAAGAGTACCTTTTTTTCTATGTGTCAGAAACAAACTTGGACATATTCTCTCTGCTATTTGTGATCATGCATGCAGACCCTGGAACTACACCCCAGCTGTTTGGATAAAGCTGGCTCATAGTCTGCAGCCTCCCTAGATGCAGACAGCTGACAGGCACTTCAGCAAGTCTATACTTAAAGCACTTTGATTCAGGAACCTTCAGTACTGGCATCTTTACCTTCAGCTACTGGGAGCCAAAAGGATGCAGCAACTAAAAAGAGGATTGCATGGTTTCTTCCGGGAGTCTGAAGTCAGCTGCTGTGGTACAGTTAAGTACAGGAGGAGTTAGTTGAGCCAATTTGTCTATTTCAGCCGTCTCAAAATCTTATTACAGGTGTAGCTCTCAGTAGTTTACAGCCCAAGAAAGACTTGGGAGGGGCCTAATGCATTGCAGATTGAGTCCTGTGGAGGGCTGGTCCCCAAGCAAAATGGCAAAAACATTTCAACACATTAAATCTTTAGATCTCATTATGTCAGTACTTCACAACAATAATATAGCTGATAAGTGATATGCATCTGCACAAATGTTGAATTAAGAGATATGAATGTTTGTATTTCCTGTTTATTTTTATGATGCAATCACAAGGTAATGTTTAGAATAGTTAATAGTTCACTTTTTAAAGATTTCTTTTATATTTCAAGTCTCCTAACTACATACATTTTCAAAAGTAACAAAGATCCAATCGTAATACTTTTTCTATGAGATAGTAACTTTTGCTGTCTCAAAAGATCTCCACATTATTTCTTTCATCTAAAATTGGCCTGGGAATATTGAAAAGTAGTAGATTGTTACAACTCTATTACCAGTGAACCAGCGTGCTCCATTACTATCAGTATACTCTCCATCACACCAATGCAGTTGACCATCTGAAGTCAAGACGTCATCAGTGTCTGAGACAGTCCAACTTTCCTGACCTCACTACATGCTTACATACTCTCCTCTGCTATGACTGAGCAAAATTCTGCTCTCTTTTGTTGCTGCACCAGCACAGGCCAGTCTGACCCTACTTTTTACCTCCATCTTAGCTTACTTAATGCTACCTGTGGTAAAAAAAGTAGCACTAAAAACCAAACCAAACAACAATGGAAAATGAATTTTTTACTCCAATAGTTGAACCATTTTCCTATTCTTAAGAAGTAACGATAAAAATTACCTTTTGACAAGAAGAGGGCATTGAAGCTTTTGGCACAAAAGAAAGATTTGGTGAGCATAAACCCCTAGAAACATAAGCCCGGAATAAACATTTTGTGTCATCATCTATATTTGTATTTTGTTATTTTGCAATCACATACAAACGTGCCAAGTGCCACAGCTCCAAAGACCCAGCCTTATTCTTGCTATATTTTAAGACTTCTACACCTAGTTTTCCTCTCTCCTGTTCTCTACGTGCACATTAGTGACATCATAGAACTAAAATGTAACTTACGTACTGCATTTATTTCTGGTTTCCTACTGAAAAATAACTTTTTTTTCCCTATTCAAACTTGATCTTATATGAGACTACTGGCCACTAGTATGTTCTGTCTACTTTGCTATTGCAATTTCCTGTTACCTATTTTCATGCTCAGGAAGGTATTCTGTTTTGAGAAATAGAACAAAACTATATGTTCATAACTCATCTATTTTCTTCAGATTCTCCAGTAAAATTTTATAGCTTTGTAGTAAACAAAAGTAGGAGAATTCAACTCTAAACATTTTTCTGACAGTTCTCAGGTAATCAGTGAGTGATACTAATTAAATTTGACAAACTCTCTAACAATGTCACATTAACATATCTTTCTAATTTGATTCAGGAATATGGTTTATCTGAGGGACCAAGATCTAAACAAATTCCTTTGGATTTTTGTGTTGATATGCATGTTTCTGTATCAGTGTTACTTCTCCAATTTAGGATAAAAAATATCCTTTGTACTCTTATCTAAACTGCTTGGATCTAACTGTTTATCTAATGCTTTTCATGCTTGCGGAACAATGTAATGTTCCTTAATGGTAAACAGAAATTTCTTCTCTTTCTTGTGAGAATGATTAATACATTTAGAAACAGTAACCTTTGTTCTATTGGAGAACTTGTGCCTGATTCTCCAGACTCCAAGAATTTTTTCAGTATCTCCAAGGCAATATTCAAACACTAAAAAGATTTATTTTTTTAAGACTTTAGAAGTTGCTAATATTTACCTCTCACAAACTGTCACTGTTTCCTGACAGTTGATGCTCCTTTGCTTGCAATGACAAACAAAAAAATCTTTTTATTTCTGTATGCATTTGCAAGACTTGCTTGTGGTCTTATGGCTGTCATTTATACCTGTGAACATGCATCAAATGAAAACTTTAAACAGTGGTTCTATGTGTAAATTAATGGAAAATTAGATTCATGCTTGCACTTACAAGAACCAGTGGCCTTAAAGTACACTATTATAAAGATGTAGGAGTAGATTAGTTTCCTTTTCTATAAATAACAGTGGAAAATACCAACACCTGCAGTCTGAATCAAGAAGTGTGACCCAGTTCTGGAAGCTGCTTTTATGTTCACACTTAGTTCATTACAATTTAAACCTATACCTGAGCCTCAGTGTGCAGATGGGTTTTAATTTATTTATAAATTGAGATGTTTTATGTATATGCATATTCATGCATATATGCACATATATGTGTGCATGTATGTGTGTATCTATCCATGGATTAAAAATGTAGACTATGAGAGCAGTAAGCGTGAAGAGCACATTGCATCACTGATACTGAAACACTATTTGATATGGAGTGGAACTTAATATACCACCTTGAGGGCAGCTCCATGTACTCAGCTATGCCAGAAACTGAAAACTATTGGTGAAGGAGTTTGCCTGTAACTGGAGCATTGCTTTTCCAAGAGCTGTGCCTCTGAGCCTAATGTCATCATCTGTGATTACTCAGTTATTTAGGAAGGATCTCAAGGGCACTGCAAAGGCCAGGACTAATCATTTTCTATCTGTTTAATCTTTACCAAGTCAAACTTCCGAAGTGAAGGAAATGCACGTAAGCCCCATTACCCAGAGTCTCCTCTTTGTCTCCATTTGCCTCTACACATATTGACCCAGTGCAATGACAGATTAATGGTGACATTAAATGAGGTATTAAATTTAATCTTCTTTACTTGATGTAGCAAAAGTTCCCTTTCGAAATCGCCTTTCTTTAATTTTGCTTCATGATTGCCATTTTTCATTCGCTAATTTTATTCATGCTAGACTAGGCCAGTGACCTAAAACTGCCAGTTGAGAAGTGAAATGCTAATCACATTTCTGCAATTGGAAGCATCAGTGTAAAAGCTTCACATGCATTATTTACATTAATTATTTTCTGTCTTGAGTATTCTCCTCCTTCCTCCCAAATCAGTTCAAACAAAACCAATAAAAAGGCTTATTTTAACTCTAAATGTTTATTATAGTTCTTCCTATTGAAAAAATTCATCTTAAAATTATTTATTCTGGGTAGTCTTACAAGAGAGCCTTTCTGGCTTTAGAAAGCTTCTTCCCATTTTTTACCAGAGAGACTTATAAGCCATTTAAGAGCTATTTCCCAGGATGTTCATGTAGCCTTTTCTCTCCTTATAATGTATTAGTATTCCTAGGATAATTTCTGAGCTCTAGGACAAGTATTATGTGACAGTCTGATTCTGCTGCATATTTTGTGTACTAAGTTCCTACTGATATAAATGTTTATTGAAAGTATTAAATTTATCATAGCAATTGCCAAAACTCCAGAAGCTCCAGTCCAGGGAATATACACTGTCCTTATTGTATAAACTCTCTAACACTGCATGTGCCCTTTGCATTCAAATGCGTTTTAATACCAATATAATTTTGTAAATTTTCAGAGCCTTGCTATAGCATGAAACCCTATCCACAGGAACTCAGCATAGCTATTAGAATATTTTTATTTAACACATCACAAGCTGAATGCAATACTTTTAGCTTTTAGTCACCCCATCTCATTTTATGCACCAGCATAGTGCTAAATCATTCTTTATGGAAGCACACAATTTATTTTAAATGAACCATATTTTAATAGATCTACATTTATTTTATCAAATACCAGTGAAAGGCAACAGATTGTATGTGCTAGAAGTAAAATAAACCTAGCTGCTGAAGTAAAATAAACCAAAGGATTAAATAATGGAAAGATTTTTTAAGGAGGATATAAAGCAGGTCTTGGAAGCATCAGTCATTCAGTACTGTAAACATGAAAAGGTTTACACTTCAGTTGCGTAAATCCAGAAATTATTATTGTGCACTTGCTCTGTTTATTCTCTCAGCTGTCCTTTACATACACAAAAGCTTCTACAGAGCACCACAGAACACAGTTAGTATACTCCAGCGCATTTCAATCAGAAGGGAGCTAATATCAGGGGTAAGCCAGGAGGCGCTTTTGCCCATGGCACAAGGAGTCACATCTCGTTCTCTGGCCAAACTGTCCGTTCAGAGGAGAACAGGAGGTGCCCCATTGTCCCCAAAGAGAAAAAAAGCTGCTGAGGAGACATGGAACTTGTAGGAGTGGTGTTGTGAGGGAGATTTGCTAGGGAGATTTTAAAGAGGAGATGAGATCTAAAAAGCTTATGGTAAAGGAGACTTCTTAAAGTATTTCAATGAGCAGAATCTTCTAGCCTGCTAAGTTTAGTTATTTAGTACTAAAATATTTACTACCATGTCTTTGTTGCTGGTATTTTTCCCACCTCATCTTTGTCCCTCACTACAACAAGATCTGAATCTGTAGCCATTAATGACAGCTTTGTCCTCATGGTATTGCTGTTAAAATCTATTTTGTCTGAAATAAACATATACAGGAGGCCAGATTAATGTTTAAATATGAAAACATAACTCTTGTGTTTACAGTGTTGATGGTTACAGCATTCTCTCTGTGGCTAAATGCAGTATTGTAATAAATGTTGTGGCTGCTCCTTCACAGCAGCATTGTTACCTTTTGTTTTGGAAAGTTGACTGTAGGTAGAAGTCAGTAAGAGATTACAATATTCTCCTTAATTAAATATTCTATTACTGAAGCATGACTACATGAGGTTTATAGCAGATCCCTTTGCAAACACTTATTTCCTCAGACACAAGATAGTCAGTTTACATAATCACTTATCTGGCATTTTTCAATACATTAGATCCATCCTGAGAATTTGAATTACCAACTCTTCAACACAGAACGGCTAAAACAAAAATGTTAGTGAAGAGAGGCTGGTAACTGCATGGATATGTTCTCATCTATCAGCATTCTTTTCCCCCTAAATTTTTATCCATGAATAAACTCTTTCTTAATTAATCTTCAGGATTAAGCCTAAAAATCTTCCTGAAAACAGTAGAACAATTAATTAAGAACATGCACAAAGTGCATGAGTTACAGAGAATAAGATAAGTCACAGACTGAGTAGTAATCAACAGTGACACATTGCTTCCCAAAAAAATATATATAGATTATGCTGTCTACAGAGTGTGTAAAACTCGGAGTATTTCCATTTTAATAAGGCCACAGCTGAATTACTATGTTCAGGTTACACATGACCTTTTCACAAATCCAGAGCAAAGGAAAGGAATGTATTAGAGGCCTGTATGAAGAAAAATAGAACTGAAGCTGTTTAATGTAGAGGACAATGAACAGAGAAAAGTTGTAATAACAGTTGTCAATTATAAATACAGTGAGTGTTACAAGTTAAAAGGCAATTCATTCCTTCCAAAGGATAAAACACCAAGTAACTTAATTTGTGGCAAAGAGGATGCAGATTAGGTGGTAGATGAAAATGTGCTGAGTGTAAGGGTGAGAATAAATGGAATTAACTGCCTCCTGAAAAGGAAATGGAGTCCACATCACAGAAGATTTTACAGAAATGATTAAACAATTATCCATCAGAAATATCTTATACTTAGTTGATTAAGTGTCTTTTAAAGACCTTTCTGATTTTACTCACCCAGCATTTCTGATTTGGAAATCTTAGGTTTAGGGAAACTGCCTAGAAAACATGCACTGTAGGAAGAACAGTATAACACTTCTCCTCAAATTTTGTCCTCTGTATTGATTAAATAAAAACTTCACAACGTGGATTTTTCACCTGAAAGGCAAAGCAGTGCAGGCTACTCTGTTGTGAGCAGTGACAGATTTTGTCCAGCAGACATCGAGAATTTAGTTAAAGCAGATGTGAAATGTAAAGACAACTGTCTTTACAGTTAATATTCTAATATACAACTAATACAATACAATAATACAATACTGTAATACAGCTATACAATACAGCTAATATTCCAATGAAGAAAAAAACAGATTTTAAGTCTCAATCCTTAAGATTAATTAAGACTGGACTTATTCATGGATGAAAATTTTATTCTGGGAGAAGAATGTCAATAGATGAGAACATATCCATGCAGTTACTAGCTCTTCTTTAATAACATTTTTATTTTAGCAGTTTTGTGTTATAGAGCTGTTTATCCAAGACTCCCACTATTCTCAGTTTCTCAAGCTGATCCTCATAAAACATCCTTAAAATCCTTTTTTTTTTTTTCCTTTTAAAGGAAATTACCCTACCATCACAGGAACTTTATTTTGGGGGATATAGTAGAGAATCTTCTTTAGATGTAAGATATCAGATACTAAACAGGCCAGCTGTCCTCCTGAGTAAAGCAAGTTTAAGAATGAGAATGAAAAAATAACAATAATAGAAATGTTAGTAACATAAAATAAAATACAGGTTTTTCCCTATAATTTTTGACATGGTAAGAATACTTAGCTTTTTATAGATGGTTTAGAATTGAAATTTTGTATTCAGACAGAAGTAATGAAATAAAAGATGAAAAAGGTATTTTCTACCAGCATTATGTAACATTCAATCAGAAAAATTATTCTGTTTTGGTTCTCAGTGTTCAAGTTCATTTTGTGATCAAGTTTATTGAAATTATTTTTTCTTCAGATTTTATAATTTTATTATGGTAGAATTTAAGCTAAAATTTTGTCTAGGTAATAGGCAAAAAGGGAATTAAGCAGATAGTAAATTGTCAGTTTTTCCTAAGGTTTAGTTCATTCGCTACAGGTGTGTGAGTTTAAAAACAACACAGTATTACGTGGTGTGGTAATGGATGGTGGATGCTGTTGACGGTTTCCAGTGAAATACCCATATTTAGAAGTATCTATGAATTAATAAGTTCAGTGAAAACCTTCTTACTTTTTCCTTTTTACTATCTGGACAGTAGTAACAGGTTTCTTAATCGTTCGATTGAAGAATGTGTGTTCCAGGTTTTGGGTTTTGGTGCTGTTTTTGGTTGTTTCTTTCTTTTAGTTTACTTCTGACAAGAACCTTGTCACACTGAATTTTCTATTTCCTATTATACTTTGCCTAAAAATAGAATATTCTTATCTTTTTATATCTATTGTATTCTAAAGCTCATTATATTACTTTTTCTACTCTCAGGATAAACTGTAGTACTTGTTTGATTCAATGCTTGTTATAGAAAGAAAAGCTATATATTCTGGAGTGCCTCTAAGAAGGGATGAAGGAAGGATGAAGAAGTCCTCTTTGTAGGCCCTGAGCTATAGTTTCACCACTAAAAAAGATTATCGTATTCTAAGCCCAGTGAGAACAAGTTCTTTTATTTTTATACCTATCTGTTTTTGAAAGGATATGTAATGTCTGATTAACATGTAACAGAACAGTGTTTATTCACCTGGGATAATCCATGTGGTTCCAAAAATCAGCTGGGAGTGCCAGCACACTGTCCATTATTTGCTAAACTGGTGGCACTAAGAAGACCAGCCACAGTGATTACAACTAATATGTAGAAACTTCTGCTCTGGGACTTGCAGAGTCTCCCTTGTAAGACATGGAACATGTTACTTTTTTTCTTTTTTTTAAAGCCAGAATGAAAAATACCATTTGGCAACTAAAAATGTCTGTTTGCCTGGTAAGTGAATTGCTGAAATCTTTTAGGAAAGGCCCATTTACTTTGCTGACAGACCATGTGATACTGAAAGAGACATTAGCTGAGAATCAATAGCTTATGCTATTGATGCAGTGCCTGGAAGCTCTAGGCTTTCACAGTGCATTATCAACACAATACCATCCAGATAAAGTACAGCTTTCCTACTGAGGTGAAAGGTATTAGGACTTTCCCATCAGGTTGCTGACACAAGTGAGGTGAAGGGAGGCACACCACAGTATCTACAGAGACTTTTGAAGGGTGTGGGAGGTAGCTACACTAGTTCTGCTGAGAAATTTTATGCATTGGCTCTGGCTCCCAGGTCTTATAGTGAGTGGCCTAGTGTAGGTCTTGGGTCCTGTTTATGAAGATATCCAGTGTTGGATGGTAATTGGATGGTAGCCCTTGTGTGCTGGGTCTTCCTTCTAGAAGAAAAACTTCTCCCAAGAGTCTGGAGGACTTGGTTGCTCTTGGCATCTTGAAAGCTTCTTTCTCTATCTGCACTGCCTTTTTTACTTTAATAGTTTTCAAAATAAAAAGAAAGAAAGTGCCAATGCTGGAACAATTTATTTGCATAGCTTAGGGAATGAAGAACCTATAATATGTAATTTAATCTATGCTATGTTCTCTTTTGCTGATAGAAAAAGTGAGCTGCTTATAGTAATGGCTGCTTATTCCCTATAGATATCAGTGAACCAAATGAGAAGTTTAATGATATCATCTTGTTACTCTGTTGCCTATAGACTGTCAGCCTTAGATTCATTATTGCATTAAGAACCATAGCTTATGCTGATCATTAACAAGGAGAATTTCACACTAGAGATTCATTGTTCTAAAGACCAGTTAAATTACAGTATGTATTCACATTACAGATATTATGATTCATTTCTGGAAGACTTTCACTAGAAAAAAACTGTCTTGCATATTTCTCTCTGTGTAAAACTAGAGCCTGGAAAAAGATTGCTTGCTGTTTCTAGTATTGACTTTTTTTTCTCTGTAAAAATTTATCATTTTGCTGTCAGTCCCAGATTCAATTACTCTGCCAGTTTTCCAGTGACCGACAGTACGGAGATAGACTTATTAATACTTTTTTGCTCAGTGAAGCAGTATCCCTCCTTGACTATTTAAGCAAAATAACAAGAACCAATGTCAAAGGTGGATTCAGCGTTATGGAAAGTGGCTAGAGAAGAACAGAAAATGTAAAATAGGCAAATGAACTATTCTACACAGGTCTGCCATTCCAGTTCACTTTATTTAGCACTTCTACTCTAGAAAGCTTAGAGAAAAAAAAGTACAATGAATAGTGGATAGCAGCTTTCAAGTAACTGCATATACACTCCTCTCTTTTAGACTCGGAATAGATTGAATGGTTGATAAGATGTAATTAGGAACCCATCTTGCAGTTATTCATTTGTATGAGAAAGAACTACAGATGAAGGATCTACTAAATAATTAGTTTTTCTTAAACATTTGCCTAATTAAATTGCAAGATACAGCAACTCTGTTTCTCTCCCTAATGTGCTTCTTAAAGGGTCAAGGAATAGGGCTTCAGATATATCCTCCTTCTGGGAAATTAACACATCCCTCTTTTCCTGAATGTTGCACACTGAATTTACTAATTAGTCAGGGCTCTCGTTCATTTTAAGATAGCCCATTATTGCAGGTGTTTTCAGGGGAGTTGCTTTTGTGTGTGTGTGTGTGTGTAATGTTTTGTGGATTTTTGTTTGTTTGCTTCTTTCTTAAATTGATTTATTACCCACTGTAACAGGTTTTGCCTGTTAATGATTTTTGCTTGGGTGGTAGCTGCTAACAGTTTTTAAACTCCAACCTTAGCACTGCAGTAAAAGAACTGAAAGTGCAATCCATGAGAATCAAGATGGCGTGTGATCCAGATTTTCTTATAAATACTTATAAATCCTATAATATAAATACTTATAAAATACTCCTGGTTCTCACTCTCTCTGAATCCAGGAGAAGATGCCTCTATTGTGTGCTGAAATTTAGTCTAAAAAGCAGAGGCAGCCTGAGATGAAGACAGAAAAGAAGCACTGGTTGTTGTGTCTCCAGATGTTGATACAGATAATACAGATGTAAGAAAATCTTACAACAAAAGAGAATGAATTTTCTAATTCTAGAAGTAAGTGGGTCAGCTCTAGACTGCCTTCAGAGAAATGTATAGCCTTATTATCTCCTGGAGTGTTTTAGCACTCTATAACAATTTGTAGGAGGTTCAGACAAGCATATAAATCAGAACTAACATTTACTTCCTGACCCCTGTATTGATTTGAGCCCAGCAAATTAGCAATCATAGTCAGCTAATAATGTGGATGTAGTTAATTTTGCTATGCTCTTATTTTAACAGTAAAGATATATGTAAATTGCAGAAAAAATAAAACGATTTTTACCTGCCCTTTACTATAAGATGAATTAATTTGTCTCAATAGCAATGCTCGGAAAGCTGCTGAGTCATAATCTTGGAACTGAATTTGTCTACGCTTAAGTATGTAGATAAAAAATTTATGGGAGCCACCAAACTGAGCACAATGTTTGAGGGTCAGATTTACAGTTCACAGTATTTTTTTAGATTTATGGTAATATACACAGCTGTTTTGCTAGAATTCTTAGTGTACATCCAAGCTGGTTTCTGTTACAAAGTCAGCCCCAATATTTAGCCAAAACTATGGGACATGTTTTCAATTGCATTGGAGGAAAAGGTTCTCTCTCTCTCTCTCTCTCTCTTTTTCTCTTTTTTTTTTTTTTTTTTTTTTTTTTTTTCCCCAGTGGATATCTCTCATAAAGAACTACCATTTTGGCTGTCCTGGGAACCCTGCAGCAATTTCAGTTACTAAGTCTTTGCTCACACTTTCTGTTAGAACGAAGTCCTGCCAGTAAGACTGTCTTGAATCAGTCAACTTGGTACCATGAGCACTTTTGCTCAGTGCAGTAGTTTCTAGGTAGTGGGAGAACAGCACGGGGCACAATTATGTCTTAATCACCAATTTACAGTTTATTTTTGGTCTTGTACTGACAATTTCTTTTTCTTCTTGCAGGCTTATCGGCTCTCACTGGTGTCTTGCCTCATCCCTCGTGTACCTGCTGTGGTTGTTCAGTATCACCTTTTCATCTGGACGTTAATCAACTGAATGGTGCATTTCCTCTTCCTCAAGAAATGTAGGTATATATAATATTGATATAACAATATAACTACATATATTTTTTCATTTCTCCATGCTGAACTAACTCCCATGGAAAAAGTAGATGAACATCATATAGAATAGGATCATTTTGCTCCTTGTCATTGCTAATTATTTATAAGCAGAGAGCTGCTCTGCTAGGCAAAGTTCATAGCGTAAGATGTGAAAGTTGAAGGTATGGAAATTAAGAGGAAAAAAGAAGAAAAAGATGTAAACTGTTATGGAATAGACCACTTACCACCAGATATAGTAAGTTCATGCTTCAATATGTTTGGAGTTAGACTGCGCTTACTTATAAAATCATTCATTTTTCATTGAAAACTCATTGCGATTTTCATTTAAACATAATTTCATTTAAATATATGGAGAAATCCAGCAGATTATTCACAGTTTTGTTGTCATCTATTTTCTACATAAAAAAATAGTTTTCTCAACATTTGCACGTTTATGTGTTGGTCTTAGTTAAAATTAATAAAAAGATGATTTTGAAGATATTTGAAGATATTCAGTATCTGGATTACTCAATTATTTGACCTAACCGAATAATTCTGACACCTTACATATTTTTTTAAAGAGAGAGTTGATGTCAAAATTTTGTGAAGATTATTTTGATAAAATTAATATCCCATTAACATACATTATTTATAATTGCATCTTGCCACTCATATACATGATAAGTAGACTCATTAACAAAACTGATAAAACAGGCATGAGATCACTGTGGCAGAGGGACAGGATACCGTTCAGAGGGACCTAGACAGGCTTCAGCAATGGGCCCAGGTGAATCTCATGAGGTTCCATATCTTGCACCCCCCATTACTGATAAAAACTGGGAGATGAAAGTATTGAGTGTAGTCCTGCCAAAAATGACCTAGGGGTTCTGGCAGATGGGAAGTTGGACAGAAGCCAGCAATGTGCCCTCACAGCCCACAAAGCCAACCATATGCTGGGCTGTATCCAAAGAAGCGTGGCCAGCAGGGTGAGGGAGGTGATCCTATTCCTCTGCTCTGCACTGTTGAGGCCTCACCTGGAGTACTGCGTCCAGATGAGGAGTCCTCAGTACAGGAGAGACATGGACCTGTTGGAGTGCATCCAGAGAAGGACCACAAAAATGGAATGGAACACCTCTCCTATGAGAACAGGCTGAGAGAGCTGGGGCTCTTCAGCCTGGAGAAGAGAAGGCTCCAAGGTGACCTGATAGCCTTTCAATATCTAAAGGGGAGCTACAGACTCTTTAACAGGGTCTGCGTTGATAGAACAAGGTTCTAGTTTAAAGAAAGTAGATTTAGGTTGGATATAAGGAAAAAGTTTTTTACAGTGAGGGTGATGAAACACTGGAATAGGTTGTCTGGAGATGTGGTTGATGCCCCGTCCCTTGAGACTTTCAAAGAGGCTGTCAGGCCCTGGCCAACCTGATCTAGCTGTGGTAGCCGTTTTCATTGCAGGGGAGCTGGACTAGATGACATTTAAAGGTCCCTTCCAACTCTAAGGACTCTATGATACTATGATTTTACAATTCTATACAAAGGGCCTCAGTGATACTTGAGAAGGAGGCTAAAATAGAGACCCAAAATCACGAGAACTCAAGTATTGCACCTTCCTTGAGGCATCCATTATGTGTGATGCCGATCCTCTTAACAAAGCCCTCTAAATGCATGAGTTCATACAGAATGGTAACAAAACCCCTGCACTCTGTCCCTTTTTCAAGCAATCATTAAGAATTTCCACGGTGTGTTTTTACTGCACTTCTCTAGCTGCTGCTGAGGCTGGACAGTGCCACTGCATGTACCCTTACAACAACTACTGATAATAGGCAGATGGTTGGACTAGATGATCTAGAAAGTCTTTTTCAACCTTCGTAATTCTATGATTCTATATACATATATATTTGTACGTTTTATGCATGTGAGATTACTGTCAAATTATTTCTAGCTGCATGAAGCTTTCAACATGCTGTCAGGCACACTTACTAGGACCAGCTCTACTGTCCCCTGAAATATAAGGTTGGTTTAGATGGATATAAACCTATAGCAGAGGTACAAAAGAAATGAAGTTGAAGTAGTAGGATGCTTTTTTGGTAGCAAAAGGAAGTGTGCTGAGAACAATTGTTTACATACTACAGATTGTGAGAAGTATTAAATAGGTAGAAAATCTTCACTCTTCTAGAGAATCAAATGCAAAATAGCTGGAACAAACTATCAGTATGATCAAATCAGCAGAATCTGTACAGTGAAATCAATTCCCTTCTCTCAGTCTTCTCAGCTGCATGTACAGACTGAACTTCATTCCAAATCTGGCTGCACAGATACGGTAACGTGATACCACAATCTACAGCTATTTTTAAGAAGGCTTCATAAAAGAAAATCAGAAGGTAGATTCTAGTGTTCCAGATCCCACTTCTGGATGTTTCCTCTTTCCTGCTCAGCAGTAATCCCAGCAATGAGACTTTTTTCTAATGTGAAACATGAGGCAGAGTACAAAGTAAAATATTACTGTAGCCCTTCCTTTAAGTGAGACAACTTTGCAAGAATTATCCCACCTTCATACTGAAAGAGACAGTTCCATTAAAATCACCGTCATCTTGAGCTAATTAACAAAGCAGAAGGCTGATATGTCTGATCTGTACACAGTGATATTCCAGAGCCAAACAATCTTTTTTTGTTTTCCCCCACCTCCTACAATGTTGTTGATTCATTTGCTTTTTAAATGCAATATAACTAACTTTCCAAGATTTCCTGATTTATGCTTGGGCAAACTACCAAAGCAGTGTTACTCATCTTGTCTTTTATAGGAATTGAAGATGACCTGTGAAACTGTGACAGCTAAAAAAGCAAAACAAAATAAAAATGCAATGTGTGCATATGGGTGAGGTCTCTCTTTTCCTTTCCTCATGTAACTTGTAAGGAACATGTGCTTACACATTTGGGAGCTGTCTTGTGACTGCTCCTGTCAACACCAGCTGCTGGGCTCAGGATCACATTCCTTTGTTTAATTGTTTAGGGTGGAAAATTTGTAAGCCTACGGGTAAAATTATGGTCTACTAAAACAGTAGCATTTTTTGTTTATTCAAAAGCAAAGTGATTTATCATTCTATCCAAATGCAAATCAGTACCAGGTAGAAACTGGTTAATAGGTTTGTTTTGTACTGGAATGATGCTGTTTGCTTTTTAATACAATGATCACAAAAACTAAACAAAAAATAAACATTAAGAAGAACATAGAAAAGGAACAGCCTGCATAGAATTCTGTGTCTGAAATCAGTTAGTTCTTTGCAAGGATAAGAAGTCTTCCATAGCCTTATAAAGAAATGTAGATTTAAAAAATAATTATGTTAAAGTGATGTAGATATCTCACTTTAATACCAGTTAATATGTATTCCTGTTACGAGATGGAGAAAATAATTTTTTACAGTTCATTTCTATTGTCAGTGCTAGAAACATGGGACAGTAAGCTCAGATTGCAACAGAAAACTTAAAAACACAATTTTCACCTGTTTTGAAGTCTGTTCCATTTACATTCCTATTTTCATCCTGAAAAGGCAATTTCAGTACAACAGACCCACATATGGCAGGGAAAGAGGTCATAAAGAGAGTTGGTATTAGCCTTTGATTTCTAAACACTCTGCTCAGTGCTTAAGCCCCATCAAATGAAAATAAGCTGGAGTATCTCATTCCAACCCCTGTTTGTGGATATTGCAGATTTGTTATATAGTTCAACAGTTTGGCAAAAGCAGTTGTCCATGCTTCAAAGAAGCACAGAGAATGAAATAATGTTCAGACAGAAACTTTCTAGTAGACTATAAGCAAATTTTTACTGAGGCTCATCTCTGCTGGGTTGAGTGCTGTCATTGGTTTCCTGCACTCCTGGACATGACGTCCTTGCACACTATAGGGAATCTGCAGAAATGAAAGTGAGACCAGCCAAGATGGAGCTTCCTGAAGTCCAGTTGTATTCTGCTCCCATCCATCTCCCCAAAGCAGTGTTTGTTTGTTCAAACAGGATTGATGATACTGTTGTAGTTCACACTGCAACACAAAAATGAACTCTTGGTATCACCTCATTTACTGGTCTGCAAAATGAGATTGAGAAAGGATTTCTTATTTGTTTCTGATTCAGTTTTACTTTATGAGAGATTTGCTATTTCACAGGTTCATCTTGTGTACAAAATTTGCATGGGAAAGGGAAAAGACAAAAAGGAAAATAATTAGCTGCTCCTTCAAAAGATCCTTTCTGAAGTAACCTGGGATGTTTATTAGCCTTCTACTCTGGCTAAAGTAGTACTTTATCTTTCATGTAAAATAACTGAGCTTGTCATTTGTGACAGTAAACCGTATATAACCTTTCTAGTGCACTGTTTTCTTCAGGTGCACTAGTTCAGATAGTTTACCTTCATTTTCAACACTATAGGCTGTACTACAGTACCAAGTTATTTTCCTTAAGCCTGAGACTCTACAGTGAAAAAGGGAAAATCACTCAATTTTTAAGACAGGGAGAAAAGAAGATCTGGGAACTACAGGCCAGTGAGCCTCGTGTTTGTGCCTCTGAAGATCACGGAGCAGATCTTAAGGCATGTGAAAGATGAGGAAGCGATCCAAGACAGCCAGCACACCTTCACAAAGGGCAGATCATGTCTCACCAATCTGGTAGCCTTCTATGATGGAGTGAAGATATTGATGGACAATGGAAAAGCAGCTGATGACATCTACCTGGACTTCTGCAAGACGTCTGACATGGTCTCACATCACATCCTTATCTCTAAGCTGGAGAGATAATGGTTTGACGACTGAACTGTTTGCTGGATCAAGAATTTATTGGATGGTCACAGCAAGAGGGTTGTTGTCAATGGCTCTGTGTCCAGGTGGAGGCCAGTCATGAGTGGTATACCCAGAGGTATGTCTTGAGACCAGTGCTCACCAGTGACAGACAAATTTGCTGATGATACCCAGCTGAGTGGTGCAGTTTACACAAAAGAAGGAAACTGTGACATCCAAATGGACCTGGACAGGCTTGAAAAGTGGGCCCACAGGAACCAAATGAGGCTCAACAAAGCCAAATCTAAGGTCACAAGCAGCCTGGACTGTTGTTTCAGGTCATCTGTGAGATCTGGAAGCAACCCCTGCATCATGTTGTCAGCCTTGTCTTGATATCCCTGAAGAATAAAAAACTAGAAACTGATTGAAGCCTAGACCAGAGTAATTTTTATTTGTTTCAATAATTCTTCACAGCACATAAACTTGCATGTTACCCTACGACATCTTCAGATTGTTCAGTTCATTTGGCATGGCATCTGCTCTCAGCTAGGAATCTGTGAAGACCTGCAGTCAGCCAGTAATACACACTGTAGAAACAGTCTCCTAGAGAGACTAGAGAAGAATTTAGACCTTCTGAATATGGCTACAAGGGCTGATACCATAATCCGGACTCCTCAGGCATGTTCACTGTTCAGGCTCTCATTTTATTATTCCATGCAGTTCCAGAATATCTCAGTAAATCTCTTTCATGTTTTCTCTTTAAACCTCTTAAAAAGTAAAATGCTTTTTTTCTGTCAGACCTCAGCCTTCTGTTAGGAAAAAAAAATCCTCTTAAATATATGCTTCAGTTCAAGGTTTGTGTTGTGAAAATTTTGAAACTTAAATACCAAGTTCAAAGATGTAACCTATGGACTCCTTCTCATGTTTCCTGAGGCACAGAAATGATTCTTTGCTATGTATGCAAGAGCAAAACCTTCTGAATGTGGAAAAGAAGCATAGGGGAAAAAGTGTGGATGTTCTCCTCTGTGAATGAACACGGTATATTCATTGTTAAATACTTTCTCTCATACAAATTCCGAATATTTTTCACTTTGAAATTTATATTTAAATTACTTTTTTCTATAAAAAGAATACTCCACTCTGCTTCTGTGTTGGATTAGTACTTGCAACTAGTTGTTAAATTTTAACATTAAGCAGGTCATGACTATCTGTTATTAATATTTCCTATCCTATTAAATTACATGTAGCAGTCCAATTAGATCCTACAGTAACATTCACAGATCTGGACTTGAACCCTGTGATGTCATATGTTTAAATTCTGACTATACTGATTTACCGCTAGGCATGTGGAAAATTTTGGATGGTCAATTTAGTGCTGTGCAATTAGTTTGATTATTAGATTAGTAGAGATTTTATGTTTTGTTACTATAAGCTTATTTAAAGTAAATAAAAATACTTTTTTTCTCCATAACCCAGAATACGTCTGTACAAAAACTTTGTCAAAAAACAAGATCTTTGAAACCTGACTCAACTTGCTGGTCTGTTCACCATTACAGTGAACACTGGGTGGATCTATTTGATTTTTCAGTGAAATATGTGTTAGGTTATTAACAACATTCTCTGGAGATTGTCCTGTATTTTTTTTACTTCAGCTTCTGCCTGCAGTTGCCAAAGCATACAAATGAGAGAATATCCAGAGGATTATTTCCTGTAGATAACCCTTACAAAGAAAAGTTAAAATGAAGCCAAAAAATACAGGAGAAGAAATGCTGCACAAGAAAGCACAAGAAAACTCACCTAGTAGGGATGTAAATTCTTCTGCAAGTATATATATCTCCAGGCCATGTGCCTTTGTGTTTCTTTTTAAATTATTTTAAATATTGATTGAACTCTGTGTAGAACAAGAAGAAATGGAAATCTCCAATTCATTTTGTTTTCTTCTCTTTCAAAATATTAAAATATCCTAGAGCAAAAAAAAATAACACACCAGGCACTCTGCTTGTGCACAGAGTGGGATCAGCAAAGTTGAGGATCTTTCAGAATAATAATTTTCCTGATATTAAGCATTATTTGATAAATTGGTTTGGTTTTGACCATCTTTATTTCTGAACAAATACTTTTGTTCCATTTTCCAAAAGAAATCAGAGTTAAAGATTTATGTTATTGGTCTCTGGCCTTTCCTTCCCTTTCTTACCCAGATTTCAAGCACTGACAAGTCTGCAATATGTTTGACCTGATGGTATAGGTGAGAAAGAATCTACGTTTTATATTGTGAGGCTGCATCATAAAAAAAGGAGAGAAATCTCACAAGAGACTTCAGCAGTGGTAAGAAAGTGTTGCAGTGGGAGCTCACCACCAAAAGACAGAGAAGTAGCCAGGCTCAGAGTGTAACTACTCGTAGTATTTTTATTTTTACCCAGTGAATTAAATAGGTCAATATTCCCCAATGAAGATGAAATAGATACGAAATTATTTGATGATGAAATATATGAACCTACAAACCACTCGAGTTACTCAAATCTTCTGCTGAATTTTTACTTTCCCTCACCCTCTGCCTTGCCTTTAGTACCACTGATCTTTGTAAACCTGTCAGATCAAAGATGTGTAGACAGTGTGACATTGATGTACAGTGAAATCATTTTTACAACAAAGAGTTTAGAAGTTGACATTTTTGTGGGCAGTACTTCTCAAAATTGGTCAAAATAACAGGAGCTGATCAGCCAGATGTTTACCAGTTGGAACATGGATTGATATGATACTTCTCATTTTCAGCAGGCTGCAGCAAGTTTCTTCTCCATCAAAAATATTGAGGAGATTGCTAAATTTTACTGTTACATAAATAGTGCTGTTAAATATACTGTAGCTTTTTTTTTTAGTTGTTTAAAATGTTTTGTTTTGTTTTGTTTTGTTTTGTGGAGAACTATGAAATCTGAAGCAGAAATCTGGGCGAGAAATGCTACTTACTGTTCTTCTTTCTGAGCTGTTGATTTACAGTCATATTGGATCCATCTTACTCAGTAGTACTGGAAGTCAACTTTCATGATAAAATATATGAGATGATTTCTTAGGATGCATAAGTTTATAAATACACAAATTGCAATTAGTTCTTGTTTATCTGTTTCACTTGTCTCCACTGGCATTCTCAATTAGTGATTCATTTTTGTTGTGACATACTATACCACTACCTACTCTCTTGCAATGTATTTCTAGATATAAATTAACAGAATACTGAATGCTGAGAAGATATTTGCAAAGATCTGTTAACTTAAAACAAAAAGAGATGTTCTATTTTTAAAATTTCTCCAAAATCCTAATTGAGGTCACACCTTAACAGGTCCCTCCTAACCAAAGTTGCATCACAGATTTTTGGACCACTTTAAAGGAACTATTTTTACTAATGCAGCTTTAGTAGTAAGTGAAACAAGAATTTTAATCTGTTGGGCACATATAGTAATAGTTCCATACAATTTTTTGACCTACTAAAGAGACCCACCAACTCCAGACTTCAGGTAATGCAAATTCTTCAGTTTAGATGTGCAAAATAGCTCATGTTTAATTCCCCATGAAATAAAATTTTACTATTATGGTTGGCTGGGATGAGATGACAAACAGAAATAGGGAGTGAAATGAATGAAATTGAATTTATTCCCCCGAATGCTGCAATACATCATACCTTCTATTTGTTTTACACGACCTAGAGGAAAATAATTTCATGACAGCCAATTCAGGAAGACTCTGAAAAATTCTTCACATCAGACAACAATTAGGGAAAAATAGCATATGTGTATGAGTAGTTGATAGCTCAGAATATATGATTCTCTTCACTGTGTCTGAGAACAGACCCTAAAACTTACAGTGTCTGTTTAGAAAGGGGGCTGGACAAAATGCTTTGTCACGAACTGTATCTATATTGTTGAGCTGTAGCTTTTACAGAAAACTGAAAAATGCACTGAAGATGCTAAGCTTCATAAAATATATATGTAACCGTAATCATGATTCATATTACCAAGAATGTGTTGGTAACAAAAGGAAAGAATATAGGCAGGCAGGGTAGAATTTTGCTTAAACTATGGAGAAATGTGTGTCACTAACAGCATTTGCAGCAGCCTTTTTGTTATGCTTATCCTGCAGATCAAGTACATTAGGAGGAACATATATTAAATATTAATCTGTAAAATAATTGATTTTGGAAAAGAATCATAGGGACATCTACATTTATACTTTATTCTGTGATCACTGTATCTCAGGGCAAAGAAAAGAGCTGTAAAGCTGAAGACATCTTAAGGAAAGAGTACAGGCCATGTAGCTGAGTCTTTCCTTCTCTAGTGGCTTCACACAACCACGATTATGCAAACAGTATTGTTAAACTGAGGTGAAGAGTGCTTTTATGTATTTCATAGAATCACAGAATGGCTTGGGTTGGAAGGGACCTCAAGGATCATGAAGGTCCAAGCTCTCCCCCCCCTACAGGCAGGGCCACCAACCTCCCCATTCAATACTAGACCAGGCAGCCTAGGGTCCCATCCAACCTGGCTTTGAACACCTCCAGGGACGGGACATCCAAAACCTCTCTGGGCAGCCTCTGCCAGCACCTCACCACTCTCTAAGAAAAGAACTTCCCCCTGAGATCCAACCTAAATCTAACCTGTTTCTAGTCCTTAGCCAAATGTTTGACCTTACATTTTGTTGAATACATGTTATTCTTACTTTACTATTAAACCCTAGCACTTGTTAAAAAAGGTGGGCTGTGATGCAGGCACCCTTCTCACTTCAATTATCTGGGATGGATACCTTAAAGAAAGCACTGTGTGCTTTTTGGGAGGGATTTCCATCTGAAATATGTTAAAGGGTAGCAGGGGCTTGTAGATGTTTTCCATCCAGAGCCATTGATGTGATGGTTAGCATCCACTAGTGCTACAGCTCCCACTTCCTGTCGCACAGTAGTGCCAACTTAAGAAGACAGAAAGAAGTATAATGACTTCCAATTACCTTTTGCCCTTTGTATATTTTATTGCCTTGTTTGTACTGTCACCATGTATAATGCAAAGCTTTTGTGGTTGACAGTTTAAACTGCTTCTTTTATTAGCCTTTTTAATCAGTAATGCCTTTGTTCTTTCCAGAAATGTAATGCTTTGAGGCCTTATTACTCTGCATGAGTGGACTTGACTTATATGATTGTGTGCAGTCTTATAGTGGTTTCATCTTACAATTAGAGCAAATCTGCTTATTAACTCTGTCTTAGGAGGAATGCACATGTCTATATAAGCATGTGAAACGCCAGCTTGTGTGTAAGAGACTTTTGATTCTGGTGGAAACAAAGACTAAATATTGTTACTTTAGAATATATGAAGCCTTAGGAGAAAGATGAATTTTGGATACAAAACAGAGTGGTAAGAACTTTGAAGCACTGGGCTAATTCTCTTAATAGTATATGTTGTCCTAATGTAGTGTTATCAAACCTTCCAATTCAGTCTCTACTACTTGGAGGATATTTATTTAGATTCATGTGATTTTTTTACTTAGGGAGAAAAAAAGCTAGAGTATCTTGCTGATTTTATAGATGCATTGATATGTTTTATGCCTCATATGTAGACTGTTAGGTCTACAGCAAGTTAGGTCAGGGCAAAAATTAGGATTTTAGAAATATGGAATATATTGTGTGGAAATAAAGAACCAAGATTGAATTATGCAATATTATCTTTATAACTTTTTTTTTTTTATGACATAACATCAGCTGCATTTTAATAGTTAACTTTATTCTGAAACTGCTTAGCTTATGTGGTCATAGCATTGGAATGCAGAAATTGGAATCAGCAGCGGACAATTCAGATGCTGATACAGATAGGAGATAATAATCCACTACACATCTCCTGGGAAATATAAAAATACAATAAACATAGCTTGACGCAGCTCAGTAAGTAGAAAGCATCTTATGGTTCTATAGTTTTTAAATATCATTATTAAAGATCTGAGTGCTACTGAAAATAATTTGAAGGGAGAAGTGTAATTATGTATTATATTCCCAGTTTGACTTTACTTCCAAAAAGAAAAAAAGAAAAAAAAAGAAAAGAAAAAGAGAAAAAGAGCTTACCTACATAATGCTTGTGCTGAGTCTACTCATTGCAAGTGTGCATTCAAACAAATCATGTAGCAGAAGCAGTAATGAACCCTGGTCTGTGCTAATTCTCTTCTTTATCCAGTATCTAGGCTTTCAACCCACTGATCAATGACTATTGACCTCATGGTGCTGCATTCATTTTCATAGGAAAGCCAATTTGGCCATGTCTCTTCTGTTCAGCCCCCAGCTTTCATGAAAGTACACAAAATGAAAGGGGATTATTCTTCACAAACTTAAAACAACTACAGTGCTCTGTGTGCATCTGAAGTTGTCATCCTCAGTTCCCTTTTTAGTCAGTAACTATGTCATCAGTAGAATGTTGTAAATCATGCCCTGAAAGATCCTCTTTCTCTTCATTGTCACTCTAGTCTGTTTTTGTAGTTAATATCAGATGCAGACGTCTGCATTCTGTTTCTATCTCTCTACAAGCTGTGTCACACTGTCAAGAGCAGACTTCAAACTGCACTTTAGAGGAAATAGGTTTCATACATTTCCCTAAGAGGCTTCTAACATGCCTATATGTTTCTTGGAAGTGAGAGCTACAAGATGCCATGTCTGTACCTATAGCTGAAGGCATGGTACTTGAGGCACACCTATTTCACATGCACATCGCCTGATCCTTAAGACTCTGAGGTATCACCGTATAGCTTCACAGACCACTAGATAAGAGAGTAAGAGTGAAGCTGTAGTCCAGTTCCGGTGACTGGATAGGCCTGTCCCTCTGAGATGTAGGAGGACAAAGATAAGCCAATAAGTAGTTAAAGCAGCTTTCTTGTTGACGAAGCAGGTATTGTATCTCCGTGCAGAACCTCTTTGACTGTTTTCACTAAGGCGATGTGATTTTAAAAAAGAGTACATGGAGAAACCTTGGTGTGATATACAGGAGCTTATCTCAGTCCTACTTAGCTTTCATCATGCTTTTTCTTCCCTGGTGTCAGAGGGAATAGGCTTGTCCCATGCTTACATAGATTATGTTAAACCCAGGCTGACTGACTGCAGTAGAGAGAGAAGTTGTACCTGTTTAGAATATGTTTGTGAGAGTCAGGTGGATGCCTATATCAAAATAAACTAAATAAAAGGAGAAAGAGAGTTTCCGAAACTTAAGTCCCTACTCTCATATTGTAAGCAAGACAGCCAAGGAGCAAAGAGGGCAGTCTTGTGACTTCCATTCAATTTTATATTTCCTTCTGAGTGGAAAACGGAAACAGAAGATGAACAGAAAAATGAAGTCTTCTGGGAGTTGCAGTTCATTCTCCTATTCTGAAACCAAGAGACCAAAAATGTTTATAATCAATGGAAGTGCAGCATTAACTCTTTAACTCCTAGTGCACTGCGTAATGTCATGATGTGGAATACCGATGAGAAACCATCAAACCATGACATTCTGAAAGACTGATTGGTAGAAGCATTCAAGTGAAACCACTCTTTCTAGAGAAATGGAATAAGGCTTAGTTCATAGTTTGAGAACACAGATTTGCAGAATCTGACAAATCAAAATCAACGTTCAGTGCTTAGTAGCAGAGGAAACCATAAACTGTTATTTTAGTGCCTCTTACAGTAAACAGCTTATGGGGATATAGTCTGTTAATCATAATGCTTTCCCTTTGTGCTCAAAGATTGTGGCCTAACGCAGAAGTGTAAAATGATGGAATGGGGCTCTACGTCTCAACTGCATAATATATAATTCTTTGAGTGCACAATAACAGATGGAAATGTAAGCTGTAGTATCAAGAAAGGATATTCCTTCATTTTAATGTGGGCAGGCATGATGAACAAGTGCATCTCATTCAAAATATGTCACAGAATACTTCGAAAGCCAAAAATGTTCTGCAGAAGACCGCTTGTTCCACAATCTCTGTTTAAGAGGTAGGTTTAGGCTGATTTAGAAACAGCATTTTTCTGTAACAAAATTTTCACACCATGTTTCCCTCACTGGTAGGGCTCTCTATCAAACCACTTACTGAAGTGATACACAGCAATAGACTTTGTTATAGTGATACACATATATGAGAAATAATTCACTACCCTTTCTAAAACTTACCATCAGACTCAGTGGGCAAGTTCTAAAGCCCCTAAAAAAACAAATTAAAAAAAAAAAAAAAAAAAAAAGGAAAAAAAGAAAAACAAGAACGAACTTTAAAACCAGCTGCAGGTGGTAAATGCAATCAGATGCTCTGTGTAGATTCACCATATAATTCCCCCAAGGAAACAGATGAAATCATTACACTGAGCAACTGCATGCTTGGAAAGTACTGTTTGTAACAGCTATTCTAAACACTGCCACTAAAAATGCATCCTTCAGATGTCAAAATCTACTCTGCCAAGGAGTGTACGTGATCCTCTGGAACAAGCCATGGCAGAGCTTGGAAGTAACTGAATGAGACATTTGATCAAAGTGTTTTTCAGTGAATAGTGTGTGAGCATTTATTTGCTACCTAACACTACTCATAATGTTCAGAAATACAATACACCCTGTTCTGCTCCCAGTGAATAGGAAGGAAACAATACCAGGCCCAAAACCTTGTATCTTTTTCGAGAATAATGGGTGAAAATATGGTATACAGTGAGGAGAGTCCTTAACTTGAGCTCAGTGACTCTGTCCTATTCACAAATAAGTTTTTTTGTTTGTTCGTTTTCTGTAAGATGATGTTTTGGTAGGATGGCTATCAGAACAAGGGTTCTGTGACCACAGCAGTCACTTCCATACTATTCAGAGGAGTGCCTATCTGTCACTGATGACTGTCAATTATTTGGAGTGTTTGAGTGGTTAGAAACACTGCTTGTCAGCACTGTTGGCTAACCTCAGTCCAGCTACTAAGAATTTTATTTGGCTGAGATACTCCATCCCTGTGTTTGTCCTAGAAAAACATTGTGTGCCAGCAGCTCTTCTGCTCTGTGACTGTGGATGCTGAGGCTGCCATCAGCTTTTGGACAGTCTTTGTTTTCCCAAAGCAAATGTGTTCTGATTATTGAAGCTGAATTACTGAAGCATTTTGGAAGGCAAAGCTTCTTCAAGTTTCTTTTCTTTCCTTGTAAAATAAATATTGTCTGTCTACTCCAGTCTGCCAGTCTGCCAGAGTCTCTCAGCTCTGCTACAAAAGTCATCATGTCTGATCCTTTAATTTTTCCTCTGGAAATAACTCTTTTTTGATAGATTATCCTCAGGCTCCTAGCTGTTCTGAACATGGGTCTTCATGTAGTTTTACTTTGCAACACCAAAGTATAAAGGCTTGCTATAGAATTCCTTAGTATTTATATAACTCTCCAACAGGACATTTTTTTGTAGTAAGACAGTTTAGAAGGAAAGAGAACATGGATGGTAAAGTAGCAGTGCATTTTATGGATTTAGAATGGCAAAATTAAAATCTATCATTTAGTCACAAGGTCAAACTATTTCCACGAGAGAGCTGGGGAAAGACTTAAATCGAGCTACTTCCATTTGACAACAGTTTCTAATTAGACAATTTTTCAGGGGAGAATTTTAATTTGTAGGTTTAGTGAAATTTTTGCCTTTTTTTTCCCCTTCAAAACGGCAGCAGTTTAAGGCAGGATCTTTGGAAAGGAAAAATATTTAAGGATGACAATGGATAGAAGTGCAATTTTAGCAATACAAAAGAGAACAGGTGTGTGGCATCTTCTTGTATTAAACCTGCCTTATCAGAAAGTGGGAAAAGCTGTGCGGAGATAGATGAGTGGAGTTTGAGTCAGAAGAAAAAGAAAATGTATATTTACTTATATATAGGGGGTAGAAGGGAACATAGATCTCTAACCTTCAGAAAATAACTATAATAAATTCTTACTTAGTAGCTGAGAACAGAAGTAGGAGAAACAGAAGCGTGACAGGTAAAATGTGTATCAGTGTAGAACTGTTTCTGTTACCATCCCTTTTTGCTCCTGCTAATCTTAGAAACCATCACAGGCCATGCAGCTCCCTCGTGTGTTCATTCCTTTCTCAGAAGCTGCAGCCTTCACAGCGCACTGAAGAGTATATTTACGGACCTTGCAGCTTGGACTGATTCCATGTACACCTTTATATGGTCAAACTGGAATTATAATTAATTTGCAATGAACAGTGAACATGAATGATGGGCCATAGAAGTGACAAAAGGAATGTCTTTTCTTACTGCTGAAGATAAAAGGTTCTATTTATTTAAATTCTAGGAAGAAGATTAAGAATGTGATTGTTCTGATGCTGTAAATACAAGTCTGGTATCGGTTGGTCTCACACGGCTTTTCCATCATGAACTTGCTTTGCAACCTTTATTGAGGCACTCCCTTTTGTATCTATTCACAAATAGTAAAAGGGGAACAATTTCTACAGATGCAAGTCAGAATGTATAGCCCATCCCCTCTGTGGTAAATAGGCGGTTAATGAATCTGCTGCCTGTCCTACTGCCTCCAGTGAGTCGGATGTCAGCAGGTGATCATCAATATAATGATATAGGTTAACATCATCAGGTTTTCTCCAATCAGCCAGGTCACGTGCCACTAGATTGTGACAATACGTTGGTGAATGCACGTACCCCTGTGGCAGGACCTGAAAGCTCCACTGCCTGCCTCCCCACGTAAACGCAAACTGATCTTGCGATTCCTCAGCAATTGGGATACTGAAGAATGCATTTGCTAGATCTAGGACACAATGATAGGTTTTTATCTTCCTACTCAACGTGTCCATTAGGGAGGCAATATTGGGTACGGCCGCATGAATAGGCGGTGTGACCTTATTTAATTCTCTGTAATCTACTGTCATCCTCCATGTGCCATCCGACTTTCGCACTGGCCATATGGGGGAGTTATATGGGCTGTGTGCAGATCTTATAATACCCACTTTTTCTAATTCCTGCACCGTTCTCGATATTTCATCTTGCCCACCCGGGAGTCTATACTGTCTCACGTTAGTAATCCGGCGCGGTTTCGGCAGGCAAACAGGCTCATGTTTCGCATGGCCTCTTAATATTGCCTGCACCGCCCAGATACTGATACATCTCTGTTGAAGTCTGAACTCTCCCACAGTTGTTTGGAGAGCCAGACCCCATAGAATATCTATGCCCAGGATGTATTCTTGGACTGGGGCAATAGACACCTTGTACTCCCAGGGTGGGAGACGCCCAACCCCCAGTTTTAAACATGTTTGCGTGACAGGAATAGTCTGTCCCCCAAAACCCCCAATCATCACTCTGTCGCCATCAAATTTCCCTGGATCTCCATAGATAACTGATGTTTCTGCTCCTGTGTCTACCAATGCCATTACTCTCTGAATAGTTGTTCGGGACCAATAAACCGTTAATTCTACATAGGGCCTCTGGTCCCATCTGGAGGCCCTACAGGGACTAACATCCCTTGTCACGCCATGAATTGTGCTAGGGCCAATTCTTTTGCTTCCGACGGCTCAGGCATTGTGGCCCGAGACACCTGAGGTGGCTTTTTTTTCCTATTTGGAACAATAAAATCTTCTAGGTTCCATGTTGTTGTTGGAACCCTCTCTATAGCTCTTACCCTTGATTTCTTAGGGTAGCTCTGGAATTTTTGACTGTCCTTTAGTTGTTTCCAGAGCTGGAGAAGGACATGGTTGGGCTGGCGGTCGATCTTAGCAAATTGGACCCCAGCCTGAATTAAATCATTAAACATTTGTTTTCAGGATACCCTTATGGGTCCCGATGGAGGAGCTCGAGTAGCCGGCATTTTGGTTTTATTTACCGGCAGGACCTCTGCTTCCTCCAAAAACCGAATATTGCGCCTAGTCCGCAGGCGTTCTGTTTCTCCCAAGTCGGCAACTAACTGGGCAGCCTGCTGGACTACGGCTTCTGACTCTACAAGGGGATTTAATATGGAGGCTCGGGTGCCGTAGAGATGGGAGGGAGCTTGCTGTAAAATTAAATCTCTCATCCCTGCTGAAAATTTAACCATATCAGGGCCATCAAATGTGTCTTCATAAATAGCCTCTCTTACACCTAGTTTGCGGATATAATTTTGAAGGTCCTCCATGGAGGACCACATGCCTGTATGTAAAGGTATGTCTGATTTATTCGGCCATACCATACGGCAGGCCTCCATTAACCATTCTAGTATAGAATGGTTTTCATCACGATATTGATGACCCACATATAACCTCTGTCTGAGAGCAGGATGGACAGCCATGGTGGCCAACTTGGCTATTTCTGGGCCATTCACCAAGACACTTTCTGCCCCAGAATCCCACAGTCTTAATAACAAAGCCGGCACACTTTCTCTAGGCTTCTGCCGAAATCGCTGTACTAAGTCCATCAATTCTGTTGCCGTGTATGGCCGGGCCGTTACGTGTAAATGAGTCTGGGCAGGGGGCCACTGATCAGGCGGCACCCCTGCCAGTCTGCTCTGTACTTTTTTTGTTTTCTGGGTTACAACAGGACAGACTTCTAGTGGATTGGTCAGAATTGGATATTAAAGGTCTGATTTGGATTTCTTGTTTGCCTGATCAACAAAGTCTGTTGATTCAGGAGTCTGGTCATCATTTATTGAAGTGTTACGAATTTGGCCTACGGGAAGATGTAGAATTGGCTTCTTCCCTGTTAAAACGCCAAGTTCGTGCTCCAGTTTTTCAATGCGGTCTTTCAAAAGCTGACTTTCAGTTTCTAAAGTATTATTTCTTATATCCACATGATTTAAGGCACTTAATAGTGGCCATGCCCCCATGGAGGCAGCCAGTTGCCTTTCTTTAGTGATGAGGACATCCTTGCCAAGTCCTTGAAAATAGTCCGCCATGCGATACGGGGAGATATTGCCCATAACGCGTAAGGGACCCCATTTTTCAATGATAACAGCTAACACATAATAGGGGGATCCCTCAAATCCTGGGATCTGCCCTGGAATCATTTTCTCTAGAGGAGTACTGTTCTCCCCCTTGACCCATTTATAGAAATTCCAAAGAAAAGACATGATGTTAATTTTAGTATATTTGGCTTTCCTGGCTCACCAAGTGTATAATCAATGGATATCAAGATGTTACAATCACAATATAATCAAGAGAGTTAGGCAAAGCGGACAATGATAACATAAGAGAATAAAAGGGAAGGCTTACCCTTCAGCTGGGCTCACCACAAAACACCAATAGAGGCGATCTCCAAAAGTCTGTGTGTGTGTTGTACTCTGTAGTCGAGGCTTTCTGCTTCTGGGAGCCTCCTGCCCAGAAACAGACTTGGTGAACTTAGATGATTTTCATCTGCAGACTTCCAAACAGACAGCTGGGCTTTCCTAGCCCGTTACTGTGAAATGCAGTATCCTTGGTGCAAATCTGGTGGTTTAATGGAGCACTTTTCTGTTGCGGTGCCAAGGGAAACAAATTTTCATAAACATTCACAGTCAGTTTTGTCAAGGAACATTTTATTTTGCATCCCAGCCCTCTGGTAGTATATATTGCTGGCAACTGTTCCATTTCACTTGGGAAGTTGCCCTTTCAAACTGAGGGCTAGCAAAACGTCAGACTTCTCCAACAGACTAAGAGGGAAGCAGTGCCATGCACTTAAAACATCTTAGAAAAAGGATTTGATCCTAAGTATTTGGAAAAAAAAAAACAAAAACAAAACCAGAAACCCACAGCATTTTTACTACATAAAGGAAAAAATTCACCCATTATATATTGCTGTACAATCAGATACTGTATCTGAATTTGGAAGCTAAGGAAACAAGAAGAGTCTTTCTTCCTATTACTTGTGATTTTACCAAATTCACTATAGAGAATCACTGAGTCATAGAATGATAGAATCGCTCAGGTTGGAAAAGACCTTAAAGATCATCGAGTCCAACCACAACCTGACCATACTGCCCGAACTCGAACAGCCCTCTGCTAAATGGTGTCCCTGAGCACCACATCCAAATGGTTTGTGAACACGTCCAGGGATGCTGACTCAACCACCTCCCTGGGCAGCCTGTTCCAGTGCTTAACACCATTTATGCAAAGAAATCTTTCCTGATATCCAACCCTGGCACAACTTGAGGCCATTTCCCCTCGTCCTGTCACCTGTCAAAATGAAGATCGTATTTGATGCTATACTTATAGAATTTTATAATAAGTCTCAATCAAGAGAAGTAAACAGACATTCAAATGTTTCCATAGCTGCAGTTTTATTGCACTGTGTCTTATTTGTCAGCAATAATGCAGTACATAAGGACAAATTCCAGTTTGACTGGAGAAATGAATGTTTTGTACTGCTTTCTGAAGTGGTATATATAGAATCTCAATTAAACAGACACTGTAAAGATAAATTTCATTCCATGATTTCATATAGTATAGTTCCCATTACTGCTATGTGTTATTGCTTTCCTCTGAGTAACCATACCTATGCTGATTGTTAAATGCAAGATGGAAAACACGTCAATAGCCAGTGATTTGTTTGCAACTGAAGAGTGATCTAAAATCACGACATTTGTTCCTGAGTTGGATTCTTTACAAATACGAGGTATTCATGAGAGCATTTGTAAGAAATGTTTTAAGACAACATAAAACATACTGGAATTCATCTGAGAACTATCTTCATAAATTCATACCACAGCTGCAGTTGCCTAATGGTTTCCGTTTCAGTCACACAAATCACGACTTTAAATAATAACTTAATAACTTGTTGTGACTGATATCAATTTAATATTCACATGTTTCAGGGAAAAAAAAGTGTGTGTTACGGGGGACTTCTGAAGTTGTTGTAATGTAAGACATGAAAAATGTTTCCACTATTCATCCTAGATTCACTTTGTGGCACACAATGAATATAAACAAACTGATCTGTTTATTCTAAGCTGCCTTTAGGCTTTACATGAACAGGTACCAACACAGAAAACAGGCACCATCACAGGATCCCAGGACCCAGCCCAGGGCATGTCATGCTCTGTGAGGTGACACTCCTTGCTGTGATGTCACAGTTGTGGCTTTCACCCCTGTGGCAGCGGTGGGAGCGGTGGCTCAGTCCGCTTGTGGGACGCGCAGGAAGTGAACCCAGAGAGAGCGTTGTGTCTGTCTGGAGGCATCCTGCTGTGATGGAGCGGCTGAGAGCCCTTCGAGGTGAGGTCCCTCCACCTCTCTGGACACCGTGGTGCTGCCCGAGCACGTGTGTGCCTCCAGTGTCTCTTTAGGACGTGCCAGCAGCACTGTCCTTGCTCTGCTGAGTGCAGCCGCCCACTGTGCTTTCCCCAGTACCCCAGCAAGGGGAAGGCTCTCTCCCCTCTCCCCACCAACCACGCATGTGCCAGCGCAGCCCACCCCGCGCTGTGGGGCTGGAGGAGCGTTCCTCCCAGAGCTGGCTGCATGCTCGGCCCTGGCTCCAAGCAACACTGGGACAGCTGCTCTGCTCTTTCCTTCCAGGTCTCTTTGCCTGTGTGGGCTGCATGCCCAGTTGTATACGTCGCGGGGAGAGAGGCAGGGTGGAAAGCCCTGTCCCCACCTGTGCCGTGACTTTACTGCTGCAGCGCCTGCAAGACCAGGAGGTGAGCTGGGGACGTCCAACCATCGGTCCTTGCCCTGGTTCTGGTCCCGTGGGTGCCAGGCCCCGGCAGCACATCGGCATAGCGATGGGTGGCAGCGGGCGGCTCCCCAGGAACAAGGGCAAAGCAAAACGTGACCTATCCCTGTCTCCAGGGTGACCGAGAGCAGGCGTACTGCGAGCTGGAGCACGTCCTGGGGGAAGAGGACAGCCGCCCGCCGTGCGGAGTGGTGAACCGGCTGCTGGCTGAGGTGTCCCAGGACCTGACAGCAGCCCAGGTGAGGGGTCACTCCCAAAGGCAAAGGGAGCTGCCTGCCCATGCTGGTGTTCTGCTGGCAGACGGCGCTGGCTTGGCCCTTCCAAGGGAAGGCTCGGGCAGCCTCCTGTGCCATGTGTCACCAGTGACTCTTTTTCAGGGCGTGACGGACAGCGTGAGAATGGCTGCCAGCAATGTCCTGGTGGCTCTGGCCCGGACTCACTTCTCCATGGTGATGGCCGAGCTCCAGGGCCACCTGAAGGCCACACGGGAGATGTGCAAGGAGTTTGTGCTCGTCACCCTGAGCAAACTCTTCAGCATCTATGGTAGAGTGCCCTCAGCCTCCTGACATCTATAACAACTAGGGAGAGGGGTCTCTCCCCTTGCGCATGATCTGCATAGAGCTGGGGGGTGCAGGGCTCTGCAGCCTCTCCTCCCTCCCTGCTGAGGCTCTGACTGTGCCCTTCTCCTTCCTCTCTGCAGCTCCACAGTGCATCTCTTTTGTGTGGCTGACGCTGGCCGGCCTGTGCAGTGTGGTGGGCCGGGTGAGGAGCGGCCGGACCCTGCGCACTGCTTGTGCTGGTGAGTGCCGGCCCCAGGGCAGGGGGGCTGGGGACAGCCCTTGCCCCTCACCCTGCTGCAGACTCTCGCAGGCTGCCTTTTCTTTTGTTTTGTTGCGTTGTTGTTGTTGTTTTCTATAATTAATTACTTGTTTGTTTCTTTCTTTCTTTGTTTGTTTATTTTCAGTTGTGAAACAATGGATGGATGGCGTCAAGACTCACTTGTCCTCTGGAAAGCACAGCCCCTGGCCTGCCACAGAGAAAGAACAAATGTATGAGACTCTTCATGAGCTCTTCTTCTTTGTGGTCAGCAACTGGCAGGACTGCAAGGAGGAAGAGGTGAGCACTGCTGCATTGCCAGCCTGGGATGGCAGCTGGGGCATCCATGTTGGCAGCTCTGTCTGTGCCCAGCAGGCTGAGAGCAGAGGGGTGTCGAGAGGGTGTGGGCTGGCTCTGCAAAGGGCCCCAAACTGGCTCTGTGCTTGGGGCTGGATCTCCCTGCCAGGGAGCAGTCACAAGTCACAGCACTGTGGCAGGGAGAGCCGGGGATGAGGGTATGGGGAAAACCTGCCTGCCCAGGGAGAGCGAGCCCATGTGCTGCTGGGCACAGGGGTGTGGGGAAGGGGAATGGAAAAAGAAAGGCCTCTCTGTAGGAAGGGCAGACCTTCAGTCTTTGATGCTGGGCCTCTGCCATCCCTCTCCAGGACAGACAGGCCGTTCTCGGGGCTGTGACTGCCATGATGACTGTCCTCCTGCAAGAGGAGCTGCCCCGAGAGCACGTCTGGGAGCGGCTCCTCTGGCTCGTGCACCCGTGTCAGGAGATGCAAGACACCTGCAGGGTGGCCAAGGTAAGATGTTGCACAGGGCTTGCTGTGGACGTGGGGCCCGTGCAAGTGCCACAAGGGGTCAGGGGGCTGCAGGGAGGAGGTGGGCAGTCCTTGGAGAAAGAAGGAACAGATGCTCAAGGGAAGTCTGAGGCTTGCTGAGGTCTTCAGTCAAGGAAGGAACAATGTGGACAGGAGCCAGGAGGAAGCCAAGAGTCACTGGTGCCCATCTCCTGGGGATGGGAGGCTTCACCACCACCATGGGGGCTCCTGAATCTGATGGGGGAGAAGAGGGCAGCGGGTGGGAAATGCCTGCAAATGATGCCCAAGCCCCAAGGCTCAGCTAAGAGCAGAGAGCCTCTCTTGGTGCTGCTGGGGGGGACGGGCAAACAAGAACGCTTGTGTGGCAGCTTCTCCCAGCAGACAAACCACTGGGAAACAGTTCCTCTGCTCTGCTCCCAAGTGGCTAGATGTGGCTTCAGCCCCTTCTTCCTCTGCTTGTCTCTTGCAGAGCCTTCGTATGTTCCTGGAGGCCTTACCGGGAGTTCAGTCTGTCATCCCTAAGGACAAGTTTCTGGCCGTCACCAGTGCTGTGTTCTATCAGGTAAGGGGAGCCTATCCTGGTGTGCACAGCAGTTTCCCTCTTGGCTAAGCCTCAGGAGGACTGCAAAGCTCTGAGCCTCTGATGGCTGCTCAGCCTTAGCTCCTGCATGCCTGTGGGGCAGGCTTAGTTTTGTCTGTGTGTCCTCTTCCTGAGAGTGCCAAGGGAGACAGGAGCTGGCAGCACAGTGTCTTTTCCATCCTCAATGCTCATGTGATTTTCTCAAATGGACTTTGTTCCCACAGCTCTCTGATGACGCCAAGCAGCACAGCGAGGCTGACAGAGCAGAGCTGACCCACTGCATCCTGCTCCAGGGTAAGGAGAGGAGCTCTGGCGATGCTTGCCGGTGCTCTGGCCAATACATCTCTCTCTCACCTCACAAATGGGCATGAGTGGCTCACTAACACAGCATGGCATTTCCTTCCTGCAGCCCAAATCTGCCCAGAGGAAACGGTCCTGTTTCTGCAGTCGCAGCTGGGCTATGAGTGGGAGGCTGGATGCGTGGCAGCCCTGGGTCTGCTCGGCACTCTGGCTCGCTCTGATGGTCAGTACCATGGGTGAGGACTTCCAGGGATCCCTTTTGCCATCTGAGTTGTGCCTCCACGCATGCTTCTGTGCATCTCTTGCAGAGCCTGCGATGACAGAGAAGCTGCCGCAGATTACAGAGGCTGTGCAGCGTGTGTGCAATGACCCCAGGACCCGGGTGAGCTGTTTGGGGAAAGGAAAGCACTGTCAGGGTGGTGATGCTGCTGCCAATACGGCAGGGCTGGGGTGACCAGGGATGTGCTGGGGCATCGACCACATGGTCACGATGGCTCCTGTCAGGAGAGCAGGCAGAGTGGAGCAGTCGGGTCCCTGTGCTGTGCATGGAAAGTGCACAGCCTGGTGCTAAGGCCTGGCCCTCACCTCTTCTCCTCTGCTTTTGTCACCTCTGCTCATGCCCAAAGGGCACCTGATGAGCAGGTGGCTTCCTTTGGCCTTCTGAGCAGGAAAATCACACCCACAATTGACCCCTGGCAGGTAAGGAGGGCCGTGCTGCACTTCATAGAGGATCTGCTCAGCGCTAACACCTGGAGCTGCTCAGCCTGGGATGTGGTGGGGCACATCTTCAGGGAGTTCAGCCACACCACAGGAAGAAGGGTAAGGACAGTGGGCAGCATCTTCCTTTGGAGGACCTGTGCAGCTCATAGGCTGGCAAAAAAGCACCGGTGGGGCCACACCTGAGCCTCCTGAGAGGCTAATGAGAACTGAGAGTAACCGGCATTTCAACACCACTGTTGTGCAGGCAGCCGGAGACCTTTCCACCCAGGAAGCCCAGGAAGAAGGAGCACTCCAAGAGCTGTGTATGGACATCCTGGGGTCACTGGATGTCTCTGCAAGAGGGATCTCCAAAGTAAGTCACACTCTGCCCTGCTGCCACTCCTTGCCTTTGCACCACGTGTTCCTCGTCCCCTTCCAACACCTCAGGTCTGTCCTCCAGCGTGCTCTGAAGGACACAAGACTCGGAAATTCAGAGTCCTCTCTATCTCTGAGCGGAGGCAGGAATGCTGACATGCTCAACTGCCTCGTTCCCTACAGCTCCTGTGGCCAAGGCTGCTGCTGTACGTGGTGCCAGCCCAGTACACCGGCATGCTGATCCCGGTCTCCCGCTGCGTCCAAGCCCTGGCCAAGAGAGGGGAGCTGACGGTGTGGGACGTGGAAGATCTGGATCCCCACTTCCTCAGCTCCATGTTTCAAGGTAGGAGCAGAAGCTCCCCCGTGAGCTCTGCTGACCCATGTTAGCACCCAGAAGGGAGAGCAGAGGTGCACGTGGCAGGGCACAGAGTGTCTTGGAGTCTTACTCAGCACTTCTTTCTCCTCGCAGGCCCACTGCTGACTGCCCAGACACTGCTGGCACGTCTGCTGGTAAGTAGATGCTCCTGAGGCCGGTGCCACAAGCCCCGAGGAGGAAGCAGCATGGCCGAGCATGCCAGCACCTGCCTCACTCCTGGGGATGCCATTCTCTTCCTAGCCTGCAATGTCATGGGCCAAGCTGCTGGCTGCTCCTTGCCCATCAGGGCAGAGCCAAGCTGCTTTCCTCCTGGGGGAAGCCGCTTCTCTTGCAGCAGAAGTGACCCTGTTTCTCCTTGCTCTCGCTCAGGTGGTGGCAGGGAGCCCTTCTGCAGGCAGCGAACTCCAAGCCGCTGCCTTGCTGCTCCTGCAAAACCTCCACAGCACGATCCACAGAGCTGTGGGGGCCAAGTGGGCTGCTGAGATCCCCCTGCTGCTGCAGCACCTTGAAGGTAAAATGCTGGTGGGGAGGGAGAGGTAGAGTGGGCGAGTGCCCAAGCCAAGCCAGGTTGGGTGCAGCTCTTCTTTTGTGGCTTGATTCCAAGCAACGCTCTTTTGCTTCTTGTTGATGTGCAGGGAAAGATGAGAGCTTCCGCAACTCTGAAGACTGGGAGCACCATCTGCTAAAGGTAGAGCACTGTGGAGAGACATGGTGCAGAGAAATGCTTGCCTGCCTGCCACAAGGAGCCCTGCTCCCATACGAGCCACCATGGGACAGGAACAGCCTCTCAAAAGCTGCTGTGGAGCAGCTGCTCGCCTTTGCAGCGCTGCCTCTTCCTCTTTGTCCCAAGCCCAAGGGGGGTCTTAGGAGAGGACCAGTAGGTGGCTTTAATGGAGGGAATGCTGGGGGGAGCTGGGAGAGGGGCTGTTCTTCCAGGCACCTCTCCCCAGAAGGCTGCAGTGACTTGGGAACGCGGGAAGAAGCAAAGGGCAAGGGAACATTGGCTTCTCCTGTTCTCCAACAGTTCCTGAGGGCATCGCTGGATGTTGTGGAGGATGAGGCCTGGACCAAGGCCCTGAGCTGCGAGCTGAGCCGGCGGCTGAGCAGCTCTGCCAGCAGCTCTGCAGAAAAGGTGAGTTCCCCGCGGCTCTAATCAGCAGTGCCCAACTGGGGCTGGGGCTGAGGCTGGTGCTCTGCCCACACAGGCTGCTCATGCTGCTTCCACGGCCTGTGCCCTCACAGGGCGCTTCCCTGCAAACTGCCTGGGGCTGGCTACAGCTCTGCTCCACAGCTGCTCTCAGCGACTCCCAGGGAGTGTGGGTCCTTCCCATCTAGCCCTCTCCCGTAAGGTCAGGCTGCTGCCACATCCCAGCTTACTCCTTTCCTTCCCACGCAGACCTTCCTGTACAAGGCTCTGGGGACCGTTCTGGGAGCTTGTAAGGAAGTCCTCCATGTCCAGGAGAAGCTGCTGCAGCACCTGGAGGAATCCAATGCAGAGGAGCCATCTGAGGCCCAGGTGAGCTCTCCTCTCCTCCAACTCTGTGAGCATCCGCGCTCTGTCCCTGGGGCAGAAGGCTTCTCAGAGGGCCGTGCCAGTAGGTTCAGGCCTGCGCCAACTGCCCCTCGTTCTTTTGTGCAGGGAATGATCTCTCTTGTCAGCCATGCTGCTGACAGCAACTTCCACACAGTCCTGGACACACTCACCATGTTTGCGTCTAGGCTGTGCAAAGGCCGCAATGGGAGGATTTCCAGGCGCAAGAAGGTAAAGTGCTACGGGTTCCCATCTTGGCATTCTTCTGCCTTATTTTCACAGCAGCTCCTGCCCTGGGAGCCCAGGTGCACCGCAGGGCACTGGGGGCTGCTGAGCGAGTGTCTCAAGGCATTTCTCCCCTCACAGATGGAGCTGGACAGCGCGAGAGCTCAGGCTACACGCAGCGCTCTCATCCTCGCCCATGGCAGTTTGGCACTGCGAGCCTCCAAGGAGCAGCTGCTCGCCCGCCTGGAAGGAGACATTGTGGGCAACATCCTGCTGCTGTACAGCTGCGGCTGCCAGGTGAGAGTTCACAGCGCCCAGCGGCAGCCCCTCCACGTGGGGAGATGCTGAGATGGGCCTTCTCTTTCCAAAGGTCCCTTGGGGAACGGTTTGTGCCCAGATGAAGATCCAAGCCCTTCCCTTAGCGTTGCCCCATGTGTCCCCTTGACAGTCCCTGGCCCTTCCCACAGTTCAAAGAATGTTCTTCTCTCTTGGCCTCAGGACTTGCAGAACAAGCTCGCGCTGGTGCAGAGCATCACTGATTTCAGCTCTGCTCTCCATGCCGTGGGTGGCTCCGCCTTCTTTAACCCCTCCTTGAAGAACAAGCTGCTGGAGATCCTGATGGTGAGTGCCTAGAGACAGGGCTCTCTGTGGAGGAGTTCCGGGCCGTGCCACGAGGCTGCCATCCCTGGAGCCATGCAGGTCTCCCTCAGCCACACGTCTCCAGCTGGTGGGGACCTTGGGTGCTGGCAGGCAGCAGCAGGCAGCAGCAGGCAGCAGCAGGCAGCGGGCTAGGTCCACCAGCTGTGGAGCTGCTGCATCCTGCAGTGCTTGCATGGGAAATGTGGGAACGATGGGGCTGGTGTGTGGCAGTTGTTTCTGTCTGTGGGCCAGGCAGAAGAGCTCTCTCGTGGCCCTTGCCCACTTTGACAATGTTTCTCTGGTACTTGCAGGACTTGCTGAAGAAGTATTACTTGGGCACCCCTGTCTCCCCAGTGCCCCTCAAGGTGGTTCTGGCCCTGGAGCAGTTGAGGTAAGGGTGGGAGCCTCTAGGCTTGCAAGGCAGATGGTGGTCCCCCTTTAGGGTAGCTTCCGAAGGCCTGGAGGGGGGAGGGGGAAGGAGCTGCATCTACAGGAGAGACGGCTGGGCTGTTGTGGCCAGTGAAGCTGAGATTCTGGGCAGGGAGAAAGGCCTGGTACTGCTGTCCCCAGGCGAGGAAGAGAAGGGAGACCTGGGGCCTTCTTCCTTTCAGAGCGGGAGGTGGTTCACTGCTGCCAGGGAGGAGGCGGGCGCTGCTCCAGCAGCATGGGCTGGGGGTGTTGGCTTTGCAGCTATTGATTGGGAGAATCTCAGACATTGTCTGCACCAGTCTGGAGAGCAGTGGTAAAGGCCCTTTCTGCTTTCTCTTCCTTTTTTTTCCTCCTGTCAGCAAGCTGAAGCCCTCTTTAGGAAGCAAGAATGTTCGTGAAATGTTGGCTCTGTGCTGCAAGAACATTGTGTCACACCCTTCAGCAGAGATGATGCTGAAGATCAAGAAGTCACGGCAAGCAGCACAGTACCTGCAGGTAACCTGCCGTAACTTTCCCGGCCACCTCTGTGTCAGAGCCCTACCTCAGCACACACGGCCTATGCTCCAGCAGCAGCCGTGATGCCACACCTCAATCCCCTCTCCTGCTTTCAGCTTCTGCAGACATCGTTGAAAGCTCTGGGCCGGCTCATGGTGGTCCTGCTTGAGACAGAGACCACCCGGGGATTCTTCCAGAACATAGTCCAGGTGAGTACGTGTGGGGCAAGGGAGGAAGCATGGTGCCCGTTGATAGCAGGGACAGAGATCTGGGGACTGAGAGTATGATCGAAGGGGGAGAAATCTCCTGCTAACAGGCCAGCTCACTGCAAGCTGAGAAATGGGCAGAGAAATGGGCTCTGCAGGGGGAAAGGCAGGAGCCAGCCCCTGGTAGGGCACAGCCGAGGAAAAGCTCCTGGGTTAGGAGGCAGCAGTATGTGCAGAAAATGGGAGCAGCAGTGTCAGCGCACAGTGAGGCGGGGGTCCACGTGGAGCCACAGGGCAGGACCTGAGGGAAACTGTCGGGAAAAGAGGGACAGGGAGAGGGATGGCAGGAAGGGAAAAATGTCCATGGTGATACATGCTCTGTTTCAGGCCCTGCAGAGATCACTGACCTCAAACAACATGTGGGAGCGTAACAGGGCCCTGCAGACCTGCTCCCAGCTGCTGGCTGCTTGTGAAGGGCTTCAGGTGAGTAAAGAGCCCCACTGCATGCTCCCTGCTCCCTCCCCAGTGCCCCTGAGCTCGAAGGCGAGCTCCGCCCAGCTGTGCATGCTGGCATGGGGAAGGCACGGGCAGGAGAAGCTAGGGAGAGCTGGGGCTGCCTACAGCTTTGTTCCTGCCTCTCATCCCTGCAGAGAGGAGATGCCTGTGAGTCCTTTGGCTCCTTGGTGGGATTGCTGGCTCCGCTGACATGTGACCCCATGCCCACATCCCGCCAGTTGGCCGCCACCTGCCTGAGCTCCCTTCTGCAAATCCAAGGTGAGTAGAGCGGGATGCACCAGCCCTGTGCTCTCCTCCGCAGCGCTACCAGAGCCCCACAGGCTGGGCCCTGTGTACAGGAGGGAGATGCACTGTGCACAGCTCTCTTCTTGTCCCCACCCTGTCCTCAGTCTCTCCCCCATGGAAAGCAGTTCCGTTTCCAGAAGCATGACTTCCCTTTTCTCCCGTGCTCTTTCCAGCCAAGGTGGCCAACAGAGTCATGGATTCAGGAGACACTGGGAGCCTGTGTGAGGGGCTGAATGACTGCAGCACCATCACTCAGCTCCAGACCTCATCCAAACTGGCAAGGGTAAGTGGACCCAAAAAGGGGTGGTGGCATCTCAGTGCATAGGCTTCTGCACGACCCTAGGCTGTCCCCAGCCTTTCATACCATTTCCAAAATGAGCTGTCACCCTGAGACCTCTTTTCTCAGCAAGTAGCAGAAGGCTCTGAGCTAAGTCTGCCCTTCAGGCCCCCCATGCAAGGAGCTGATTCCATGGTGTGTCTGTGTGTGTGTGTGACTGTGGCTGCTGGGAGGTAGGCTTTGCATGTAAGCAAACAGCATGGGTGGAGCAGCTGAGAGAAGGCTCAACCGCCTTCCGTATAAATAGCAGGGTAGGAGAGCAGGAGCACTGTGATTGCCCCTGAATGAGCGGCAAGCTGCTGAGCTAAGAATGCCCTCCAGACTGCTTTCTGTTTTGAAGAGCTGCCGCAGAGCAGTGATGAGATCTCTCCTGCTTCTCTTCTCTCTGCAGATGGTGTGCAGAAACTTCCCCCTGGAACGCACCGTTGACTTCCTGATGGCCATCAAGGAGACCTTGCGGAAAGGCAAAGGAATGCGCGTGCGTGCAGCTGGGAAGTGGATGATCACCTTTCTGCAGATGTACGGGAAGGACATCTGTCGGGACGTAAGAGACTTTCTTCCACCTCTCTTGGACGTTCGCTGGTTGTTGCACTACGCCTTGTGCCATTTGCCTCTTGTGCTAAAGAAGCACAGCCTGAGTGCAGAGCCAGGGCTTGGACAGGGTGGCTGGTGTGCAATTTAGGCTTAGGCCTTCGCAGCATGTCAAGGGAGCAGGCACTGCTCATGTGCTGAATGTCCATTGTTAGGCCCTGCAGAGTCAAGGATGCAGCAAGTCATTCTTTCTGCCCTTCTTTCAGGTGCTACCAATCCTCCACATCCTGCGCAGCTGCACATCATCCGCGCAGCAGAGCACGTTCATGCCCTTCCTGTGCCAGGCGGTGGTCATCCTCATCCGCTGCCACAAAGAGGTCATGATTGACAACTTCTCCCGGCTGCTTGGGCCCACAGACAGGTATCAGCACTCCTGCCTTTGCTGTTGGTGCAGCCCCAGTTGTAGCTTGCCTCTGTCAGAGGAAGTAAGGAGGAATGCTTCCCGGGAGGAAACACAACAATTTCCTAGTCACAACTTGTGATTCTCCTTTTTCTAGCGAGATGTGGAGGAGAATAAGAGAGTTTTGTCTACAACAGTGGAGCCGATAGAAGAGCGAAGCGAAAAGAGAAAAGGAAGAGAAGAGAAAGAGAAAGAGAACGAGAAAGAGAAAAAGAGAAAAGAGAAAGGGAAGATGAGCTTAAAAATTGTATTATTTATTAAAAATACATAAATAAATTAATTAATAAATAAATAGTACTTTTTTTTTTTTTTTTAAACCACGTCTTCATTTTAATAGCTGCTGTCTCTTCTCCATACCAGTTACAGAATCACAGAGTCACCAAATGTCAGGGATTGGAAGAAACCTCAAAAACTCATCTAATCTAATCCCCCTGCTGGGAACACCTAGGTTAGGTCACACAGGAATGCGTCCAGGCAGGTTTTGAATGTCTCCAGAGAGGGAGACCCCACCACCTCTCTGGCAGCCCGTTCCAGTATTCTGTGACCCTCACCATGAAGAAGGTTTTTTCTAGCATTAATGTGGAACCTCTTCTGTTCCAGCTTGTACCCATTGCCCTTATCCTGTCACTGGATGTCACTGAGAAAAGCCTGGCTCCATCCTCCTGACAGACATCCTTTACATATTTAGAAGCGTTCAGTAGGTCACCTCTCAGCCTCCTCCAAGCCAAAGCTCCCTCAGACTTTCCTCGTAAGGGAAATGCTCTGGTCGCTTCCTCATCTTTGTGGCTCTGTGCTGGACTCTCTCAAGCAGTTCCCTGTCCTTCTTGAACAGAGGGGCCCAGAACTGGACACAATACTCCAGATGCGGTCTCACCAGGGCACAGTAGAGAGGCAGGAGAACATCTTTGGCCTCCTAACCATGCCCCTTCTAGTAGGTCCCAGGGTGCCACTGGCCTTCTCGGCCACAAGGGCACAGCGCTGGCTCATGGTCACCCTGCTGTCCACCAGGACCCACGGCTCCCTTTCCCCTACGCTGCTCTCCAACAGGGCAGTCCCCAACCTATCCTGCTACCTGGCATTGCTCTTGCCTAGACACAAGTCTCTAGCTTGCCCTTGTTGCATTTCATTCCATACAAAATAACTAGAAGATAAATTAATGGAGGAACAGAATTGCAGCATTTCTTATTTTCAATAGTTCATTGTTTTTCTGCTTGTTGAAGCCTGTTGTTCACTTCTCAATTAGTAGGTGTGAGGTATTGCTTTTGGGCCTTGCATACATTCCCAACTAAATTTATTCTATGAGTCTACAATAACACCTGTTTTCAGTGTTGCCACCTCCTTCTGTATGGTAAAAACAAGCAGCAATAAATGAACCATTTTAAAAATGTGAACAGATATTTTCCTGCACTATTTTCCGTGCTCTCAGAACTGGATTTCACTCATTCTCTCTTACCGCGAACGAACAGTATTTAACACTGTGCCTTGCAGTCTGTACACAGGGAGGCCATGAAATGAACACGGCAGTTTGTGGGGAACGTCAACTGTGTGTTGAGAGCCCCATCCAGTGGCTGAGTTGTGGTTCAGCACAGAAACGTGTTAAGGCAAAAATCATCCGATCATTTTCAACTCGATGTACAGGAGCAGCTGCATGGCACAGCGGGAAGCTAAGGGTCACCGCTCAAATCCCAGATCAGAACCCACTTAAAGGTGCTAAGTAATCGATCATGAAAGACTTGGTCCTACTCTTGTTTACTTAGAAGAGGATCTGTGTGTTCAGCTCGACTTACATTGTAACATATCTATATATAAATTGAGCAATGTATAGACTTACAATGACTGAGCATGATGAAGACAGCTTTCACTCCATTAAAAACTCTATTTGTTACAAGTCCTAAGTACTGATCTGCACAGACTGTTATTAACTGGGTTTCCACACAAATCTACTCCAGGCCCTTCTACTAGAAGAACAGTATATGAAATATTTAAGCAACCTAACATAAAGCTGAATCCTGAACTTTATCTAATTGCCTAGAAAATTGTCTTTTTGATAATTTACACAGTGGGAAATCCAATTAATAATGAGTAGCCTGCCTCTTCTTTAACAATCCTCATTTCTACAGAGCTCATTGGATGAAATCTTGATGCCTGTTGTTTCAGCAAATCACCTGCGGTAAATTAAAATCATATAAGCATTGCTACCATCACTGCTGCATTGGCAGCAAATTTGCTGTGTCCTCCCCGCTCACAGTCCTCTTTGGCTCCCTTTGCTGTGGTAATCATGAACAGAGTCACTACTTCTATCTCTCATTTCAGTGGGAACAGAACATTTCAATCTCAAACATGGCTTTGAAAATTTCAACCTAACACTTTATAATAATTCCAAATCTAGTAAGCAATGCAAGTTGACAAATGATGAGAAACACTTTCCCCTGATTCCAGCAATTAGGTTCCTTGGAGACATCTTCAAGACTTCTTTCATCTCCAGAGTTGTATGCCAGAAGGTATAACTGTTTAACCTAAACAGTTCCTAAATTGGACCTTTTATAAGTAAAATGAAAAAAGACTATAAAGAAGAAAATTCATTGAAGGTAATTTATTTGCATACTGTCAGACTAAATACAGTGTCTGACAGTGGGCTTTGCAGTTAAGTGGAGAGCATATCTCAGTGTATTCTTCCCACTGTTGTACAGTCATAGAAAAGAGAGCAGAGATAGAAATATGCAGCTGGAGCAGGGGTATGTGGGGAAGGTGGAAATGTGCTACTGATTAAAACAGTGCTGTTAGAGCATCCACTCAACAACAACAACAAAAAACACTAATTCCCTGTCAGGTGTATTTGTTCAAAGGGCTGAACAAACAGCAAACTGCATTCTCAAGATGTCTATGGCACTGTGCTCAGCTTTTTTGTGTGTGTCTAGAGGACTCTGAGCTTGATAGCAAGGACCCGAGATGTGAGTTGGTTCCGTGTTTGAAACTGATTTTAGCACTCATAGCATTCATAACTCTTCAGAAGAATTAATGCTTAGCAGAAGCCTGACTAAAAAGACCATACAAGTAAATTTCACCTGAATTACAGTTTCACTGGTGGAAAGCAAATTTGAAGGCTGTAGCTTGTAAAACAACTATATATGCAGTATAAAAATGTTCCTCATTACACTTTTGTTGAAAATCTGGTGTTTGAATAGAAGTGAAAAATATTAAGTCAAACAAGACAAAGAGGGAGGGAAGCTTTAATCTAGTTTTGTCTTACTTATTTCTAACTACTGTAGTGAAAGTTCTGCAATTTATCCCACACTATTCTCGCACCTCATTCCTATGTAAGTGTGCTGGTACACATTCACTGTGCCATGCACCCAACACAAACTTGGACCCCAGAAACCTCAATGAAAAAGCCCCATTTAGTTGTAAGACATGCTTCAGACACTTTTATGAAGCAAGGGAGTAAAGCTTCTACTTAGTGAGTAGTCATCAGGAAGCGAAGGACAAAATTGAGGAACCTTTCAGAAGAATGAAAATACCATTCTGAATGTAACAAAGGGAAGAAGGGCAAAGATCAAGTTGCTTGTTTATACCACGGAAGAAATATCACGTAAACTTGATTAGCAACTCTTTGTAGCCTCTTCTAAAAATGACCCTAAACAAATTGACAGTCAAAAAAAGCTGTTATTCTAAACTCAGTGTTCTTAGTAGGGGCCTCCAGTTACAGCTGTTACAGTGCTAGCACTATTCAAATCTAGGTACCCAGTAAGCCATACACCATCATCTGTTTCTCTTGACTCCTATGAGGATGGACAGCAAGTAACTCTGAGTGCTTGTATTAGGGTCTAAGTTTGATTCATCCTCTGTAAGGATCACTGCTCTGCCAGTGGTGGCTGAGGCAGCTAAGTACCGTAAGCATTTGTAGCAAAGTGCTGTGAAGTACCTTGTGACAAGACTGCAATTATGTCTTCCCACAGTGACTTGACTTGTCCATTATGGACATTACAGCTTTTCAAAAATTGCACTATATTTTTAAAAATATACACACTAAGATAGGCCTGGCAGAAGAGTTATGCTAAAGTGAACACTACAAAATCCTTCATCTCACCTTGCATGGACATAAGTAGCATTTATTAGGGTACAAATTCAGCAGCTTCTTCACAGGAAAGAGAATTGGATAATAGCTCAGCTCCGCATTGCTTTTTAAGCCAACGCATACAGGCTCTGACAGTTATTTCCAAGAGCCAACTGAAAGTTCAGAATAGTATTTCAGTAGAAAATGTCAACAAAATCTAAATAGTAGCTGAGGACAGAAGGTTATTCTTAGAAAATTGCCACAAAAGCTAATTACTAAACCTGCATAGGGAACTCTGATTTCCTATAGCTGTTGCTCTAGTAGAGAGCTTAAATTATCCAAAAACATTTGCTTTAATTATTCTGTTCTTAGGAAACTACGATTTGATTTTTTTTAATTTTTGATTTGAAGATGAAAGGATATATCCCCAGAGCTCCCTTTCCAGCAAAAACTTTTATTTTTTAACAATCTCTGCTTCTTGTAACATAGCCTCTAATACCATTCAAATCTATTAGAATCTTATGTGGGAAGCTTAACTATGTAAGAGACTCTTTTCATCGCATGGTCAGGGATGTATGAAGTTAACACATTCAAAATGCAACAGATGTGTTGTGAATGTATTGAAATATCACTGGTAGACTTCATGTTGAGGGTATCTGCAGCTTTTTTGCATTCCTTCTAGAAGATTCAGATCCTTCTACGATATTTAAAGAGTGTCTTATATATTTAGCTAGAGGTATTCTCATTTTACCATGGAAAAACATTGTGTATGTAACACTTGTCCTTGATAGAGAAGGAATGACAAACATAAGAATGAAAGAAACATGCACTCAGGATGATCATGTGAAATGCAAGAGGCTCACGTTCAACATGCGTTCTGCCCACTTAGGCCACTTACTGTCATAGAATCACATCGGATCATGTGACTGGGAACATAATGTTCTCAAAGATGTTTTGACACCAAAGAAACACTTCTCATTACAATGTTCTAATTAAAGGGAAGATTAACTGTGATGATAACCTAGCTTCTCTGGTTTGCTGTGCTGCAGATTTTGTATAAAGGGAAACCACGAAGGAACTGCTCTTACAGACAGTTCAGAAGTAGGTTCAGGGTTGTTGCATAGCCAGGAATGCAATCTAACTGTCATGCATTTCATTCATATAAATTTGGTTTGAATTTACATAAATCAGTCAAAAAAGCCACTTTTAATTACACATGCTAGAGTACTAGTAGGTAGAGCTGCCTGTTTAAAGTTTCTTATAACTTTTCATCTAGAGCAATAGGCCTAGTTCTTTCACTGTATGTTCCTGAGGAGAGGATAAAAAATCTGGGAGCAGATTTAACAGAGCTGGGCTGAATTCTGAAGTCATCAAAATATAGAAATTTCCTTGGTGGAGAGAGACTGTTTTTTGAAAAGAACTCCTCAGCCTTGAAGAACCAATTCAGATTTTAAAAAATAAATAGAGGGATTGAAGTTTCTAAGAGATTAGTCTATGTTCCACTGAAAATGCTGTGAAGCAACAGAGTGGTTGAGTGGTTTGCATCTCCAGTGGAAGATGTTGAAGTGATAATGAAATTTTTTAAGGGATGAAATAGAAATAACCAGATTAGACTGGACATAAAGGACACCACAGTTCTTCAGAAGACTGTCCACTACAGATTAGACTGTAGACACACTGGGAATTCTGAACAGAGGAAGATGTTTAGAATAAATCAATATATATTTTCAACAGAAGTGATTATTTCTATATTTCCCTTTTTACAATAAAGAAGTGGCAAGTAATAGGAAAAAAAAGAATTCCTATCGATTTTTGTTTAGCAGTCCTTTCTCAATTCTACAGCATTAAGAGATCATGAGATTAGCGCATTTGTTTTAGAAATTATTATGTAGAGACTGTTCTGAAGTCCTATTGACCTGTCTTGTGACAAGTTAGCAATCTAGTTATTCATTTATAGATAGTTACACCTTCATATACTTATGATTTATGGTGATACCACAGATCTCCTAGTTTGAGACTAAATAAGAATCAGATGTGGTTAAAGTTTTTGTGCATAAAATCAGACACTTGAACACAGCTTGAGATAATGTTGGAAGAAGAGGAATTTATATTTGTTTGATACTTCTAAATGCTGGTAAAACTTTCCCTTTTTTTCTCTCTAGCTGCCCAAAATGCATGACCAGATGTAGTTAGACATGACCAGAATGGTTCTAATTAGTATCTGAAGACTAAAGCAGTGCTGTACTACGAAACTTTTAGATTTTGCTAGATTAAGAATGCTTTTGATTTTTGACAATTCAGAAAATCACAGAAGAAATAAACTGTTATTTTTACTGCCTGCATTTCATGCATTTAAATTAATTTTGATTTAATTGTATCACATATCAATACTGTGATAGAGCCAAAATTCATTCATTCATTCATTCATCCATTTTGTGAGCTGCCTTTGGGAGTCATTTGAACCCTATTTTTTTTATTTTGACTCATCCCCCAACTTTTACATCAAAAGACTTACACACACAAAAAATATTAAATTAGTAAAAAAAAAATTCCAATTTCACAAGCTGTTTTGTCATGAACATCTGGTATTATTTGGCAACAAAACAACAAAAAAGTAGTACAAATTTTCCATTCATCTTTGCTAATGAATTATTTACCCTTCAGCCGCCAAAATTTTCTGCATGTGTTAGTTCAGCTGTTGTCAAATACTTTATACTGTCAGTGGAGTAAATAAAGCTAATCCGATTGTTGGTCTGATGATACAACACTGACTTTCACTATAGTGTAGCTGTTTCTTAAAGGTAAAAAAAAAAAAAAAAAAAAAAAAAAAAAGTGTGAGAATTCAACACTTTTCCTATCAACTCTTAAAAAGCATTTAATCAAGAACGCAGGTTCCATCTATTCTATTCTGCTTTTCCTGGCAGTTTTCTCATGCTTCCAGTCAGTCAGTGACTGTGCTTTGAATGTAGAAGAGCTCTTGTTGGAGCTACTATCTGATAATTAGATCGGAAGGCTCCTCTTAGGCATATCAATATATATACTGCAGGCTTAAACAGTAGCTCACTTCATAGAGTCAGTAATGCAGCAGTTGGAACTGTCAACATTTTTGGTTGATGAAATCAAGGGATGTTTGTTACTCTTGTTTCTTTGTTACACTTTTTCCCGTCCTCTCTGCCACAAGCACATCAGGAATTCTTAGGTGTTGCACACACTCGTTTTTCTATGTTTTGACATTTATTGTTTATATTCTTTTTTTGTAACTTCTCATCAAACAACATCATGGTCTCCACTTTACTTTGAGAGCTGTTCTTGTCATGAAAAGGATAGGAAGATGCTCCAACGTGATCCCCAGCATCTCCCTTCTTGCTAATGGGCCTTATTGGCTACCACCAGAAGCTGGAAAGACCTCTCTTTGTCTTCTTCTCCTGATCCATGTGAAATGATCATTCCTCTTGCCTTGAGCAGCTTCTAAAGGAATTAGCTATGTGACTCTTGAATACTCTGGAGAATATGCTAAGGAACAAGAATGCTTTAAGGCACCCCAGTGCCCAGTTTAAAGATGTATTGGACAGCAAGTTTACTGCTATCCAGTTACAGTGAGAATTCTCTTTTCTCAGCCAGGCTAAATGTAATTGTAAGTGGCATAATTTATTTATAACACTAAAAACAGACAACAGAGTTACAAATGCTTATAAAAGGTGATATTATGTAATATAATTGCATTAAGAATTAGATTAGTTGGAAATGTCCTTCCCTTTTTTAGGTAATTTATTTGTTAGACACAAAAGGGACTGTATCTTTGCATACAGCTTGGACCCTTTTGGTGTCTATTGCAGAACAGCTCTCTTTCGTGGAGTTTTTATGGATGGATTTGATCTGTCTCTTTTCTAATGGAGGAGATAGAATCATGATAATTTAGAAAAAAAGCTGTTGTTTTGCTCGGATAATATATACTTTTTCATTTAGACAATCTCATGTGTTTCTCCTGCATTGAACTCCCTACTACTGTGAGACACAAAAAATGCTTCTCCTCTTCTCTATTTAGTGAGCATTTTTCAGTGTGAAGGGTCCCAGTACTCGGGGCGAAACTCTGAATTATGTAAATCACAAAATATGATACAAACCTGTAAGTGTGAGAGCTCATTACTGGCTTTTGACTGAGAGGAGACATGGCAGTCATTAACCTGTTCAAAGATCTTCAGATTGAGGAAGCTGACTATCTCTTTTCCTTCAAGCACACTGGAACTACCTCTTCAAACATTTGTATATATAGATTTTCAGTGACTAATTGGACAGAGTTATACTGAGACCATAATAATTATAGCAGCCCATAAAGCTTCACGCTCAAATAAAATGGTATATTTTGGGGATTCAGCAAATCAAATAATGAAGTAACAATTTCTGAGGTTGACTGAGGTAAAAGTGAGATGATTTACAAGGAAAACGGTCCTGCACTGTCCCTCATTATTTTAAAAGAATATGCCCAATGATTAAACAGTGTAAGCTTTTGCTTTCAAAACAGAGGGGTCTGCAGTCTTCACATTTTGGGATGGATGGTACATGTCTCCTCCTGGCTGAAGAACCATGCAAATTACACAGATTACACAGACCATGAATCACAGATGAATGAAAGAGGAATAGTTTCCCAGCATGTTAGAACTACTGTGACTGTAGTGTTGAAAAAATCAGTGTACTGTGTGACAAAAAGACCATGGTGTACATGACTACCATTGTCAGCAAAGCCCAAAATTCATATTTCAAATTATGTTCTGCTATGTGTTTTGCTTTTGTCAATGTGGACAATTATCTTCGTAATTTCTATTCAATGAATTTAGCTTTTTTATTTTCTTGTGAAGGAGATCTTATCTAGTGTGTGCTTCAGTTATTACAACAGAGCTTGTTGTTGACAGGCAATATCGTTTTCCACCTATTCTAGGGGCAATAGTTTACTCTGGAAAAAATATTCACACTTGGTGACTGAACAGCATTTATTGATATGGTCTGATGAACAAGGGAAAAATGCAAGTTTTGTCAAATTGTTTTTATCTTCTCTCTTTCTCCCTAATAATACTGGTACTTGTTTGTTGCCTTTATTTCCTACAACCAGCTCCAGAGTTGTTCAGCAGATAATTGTATTTTTCGTCTTCTCAACTTGTTTTTCTAATACTTCTTGTAAGCAGTAGACTGGAAAACTATTGTTAGACTCTCCTGTGAGGAAGAACTGTATACATATTTAGATCCAGTGAGGAGAAGCATCCATAAGGTTGAGGGCTGCTGCTTCCTAGCCACAAGCTCTTAACAACCAAGGAACAATATGGAAAAGCTGAGCATTATGTAAATGATAGGTAGGAAGCATGAAGTTATAGAATCATAGAATCACCAGGGTTGGAAAAGGCCTCCAGGGTGATCAAATGCAACCATCAAACCACCAGTATTTCCCCACTAAATCATGTCTGTAAGTGCATCTAAATTTCCTTGAACATCTCCAGGAACACTGACTCAACCACTTACCCAAGCCGCCCATCCCAGTGCCTGGCCACTTTTTCAGAGAATAAATTTTTCCTAATACCCAACCCAAACCTCCCCAAGTGAAACTTGAGGCCATTCCCTCCTGTATTGCTAGTTGTGTGGGAGAAGAGGCCAACCCCCACCTCACCACAAGCTCCTTTCAGGCAGTTGTGGAGAGTGATAATCCCAGCAATCCCAGTTCCATCAGCTACTCTTCATATCAGAAGGAAACACAGACATGTGCAGGCTAAATCTCAGAGAGTAAAGGTTTAAGTGTGGAAGCTGCAAGTAGATACTGAGGAAAATAAGGATATAAAATGAGATGGCCATTATTCAGATATTAGTAATTTGATGGCTTTCAATTGAAGTGACTTCTGTCAGAAGCATTCTGATTAATAATCCCCACACAGTACGACTCAGTGTCATAGCTTCCCCAGGGAGTGCTCGAAGAGCACGTGCTGCACACACCTGACTTCCAGCACGCACAGATAAGCTCTCTGTAGCACTGTTGGGGAGGATACACACTGTTATAATGGCAAGGACCAGCACTGTGAATCACTTGTATCTCACGTCAACCTTATGTAATTTTCAGCTTGCTTTTTTTATGGACTTCCTTGCTACTTCAGAGCATTTTCTTCTCTGAAGTGAAAATGTTGTGAGGAGAATCTCCATCAGAAAGAAATAGATATTCTTATTAAAGAGGAAAATGTTGAGTGGGTGGGGAGGGAAGAAAGACTGTAAAACTGAGTGTTACACTTTAATATACTATATTATATACTGTTTTTGGATGTCTATTTAAGGAAAACAACAAAAAAAAATAACATTCTCCTAGCCTGTGCCTCTGCTGATTCAGCAGCATTGAGAGATGTGAGGGATGTTCTATGAACACTATTATGTTGTCAGGCTGAAATTAAATGGCAAAAGAAACCTTGATCTGATACAACTAAAAACTGTGATATCAGACACAAAGAGTGTTGTCACATTTCTGTCATTAAATGCAGACACAGAGCTGCTTAAAATCTTCAGTTGTGTCTGATTTGTTACATCAACAAATAGTTATCATGGACTCTGTTGATTTGAGGCAGAAATTTTATACACACAAACTGATACCCTCTGTCTCAGTAGTATTGTGCAACGTGTGTTACTGTCTCTGAGATGCAAATAGAAGTTCAACAGTGAAAAGTGAATTTTAAGGGAAAGATTGCTTTTGCAGAATTACACCTGTATGGTCTCACATGAGCAGACCTGGACAATAAATGAAAAACTAATGCAGAGAAAAGCTAGACTGGAGTTTACAATTCTTAACCCTTCATGCTCAAAGAAGACACTGAACAGTGTCTATGCTGGGATTACATATCTTCTGGTACCATCTAAAGTATCATCTGCCATTTAGGGTAGATTTTTTTCTGTGTAAATATAAAGTTATATATTAAAAGAAGAAAAGAATTCTGAACCAAAAAAAAAAAAAAAAAAAGCACAAAAATGTATGTCTTCATGTTTTTTTTTTAGTTTTTCAACAAAAATATAAACATGTCTTCTATGCTGTCTTTTATGACTGCTTCCATATCCTTCCAAATGCTATTAAAGTGTGTTTTGCTTGCTTTTAAAGGTAACAGCAATAGAAGTATTTCAGTCAAAATGACCTTTCCTTTCAACTTTCTTCACATGATATCAGTTAAAACCATGCATCAGTTCTGGTTTCTTTGCCATTAAATGGTTCTATCAAACTAAAAATAATCCGTTTGACCTTTCAAAAGCAGTGAAGGGGTTCCCCAGAAAACTTCGGTCTGGAAGATTCTTTTGTTACTGTAGCAAAAAAAAAAAAAAAAAAAAAAAAAGAGAGAGAGAGAGAGAAAGGACAAAACAAAACACCCTCTCTTGAATAATATAACACAACTTCTATCACCTTCATACCAATGCTTTTCATACATGGTTCATCCTTGTAATTTGTAAAAGGGAAACACATTTTTCAATTTTTGTATGTTGCTAATCTTCCCTTTTCCCCTGAAAAAGCCCAGTTCCCCCAAAGTTGTAAGCAGTCTGAGTGTCAGAGCATAAGGTTATTTGTTTCTACAGGATGCAGAAGCACAGCTGGCTGTACTGAAAATTTCAGAGAGAAATGCAAGGTAGAGCAATTAAGGGCAGCTGGCTTTGAAACGCATGTGAAGTCTTTAAATCATCTTGATCATCTCTTGCTTTCTAAGTAAAAAATACATGTATTTTTGAGGGAGTTGGAAAAAAACAATATTTTTCAGCAAAATATACTTGTCCATGGACTGACTGATGAAACCTTCCCTCCTGACCCTTCCTTGCTGCTGCATGGAGTGGAATATATTTTTCATTTAGTTTCCTTTATAACCTCATAGAAGTTATGCCTTTGAAATGACTTCTGTTGATGATTAACAACATCAACAGCACATGAGATGAACATATTACAAGGATTGACTGTCTGTTTTATCCTGAGAGCACTATCCAGTGGTAAAGCAAAACATAGACTGGTTATGAAAAAGAATGGCTCTTATCTACAATAAATAAATAAAGATGTTACAAGTTGTAAGAAGCTGTATGAAACTACCAGCTACTCAGGAAATGCTTCATTGGTAATAAGTCTGATTTTCAAGTTCAAAAAGAATCAAGAAAGGAGTTCAGAAAGAACTTTACCCCTCTGCTTATAAGCAGATAATCGCTTGAATAGCTCTGTACATATGTGTACATAATCCGGGCTGTGTGATAGAATCATTGTTTCTGGTAATAAAATGACATCACCAAGTATATATTGGTGTACACAAATGCTTTCATTTTTAAGAAAAATTATACTTAACTTGCTATATCAGAAAAAAAAAGTACTGTAGAACTTGCTTTAAAATAAAAACAACTAGGTTTATTACAATCAGAAAGGCCACGTAGAGTGTGAAAAGAAGAATTTAATATATGTTTAATATGAGCAATATATGTCCAATGTGTACTAATTAAGAAATAAGTACATCAGATGTAGCTTGCACTCATTTTCATTGTTGTTTTTTTTCACATCCAGTAGCATCCTGTCACACAAAGGTGACTTTAGGAAAGGAACAGAAAACAAAAATACGACGTATTTCATTTCGCAAATAAGCAAAAGCAATGAAGGAAAAAGTGTTTTGATGTACTGGCAATTAATAGAGTCATATGCTTAACTTAATGTATAGGTCTTGTGTGTAGGAACTAAGCTTAAAGCATAATATGGGCAAACTCCATGTGTTTGTTCAGTATTAAAAATCATCTGTCCTAGGGACAAATGGTAAATTACTTTCAAACTGCTGAGGGATCATTTGGTTGTGAAATGTAAAACATTCTTTGCCAGGTTTCAATTAACATAATGTAAATTGAAACTTTGGACATCCAAATGGAAAACTGAGCAAAAGTGGGATGAAGGAAGGCCACCCCTTGAATCAAATGTGAAACTCCTGTGACTTAGCATCCAGTTGTTCTGAACCAGAGCAGCTACACTTCAGTGCAGCAATCTCACCCACATACACCAAAATCAGACATCAATAGGGACCTCCAAGTTTCCAAAGTGAAAATCCTTCCTTCTTCTTCTTGGCACAGTTATGGACCCCAGAGGCCCTCAAGTTCATTATTTCTCACTCTTTCTACTCTATATGCATTAATTGAGGCTAAAAGATTGCTGGAGACATGAAAGCCATAGAAATCTTTGTGTCCAGAACTATTGGTTCACTGCTAATGGAAGATACATTCTATGTTTCTTCAGAATTTTCCTTTCACAAAAGCTTCATACATTCTGTAATTTGTTGTAAAACAAACAAACAAACAAACAAAAAATAGGTGCTGTGTAATTAATTTGCTGCTGAATGCAAATCTTTCTCTTCACAATTAATTAGCAGGGAGGAAACAGCATCTCATTACCCTGGATAGTGTATTCTGGCCATCTGTCTCTGTGCTATAGCAAGTCTGCAGGTACCAAATACATCTAGCTCTATCTCTTTTGACCCAAACTGTTAGCCAAAGTTCAGCTCTCGTACAGTTTCCGCTAGGCAGAGAAACTGATACAGGTGATCCTATCCATTTTACGGGACATGTTTGTAACCCCTTTCTCCACCTGAAGTCCTGCACTCACGTTTTTTGACAAATTATTTTTGTTTCTTTCTAAATTTTAAGGGGAAACATATAAAACTACATAGACTAAGGACATCTTCAAGAATCACAACTAAATGGCAGATTTCAGTTGGCACAACCATAATTAAAATGACAACAAAGAAAGCCTCTAGCTCATTCTTCACATAGAGAGAAATAACCAAAATCATAGACCAAAAAGTCCTGCCAAGTAGTAGAACTTGTCTTTTTGTCCCACTAGCCTTTCAACTGCAGGCTATTATCACAGCAGCTGGTAGCAGAGACTGTATTTCTCCTTTGACTAAAAGCTTATAATGTCAATCCTATGCTTTAAGTGTAGCTCTGTAGGCAGAATTTCTTTTTTAAGGCTTTTTAGGCTTTCCACAAAACCTTTGCTTACAGCATTATTTGATATGTCATTAAAGATGAAACCTCCAAATTTTGATAGTAAATTAATTTTCATTTTGCTTCCAAAGACGAAAATGTGAATTTCCTTTCAAAACACAGAAGGCTAAAGAGGTGAATCACTGATAGTTTCTGACTTGAATGCGGACTTTTTTTCTAATTAGTAAATCTTTAAAAACCAAAGATCTAAAGCTTAGTGTTTAATGTTAAAAGATGAGCATAAGCACTGAAGAAACAACCAAATCCAAAACCTGCCTTACTATCAAAGAGCTGTAGTGATGAATCTTATGTATTCAGAATATTGTTTTCAAACCAAAGCTTGATTGCTCCCATTTTTTGTAGTAAGTTATCAAGACTGTCTGCATGACAGATGGTTGCCCAGACAGGTGTTTGTTCATCCTTTCTTCATTTAAAGAACACAAAGAAAATCAGAAGTAAGTTGTTGTAAGTTGTAAGTTGTAATGTTTCTCTAAAAATGGTTTCCTATAAACAACCACGTGGCACTTCAGCAAGTGCTGTTTGTCCCTCTAAGCCTCGAGAGGAAACAGGGCAAAGTTAGCAGATAATACAGTAACAGAAATTCAAAAATTAATTATTTTGTATCAGAAACTATTCTCAGCCAAATTGTAGCAAGAGTGGGTAAGTCCCTGGGTCCCTGAACTGTGCTGCCTGCTGAGATACTCCAACTGCCTCATTATGTCTTACCATACAGGTCTTGTCATCAACTCCAAAAGGACCTTAGTAAGTGCACTTGAGTGATGGCTCTCTCCCACAACATGATGAATGGCAATGCCATTCCCACCAGTGCTCACCACTTAGCCATGCAACAGGCTGCAGACAAATAAAATTCACAGTTTGAAAAGATGTTCCTCATTCTCTCCAGGAAAAAATGGATGCTTAGATGAAAGCATTGCACAGATAAGATATTTGTCTGCACAAAGACATAGTTAGATGGGATGTCCAGTTAGAAAATTTGCTAAGAATAGACCTGTCTTAAAATATAACTCATTGGTGATACAACACTAAATTCCCTGCAGACTGCTGAAGTAAGACGGAAACTTCTCATGTCTGTAAACTGGCTGACTAACTTTCCCATCACTGGAAAGATCATACAAACATTTAGGAAAAAAATATGTATTTTGTTCAGGACTAGACTCTTGTTTTTTATGATGCACAAAGTAGGAACTTGAGAGGAGTTGCATTATTTCACATGGAGTTTATGGAGGCATTCTTCTATGGCAGATGTCTCCCTCTCTATACAGAGAAAGATGAGTAGTTCTTCCCTGAGTTGATATGACTTAGTGGCAACATAGTTCTGACTGCTCCTGCAGAGGGAGAGGCTCCTTTTCTCCATCCTTATTTCTCATCTATTTTGGGGGAATTTATTGGCATGTTAGTTTTCCTACTGAACCATACTATTTCTTCTTGGGAAATGACTTCTTGCTTGCTGTGTCTGGAGGTTTATGCATTCTCTCCTTCATTTTTTTTTCCAAAACAATCCATATTGGGAGTTCTAATTTGACAAGAATGTACCTATCAAGATTCTAATGTTTAATTTATACCTTCTGATCTGGCAAGATCCTTTCCACAGAGGTACTGTTTTCAGCTATAATAGGTAGTTTTTATGTTTTCTAGTAGTTTATATGATACTAAGTTTTAGATTTTTGACAGAAGCAGCATTGAGAACACAATAATATTTTAATTGTTCTTGCACAGTCAAGGTCCGCTCTGTTTGTCACGCTGTACCATCAGCAAGGAGCTGGAAAGGACAGCTGACCTAAAGTGGTCAAAGGGATATTCCATACTGCATGATGTCAAGCTCAGCAATAAAATTAAGAAGGTAGGGGGAACATTCAGAGCTGGCCTTCCAATTAAATCTTATAACACATGATAAACCCTGCTTTCCTGTAAATGGCTGAGCATCCACATACCAGTGGGAAGTATTGAGTGAATTCCTTGTTTTGTTTTGCTTGCACACAACTTTTGCTATTTTTATCTTAGCCCAGGGATTTTCTCTTTAACTTTCCCCTATTCCACCCTAGGGGAGTGAGCAAGTGAGGATGTGTGCAGGGCTTAGCTTCTAAGCAGGGCTAACCCACAAAAGTAGCATAGAGAAGGTACTAAGTTATTACACCCGGATTTGTTACTGCCTTAATTTTCTACTCATTATTACTTTGCCACAGTGCAAAACACTGAGGAAAGCACAGTGTTTTTCCGAGGTTTCCCACGTGAACAGGTATATGACAGACTAAGCATCTGCCATCAGACATGCTGAAAGTGGTGCATGCAGACTTTTGCTTTAGATTGTGTAATGCTAAGCAGAAATGATTCTTTTTCTGGAGACAAGATGTCCCTGGTGATAAAAGACAGGTTGTTATGGATCATCTGCTACACTGATGTTGACTAAATAGAAATTTCAGAGAAGGCAGCAGTCGCTGTTTCTGTAATTTACCTCTCACAGTCTGCCATCACATATGTGGATCTCAATTCACCAGTGTGTCACAGCTCAAGTTTTCAGGTTTTTTGGGCTATTCTCTGAGTCTATGTTGGTTATTTAAAGTAGAATTAGGCTGAAAGTTGCTTTAACTTGTGTATTAAGCATATGAAATACAGATAAACCCAGATACAGAATTCTGGCATGCTATACAACAAAGTATAATTCCCTTGTAGCACGTAAAATGATCTTATATGTGAAATCTGAAAACTCTTAACACCTCAAGTCATCATTTCACTTCATTTTTCTCTATGTACAACATAGCTGCCCACGTCCCACATAATATGCATAGGGTGCCTATTGCTCAGTCAGAGTTGTAGTTGACGCAGTATCTTTCCTTTTCTAAACAAGTGAAATACAAGTGAGAGAGTCCACTACCCAGTAGGCCTATGAATGCCATTAAATGTAATCTAAAGTTTGATATTTGTGTTTTGATGTGTATTGTACGTGTACTGGTAAGAGGTTTTGGTCTGATAAACTTGGAAAGATCAATAGAAAATAGAAGGCGTTTTTTTTCTTCAGCATCTCAGACTACTGAAAGCATACTTCTTTTATAGTATTCTGCTAACACATTAGAATAAGTTTTTGATTTTTACTGGTATAAATTTTATCATCTGGTGTTTAGACAGCTAGCAATAGTTGGGCATTAACATTTGTGTTCAAATGACTAGAGAAAAGTTCTTTCTAATAATGCTTCTTCATCTTAAGCATGCTATTGTATTATGTGTGGATTTAAGGAGAGTGATGAGATACATGTCATAGTATAGGAAAATCATATGGGTCTTTCATGACAAATCCAAAAAATACAAGATAGCAGTATTTTAGAATAGAGAAGTGTGATTTTTGCAGCAGGAAAAAGTAGCAAACTAAAGAACCTTTGAAAGAAAATAGCTACTTTTTTCTTAATGAGGAAATGGGACATACAAATAGGTCTGAAAATACAAATATGTATGAACATACAAATATGTATGCATTTTATTAAACAAAGAATTATCCTGAATTGCTTAGCACTTAGAGCTTTAAAAATTTAGAAGTTCTGAGTCTGCTCACGTAGACCAACATGATGATAGACTGCATGGTATCTTGTGGCCTTGCACGATGTCCCCAGCCAGTAATAGATTATCCAACACGTGGGATGAGCTTTTTCGTCTGTTAAACTGAGCACTATGTACTCATTTCCGAGCCCAGTTCACAAGAGATGTAATTCCACAACTATCCTGCATGTGCAACTTTGCACTTTAGTAAAAGCCAAGGAAATTTTTGCTTTTACCTTGAGAGTACTCTGGTTCTGTTCCCAGTATCTGGCTGTCACATCTGCCGTTATCTCAGTTTCATGACCTCTTCAAATACGGAAATCCTTTACAGACAGCACTTTCCTTTGGAAAGAGTCTGTGGAGTGCAAACAAGTTTAAGTCAGCCTGAAGAGAAGAGGAAAATGTAGAACTGAAAATATGCATTGGTTCTAAAATATATTGTCAACATACAATCCCAGTAAGTCTGGTACACTGACAGTTAGAAAATCCCTCCCATTTAACAGATAATGGAACAATTATTTTTCAAGAACTGACAAACTACTGAACTGCATGCTACTCTTCAAGAAAAAAAATGTGCACCTAACCTAAGGATAATACATAAATAAGTATCTGTAAGTGAGCAGAGTGTGACAGGTTATGGGAGAATAAACGCTGAGGTAAAAGGCAAATTTCTGGATCACAACTCCTTTGAGATGAAAGAAACTCAATGCTAAGGCTACATGGCAAACATTCAGGGTGCTAAACTAAATCTAGGATTTTGTATATTTTAGATGATAACTGGAAGGACAGGAATTTTTTAGTCTTCTTAAAAAATTAAAAAAAAAAAAAACAAAAAAAAACCCAAAACCTGAGAGATTTTTTGAAGTAATGGTTAGCTTACAATGAAAGCATTATTTTTATATCTGAATTTAGAAACTTCTGATGAAAACCAGAACTTTGCAGTGCAGAGGACCTGGCCAGTGGAACAAAAAGGCTTTGGCTTCTGACGTAATAGTCTCCAGCTACAGAAGTACTTATTAGCTAATGTCTTATGTTGGTGAATAATGCTTTATTATGAAGTTTTCCATATCTGTCAAAGACCAATTCAGTTTCAAGCTTTTGTGAAAGATTTAAGAGCTTTTTCTCTATCAGTCTTCCATCCTTGCCTTAAGAGCCCTAAGATTGAGATGGGATCTTATTAATGCTTACAGATATCTAAAGGGTGAGTTCCAACTGGATGAGGCCAGTTTTTTTCTTGGTGGTGCCTGGCAACAGAACAAAGAATAATGGGCACAAACTGGAACACAAGAAGTTCCATATGAACATGAAAACAGGCTGCTCAGAGTCTCCTTCTGTGGAGATACTCAGAACCCCCATGGACACAATCCTGTGCAACAACCCTAGGGAACCTGCTTTAGCAGGAGAGTTGGACTAGGCGATCTCCAGAGGTTCCTTCCAATTCTTACAATTCTATGATTCTCGAGCCATTCTGGAAACAGTTACAGAAAAGGTCCAAGTTTAAAACAGCAGTAAAAAAAATACAGCTCTTGATATTTCAAATATACTTTACATGAAAATAAATCCAGTAGAGGAATAGTAGCAACACTGAATTTTTATGTCTAGAGATGTGATACAGACATATTAGGTAAAATTTTGCAGAGAGAATCCCCTGGTTACTCCTTTAAAAGCAATTTGTTGATCTGCTATTTGAATCCAGAGCATCTCTTGAATGATGATGGCGTTAATGCCCACAGGTCTGAAAAAACTAGAACATCTTCTGCTGTCAATAGAAAGACTAATAATGTGAAAGCAGACTTCCATGTGAGGTTATCTTAATGGTCCTGTTAGGAGCATGTGAATTCAAGTTGGAAGTTTGGTATGTTGTTAATTTGTAAGTTGAGAAGGACAGAAAAGAGGGGCAAGGGAAGGAAAGAAAACATACTTCAAAAATTGACTGAAAAAAAATAACCTTTCCATTATGAATCAGTCATAACAAACGACCTAAATCTTATGTCAGAGGCACAGAAAAGAGCAAGGTAGTGGCTCAAAGTATTATCCTTTGATGGCTTTTTCTTCCAGTTTTTGTTTTAAAATGCTCTCAATTGCATTTGTATTAAAATCTTTCCTTAAACAAATATTTTCCAAGAGAAAATTCCATTCAAAAACTCCTAATAGCTGTCAGTGCAATGTTAGCTTGGTAGTTTGTCACTTTCAGCAAGAAGGATGAATATGAAAACAGGGTCCTCACCATCGGCTACTTCTGCCTCTTAGTAAGATTTGTGTGAAGAGTTTCTAAGAGCATTAGGATATGTGAAAGAAGACAGACAGAGGATTAGCTGGAAAGAACACAAAGCTAAACTTTGTGAAGAAGTGAGGCTGATGACTCTCAAGAATCAAAACTGCAAAACTGGGTATAATTTTGGCAGAGAAATACAGAAGCAGGAGTTTAATAAGTGAGTAACTATTTCCCCTCCCGGCCCAGCTGATAAACCAAAAAAAGAGCAGCTTTAAAATTCAAGTGTGCTGCCAAGGACCCAAACTGGGAACTTGTAGGCTTCATATAAATCTTCTTAAGACCTTAGCAGGGAGTAGAACTTAAAAGGCTGGGATTATTATATGTGAGATTACTTTCCCCACTTGGATCCTCGGCTGCCTCAGGCCCCCAAGACCTAGTAGTTCATAAAGAATGTTCAGACTGGTTGAAAAGTATGAAAATGAACATAATATCCAGTATTTTTTCAAAAACAAATAATTGAATCAAAACATGTGATTTAAATGTTTTTCTACTAAACTCTGTTTCTGCCTTTTTAAAAACTGCTGTTTTATCAATACTATACTGGCATAAGAAAAGTCAGAAAGGTGCAAGGAAGAATTCTTCTGGGTATGAAAATAACAAATTCACTGCGAAAATCAAAATAATTTCTAGTATGATAATTACCTTAAAATAACTTTTTGTTCTTTAGGAAAGTAAGAAATGCTCTTTTAGCTCCACTTATTGTGAAGGAATAAACATACTGTTACAGATGCCTGGTAGAGCACTTCTCCATCTACCCTAGCATTGCCTGGGGCTGTGCACAGAGACCACTATCTTCACACATAACACTGTTCTCTCAAAGCATATTAAAAATTCCATATAATCATTAAGAAAATTGTATTTCCCTCAGAATAGAAGCAGTGCAAAATGAAACAAAGAAGTCTAAAACAATGTTTTTCATTTTTTCAGTGTGCAGACATTTTTTCAGTGATCCTTCAACTGAGGACCTGCTATGATTGCGTTCAACTAAGGTTCTGCAATGATGAAAGAATTCCTTCTTAAATTCTGTAGAATTAGCGCAGCAATATCGTGAATAAATGGTTGGATGCTTCTAAGAACACTGTTTTCAACAAAACCCTTCACACTCATACATTGCTGACCTGTGAGCCATTCCTCTCGCTTCCACTGGCAGGTCTGTTTCTCCTTATAGATCTATTCCCATGTTCAGGAAATTGTTATTGGAATCTCGGACAGCTTTTACTATGGATCCTCCTGTTGCACAAACACAAACAGAATTCAGTGTTAAGGTTTTGAACATAAAGTTTAATGAGTAATGACTGTATTGTTTATTAATTCATAGTACAAGCAATATGTTAACATAGACAATGCTAAAAGAGTGATGGAACGTGAAAGAAGACACAGATTCTTCTGTTTTTAAGAAATTGTAAAAGATACATAAGAAAACTCTATTTTTTTTTTTTATTATTTCTGCTTTCCTTTTTAAGATTTGTGCTTATTTCGACTACCAATGGTCAACTATACTCATAACATGACTCAGTGTAACCTATAGTCTTTATCTGTATGTTTTAGAATTCACAAGAAATCCAGGCATTCTCACATTTACTTCATACAAGTTTTACATAGAAATGAAAAGGAAGAATGAGAATGGAACTTCTGCTCTGCAGTGAGGCAATGGAAGTTAAGGACAGGGCAGCAGAAATGAAATAAATTTCAGAGGTTTCAAGTCAAATTTAAACTCCTGAAAACACACTCCATATCTTCTAGTGTGCTCGATAGAAATGGCCTAATACTTTCTAGGTCTGTTTTCTTAAAGCTAATTCCATATTAGCATTAAGGCTATTACAGAATCGTGCTGGTAAAAACTGAAAGATCGCAGTGAGTTCAGACAAATGAGGAAAAACATCTGTGAAAGAAAAGTGAAAAGAAAATTGACCTTCTAAAAACCGTCTTGAAATATTACTTCTGTATGGCATTGTTTTACCTTTGACTCTCTGGAGCTACAAGAAGCAAACATCATCTGCTAAGAGCATAAACACTGCAGGGAAATAAAACAGTTTCTGGAGAACAAAGCCCTCTTCTCTATTTGTGCATGTCTTCAAACAGCTTCTCTGATGCTTTCAGATCCCCCTTAACATAATTTCCATATTAATTTCACAAAACAACTGACGGCTCAGTAGAGCTCACAGTCATTTTCCTTCTACCTCTTACTTACCAGCTTAGAGTTTCAGTAAAATAGCAGAAAAAAATTCTATTTTTCGAAGGAGTTACAAAGCATCAGAGCAGTAAATATCCTGCATTTGCCATTCTGGGGAGGCATGCTTTCCCTCTCATCTGTAGGAAGGTTCATTACTGTAGAAGCATAGAGTGTACTGCTAAGATTTGTCAACCTGGATGATGTTCTGTATACTTGAAGATAAAAGCGTTCAAAGGTAAAATTTTAAATAGTGACAATTAAAAGATGTTTTACTTACACCTAACACAAACAGGGGAGAAGTCACAAAAGGGTGAAATGTTTCCATTAAGTTGAGAATAGAAAACTACTAGTCAGTTGTCTGGTCATAGACTACTAGTCAGGTGTCTGTGATCTTCAACTGGCATCTAGTGATACTTTTACCTCAAAGGGTTATTCTTGAGTATCACATTATATTACTAAGGCAGCCTCTAGTTAGTCCAGAAACTGCTCCCAGTCTGCTGTGTATCCTACTCTATGTACAGACTGCTATTCACCCAAAGCTATATCAAACTCAAAAAGCTGATTTGATCCTTCCCTTGCCCATTTACACTCCACTGCTTTCTTACCTGAACAACATTATTTTAGTTTTACCTCTTGATGTATTATCTTAGTTTACTGATTGTTTTCTTGATATTCTTTATTCCTTCCTCTACTATGTGTTATTCTTCAACATTCTTGCACATGCTTCCTCTCCACACACATGTAAGCACTTTGCACAGGGAGACAATGTGCAAGATTACTGATAACACTGCCACTAAAACAGGTCAACAACCACAAATCTGTCTCAAACTGAGGGGCTGAAAGAATGGATAGCAGACACCTGGTTCAACAGCTGAGTTCAATTAAGCATGCATTTAAATAAAACAACCTATAACTATGAGTCAATTACCTTACCATTACTCTCAAAATAGTAAGTAACCCAAGAGTTCCTGGAGATTTTTCTGCATGGCAGTAGGTTGTGTAACAGGATTTCTTCTTGAATGATGATGGCTCTTGAGGTTATGCCAGAGCAGAGGCATACACCTTCATACCAAAATGCTCTGCTGATACAGAGCCTTTGTAAGGGGCTAATAGATTTAGTTAGCTTTGCCAAGTTTATATCTCAGGTTGACTGTAAGCTTTGTTGAGGCTGTATCTTTGATTGTGCCCATATAATTCCTTAGATAAAAACTACTAACCAATTCTGGGACTAGGAGTGGATCCAGCTGCACCTAGGATTTTTACCTCTGTGGTTCAAGGAGTTTATAAAACAAGGGTGTCCACTCTAAAACTTTTAACTCGGTGGGAGGGTCTCCTATCTGAGTGTGTTTACCCTATCTTATGTAGTAAAAAATCAAGTGTATTCAGTCGTCTCTGATCTTGTTAAATGGCTGTCTTACATTTAAGCTTTGTTAAAACACTATATTGTAAGACAGAAGCTAGATTGATATGATGTAAATGCAAATGTTAAGTAGTTGTTTCTATCTTATCAGAAAAAAAAAATTCAGTATTACCTACTCTTTTTTTAAGTAGAGGTTTTGAGAGATTTTTTTTTACTTCTTCTTCTCTCTACTTCACTGATACTGCTTATCTTCTTAGTCAATTAATTGTGCATGATCTCTCACATTATCTTCCTGAATCAGCAAGCTAGCTTAACATTTAGAAAGCAACATTATAACCCTATTTTTCCTGGATTCTTTTTCTGTAATTAACCACCTTGGTCATAGTGGCCATGAAGTTGTTGAATTTAAAATCTTTGATATGAGGAAAACTGCCACTAAACATTTAACCTAGTGTGGAATATTCACTGTAAGTGACTTAGTGAAATGGCCACCTAGTGTGTAATGTGAAATTACTCTAGTGTGTAATGTGATAGATAAACCATTCTATTATACTTCCCTGAGCAATGTGACCTGTGTATTTATCTGTTAGTAAACACTAGGAAAAGCAGGCATGCTGACTGTAGGGGAAAAACAAAACAAAAACAAAACATGGAATGTGAAGAGGTGTGGAGATCTCATGGCCAAATTCTGTGATCTTACTGGGATGGGGACTTGATACTATTGGAACTGATGAGCTACCTCATTTTCTCAAGTGAGTAGTTTTCAATCATTTCATCAAAAATGTGGTAAAAGGGCCAACCATATTCTGGCATGCTTCAAGTACAATCCTACTAGCTGCTCTGTGCTGTGTGCACTTCTGAGCACTAGAATCCAAGAATGATATAAAACTATTAGAGAGAATCAGAAGGATGATTCTCAATCAACATGTGTGTGGAGAGGAAGCATGTGCAAGAATGTTGAAGAATAACACATAGTAGCAGAATGACATTGAAGGGTATGGAGGTTAAAGCATTTTAGAATCAACTGAGATCCCTTGGCTTGTTCAGCCCAGAGCAGAGGAGGCTAAGGTGAGGCCTCACTGTAGCCTAAAACTCTCTACAAGGGGAGCAGAGAGGCAGTGCTGATCTCTGGTGACAGTGACAGGACTCAAGGGAACAGTATGGAGGGTCAAGTTAGGTAGTAGGAAAAGACCTACTCCAACAGGTTAGTTGGGCAATGGAACAGATTCCTATGTGAAATGAGGAGTTGGACTTCTTGTTGCTTGTGGGTCCCTTTCATGTTAGAATGTTATCCAATTTCATTTACAAAAGTCATCAAGTTAATGTTGCCATAATGTTATCTCAGATGGATTCGGCATCCTTACAAGGAGATGTGTGAGTAGCTCTTCTCCTGAAATCTGAAGATGCACCATTGACAATTTTCACCCTCATGGATATTTCAAATGAGTGGATAAGAACAGCCAAACAGATTTCATTGTGCAGAGGCCAATCCATCATCTGCCTTTATAAACTGTGCCTCAATAAAAACTGGTATAGTCAACACTGATTGTGCTGCTATAGTTGCTTCACGTATTTTACAAACAAATATATCATAGATGAGAATGAAAGGATTAGCTTGCATATGGATTTCATTTTTTTTTTTCTGTTTGATGCAAGTGATTAATACTTCAGGATGTATACTTTTCTTTAATGGATCCTTCTCATCTCAACTTCTCAACTTACAGTTTCATTTAAAAAATGTATCTACTTCCTCTGCCCTGGAATTTTAGAAGTTTCTGGGCATTTTTAGTCACAACTATTACTCAAAACATTGTTTTAATTAAAATATTTTTAGAGCTTAGTTTTGGGGCAATATATTAAATTCTCTAAAGCTGTTGAAAATGCTTTAATTTCATTTCTAAAGAAAAAAAAAAGTTTAATTCTATTTTCTAAAAACGAATAGGGCTTTCTTTTCTATATTTTTTAAAAATGATAGTTTATTAGAAAAAGCTTCAGGTTGTACTGTTTGTTAAAATATATCCAAAAACAATCCAGCAAAAACACAATAATAATGATACATTTGCTGTGCAATATTAGCCATTCACTAGTGGTTTGTGCATTAAGAGATGTGTCTATTTTGTTATTCAGTCTTGTTTTTCAGTAGCTTATAGGAAATGTTTTTTGACTGTGAATGTGAACTGCTATGCCAAGCTCTCCTTTGGTCTCTTACCAGCACCTCTGCCCTTGGTGCTGTTTTTTACTTTTTACTCAAGAGAGCGTGTGACTAAAATAATCTAAGTATATCTTATGGAAAAAAAAGGCATAACATGAGAACTGATATTTTAATCTTGGTTGCACCTGAAGCATGCTGGCCAGCTTAACTGGTATTACATTTGACTTCTGCCGTTTCACCTTTTGAGACTTTTGTTTCAGCATTAGCTATTTTACTTCACTACAGCAATCTCAGGCTTAACAAAAAGAGAGAAAAAGATTTATTAGGATTTGAAGGTTTGAGCTTCTGCTCAAAAGGGAAAGTGCATTTTTCATGTTGATGAAAGAAAAGATACATAGAATTCTGAGGACTGTAAACATCAATTTGAAACATGCCGGTCAGGAAGATGATACAGTCACAAAACTCCTACCTGCATTTTAATTGATAAAGGAGAGTGTGAAATGCTACAAAATTTGTAGGCTTTTGCTGATTTTTACTGATATCAGAATTAATGTTCTTTTCTAACCAACACTCACTTCAGTATTTTAACTGAAAAAATGGGGTAACTGGCAGCAAATGCATTCTTGTTGAACCACTTCCTCTGTTGCACTTCTTTGCTGTGTTTTGTTGTAGGCTTTTTTTAAGCATTTTGACAAGTCAGCTAACAGAAAAGTTCTCAAAGTGAAGTACTTTGGTGGGTACGAGCAATCAGAATTTAATTAAAAGTTCCCAAATGATCAACTCTCCAAGGGCAGAAGATAATTCCTGCAAGGAGAGACTATGTTTACCATTAGAGCATAATGCTTAATGCTGGATGGAGCGATGACTCAAAATAATACTACTAATAATAATTTTATTAAAAAATTGCAGGTATCAGATCCTGAACAAGAGTTGTTTGTCCAAGTACTACATAATCAGGACATTTTAAGTAGTATCTTATGTTTCTTCATAATCTGTCTCATCAGAACCACCACCAGGAGAATGATCCCATCCTATTCACAGGCAAAGGCATGTTTGACTGATGTAGCAGAGCATTACTCTCAGCCACCTTTCTTCATTTTGAGGAACCTGAAGACTGCACCAGAACCCATTAAAAAGGAATGCTTAGTTTTGATTCCCTAATTGTATTGTATATTAAGGGCTGGGGAAGTTCCTGAGCAATTCTGTACGTTCCTGGGTAAAGCACTTTGGTTGAGTTAAACAGCTGCATTCATTCATGTTTTGAGTTGACATGGCAAGATTTTGGTAGTAGGGGAACTGCAGAGTTGCCTCTGTGAGCAGAGTCCAGCACTGCCCCATATCAGAGCAGAGCTGCTCCAGCTGCTCCAAAGGGACCCACCATTGCCAGAGCTGAGCCATGAGTAACACTAAGGGTGCTCAAGGAGAGCAGATTTGTGCAACAGCTGTTGGAACAAGTCCAGAGGAGGGCCATGGAGATGATCAGAGGGCTGGAAGACTTCCTCTATGAGGACAGGCTGAGAGAGTGGGGGATCTCCATGTACAGCCATGGAGGAGCACATGGGGCAGCAGTGGGTGATGGCCCAAAGGAGGAGCAGCCCATGGACAGCCCTTGCAGGAGCAGCTCAGGCCCCAACTGTGACCAGTAGAGAGCGCCTTCTGGTGAATGGGGCAGGAGGACTGGAATTGCTGCTGCTCGTGGGGACCCATGTTGAAGCACTGCCTGAAGGGTGTGTGATACAGAGCCGTGTTAGGGCAGTGCTGGGAGAGATGCAGTCTGTGGGAAGCCCATGCAGGATCTGTTCAGGAACGACAGTATCCAGTGGAAGAGACCTCACATGGAGCAGAGGCAGAAAGTGACCATGGAGGAGCAACACAGCCAGAGCATTACGGACTGACTGCGTCTCTCTTTCCTCATACTCCTATGCTACTGCTTGTGGGGAGGAGGTAGAAGAGAGTGGATGTGCGGAGGTGTCTGTGTTTTGCTTTTGCTTCTCACTGCTCTAGTCTATTAGCAATTTGCAATAAATTAAATTGATTTTTCCAAAGCTGAATCTGTTTTGTCTATGATGGTAACTGGTGACTGATTTCCCCGTTCATGCCTCAAGTCATTAGCTTTTTTCTTTCTCCTATTTCCTCCCCATCTTCCCCTGAGGAGAGGGATTGAGAGCAGACTGTTGTGGTGCAGAACTACATACTGATGAAACCACCTCAAAATGGGACTGCGTTTGCCCAGACAGCGGGGAACACACTCACTATTAAGAAGCCCTGTGAGATTTTTTTTGGCCAGTGTAAGAACCTACACAAAGATTAAAATCAGAAATTTTGGCAGCTGTCTCTCTCCAGTGTAGAGAGTTTGTGTAGTTTTCTTTATGTTCAGATTCAGTGATGAACTTCATGTATTGCAGCCTAAAGTAATGGATGAAAGATGGTCTGCCTGCAAAGTTTCTACTATAAGAATAAAAGGGAGAATGCATGACGTTTGCTCAAATCTTATTATAAAATGAAACATAAAACATGTTCAGATGTACAAATAGTTATAAAATGGAATGACTTCTCATAGACTTTTTTGCTTGGGGCATGCAGCATAAAAAGTCAGACTACCTTGTACATTTAATTTCTCAGATGGCAAATTTACAGAAATGAAACAAAACTAGGGAATAATAATGGCATGGAAAAATTATATAGCATTACTGAATACTTACTGTTAGTCTCCCAGAATATTTAACTCTCTACAACTTGAATTGCCTGATTGCATACCACTAAGCTACCAGAGCTGAAAAGATCTTCAGTAAGTTTTAAAATACTTTGTTGTTTCACAACACAAAAAAATGCAGGTGTGACTAGGTATAGGTGCCAAAAATTTGGTGATGGAATGCTGCAGGATTGGCCTCTGTGAGAAGTCAGGGGCTCCCTTATGTTGCATACAGCCAGTTCCATTCCCTTCCTAGATAGACCCACCACAGTGCTTAGCTGAGCCCATCAGCCAAGCTGGTGGCTCCTCTAGAAATACATAATTCAGGAAGGGCAGGAAATGCCAGATCGGCTGATAAAAAGAGAACAAAAAGTGCGAGAAGCAGCAAAGGTAATGCAGATGTCAAAGCATTAAGGTGAGATGCTCCATAGCACCCAAGAATGTATTCAGCGCAGTCCATGGATAATCCACACTGGAACAAGGAAGAAGCAGTAGAGAATGCATGGCTGAGCGGGAGTTTGGCTGTTGGCATGACCAGAGCTACCCCAGATTAAAAAGGAAAAGACAACAGTATTTTTTGAATGTGAAGCAATATACTTCTTGTAGCATATGTTGAGAGGTTATCTTCTAGCAGCTTAGTTTCTAAATAGACATATTTCTTCTAATTTCTCAGTTACTTAATACAAACTTGCTTGGCCTTCAGAGCAGTTGGTGAGTCAGTAAATCCTACTTTCTGTTAAAAGCCTTGGAAATGGGTGCTGATTTTACCTCTGTTCTGATCAATTTAAGAGCCATTAAGCTTCCTAGTAAACCCTTGTAGATAGTTAGGATGGATAATCCACTGCTCTCAGGTTAGATACCTAGAAGAGGTGATCTCTAAACCAGAGGCTGTTGATTGCACCAGCTGTTCTTTTTCATACCTGCAATTTTTTTTTATAACTTTGTGTCTACAACCTCAGGAAGTAAAACTGATGGAAGAAGGGAGGCATATTGAAAAGAGGATCAGGTTTCATTCTGGAAGAGGAAATGCCTTTTACTTCTTCTGGTTGTATACTTAAAATGATGAAAGTTTGTGAACAAATATGAGTTTAAGGGAAATTGAATCAAGGAGGCATCTGTGAAAGATATTTCAGTTTGTGATACAAATTTCAAGAAATACTGAAGTGATAGTGAATAGCATGTTCATGCAAACTTTTGTTTGGAAATGGAAAGAAAAAGTCCCTACTTCTAAACATCTATTTTTCTTCTTTAGTTTTTCATAATTCAAACATGATAAACTGAAGAGCAATTCATTTAAATTTCTGCTTTCTTGTTGGCTGATGGGGTGATCTTTTGCCAAATTACAGCTTCTTGTTTAAGTTTACTTATGCCAAAATCCACCTAGAAAATATGAAAAACACCATTAGTTCTGAGAAATTATTATATGGTGATAAGCAAAGAATCAGATGTTCAACTCAAGGTACTGCTGCTTATTTCCAGTTGCCTTCATCTGTTCAAGGCATTTCTAGTCCAGTTTTGAAGTCAGTTTCTTCTCAATTCTCAATTCGCGTTCCAGAAATATGTATCTGAAGTAATTGTAATTATAAATTAAGTTTAGATTTTGAAAATCTTAATATTTGTTCTGATTCCAGTTTGTATTCAAATCTTACATTTGCATTTTCTTTTGTATATGTTCAATTTTAATTGCTATCATTAAGCTTTGGTATAATCCAGCAGACAAAATGTCCATATTTAAAAATAAGAGCTATTCCAAATTCTGCCAGAAGCAAAGCTACAAAAAAACTTTACTTCAACTGCACATTCTTTTCATTCACACAAGCAGTTTTGGCTGATTTTAGTGAAACTTCTCATAGCATTAAGAATAATAAAGAATCTCAAGAGATGGATATTATGTCATCAGTTCATTTAAAATGCAGTTTAGGAATTGAAAACACTTTCCAAACTGCATTTTATAAAGGAATATTTTCCAATAAGCATTTTAATCTGTGTTATCTTTACTACTTTATGGTGTTAAAAATGTGACAACCTAAAAGTACAAGTCCTTGTTACTTTCCATTATCCATTAATTTTATGTATTTTTAATTAAAGTATGATAGTATTCAGTACATCAAGAACGATTTGTCTGCAATTATAAAAATAAAACTGTTAAATATTTCATAATGAAAAACATTCTGAAACTGTGTGAGATAAAATAAGCACTGCATTCTGCAGAGCTAGCTAGAAGTTTTTATCCCTTTTTCTTTCCTAAAGAACTCTAAATAGACAATTTTTTTCCTTTTTTTCTCTTTAATAGGCATGTATTTGTGTCAGCACTCATGTTAAAGATGGTTTTGTGAAAGATGGAATTGAGTTTTTTTAATGGGCTGCCATTTTTGTGGTGTGGGAGTTATTTCTGTGGTCTTTAGTTACAGGATAAGAGAACTATAGAAGGAGCTGCAGTCCTGTATCTGTGTATATTTACCCCCATTGCCTTTCTTTGCTTCTTATTTGAAGCAGCTGCTTTCTACTTCATATATGCAGATTTCTTTCCTATGGAAATTCAGGTATAGTGGTAAGTCAGTCTTTTCACACACCTCATTCTTACCCTCGTGTGAAGACAGGGTATAACTAGGGCATGAAGGCTCTGATGTACTCTGTGTTCTGGATATAGCCTTGGTTATCTAAACATGGAAGTTAAGTGCCGAGACCTTCAAGTCGATTTGATATTCTGTGGGAAGCAATTGTGAAGAGCAAAGGACAGGCTTAATGCACTCCTGGTTTCAGTGCTGCTGAACAGATGTGCTGTTGCATTCTCTATTAGCTGGAGTTCTGCAAGTGTTCTGCTGCTTAGGGGAAAAAAAATCAAGACCTCAAAGAAATAATTACTTTTAATTCTTTCAGAAAATATGCACACAGGCACATGGTGTCAGTACAGCCAGAAGACTTGGTCAAATGGAATTTTCTCATAGTTTGTCACTATGCACAGATTTTTCTGATGAACTGACTCTTTGAAATGGTAGATAACAGCAGGACAAGGGGAAATGGTATTAAGTTGAAGGAAGGAAGATTTAGGTTGGATGTCAGGGGGAAGTTCTTTGAAGTGGTGAGGCTCTGGAAAAGACTGCCCGGAGAGGTTGTGGATGCCTTATCCCTGGAGGTGTTCAAGGCTGGGTTGGATGGAGCCCTTGGCAGTCTGGTTTAGTAGTAGATATGGAGGTTGGTGGCCCTGCTTGAGGTAGGAGTGTTGGAGCTGTATGATCCTTGAGGTCCAACCCAAGCCATTCTATGATTCTATGATTCTATGATTCTATGATTCTATGATTCTATGATTCTATGATTCTATGATTCTATGATTCTATGATTCTATGATTCTATGAAGCTTTTTCTTTTTACCTTAACTTTGCATTATTTGAATTAAAAACAAAACAACAACAACAAAAAAAAAACAACAACAAACAAAGAAATACCTGACTAACACTGGTATCATGGCTCTCAGCCATACTGCCTCATCTTACTTAGAGTAAGGCCTTCCGTTTTTGGACACTCATTCTATTTGATCTATTATCTCCAATTCTAATTACATTGCATTATATTGTGTTATAATGTGTTATCTTGCATTCTGATAGTTTGTTTCTCCTGAGATCATTTCCACTGTTTTGTTTTAGGCCCATCTCTCTATCCTTTCCCCTTTCCCCTTACCCCTTTTCTTTTTCCCAGGGCATGGGTCCGTGGGTCCCCCTGCTCCACTAGTCATGGAACCCGGCCAAACCAGCCCACAAACTGTGGACACACTGTTATGTTTTCTCTTTGTTTACTATTTTGGATGGTTTCTGCTTAAATCTTTGGATACTTTCAGAAGGAAACTGTAAACTGATTAAATTAATAGGAAAGATCATGGGTATTGATTTCCTTTAATCCAACAGTGATGTTGGATTAGCTAGCTTTTGGAGTCACACAGCAATATTTTTGTAGTGTGTGCTCCTCAGAGGGCTGGAGCTGAAACTATGCACACTACTCAGCATGATCAAAAGCAATGAAGAATGAATCTTAGACTTGTTGAATGATATCTCTAGAGTGCTTTTACATTAGATAATTTCCCAATTTAACCATTATTTTCTCAAATTCTTGACATAAAACCAAACAAATGCAGAGCAGTACCTCTGACAGTTCTATCAAAGTCATTTCACTATGTAGTTTTTTCTTCTGTATTTTATTTGTTCTAACAGAAAACTAAAAATAAAATCCTATTGCTTTCTAAGAATGCATTCCTCCCTATTACCAGTTGGATGATTAGACATAGAAAGGGAGAGTAGCAGAGATCAGAGAAATTTGTAGGCGATTCGAGATGGAAAAATCTAGCATCTTCAACATGTATTTGCAGAACAAATGCCCATTCTACACTTGAAAAAATAGAACATTATTTTTTTTAAGTTACAGAAATATAACATTCCTAATAATTTTGATTTACTGTACTTGTAATCTTCAACCAAGATGAAAAATATTTTGGAGACTGAAGGCAACTTTAATTAACAATCTGTGAAAAAAAAAATAATTCCTGTTAATGAAATATCTGCATTTATATTTGGTATGATTGCCTTTGTGTTAGGGAAAAAACAAACCAATTCTCAGTAGTAAATGTAATGTTGCAGCTTAGCCTTCAAAGTTCACTACTCTGACCAGCAAGCAATTTGGTATTGAATATGCAGCCTATCAAGCTCAAAAATCAGCAGCTTTTATGTACGAGGTGAAAATAGTAATGGAAAGGAAGAGGATCAGAAACAACCCTCACAAAAAAATTAGCTAACACAGACAGCCCAGGTGTCACTGACACGTTGGCAAACATATTAATGCTTGCAGTGACAGTGAATTCCTGAATGCAAAATATTTCATCCCTGAAACTTGATTATCATTCAACCTTATTATCTCCAGATTTTTTTTCTTCTGCAATTTTCATCAGTCTATAAAGAACATTTATAAGTTCCATTCCTTGTCATACATTTTCTGATTTTTATTTGTTTTATAGAAAATCAAAATATGGTCTAGTTTCTACCACCCGGGCTCCCCTGAAGCACTGCATACATAAATTAATCTTGACACCATGGTCACATCTCAGTTTCATGTTTAAAACTCTAGTAATACATTCACATGTCTCAAAAGATCATTTGTGACTTACCTTCATCCTCCCTTTGCAGCTACCTAACAAATTTTCTTCAAATTCCTTCTAGTCTTGCTAACTTCCCACTGAGGTCACCTAAAACAGAGAGAGGCAGAGATAAAACATATCCTGCTATTAAATAATTCTCACTAATAATATAATCCACAGTATTGGTAAAGAGATTTCCAGATGACAGCAGAAGGCAGATCATGAGGCGATTGATAGATGAGATGATATAAGGAGAGAAAAAAAAAGTCACCACTCTTAGGTAAAGCTTTCACACTGTTGGATTCAGAGCATACCATGCTATTTGATATTCAATGACTTCTCTCACATTTCTGCTCTGTGCTGTCAACTAGGAGCTTCTTTGCTCAAAGGTTTCCATTTTTTTTTCCCAACTATGCATCTGTGAAATGTCCAGTGCTTTAGCATTTTCTTTAATCTCTCTAAATTCATAACACTAAAATGTTGATAATATGAAAAGGGAACACTCCAGAAGAAATGTTTCTTTTAAGAAAAGAAAATCTTGAATAAGGACAAGGCTCAAGCTTTACAATGACTAAACTACTTTCCTTTGTAATACATATCATTTTTTTTTTTCTATAGACATTAGGTGAACTCCAGCAGTTGGAATGACTATTACATACTACAAAATCAAAAGAAGTAAAGAGGTGTTGAGTTTATATTGCTTTGACTGCGTGGTGGTGTTGGTAGATCAAGGAGTGACTAAGCAGATGTGATGCCATTACGCCCTGAGGGTAATGACAGTGTCATCATTTAGTAGGACTTGCTTGAGTGGAAGTTCAATACGGACATCATTTGGTATTTGTACAAATGTATATACACAGAAAGGTGAGGGAAAAAAGCATTTTCCACTTCAACATTTTAATTTCATATATAAATCTGAGGGCAAAGAAATATCTTGCCTTGAAACAGTTTCTCTGATTCATTTTCATTGCTATTCATGTTTCTCTGTAGTAATTGATCAGGTTATAGAAGGTATATTCTCTCCACTACCATTTTCCACAATCTTAGGGGATCATTTGATTTTATAAACATGATGAACAGATAAACTACATTTCTGTGGAGATTTTTTGTATTCCCCAAAGCTATGGAATTTTCTATCCACATTTAATGGCAATACTTAAAAACAAATAAATAAATAAATGAAACAAAAAACCCCAGCAGCCATAGTAAATGCATGCTTTCTAGCTCAGCAAAACCAACATAAAATGGATTATTCTGATGGAAAATTTCCCCCTCTTTTTTTCTTTTCCCCATCAAATATCATACTGAACTATTAAGTATGTAAGGTATATGAGACATCGGTATGTAGATTTCTGGCTGCAGTTTGATGGGAGGAAAATCACAGAAATGCTAACTATCTCTGATTTCAAGGATTTCAGAGTTTCTCTTTTTCTATATTTTAAAAATGATGTTGTTTTCTCTTCTTGTCACATCCTACGACTGTAGCCTTTGTAGCTAAGACTAAGGAATAACGGAGATGAAGTCTGGTAGCAAGAAGACAGAGCTCCACTTCTTGTGCCACTGCCTTGCTATACTGCTGTTTGTGGTGTTAATTAAAGCAAACGCAAGCACTTGCCTGAGTTCACATTTTTATCACGAAACCAGTGACATTTGTGTCTCTTTGAAGTCTCACACTTTCAAGAGGCAGCTGTGTGGGACAGCCTCACACAGATGCTGCCATGTGGGCAGTGGCTCTGCACTGTGCTGATGACAGAGAGCAGTGTTGCCCTGGTAACATGCTGTGTACACCAGCCCCAACAATTTCAGCCTCTGAGAGTTGAATAGGGTTGGTCCTCTTCCTTTGCTCAGAAACACATTAACTCCTTCCCTCAGGAGCAGTTGTTGAGAAAGATAACAGTCATAAGGCTCTTCAGCACTGGAGTGTTCCTCCCTTGTTCCTGCACTGGAGCTTCCCAACCTGAGCAGTGGCTGCAGGACTCGAGCCAGAATCTCTTGAGCTGAATTAGGTGCTCAGATGTGCTGATGGTAGGCGCTGTTGCTGGAGTCTTATGGGTCTTTAATCTGGGCTATTTGCTCACCTCCATCCAATAGACAGGTACATTTATTAATAAAGCTATACAAATAGCAGAATGAAGAACAGCCCTGATGTTAAAATGAACAATATAAAGTTACCTTTTTCCGGTCCTCCAAGTAGAATTGCATTTGTGAGAATTTATAGCAGTACAGGTTTGTCTCATTAGAACAGGCATTAGTATTAGCTTGCACACTGTACCTTTGTGAAATAACATCTTCAAGGGTATACCATTATACTCCAAGCACTAGTATTATTTTCAAGAAACTATGTTGCTTTTAGCATTCCGTTATATACAGCAGTCATAATAAGAAACAATGCTATGTTTACTAATATGTCTCTTTCGCACAGCAGAGTTTTAAACATTCACAGCAATAAGTGTTCAGGAATTTTGATGTGACAAGGAAGCTTCTATAAGACAAGGTTGAAAGGGACTTTAATTCAGAACCTAGAAATAAAACGAGATTGTCTTCCTGCCTTAGTATTTATTGTACTTTCCATGAATGTACCAAATGATGTCTGTTTTCACCTTCCTGTGCTCATTTCTTTGATCCCCATCTGAAAAATGACAAACCATTAACAAAGTGCCTCACTGGCATAGCAGTGGAACAATTGGCATCTACTTATGGAAAAAAGTTGAAAGCTGTAACTGCCCCAAAGTGCACCAAATATCAGATTTGTAATCCCACTCTGCTGACAGTTTGATTGTTGCTTCTGAAAAGGAGTTTGTGGCACAGAGAGAAGGAAAAGGCCTGACAACAACCTGCAGAATCCTGCATTATTTACTACCTATCTGTACAGCACAGCTTCAGCTGGCAGGAAGAGTTAGGGCTGAAAATGAGAGATGTGTACTGCTGCTGTGAGAAATGTAAATAAGATTAGAGTTGCCAGTCCCTGCTGAGAGGTAAACTTCTTTTCCAGAAACTGAACACACCTTTTCTTTGAAACAGCATCTTTGTTCGTGGGAGCTGCTAGTCTGTTTCCATCTGCCACACTTAAACCCCGGACCTTGTAAATAATCTCTGCTCATTGAGCACAGCTATGACAAAAATATAATGTCTTCTTGTTCTACATGTCTGGGAACTAATCTTTACTTGGCAGCAGACTTGTGGTCTGTCAGCCTCAGTTCCTTTTCATGTATATACTTATTTTGCTCAGCACAGATGTGGGTGAAGAGGGTAAGCACAAAGGGGAATTCACAGAGTAAACAAACCATACCTAACAGCCAGGATGATCTCCTTGAGAATGTAGATAAAAGATGCCTTCTACTACAGCTTGCCTGATGCACTGGTGCTGTTTGTCTATTGCTGATGGGAGACACAAGCAAATGAGTGAAGCAGGTACCAGTTGTAAAAGCACAATCTGGTTGAGGCTACTATGTGAATTGATAGGGCAATCACAACTGGCAAATCATCTTTTTGAGAATTTGATTTGAGAATTACGTTTATTGTGGGTTTCCCTGGCAGAACTCCATCCTCTTCTGCAAGTGGTTAATACTGTACAGTATTCAGGCTTTAGCTAGAACAGAAAATTTTGGGCCAAAGGCTGAGTTCTGGCAAAAGAATCACAGAATCATAGAATGTCTTCTTAGTTTGGAAGGGACCCTAAAGATCACTGAGTTCCAACCCCTTGCCATGGGCAGGGCTGCCCCCCACCAGCTCAGGCTGCCCATGGCCCCATCCAACCTGGCCTTGAGCCTCCAGGGATGGAGCACCACAGCTTCTCTGGGCAGCTGTGCCAGCGCCTCACCGCCCTCAGGGTAAGAAATTTCTTCCTAATGTCTAATCTATATCTCATCTCTTCTATTTTAAAGCTATTTTCCCTTGTCCTATCACTATCAGTCAGTGCAAAATATTGATCTTCTTCTGGCTTGTAAGCTCCCTTCAAGTACTAGAAGACTGAAATGAGATCACCCCAGTGCTTTCTCTTTCTCCAAGCTGAACCACTCCAGGCCCCTCAACCTTTCTTTGTAAAAGATGTGCTTCAGCCCTCTGATTATCTTCATGGCCCTCCTCTGGATCCATTCCAAAACCTCCACTTCTTTACTGACCTTGGGTCCCCAGATCTGAATGTAGAATTTCAGATGGGGCCTCACAAGGGAAGAGATGAGAGGGATAATCAGGATAATCATCTCCTTCACACTGCTGGTTGCCCCTCTTCTGTTGCAGACCAGGATGCAGTTGGCCTTCTGGGCTGTATGTGCACACTAATGTTTCATGTTCAGTTTTCTGCCTACCTAGATTTCATCTCCATAGGGCTGAAGGACATTTTTTATTTTGGGGTTTTAATATAGGCTGTACCTTTCTTTTCTCTGAAGAGTTGTGTTGTTTCAGACAATCTAGGAGATCCAAAAAGATCCAAATACCCCAATTATCAATCAACAAAATGAGTTGAATACTTTGTATTCAATCAAATAATTCTCCTTTTTCAAAGAAACAGATACTGAAGCAATGGGGAGAAAGTAACTGATAGTTCTTATAAAACAATATCCATTGCTAACATTTCTCTCAGTAAGTCACTGAGAAAACTAACAGGCCATGAAACTTTGCAGATACTTTCGTCATCGTAGTATAAAATATTTAGACCAGAGCTTTCTAACTCTCCTGCCAAAATAGGCCCTCTTCTTTTTGTGAAGTGTATGCCCAGAGTCCCTATCATGCTTTACTAGCGGCATGCTTTCATTCCATCACTCAGCTGGTTATGCCCCTCCAGCACAGCCAAATGCAGAGGTCTTTTTCTCCTTGAACTTCAGTCCACAGCATAATCCTTGTCTTGCCTGTGCTTGTCACCATGTTAGCCCTCTCAAAGAAGCTGCCACCACTCTGACAAGAGATTTGAAACCCTGAGGCCTCTTCCCAGTACCACATCCTTGGCAGATCACAAAACTGATCACTCAACCAGAGTAAAACCTACTTTCACACCCTCTCGCTGAGACAGCTGTCCTATGCAGAATGTGTCACTTCAGCCACTCATCCCATAGACCACCTTGAGCCATGGATTGGCTTTAGAGAAGTGGTAGCTCAGCTTGATGTGAATCTCTTGCTGAGATTTCTAAAGATGCAGTGCAGTGTGTTCAAGAGAAAGCTTGCATTCTGCCTAAGGCCATGAAAATATTGGCTTTTAAAGTCTGTGCTCTGAATATTTATAAAAGATTACATTTACAGTGTGATAACAGTTTCTGAGAAGTAAGTATTAGAATTGATCAAAATAATTTACTACCACAGGTGTTGTGCTTATTCTCTAATTTTCCACAACCACTGAGCATTCCTGGCTATATCATTAATGTCACTGATGTCAAGGAAATTATTTTTTCTCTTCTCAGAGCAACTGAGACATTATCACAATACTTATTTTTCTGTTCCTATAGTTTGAATATATTCATATATGAAAAACTTGCCCAATTGTTATACAATACAGAATGTTTGTGCTTACCCGTTAGGTTGTATATTAGGCCACTGAAATTAGTAGGTTAATCTTGTCATTACTGTGAGTCATACAACGTACCTGCATTCCTCAAAAAAGTCAAACTAGCTTGATAGTGCTAAAGAGCAGCAAAAGAAGCATCACTGCCTTACCCCACTGCCGCCTCATGTGCCTCTTTCTGACCCACCCTGCACTATGCCACCACACATTGCCTTTAAGTTCAAAGCATCTTGAACTCAGCCTTTCTCAGACCTAAACCAGCAAAATAATCCAATCTGGTGGCTCACAAAACAGCCAGACGCTGGAGATGCCACCAGCCAGGAGTTCGGGCCATCCCCTTGGAGCTCTTCCAACCTGTTTACACCCATGGGTCTGCTCCTCATGTTCCTGCTGCCCCTTTTCAAAACAGCCTCCTCCAGTTCTCCACAATTGTCTTACCATGCATTCATTCCCCACCAGGTGGAGCAATAAGCAAAGAATAGTGCTGAGATTATTTTCCTTTTTTTTCCCTTTTTTTTTTTTTTCTGTGCATGTATGCGTGCGTGCACTTGTGTATCTGTACGTGTGTGTGTCTGTGTGCTTTTTTAAGCCTCAATTTTCCCTTTCCTCAATCCAAACTTTTAACATAATAATGAGACAAATCAGTAGCACAGTATTTCCTTCTCATTTAGATCTCTGCAAAAGTGGATATTTCTGCAATTTGCGGTCTGTCACAGATAAAGGTTTGCAGGAGGGAGACAGTATGAGCTGCATTAATTCTCTTTCTGCATGCTAACAACTATAGCAAGAAAATTAAAAAATAAAAATAAAAATAAAAGCCAGATCATCTTTTTGCATTAATGGAAAAAAAATTTGGAAAATCTGCTCATATACACAGCGGCATAAAATTCACATTAACATCTCATTAAGTCTAAATGCAGTTAGGGACTGATCCAAAGACCATCAAACTCAATGGGAAACTTTCCATTGCCTTCAAATGGGATTTGGATCATGCTGTTAGTGATTGGCAAAAGCTCATATTAACAAAACAAAAAAAAGTCCTGACATTACCTAAAAGGCTATAAAAGCATTTCCATTTCTTGTTCTAGGAAATCCCCTTTATGGCTGATGAAATGTAATCACAGCAGCCACCTCTGTGGTGAAAACTTCCTGTTAGGCTAACAAGCCGAACAAGCTGAGGTATGAATGCAAACACCACAGTTATTTTACAAAAATTGGAATGAAATTCTCATTTTTGATTTTAGTAAATTAACCATAATAGCAGAGGTAAGCCTGAAGTGATCTGAAGTTAATTTATGTGCTATGTAAATAGTATTTTAAAAGATGGAGAGATAAAAGGAACTGAAACCCATTCCAGAAAAAAAAGAAAAAACAAAACCATATGCCTGCTATGATAATAATTTATGCAAATTTGCTGTCCTAATGTGAACTACAATAACTAAAACAAGCTAAATTACCTCAGGTAGAAATTATATGGTCAAAAGCAAACCAGTCCATTGTGCACAGTAGCCTTTAGAGATCTGAGTACACGATACCATTAATGGCTCTGTTTTCATGTGTGAAGATGAAAAGTAGTACATTAAAAATGAAAAATAAAAACCTTAAATGCCTTGGGCAGCTTCAGATTCCCTTAACTTTATTTACTTTTTTTAAAATGCTGCTTCTAGCAGAGACAGTGTGGAGCAGAGCTCCAATTCTGAGTAGGTTTCTTATTCAGATGGCCTTAGTAGGAATTTTGTTATATGGCTTATGGCAAAGCAGAGCCAATAATTTTCTGTGTAGATTTCAAAAATGACCAGAATGAGTTGACAAACCCCTTTTCTGTTCAAAATATTTCAGATTTTAAAAGGACATCTCGAATAGGTAGAAAGCTATTGAGATCTTAAAAGGCTTTCCTAGTTTTCCTTCTGTCGTGACATTTTAAATCTGTTTTTTCTCCTTTTTATCTGCAGTACCCATTCTGTCCACCTTACTTTGTTCCTCATCCTCTTTGGAGTGTTACAAATCTCCATCTTCAGGTATTGCCATATCTCTAGGACAAATGCTTTCTTATTTCTCATGGCAGCAGCAGAACTGTAAATTTCAATTTGAATAGTCTCCTAATTTTTGAATGCTAGAAAACCCTGGATCTAGAGTAGGACAGTGGTATTCTTGCAGGAGTTACAGCTTCTAAACTATTGCGACCAAGGAAATTTCGCCGAAGGAAGGAATAAGATGCAAAATGCAACAGCCGTGGTAGGCCCTAATTTTAACATGGTATTAAAGATAACTGACTAATGAGAAATGAATTCCTATGTAAAGGCACATAACTGATTCTCTTCTTGGAAGTGCTGATTTCATTTTTGCTGTGATTCTCCTCTCTCCTCTTTATATCCATTTCCCTTTTTTTGTCTTTGTGATGAATACAGTCTTGCTGCTTTTTCCTTTTCCCTCTTAGCTGTTACAATCTTGTAACATGAAATAATACATATAAAAATGCATATTAAAATATATTCCACTGATTTGCAACATCAGTTCATACTGGCAGAGTTTAGAAATCTGGCCCTTGGCAAGTACTTTTGAGGCTTCATGGAGAACTGCTAATCTTTTGCACCATCCTCGCACATTCAAGTAGAAAAGTGATACGGGGAAAAAGATCAAACTGGCATTTGCAGTTAGGATCATATTTTCACCTGCCTTTCTGTTTCTGATTGCACTTCATCTCAGCTTTCTTACAGTTAATTTCAGCCTGTGTCTGCTTGAGTCAAAAGGAGTTTTTGCCATCAATTTCAGCAAGAGCAAAATGTTCTGCAAATGTCTCTTCCTTTCAATTGCCTATCCTCTAGTAGTCATTAAATACAGTGAAGGAGTGATCAGAAACAACATTTTACTGTTTATGTAAACCATCATTTTTGGTATTATAGCCTAGTGTCACCCCTGGAAAGCCATATGGGAAGAACAATAGGCCCTAGATATCTCTCAGCCACTGTGTTTTCTTACCACAGTTAGAAAGGCAGAATGACCTCCTGGCTGCTACACCAGCATTGGATCACTACTGAAACCATCACCTCAGTCCACAGCCCTGCACAAGCTCTTCCTGGAAGAAAACAGTGTCAAGTAAAGGTGAAGGCTGGTGATGAGTGGTGCTCCCCAGGAGTTTGCCTTGGGACTGGTGCTCTTCAGCATGTTCATCAATGACATTGATGGTGGGCTCAAATGCACCCTCTGCAAGTTTGCCAATGACACCAAGCTGACTGGTGCAGTTGACATGTTAGAACGAAGGGATACCATCCAAAGGGACTTCGACAAACTCAAAATGTGGACCTGTGTGAACCTAATGAGGTTCAACAGAGTAAAGTGCAAGGTTTTGCATTTGGGTTGGAGTAATCCCAGATGCGTATACAGACTGAGAGAAGAACTCCTTGAGGGTAGCCCTGAGGAGAAGAACCTGGGGGTCCTGGTCGATGAAAAACTTAACATGAGCTAGCAGTGTGCTCTTGCAGCTTGGAAGGCCAATGGTATCCTGGGTTCCATCAGAAGAGGGGTGGCCAAAAGGGACAGGGAGGTGTTCGTCCTTCTCTACTCTGCCCTTGTGAGGCCCCATCTGGAGAACCATATCCAGGTCTGGGATCCCTGATACAAGAAAGATGTAGAGATGCTGGAGAGGGTCCAGAGGAGAGCCACAAGAATGATCAGAGGGTGAAGACAAGCTGAGGGAGCCGAGTTTGTTCAGCATGGAGAAGAGAATGCTGCAAGGATACCTCACTGCAGCTTTCCAGTATTTAAAAGGGGATTTTAAAAAGGAGGGGAATCAACTTCTTACTCAGATAGATTGTGATAGGACAAGCAGGAATGATTTTATGCTCAAGAAGGAAAGATGAAGATTGGATGTCAGGGAAGTTCTTCACAGAGAGCATGGTGACATGCTGGAACAGGTTGGCCAGAGGGACTGTGGATGCTCCATCCTTGGAACTATTCAAGATCAGGTTGGATGGGGCCCTGGGCAACCTGGTCTAGTACCAGAGGAGGTTGGTGGCAGGAGGGTTGGAACTTAATGATCCTTGGTTCCTTCCAACCCAAGTCTTTCTATAATTCTAAAGTGCCACCTCCACTGAGGATAAGCAGAAATGCTGATATTTTTCTTCATCATCACTCAAGGAATCCTGAGATTTCCATGGAGAACATTTACAGCTTTAGGTGCCAAATGCCCATGTAGAAGCTGAAGTGATCTTGTAGAACAGGGCATTGAGTAGAAGCCAGCTAAGCCTTGTATTGTGGTTTGAAACTGTTATTCTATGGCTTTATTTTCTATCCATAGAAGCTTACCTTTACTTTTAAAACTGTAAGGTATAACGTTCAGGCAAACCAGACTTTTGTCTGGATATATTGGTCCACTGATAGAAAATTGCCCTAAAAAGTAAAAAGGAATAAAAATACAAAAGCACCTAAATTTGTCTCATATACAGAATAGAATGATTCTGTTGCTGGTTCAACAAGTGAGAGAACTGTTCATTTCATTGTATCACTAGTATTTTTAATACTAAGTTGAGAGAATTGCAACAACAAAAAATAAGCATTTTAAAGGCTGCTGTTACTTTTTGTTCTGGTCACTCAAGAACATTCTGGGTATTCATAACAATAGTAATATTAAAGGAGAAGCTGACTGCTTATCCAGAGTAACAGCTCTGTACTCTCAGGTTGTGGCCATTTTCTCTCAGAACACAATGCAGTGTTGAAATACAGCACTGATAATGCTTGCTGCTGTCTTGATTCAACACAAAGCAATATCAGTGAGTCACTCAGGTCTCTTGTAATTCTTCACTTTCTGGCTGTGCTGGGCAAACATATGGAACATTCACAGAACAGAAAGTGTCTGAATTTTATTCCTTGAGAAGTTAATCTATGTCTTCTTTAATTAAGTGGTAAGTATTGCTTACTTATCCCAACGTATGCTTACATATCTAAAGAGCTTTTGGATACCAGGTTGCTTGATACTTAAATAAATCCTCAAATATTTTTTAGGGAGGAATAAATATCATTATTATCCAAAACAGCACAAAAAAAAAGAGATGATCATTCTAAAAATATTTATCTTGTAAGGCCCTACAGTACAGTTCTAAACACCCAATAGCAGCCCTGCCAACCTCCAGCATTAAAAAAAAATTATGAAGATGATTTAACAATAACTTATTTTTTTTACACATGGCTCATAGTTTCTGAGAATGAAGTACACTTGCACTCACTTGAGATGAAGAGCTAAAAATTTCCTGTTTCAAATTTCAGTTGATAATCTAGCAGCTTGACAAAGCCTAAGATTTGTAGAGACATCAGGAATTATTGTAGGGCTTCAGTTAGCCATCAGGTTTGTAGAGGCTTTGAGCAGTTTTTGCATTACAGAAACAGTGAATGAAATTATGTAGCAATCAGTGAATTAAACCTAATCAGTGACCTTCAAATTTAATGCATAAGAAATTTTTAGTCTTGGAAGCAGAAGAAAAAATGAGATAGGATGAGTGGATTGAAAGAGCAGTGGGCTGTAAGGAAGAAAACCGTAGTACCTTACTAAAAATCCTTTAGAGTGGGGTAAACAACTGGATCAGATATGATTCAGTGGCACTTAAAACCACTCAAATCATAATTAGTAGCTTTGTTCAATCTTGATTAAAACATATGAATACCATTTTCTATATTAACAGTTACTATCAATTTATAATTAGATGTAGGAAACATGAAATTCTATGAGCTAATCCATATATACTGCATTAATTAGAAAAAAAGAATGCAAATTACTTACAGGAGCTTGCTTGTGCAAATTCTCCTGTCAGCTATGGAAAAGAATATTTGGAGGTAGCTTAATGGGGAAATTATTTATCTGCATTTTCAAATGTATCTGTAAATATGAAGGAATGAGTTGGACAACTGAGTGCATGTAGAGCAAGATCATGCCTTTTTATTTTTCTTAGAAATCTTTAAGGATTTTTGAAAATACAATGTCTTTAAATACAGAGATTAAAAGGAAGACATGGAGCAATCTGTACTGTTTGAAATTATTTTGTTGTGATGAGATTTTTCTGTTTAATTCTAGGGAGGATCAATAAAATTTAATTCAATGAACACCCTTCAAGTAATGTGGAGCTGCTCTAGACACAGGCAAAACATCTTGGGCAACCAAGTATTTAATGACCTTTCATTGCACAGTGTATGCCCATATTACTGGGAGGATGGACAGAGGGGGGTTTCCCTAAAAGCACTGCTTATCCACAATCTATCAGAGGGGCAACCAACAGCTTTCATCCATTCTTCTTCCTCCTTCTTGGAGGTGAACCAAGAGCTCTTTCTTTCATACCCACTCCAACAAAACTCAGTTCAGCATAAGCTGTTGTACTTAAAGCACGTATGACATAGATTGCCCCAGCAAAGTAAAGGTATAATGTCTCTTACTTTCTTTCGGTGTGAGAAGCTGGTCGTTCTCCAATAGCCTTTTTCGATACAAGTAATGCATACTTTTAGGATTTGAAAAAAAAAAAATGGATCAGCTAGATGTCTGGTCTGTTTGTGCTCACAAGAATATTTAGGAAAATGCTAAATAATCTGGCTTAGAGCATGAGGATCAAGAGCAGGTTTGGAGAGGTAGGAAAAGGGTTTACTACCTGGAGACTATGATAAATTTGACATTATTAACAGGAATGGTTAGTTGATTGAAATAGATTTAAAATGTTACAAAGATAGTATCCTGGTACAAATATAGCTGGGTGGATCTGAGTGTGTATAGGGGCAAGAACTCACTCTGACATGTATCTGATTTCCTGCTAAATGCAAATTCCAAATTTGTCTTAATTTTCTGTGCTGCTGTGCATTTGGAGCATTCTGGGAGGAGAATGTAACAGTCACAATTGCTCCATAGACAGCAAAGCTGAAGGCCAGAGCAAGTTTTGTTAACAGAAAAATAACTAGATCTACTCTTTCTATGGATTTCCTTTTTGATTTTTTGCTTGTTTTGTTGTTTGTTTCTGTGGTACAAGGAAGAAGGCAGCCAGCACTGCTATTAAGAATAAAATATATTCATTATTTATTAAAATATCCATGTAATATTTAGACACATGAGAATATTAATAAGCAACATTTTCATTAGAAATGGACTGGTTTACAGTAGGTTCCTGAATTAAACTATTCTCACTGCAGATGGGAATGTTTTTATAACCCACCTCTTCAATGGGGGCAAGAGCAAGGCTGTTCTGCTCTGAGAAAGTGAAGGTTAACATGCCTGAGCTAGAATATTTGGGAATATTAATCCATTAATTTATGGTATTAATTGTATCAAGTGGTTGCAAATAGATGTGTGTAAGCAACAGAGCGTACTGAAATCAAGATCTCTTAGAAAAGTTGTAAAATAATGTAAAATGAGTTTCTAGGAAATGTATTCCATCTTGCACTGATAACAAGATTTCATATCCTTTTTAGTTTCCTTTTTTCTCTGTTCCGACAGTCTGAAATAATCTCAACTTTGAAGCTCTTGCTGCTGAGAACTGATCCAGTTCTGCCTAATTTTTTTTTTTTTTCTTTTCAATATTCTCAAGGAGCATCACTCATCGTTAACAGAAACTAAATGATCTGCAGTGATGTCAATATTGCAAATTTAATTGTACTTTGTGCATTCTGAATCTTATGAATTTGTCTTTAAAATCTGATTCTAGTCTCAGTAAATTAGCAGTAGGAAAGATCATACAAAAATAATGCCATGAAAGTTAATCAGGACTGTAAACAGGATGGTAATATTTTCCTAACAGAGAATACAACTCAATACACACCACGTACTCCAAGAAAAATTACTGTTCTCTTTGCTTGAAGGAAAGCTTCCACAAACCATCTAGCACTGTATTTACTACCATAACTTAGAAAACACTCTATGACTTCAGTGCAGGGGTGTGGTGTGGGATGTCTTAATCTGAATTTGATTATTATACTAGAAGAAAATTTTTAAAAGGAGAGCAGGATGGAAGTAAGTCTGCTAGAGGTGATTGTCACTTTGTGAGACATAAATGTTATGTGCTGCTTTCCCTAATCTCAAAGCTAAGTCTGTTGGTACATGGGGTGTAACAATTTGTTCTTTGATCCAACTTCATCCTGACATAATTGGGTTCAGTTCCTTTAGCTTCTGAAGAATTGCATTCACTTTCACAGACTTGGATTTGGATTTGAAGTCTTGACAGTCATCAAGAAATTATTAAAACTGCTCTTTCATCATTTCCTGTGATCGTGCTTGCATAAATGAAAACACTGACAATGTGTGAATAGATCTTCAAGGATGAGTATCACTAGTAAGAAATTTCTGTGATTGGTTACAAGTGTCTTCATTTTTATAATCACTTATTAATGTGGAGATTAATTTTCAAAACTGAAAGATTCTGGATTTGAGATCAATATAAATTGCAGGAAATATGAATTTTTAAATGCACTTTTTCTAAAATGTTAGATGATTTTGATTTAACATCACCCAGGCTGTCTCACATTTCTTCACAGAAATTCTGGAAGCTGTAAACCAGCACACCAGATTTGAAAGCATCAATTTAATGAAGCTAATCTAGCATCATATCTAGTGCTTAACATGGTATTCCATCCATTTGGTGTTGTGCTGTTTTTCTTCTCTTTCTTTTTCTTTTTCTTCTCTTTCCTGCCAGCAGAATTGGAAAAAAAATGAACTGGGGGGGGGGGGGGGGGGGGGGAGGGAAGTGGATGGATGTACATGATTCTAACATTATGATACAAAGCTAACAACATATTTTTTCCCTCAAAAATTTAGAAGAATTCCTATATTCACACATGTAATGTATAACAGAGATTAGTTCAGAAGACGAAGCCTTCTTTAGTTTAAATTTGGAAGCACTTCTATAATAACAAAGAAATCCCGTTGAGAATGGAATCTGAAAGAAGAGTAATAATAATTATCAGATCGGAGTTACTTCTCTTTGAGGGCATTTTTCTTAATATTGCAATGATTCCAAAAAGTAGACATCTGAGTCTTCCCTTACTTGAAAATAGTAGTAATAGTAGTAGTAATTGTTATTAATAATGATTAATGATGTCACTAAATGGAAAGGGATACTAGTGTTTCTAATAAAGCACTGAAGGAATACAGGAATTACTGTAAACCGTAACTGAAGTTGAGGTTTCACTTAGAACTGAATGCAAATGTTCAGATTAAATAAAGCACATTAGCATTTGCCCAAAAACACATCATGAAGGAAATGCTTTTTATTATCATTTAGTTAGCTACTCAGCAACTTTTATTAAAGATAGAAATATGTGACAGGCAGGAAACAAAAAAATGAAGTATTTCCTAGTAGCATCTTTTTCTTATTGCAGGGAAAAAAATGTCTGATAAAAATACATTTTGCAAAGAATACAATATTTTTGATGTAGAGGAACCGTATATGCTCATTTTTCCCCTTTTATGCAATTCAAATATACAAATGCATATGGAGCGTTAATAAAGTATGAAAAAATCTACATCCTCTTGTACACTGTCAAAGGGACCATCAGATGATTAGTTTCATTAGATTTTGAATTGCCTACACAGCCTCTGAAGTTATATCTCAATGATGTAGGAAGTTCATCCTCTCTCTACTGATATTTTTCTCAGCATTCATCTAAACATGGGCACATCAAACAAGTTTAGTATTAATCAGAGCTCTATTTAAAATTATGTCTTAAGATGGATTCTTATCTTCATATTTTTGCATGTTAATAAGCAGCCAGGTCTTCATTCTTCCAGCCTTCGCAGGAAAAAGGAGATACTCCACAAAATTTAGAATTTGTTAACTTCATTAAATTCTTTAACATGACACTAAATGCCTATAATCAGGGCCAAAAATTTGAAAATGTTGACATTTTTTCCTCAGTCCAGATTGTACATTATTGGGAAAATAATTAATCATGATGAAAGATGTTGAAAGGGGAACATTTTGTATACTTCATGTAAGAAATAATTTCTGAAGGATATGGGAATAAGCCATGATTTACATGTGGTTCTGTGTCTTGTGGATCTGGCTCATGAAGAGTAGCACTAAACAGGTCACGTAGCTTTATAGGCCAAGATCAAGATAAGATAACCACTGTGGAGCAGAGTGTATCTTCAGCAGTTTTGCAGATGAAACTTATACACATACATAAGTATAGGAAACTGTCTGAATAGAAGGAAAAAAATCGTAAGAAGACAGTCAAACAATGGATGATCTGACAGCCTGTGGAGTCCCCACTATTGAAATGTTCAAAACCCAACTGATCACCAAGCAAATTTCTCCTGCTGACCATGTTCTGACTGGGGGTTGGGGGAGGATTGAACCAAGTGATCTGCAGAGGCACCTTCCTGCCTCATATGTACTGAGATGATGTCTCAGAAGTCTTCCTAATGATGTTGCTCCTCATTATTAGAGTACAAATTTCTCCTTATAGAAATGAACATAATCAAGAACATGGGACTGGCTTTTTGTTATATAGACAGGTTGCACATATACTAAAAGAGTTTTAGTGTTGAATTTTGCCACCTAAAACCAGAAGAAGTGTAGTTTTTATGATGTTCAGTGTGATTGTACCAAGAATAAAAGCTATAAAACTGGGAACCAAAATAGTCAGTGTTCTTTAAGCCTAGGACCATGACTTCAAGGATCTTCCACCCTGACATGTTGTTTTCTTCAGTAGTAATAAGGAAAGAAGCTTGACAGACCAAGAACCCGGGTAGCTAACTTTGAACATTATTGCTAATTGCCTAGCATGCTTACAACTGAAATCTATGGCAAATTAATATTGTGTGCATACTCACACAAAACTAAACATGTATACGAAGGCCTAAAAGAATGCATAATGCAGAAGTAAACTATAACAGTTTATAAATAAATCTGTGTGAATAGATTCAGCAAATTTAGACAGATGGAAGGGATCAGTGGTACAGTTACTGATAGATAAGTATGTGCACAAATCAACAGAAAAGACTTTAATCTCTCTTTACAGTTTTGGATTTCGAGAAATGTTGGATGAGACAGCAATTTACTCCTGAAGGAAAAGTACAGAAAGTGCAGTTCCTTTGCGGATCTCCTTCACAGGATTAACATTTAGATACAAATCTAACAAATGCACCTTTTTTAGCTTTGCCAAGTGATTTCAAAAGTCAAACAGAAAAGAGACGCTTTGCCCATAATAACAAAAATTGCCTTCTCCAAACTCTTTTCATCAGTCAGGTTCTTTCATATGGCTCTAACTTTTATCAATATAAGTCCAAGGAAAATTATTTCTTCAAATGCGGGTACAGTATCTGTGCTAGGTTATATAACATCTTTCAAAAAACATGTTGTTTGGGATTGTCATGAGAAATCTTATGAAAGGCTGATGCATATTGTCTTTCTCACAGTGTGCTTTAACAATGTCTATGTGTCATTATTGTTTATTTGCTGCCTCTGAGGGAAACTGATTTACGAGTCTTCCTGCTAGCTCTTTCCTTATTTAATCTACTTGCTTATAATTGTTCTTGTAATAAAATTATAAATAATTATTAGGAGTTCATATTTAGAGATGGACATTCGGACTGTTGCTACAATGACAATTGCATCTGGTATGCTCCCTGTCCTGGGGTGATCAGTTTGCTCAGTATTACTATGGCTTTGCTCTCTAGACTGAATTGTTTTAACAGATGAGTATAATATTTTGGGAATATTTTCTATAGGATGCCATGAAAGGGATCTATTTCTGGATGTTACTATTTCTCTAGTTTACCCAATCTGCTGTTGTTCACCCACTCTGTTCATTCCCTGGAATTACTGGAGTTGGAGACAGTGAAATAGGCTCATAAACATCTGCACTAGGGGAAAAAAAGCTCAGAAATAGAGTGGGAATGTCCAATATAGAGGTTCTTTGCAGCTGATTTAAAAAACACATTTCCTAATCTCTTTGTGATATTTCAAAATGTGAAGCAGTTGTGGGGAATTTCTTCATTTTCTGTAACTGTATTGCCTTAGGAAATGTTCAAATAGGGAATATTTTGTTTTATTCCTCTGCATGTCAGAAAATGCTGACAGGCAATGAGATATTCCTTGTGTAAAGGAATTTAGTTCTTGTAGCTATGTTTTGTAGCTTCTCACATTCCCAGTTGGCAGTGTTCCTAAAAAAGCTGAATAGGAGTAAATAAAAATAAAGTCAAATATATCAAGCATACGCTATAGGAGGGAGGGAGACTGATACAAATCCTACAAGAGCTTACAAGATTTCACTACGAATAAGATGAAAGAACGATCCTAGGTGGAGATCTTTTCTGCCACTGTGGGCATCAGGAGACAAAAGAAGAGCAAGCACACAGGTATCATGCCACAGTTGCATGGGCAAAATCAGTGATATAAATTGATATTTCATAATGGTCTATTCTATTGTCAAAATGGCTCTTGCATAGCTGATATGGAGGGAGGCGAAACAGCAAATCAACACATTTGTCTCCTATTTTTTGTAATAGCATTGAAGACCATGGGTTGGAAGTTCTCTCCTGTGTCTCTGAATCCCACTGACTATGCCCACATAAGAAGAATACATCACAAACTCTATGGGGGTTAAATCAGAATATATTTTAATTGTGATATATTCCAACAAATATATGCAGGCATATGTTGCTTCCCTTACTCTATATTAATGATACAGTTTTTTTTAATTGCTCTTGTTAGCTTATAAGAAAAGAATATAGCAAAAATAAGGATGGGGGCAGAGGCAGTTGAACTTTCATAGGAAGATAGACTGAAGAGACTGAAGTTTACAGAAGAGATAAGTAAGAAGAAGCACTATAGAAATCTTTGAAATAATGAGTGATCTAAAAAAGGAAAGCAAAAATATCTCCCTGCTTCCTTCATCTTATTGGCTTTCTTTCCATTTCACTGAGCACGTGTAAGCTGTAAGCATGTGTCTTGCTTGCTGACTTTGAGTGATCAATCATTCTGTCCCCTTCTTCCTCCTACTTTGATCTTTGAGGCTTTTGCACATTTGCTCCATTCAAATCTTAAACAGTTTTGGATAGAAGTTTTTTCATTTTGAAAGTGTATAAATGGTGAAAGAAAACTGATGTGCCCAAAACTGTATGCAATTTTAAAAACTAAAGCATCAATTCTTCTTAGATTTTTGAGACTCTTTAGCTTGGGTTTAGACAGCAGAAACTGAGCAGATATTTATGTAATCATCAGGAATTCTAAATGCGGACTGCTATAGTGACTGCTGAAAATAAAACATCTACTGTATTTAAATATTATCATAAGACAGAATCAAGTTTTCATGACACCACTGTCTTTCTCCAAGGTATTTCTGCATTAATAATAAATAAAAAATCTAATAATAGAAACTAAACCTTCAAAATACTTTTGAGAAAAAGAATTAATCTCTCAAAAATCACATCGCACCCAAAAAGTGGAAGTAAATTTTAATGATAAAATAATATTAAAAAATGTGAATTTGTCATACAGCTTCATAGTAATGCTTGTTGTTTTTTTTTTCTAAATTTCTTAATCCTCAATATTTTTCTAAAGCTACCATCTTTGTGGCATTCTGAATTCCATTGTACCTGCAAAAAAAAAAAAAAAGGAAAAAAGTTTTGGTGTCCCATTAATGAAAACAGTTTCTTTTTCTAATATGTTGTAGAGTTTTCTGTAAAGACTGAATAATAAAGACACTTAATCTTTTCATTAAATCTGTTCTTTCCTTAGTGTCCTTTCAAACTATTTCTAAATAATTCATACAGCTTATTGTCTGCTATTTTGTAGTTGCAGATCTTTCTAGCACGTTTGTATGGCAATCATACAGTGTAAGTTGTGTGGTCAGTGCATTTCATTTTTACTAATTGATTTTCAGTGAGACTGTATGAACTATCAATTGTTGTTCAATATGATTTTGGATCACTAAATTGAATCTACATGCAGGTTAGTTGTTAGTGTGTAATAATTATAACAGTGTGTAATGACCTTAGGCCAATTGTATGGAGAGTTATAATATATCTACATAATTTTAAGGAAATATATTTCTTTGGGATTGAATGATATGATTTGCTCCTACGTGAGGTTTTTGACTGAAGGCCATTCATTTGGAACCACTGACATTTTTCATTCTACTAAGTCATCAAATCGTGATGCAACATAGTCTTTATGTTCTTCAACTAACACAGAGTTAAATCCATGCCATTACTGTGTAACGCCAAGGTGGTACTACATAAATATGATCTTTTAAGCGTTACTGTCTGAGATTGGTTTTCATGCACTGATTTCAGCCGTGAAGACATTTCAGGGATCAGTTTTCAGACATGAAGCCTCATAGTAGAGGCAGTTGATTCTTAAAACCTCTTTCACAGTGTATTTCTGTGAAGTGTTTCACAGTATATTCCCAAGCATGTGAATGTTCTCATGGTATGGAAGCTGTTTGCTGGTTGAGACTCTAAGGTGCGAAGAAGGGCAAAAGTGGAGCAAACTTTAGGCTTGCTTGATGAAAAGAACCTATGTCATTGTTTGTAGAGAAACCTGTTCCAGCTACAAGCTACAGTGGGGAAAAAAAAAAAAAAAAAAAAAGAAAAAAAAAAAAAAAAAAAAAAAAAGGAACATACATCTTTTGTTTCTCTCCAGCTTATTTTCTATATAGGAAATAATGTGAGAGCTGAACTAGGAAAAAAATGCCACAGGTGAAAGATTTTGCTCTCTTTTTGTATTCCTGTGTGAATAAGAGCTTCTGTCTAAGGAAGAGTAAGACAAATAGATCATCATCATAGAAGAAATAGAAAACATCAGTAATCTTCCCAAAAGTTTTCTCAGAGAAACCTTGTACTTTATACTTTGTATAGAGTATATCTATTTCAAATACCTGTTTACAGCTCTGTAACTTTCAGTGTGTGTGATACTGATGTACATATTTATTTACTTTCATCAATGCTCGATCTGTATTTATGTAAAACATCTTCAAATGAAGAAGATTTATATAATCGCCTTATTCTTCTTTTTATTGTCTAGTATATATGTGATGCTGTATGGTACTGCTAAATCTTTACCCTCTCTAACTTAAATACCCCCAAAGTTATTGGGCTTCTAACAACCTCAGGTAAATCATTTTCTGCAAACTTCTATTTTGTACTGTAATTTCTTATTATTTTTAGCCTTACTTTTATTCTTCATATTTTAGCCTATAATAAATGCCTTTTTTTCCAAGAATTTAGCTGCTTGCCTTGCATTTTCCCATGTCCTTTATTCCTATTTGTTTGGTGCTTTTCTCCTTCCTGAGTAATAGTGAATGTAGTTTAGGTATGCAAGAATCTATAATAGTATGTTCTGAACACCACAGCAAAGAAGAATATGCTCTCTTTGGGAATTAGCATCTGCAGGCAGTAATTATAAGATAGAAAATGTGGCTTGTGTTATGAAGTTGGGTTTAGGATTTTTAAAAATATCTTTCTTTCTCAAATGGGTCCAACGTACCAGAAGACATGCAATATAAACTCTGAGATGCGTATTTTAAAACCGGGAGTCCGAACTAATGAAAACTGAAATATTAAGGGATATACAGATTATGATACCTTTAGCTTTGCTCAAGCTCTGCTTCAATTATTTCCCAGAGCTTCTCACAGTAAGTTATTGGTACAGAAATCTCTCCTACTTAGGTTGTTTTTCAGTGGGAAAAACACATTCAGTTCAGCTGTAAGAAAAGATAAACAGAACAGGACTCAATTCTTCAGTACTGCAACTAAAATAGAATAGAATAGTTCAGCTGGAATGGACCCAGTGAGATCAGCAAGTCCAACTGTCTGACCAGTTCAAGGTTAACCAAAAGTTAAAGCAAATTAATGAGGGCATTGTCCAACTGCCTCTTGAACACTGACAGGCTTGGGGCATCAACCACCTCTCTAAGAAGCACTGTTCCACTGTTTAATGACCCTCACATTAAATAAACATCTCCTAATACCCCTGTGACAATTCCCTGTCAGCTTTATGCCATTCTCATCCTGCTCATTGGCTCCCAGAGCCTTACACTTCCCTTTGTTTCTTCTCTTCAGAGAGCTGCAGAAAGTAGCAAGGTTGCCTCTCGGCCTTCTCTTCTGGACAGCCCTTCCCATGGCCTCTCCAGACAGGACATGCCTTCCAGCCCTGTTACCAGCTTTGCTGCCCTCCTCTGGATGTTTTCAAGGACCCTAACACTTTTTATATTGTGGAGCCCAGAGGTGCACACAATTTTCAAGGTGAAGCTTCACCAATGCTAAATATAGTAGGAGAATCACCTCTTTGATTGGCTGGTTGTGCTGTCTTTAATACATCTCAAAATGTGATTTGCTCACTTGACTGCCAGGGCACACCTCAGTTGTGTCCTTCCATCTGTGCCAAGACATTTGCAACACTGACAGTTCTGCTCTGCTGCCCTTCAAGCATCCAGAGTCATAAAACCAAAATGAAGTATTTGTCTCTTCCCCTCCTTCCCCCTTGCCATCTCAGGCCAGTTGCGTTGTTGCCAGTTATGTTGTAACATTTGCAATTTCACATTATATTTTGACAGTGAAGTTCAGTATTTAGAGAAACAAACAGATTGCACAGACAAAGAAGTGAAGCAGTCACTTAAAAGCAGTTTTTTAAGGGATTATTTTTCATTGTAAGTGGTACAGATTGAGATTTATCAAAGATGTTCTTTTTCTTCACTTGATAGATCTTGCCTAGGTGATCATGAAGTTCCCAGTAAGGCCATTGCATCCCCCAGTTATGAATTTTTGCAAACCTCATTAAGTGCCAGTCTATAATTTTGCAAAAGCAATCCTCTGGTTCTATCTGAAGAGATAAATACATAGACCTTGTTAGCTAAACATCTCAGCAAACCTGTATTTCTTTGGAGGAGATCTCTGGCCTCAAATGCTGTGCCAAGCTATTTGCCAGAAACACTCTATTACTTTTTAAAAGGCATTGCTCAGTTAAAATTTGACAATTAGGAAAAAAGTTTAAGAGCTTACAAATACTATCTCATATCTCAATTTTCCTTTGACTTTTCACTTATATTCCTTCACCACATTCCTTCCTTCTCTTTTCCTTCATCCATCCGTCCTCTGCCTCTGCTGTTTCTCAAAGGGATGCTGATGTCAGCTTCTCTTTCCTTTCTGTATTTTCCTTCTCTTCCTCTACCATCTTTCTCAGTTCCTTGGTGAACAGAGTAGATATTCACCCAAATACCCAGTTCCGTGCCAGTTATAATTCACATTCTAGAGAGTCACGAGTCCTGTAAATATTATGCATTGTAAACTGTAGAGATGATTATTCACTGTGCCTGAAAGATATGTAAAGTTTTATTTATATTTTTTCTGACAAAATAATTTTTCTGCTGTTTATTCCTGACTGCACTGATATCAAAACATTTGTGTATTTTAACATATGTCCAAGCAGAAAGAAGATGAGAAGCAGCTGCACCTACCAATGAGTTCTACATTTTGTGTACCAGCAGAAGCTGTACAGAAAACTCTTGAGGCAGAGGATGAGAGAGTACATTTTCAAAGTTCAGTGCATGCCACACCAGAAATGCACAGAGGTCAGTTTAAAGAATAGGGTAGATTTGTATGCCCAGGGCACTGAATAGTAGCCTGGATCTTCAACAAATACAAATTGTCAAAGCATCAGGTTTATATTCAGTTTGAATAATGACTTCATCGTGGAACTGAGCCCTCAATGCTGTCTCAGGGCACAGCTGATTTGAAATGAAGAACACTGCTTCTAAATCATTTAATGCTCATTTTCTCAAATTCTGATCCGTGCTGATTCTTTGCGGTTTATGAGATCACAACCCTATGTGACCTGGCTGCAGTCCAGGGAGCAGAATAGAGTTGCGGGTCTTCCAGACTGCAAATTGAATTACTCCTCTCGACATTAAAGTCAAACCAAAGTCTCATCAGGACAACACTGCAAAAGCAGTCTTAATATGACTTGCTGGCACACGCCTGAAATCTGTTTCAAAAATTAATTATTTTTGCTCTTGCTATGCAAATACACTACATTAATTTGAACAAACAATTTAAGAATGCATGTAGTATCAGAATGGCCTTGGGATTAGAGACTTCTGAATTCTAGTTCTTTTACTGACTTTTATCTTCATGAAAATGTATCCTTGTCAATCTGCAGTGTCCTTTTGAGACCTCTGAATACTAATTACAGGCTACTTAAAAGTATGTGCTGTTCACAGTATCCATCCTCTTGGATATCACATTGGGTTATCTTTCAATATTTACTAGCCAGTTCAAGTGCAGTTTATATAAAAATCTTCTATGTTTCTAAATACAAGTATTATTTAAATATTTATTAATATTGAGACTCAGATCTCTATCTATAGGAAGGAATCAACTCTTTGAGGACTGACTGCTAATAATGATCTTACTTTGGAAGATACAAGGCACTAAAATAATTATAACTCATAGAATTATGGACTATCCTAAATTAGAAGGGACTTATAAAGATCACTGACTTCCTTCCAGCTCTGCAAAGCACCACTCAAAATCCACACCCCATGTCTGAGAGCACTGCCCAGATGCTCTCTGAACTCCAGCACTGGTGGCCGTGCCCACAGCCCTGTGCATCCCGTTCCATGCCCACCGCCCTGTGGTGCAGCCCCTTTCCCTGACCCCCAGCTGCCCTCCCCTGACGCAGCTCCATGCTGTTCCCTCGGGCCCTGTCGCTGTCACACAGAGCAGAGCTCAGAGCTGCCCCTCCGCTCCCTGTGAGCTGCAGCCACCATCAGGCCACCCCTCAGCTCCTCTGTTCTGGGATGAACAGACCAAGGGACCTCAGCCTCTCCTCATGCATCTTGCCCTATAGACACTTCTCCATCTTCATCACTCATCTTTGGATGCTAACAGCTTTATATCATTCTTCTATTGTGGCACCCAAAACTCCACGCATTGCTCGATGTGAGGCAGTACAGCGCAGAGCAGAGTGGGACAACCCCTCCCCTCACCCAGTGGCAGTGCTGCCCTTGATGAAACCTCAGGGTTTCATCAGTTGGCCCTTCTGGCTGCCAGTGCACACTGCTGACTCAGATCCAACTTGCCAGCAGCCAGATCCCTTTCTGCAGGACTGCTCTCTTCCCTCTTGTCTCACAATCCTTCTCCCAGGTGCAGAATCTGGCACTTGCTCTTGTTAACCTTCAGATTGGTGATTGCCAAGCTCTCTAATTTGTCTAGATCTCTCTATTCTCTCTACCCTTGGTGAAGTCAGCAGCTCCTCTCAATTTATTATTGCCTGTAGACTTGCTCAAAACATCTTCTAATTCTACATCCAAGAAGTCATTTATGAAAACATTAAAGAGAACTGGTCCTGAAATAGAGCCCTGGAGAGCCTTACTAGTGACTGGCCACCAGCCTAATGGAAATGCATTTACAATAATCCTTTAGACCCAAATTGTCAAATGAAAAAAATAAACCATATCTATGTCAGTTTGCAGGGCAGACATCCACATTTGGCAAATATATAGATGGTCTGGCATCTATATGGTCACCTTGCAAAAAACAAGCCATGCAGAGCTTCTGGAAGGCCTGCAATAAACTACTCTGAAATATACACTCGCAATCTGGAGATAAAGAAGACAATCATCTGATCCCAAGAGCAACCAGAAAAGGCTACTACTAGTAAGAGACAGTATTGACATAATCTAATCTGCCAACTGCTTTTCACCTCAGTGCAGGTCACAGTATAACTTTAAGTATCACTGGAACAAAATATAAAACATGTGAGAGATAAACATCCTGAGAATCTGAATGTAAATGTCTCTGTGCAATTAGCTATTTACCCTTGTAGAATATTCAAAGTATATCTTTAATTTTAAAGATGAGATAGATAGGGGTTTTGTCACACTTCTAGATTGTTCTGTAATAATAGTAATAAGGAAGCTGTAATATTATGGTAAGATTGTGTTGTAAGCCTTTCCTCTAGTACAGAAAGCAATGTTTCTTAAAGTAATGCTAAAAGAAGAAAGAAATTCTTCATTCAGGTGTTATTTTCTAAGCATTAATATTTTTTTTTTTCTTTTTTCCATTGTTACATACCTTAGTTATATTAAGTTATAGTCTGAAACAGGATTTTATTCTTCAGGGCTTTATATAAACACTAGATAACATCTTCAACAGATGCTGACTCCATCCAAATTTAGTTTCAAGAAGTCAATATATTTAACATTCTTGAGAATTTGCGTTCCCGTAACAGTTTCTTTTATCATTAAAAGCAGTAGGTTTGGGCTTAATTCCATCTAGCCTTCTTGAAAACAATTATTTGCCAACACTCACTCCTTGTGTCAAAGTTTTGCTGATGGTGATGAACTTCTGCTCTTTCTCTCCTCCCTAACCTTTACATCAAATTCTCTTCCTAAGCAAATATTGGCTTAATAAGTGAGCCAGACACAAGCAAGCAACAATATTTTGGTAAGTCAACAAGTAGGAATCCAGAGTAGCACAGCTGTCTCGTGGTGTCAGCACACCCATTGGGATCTAACTTGGCAGCTGACTACAGTACTTGGGTAGTGAACTGTATTCAGCACTAGGCTCTAAATTGCAGCAAGTATTCAGGGAAAAGCATGGTGTCTGTCCTCACCATGCAGGGTGCAGTGATGCACATCTGGCTGTTCAGTATCCCTCCTGTACACAAGCAGTTAGGACAAGAACCTTCTCTCTCACCACAAAACAAGTTAACCTTTAGGCAGCAACTAAAAGGAGCAATTGGAAGAGACAGAAGAACAGTGCAATAAGCAAAACCGTGTATGTAGGTACTGACAGCAATGACTGCTGGTTGCTATCTTCACAAGCCTGAAACTTGTCAGAATCTATTTACCAAAAAGTTTAGAACTAGATGTATCTCTGAAAACATTCATTAACTGAGAGCTAGACATGCTAGCTAAGCTAACTTAACTGTTACTATAGTGAAAGTATGCAAAAAATAAAAAATAGAAGCATTTTGTTTGGCATGCTTGGGTCTACACTGCCTTCTCTAATACTTTTGTCCAGTGCATAAAATCATATTTTTCAGCTTTCTTTTAAGTGTTGATGGTATTAGAGAATCCTATGATTCTTGTGAGGATTTAGCAGGTTGATTTGGTGAAACTTGAGCAGTTAACAAAGAATTGTAGAAGTAAATAAAATAAATCTTTATATTCATTCCTCAGTGAGTATAGTTTAGTTTTCAGAATTCAGAGTTGGCATAACTAAGATACATGTGGTAGCATAAACAGTCATATAAATTCGATTTAGAAATTCACAAGGAGATTTAAAAAAAACAACATAAACATTAACATTTTTATACTGCTGCAAGAAATGAAGTAGATAATAAAGTTAGAGAGAGTAAATTAAATTACAATGGTTTCTGTTGTGTGAGTTTTCATATGGTATATACCAGTAACTATAGGTTTAATTGAACCGATAAGTCTTTCACTAATGAATTCCCCATTCTTGTCTTTCTGTTGTAAAAGGGAAGCTTCACTATTTTTAACAGTTAACACCTTTTATTTGAAGTATATATTTAGATATATCTTTCATTTAAAGATTTTAATTTTTCAAATAAAGATTTGGGGTTTTTTTATGATTTTTTTTCTGCAGTTTGTTCTTATAGTGATTAGTGTTACAAGAAATGAATTAGAACTACTTTTGTCTTCCTCATTTGCTATGAAATTCTGACTGTCAAGAAAGGATTTTTAAGATTCTTTTTTAATAAAATAGCAATGTATTTGTAAGCAAGTTGTTGGAAGATGGTGTATCAGAACAGACTAGAGAACTCCAAGAAGGAGATTAACAAGTGAAAGAAAAATATTCTTACATATTACTTATATGCCTACTCATACAAAATGGCAGAAGAGAGATACAGAATAGCATGAAGAGAGAGATAAGATAGATAGCTGAAATGTTGGAAATAAAAGATTTGTGATTACATGAAGTTTTCAAACTGACTGGCTGCCAAACATAAGAAAACAAAAATGATAGATCAGTGACTTTCCAGAAAACTTCAAGGTTATTGCTTGCAACAGGTTTAACAGTATGTGTTCTGAAAAAAAAAACTGGACCAGACTTGAAAGAGGAAAACTGGGGAAAGGCTGTAGCACTGGGATCTGTCTGCGATAGGCGACAGAATGACAGGCCAAAAAGCAGACTGTGGGTGATGTGTGAGCTCTGTTGTGACACCAAATGTCACCTAAGTCCGTGTTTCATGTGAGGATTGAGCCTGTAGTGAGATTGAGCCTGTAGTGAGAAATCTTTTTAGCATATGTTAGACAGGAAAGCCACAAGCAGAATGAGGAGATGGCAACATATGAATAAGAGTCTTCACCTATTTACTTCTGGTATCCCTCTAAACTATTGGAAGAAATTCCATGTCTTTGATCTGGGTTTGTGACATGCAAAAGCAATTATGGTAAATTTTTAAATTAATGTTGTGCCCTACTACATGAGAATCTATAACGCAACCCATTTGGAAAAGTTGAAATAATTTATTTTGATTTTTCAGATTTTCATTTCAAACTGTGACAAATAAAAAATAAAAGTTAAAATTAAAAAGCCACCAAAAACAGGCAAAACAAAAAACACAAGACCTGAATTTATTAAACAAAACTTTCTATCCTTTTTAAAACATGTTTTCCTATTTATCAGCTGAAAAGGGAAACATTATTTGCATTTCTCTATCTTTAGTGATACACGTCACTTCAATCTCGAAGTAACCTTATAAGAAAGAAAATAGTGACTGATAGCAAGCTTTTAATTAAATGGGCTGATTCTGTTGTACAAAATAATATCTTCACATCTATTTTAGGCAACTTTTCCAATTTGATCTTTCTTCTAGGATCTTTGAATGAAGAACTAATTTCTGTTTCAAAGAACCAATTATTCTATCCGGCATTGGAGCATGCTAAAAGGTAGATAGCTATTTTGTCTTAAATTCAAGCAGCATGTCCAACCAGTAGCACCTTCGTTGATAACAAATTTGCAACAAGACATCTTCCAGTTCTATTCTGGGCTTCATATAATTTCAGTTCACCTTCTAGTGCAGTTAGGCTAATGAAAAGTCAAGTATCAAGCTGGAAATAAATGTCTGCTGTTACTTACTTCTGTTCCCAATGCAAACTCCTTCATACATGGACTAGGTAATAGAAGTTCGGAAAGAACACTACTTTTCTCATGGAAAGACAGGTTTAGAGGAGCCTGATAGGGGGCAAAAATTTTGACATTATTCTTTTTTCATTAAGCATAACAATTTGTCCTTCTTTATAGAGAAGATAGTGTGCTTAATCTCCACATTCTGTTTATGTCTCTGAAAAGAGAACCTCATCTATCTTAAAAAATAACCATATTGTTTTACCTCCCACCAGTGAAGCTCTGTGAGTTCCTCTATTATCATCTCTGACCATCTCATGGAAATGCTTCAGAATGAAAAGGTAAAATAGTAACAAAGTTTATCCTTGTATTCTGTGGTCTCACCTCTGGAAATAATAAAGGAAAGGCCTTCATTGTTCTACCAGATCACAGGATGGACATGGAGATTTGCCATTTGTTTTCATAGTAGATACAGAAGCAGATGTGCCATCTCCACAAGGTCATGGCAAGACTGGGACTAGAATTCTGGTTGGTTTTATTTAGTTATGTTTAGTTTAGTAAATCTCAGCAGGAATATGTTCCAAGAAAGGCTACAACTGTGACCACAGTAACTGAATCTCACGGAATGACTCCAAAATAATTTTACTTAATGTTAAAAAACAGAACAATTCAAATAAGTGTTTTGGGAATAAACAAAAGTAAGAGGATAGTTAAGCTGAAGGATAATGTTGCACGAAGAGCAGTGGTCCCATAAACTATGAATGCACTGAGTCTAGAAATAGGTAGATTTCCTGTCTTGAGAGAGTAAAGACCCTTTTACTTTCTTTAGTCTAGAAGTGAGTAAACTCATTTTAGACTGAGTCAGTTCTTTTATAAAAATAATTATATGTCATCATTGTCTGCAGTGGAAAAGAATATATGAAGTTTTAAAGCAGGGGATTTTTTTTCAGTCTTAAATTCCTTTACTGCTTAATGAATTCTCTACATGGTTCTGCAGAGTTAATGAAAGTACATCAATTAGCCCACTTCCTGTATAGGAGATTTAGGCCTGTGTACATTTCCGTGGTTTGATCCTTTTGTCTTTTCTTCAGTAGTTGACCCTAAATTTATGCAGAACGACACATCAAGTCTGATTCAAGTTTCAAGAACTTATCACTTCTTTATGAAGGGAAAGGACGGGTGTATGCTATTCTGTTCTCCAATAGGTATCTCTTTTCCGCATGAGTGTGAACTAGAAAAGGCTTAAGGGTTGTCTATTCACACGTGCAGCAGATTTCTTGTAAGGAAACCCTCTCTGGTCCTTTGAGGCTACCACCTCCTTTTGCATGTTTGAAACGCACTCATGTATGAAAAGGACGATCTGAGAGGCCTAAGACCTCCTAAACCAGGAAGGATTTTCTTCATAGTTTTAACAACTATGGCATATAGATTTGTTAAGCATGGTGCAAACAAAAGGAAAAATAAGAAGAGGCAAAAGCTTGGCAATCATTAATGAACACAATAGGTAGTTTGAGAACAATGTGAAATGAGGCAGAAAAAGAGTCATATATGCATCTATAATTACTGTATCTTCTTTCTATATGTCAGTCTGTGAGAAAGGTCTATCCCTGCCTCTCACTGCAAACAGTATTTGAGCTGTCTCTGCACTGAATAGAAAATCCAAGGAAGGTGTCAAAATACAGAATTGAAAAAACTGTTTTGAAACAGAGATGAAGGGATGATTTTCTGTAGATGTAGAATAAGAATTACTCCTCAGCTAATTTACACAGCCTGGTTTCTGAAAACAACTACGTTATAGTGAAAGGAATGTATAGTTAAAGGTAAAGGAATTCCTATTCTCTATTGTAACTTTTCTTGGTTGAATATTTTTTAAATATGTCAGTGGTTGTGGCTGAGTGGGTGCACAAGCACAAAATAAATATTACACCATCCTATAATAGAGGTCATCATCAGACTCTTGAAGAAGCATGAGTGACATAGGCAAAACTGGTTAGATTCTGCAGGAAGCATTATGAAACAATACAGCATATGTCTATACAGAATATATATGTTCTCAGTAGGAAAGAAATATAACACACTGATGACAGAGGTGTGACTGTACAATTGATGTAGAAACATGACAAAAGTCTTGCCCTGACTGATTCATCACATGAAGCTCAGCTAGAAGACTATTTCCCAGTTAGAAAATAAACATCAAGCCCACACTGTAAGATTTGACTAACTTTTCCCTTTCCTGAGCGTCACAGTAAAATCAAAAGCACTTAGTTTCCAAGAAGTGAAGTTCAGCATGAACTGTCCCTGCTCTTTTGAGCACAAACTTTTCTCTACTTTAGCACCAAGAATGTGGCAGAACTGAACACGTGAAGAAAAAAAGAAAGGGTTTTGAAGTGGCATGAAAGAGCATGTTGGTTTTGCTTCTAGCAGTATTTAACTTTATACATCGCCAGCCTGTCTGGTCAAGATTATTTTTTGTCCCAGTAGTTTTCAGGACATACCAGGCCCAGCCTTGCTAAAGTTCTTATTTGCTTTGACAGACTCCTTATAGGATGTAGTCTGAGCAATGTGTAGTAAGAAGTAAAAGAAATTGCATCTGGATCAAGGTAGCTGGTGTGCTATTGACTTATTTACAACTAACACTCTAGACCTCATTAAGTGTTTGTCAGGCCCTAAGGAATTATCTCAGGAATGGACATCTATAAAATAAAAGGGAAAGCAATTCAGAAATATGGCAGTGTCATGCTGCTGGCCTGGTCCTAAAGATAAAATCCTAGTTGGAATAGCATGCCCCAAACTAACAAACTAACTGGCAGTTGGACTGCTAAATATGATTAACAGCTATGTTATGGGTTCTCTTCCTCCTTCGATGCGCTTGTGTACTAAGGGGCTGCTGAGAAAACCATCCTCCTTTTTAAGTAAAGTGAAACACATATATAACATTTTGATCACTTAATTTAAACCCAATTCAAAAGAATTTAAGTGTTCACCCTTTAAAATGGTCTTTAGTATGATAAATATGACAAAAAGGCAATGAAATAGAAAATTGTGACTTTGTTGTTCTGCTGTTTTATAGTTTGGCAGAGAAAGTGCTGAAGAGCACTTGAATGCATAAAAGTGACTGGAGAATCTTGGCTGAGTCTCTGTTAATAAGCTTTTATTGAAATACAAATATGCCACAAAATTACAAAGCCAGCTAAAATATCTCACAGCTCAACTGAGACAAAGCCATCCCACTGTATGTCATCAACGTTGTTAACTCTTATTGTTGAAGAATTAATTTCAGTTTATTTGCACAGACTAGTGAGCTTCTTTCCTCTCTTACCAGAGGACCATCAGTCATATAAGCACTATTAAGTGACCTGTCAGGATTCCTAAATTCAGCTTCTTTGGTTTTGTCTTTTCCTACACAAATTTACTCTTCAGCATTAATAGGGCAGATTTTATTTTATTTCTATTTTTGGGGTGGCCAGTGAATTTTCTTTACTTGTGAATTCAGCAAAGAGATAGCAGGTTTCTGCATTTTTCCCAGTTTCTATGTTTGAATGAGATACTCTCTTATTACTATCTTATCCCTCAAAGAAAAAGCTGTTAATTCACAGAGTTTTCATTTCCTGCAGTTGACATTCACCTTTAAAAGACTACGCTTTACACTCCTGAAGCTGAAATGAATTATCTTTTTTTCAAAATAATGCCAAAAGAGAAACTAAAGGCTTATTAGGGAAAATGACTTTTTTTTACATTTTGTCCAGTTCTATGCTGTAGATCAGAACTGTTTCAAATTGCATTTCTTTGAATGCTTTGAACATATGTAAATGTAAAAATATATTTACATTTCTGTATCCTTCTAGAGGAATTTAATTACTTTAAATTCCATGATCTGCCCTATTTGTTCATAAACATTATCTGAAAATCCTCAAATTGTATATCATTTCCATTTCATGTGGAATGAGCTTCTGCATTTTTCACATTCTCTTAAAGAGAAGTCCCTTATTACAATATTTATTTATGTATTTGTTTTATTGTTTATAGTTCAGTAGAATGAGAAACCACTTGCTTAAAGGACTCAAATATCTATTTCTTATAGATCTTCCCTGTGTGAGAAATGGTTTCTTGAAACAGATAACAACTGTTCTGTGTTGAGATATAACTGTAATTTGGAAATAGCATGAAATGATAGTTTCTTTAACATAGTAAGCAAATCAGCCTAGGAAAATGGTCTGAATGGAAGAATGCGGTATAGGGAAACCTCACTGGGACTGATACTGCCCCTGGGAACTAGAAAACATCAGGGGCCTGCTCCACAGTATGGATAAATGGGTAAGTCTGTATGACTAAGTGCCTAATACCCATTGTAACTCAGCCTGGGAATTTGTGATCTTTTCTTTTCTTGGTGACGTGTTTGCTTGTAAACTTGTTTTATCACAATATTTGGGTAATTCTTCTCCGTGGCTCTTCAGTGTGCCTGCTTGAACCCCTATAAGATACTATACTCTTCTGAAAACACTGGGATTTCCTTTGGCCAAGAGAAAACTGCTTTCTTGGGCATTGGTCTGTGGTGTATTATAGAGCAGTGTGACTTACAGCCTAAAAAGCAGACCATTGCCAAAGACTTTGGGAACAGAAATTGTTGCATTTAACCCTCGTGTACATTCATTGGCCAGGATGACATACAATTAAATGCACTTATAAACTGGCAGGGAAAGTGTAGCAAACAGCCTGTGACTCACTCAAGGAACTTAAGGACGTGTAGAGAGATGGAGTATGGTGCCACAAAAGCAACCTAAAAAAACGTTCGTAGCTTTAGGGGCAAAATCTCAGTTGCTGCATGCCCTTCTCATCCCCCTCCCCCACAGTCATGTTGTATTCTGCTTCGAGACTGTCCAGTGCAACATCCTGTCTGACTTCAGGACTTGACTTGACAGTGCCTGCTAAGGTGGTTAGCCCTTGGTTTATTTTGATTTTGTTACTGGTAAACCTGCTTTTGTAGGTTTCCTATCACTGCTAATGTTAAGAGTTGTTCGAATTGAAAGGAACTTAAATGAAGAACATCACTGCAGGCTGAACTTATGAGTTCAGCGAATGTAAATACTTCGGCCCATTGCATGTGACAGTGAAAGATTACCTTAATTTATAACAAATATCACACCATTCTCTCTTGTTATGATAATGCTGAACAATTTTCATTTTTTAAAACAGTCAAGAAACCGCCTATGGTTTTAAAAGTGGTGGATCCTGCAGACCCTGCCAAGTTTTTCCACTTTCATATCATGCTCTATGGTGTTGTATTTTTATTTTACAGTACAGTATTTGAAAGTCTTATGAACTTCACTTAACATACTGATTTTAGCCTTTCTATGACTGTCTACAAGGTGTATTTACTTACTCTGGGAACTTCTAGTTAACAATGAAGAAATTCATTTCTTCATCGGAGAAAATAAGTATGGTCAAAAAATCACTTCAGAAACATACTAATAATTAGTATGTATTTAGTATTATAGAAACTATAATTTTTATTGTAGTAATAAGCTCCTGGTAGTTTCTGTGAATGTTTTTAATCTATTTCACTACAACAGCAGTCAGGTAGCTACTAAGTATCTTAGTTACCCCAGGTATCTTTCCCAGAGATTGGTGGAAGATCTGTTCCTGGAGATATTCAAGACCAGTCTGGACCAGGCTCTGAGCAACCTGATCTATCTGTAATGTCTCTGTAAATTGCAGAGGAGTTGGACTAGGTGAACTTTAAAGATCCCTTCCATTTCTAAGGATTTTATGATTCTATGATTCTATGATCATGTGGACAATATTCCAAGTCACATTCGTTTTTCCTTCAGAAAATTCTGGCTGCAGGAAATTCTTTAACTAGTTTCAGAACTTGCATCTTTCTGATGACTACTTTCAACGTGCTACTCTGGCATTACATGTGCACTCTAGATTTCAATCTGTAAGGTTTTGTCATAGTACACATGCTAGTTTGCAACTCCAATGAGCTCTTCTGAGAAGGGCAATCCAAGAGTTTTCTTTGCTTTAGTGATTTTGGACTCTTTGTACTAGTCTTTGTACTAGTCTTTGTTCTAGTCTTTGTACTAATTTATGTCATTGCCTTTGGAGAATCACAAAGTAAGGAGAAATAGAAACAGTTTAGTTCCTGTGTCCTTTGGACTTTCAGAAGATTAATACAGACCATGTAGAAGACTATTGTATGACAGAGACAGGATTGAGCTATCTCAAAGAGACTATGAATAGTTGGGGGGTGGAGTTACAACACAGTGAAATATGCTAATAGCATCTTTGAGTATTCACACAATTTATTTATATTTCGTTCTTTAAAATCTCGCTTTAGCTGCTTCTAGGGACAAGTATTGAATGAAACAATTTGAGTTTCCTTAGATTAGGATATGTTTAAAACAATTAATCAGGAATTAACTGTATTATTTTACATTGCTTTTGACAATGAATGCTCAAAAAAAATTTAGGCTTATATAGCTTTCTGAACTGATCATAAGACAAGCTATATAGTAAGATGTCTTCATTCCTGAATGAAAGAAAACTAATAAAATATATTCACTGATTGGGTTCTGCTTGCTTTAGCTCAGGTGAGAAGTAGAATAGTTTCACAAAGGATCAATCCAATGAGACAAGATGGGAAAAAATTGACATCACACAACTTAAATGCTGGGACAAATTGGATAATATATAGGGTAAATAAAAAGGGATACTATGAAGGCATGTAGTTTCTCTGAAGCTTCCATGTGAATCATGATATATCCTTGATTCTTTTGTAGATAACACCAGCAATTATACTTGTATTTTTTAATTGTTTGCTTTGAAAGGGATAAAAGCAGTTCTGTTTTGGGTATAAATTGGCTGATATCTGAAAGAGTTAAGGAAAAACCTACCTTGGGAAAACAATTATCTTCTATCAAGTTGGACCTCAGAATTAAATAAGTATTCCCAAAGTGGAGCAAGAGATATTTTGCTGATTATGTTTATAAGATATTATTTTTAACAGATGGATCACGGATCAATGCAGATTTGCTGATTTAGGTACTTAATGGCTCCCATTATCAAGCGCATTGAAACTCTTAACATCTATATGTATAGGAAGTCAGTACATACTCCACCGTACAGACAGGAAACTCAAATTTTGATATATTTGAGTGCCTTCTCAAAGGTAAGGACTCTGGCAGACTAGGGACTTTACAACAATATTTTTTTAACTCACAAACTTGTTTTCTTACCTAGTGGACTATCTGAAACTGGTATGGACGAGTTCTTTAGAAGCATCCAGATATCACAGTTAGAAATTCATTCTCACAACACTCCAAAACAAGCCTTGTGCTGAATATTTGAATCATTAGAAAGTTTTCTTCCACTTTCCCTTAGGGAACATCTAGACTCTGCAGGAAGTGTATTAGCTTAGGTTATGGACATACTCCATGCAGCTCACTACAGAGTGGTATCTGATGGTCCTCTGCACAGGAGTAATGAACCTCCCATTGGCAGCCTTTGTTGACTACATTTTTTTCTTATAAGCTCTGCTTGAGGATCAAAATATATAATACTCTTTTTATCCTACATCTGTGTCTGCATGTAGAAATATGTCCCTGCATGCACAGCAGCACAGATAGGGATTTAATTCAGTTACAGACCTTATATTAAGTGAAAATATACGGAAGTTTGGAAACACTTGTTCTGCATTCAAATAAATATTTTTAAACAGCCATTTTTGACATACTTTCTTCTATGTTGGAATGTTCCAATTATTACAGTTCTCAAATGCTTCGGAAATGGAAAACAAAATGTAGTTGCACTGTGGATATATATAAGTATATTGTTATAAATGCACTTTTGTTTCAATTTTTCCTCTTCTGTCTTAATAAGTTTTCATCTCAGCCCATGAGACCTATTTTGTTTCCAGTTCTCCCCTCATCCCACTTGGGGCAAGTGTCTGAATAGCCGTGTGGTGCTGACCTGCTGCCAGGTTACCCCACAACAGAATGGAAGCCAACGTCTTAACTAATTCATATACTTATACATACATACATACATACGTACGTACATACTTATCTATAAATGAATAAAGATCTTATATGTATATATATGAGAATATATATATATACATATATATATATATATGTCTAGAAATTGCATGTTTCCTAATGTAGTTATTAATTGGCTGGACAAACCAAGTTAAATCGTGTCCTTAATACAGCCAGATCAAGTTTTGAAGTAATAAAAAGGGCTTGAAAACTCTTTCAAATAATTACATTAGATTAATTTTTAAGGTTTTTCAGGAGTTACAATGACAAATGTCTCTGAAGACAGTTCTGCTCTCTGCATGCGCCAGCATCAATAGCTTGGTAGTACTTTTAGTTTTCTATCTAGTTATTTTAGAGATTTAACGTAACTACTGTGAAAATAAGATGAGAGTAACCTTTGGATAAATAATTTCATGTAGACTTTGTGGTAGTCTTCAAAATACATCTCTTCGTAATTAAAAGATTCTGATTTTTAGTTAATAGAAATCAACGTAATTTTCTGAGAGATTTGTCTATTAATTCTAAATGGGCATGCAGTGTGCAAAAGTACTGAAGTCACATGGCTTTAATAAAACATTGATGGAAAATGAAAATGAGGTAAAGGTAAGAAAAGTACAGAGGAAAAATACAACACCACCACGAAACATCTTAAGAATACAGAAGGAAAATGGAACCACATTCTAGAGGTAGATTATAGAATTTCCTAGGATCTTTATCACCATATGTATGCCTTGTCTCTGTTGCTGCTTCCTTTTGTGATTAGCTTGCTGTCTGTCTGCACACTTACCGTTTATGTAAGAAAAAAAAAAAAAGGGTATGCCAGAATGGCAGGAGTTTTGATGCACGCTATTAAGTACTCTACAGTTTAAAGGTAATGAACAGCACACCACAGGGGCACAAAGAATAGAATCCATACATGCTGCAGAGAGAATGTAGACACAGCGTAGGTGTGCTCTGCAAATCTCTCATGCAGCAATTTACTAGAATCGGTGTACACCTGATGGCTGCAGATGAAGAGCTACTGCACTGAGAGAAGAAAGCATGAGATGGGAGAAAGTGCTTAATCATGAGCAACAAACAGATGTTTAAATTTCATGAAGGTAAAGGTTAGTACAAGATTAAGTGTTTTTCTTTTTCAGAGAGAAACCATAGCAGATGTTTATGCAGCACCTAGAATAAAGTTTCAGTGGGCACCTGTGCTGTCTACAAATACAAGGCTTAATCTTTCTGTATTACAGCAGAGGTAATCTACCTTATTTTATTCAATTTAATTGCAGACATGGGAATCTGATGCATTGTGAAGAAACCTTCTCAGGAAAGTTTAAGCATCCACATATAACAAGAAGGTTGAATAGAACAAGCAAAGGATAGAAAGGAGTTTTAATCTTAAAAAGTTTGAACCAGAGAATAAATGGTCAAGAATTTATTTGCAACGAATCAGAGCCAGATTTGTTTTTGATTTAACAATTCTTTTTCCTCCGCTTTTCACTGCTAGAGGCAGAGAAGCATGAAGACTGTGAATAAATATGACTGAGAAAATATTTTAATATATTGAAAGAGAACAAGCCTGCCTTTGTTCTGTAATTGCTGCCGATCAAATGTCAGAGCACGTAGCATTTTATTTCACAGAATCACAGAATTGTAGGGGCTGGAAGGGACCTCCAGAGATCATCAAATCCAGCCCCCCTGCAAAGCAGGCCCCCTGCAGCAGGCATCCAGGCAGGTCTTGAATACCTCCAGAGAAGGAGAATCCACAACCTCCCTGGGCAGCCTGTTCCAATGCTCTGTTACCGTTACTTTGAAGAGATTCATTCACATATTGCTGCAGAACTTCCTATGCTCCAGTTTACAACCATTTCCCCTTGTCCTGTCCCCACAGACTGCTGACAAGAAGTTGGCCATGTCCCTTTGACTCCCACATTTAACATTAATCAGATCTCCTCTGGGTCTTCTTTTCTCAAGATTGAACAGACCCAGTTCACTCAGTCTTTCCTCATAGGGGAGATTTTTTTATTAAGAGTGAAGACTAAGTGTCAGGATTTTCAAGATTATATACTTCTCTGTTATTTCTGCCATTTTCCAGTATGTCCAAAAGATTTTAGTAATCTGAAAGAGTAGCAGGTTTCTACCTTATTCTTTCACCCCGGTTTTCTGTAAAATCTGTATCAACAGTTGGTCTTGAAAAAGGAGATTTTACAGTTTCTAAGAATGCCAGGCATAGTACAGTCAGTATTCAAATTACTTTGTGTGGTTGTGTCTATATTATGCTTTAAAAGGCATTAAAAATGGTAGCTTTTCTGTCATTATCAAAATGAAGTGTGGGCCACATTTCTAATTTTATTTCCTTATTCTCTTATCTTCTGCATATTCCTGATACAAATATTGATGACTGGTGATGAGTTAGGAAATGATTGAGTTTGTTAGGAAATGATACCACAGCTGCTGCTTACAAAGGAAGAGCACTGCAACATAACCCTGCCTGTTGCTTTACACATCCAGCAGAAGAGGTTGCAGAGAAGCCACAAGAAACGTGTGTTAGAGGCTCTGAATCCAAGAAAATATCCTTCCAATCTCTTTCTGAACCACCCCTAATTTTCAGTGCCCCTTGTACTGGAGGCTTTATTGATTTGGTTATAAAACTGAAAACTAGGATATTTGACATTTTTTATCTTGTTTGCCTTTAAACATAAGGAAAAAAGAATGCAAGAAGATCATGCAACCAAAATAAGCTTTTCTTGTTTTGATAGTAGAGCCTGCAAGCCTCTTATCCTACTCATATGTTCCTGTACTGCTTCTGAGCAAGTGTCTCTTTGAGCAGTTCTGCACCATTAGGCCTTTCAGTTCTTGAAACAATCAGTATATTCCTGGTTAGAAGTGGATGAAAGGGCAGTGAGTCTTTGAATTTATGCCCATAACAGGGAAAACACTTTTTACTACATATACTCTGTGCCAAATGCGAATTGTCTTATTTTTATTTTGGCGTATCCAGGTTGCAGTAAGTGTTTGTGTTTGTTTTTGTTTTCCTTTTCTTCATGAATTATTTTGTCTCTGTTTTGTATTGCTTTGGATTTTGAGTAAAAGATGCATTCATTGCAATGAACACAACTCTTAGAACTTTTCAGATGAGAAAACCCTTTAGCAAAGCATTAGTGTAGAGGACTGTTTCCTGCCCATTTCCCTGCAAGATCTTGTCCTCCTAACCCAAATAATCCCACTGAAAGTCTGTTTAAACCTCTGAAATAAGAAAACAGTACTGTGCTATTTTTCAGAAGGTGGTCTTCAAGAGACTTTTTTTTCCTGCTTTTCTTCACCATTGTGCTGTCCAGTAGTGTTAGGCATATAGAATTCCATGTGGAGAAAATATCAAGCTATGGTTCACAACTTGGTAATGATTGTCAGCAATGTTTTTGTTCATTTTTCCAGTTTTCTTTCTTAAGCTTTTCCTTTAGGCTCAAAGCTGTGTTAGACAAATGTGTACTTACAAAACAGACTCCAAATATAGTATGTATATCACTTTCTTCTTCATTTCGGTTGAGAAAATATTTCAGTGTGAGGTAATTTAGATTTTAAGGCTCACTGCATATTTGAACCATTTTGCACAAGTTCTTTATCGAGTACCCTGTTTGTCACAGGTGTGAAATTTCTATTTCTTAAATTTGTTTGTCTGTCCTTCCCCTCTTGCAAACAACATTGCTAAAGAATTTCTAACAAATCTTACAGAAGCATTTGGATTTGACAAATTTGTTGGAATTGTTGGCTAAAAAGAAGGAAGAGAAAGTATTAAGTGTTGTCATTGAGTGAAAGACAGATATGCAAGCGTAAGCTTTACCACGCATAAGTGAATCTACATTAGAAAGCACATCACCACACAGATTTGCAGAAGTCAACTTCAGAATCAAAACCTGCTTAGTTTTCTGAGAAAAGTAATGGGTAAAAGAGAGAAATGAAAACCTTATTATGCACAGAATTTGTAGAGTTGGGGGCAAAGTATTCTGAAAAGTCAGTTCTCATAATCCTGGTAATAGCATACTGAATCTGGTTAAACCTCATACTTGATGTAGCTGTCATTAAGATTAGGGATTTTAAATAAAAACCTGCAGACACTTAAAAATGCAGTTTTACACCTGAAAGAAATATTTATTTTAAAAAACAGGTTTCGTATTTCATTGGTGCTGCCAATCAGGTAAAAATAAGGGATCTTTTGTGCCTCATCTAAGTACATTAAATGAATATTTTTTAAAAGACTTAAATAATTTTTTACTCTACCCAGGAGATGAAATTTAAGACATTAATTATTTGGAAAATATCACTCGGATTACATAGGACTTTAATAACTTCTGGTCTTGGCTCAAGCATACAGAATTTTAATTGAAAGGCTCCCTTGAGCTAATTTGCAAGCTTGTGTTTTTGTTGTTGTTTCCTCCATTTTGTTTCTGTGTGGGTTTTTGTTTTGGTTTGTTTTTTTACACACATTTGTCACATGCTTTTGGTTTGCACTTTAGACCTTGTTTTTCTGATTTATATGTGTTAGTGTCCATTTACGCTTTGTACCTACTTGTCAATGCTATAATCTTTTTCATTAATATTCACAAAAATTATATCTTCTGAAACATTCCCAAAGGCAAATTTTCCTTCTCCAACAGCAGTGCATAAACCATATACACTGATACAAAAAATGGTAGCTCCAGCACTCTAAGCTGAAAGACAGAAGTTGAAAAATGAAAATGCTATATATCCTAGGATACATTCAAGGCAAACGTCTTTAGAATTACCAATACAGTGCTGGAAAGCTAGAGGTCAGGTACAGCTGACAGAAATCTAGAGTAGATTGTTTATTTTAGAGGTAGTGAAAGTATTATGTCATTGCACTGAGGAATCTGTGACTGTACAGGACCTCTTGGGGTCTTTTTCAAGTTTATAATGCCAAGTGCTAAAATGTTATTCACCATCCCAGATGTTCAAAGCTCAGAGAATTAGAAATCTTAAAATTTCAGCAAAATGCATTGTTTATATTTCCAATGTGCACTTATATCTATATATTTAAATAGCTCATTGTCATTTTTGATGAGATTTATTTTTAGAGATATTATTGCACACTTTCTCTTTTCTTTAGTAGACCAAATGTGAATAGCTCTTGTGGCATTCTTACTACAGACTGTTCCTTCAGGCTTCCTTTGTACCTGCTAATATTCAGTCAGTCAGTATTTTAAACTGTTTCATCAGGAAATTTCATCAAAACATTCCAAAAATATTTAACAAAGTATCAAACAAATATTTATAATATCAAGTTTGATATTTCCTCTTCAGTCCCAATACAGTTAAGCATTATTCTTCTTTCCTTTATCACTTGTCCAGTTTTTAATTGATCTCTTAAAGAGATTTTAGCTTTTCCTTTTCCCTTTTTTCCTTCTTTTCTTTTTCTCTTTTTTGTTTTACTTTCTTTCATTTTACTTATTTTTATTTTTATTTTCCTTCTTCCTCAACATAAAGACTTCTGGTAGCAGTGGATCTATAACTCATGGAAGTGTCAGGTTTAAATCATTCACATCTCTGCACTTCTTGGCACAGTGCAACACATTAATTAATTTTCTCAGTTTCACCTTTTCAGAATGCCAAATGTAGCACTATTTGTCTTCCATTTAATTTAAACGGAATCAATTCATAATGACTCTATAAAAATTTAAAGCCTTTGATGTGATTTTTGGAGTGGCCTCATTATTTATGAATTTTGAAGAAATTTATCTTTGTTAGTTACTTTGTTAGTGAGGATTCTGTAATTCAGAGAAATCCTGGCAGCTTTTTACTTCCATGATGTATGACAGAGAAAATTCCAACAAGCAAGCTGTATCTTGTTACTGAAGTAGGATAGCAATAGTACGGAGAAAATGCTATGTACTGTAGCATTCCCACTTCAATCACTGGCCCACTAATACAGTTCTCCAGTTTCATTACTATTATTCATTTTTATAAAGAAGAAAATAATCAGTGACTAAGCAAGTGTCTAATATATGTCTATCCAAACTCCATTCCAGAAGTTACACAGTTTAGTTTTACAGATGCTAGACAACAATTCTCATTAACAACCATCTCTTCTACTATTTACAAGTATTCTGTAATAATTTAAAAAACTAGTATTTCTTTATACTGAGTTACCTACTCTCCTTTTGTAAAAATTCCTCTTCTGTTTTCTTCATAAAGTTATTCATAATATTCTTTTTCAGAAAAAATTGTCTTGTTCTTAGTCCACCTCTTCAAATGCCTTTCAAGAAATCATTTTTTTAAAGAGTGATTTCCTCTCTAATTAAAAGTCAACACATAGTGAAGTCACCTTGTTTTGCAAATTCTCAGTTCTCTCATATTACAACACTACCAATTTCTTCCCTGTTCTGTTTGTTTCAAATGCAGTTCAAAAGTTAGTTACATGTCCCTGGTTGGCAGTCTTCCAGAATAATTTTAATGCTGAAAATTGATTGAATAGCTCTGTCATTCCAGACAGCAAATTAAATCAGAGATGCACCTTTTTAACTTTTGTTCCCTTAATTTCCTTAATTTGCAATGGTGCACAGGAAACAGCTCCCAGCCCAATTATCTTGAACACTGAGATCTTTAAAAAATGCAGGAGAAGCTCAGGGGCCCGTACCACAGACATGCAACCTGTGGCATTGCATATCTTCTCAATTCAAAACTAACATCCCTGAAAGAATCTTAATGCATGAAGAAATGAATAGAATGAAAGTCAAAATTTTGCAATCTGCTTTCAATGCTTTGATAATGAAATTATCTAGTAGTCTAAAACATATCATGAAATTTCCACATGAAATCACCTGTGCGACCTGCTGTAGGGAACCTGCTTTGGCAGGGGGGTTGGACTCAATGATCTCTGGAGGTCCCTTCCAACCCCTACAATTCTGTGATTCTGTGATTCTGTGATTTTGTGAAATTTAATTATATAAAGTTGGCAGTTGGACTGGATGATCTTAAAGGTATTTTCTAGCCCTGGTGATTCTACAATTTTGTGATTTCTATGAATTTGAAAAGAGTAGGAAACATTGCATAAACTCCATTATGTAAAGTACAAACTATAGCATCCAATCATTAACTTCTGCCTACTAGTTTGTAATTATTTAGATACTGTAAACTGCTAATCAAATGTTTGATACTTAGGAATTACCCTTTGCCATATTCTATGTGACAATGAGAACAGGCCCACCATATGTTGATGGATCCTTTCTATGAGGAAAAGCACGTGTGACCTATCTCTGGATACACAGCCCGATTGTACTTTATAACACCACTGGCGTCTACGGAGCATTCCAGTGGTGCCAACTATTTTCAGTAGCGCAATTTTGTATATGCTACCTGGCTCCAAATGTTAGCAAGCAGGTTGCACATTAGATTCTTGGCATATTTTATAAAGAAAACTCCAGCAGTGCAAGTCTGGCTTCTATGTCTTGGAATACGTTCTCTGTATTTAGCCCAAGTTCTTTTCTATGCTTTATCAACTGGACAAAAAAGATTTCACAAGGTGAGGAAGGCTAACAACTCCACAGAGTGAGTCCTTCATTCTAATGTCCCCTTAGCACTGTTCTACATCTTCCTGCAGTTTTAAAATACACTATTAAAATATGTGTACAGTATAACAGACTGCTTTAATTTTTGCTTTAAAGGATGAATATGCTCAAAGGCATTTTCTATCCGAAGAACACTATTCTATTCTGGCATCTGCTGACTTTTTTTTTTGTCTCCGACATTTGTGTGTCTGAGTCTATTGTAGTTAGAATTTTGGGAGTGTTTCTTCTACCTTTTCTTTCTCCTGTATTTCATATACAGTCCTCTTCGCCTTATAATCTGAGAGATTCCAGTCTTACTTGAGGTGGTAAATCAGAGTGGGAGATGTATTTTGCTCACATTCTTGGAAAGTTTCAGAGCCTTCCCCCACAGCTTTTCTTCTGGAGTGTTGAAAGGAAACATATGAAATTTGTGATATAAAAATACATTGTATTTATAGCATTTTATTTCATGCCTCTAGCTTATTTCAAATGCAGTTTTGTGTTTTTATTCTCCTTTCACAGATGAGAAAATACTTTAAGCAAATATGTTTACAGTATTTCACAGTACTAAAGTCAAAAGACCAACCACTATGCTCTGCCTCGGGAAAGGAAAAACAATAACAAAACCAAATAATTTATTCTGGAACAAACTTGAATGCTTCATTTTACCTTATATGTCTCTGAGACCTGAAATTATAAAAACAGAACCTAAACCACAGTTTACTTAAGAAAGATCCAATTGCCTGCCAGGGGAGTTAAATTTCATCCACTGTAAAAAATGCTCTGCTCTCCTTTTCTTTCAGCATGGTAGCCTGCATAAGGCTTTAAAGGAAATATTGTTTTCTAGAACCAGCGTTTCATACCATCCTTTTGAGTGATATACTTGAATATAGCCTACCAGGTCTTTGTTTTTTGGTATTTCTTATGATTCAACCTTGTAGTTTTATTTAAGAACAATTCATGTAAACAAACTGAAATAGTTTGACATCTGATCCCAGAGGCTGAGTTATTGGAATTTTTTTCATGGAAAATCTGATAAAAAAAAATTAAAGTAGATATATAAGCAATACCAGAAATATTATAGTAATAAAAATATTCAAGGCAGTTGACGGTTCAATATATTATAAAGTATGTTTTCCTTATTAAAATGTGGAATACTTTGGTTTTAATATTTGGTTGGCCAGTTTTTGGAAACAACTTTTCTCTGTAAACTATGATGAAATATTCTGAAATCTGTTGCAGTATTGTAAGCTAAAACATTGCATTTTAGGTCACAGAGAGCCATCAGAAATGCTGTTCCTACAGTATAGAATCTATATATAATTATGTGAGCAAGAATTATTCATAGCTAGCAATTTTACTACTATGCTTCTTGCCTTTTGGATATGGGGTTTTCTAAGAAAGCTCAGAAAAAAACTTCAGAGTCATTCTGAGAAAACAATGTATGATCTTATTCTTACACTGTTCCTGCTCAGAGAAATTTTTTTTCCATTAACATAAAAGCCCTAGCTTTTATGGAAAAGGACAAATTTTCACAGGTTCAAATGAAATAGTAGGGAGGAAGAAGACTCCGTGATGTCTGTTTGGGATTAATATATGAATTAATATACATGAAAAAATGTTTAAAGTCAATAGCATAGCAAAGAACTCCAAAATAGAAAGACTCCAAAATGGAAAGACTCTTCCCAGTGAATTCCACCCCCTCCGCCCCCCCCCCTCCCCCCCCAAAAAAAAAAAACAGAAAACAAACAAACAGAAAAACAAAAATCCACCTTGTTTTAACTTATCTCCTCAAATAGGAGCTAGGTAGCTGCACATCAAACTCTTTTACTCTTTTCCTTAGGACTGGCATTCAGCAGCATGCTTTGTCACATTCAAGTCATCTCAGTGACATTTTTTGATATTTTCTTAGGGAAAAAAATATGTAAGAATTATAGTTGACAGGATATTTTTCTTTTTATAGTCAAGAAATATACAGTAAAAACAGTTTTCAATTATTTTGAATACATGTTTATGTACACGCGCTGATACTGATGTGTATGAGTCTCCAGTGGCCTTAGTGAAAATTGCACATGCCAATCAGAGACCGGAAATCTTTCAGAATTGCCTTTTAGAATTAAATTATAAGAAGGTAAAAGGTTTCACCTCGTGTATAACCCTTTCACTACTTCATAAAGTTCACAGCTTAGGAAATTCCTTTCCTAAACCTGACACATATTCAATGAAGATAAACTACACTCACATAAGCAGCTTGTACGTGTATTACTCTACCAGTCTGTTTCTATTAAAATAAAGATTAGGCAAAAGACATAAGTTTAATTTATGAAATATATTAGTATGTATGTATTTTACAATGTGTAAGGTATATTTGCTATATATTATATATACTTCTTAGAATGTATTCATATACATTAATATTTAAAATATTTTAATGCATTCATTATATATTTGTTACATATTTTGCTCAGTGTTGAGAAAAGTGTATGTGTGCATGTGTCAGTGAGAGTTTGCACACTCTTAAAATAACTTCTTAAATTTTGACTCTCTTTGTATGTCTTTTGAAACAACAGCAGAGTATTAGAAAATTAATGGTAAGAAAAGTAGAGTAGAGTAGAGAGTAGAAAATTAAATGGTAAGAAAATGTATTATGGGCATTATTTACAAGCTGTGTTCTGTGTTTCAATAATTTCAATTACAAGCTCTCATTTATAGCTTGATGATTATTTGTGTAATGAACTTTGAATATTCCTTTCTCCAAATAGAGTGTTCTCTCTACTTGGATAGGTTTAAGACTGTGGTGTCTCTCTTGATAACAAGTAAATGTTTTGCTTGTTAAATACATCCTTTAATACTGAATTTCTTTGCTTTGTAACTTTTGTTTTTAAGTTCAGGCTTCTTCAGAAGCACTGCTGTGTCAGTTCTATTCAGTGTGCACATAACCAAGACTGTAGATGGTAGTGATTGCTTTTCCAGCTCATCAGCCAGATTGAAGGGAAAAAAATGGTTTCAGATTCAACCATTTCTTCTTTCATTTATTTTGACTCGGATAACAATTTAAATTTAAAATTAAATATGTTATTTTCAGATATGCCAAAAGCCAGCATAAGTCAAGGGCTAAATCAAGCACTACCAATAACAGAGCTACATCTTGATCCCATATCAGGCAATTCAAGAAAGAAGATACCAAGATTATAGCAGCCCACCTTCCTTCATCTCCTCATATTTGGTGATCCCTTGTAATGTTTTGAAAAGTATGGGAAAAAAAAACAAAAAAAACCAAAAAAAACAAAACAGGTAAGAGAAGAATAAATGATCTCAATCCTCAATATGATTGCTGAGGGTTGACAACCAAGGAGTATCTGGGGCAAAGACCATTATACTTTGTAGATCAGAGCACATTCAATATGTGCAGCTATTTGATTTGAAATTAAAAAAGAACTAGAAAGCTATAGTAATAACTTCAGAAAATTTATGCCTGTGCAAGCAATGCATCATTGTATGATTATATAGTGTATTTACAATACAGTAAATGTATAATACTACACTAATATTATATAATTAACATACTGCATATTCTAAAATTTTTAATATAATTATGTATTACTATAGATACACAGAGAAAAAAAACATAGCAATTATTGTACTTTTTTGTATATTTACATTTCTTTGTAATCAGATGAAGAAGAATTCCGCTTTTTAGAGATCTCTTCAGACTAAGGATCATGGAAGAGATAATGAGACTGAATCAGTTCTGCCTGGAATACCATTTCTGGAATTCCTTGTTTTAGTTAGTCTCCACACACAGATCTTTTATTTTAATCCTCAAACATGTTTGAAAGACATAATTTCTGTGTTCAGATTGATTTTCCCTTGGTAGGGTTATTTCTTTGTGGGCATCAATTCTTGTAAAACTCCTAATAATTAAGGGGACAAGCTTTATTCCCAAGAGTATGTGGCAACAGAAAAACACTTAACATAGACCCAACAACAGGGGAGAAGCAAAGATATCCTCCAAAGCTTCGTTGTTATTTTTATCTTCTGTTGTTTCTCACTGCTTCTCTGCTCTTCTCAAAGAGCCCCTGGGAATGTAGAGAATGTGTTGTAGAAAAAATGTTTCAAGCCCAGCATCTCATTTTGAGATCATACTTTAAAAGTATATCTTTCAAAAAGAAGGGGAAAAAAGCCTTCCGGTATGGTGGGCTTTCCTTAGGCTGATACTCTTACCAATCCTGCTTGGCCCTGACAATTTTCTTTCTACTCTCACAGCAGCTCACACTGCTTACAATTAATTTCCTATGAATTGCCTCTTGTAGTTCAAAAACAGCAAATAGGAGTATACAGCTACATCTCTTTTGCGAACAGTTAATCAAAGAAAACCACTGGAGGACCTTTAAGGAAAGCAGGTCGTATCTGTTCTCACCTTTCAGTAGAGGTACTCCTGAAGTGAGGGGCACTGGAGCAGTGGGTAAAATTTTGGTCCCAGTCCTCCTCACACCAGCACCAGCTTCTTCACTAACTCCCCTAACCTGTAGCTCCTTGGTAGTCTCTGATGTCTTCAGCAGGATGACCCTGCCAGCACATAATGGCTTTTCCTGGATAAACTCAGAAACCTGGGAGCTAAGTTCATTCTATTTCAAAAGATACTTGAGAGGGCAGAGGAGAGGAGAGAGCTCTCAGCACATCACAAAAGGTATTTACTGCTCAGTTTACGCAGGTTTCTATTTCCCTGCTTACATGAAGGGGAAGTAAGATAAATTAAGACAGCTCATAAATTCATTCTGGCCTGAAGTCAATAAGAAAAAGATTGCCCTTTGAATGCCTGGTCCAGATTTCAGTCATCCTTTTTTTCAGGTAAGTGTAATCTGGTTTTAGTTTGCCCTCTCTTTATTACACTGCCAGATGGTCCGTAGGCACAGCAGATGAAGTCAGATTATCCATGTCACCTTTCCTTCTCAGCTTGGCATGAATATATTGAACATCAGCTTTGGTAATGTTCAGCTGTTGGATTAAAGATGCTTTGATATTTACTTATTCTCAGGAGGCTGAAGAGGCAGCACAGTCATACCAGATAAATAACTGGAAGTTATTCACCATATCATCAGCCGAGCCATTTTGTGCTGTGACTCCTTCTGACCTCATAAGGTAAGAGAAGCTGGTATTTGTATTACTTGCAGAGAAACTTCTTGGGAACACCTTGAATATTCCCAGAATGGCATAGTTCAGTAAGCTGCTGTTGTTATCAGCCCACTCCTTAAGTGCTTTTGGGAGATCAGTGCTCCTGAGCTATCTTGGAGTTATAAATCCAAGTTTATTTGGATCTCATCTGTAGCTAGCTGCAAGCAAAAAATACCATCTTTAGGAGCACATCAAATCTTTTACAGGGTGTAGAGGATTAAACACAGTCGAAATCCCAAGAATCTATAAAATACTTTGTTCTTAAGGGGTCTTCTCTGCTATCTATAGTGAAATAAAACACATGTTCAGTTTGCAGCACATCACTGTTAAAAATACTTGACAAATTTTCAATCTGTTCTTGACAGGAGACCAAGGTTTATCTTGCACTTACATTGCCATACTTCTTTATCTGCATCAGCAAACTGTGCAACTCTGTAACACTGGGCTGATGAAGATAATAAGGTTTGAGAACATGGAGCATTTACTTTCACAGTTGCTGGTTTGCTTCAGAATCGCTCTGATGTCCTCCCATGGGTTGAAGCCCCATTACATTATTCAGGACACAATTTCTGGTCTAGGTGCACCCAAAACTCTCCCCACGGATAAGCAAAAGGGAGGGAGGGAAGATGATGAACGTCAGAAGTCCGCTCCTGATCAAGCAAATATGGTAACACAGATGCCAGCATGAGGAGGAGCACAGCACAATCAACTTTCTGATTCTGATTCACTTGTGTAGGTTCAATGCTGCTATTGGTTACTCCTTTCTCCCCTTTGGGCATTAGAGCAAGCTCCCACCTCTAGGGTCCCACAGTGAAGGCAGACTCTTGCTTTCTGAGAAACGAAGAAGTATCTTTTGTAGATAAGATGTATATGTGGTGCACATCTCATCTCTTGTCTGATTACTGTGAATTATCCCAATGCACTTAAAAATCAAGTCACTGATGCCTTTGACCAGCAGTTGATGACAGTACTCTCCTTTAATAGTTTTTCTCTGAGATTTTAACTGAAATGCAGTATTCTCCCCTTCTTATCTCTGACTGTTGCAGTCACAGCACTGCTGTGAATTGTTAACGCCTCATTTTTTACCAACTATAAAACAAATTTTATGAATGCTGCTTTTCAATGTAGCAAGAACCTTAGGGCATTTCTGGGGACACACAGCTAGGCCAAGCTATGATGCCTTACTTAAGCACTGCATAACTTGACTGATGAATCCAAATCTCTTGCTAAGTTTATTTTTTCTACGGAGACTCTCTTTTGCTTCACGTATTCTCCATGCCATCCTGCTGCATTCATCTCACAGACCAAAGACTCCCCCGTTGGCTAGACCAATTTTGGAATCCGGACAAGTGACCTCTTTCTCTGTCCGTCTCTCTCTGTCACCTCCTCCATCTCTCTCTCTGTTTTCTTTCTCCCTCGTAAAGTTGTGAAGTAATGCAAGGCTTATTTTGATTTCTAATAAAGCCACATCTTTTAGCTGTGCAGCTTATACAGATATAAGAGTGCCAATACTGTGAGATAATTGTGGTACAGAGATTCTTGTAAAATTGATGATTGTGTTCAGACCTTGAGTGCCAGTTTCATCTTGAACCTAACCAGGAGAATTTGAGAATAAATATGGTGAACCCTCACTCCCTTTGTGAGCAAGACATGACAATTCTGAAATAATTATTTAGTAGAAAGTTCAAATACATGTACATGTATATCTATACAGCTGGGATTTGATACTACCAATCTTCCTATAGAGAGGCTTCCGGAGAAACCAAAATATTACCTCTAAGACCTTACTTCCTAGATTGTAAATAAGTCCTAGATCTGCCTAAGGAGTAACACTAAAAGCTGCTTCCACTCCCCATCCCTAAATGTACCTGAAACCACAGATTAGCTATGAGAATTCAAAACAAATATTTTCTTTCAAAATGTATCCTGTTGCAAGATTACTCAGGAAATCGCACGATCTTGGCAGAGGGTCTTTATATAGTATTTGGAGCAAAGGGCAAAGAGGTGCCTGAGACTGAGAAAAGCCTGAGGAACTGATGTGTGATCCTGAAAAGAGATCAACGAAGGGGCTTTTGATTCCCAACATTACCCGAGCCAGAGATGGGATAATAACCTAAACTGTCTTAAAGCTCTTGGTTTGAAAGGGCCATTCTGGTGTTAATATAATGACAAACTATAGCCCAAGTTATTTTTACCCACAAAATGTTTCCAGCTTTCATTCCCAGATTTACAGGTAAATCTGTAGCCCATACCAGTTAATGCAAAATATTTCTGATTTGTGCTAGATCCTTGTATGCTATTTTGCATTCCTAGCAGTGAATAGGTGAAGCTGTCTTATCATTTTAATTTGGAATTTTAATCTGCCTTTGTTTTAACAAATTTCTAATACACATCTTTTTAACACTAAAAATACCCACATATACACTTGTATATACACCTAAAGTTATGTCTGAAAGTCTGAAAGTAACGCCTCCTATTTTATTATGTTGGCTCATGCCATCAGAGGCAGATGCTGGTGGTATGGCAGTAGGTGTTTGACCTTCTCATGACTATCTTGTTCCATTTTACTGCTGTGTGACAGATGGCAGCACAAGGGCAATCTGACAAAAAGGCGTCTGACATGGAAGAGCAGATGAAGAAAAGGTGTATCATTGAATGCTATGCAGAAGAAATGGCACCCTTTGACATTCACTGAAACTTGCTGAATGCTTAATGGAGACCAGCCAGTGGATGTGAGCACAGAGAGGAGGTGAGGCTTGTACAAACTCTGCACGCAGGCTCTTAATCATTTCTGGCAAAAATGCACAGCTAATGTAGGTTACTATGTTGAAAAATACTGTTCTGTAGCCGAGATTTTTTTCTATCAAATAATGTTATTGTGCTCTTTGTACCTGTTGTAGGAGCATTGCTTTCAGAGTGACCAGCATAATTTTCAATCTATTAGGCAATTCAATGATATCAATATGAGCATGTATATATACATATGTAAGACTGAGTACTGAAAAACAAGGCTTTTATTTGATATAGTGTCAGCATATTTTTAAGAAAAATAACTTACCCTGAAGGAATAGTTATTACCTTCCTGTTATGGTTGATAACATTATAATATGAAAGAAGCTGAGATCGCTTTCAAAGTTAAATTATTAGCAATAACGCTATGTGACAAAACTACTTTTATTAGCAGTAAATATGTATGAAAACACTGGTTAAAACTTTTTACTGCCCTGCTAAGGAAATACTGCCTAAGCTGTTCTCGAGCAATCCCTGATAATGAAACAAATTGTATGACAGTTTTATCATCCAAACTCTTATTTTCTGCTAATCTTCACAATACTTCATATTTCTCTGCGCTTTCCAATAGTGCAATAAGTAACTTTTACAGGTCTGTGGGAGACATGTTTACATTTTCTTCATCCAATTTCTCATGCACTCTTGGAGCATTCAAAGTGTGATGTGTGTTGGTATGTTTCAGCATATTTGGTGTTATACATTTATTCTTGATTCTAAATATTTATATCAAAAGTCTTTACTCATTGCTTCTTTGAATGCAAAGCCTCAGACTGTTCTCCTCTCCTTCACGTAAACTCTGGATTATTATTTAATAATAAAAACTTCAACTGTGTAATTACAAGGTTATTAAAGAGGTTATTCAACCTGGAATTGAATAATCCAGGTTGTGTTCTAGCCTCAGGTCTATTTAAGGACAGACTAGAGGAATATAACATGCTAATTAATAATCGGGAAGTAATTAGGACAGGTCTGGTGCATTCATGTTCATACAGTTTCCTAATGTAGTCATGGTCAAGTTCATCACTGAATTAAACTATTTGTAGCTACATCAGCATTTGTTACTAGTATTATTTTTTTTCTGCTGCAGATAGATTTAACCAAATTGGATATACATTTTTTCAAACAAGAAAGACTGAACTGACCCCTCTTGACCCCTCAGGGGTCCACACTGTGGGAGAGGGAGAATGTGTTTCACCCTTCTTATTGTTAGATTTCACTTTCTACCATACTGCTTTTTCTTTCTTCAACTAGTGTTGAAAGTCAAGAAGAGTCAAGTGGATAGTGACAAGGAAGTAACTGTTGGTGGGAGAGTTGGATGAGTTTTTCAAGGATGGGCTCTATTTAGAAATGATAATTTTTTCTGCCTCCTGTAAAAAAAAGTATTTTTCATTTTTTTCTTTTGATTGGAGTGTTCCATTCACCTTTTCACAGTTAAATTACAGAGCTATAAAGTTCCAAGATACATATTTTCTTCAGATTCTAGTTTATTGAATTAGTCTCTTGAACTAGTTTCTCACTGAACTATTTCAGTGAAAAAATATTTTGCAAACATTTAAAAAATTTTTCTTTACTTGAAAAATGGAATGTGTTACAACTAGTCTTGAACTATGTTCTTTATTATTTATACAGTGGTTTCAACTCAGTATTTCCTTAACATCTTTTTATTAAAACAAACAAACAAACAAAAATCCAATATCCACGATTAAATGAGTAATTTTTACTATCTATGTTGAATCTGAAGCTAAGCAATTGACTGTCTTTGTAGGAATTATAATTTAATTATTCTTTTATTCATATTAAAATTTATTTTCTGTATTTACATTACAGCTTTTTATAGATGTCATACTCCTGAATTAAAATAACTAAAACTGTCTCTTTTGATCTGCCAGCCTGGGTAAGAATAAGAATGCACTAGTTTGTTAAATAGGTTTTCATTTCACCTATTCATGCATAGTTTAGAATACGTCATAAATTTGATGCTTGTTTAAATTCCTTACAATGCAAAAAAATGTATTCCCTCCTCTGTCACAGTTTCAAAGAAATGTATAATCTGTAAATCAATTCTTTTTTTCCATGAAGATTTTCTGGTCTTCTCCCCTCTGAGAATAAAAATCACATCTCAAATTTTGCCACTAAGTATCGTCTATTTGTCTTTGGTATTAGTAGATGTAAGAAAAATGGTTTTTAGGCTTGATCAAAGAAAGAATTATGGAAAGAAGAAACAGCAATTCCGTATTAGTTGTTCTCTGCTGGAAGTTAAGCACTGCTATAATTTTTTAATTAAACTTATATACATTGCATTTCAGTATAGTAATCATAATATCTGTTATACTTTTGAGATATATTGGGAAGGAGAGAAATGCATTACACTGTGCTTTCACAACCTGCAAATCATTTCTCTCTTTTCAGAGAACGTGTAATGTTTCTTTTTAGGAGAAGATGGAAGGTCAGACTTCTCTAGGTTAGCAGAGTATTGTTGGAAAAGAAGACTTAATAGTAGAATTCGAGCAGTAAAACTGACATTTCTAGTTATTAAGAAGTAGTAATTGCAAACAATATTTGTACTTAAACAATCATTTTCAGAAGTTTAATAGGGATGAATACAGAAATGATAAATGCATTAGAAGATAAAAGATATGGAAAGACAAATTATAAAGGCATCTTTGTCATTAATGTCATTAGTCACTGATCTATTAGAATTATTTATCTCTGCTCTTTGTTGGATACCTGAAAATAAAAGACAGGAATGGATATTCTACCCCCTACTGCACAATTTTTCCAAGGAGGGATGATGCAAAGAAATGAGGTCAAAAATGAACACAGTCATTTCAGATTCACACTTTACTCAAAAATGCAAGTAACATTTTAAATTTTGATTTGACATGCTAAAGGCAGACACAGTGTATGAAACAAGTAGTGTACATAGTGAATTATTATTTTACTTTATTAAGGTTTATGTGAAGTTGATGTTATGTCTCCAATTTAAAATGAATTCCCATAGCATTGCTAAGTATCAGCAGTACTATTGAACATTGTGTCTGTGTACCAAGCATCACTATGAACTTAGTATTCAATCTCTCCCTGAAACCTGAAACAACTGACAGCTTCTGATATAGTGATCTCTGCAAGAAAAAAAAAAACAAGTATAAAACTTTCCCTATACAGCATTCTTAATAGTGTCCTAATTGTGGTTTAGCTATGCTAGCATAAGAGGTACGATTTCATGATGAGTTCACTGCGCAGCTTTTTAGAATCCTGGGAAATGAGCTGAAAATCCAGCCCCTGGGTAAGCAATGAGTCTTAGTGGTCTATTTAACACGAGAATTTGGATAAGCTGTCAGGGCCAGAGTACTGCTGAGTTACTGATGCTAATCAGTCCTGGTCTGCGTTTCTTCTAGAGGATAGCAGAACACAAGTTCAGCAGAACTCGGTGAGGATGTTCTAATACTCTCTGTTTTCTGTTCAAAAGACTGGAAGTTTTGGACCACAACTTTTTTCCAAGAACAGCACAGGCTGCATTGCAGCCACACCCTGAAAAAGCTGTGGCAGTTTGACCTTCAGTCTGATCTGTCACACCTGTTCCCATGCAAGTCTCTTTTCAGAGCAAATTGCAGCTCTGGCACCTGCACCACTTCACAAGGATTCTACGGGCATTCCCAGAACATGAAAGAAAAAGAGAAGGTGGTGTGGCATTCCAGAGATGTGTGGAACAGATTTGATTTAAGACATAGGTTGATTATTCCTTCCACTTCAAAGTTAGCTTTCAGCAGATCCAGAGTTTCTTGGTTCACAAGCAAGCAAAATGGCAATAGTGTATGCTTCAATCAATAGCATCATGTTTTGTCTTTCTTGGAAGACACTAGATCACCAAGCAGCTTCCATGAGATATGTAAGTGATAAGTTGCCAGCTGCCTGGGAAGCACTGCTGCAGAACAGGAAACATCACAAGGCAGTGTAATTTCTTGCTTCATATTAATTAAAAATTGGAGGGATAATTTGGTTTCGAGAAAACGATCTCCTTACCAAATGAAATTTGAATTTCCTTTTAACAAAGAGGTAGTAAAAATTTTACCTGCTGATTACTTACTTCCTAGTCTAGTGCATGGCTATGCCTCTTGGCTTCTTTCAGAAATAATAATCGGCAATATCAGGGTTTGGGTGGAAACGAAATACAAGTCTTCCTGGCAAATGTAATAAGAAGTGTTTAAGTAGCCACATGGCGTATGGAACTGACTTTTTTTCTGACTTTCTTTCACAGATGTACAGCAGAGCATGGCAAACAAACAAATAATTAAATTGCACTGCTTCTGTGAACTTCTGCCTCTCCGTGTGTCTGTTGGTTGAGTTCATTAAACTGCAAGCTTAATATCATCTAGATTACAGTCAGAAGTAGATATGACATCTCTTAAAGTTAACAAAAAGTTTCATTTCCGTTCTTGTTATATGACTCATAATCAGTGGTATCTATCTACTAACACATACTTTGTCTTGACATATGTCAGCTTGTATGTTTTTAATTATGTTTATTTCGCTGTGATTATTTTAGAATAGATTAGGTTGCAGACATTACATTGACTAATAACTTCTACGAATATATTCATTTAATACTGCTACACTTTTGTTTTCTGATCTTTCTTAATAGAGGAAATTAATTATAATGGAGGATTTTGATATTTATGTCACAGTCTGATGATTACTGATGTATTAAAAATGTTGATAGGCTAAATTTGGGTTTTACAGTTCTGAAGTGGAAGAAGACGATTCCAATCCAGAGTCATAAACACTACATAAGACTGCTGAGACCACAGTTTTTTTTCAGACTGACTAACATTATAATATTTCTTCTGCTGCAAATCCACTCTGCCCATCCAGTATCCCTTGGGAAAAGAGAACTGTGTTTTTGTTCCACAGCTGTACAGCGGTTCAGTGCAATGAGGTCCCTCCCGATCTATGTAAAGGTCTCCCAGGAACTTAGCAACACAGATGAATAAAAGTAGTGTTAGCACATGCTTATAACTGAATACAGAGAGTGAACTTACGTCTTGTACTGCTTACTTTCGCCTCTTTGGACAAAAAATGGTCTCCAAGTATGAGGTGCAAGTGGCACATGCTATGTATTGCAACTCAGTCACACAAAACATTCAAATCTCTTCTTTCTTCTCAAACAGGAGACACAGTTCTACAACATACAGTTATGTATGAACGACGGAGAAAGCATGAGAGTGACTTCTATGAGAAGCAGTTTGTTTTGCAAGGAATTACTCTAAAACATCTAGTCAATACTTTCAATTTCCACTTGTCATTCCTTCCATTTCTAAATAGCACAGGTTCCAATCTAAGCTTCACTGTTGCCCTTGTGCTTTGCCTCTGCTGAGATGTCTAGAGGATGCAAACATGACATTCACACTTGTAGGCAGGCCCAGAAGCAGGGTTGACAATGAGTCACATTTATGAGTCTGTCAGCACCTCACTGTTAGAGAAATTCTTCTCTCAACTTGGCCTTCATTTTGTATGAATTTAAATGAAGACAGAAGTTGCTAGGATGCCAACTCTTCTGCTGCATGGTGCTGTAGGAGTATCATGTAATGCAACACAGTAATCAGATTCACCTTTATTAGATATGTCTGACCAGAGCCATTAATATTTAGTGAGAATAAAACTGTTGGCTAGACTTGTTCCGGATATGCAATGTTCTCTAGAGCATTATAAATTGTTTTAAATTCTTCCAAGTTCAGCAGTCTTTCTCTAGAACACCATAATGACTGAAATCGACAAAGGCACTCACCCTAATGGCATCCTAATCAAATTGGAAAAGGCTATATTCGAGGATAGAAGATCAACTCTGAAACTTATTTCCTTCCATTTGGACTATCACAATAAAAAGAAGTTGGCCTTCTGGTTACTCATCTAATTTCAACTGTTGTCCCAGACTTATTTAATGGGACCTTGAGAGATTAACTGACAGGAGTTAAAATCTTATTATTAGTGGACTAGGAAGATTTAATATCATATTTGTACATATATGTATCTATGTGTGTGTGTTTCATCTTCTGCTTGAAAGGTTTTATAAAGGTATATACATTGATTTTTTACCTTGGAAGCTCTTGATTTGGTTTTTTCCCTCCCTTTGAGTTAAGAAAAATAAATCTCTTCTGCATAAAGTGTACTTCTGAAACTGAGATTGTATTACTACTTGAAAAAACAGTAGTTTTCATTGAAGAAAAATTAAAGAGGATTATTAGATCTTGAAGTCACACAAAAAAATGTTAGACTTTCCTACTTTTTTGGATGCTTCTTCAGGACATTGAGTTTGCTGTTCCTAAGCAATGCACTAACATCCTTCAGCCATGACAATCATTTGGTAGCTTTTTGACATTCTTGTGCTGCAGTTTCTTTTTTGAACTACTGTGCCATGGAAACAATAATAAGAAAAAATAATAAGATCACCCCTGAGTCCTCTTTCCTCAAGGCTGACCAGGCACAGGTCACGCAGCCTTTCCTCAGAGGGGAGATGCTCCAGACCCTCTATCATCTTTGATGCCCTCCACTAAACTCTCTCCAGGAGTTCCCTGTCTTTTTTGTTCTGGGGAGCCCAGAACTGGTACTCTAGGTGAGGCCCGACCAGGATGGAATAAAGGGGGAAAATCATCTCTTGACCTGCAGACCACACTCCTTTTAATGCCTCCCAGGATGCCATTGGCCTTCTTGGCCACAAGGGCACACTGCTGGCTCATGGACAATCTGTCATCCACCAAGACCCCCAGTCCATCTCCACAGAACTCCTCTTCAGCAGGTTGTGTCCCAACCTATACTGATACTTGCCGTTATTCCTTCCCAGGTGCAAGACTTTACCCTTGCTTTTGTTAAATCTCATCTGGTTTCTTGCTGCCCAGCTCTCCAGTATGTCCAGGTCTTGCTGAATGGTAGCACAGCCTTTCGGTGTGTCAGCCACTCCTCCCAGCTTTTTATCATCAGCATACTTGCTGGGGGTGGACACTATCCCCTCTGATGAGCTTGATGAGCTCTGATCCAAAAACTGTTGCACTCTGCTGAAGAAAGCCCAAAAGGAAAGGGAAAAAAAAAGTCATGGCACCCAATCACTGAAGTAAGCATGGCTGAACAGTTTGATATTCCTATGTATCTTCTTGTATCTAAGTGATGGCAGATGAATATCACTAAACTAGTTCACTGTTGCAATCTGTTAGGAGTAGCCAAACCTGCTGGACTGCAGGACCCAGCAGATTCCTTCACTTCCTGCTGCAACGTCATGAAAGATTGTTCTTTTCAGATCCAGCTCCAGCCATTCTTCAACCTTATCTCCACCCATAGGATGGGAAAACCAATTCCACAGTTCTTTTCTACTTATCCACTACTCCAGCATGAAGAACACTAGTGCTGAAAATACATGGAGGTCCTGTGGGTTGTCGTAACAGCTAGCCCTGGGCTGTGCGTCTGTTTCAACTTTCATGATGACCCTGAGGTGGGGGCACCACTGCGTTTGTCTCCCTCCCTGCTCTGCCCCACACCTAATTCCTTGACAGTCTGCACTTGCAGTGGTTCTCAGTGGAGCTGAATTAGAAGCAGGATTTAGTAACAGAATAGGACATCTGTAGCCATTTAGCTGGCCAGCCACCTGCTTACATATGACTGGACCCTTTCATCCTCCTTCTTTTCCTGTGCATGTACCTTCCTCATTTGCTTTAACCTCTCCCTTTATCATCCTGCCTTTCCACTCCTAAACATAGAGTAGATATTGCATGATTTCAAATTTCTCCTCTGCTTCATTCCCAAATTCTCTGACCCTCACACCACAGCATCAATCCTATACTGTTTCATTTAAGCAATAACCTGATTTATTCTGCATGACATCCGAAGCAAAGTTTATTTTGTGGGTTTCAGAGCATGGAAAATGGCCTAATCATTTCTCGTTGTGTGAAAATTAAGCATTTTCTGTTCACTGACCATATTGCTTGGGTTCCTACAGCTCTCAATGTTCCTGTGCTCAGTGCTGATTAGCAACATGATTTGTCTCTAGTGAAATAAAAAAACAGGGTTAACTTCCAACCATGGGGAGTTTATAAGCTATAGCTGCTCCCTGGAATAATTTATTCAGCAGGCCAGAAAAACAATAGAAATGAAGGAATGGACCTGAGATTATCACCAAGGTCTGGGTACACTTAAATAAGGAACTGAGGAAACTCTGTGACTGTAAGAACATGAAGGAACACATGAGGATGACTGAATTCCTACTCCAGTGTCCTGATAGACTAGGTGAAAAACTAGTCTGTGAATGGTATTTTTAATGGGGAGTTTGCACTTAAGAAAGGTGGGAATGCACTCTGCTGAAGTTTGTTTGAGAAGTATATAGCTCCCCAAGCCATAACCATTTGCAAGATGCCCTATTTTGAGTATTATTTATACTACCATTTTCAAATATGATTTTGGGTAACATGAAGAGGAAAGATAGATATGAAAATAGGAAGGCAATGTCTAGGCAAAAGAGCTGTGCGCAGCCTGAGAAGTCTGTTTTCTACTCTGTCTGGTTTCTAACAGATTAGTTGTTTGCTCTTTGTTTTTCTTTTTTTACTGCACTGTAGATGTTAAACTCCAGTGTGTTGCAGAAGTTTAAGCACCTATGTGTCTGCACAGTTTGGAATGGAACTTGCAATACATGGGGGGTTTTGCATATACAAAAGGCAGAAGTTTATTTATGGAGACCCATAATAATGCATTATTGGCTACTGAAGTGTGCAGGAGGAACAACTGTAATAATAATGACATAATAAATTTCTAAATTGTCTTTAGGGAGTAGGTCTTGAGAAGGCTGTAGCAAGGATACAAGCACTTTTCTGTAATTGCTCCACAGTCATATAAGTCAGACTGTTTTCTTCTCTCTTTTTTTTAGGGGGGGAGGGCACTGGTGAGAATTCCAATTCATATGGGCCAGATACTATTGCACATAACATACTTGCTGCCTGTGCAACAAATTGTGTGAGAGGGTGTGTGTGGTGTATGTGTGTATACACACATATGCACGTATGTATACTTTTATCCATCACCTTTTGGAAAAGTCCAAAACCCGCTTTTTCTTTTGAGAAAATTAAACATGAGTCTTGAAATAACAACTACTGTTGCTACACAGACTTGTTCATAAAATGGGATTGTCAAAACTCAGGAGATTTATGCATCAACCTGATGCTGTGAATCAAATAAATTGAACCAAGGAAATGCTGGGTTTCTTTAAGTATCTTGTGAATAAGAATTACTGATGATAAAAAAGTGCAGCGTTTTATAAGCCTCTCACCTCTACACTTGTTCCTAAACACCTTGAACATTCACCCTGTGGCTCATTTTTTCTCTTTCCCTTTTCACAGATCCCTTTTTTCATCCTTTTTGTGCACTGTCTGCATTGCTCTTTCTTCCATCCTGCCCTCTGTGGCAGCTCTGTCCTCCCAACAGGAGGGCTGCCTGTTCTGCTCACAGCAGTGTTTATTGAGGTGGATGGAGATGCGGAGAAGATGTTAGCTCTGCATCAGGAAAATATATGCAAGACCATGATCAGTCCACACATTCCTTTCCACCTGTCAACACAACAGAAACTGCTGTATGAATTGGATATTGCTCAACAGCCTCTTGAGTATTTAAAGAATGCACAATCTCTTACTGGTTTCTAGGGGACTGTTCTGAAGAGCATTTCATTGTACCCTGAAGGGTCAACTGAAAAGTAGTTTGAAAAATCATGAGGTATGCCAGGCCTTTAAGCTCAGTGCAGGTATCCTATGTGTTTGCATACTGGTATTCAATTTATCCTTGTTATTTGCCTGCTGCCAAGACTAATTTCCCAGTTCACCATTTCTTCAAATATAATATTTTTTGTATTTTAAATATTTTGGACATCCAGAGCTTAATACAACACATACTTCTTTCATTCCACACGTAGTGCATCTCAAAGTATTTCCTGACTTCTGGAGTGCAAAAAACCTGGGAGAGAGCTTAAATGCGAGAAGGATCTATAAAAATGACTGCACATAATTTTCATGGACATATATAATTCAGGAGACTTCTGGCTGCTGTAGTATATTTTTTTCAAACCAAGCTTTTCTCTATGTGGTAAACTAGTGTAGAAGGGGAAACCTTGATAAAGTGTTGGAATATTAAGCAAATTCTAAAGAGGTTGAATTCCTAAATTATTCAGAGAGTATAAAAATGTGGAATGAAATATTTTGTGCCTCAATAAAAATGCCCCAGTGCTATTCCTTTCAGTAGATGTATATGCTGCTATGGCCATTCCTTATTTCTTAAAACAGTGTTCTCAGGTAATTCTCTAGTTTTTACAGGACAAAGGCTTAGTCTCCCTGCCTGTAACTGCACCATTCCTTAATGAGAGCTGAGAGTTCAAATGTAGTGGATATTCCTGCATACTGTTGCTGGGTGGTCCCCAGGTCATAGCTGGGGAGCCAGGCTGGTGTGACTGCAGGCACACCTCGTGTCTTGGAGCTCTGTATGCACGACTGCAACCTTCCAACACATGGGCTTTGCTTGCAGACATCCCAGCCATCCTGCAGTGCCAGCCTAGATGATTGCCCTCTCCAAAACATCTTGATTGTAGCATGCCTCATGTACCTTTTTTAAAATGTCCATGGCTGCAGTCACTGTGGTAGCAAAGCCAAGAGATATTCAGCTCTGTACTAGTGGGTGTACAGTCTAGCCTGGTTCCTGTCTCACTGCAAATTTACAGGAAGAACTGTGATAGTAATAACATATAATTTTCTAAATTGCTATTATGGAGTAAGTTTTGGGAAGACTGTCACCAGAGCTGGTTTTGTATAGCTCCTGAGTACTGTTCCTGTTCTCCTTTTCATACTTCCACTTCCTTGCTGCCACAGCTGATCAGTGCCCCCGTGCAGCAAGCACTGTGCAGATGGTCTGGCAGCCTTTATCAGGCATAACCAGTGCTGCTGATGTGGAGAGCTCATGGAGTGCAAATGGGCACCAGTGTTAGATAAAGCTCCAAAAGTCTAGCTTGGGCTAACGTCAAATCCCACCAGATCTTTTAGGAAACAGAGCTATGGAAGCCATTTTTGAAAGGGCCTGGAAAGTATCTTTTGCATAATATTCAGCATAACAAATCAAAACCTGTTCTCTTCAGGAGAACTGTGGTTTGACCCACAGAAATGATGAATTCTTAAAGTACTAAATATTTAGGCTTATAACATTCTTATGAGGCTTATAACAAACTACAGTGGGACAATGAGAACTATCCCCATACCTGTCTCCATTATCAAGTAGAGGGCTAGCTCACCAGGTAAGTTAAAGTGAATAAACAAATAATGTTTGTGGAATGGCAAATTTTTTTAAAGTACTTACTGATTTCATGTAGTATTATACAAGACAAAATATCCCTTTACCATAGATAAATAATGAAAAACTTTACCGAAATCTGCCATTTATATCGTTATTTTACTTGTTGGTTCTGTGAAGGCACAGGTAATAATCTAGTTAACTAAATTAGAACCTGTGTTTATCTCATTGGCCTCTGAAACTCTGCTGCATGGGTTGAGAGCTGGAGCAACTCAGCCTAGAGAAGAGAAGCAACCTGGGAGAGCTCAGAATGGTCTTTCAGTATCCAAAGGGGGGCTGCAAGAAAGAAGGAGAAAGACTCTTCAGTGGTTTGCTGAGATAGGTCAAGGGGGAATAACTTCAAACTAAAGGAGGAGAGATTTAGACTGGATATAAGGAAGAAGTTTTTTACAGTGAGGTTGGTGAGGCACTGGAACAAGTTGCCCAGAGAGGTGGTGGATGCTCTGACCCTGGAGATACTTAAGGTCAGGCTGGATGGGGCACTGAGCAACCTGATGTAGCAGTAAGTGCCCCTGTTCATTGCAGGAGAGTTTGACTGTATGACCTTTAAAGGTTCTTTCCAACTCAAACAATTTTGTGATTCTGTATGCCTTTATTTGTACAGTCCTTAGTGATGTAAGCTCTGATCCCAACTCTGTATTATACCAGGAATGGGAGGAGATAGTTCAAGCTCCCAGAAGCTTACACTATGAGAATTGTAAGAACTGCAATATGCATCTAAAGTCTTACAGTGCAGCAGCATGTGTGAATCCTGTGTTTTTTTTAATTGGAGTGGGAAGAAGGACAAAACGATGACAGCTTTAGAAAAAGAAATGAGGAAGAAAGGGGGATGATACAGAAAAATTCTGTGTGAAGAGACTGGTGGAGAGAATGTATAATGGCTGACACAGGAAAACAGAAGGAATGGCTGAAGCTAGCAGTTAAGTAGAAAGACAAACAGTATTCAGAGTAAATAGTACAGAAAACAGCTTTGTATCATCATCACTGTTGAAGGTCAAAGCCTAAAATGTTTCTGCAGCTGTTCTTGCCAATATAAGTCTCTAGCTGCCTCTTTTCAAAATAAATCCTAGATACTATTTAACTGATAGCTGGCATATACATTTCAGAACTGGAGGAATGCTAAGCTTTCTTCAGACTTCATCTGCCAAAGTGATTTATTATGGAAGTGAGCTTCTAGTGACTCACCTGGTAGGAATATAATCCTATTTTCCTGTGGTAGTAATGCCAGAATGACTAAAGAACAACTAGATTAAAGTAATGTTTATGTTTCCTTATTACATTTCCTATTTGAATTCTTATCTATTATTATTATTTCTCTTATGTGGTTGTGCTCTCCAAACAGGTGAAATACTTATAAAAATGTCCAAAGACTCATTTTTAGAAGAGTTTAGAGGCAGTTAGGAGCCTGTGTCCAACAAGCCTTCAGCTGGAGGTCTGACGGACATGTGGCAGCAAACTGCATCTGTTAAAATAAATCTAATTTACGGATGTCTGTACTGCAGCCACTTCTTTGCTCTCAGTGCCTGTGCAGGAAAATCACATAAGCATAAATGAGTTGTCTTCTCTGTAATGCCTGTAAAATTCAACTACTTCAACTGTCTAGTTGCTACAGACTGTAATAGTCATAGTGGCTGGAGAATCCCTGGGCTGGAGAAAAAGCACTGCTGTGTCTTGACAGACAAAGTGTCTTGTCCAGCTTCATAGTCCACTGCAATTCAATGTCAAATCTTGAAATGAAAATGGCACAGTGGAATCATTGCACAGTCCCATCTATTTGTCATGGATGGTCCTGTGATGAACTGTAAGTGATGGTCAGTGATGAACTCCAAGACCTTCCTTTCCTCTACTCTACTGACAGACAAGCTCACAAATAGAAAAGAAAGAATCTTCTCTGCTTTGTATTTTCCCTCCTCATGCTTTGGAAAAAAGGATTTGCTCTTTCCTGTTGGACTGTACAGAGCTCCAAGAAGCCATATGTGTGTTCAGCCCTTTCCCCACAGCCTTGAAAAAGCCCAGCTGCCTGCAAAGCATTACTCTGACAACAGACCTCTCAGATGACATCAGTGGATCTCAGTTGGAATCCAGCCTGCCAGAGTCCACTGAGACTGTTAACACAGCAGCAGGAGTGCCCACGATTCAGAGATGCACCTACAGGCGTGCTTATTACACAGGGTTGAGACCATCTCTCCAGTGTACTGAATGTAAGGGAGGAAACTATCTCGTGGAGATTATTTCAACAAAATTGTTTCTGATCATGCCATCAAATTTGCTGTCTTGCTAGAAGACTGCTTCAGTACCGTAAGGCTAGGAAACCTCCTGATGAACTCAGGCTTTTCTTTTCTGACATGCACGGGAAGAACTTTTCTCTTGTTTTCAAACAGTTGTGAAAACCTTGTGGCTTCAAACCTTTAAGAGGGATTTTTTTGTGCGTGTAATTTCTGCTTCACTGAAGGGAAGAAGTGGGTAGAACAAAAATAAAAGTCTTTCCAACAAAGAGAGTGCTTTTCTAACAAAGCCATTTTCACAAGCCTGTGAGTTGGCAAGTCTTCTTTTTCTTACCTTGAAACATGCACGCCATTTATTTAACACAGCAGAAAGGCAATCAACAACTCCTATAAATTCCTGTGAATAAATAAACAGCTTCACGGATTTAATCTCAAGAAGTTGAATTCTTATGGCTTCATCCTCCTTCAGTTGTGCTCCACTGCTAACCTTTACAGAGCAAAGCAAACAATTGGTCTCCACCGAACACAGCTCATTAGCTTCCAGTAAGGTCTAGTATGTCTGTGATTTATGTTCAGGACTTCTAGGTCACAGTGCTTCGTGTTCATCCGCCCATGGATTTATTCTTGGCTCCTGAGGGCATGTCCTAACAACCCCTGCTTTAGAGATGCTTTCTCAGCTATCTGTTGTTGCTTGGTCAATTTTCTTCTCAACTGATTTGTAGCTTCACTTGTTCTAAAGATGAAAAAAATCACCGTGTTATCTCCAATTCCATATACATTCTATTTTTTTCACATATGTAAATAAAGGTGAAGTGGCTACTCTAACAGAAAAGTAACATGCACTACCTTAGTTACAATAAGCATTGCTAGAAGATGCAGAAGACTTCATTTTTTTTGTTTGCTGATGGATACAAACTTGAAATTTTTCTCTTTTTTTTTTTCCCAGCAAGTGGGAGATGCCTTCATCCTTACGCCTTTATTATTTTTTGATTGAGAAATAAATACTACAGCCCCCACTTTCGTCCAAACATCTGTTTTGACTGTGTTTATCCCCCAGGAGCAGAAACTGCAAAGCCCAGAGAACCCTGCAACCACTTAAAAAGACTTTGATTCTCCTCAATTACAAATAATACTTCACTGAATCATAGAATCCTTTAAGTTGGAAAGTTGCAAAGGCTATCTAGCCTAACTCGCCTGCAATGAACCAGGGCACCACAGCTAGATGAGGTTGCTCGTTGCCCTGTACAGCCTGACCTTGAGTGTCTTTATGGTCAGGGCTTCCACCACCTCTCTGGACAACCTTTGCCAGTGCCTCACCACCCTCACTGTAGAGACATGTTCGCATTGTTCTTTCATTGCTCTTTTCATTGCTCTTTGCTAAAGTACATGTATTCACTCTGATACCATAGTGGCAGATATGCCAGCTGTCAAAATAAAAGAAATTATAAAGAATAAATTAGGACAAGGCATAGGAATTTATGTCTATGTGCTGTATGAAATCTCTGACCATGTCATTCAAGAGAGGCAGAGAAAATGTGTCTTAAAATCCTGAAAAAACTGAAACTAAAAAACCTGAGAGTCCCCTTAGAAAACTACTCTAGAAAATGGGCTATCAGAATGATTGTTCATGATCTTGACAGCAGATCTGATAATATACTTGTCTGGTTGCTGTGACTTATCAAGCTTCAATGCACTCCCTAATGTTTTAGAATATGGAAGAACTGCCTGGTTATGTTAAGCTTTGACGGCTTCCTTCTTCAATCTACAGCCTGCAGAGTAAAGATGCAAAATGCAGAGCATCAAGAAGAGTTGCAAAGGGAGCCTCTAATCTGGAGTGTTTATTAAGGCTTTTTAATCAGTATCTACAGCACTTTTCTGCGTGCATAATTATGTGGATTGGTTACTGTGACTTATAAATAGAGAAAATACTTTGTATGTATAAGACTTTCTAAAAATATTAATCTAATACTCTTAAATACTTCTTAATCAAGTACAGCACAGTTGCACAGGATATATTTAATGGGGGCCTGTAAGAATATTTTTCCAGCTCTTTCTCTAAAGTAGAGAAACTTGAAACTGAACCAGATCATTTTTTCTCCCTGTACTGAGGACAGTAAAACATTTTTCCCTTTCACTCCACAAATACAATGTTTTGCTACAGTTGCTGCCTGTCACTAGTATTAACTAGCACTTACGTAGTGCTCTGAACAAAGAGAAGCAAAGAAATTATTTTGCCAAACGCAGCTGAGCAAGATCAGGACAAGAATTTAGGTTCCTGACTCACAATGTCATGATGTTTACATAAAATCCCCCTGCAACTTGATAACCTGTCACCTTTGCATTTGTTGTGTAAAACACTGAGAGTTGATAAAATAACTGACTGCCATCTTATATTACATCTAACAAAAACTAACAGAGATTTTCTCAGTCTTCTGAGACAGAAGTTTTGGAAAAAAGCATAGACATTTATCTAAGCCAGATCTGATTATGCCCATGGCAAGGAAATTTCTTCATGTGCCTTTTTTGGGTCCATCTCAGTTTGGCTCTGAACATCTCTCAGTACAGCTGTGTAGTCCCCTTGCTCACGTGCCTTGCTGATGACTTGTAAGTCATTCCAAAAAACGCTTCTAAATTTTTTCAACTTTAAGATATAAAGCAAAGGCCTTACTCATTGCACTTTGTTTCCTGTGCAACAATAACTGAACATGTACTTGGCGTTTCTGTAATTTCTGCATGAATTTGGTCCTTAGAATAATTTTTGGCAAAAAAAAAACAACACATCCTCTACAAAGTACAATGGGCCACTCGCCAAAAATAATCTTCAATGTTTTCTCAGCAGTGTGAAACATCTGAAATAAAACACAAATGTGGTATAATGCCCAGGAAAGGAAAAAAGCCTTGACATGATGGGTCTTGCAGAAATTCAGCAGATTGATGTAATCAATAGAGTAATGAAATGTGTGGCTAGAAAGTTTACAGAAAAGCAGATTAAGGCACAGAGATAAAGCACCAGCTCAATAATTTTCATGAAGAACATTGGCAGATGTAATGTGGACTTTCCACACTGAGGTGGAAAGGCTTAGGATTAAAATCTGCACCAATATATCTTGAACTACAAAAGTATTTGTGGTGTTATGCACCTGGCCTCATGACCTGGAAAAGGAGTCTGAGTGCAAAACATGGCTGTAGAGGTTAGGAAATGCAATACAGCATATGCTGTATGCACATGACCAAGTTGAGAGACTAACTGAAAGCTGAAATCTGTTGTCTAAAAGGTAGCAAAACTGTTGTTTAAGACTGAAGGTTGTCAAATCCTGTCAACTCTTGCTTTTGGTCCATATCATTCTCTGTAACTAACCAGAGCTCTCATGTGAGCTTACAGTCTGTATAAATCATTTCTGAATTAATACAAGGATTAAATAAGTTGCTCCAAAAGTAATGCCTCCTATTTATTTCCGTGGAAACTACAGAAGATACAATGAGCACAATAGCACTGTTTGAGAGAAAATTCGCATCTACAACAGGTTATTTTTCAGCATACTCACTACCATGAGCTATGCAGAGCTTTGCCAGAGATGGACAAGAGCCTGTATGCCACACTCGTAACAATCTGCAAGGTGACCTACTGTTCCACAGCTGCTAAGATGGTGTCATTGCTGAAATGCACCACCCACTGCTTCACTGTGCTCATGCCCACTGTTTGGTCTCCAGCAACATTCAGCAAGCATTGATGAATGCCAATGGGTGCCATTTTTTCCTCGTAGAGGAATTCAGTGACATGCTGTTGCTTCGGACGCACTTCAGTGCCATTGTGTCAGACTGCTTCTCTGCTGCCATCTGTCACACGGCAACAACACGTAATGGAAAATTGGTGGGAGGGTTCAGCCTCTACTGCCATATCATAGGAGGCATTACTTTCAGAGCAGCCCTTATACACTGTTATAACTGAGCTTGCCACTATTATCATCTGTGAAATTTAGTTCATATCATCTTGCTAAGTCAAATATAAAGTGAAATTTGCAATAAAAATGCTTTTATTATTCTGGCGTTTGTCTTTCAAAAACATGCACAGTAGTGCTGTTAATGGGGATTGCAGTGCTTCAGTGTTTAAAAGCTTCAGGTATTGACACTGAAATTTTTCTCTATGTACAAAGAACTGAGAAAAAAAAATCTAATTTACTGCCTCGAGACATCTCTACTTTTCTCTTGTTTTGTATTGCCAATTGACTTATACAGAAAAGGCTCTTAGTTCACTGTTGCATTGAAAAGCTTCTGTGTTCAGTTTTGTCATTGCTATTTAAGCTTACCATATGGGAATGGTAGGAAGATTCATACTATTACTTTCCTAAGAATTCAACTGGGGAGGTGGGGGGACCCCCCAACATTATTTTGGTAATAAAAGACATCATTGAATGTAAATTTCTGGATCCAAATAACTTATGCCTTCTCAACTCAATAGTTGAATTTTTCAACAGAAAGGAAAAGCAGAAAATATTTTTGACATGGACTTTACAAAACTGAAGTGAAATGAGTTAAAAAACGTATGAAAACCAATTAGGCTTATACCTCACCTGAGAAATCCTGGCTGAGAAAAGAGTTCTTCATTAATTACACCTGATTTTGCTTCTATGAAGTTTTAGTGAAAGAAGAACATGGCTAAAACTATGAAGATTTTTTGAAATTCTGAATCTCTATTATTTTAATTTTATTTACGCTTCTGGCCCTAATAAGGAAGCCACTGATGATCTGAAGGCAAATATATGGCTTTGCCTACATTAGCAGATTAGCATGAAAGAGGATAACATTAGATCAAGGTACTTGGTACTGCAACCACTATGTTACATGCAATTTGCACATTTTACTTCAGGCTGCTCAGCAGAACTGAATGTCCTCACTGTACATATGCTTTGAAACTGACCAGAGGGCACGTCAGTGGTTAAAGCCAATTAGGGTTTATAGTGCATTAGATCTGTACTTGAATCAGAGATTGCTATTTAAGTTCATCTGGAAAAACAATGATTCTTATGCTGGGATTGCTCTGCAAAATGTTCTAAAATGTTAATGCAGACACAGCCTGTGCCAACCAACAGTATGTTTTTTTGTTTTTTTTTTTTTTTCTCAATGCAAGTATCATGTTAACTTGAAAACTTCACAACTTTCTAGTTTAAATTTACCAAACCAAAGATATTTCAAATTATACTCACTTCTGAAAATATCTTGAACTACCATAGATATTCCATGAACAAATAGACCACAAGAGAAGAGAGGCTGCATTTAGAACATAGCATTGTCAAGTATTAGTTGTCTTACTGTTAGCCACCGGTTGATTGATTAATCATGGTAGTTAGTCAGGGCTATAGAGACTCACTTTCAGTACACATACAATTTATTTATGGAGTGGCTGTGTGAATTTTGGCTGCACTGTGACACTGTATTGTTATTTTCTACAGAGGTTGCTTGGTTCATGATATTATAAAAATCCAGATATTTTCATTATTTTGCTGACATTCCTCTCTAATCTAGTGGATTTTCTCTTACATCTCTAAAAATATTTAGAAGACTATATTAAGCAGTGATTTTTTTTTTTTTTAATGGTACTATTTATTTCAGTGATATACTCCTAAGTTCTCTAGGTCTTGCATCATAGGTATCAACTTTTTGAATTCATGCAGTGTTGGTTTTTTTCATACCTTCAAATATCTTCCTTCACTGAAGATTGAGATATGGACTTGTACACAAACATCATATTTGATGAGATATCAAAGACAGAAGTATTGAAAACTTTGTTGAAATCCAAAAACCTTATATCAGCTGGAGATACGTTCTATACAAATAAAGAACTATGAGGGCTGATCCATCATATCTGTTGTAGTTTCTGTGGAAATAAATACGAGGCATTACTTTTGGAGCAACCTACTTGTTTTCTATTCAAGTGAAAAAGACTTAGATATGCAAGGTTTTGTGTTGCATTAGTTCTCATCTAAATAAATGGGAGTTATGAACATTCAACATTTCATAGAATCAAGGCAGCTCTTTTACAAAGGGCTTCCCCTAATGGTTCATGCAGTTCCTAATTTCATGCTAAGGTTTCTACTTTTTTTGGGGGGGGGGAGGGGGGCATGTATAAGCCAAACACATTAAAATACCTTCAGATGTTACTATACCCTTCATTTTCATGTCAAGTTTATTCTGTAGAGGTTATCATAAAGGCTGTTTTATAGGTATTAGTTTCGCATTTACATTTTTAGTGATTATTTAAAGAAGACCCAAATGCTAACCTAATGGCTGGATAAATGGCTCCAGCGATAACAACTGTTTACCAAATTGAAACATAGGTCACTCCTGTTGTGGTGTGCTATACATTCCAGAAAATTATGTTATTAGTGTTTATTTTACAATTTCCAGCACTGAAGATGTCCATAGCTCCTGTATAATGCAGCCTGGGTCTAAAACTGTGTCAAAAAACACATTCACACAGCAAGGTTTATTTTTAGTAGATAAAATCTGTCTTTTCAAATCAATAGACACTTTTGCAGGCTTTCATATTAGAATGTTGCTTTTTCTGTATGCTGTCAACTGTAACCAATAGATCTAGATATTTTATTCTATATGTTTTACCATCACATCTTTAGGAGAGCACATGAGTTCTAAAGGCTGCATGATTTGACAACAAAAAGGATCATTTTTGAAACAAATCATTTTTCTTTTTTTTTTTTTTTTTAAATACTACATACTGCCAAAGAAGGGATCAATAGAAGGTGTTGATCTCTTCAGAATCACAATTACATACAGCCCTTTAAGCACGTGTATAGATCTAGTGAATTATTGTATTTCAAGTCAACCTGCAGATTAAACTTGGAGAATGCAGAGGGAAGCAGCCAAAGAGAGGGAGAGGAATGAAACTGCTTAAGGGGGAGGGGAGTGACATTTTGATTTGACACATTAGCGTCTCTATACTGCTGCTCTGCCAGTAAAGAGTCTCTCTGGAGGTGTATGAAAGATTTTGCTCTTAAAACTAAACTGGCAAAATAATCTTCTTTGCTCTATAGATTAATGTCAGGAAATGTTTCTGTGTTTGTCTAGAGCAGTTCTAACTCTTTCTGCATACATTCAAAACACCTTTTTATTTTTCACTCCTCCATTTCTCCCATCTTCCCCAGCTTTGGGTTCCTAAAATGTGTGAGTCACTATGGGAGGAAGGAAAACAGTCAAAAATGAATACTACATTTTTTCTGAAATTGAAGTACCATCCATGCTTGTCACAGTCTCAGAACAGACAGTGCAGGGAAAGTGCTAGAGGAGGTGACAAGCAGACATATGAAAATAAAATAAATCAAGGTTCCAAAGGCACAAATGAGAATGAACTATTATTTAAAATACTTGTTTTCTCATGGCTATTTTTCTATCTTCCCACAGACCCATCTTCTCTCAATCTATACATCTTCTTAACATTACCTTGGCAATGTTTTCAATACGCATTATACCATGTCATAGTTCCTTCTCTATCATCATTTGCTTTCATTCCCACAAACGCCGTTTCTTCACATCACTACTTTCATTGGACATTAGTGCCTGCTTTAGAACAGTTCATAAGCATCTACTGAACTAGAGACCCGATTTCCTTTGGTGATATTCCTGTTTCTTCTAAGATCAAATTCAGAAATAAACTTCCTTCCGGTCTGTGCTTGCTTGGTTTTCAAGTTGAAGTTGCAACTGTGATGGCAAACATTTGTTGTCTGTTAGTCAGACAGTCAGACAGCAAAATAGGAGAAAAAAGAAAGTCTCCCTTGAGTCTCTGAACTCTTGACTTTTCCACTCCCTTCTTTACAATTTGAAAATATGAATTTGAAGAACCAGAGGAGAAGCTGGAAAAGAAAAAGCAAATATTGCAGAAATATTTTTTCTGGATCAAGAAACATCAGTCTGTTTTTCAACCAACTACTCCTGTTAAAAATTTTAAGACTTAACTGTGGGAAGATTTACTACTTTAAAGACAAGCACAAGCCAGTACCATGTTAAATCCCTTTCATCACTTTGTTCCCCTTTTCACGGAAGTAACAACTATAACTCAGTGTGAGGGTTATTTTCCTGATTTGTTTTTTAAAGTCAGAGCCTCTTTCATCTTGATAAATTCTCAACTTTGGTGACTTGCAGCAGCAGTGAGGTCCTTGGTCTATTTAAAAGTATTGTGAAGAGGTGTTTCCACTTACCAATTTATAATCTTCTACCTCTCATATTCCTTGCATTTGCATCCTTAGAATCAGGTGGAAGGCTAATTTAAAATTGTTTAGAGTATTTAAGTAATCTACACTTCTTTTGTATTTTCTTTGATTTGAGAGTGTTGCCCAGTTTCTCATCTCCCCAGTATTCCTCACAGTTCTCTCTGCTCATTTGTAACCAACATTTCTTCTGCAAGACATGTAATTTGCTCATTTCCTATCCAAATTACAACTATGCCAGAAAATGTTGATGTCACAATGAGTTTTTGAGGCATAATTTGTTTTGCCACAGCAGAAACTGTTTAATTCTAATCTTTCTCTTCTGCCTCTTACACCATTTTGATCTCCAGTAGTACTTTGGTTCGCAAATATTCACTTTCCTTCCTAATTTCCTGTGCAGGACCTTGTCGAAGGACTGAATAAATGACCTGATACCCATTGCTTTGGTGACATTCACTGCATTTTAGCACATCAGTGGGACTCTTCAAAAAACTGCAGATTAGGCTTTATCAAATCCTGGTCTTCCAGGTGCTTTATTATTCTATTTTTAATGAACATTTCAATTATTTTCTTGATACAGTTGCAATGTTTACTCATCTGTAACTTCTCAGATCACTTCTGAAGCCTTTTTAATTAGAGACATAAAATTTGCCACCCTCTAAGTTACTGATAGAGTTGGCATTTTAATTAAAGTCTGTGCACTTTGTTAGCTGCTCTGTCCCCTCAAACCTAAGCATCTTCTGAATTCTGTAGTGTGTATCATCCAGGGCTGGTGACCTGAAGGTTTTCAATTATCAGTTTTCGTCAGCATCTTTTCTTATGATAACTTGCTCGTTAAGAGCTCCTTATCATAATTGGCAGGCAAAGCAATCCTGACAGAGAAAATGCTACTCATTCTCTGCAGCAGAGATGGATGCAAGGAAGCGATTGTGTTAATACTGTCTGTATCTCCTTCTTTAGTTGTTCTTTTTCTCTCCAAAGACCTATGTCCAAATGAACCAGCAATCGTGAATTTGCAGTTACACACATGTCCACATAGTATAAGCAGGTCTGTGAAGTCCATTTACCTTGGCTGTTTTCTCCACTGAGTCCCACACAAAGTAGATATTGATTAGTATAGTCCCATTTTAACCTCTTGAATCTGTAAGATTTTAACCTCAGCACAAAGGCTTCTCTTCTGATTTTTCTTTTTCCTTCTGGGTGAACTTCAAAATCAGCAGCGATGCATGAATTGCCACAAGCTTCAATGCATTTTTTGAGAAAAACTGTACATATTTGAATAAACTATGTCCGATCTCATATATTACAAACATAATAGAAAAATATGGCATTAATAAAGGATTTGCTTAAACTCGTATTTCAGGGAAAGAGAAAGTATATTTCTAATACTGTGCCTGACAAAAATGTTAATCTTTGTTGAATTAAAATACTGCCATCTATAAATAATTAAACAGAAATTTTTAATGAAAGAAAGATAGAGTTTTCTAGTGTCATTAATGTAACTTAATAGCTGGCCAAAGGGGAACTGAGTTCTTCAAAAAAAATCCCAGTGCTAGACTTTGAAATTCCAGACCCTAAATACAGACTCCAATTTCTAAATTTAAGACGAAGAATTCCCACTAAACTCTTCACAGAAGACAAGCAGGATTGGCCTACTATTAACACTAACAGGAAAGGAAAGGCCTATTAATATCTTGCTTAGGAACATGCCGCAGAAACTCTTGAAGGAATATCACCATCTGTGTTTGTGCCTGAAATGGAGCTTTTGAAGATATGATTTAAGTTATTCTTTTAGCAATTAAAATACTAGAGTGCCAAAGTGATGACAAGCTTTTCTCTGTCATCTTATTAAAACTGTGGGGTTTTTTCTTTTTTGTCTTCACAATTCCCTCTCTAGAATTTCATAGAAAGTAAATGTAAAAGTACTGACATTAATGGGGCTCATGCACTTAAATCCCTCTGCAGTATTTTGAAAAATTACTGGCTCGTGTACTAATGAAAGTTTAGATCCTCGAATAATTATAACCTTCTTTGGGAAATCATAAATGTAGCTCTTATTTAAACAGATAGATGGAACATGCTCTATATATCTATAGTTTACTGATGTACATTTAATTTCAATCAAACAGTATTGCCCAATGACAACAGCTTAATTTCTGTTATTTCACTGCTTTTTGACTCCTTTCTTGACAACTGCAGATTTTCAGCCGGATTTGATGTCTGAGGTTTAATCTCTTCCTTAGAAAGATAGTGAAATAAAGACTAAGAAAAAAAGCATTTTAATTGGAAAAAAATATATTGGTGTTCAAACTACTGAAAGCTCCTAGTTTTCCTGGGAGCTGCATGGCTACAGTCTTCTTTGGCTTCATAAATTTCCATCAGCTCCTGGCTGGTGGAGGACCTCTCGGATGGATGTTGAGTGTGAGAAGGCAGAGAGAGAGAAGGACAATGTGAGACTGTGGTATTTTAACCCTGCTGTATGGTAGAGATAACTACAACATCATGTTTACTTCTGAACCTACCTATTGTTTACAGCCCTAGAAGGGCTCTAATAAGAGCTCATAAACAGTTCTTCTCACAGGACTACAAGATATTAATCAAATACTGTTAGGAAAGAAAATTCAGATCCACTTTGACATGATGCAACCATCCTGTCCTCTGCTGCCCCTTGTATATTCCATATTTTCACAAACAGCCTCAACCTCTTGCTCTCCCTTTGTCATGTGCTACTGTTGAGCAGGATCCCTGATATGAATTATCCGTCCATTAGACAGGAAAATGTTTGGAGGACAGGTTTTTAGGATCATGTTCCCAGCCATCCTCCGCAAGATACTATTATTCTGTATCTCAGGCATGCATCTTTTTTTCTATTCACTTCTTAAAGCAGAACGAGAAGTTTTTCTCTTCTTAAACCAATTCACACTGCTCCAGAAACTGCAAGTCACTTAATTTCTGTATATGCATTGTCATGTAGGCAATTAAAAGTTACTGTTTCTTCCTGTTGACCTAATTAGTTATGTATTGCTTTTGTGTCTGAAAGACTTTTAGAGCAATTTAGTCCTTAGAGAATGAAATACTTTTATAAAATGATATCAGCTGAGTAGTGGCACCAAAACAAAGCAATGACAGAGCATCTGTTTGCTTAAGGATTCAGCGGAGGAGGGACCATGAGCAGTAGAAAGCTATGGCAGCCTGACAGTTTGAATTGTGTAAGCAGCAGAGTTTAAGTCTTCATTGTCTTTATCCTTTGAGAACTTAATTAAATCTACCTATTATAATGATATCTAATAAAATTGAGGTTTTCATAATAATTAGATAAAAGAATAAAGAAATAGCATATGACTAAGCAACATTGATCTCTGTCTTGTTACTGAATGACTTATCTCTCTGGAAAATTACAGCTGTAACAATGGTTAAATTCATTACTAGTGATATAAAAAAGACCTGGGAAGGACGAGAGTAAATTCCAAAATAGACACTGAGAGAGGGAGAATCTGCGGACTGCACTTGGCTGCTCCTCACTTAAAATATTAAGCTAAATGCTGCTTACTTTCAGAATTCTCAGAGCACTAACTTAAAACTAAACCAAAACTGTATCATTCAGTCCATTCCATTGTTTGTCTGATTTACACAACCCTACAGTAGAACAATCCATATTCTTTGAAAAACTGGTCACCATTTTCTCAAGATACACATATGTATGTATATTTGATTTTATTCAAAGTTTGTTTTTAGTTTTTCTTAAATAGTGGCATGATTCACTTATTATCTACTATGTCAAGATTGTTGAAAAAGTGTGTAATTCAAAAGCATATTATTTTTTCCTAATAATTTTTTTTTAAGGTCCAGAAAACATAATAATCTGATTTCATGGTTTTAAAATTCATCAATAACTTTCCTTTTGCGTGTTAGCTAAAAGGGAAAAAATGTATTTTGTTATGTGTGCGTGTGCAAAGAAAACAAACAGAATGGAAAAAACTCTTGTATATGTTGCAGATTCTCTTTCCTTGTCACAAAAGAAAAAGTGAAAAAAATAGGAGCAGTGTTGCTATGCATTTCATGGTCCCTGCTCATGTCCCCATGGTAACTAGCAGAAGTCATTCGAATTCTGCAAAAGCATCAGAAAGATGCATATGTGCAGCAGTTTAGAGGGCTGGATGGTGAAAAGATAAAAATGACCAATTTTGAATGGATTCTAAAAGGTCACACTCAGTAAGTTAACAGAAGACCTATTAATATGCAAAATTGCAGCAAAACAAGACTTTTTATTTTAAAGATAGTTTGAACTTGCAGTAGGCAACAAAGCCCTAAAAATTTGTGGTGGCGTACCATACAGCTCATCACACAGATCCTCAAACACCATCAGTACATAAAGCTCTAAAGGAAGAGATCACTGAGTCACAGAATCATTGAGGTTGGAAAAGACCACTAAGACCAACCTTCAACTCACCATCACCATGCCCACTAAGCCAGGTCCCTCAGTGCCATATCTATATGTTTCTTGAACATCTCCAGGGATGGTGACTCCACCACATCCCTGGACAGCCTGTGCCACTGCCTCACCACTCTTTCTGAGAAGAAATTTTTCCTAATATCAACCTGAACCACCCCTGGCACAACTTGAGACCATTTCCTCCTTTCCTATTACTGTTACCTGTGAAAAGAGTTCAACCCCCACCTTGCCACAACATTCTTTCAAGTAGTTGTAGAGAAGAATAAGGTCTCCCTTGAACTTTCTCTTCTCCAGACTGAACAATCCCAGTTCCCTCAATTGTTTTCCAACAGGCTTGTTCTCCAGACTCCTCACCAGCTTCATTGCCCTTTGCTGGATATGCTCCAGGGCTTTAGCATCCTTCTTGAAGTGCGAGGACCAAAACTGAACACAGCATTCATGGTACGGCCTTGCCAGAACTGACTACAGGGGAACAATCACCTCCCTGTTCCTGGCTGCATTATTTCTGATACAAGCCAGAATGTCGTTGAATTTCTTAGCCAGTTAGGCTGACTGCTGGCTCATGTTCAGCCAGCTGTCAACTAATACCCCTAGATCTTTGCCTGTGTAGCTATCCAGCCACTTTGCCCCAAGCCCGTTGTGTTGCATGGGGTTGGTGCTGATTTTTTTTCCCAGCATCAGGTTTCATCTTCATTATGCCTGCAGAAAAAACTGCATTTATAAGTTTTATGCTTTAGTTCACTGTAGCAGGCCTGTTCTCTTACTCCTCAAACTCAGTTTCTCCCTGTTATAGGGATTTACAATTTTTATAAATCTATTTAAATATTTATAAATATATTTAAAAGGAAATGTCACAGGTATCGTTTATCTGGGTGTGCAATGGCAACTCTCAACAATTCCACTTAAAAAAAATCCCTATGAAAGGCAAGGAAAATGAAACAAAGCAAATTAAAATGTACTAAGATGAAAATAACAATTTTCTTTGTTCAAGAATTCTGACCTACATTGCACATGTTTTATATGCAGCAGCTTCAATGAGTCCTGAAAAAAGGCTGAATGTTTTATAATTCTTTTTTATTTTCATTCCACTTTCTTTTCTCTTGACTATCCTTTATGTTGAAATTCCATTTCCTTTTTTCTCTCAGGTTTCAATCTCGAGCCTCCTATTACCCTTTAATGATGTTTCTTTCAGAAAGCCCTCTAGACTCCGTATCTCCACTAGTTCTAAAAGGGTGAATTTTTGAATCTAACATGTTGCAAAGTACCTCAGTCAATATTCACTGTGAGTTATCTGTTAACACTGAATTGTTATTTTCTTTAAAGTGTATTTATGTACATACAAGCCTGTATTTACATAGCTTGCTCTGCAAGTAGTACCTTCTATTTATTTCCATAGAAACTACAACAGATACAAATTGCATGATGACACTATTTGATAAAGCAAATTCTCAGCCACAAAACACTTCTTTTTCAACACAGTCACCACAATTAGCTATGTGTTTTTGTCAGCAATGAATAAGAGCTGCACGCTGTGCTAGTAAGAGTCTGCACTAGTGCAAGTGTCCCATTGTTGCTGTCAGCACTGCTGAAATGCATCACCCACAGCCTCACTCTGCTCACATCCTCTGATTGGTCTCCACCAATGTTCAGCAAGTGTCAGTAAACATCAATAGGTGCCATCTTTTCACATTAGACGCCATTGTGCCAGGCTGCCCCTCTGCTGCCATCTGTCACACGGCAGCAAAATGGAATGGTATATTGGTGATGTGCCTCAACCCTGGCATGTGCAAGCTAATTCAAGGGTGGAAGGAATGGGGTTTTTTTTATGCTTTTGTTCCTTTTTCTCCAGCAAGCAGTGACAGGAGTGGTGACTGCAACTGGTGATTCATTGCAGATAATCATGTGAATTATCATTACAGAAAACTTTTTCCACAAAACTAACTCAGAGGAGAAATGAAAAAAAGCTAACATTGTCATGTTTTCATATGAGGGATTAACCTATGCTCTTGTCGATAAGAAATATCTATATATTTGCCTAATAAATGCTGAGGCCATATGCACAGAACTGAAGATATTTCTATATCACAAATACAGCAAACACAGCAGGTTTTTTTTCAATATGGTAATATTTGATCAACTGAAATATTCATATAACAGAGATTAAGAAAGAAGGAAATAATTTTTGTAGTCTTTCTCAGGATTAACTGTTCCTTAGGTTACTGAGCTGTCAAAATTCTCCAAAGGAAACTTATTATTCAGGCCCACTTCCCTGAAGCATAAGTACACCACAAAAGTCAAGTTCACTGAATTCTGTGTAGAAACTTTGCACAACTGGGATGTACCCTGCATGGCAGTATTGCAGAGTTTGTAACTTCTATCAGAAATATTTATCCCTCCAGTTCCACACCTGGATTCACACTCTATGAGATCAACTCAACCTAGTCTAATATATTTAGCCCCTTGACTGTAGTTGATTTTTTATGTGCTATCAAGCAAAGCACCTTGTTTTGCATAGTAATGCAGAACATTTACACAACACAAGTGTAACTCTGAAAACAATATATTTTGCAATTATCCTTTTTTTTTTAAATGTAATAATAAAGTAGTAATTCGTAATAGATCAAAATCTGCAAAAAAAAAAAAAATTCTGATTTTAGTTCTGTAGTTAGATTATGCTTTTTGCAATAATTTTAATAAAAACCACAATTTTTAGTGGGAAAAGAGTTTAATTTTTTTATTTTTTATTTTTTGCTGCTGCTGACAGTCTGTTGACAGTCAAGGCATTCTTACTATGTTTAGTCTACTAGGTTAAGTCTACTATTTATCTTACTCATTTTAGCCTACTACTTCAAGTAGACTAAAACTCACTAGGGTAAGGAAAACTATCATAGGCTAGAAAATAATGGTTTGGTGCAGTATGTGTCTTCAGATGTGCCCTTGGACAAGAAAATGTGTCTCTATTTCCTTCTTGCCATATAAGAGAAATAGAGCTAGCCTTGCAGATATACTTGGAGACTTCATTAGCTAATGTTTATACTGTGCTTTGAACTAATGAAGCATTACATTGCAAAGCACTACTTTCAGCTCAGTACTTCAAGGATGTAAAAAGGATCAAATATCCTTTTTTCACACTGAAGAGGAGGCCTAGTTTTGTTTTGAAGTTCCAACATTCTTCTGGCTTTTTATTTCACTTCAAGGTTGTTTCATATCTTTTATTGACTGCTTACTTTAAATTCCTTTTTCTGTGTCCTCACTTTTGTTATAAAAATTGATTTGAGGTTTGAGAGCAGCTCTGTAACTGGGAACTAGGAGGGGGGAATAATGCATTCTAAAATAAAGGACTCCTTACTTCAAGAATCTTGCAAGCTTCACGAATATTTATCTTCACTGCTTTTTTTTCTGCTACTGGACTGACATATACTTAGGTCCGTATTACCTCAAGTCTACTTATGTAATAGGACAGTGAAATTTAAAGGATTTGGATCAGGGGTGTCCAACCCACCACTCATGGGCTGCATGTGATCTGGCCCAGCTCACACAGTGCCCACTCTGCACTTCACGCTGTTGTGGCAGTGGCTTTGCCTAACCCAGTGGCCAGGTCCAGCCCTGTGTGAACACCCATTGCTTAGCAACCATCAAGCATTGATGTGCTCACTGCATTGCTAACTCCACCTCATGCCTACCACACAAACTCAGCTGAATCAGAACCATCTCACATTCATCATTCCATGCACCTATTCCATTTGGTGATTGCCAATAATATTTCAACGTACATGAGGTTGTCTGAAAATAGAACCCCAAAAAAGAATAATTGTGGATGATGGAAGAGTGTTCAGTGAAAAATGGACAGATGAGTACACTTTTGTCAAGACAAATAGTATGCACTATGCTTAATTTGTAAGGAAACCATGTCAGTTTTCTAAGACTACAATTTGAAAAGATATTACATGCAAAAACATGCTGCCAAGTTCAATGCACATCAAGAAATGTTTTGTAATGACAAAATAGTGGAACTGAAAATTCCACCATCTCAACATTTTTTTGAAGTTACAACTCAAACAGACTGTATTATAAAAGCTAGTTAAGCTACAAATCTGATCAAAATCATTTACTGACGTTGAGCAAGGTATGGAAAGCAAGGTGGATAAAATTTGTCCTGATAGAAAAAAAGATTCTAAAATCAGTTTGTCTCACCAGACTATAAAGAAGCAGGCAAATTGAAGAAATATGAAAATCTATCAAAAGTAATTTGTCCAATAAAGCTGCTAATTTCAAAATTTATGCTTTGGGTATAGATGAAAGTGCTGATGTTACAGATATGTTGGCTAAACAGTCTTGTGAATAATGAGAAGTATGGATCTGTGCTTTCTGTTTGGATACAGGAATTTGAGAATAGGTTTCAACACTGCTGGTACATTGTCAGCTCCATTTTTTGGCCAACACAAATGCATTACCTGCCAGTGATCAAACTGAATGTACAGAGTTGCAGTCAGGTATGCAACTCAAAATGTTGATTTTGTCTCTTTACCACAGTTCTGTAATACTTCTCTTAACAGGGAGGAATACCCCTTGCTTCACCTTCACTGCTCATTCACGCACCACTTTTGACAGTACATACATTTGTGAACCACTGTTTTCAGAGATGAAGTACAAGGAAAAGTAAAACTGCATCAAAAATCTCTGATGAACACTTTGAGAACTCACTGAGAGTTGCAGCCACTGCCATTGAACGAAGCTAATGTGTTGATTTCTCAAAAACAGTCAAATTTACTACTAATTTTATGGTTTTGTCATGCTCTTTTTTGTGTTTCATTAAAAAAATATTTTTAAAACACATTTTGTTACTTATATTAATTAATTGTATATTTTATATGTGGCCCAAGATAATTCCTCTTCACTCAAGGTGGCACAGAAAAGCCAAAAGTTTGAACATGCACAATTTAGATACTGGGTAACATACAGTGATATGTGGGTAGAATTACATCATTTGATTTGACATGTAAGGAGTAAATCAATGTTTGCTTTAGCATAGTCTGTAAACGTGTCTTGCATGCCACTTCTTTTCAAAATCTGTATTTTCACTAATTTGATTTTTTTTTTCTATTGAAAGCAAGTAGCAAACTTTATGGAAGGTAAAGATTTTTATTTCCCAAATGATCCTTGCTCTCACCAAAAAGTGCATTCTAGCAGTAGTAATTTCTGCAAGATGAAAGGATATAGTTTCACTGTGTTTTACAGAACTGGCATAGTGAATTTTACTTAGTGTAAGAATAAGATTTGGTTTTGTTGTTTTAATTATTTCTATCTGTTCAAAGGTAATTATTGAACACTGTAAGAAAATGAAACTTTATGGTACGACTTTGTTTGCTGGTGGTCCAGAAATATTTAATGCAGACCAAATACTTTCAGGGGGTGGAATAGTGTCTAAAACAAGTTTCATGAGCAGCATAAAGTCAGCACTATCATGAGTTTTGTCCAAGTTGGTCATGAATAGATCAATTCAGCTATGAACCATTTAAGCAGAATGTCAAGTATTTAGCTTAATTAATCATTCCCTTTCTGCCCTAAGCCTGAAAATTCTGAAACACTATTTTCTCTTATTGCACTTCTCCCTATTTCTCAGCATCTTTCCATGATGATAAATTGCTTGCTGCTGCTACTGTGTTATTGGTGTCCTGGAACTACTTCAAGAAATGCTGAGGACAGATGATACACGATGCATTTCAAATCAGCACATATACCCACTAAAAGGAAAGAGATGCAAACTCCTGCTGCTGAAAAGACAGAAGAAGTGTGGGATATCTGGAAGAAATTATAACTGGCTGGAAGAAAACATAGGTCCAGAAAACAGAAAATGCAAGGAGAATTTTAACACATGTTCAGTATGCTGAAGGATTGAAATGAAACAGCAGCTAAAATCAGAAGATCGAGACACATGCAAAACAAACAAATAAATATACAAAACAATACCATTACAGGTTTTCTTTCTATTTCTAAGTAAGGAGTCACTATTGCAAGGAACATCAGCGCACTGGTGAGTACTTATGGGCAGTAACAACAACAACATAAGGGTACCTGTGGCTGTCTTTTTCCTGGAGTGCTGGTAGGAGCCACATTGTTAACCACACCAAACTCAGTTATACTGAACTTCTTTAAGGTGAAAAGGCTGCTTTAAGAAGTCCATTTTAGCATCAAAGAAGCTTGTTCATTCGTTTTAAGAAATAAAACCCACGTATGACTAGTGAATTGACAACTTGTATTACTTCAACGAAGGCATGGATCGGTCTGTAGAACTAACTGTTTCAAAGTAGAAAACAGTGCCATGACTTTGGGAATGCTTTAACAGAACAACCATGTCTATTGAGAGGAGGAACAAGTGCAAAAGACGCATTTTACAAACTATGCTACAAGAAGAAAAGTGGGGATGAACTGGTTTCCTTATCTGCCTGCATCATTTTGGTGGCTCCTAAAATAACTGCTAGTTCTATATGCTTACATGAAACTTTTATGCTGGCAATCTTATTCTGCCACAGCATTTCACACTGCAGAACATGAAGTTCACACATGTCCCTTCTGCTGTGTGTAGCAGAAGTCAAACCGATTTAACAGTGAAATATCTGAAGACTAATTTTGTATAAGATGCGGCTATTAAATTCCACCATTTAATTATTCTGAGTAACTTAATGGGAAATCTGATTTTGAAGCATAAAAAGAAGTGGGAGGAAGAAGAACTTTCAGCAAGTTTATGTTTGGCATTTTTGAGCTTTATGGTTGTTTGAAAATTATTTCTGCATTTTAATGTCTAATGCTCTTGAAAATCCATTTAAGAAAATAAAAACATGATACATGGTAGTTTCATTTTTCTTGAAAAGATGGTAAATAAGATTGTTTGATTTACTTCTTTTTTTGTTATATTGGAGTGGGTCATCAGATTGACTGGATGTGAAGACAATTAAGTCTTCTATTAAAGATAACAGCAGGAAGTAATCTTTAGTCTACCCTGATAAGTAACTCTTCTCAAACAGAAGTCTTAAGTTAATAGATGTGAAGTCTGAAGAAAAAGATACACACAAAAACATTTGTACCGTCTGAATTTTCACGGCTTTTAAATGTATTTAGAGCAGATTAAGTCTTTAGAGGAATACAAAGAATACATTCATAATAAAAGATTTCTGGTCAGTTGCAGAACAGTTTTCTCAACAATATGTACTGAGTGCTTTCGGTGCTTAAAATTTTGATTGTAAACGTTGGTTCTGTGCAATCTGCTTATCAAGGTTCAAGATTATTTGAAGGCCCTATTTAATTGAATTCTGCTTTTAAGAACTCTCCTACATAGCTAGAGCATATTCCTGCAAAGACACAGATCTTCTCTGTTTTTTCTGTTTCTTGTCTTTTCTGCAAGAGCATGACTTATATATTTGACAAACGTATTCTCAACAACCAAAAAAATATGCATTAAATGAGCAACCAAATAGCTCTGACAGCAAAGAATAATCAGAACAGATTTAAATAACTAATGAATTCTTTGTTGTGAGTATTCAGCAAATTCTCATGAATAACAAATATTGATTTATGAGGGATCTTCTAACACATAAGAGATTAATAATACATATTCTTAGTAACGAAAAGCTTAGACTCCTAAGTCATAGCATTGCAAAACAGTGTTCACTTCTGGCATCTTGCTTCCAGTAAAATTAGTGCTAACAGTTCTTCGTATGCATATTATTGTTCCAGCTACTATAACATGCAGAACTTAGCAGGAGGATTCTGCCTTTTAAAATGAAAATAGGTATGATTTAGTCCAAAGAAAGAAGTGCTTTGCAAATTTCTTACATTTTGTGCAACAAGTGAGGTTTTGTGAATCTTTTGAAATAAAGCTACTTGATTCTTTATCTTAAGCATTCAATTTATTTATAGAAGATTTAAACAAACCTCAGGGACAAATTCTGGCTTGACATATTTATGCAAAGCAATATTAGACCTACTGCTTGAGTCTTTCAGTAAAGCAAAGCAATTTCATTAAATTTTTGTCACATAGGAATGATACATATAGGGCATCAATGTAAGAAAGGATAGACAAATCCATTTGACAACCAAGTAAAATGGGGCTGTAAGCAGTTCAGGTTGAGTTCTAGTCTATTTTTCTAAGCAACTGCTTGGCTTTAGTGACAAAGTATATGTTTTGCTCTGAAAGTAATGCCTCCTATTTGTTTCCATGATAACTATGACAGATACAAAGAACACCATAGCATTATTTGATAGAGAATATTCTCAACTACAAATCTCTATTTTTCAACATAGTCGCCATCATTAGCTATGAATTTCCACCATCAGTGAACAAGAGCCTACATGCCTCATTTGTAAAGACTTGCAGTTGCCAAGGTCCTACTGTTTAACAGCTGTTATGATGTCATGTTAGGAAAATATTGGCCCTACAGTCCATCTTTCATAGACCTGTCAGAAGGCATCAAACCCTGACTATACAATGGATGCGATGTGGACAGTCCAGCCAAGGCTGTCAATGTGCTCCATAGTCTTCAAACAGGTATGGGCCCTAGTATTATTATATTGTAAGAGAAATGTTGTCTTCTTCTCTGGTCTGACTCTGGAAGCTTGAGCCTTTAGCTTAATCAGCATTGTGACGTAAGTGGTCAGAGTTTATGGTTTATCCGAGTTCCAGGAAATCCAGGAGAATTGTCCTTTTCCTATCCCAAAAGACATTACATATCACTTTGCTAGCTGAGGTCTGTGTTTTGAACTTTTTCTTCAGTGGGGAATTCACATCACCACTCCACAGATTGCTGTTTTGATTCTGGCTCATAGTTGTGACAACGTAACATATCTTGTCACCAGTAATTATATGATGCAGGAAACTGTCACCTTCAGCCTTGTATTGGTTTGATAAGACTTGCAAAACTTGCAGAAAGTGTTCTTTCTGTTCCCATGTGAACATCCGTGGGACCCAGGTGGCACAAACATTGCAATATTCCAGTGTTGCTGCCAATGGTTTTGACTGTTTTAATTTTCACCACCCAGTATTAAGCACATTGCATATTCCATCCAGGAGTATCAGGTTCCATCAGTTACAACCTATCAGTAAATAGAAGCTGTGAACTCTGACTGTTTCCAGATGTTTGGCATCATAGAAGGATACAGGACAGCTAGACCTGAGGTGGCAAATCTCCACACACTTTCCATGTACAGTTTTGTTTATTGTATGCAGACTGATGGGTTCCTGAGCTCTGCCAGAAGGTGCAGCTTGTACCCAGATTCACATTGCCTCAACTAGGAAGGAAGAAGCCTTTCTGAAACACTAACAAGGAAGTCTAACATTGATGTATATGGTAAAGTTGTGAAGTCCTTCAGAAGTAAAGTGGAAACAGAGAGCAGCCTAGGAATAAAAACAAAATTATATAGTTAATCAGTTCTATTTTAAAAAGAAAAGCTATCTATCCCCATAGTATGTAAAGGCCACTATTCCTTTATTCACCTGGATTTCATATCAATTATGGCTGACCTTAGTAATAACATATTTATAGCACTGTTGGTCTGTACTCATTTGGTTTAAAATATCATATACTAAATTTCCATGAAAGATTAGTTTGCCCTTTGAGCCTCTAATTTTCATTTTAATGGCTATGTAACGTATATAAAAAAAAAAATAAATATGGCTTTGCAGATTGCTGGAAAAGATTTCCAAAGGAATTTGTCAACATAATTTCAAGTGTGCAACACACAATCTTAAGTTCCAAGGCAAACAAAGCAGTTGACATTTAAGATTTTGTAATTGGCTTTCATAGCTTAATTTTATGTATCTTTTAGTTCGAATGTATTCAGCAAGTGGCACTGATTCTAACAAGACCATGGCTACTTATTAAAAATCTGAAGATATTTTTCAAACATTTGGGGCGCAAATAATGTCTGCATCACAGTGACTTTCCCTCTCTAAGTTTATATTTCTATGTTTCTGTTAGGAACTTACACATTGTACCTTATCAATCACTCTCTGTAGAACACTTTCTTATCTGTGTTTGGGAATGTTCATATGCTAGAGAAAAAGAAGTTCACATATAAAATGTGCATGAAATCATCAGTGAAAGAGATGAACTACATAGAAAAAAGTCATTAAATTCCATCATGTAGATTTCTTATTTCCCCAAATCAGAGCTTTTTATCAGAATAAGCATTTACAGTAGCTGCTTACCAGATACTTCTGTGCAAGAGCAAGTTTATCCAACTTGCATCTACTACATTGCTGGGATTTCTCCCTAAGAGTGAAGAATGGAACAGTATTTTTATTAGGAGTAAGTTTCTGCATAAATAAAAAGCTTGCATGAATTGGTTTAAAACAACTGTTTCCATTTATTTTGATTTTTATTCACAATTTACTCAATTTATTTTGTCTTTCCAGTGGAATAATTTTTCTCTAAAAGAAGGGGTAAAAAGTGAAGTGAGTTTCATTATCGTACCAAAGAACCATTTCATGAATACATTCAATCTGGGCTAATGGATTTTAACACATTTTTACTATTCTGTAATGAACTGCTCATAAAGTTTTTAATTGCCAAAGCAGTATCCAAAAATACACTATAGAGAGTTGCAGTGTTGTAGAAAGATTATTTCTTTATGCATTTAATCTACAGGTACCTGTGTTTAAATAATATAATTCCTAATTTTACAAATACATGTAATTCAAGTAAATGATTGTTCCCAAAGCAACTTCCTCACATTATGTTTCAGTTACAGGAATTAAAAAATAGCATGAATGTCATATATCCCTGATATTCATCATCTGGTGCTGTGGGGTGTGGAGTACAGCTAGAGACCTGCACAGCGTAACTGCTAGAGATTCCAAAAATAAACTGCTTTGCCCCCCACTCCCCCCCCCTCCCCCTCCCCCCATCAGCCATATGGTAGAGTTTTTAATGTGGCATTTATCAAGAAATATTTTCTATCATATAGACTTCTAGCCATGCCACTTCCAAACGATGCAGTGATATTCCCATCCCCTTTATACTGGTAACATCTGTTAAAAAAAATAAAAATAAAAATTACGTATTTCCAAATGATGGGAGGAATGGAGGAATCCAGATCTAGTTTCTCTTGGCCATCAAAGAGGAGTTAGAACAATGTCCTCTACCATCTCATGTAAATGCACAAGGTGAATCTTGCTCTGACCTGGGGAGCCCTCCCAAACGTTCTATTGACACCCTTAAAGCTCTGTATGGGCACAGTCTCAGATCAGGTTGTGTCTATCACTTCTGCAGTCTCCTTCCCCCGAGCCTGTTTAGGAAGATACCACATCCTCTTGCTCCTTGCAGTACCGTATTTCTGTCACTGGGTTACACTTCAGTGATCTCCTTCCTGCAGCCATGGTGCTTGTTTGTGTTGGGGCTGGTTAGGAGTGGAACTGTATCCTTCATGGAATGGCACACATTACCACTGAGCAGTGGATACTCACTGTTTAAGGGATTGGAGTGCATATGAGATGATGTGGACTCATTTCCTCTATATTACAATTACAGTTGATTCACTTTCTTCTCTATTAAACATAGTTACTTGCATTTGATAAAGTATTTCTTACAAAAAGATATTGTATGCTCACCTAAACACATCAAGAGACCTAGAATTACTCATTTAAATAAAACCTTCATAAACCTCTAGAAAGATAATACTGACTGGTGTTCTCAAAGATACCCCAGACAGAATCAAGCTAATGTTATTTTAGCTCTAGTTAGCGAATGTGTCCTCTCCATACTTTTGACATTTTGTATGTTCTGTGTGGAATAATATTTAATAATCTGAGAATGACAATCAGGGATACAGCTTCTGGGGAAATGTGGATCTTGATTTCATTACTAGAAATTGAATATTATATGTGTTTTGACACATAGCTCCCTATTTCAGTGCAAAAACAGCAAAGTAAAGCTCTTCCATAACCAGATAAAACAGCTGCTGATGAAGGACACCCCTTAGAAAAAACCAACACTGTCTTGAGGCAAAAGAGAGATGAGGTTCTTGCTACTTTGGGGGGAGAGTGAAATTGTTTTCTTGTATAAATCTCAATTTTTAACTGATTGTCCAAAGCGGGTGTCTGTCTCTAAAAAAACTGAGATACAGCACTGACGATTTTGTCTTCTCAAGATTCTGCAATGAGTCACATGTATTTTGGCACGCTCAGGTTGAAGTAGATCTGCAGTGACTTGAAGGCTATCCCAAAGCAATATGCTCAACATTGCACCTTTTTTGTATGATGGAAAATTCCTTCAGCTTCTTATATTTCAACAAAATAAAGAAACTGTTTCCTTGAGATGGTGACAGAAGTTGGCAGTTCTCAAAACCTGAAAAAGCAACTAGCCACACTTTTTCTATTCAAGACAATAGTAGCCCAAAGATGATTTGTGTGTGCATGAATAAAACATCAACAGTAAACTTTTGTTTTGTGGTGAGACTGCCTTTTAATTCATAGAATCGTAGAATCCTTAGAGTTGGAAGGGACCTGAAAAGGTCACCTAATCCAACTCCCTGCAATGAACTGGGACATCCACACTAGATCAGGTTGCCTGAGGCCTGATCCAACCTTGTCTGGATAGTCTCAAGGGACGGGGGGGCATCCAACACCTCTCTGGGCAACTTGTTCCAGTGCCTTACCACTCTCACTTTAAAAGACTTTTTCCTTATATCCAACATAAATCTACCCTCTTTAAGCTTGAAAACATTTCGCCTTGTTCTATTGTTATTGTTAATCTCACTTTTAGAAGTTCCTGAATACTTCTGTGAGTCAGTGTGTAGGACCAGACTGTATCCTCTGCAGTACCTACAGCTCCTGTAACTGCTAGTTGAACTGGAAACCTAGGAAAGGGCAGCCCAGGAAAAGGGAGCTCTTTTCTACGTTCGGCTGACACAGTAGTAGCTGGGTGGGGTTTATTTGCTGGATGCCTGGGATGCTTATCTTTAACTTGTAACTGATACTGTAAGCACACCCTGTGCTGAGTTGGTTCAGTGCTGCAGCAGTGGCAGGCATGCAGCACACTGACAGGGAGATACCGTACAGCCCTACGGAGACTGCACATACTCTGCATGCTGGGGTGCAGCCAGTCAGATGCCAAACGTGTATCTGATATGACAGCTGTATCAAGTTATGGGAAGCCATCATGTTAGATGCTGAGGAGTGTCTGCCTCCCCCCTCATCAGCTGCTCTTAGGAACAGAAGGAGGCTGCATTGCTGCTCTGCAGGCACATGAAGTACCAGTTCAGGATTTGAGAGCCATGAGACAGCAGCAAGGCTGTAAATGTTCATAGTTCACCTCTCCAGAGAATAATCTCTCAGGAAATGTGGAAACAGGAATTCTAAAAAGTGACAAACTTGAGAATTCTGACCAAGCTTTTCCTACCAAAGATGTACCAATGGTGTTTGCAAGTTTTATGTATGAAATACCCAACCAAGGACTGACTCACAACAAGAATGTTTAAAAAAGGAATATGACAGTCAGCTAGAACGGCAACTGGTCAAAACTGAACTAATGACAGTCATTTAAATGGGAATTTGAATGAGTCTCCAAAGTTAATGGTCCTATACTTTTAATAAGTGTCATAGGATTTGTAATCACCACAGTATCCATGAGCTCCACTTGCCTTTTTATAACAGCAACAACTGCAGCAGAACAGTTCCTGTTAGAACTATGCCAAGGCAGATGTTCAAAAGTCAGTCTTAGGGTGAAGTGCCTCAACATTCAAGTTCTCTTTGTGGTAAACTCTTAAACCATGACAAAGCTTGATTCACTTCATTTAAATGCAGAATTTAAAAGCAAAACTCATCTATTTTGTATTCATTTTATATTCAAAAATATACCCAACTTATACTGATTTCAATTTTTGTCCAGTGACATCACAGTAAGAAATTTCACATTTTCTTTGATTTTATGTGATGTTGTACTACAGGGTTGATCTGAAGATTTATGCTCCTTTGACCCAAAAGCTGAGTTTAAAGAAAAAAAAGACACTTTTTCACTTTTTCTTAAGGTTTTGTTGTTGTGGCTTTAGTTCTCTGAAGTTCAACATTGCTAAGGTCTGACTTAGCAAAGAATTGCATTGCTCTGGGTTTCCATGAGAGATGGGAAGCTCCCCAGAGCAGCATGCTGGTACAGTAAGAGTGAACAGCTCTAGAACAATGCAACTAAAAATAATCCATATTTTTTTCAAGAAGACGTCTTTCTCCTCAAAGATTTAACTTTGAAGCAACATTATCATTAGGACAAGGATTTTTTTTTTTTTTTTCTGTTAACTATGTAACCATCTACCTTCTAAGCTTTTGTGCATATGTAAAGTTGTTTAAATGCGATTGTTTATCTTTACTGAGTCTTTGCAATGCTCACTGTTTCCAATATTCTGTAATTTTGTGCTGTTAATGTTTTTGTGTAATCTTTGGGTTTTTTTTTTTGGAAGTACGTATTTTGTGTAGTTCTGGCTCTGTAATTAAGGTCTTCAGTGACATCTTTTCTCTCAGCCACTTGTGAGACTGAGGAAGGAAGGACACAAGCTGCAAACAACACAGAACAAAACTCCCATTTCTCAAAACCACTGGTACTCAGGGTTATTGGAACAAGAAAGCTGCATTCTAGATACAGAGCCTGTTGCATCTGTAAGAAAATGTGTGAAGCTTTCCATGATCTCAGGGTTTCATTTTTGATAAACTGTGGTAGAAGTTGCAACAATAATTTGGCAATTCCTCTTCCTTGTGCTTCCAAATGAATTGAATGCCCACTAGAGAAGAACGTGGGAAATAATGGCAAATGTGGTGCTGATACTGTTCCCATAATGTGGTGTATAATGTCTGTGAGTCAATGTTTCTGCTGCAATGAATTTATTTACACATATTTATACATATTTGCCAAAGCTGAGCTGCTGTGGAAAGTAACACAGGTAAATCTGAATCCTTCTATAAGAAAATGTCCCTGAGTGCATGCTAGCTCCTTATTGACCCATTTCACATAATTAATCAATATCTATTTGTTACAGTTGTCTGCACTTCCTGGGTTTGCCATTTCATTTCCAGAATATGTAAGTAGTCGAAAAGAGGGAAGTAGCTAAGTAAGTGGATATTTTCAGTTAAGAGAAGGGAAACAAGTAAGTAGTCAGCACTTGTTGTTTTTGCCTGAAATTCAAAATGGTATTTCCTAAAATATGTATTTTATTATATACTGTTATAAAATAAAAAATAAATTATGCTTTACTATTATAGAAACATAGATTCATTATGGCTGGAAAGGATCTCTAAGACCATCTCTAAGTCTGAGCAGCAGCCCATCACACCATGCCCACTGCCCACGTCCCTCAGTGCCACATCCACATGGCTTTTGAACACCTCCAGGGACGGTCACTCCACCACCTCCTTGGGCAGCCTGTGCCACTGCCTCATCACTCTTTCTGAGGAGCAATTTTTCCTAATATCCAAACTTTACACATGCAGCAAGTAAAATTCAGAGTTCCATTTGACCTACATTCATTTTTCAGTACTCTAAAGAACATCCAAGATTTTTAGAAAAGGTCTGAGTAAATAAATAAAAATATTAAGCTGTTGCAAAAACCCACATCTGTTATACAAGAAACTACAGGCAGTAGGATCAGAAAATGTGTAGAGAAGGTCTAAGTGTAGGATCAATAGACAGCTTCATAGGGAAGAAGTATACAATTCAGAGAATGAAGTATAAGGGAGATACGAAGGACACTCATAAAAATAGGAGTGGCTGGAAGAAAGCAGTTAAGAAATTGTTGCATATTTAAACTTTTTTTAATACTTAAACTGGAGAAGTAAACTGAGTGATGTTGAAGATTCACTAAAGACAAAAGAAATTTTCTGCATTGTGCATAAGCAAATTGTGGAACACCTTGCTGAGGATGTTCTGAATATCAACAAGATTTGTATACGAAAAGCAACTTTGAAAAAAATTCTCAGAAAAGAGATTGTCATAAAGAGAAAGATGTCACAGCTAGCTCACGTGCAAGATGTAAACTGGGAGAGTATGCTAGGAAAGTGTGACTTCTTTGCTCGGTAATCCCAGATCAGCTATCCTTACTGACCGCTGGTGGGGATATGGTACTGGACAAGACTGCCCACTCATCCTTCTGTTTACAGATGAATGATTATTGTTTTCCAAATACTGGAGAAGGAATGGAATAGCTAATGTATTCTAATTCCAGATGAAACGTGCATCATGAGGTTTCTGCAGCCAACTAGCCTATGCCCAGGACTGGATTTCATTGTGTTGACAGCTTGGTAAATTGGCACATACCAAGAGAAATTACATGGCATGACTGAGAGCAATGTTTAAATGAGAAATCAGGCCCCATTACTTGTGTCTTACAGTTTTTTTTACATTTTGATTCCTTCCCTATGAAGTCTTCATAAATTGTAAAATGATGTAAATAAAAAGAATAAGAGAAATGAAAATTAGACAGCATACAATAACAAAATTTAAAAAGCTAAAAGCAGGCAAGGTATAATAAACAAATCACATTATTCTTCTTGGAAAAAATAAAAAGTAAAAATTCTGAAAGAGAAGACAGAAGTAGAAACTGGTGTCAAAGTATTTGTCAGTATTTAGTGTAGAAATAAACTAATTGAATTCAAACCTAACCTAATGCTTCCCGATTAAATATCAGTTTGCAGGTGATGAAAATATGGAGTAAGCAAAAGAAGAAAAAGATGATTAGGATACACAAACAAGCACATACATAAACACATGCAAAGCAAGGATTAAGTTTAGCGGAATGTAACATGGGTTGAAATTTTGCCAGCTACCTAGCATAATATAAATGAAGAATAAGACTATTGTAATGAGGGTTGCAAATACATGTACCTTCAATTAATTTCCATTTCAAATTTGTATACAAAGAATGTTTTTTTTAGTACTATGCACTTCAGACAATCTTTTTACGTGTCATTGCTTTGGTAATGTGGCTCTTAGCATATATTGGATTTAAAGCACAGCAGCATGGTATGCTAAATGCAAGTTCAAAAGCCTTTCTTAGGGACCTTTGGTCATTGTTATTATAGGATAATATTTGACTATTTTTGAGCTACTCTTCTAGTTTCTTTTCCAAAAAGAAGATGTAGTAACATTTTATTACTTTCGGTTAGTCTTCTTAGGTCTGTCATTTAATATCACCTGCAATATTTATTACTGTGTCATTTATCCATCTCCTAAATGATTGATAAAAAAAATACTGCAGTCCTATTGATAACTTGGACAATGAGACTCTTTTGTAGCTCTTAGCATCTGTGATATCAGTGAGCTACTGCAAATGGTGAGCAAATGTTTTCATCAAACTCAACATGTCAGAGAAAAGTAATCTGAGATGATCAAGTACAGATCACATCTAATAACCCTATAATAACATGCCTACACAATAGCTGTAATGACTCTCCTGAGAGCATTAGGACTCATTGAGTAAATTGCATGTGTTTTTAAGGTTTGTAACTTTAATTACCTTGTTCTGTAAGAGATTGTAATGTCTGCTAACCAGGTGTCATGCACTTTCCTTCATTAAGAAGTGCATGGAAATTTTTTGGTTACTGCAAATCTAGATTTATTTAGCCTGCTAAAGAAAAATGGGGGGGGGGGGGTGGAGGGGGAGGGGGGGGAGTGAAACAGAGAATAAATGAAGCTATAATGCTTAGACTAACACAATTTTCTAAACTTACACTCTTGTGAATGAACAGAGTAAATTTGAACACTACATGCTCTCACCATCTGTGCACCAATAATGATATCAGACACCAAGGGAGAATAGGATACTTTAGTATAACAGGAAACATCAGTTTACTGCTTTTAGCGTGTGCTGAATTTTCGGCTTTTAGGTGCCTTGGTCTTAATTTATGCTCCATTGCTAATTAAATTATCCTGCTGACATGACTCTGAAACCTGGCTTCTTGTGCCTTAGCCTTAATTGCTTCATGCTTGATCGATAATGAATGTGCCTTACCATAATATATAGTTTGAAGCTTATGAGAGACAAATTGCATTTCTTTGGACTGCCACAGTCAGACTGGGCAAAGGAGCTATACTGACTATAAGAAAATTTGCAGTTGGCACCATGATTTTATGCTAAATGTTTATTAATTTCTGAAGATTTTCATTAACTCTCTTTTTTACTAACCAACATGATCTAAAATTAAAGGTAGCAAACTGGGCAGTAATATAAGTATCTACACTCATCTGCCAGTGGAGAAAATGGCAGTAAACAAATTTTAAATATAAAATGAAAAACAAAATTTAATTTAAGTTTGCATGAAAATAATTACTGTAAAATTCTTGCCACTGTTAATGTTTCATTTTTGTATTGCTGATGTCAAAGAACAAGAAATCAACAGGCTGCACCAAATGCCATTTCAGAATTTCGGAAAAGGTAATGATAGAGAAACAGAGATACAGGAAGATCCAAACACTATCATTTTGTCAGCTGGGGAAAAGTGATGCACAAGGAAAATGTATGAGAAGATGGACTTGAATTCAAGTGCAGCATATATGTTGCAAAACAGATAGGTTTCTTACTTAAAAAGTACTAGTTTAGCACACAGCAACTTAGGAATTGGATATTTTAGACATTGTGCATTTTCTAACAGTTTTTAAGTGAATACAAGTGTCTGCTCATCAGATAGAACTGAACAGCAACATGTGCATTTATTATATTTGCTTACTAGCAACATAATATGGTGACATTTTTGACAGTGTCACATTCAAAATATGCTGTCATATGATAGAAGTTTGTAATTATCTTCCAGCTGTTGTACTTTATTCCAGGAAGTTACATGGGGGAAGGGAAGGGAAGGGAAGGGAAGGGAAGGGAAGGGAAGGGAAGGGAAGGGAAGGGAAGGGAAGGGAAGGGAAGGGAAGGGAAGGGAAGGGAAGGGAAGGGAAGGGAAGGGAAAAGGAGTTTGAAAGTAATTTTAAAAATTTTTCAACTGAAGAATCAAAGAAGCAAATGATTTTTTCAATATAAATCGTATCTTGTAAGCAGTTTTAACAGAAGAACTTGATGCAGCAGTTGCTTGACTAACACCTACTGCAATACTGAGCAAAAATTTGGCTAATGAACTAATTAATATGCAATATGTTACTGAACAAAAATGTAAATTATGCTGAATGTTATGGCAAACTGTTCTTTGTTGATATATCTTAAAGAAGACTGTCTATGCAACTTTGATTCCGCTCCCTTATGATTAACTCACCTTTATGACACAATCTTTAACAGTTGTACACTATTTATTGCTGTTCATCTTTAGCTGAAAGTGGAGGTCCTGATATTGGTAGTACTCATCTACACACTTTTATTTCACACAAGTATATGAAGAAGCTATTACTGAAGGATAATACCTCTGTTTGGAATTATTTCATGGGACATAGAAGTCCAAATATAGAAAACCCAAGATGTGGGTGATGCTGCTATCTCTTGCCACCAAACCTTCCTTCATTTATTCTACCTACAAGAGGACTATAAATGTTCAGTGTTGAAAACACTGATTGAGAAACCTATTGCTTGGATTTAACCTACGGCTGAAGACATAATCATTTTTGTTTGCTGGAGATGTGCTAGAACAAAAGCTGTTTTCCTCTTACAAGGAGAATTGCCTAGGATGTTTTACTTCATTGTCCTGGACTAAACCATGGCCTCTGATGTCTTCTCTTTTCATCCATATTACAGCAAGGAAGAACAAAGTCAATGAATTTGCGACTGCTTCGTACAAACCAAATTGTGATGTCTTGTCAGATTAGGAAATGGCAATGCTTCTTCCAAAAAAACATATCCCGATGATGGCACAGGTATCTCGGTAAACAAACAAACAAACAAACAAATGAACAAACAATATTAAATATATGCTTAAACAAAATAATGATATGTGATGCCTAGAAAAAGTAGGGCAGCTGTAAAGCAGCTGGAGAAGAGAGGCTCTACTGCTCTATGAACTTAGCAAAATCATGTTTTCTATTGTGTTTGTTATCAATTTGAATGAGAACATATTTAACCTGTTCAGAGTCGCTTGCTTTTTGTACAAAACCTGCGACAATTAAAAATCTATTTTAGAAGGGGCACTATGGAAATAATGATGTAGAGAGAACATCCTCAGTGTCTGGTACATTCTAGATTCTTGCAACAGGCTTCTTTGCAGCTTTCAAACATGACTTATTTTTCCCCTGCATTCTAGTTAGTTTTCTTCTTTGTGTCATATCCTAAATGCTGCAGATAAATAAGAACAACAGTTTTCTTGATAATTATTACATTTCTTTTTTTAATAAACAACTGGAATTGTTCAGGCATGTCCTGATACTGTATTTAGTTTGAAGAAACTGCTAATTCGAAAGCACTTTTAAAACCAAATGAATATATTCTCTATTTTTGGAAATCAGAATTGCAAGTCATGCAAGCTTTGGGAGTTGTCCCTTTTTAAAAAATAATAATAATAATAATAATAATAATTTTATTCTGATTAGTATCATCCTATTTTTTTTTCCTCAGAGAACTTTAAATCCTTCTTTTAGTCCAGACTGCAGTATAAATTAAGCCTGTTATCTATAATGTAAGCCTCAAGACTGCTTTCCAATTTGCTTTTCTCGTAAGTTTTGTAAAAAATAGTTAAGAACAGCTTTTTTGCATGATAGGATGCTGAGCAAGCCAAGATTAAACTGTTTAAGAGGAGCAAGTATTTCAAACCATGTTAGCAGAATAATGAAAGAGTATTGAGGAAGAAAATGTTCTTGCTACTAAGTTGAGGAAAAAATTGGCTTCCACATAGTTCTAAGTAATCTTGCAGCTGCTGCTAATTTCCCTCTTAGCTATGAAGTCCATCATTTCCAAAGAGAGGGAAAAAAAGTGTAGCAGTCATTATTTAGCTAGAGCAAACGAAAACACAAATTGTATAGCACTTACACGTGTATTACATGTAGGCAGGGAATTGTAAGAGAATGACAGTGAGTGTAAAATGTATTTCTGAATCTTTTGAAAGTATAAGTCAGATGAATTACTCCATATTCTCTCTGCGGAGCAAATCTGAAAATAACTGTTTCGCCAATAAAATTTGAGATGTTGCCTGTAATTGAAAATGTTCTCTTCGGTTACAGATTATGCCCCCAGTGTTAACATGGGACCAACTTGCCTGTCTGCATTAGGAATTCAGAGAATAAGCCATACAAAATTGCCAAATCTGCCAATATTACAGTTAAGGATATATTAGCAGTAGCACCTTAAATACAGCTGTTGTTCTTCCACCAGTGACCTTTTAGCATGATACTCTAATCCCCATTTTCTATGGCTGTCCTATTCCAAGGTGAAAAGGATCTCCACGGGATTTCCAAATAGTAAACTATGGTTATTTATGTGTTATAAAGAGATTAATGATTCTGAATAGAGGACCCTAGCTTGTGAGAGCAATAATACTCTTTAAAACACAAACTTTCTACAAATGGGAACTTGGAAGCAGCAATATTTTGGATGTCATTATGAATGTTAGTAAAATAGGGAAAGCAGAGCTACCTTTCTTCATAAGATGAGGTAAGAAATCTAATCTAAAACCCTATCAGTGAATATCGAGGAGGAAACCATGAGCAACTCTCACTATAATTGTTTGAGGATAATGCTTTTTAAGGCTGTAGAATCTGCTTCTGTTTTTTAATTATATCTTTAAAGAGTACTATAAAGAATAAAAACAATTTGGCGAGATCAAAGAAGCCCAGATGCTACTATTACAAAAAGCACAAACGACTGATCAAAGAGTACCCCAATGAATTCAAATACAGATTAGAGGCAAAATGAGAACAAGAAAGAAACACTCTCCTGTTTTATTGTTAGCTGTTAGTGTAGGTGCTGAAATTGAAGAAACTTATACAAGAGTATTGCAAAAGCTTCCACATTCTGCCCACGAAACCTAATGGAACCCAGTGAAATTTTGGTGTGCATAGCAGTCATTGCAGAAGTGGGAATTCTGTAATAAAGTATTTGCTAACAGTTTTGTTCTGACATAAAAATTTTATTATATAAGCAATAACATCACCTAATATGAAGTGGTTTTAATTAGTGAATGTGACTATTCCAAAACTTCAATCTAAAAAAAAATTATTTACATAGAGAAAATTATACAGGACTGTGAAGTATCATTGAGAATCATAGAAGTGTCACTTGATTTAGCAACATGAGCTTGTTATTTTCATATCTAAAATACAAAGTGTTTGATTATCTGAAGGATTAAAGTTTGTGAACCTGGTCAAGCGTCTGAATAAAGATTTCCTTACTTTTCCATTGGTAATACCTTCTTATAGAAAATATAATTTCAGGCAATTAAAAGTCTTTTAAATTTCGATTTTACTGATCTAAAGAAGCTCTATGAGGAAAATAAGAAAAATATTGTATCACATTAACTGAATCTTATTAAAAAACACTTTCATTTCTTAAGCAAAAAACTTCTAATTGCTTTAAAAATACATTAATCACCTTTCTTATGACTTTGCCTCTGATGAGTTTCAATATGGGTACTTTGGACTGGCATCTCTGGGAAAGTGTGTATAATATGGATAATATGCTGAATTTTGTGACACCTCACTAGATGTGTTATAAAGATATGTTATAAAGTTAGTTTACTAGGAAATTATTACTTTATTTATGACAAAATGTATTTATATATTAATCTACAAGCAAAACAAATGTTTGGGTTTGGTCCCAGATTGTTCAACGATTAACATAGGAATAAGACTTTGCGACGAACTATATAGAAATTAAATAAAACCACTGCTACATCATGATGTGTGTTGATGACACAGTATTATAAAGGTGATAGCCAACAACTTTCCTTCTATATTTTGGTTTCCAGATGTTTATAATTGTGGTGGAGTCTCTTAACAACAGCTATCTAGGGAAAATTCCCCTAGAGACCTAGAGAAGGCCTTGGTGCTGTGCAAGAGCTGTTCAACAATAGCTAAAAAACTGGTCCGTTTTCTGCACTGTTTTGGTCTCACATTTAAAAAATAGCAACACAGGCTGCTATGAGGAAGTTTAACTCCATGTCAACAAGACACTGCTCTGGATACCTGCTCAAATTCTGCCACATATATTGTCACTCATGACTCATCTCCCTAAGGGAGCATTGCCTTTGGCATTCCCAACAAGGGAGTTAACCTTAGGAAATGTCAAAATCAAATTAATGATGCACACCAATGTGAGCACCTTGGGGTGATGTTCAAGAAACTGAATAGTTACCGTAACAAGGCAGAAAACATATTCCGGAGAAGGGGAGGATGTCATTCCTAATTTCCCCCACAGAGTGGCTCCTGGAGAAAAAGAGAAGAAAAGTCTAATTGTTAATTGTCTTCACAGGATGATTTTTGGAGTACTGGGACATTAACAAGGCAGGGTCCAAATACCAGATTAGGCTGAAGGCCAGTGCTGTCATCACAGCTCTTGAGGCAAAACAAACAAAGAAACAAACAAACAAAAAACACACACAAAAAAACCCAAAAAATCCAAAATGAAAAATCCAAAAGCAGCGCTCACAAGCTGTGAAGTTTTACATACAGCAAGAGAGGGAGCACACCACAGAACAGACAACATAACAAATAAACCACTATCAAAAATTAACAATTCAACACTGCAACTAGCAACAGCACAAGCTTGCAAAGTAACAGCTGAACAAGTATAACAGCGTTACATTCAGTCTAGCATAGTCTGATGAAATCTGTTGTTATCTTGAACACCTCATGCCCCTGTGTTGGTGTATACAAGGACCGTGGTGGATCGACCTTTGCTTATCCAGTCATTTGTATGCTCCTGGATGGGGGAAACAATCAGAAGAGCAAAAGCTAGAAAAAGCTCAAAGTCAGTTTAGTAAGTCAAAGGGAAATCAAAAACAAAACAAAAATAAAAAAGAAGTGATGCAAAGGCAATCACTTGCCGCCTACCAGCAGACAGATGCCCAGTCAGTCTCCAGGCAACTGCTACTTTGGAAAAACTCCCCCCACTTCTCTCTCAGTTTTACTGCAGATATGATGCTATATGCTATGTCTTTGGTCAGTTCAGGTCAGCTGTTCCTGTTATGTCCCCTTCCAACCTCTTTTCCACTTCCTGGGGGAACAGAGTGAGAAAGAAAGGAGTCTTTGGCATTATACAAGCACTGTTCAGCAACACTAAAATACTGATGCATTATCAGCACTGTTTTGGTCACAGATCTAAAATACAGCAATATACAAGCTGTTAGGAAGAAAATTAACTGCATGCCAACCAGACCCAGTGCAGTAACATTACCTGAAATTTTCTGTTGATTGGCCTCTCTCTAAAGGTTCCTTTTTTTTTCCTTCAAATTTCAGAAAAATCTGTATGTAAGTCCTTGTTGAAGGTGAGTTTTTCAGTGGAAACAAATGAAGTGGATGCCATTTTCTCCCCATATAATCAGCAACCTTGTAGATAATTTAATTGCATTTAAGACAGGAGATTAAATTTGGGTCAACAGAAGTAAAACTGTGGCATACCTGTGGGAAGAGAAACTCTGAAAAACTACTGGCAAGTGATACAATGAAATTATGATTAAAGCTACCAAAAAACAGCAAACAAGTGAAGGATCATATAAGCCATATTGGAAAATTATTCAAGATCTGGATAAGGCAGAGAATAATCAAGGACAGCAAAGAAAGAAGAGAGAATTAATAGCCCACATGTGAATAATGTTAACTGGGGATGGGGAGGCAAAAACTGTGAAAACTAAATTTGCAAACCTCCAGAACAGCGAGTTCAAGAAAGCAGACTATCAATGTGTTCAACATATTTCATGATGAAATAAGGTATGAAGAATAAGGCAAAGTAAGAGTAATTGCATAATAATTAGTTGAACATAGAAAAAAAAGCAGTATATTGAGAGGCAGAGGAAGAAAATTTATTATTATTCCAAATTACTAGGAAAAGTTTTAAAACAGAATAAAATCGGGGTTTGAACCATAGACAAGAAAAGAAATTATTACAGGAGCACAGACCATCTCAAGGAGTAAAAAGACTATTTGGTTGAGAATGTTTCAAAATAAATGTACTTCAGAAAGTAAAAAGGTGACAAAAAAAATGAAGAAGAAAGTTCTAGCTGTTAACCTGGATTTTCTTCTTATATGCTGCTGTCCTGAGTTTTATCAATATTAGATATAAGGAAACTCACTGAAGCATGGATAATTTATGTGTATCAACTTGGTTTTTTTCATGGTGTTCCTGATTTCACCAGCTACTGTAACATACATATTTCTACTTATTTTTAAGAGCAAAGATAGGCATTGTACAGTTGCAAGACAAATTAACAACTCCCTCATTATGAATACGTATTTCAGTACCCTTTAAGGAGTGATCAAAAGCAACCGAGATCATATCCTTCCGTTTTCCATTTTATTAAAGCTGTCTCATACACATCAGCCCAGGCAGTAGAATATAAAAAAGTCCATTGAAAAAGCATAAATCACTTCTGAAAGCTTATTATCTAGTCAGAAATGTATCCTGGTATGCTTCATTATGGGACAGTGTTTGATCCTTATTCTTCTATCTGAGTAACTACTTCAATAAGCAATTCCATTCACCTTACTTAGAATCTTATTTTGCTGCACTCTTGAGTCACTTGTGAGCCTAACTGCTTTACCACTGGCAGAAGAAGTTTTAGCATTTGAACCCACCAGTGAAACGCATCTAATTCCTTAGGTTTTGCCTCTTCAAAAACTGTGGAATAACTTTCAGAAATTTCACATGGTAAAGCCGGCGGGAAAGAAAAAAATCAAGAACACGAGATCAATGAAAGAATTCAAAGCTGGAATTTTGTTTTAAAGACAAATTGAACAATAATTAAATTGACCTTCAACTAATCAATAAAATAGTACAGATCAAGGTTTTGGGTACAAATTCATCTCAGAAAGAAGTGAAAAAGGACTACAAGTTCATGAAAATAATGCCCTTCAGCACTCTCACCATAAGGTCTTCTTCTAAAATATATACACTAGCCTCTCTAAGAGTCAAATTTTGATTTGGTGAACCACTGTTCAGTTAACTGCTCTACATCCAATTTCTAATTCCCTTAGATGATGCTTCAAATGTAGCATCTGGGGGAATTTTTCCTCTTACTGAAATGTCGTCTGTCTAGTTGTCTATCTGAAAGATAGAAATTCTATTACATGTATTTTAAAAGCCATAAAAGACAACCTTAACTTCCTAGCTTATTTTTATTTGCTCTCTCCCAATGTCTCCCATTTCCAAGGCTGAGCACGAGCAATTGCAAAGTACACAGTAGAAGAAAAGCTATGTAATGAAAAAGTGTCAGATCTAGAATTACCAAGTGAATTTACAATGTGTTGTCTATGGAAAAAATAAATCAATCAATCAAAACTAAAGTATGGATTTATCAAAGTTGAAGATTTATAATTAAATACACATAACTTTTTCACTGTCCTCGACAGTTGCTCAACAATTTTCTACACTGTGAAACAAAAATGCTATTTTTCAAGTGACTGCAGCCATTAAACTAAATTTTCAAAGTATTACTGCTATGTTCAACATTAATTGGCTGGAATTTGCACGTTTCTCATTTTATGCATGTGTAAAATACAGTAGAGAAGAACTCACTTCACAATATAACTCTATAGTGCCATAAAAACCATCTGTAATACTAAGGTGAAAGGCTGAAATCTGCTAGATCTGCTGGAGAGTCAAGTCATTGTGACACAATGGGTGCCACAAGCAAAAAATGATCAGATCCAGAAAGAATCCTGATATTCTCAGTTCAGACAGTGAGTTCAGATGGCTATATTATATCTGATCATCAATAAAATGCCAAGAATTGAGAAGAAGTCAATCGGCTTCAAGGTGTGTTTTCCAGATTCTGAGCTGCACATAACCAGACAAACCTTCTGTGTTTAACTATGCAGTAAGAGCAGTAACCATGAGTATTTTCTCAGCTTTTGCCTCTTGTTATTATTTTGTTAATCTAATGAAGAGTCCTCCAACGTTCAGAAATAACAACTACAGTGATTACTTAGTGGATTTTTCTGACTGACTTGAAGCTGAGCTTCTATATTCTATTTGATTCCCTGAGTTCTCATCTTCCCCTTCTGAAGAAAACTTCTGAAAACAAAAGCTGTGAAATACCGAATACTACTGAACTATAATAGAGCAAAGCTCTGATTGGAGTTCTGGTCCTTCCAAATTATTCTGTTAAACTAATTCAAAATGAAGATGAGTTACGTAAAACATGTTACAATAAATGTGGGGGAGGTCACAACCATAAGTTAACAACTAATTAATAACAAACATAAGGAAAAGCCTCAGAATATCTGTTTCCTTAATTTTTTTACCTGAAGGATTGTGTCTCAGGAATATACCTATATCTATCTCAGGCTCTGTTCTGCACATCTGTAAGGGACAGTAAAATTCACAGAAACTCAAATAAGAATAGAAGAATTCCTGAACTGTCCTTATCTAAATTGTAGGAGACTTTTTACAGCTTCCTTTTCATCACTTCTTTCATTTCTCCCTTCCCTTTTCCACGTTCATCAAGCTTGTATTTTTTATTTTTTCTCCTTTGATTCTAATTTCAGTTTGTGCATTCATTTTTAAAGTAAATATTAGGAGAGGTGATATCTTCATTTCTGCAGTTATGTGGCACAGTGGGAAATACCATGGCATTCAACTCCTATTGATGTAAATAAGAAATTTCAAGACTTGAAAAATTAGGCATGAAGATTCCTGATGCAACATTGCAAATATTTTAATCAATATTTGATGTGAGTTTCTGGCATTGAAGACTTCTGAAATATTTACTTTTCAGAGATCCCTTCTACAGCTAGCATAAATTTTGCAATTATAAAGCTAACAAGTAGAAATATTTTACTCTTTGTTCACTCCGATGAAATAAGGCACATCTTTGCTTATAGCTGAATACAAAAATACAAGAAGCAAATGGAAAGGTAAACCATCAAATATTTTACCACAAAACAAGCAAACAAAAAAACAGGACTTATCTAATTTTGCATTCATTAAATTCACTTCAAGGAAAAAAAATAGCATTAGTTTTTATAAAAAACAAGGCCAAAATTAAAACCATAGTCAGAAATACATTTCCTTTGCAAATTATCTATGAATTTGCTTGAAACAGGTCTTTAATGGCTATTGCACAGTTCTTATTCTCATAATAGACTAGCTAGATAACCTATTAAAGGAATTTTATATTTGTTATTATTTGAAAATTATACATCTTTTAAAATTTATGTATTTAAATTAATATATTAAATGCTTTGGGGCTTTTTGTTTGTTTGCTTTCTGTTTTTTTTTGTTTGTTTGTTTGTTTTTTCCTAAATCAGCCAATGATGAGTTAATTATAACCAGAAGAACCAAGATACCACAGAGTACTTGCAAACCACAACCAGCTTCAGTTGTCATTGGAGTAGAAACATGCCATATCTAGGAACTTATGCTGTTTTTTTTAATGCTTACCACTGAAGACTTACAAACTGATGTTAATGAATATAGTTCTAATAGTACTTTTTGTAGGCTAGACTTAGTCAAAATGCTTTGGCAAAAACAATGTTATATAAAATACAGACACATACAGACAAATGTAGCCTGGAAATTCCTTTCCTGAAACTACTAGTGAAGTTACTGTTCTGCAACCTTTAGTTTACAAATCCATGCAAAACTTCAGACTGTATAGTGGAGAAAAAAAACAACAAAACATTCTTACCATGATCAAACTCTGCTACATCAAGATGTTAGTCAAAATCTTAAGTAGTATGTCCACTGAATCAGAAGAATCTGTTCAAACTCATGTTTAAACCTTCAGTAACAGTAGCATATTTTTTCAATTCAGGGCCATTTTTTTCTATTCTTTCTTTGAAAAACGCTTTTGAACCATACTGGCTTCCTTCCTATAAAAATTGTTTAAAGTTCTTTATTGAAATAAAGATCTAAAAAATAAAATTAAAAAATTTCAATTTTTTTTCCCTAGAAATACATGAGGTGTCTAGCAGGGTAAGTAGACAGTATAGTGAATAAGAAACAAGATATGGTAATTAAGACCATCTATCTCACTAAATATAAAGCACATTTGCCTGTGGTTTACTGTCTCTCTTTCTGATCTTATTGCAGATCCAAAATCTGTCTGTTCATGAAAGGGAAAAATTGTCTGATGCATGACAAGAAAAATTTAGATGAACTCATTCCAAGTTGAGTAGAACATGTTCTCAAATTCTTTCAGACCACGTGGAGAAGAAAAAAAGCAGAGACAACTGCAAGAATAGCTGCTCATTTATGTCTGCCTTTGACATTTGACTATCCTGACACGTTACACAGCAGCAGCTGACCTGGCAGTAGTTTTGGTGACAACGTAGCCCATGGCCTAGAATTATCTTCTTGAAGCATTCACTACTGATATTTCAGCATTCATATCCATTAACTGAACTGTGAGTCTGACACAGGCAATCACAGCTCACCGTTCAGGTGCCATTAGAGTGTCATTTCAGTTGATGCAGCACCCTTCCGGTCTTTACTATTTTTCTCCCCCTTGTAGCATTTCATTTGCTGCCAGTTGGTGATATGGTCAGCAATGACTATATAAATTGTGACATTCAAATACTATGTACATATTATAATCAATAAATATATTACCACCTGCAGAATGTTATTTTGTTGTGGTTTAACACTGGTAGGCACCTGAGCACCACACAGCAGCTCACTCATGCCCCTTTCGTCCCCACCTGGAGAAAGAAGGAGAGAATCTGAGAGGTAAAAATGAGAAAACGTGGGCTTGGAGAAATACAGTTTAACAGGGAAAGCGAAAGCTGTGTACACAACCAATAATTGATTCACTACCTCCCATCAGCAGGAAGTTGTTCAGTTATTTCCAGGAAAGCAAGGCTTCATCACACATAATCAGAAAACAAAAGTACATTCTGAGATGAAAGAGACCCATAAGAAATATAAAGTCCATCTCTTGCCTCCATACAGAAATACTCAAAAATCAAGTCACATTTCTGACTGTGTTGTCCAAATTCTTCTTGAAGTCCAGCAGGCTTGGTGCTGTAACCACTTCCCAATATATGTTTTCTTGGGAAAACAAATGCCACAACAAATAATAAATGCCATAACAAATGCCCCTCCTTTCCCTTCTGTTTCCCTTCTGCTAAGCTAGGAGTCATATGGTACTGAATAACATTTTGATCTGTTTGGGTCAGCTGTTCTGGTTTTGGCCCCTCCCAGCTTCTTGTGTACCCTCAGCCTCCTCACTGGCTGGGAAGCATGAAAAGTGAAAAAGCCCTTGGCTCCGTGCAAGCCTAGCTCAGCAGCAACTAAAACACTGGTGTATTGTCAACACTGTTTTCATTACATATCCAAATCATGGCACCATACAAGCTATTACATAGAAAACTATCCCAGTCAAAATCAGTACATATCATCTTTGGTGCTGTTGCTTTAAGAGTGCAAAGCCATACACAGAATTCCAAATTGGAGACTGGAACAGAAGCATAGCTAATGGTGGTGACTAAAATAGTGAAAAATAGCGTTTTGTAGATGAGAAGTTACTCTATATGATAGTACTACTGTGCTCTTTGTAGTTGTTGTCATTTCCATGGAAATAAATAGAATGCATCATTTTTGGAGCGACCATACCAGTGTGTGTATACTATATATAAGACAAATAACTATAAAATAAATAACACATGAATGTGTGTCTAGTACAGTATATAAACATATGCATATAATATGCATAGTATCTAGATATCGTATGTATTCATACAGTATTGACTTTGACTACATGATAGTATGCATGACTGTATTTCCAGTTACATGTAAGTATATAAAATAATAGTTTCTTGAACATATTGCTAAGGAAAATATTAATTAAAAAAAAAGAAAAAAGAACACCAGCAACTTCAATTTGTGAACTGGTATGTAACCTCTGTAAAATTATTAAATTCAGTGAAAGCAAACATATTAAGTTCTTGGCAAAATATGAAAATCCATTTTAAATCTTCTCCAGCAAGAAACAACATGTTTATTCAGAAATGTTTTGTGTGGTGACTATTCAGTGAACAGCTTACTGTATCCAGTCATTTAGAAGGTTTATTTTGCGTTGGAAGAGAAAAGACACTGGAAAAATAAACAAATACATAAAGAAATAAAACTAATAAGAATTGGGACTTTGGGAGTTTTTCTAGGAAATATATACCTGAAATACTTGCTTGAACTTTTAGTTATACAGAGGTAATTAAGTGAAACTCTAAAAATTCTTCTTGCGCTGTCAAAAATCAATCAATGCTGACAAGAAAAAAAGGAACTAAAAGCTAGATTAGTCATAATACAGAAGGCACATTGAAAATAATACTGAGCTGGAAGCTCAGTAAAAGTGAGTTAGAATCTGTACTGATCTAGAATTGTTACTAAGAAATCATAGAGCATAGAAATAAGGCGTACTGGCTTGTATACAGAGACAATTAACTGAACGATTTGTCTCAAACTAACACTTCGACCATCATTGAGCTACGATTTTTCTCTGAGAGAAACAATGATACCTCTCATTTCCATTTTCTGATTAAAAGAGAGCATAACAATTAGAGTTGCTCTAATGAACCTCTACAAGAAACTCAATGTAAAAAAGTGTAATAGTTGCCACATTAAAATTGATAATCACTATTTTAAAAATAAAATTAGTTTCATAGTGATACTAATATAATCCTTTTCTCAGAACACATGGTAAAAAAGTAAAAGGAAAACTCAGAAAATTCTGAGCCACTGAGAAAACAGATTATCTCATTGGTAGAGCACTTTAATGTAATTGTATGTGATATACTTTCTTTGACACGAACAAAAATTGGCTACAAACCTAATTCTGACATATATAATTTTGCAGCTTTTACCCAAAATTATGTCAGCTGTTATATTTATTCAAAATAGGACTTGCAGGCTACATGTGGTTGATATTTCCGTCTTGTCAGTAGAGCCCAAAATTTATAATTGATGCTTTCTGCCACAAGTTAGGCAGACAGAAGGCTGATATACTAGATAAGATTGCTATTGTAAATTTCCTTGGCATTTCAGTTTTTCAGTCACATTGATGGTTATTTTCATACATCTTCAATCCATCATTTGCTGCTAAATCCAATTAGTTTGATTGGCAGATATAGCTTCCCAGTAGGTCTTTGTCAATACTATATAGCAGTAAATACCTTGAGATTCTTCTTTTTCAAAACTTTCCTTGATTATTTGCTTTTTCCTCTCCCAGATAACTAACCATATCTGCTTTCATACATCTCACCGCAGTAGAGGTGATCAGACCAGCTCAAGTACATGGTGAGCAAAATCATCCGTATGCTAAACAATCTTTTACACTCTTGAAGAGGTGGAAAACTCTGCCAGGGCCAAATCTGTAATGCCGCAGAACTGGGGTCTGACGGCATGGAAAGATATAACGTGGGAAGGAAGAGCATAGGAAGCCATCCTGGGGCTTTTGACCAAGACCAATACCAGTGCCTAAAGAGATTCCAGGACTTCCTCTGGGCCCTACCCTGGCCCCGGAACACCTGCACCAGACTTGGAGCCAGCATGTCCGTAGGGGTTCTAGGTTTGCAGCAAGACCTGGTGATTGTCCACAGACTGGTGGTGCTCAGTGGCTTTTGGGAAGACAGCGCTCTCTAGTCTTTGAAAGAGGGAAAGATTGTCACTGTGATACAAGCAGCAGGGGTGAACACGTCTTGTGCAGCTACTGGATAAAATAAGTCAACAGTGAAAGGGGATTAAAGGAAAAAAAATATTTGATTTTGCCACGGTTTTGTGATTTTTGGTTTTCAGTATTCAATATCATAACATCGCTTTAGTGCACTGGGAGTTGAAGTGTTAATGCTCCAATTCCGGGTACCTGTCCCTATGCATCATGGAAGTTATGGGATCTGGCCCTTCCAGGTGGGGCGCTCTCTTACTGCCTTGCAGTGGGTGCTGGAGGGTGCTTTCCTAGCCATACCAAAATTTTCAGGTTTGACTCAGTCTCAGGAACTCTCTCTCTCTGTCCTATTTTATTTGATGTATTAGTCTCAATTTCAATTAGATTGTATGATATTGTATTATCTTGAATTCTGATATCATTGTTAATAAAATATGTTTTCCTCCATAGATCGTTGCCACTGTGGTTTTTTTTCCTTCCTTGAGCCCAGCTCCCATCTCACTATCCCTTTTTCCTTTCCCTTCCCATTTCGTTGGGCCAGGGGGGGCCCAGGGGCCTACTGCCCCCCTGTCACAGACATAGATTGATCTAGTTAACTCCGTGACAAATTTTTAAGGGTTATATATGATTTTAGAGAGACTTAATAAGAGGGAAATGCTGAAAAATCTCTCCTGCGATACTGTGATAAGAGGAGAAGGACAGCAGGTGTTAAATTTCTTGAAAGCAATATTTTTAATTATTTTTACTCCTAAACTAATGGATTTACGTAGAAATTATCAGAAAGTTCATTCTGCACTCAGCAACACACTTGCTGGGTTTTTTTTATACATAACAATGAGGCTAAATCCTCAGTTCAGTCTTAATTAGAAAGCAGTAATTAGTGCTTCTATAATGTTTTGTTTTCTGGATATAGTGGGCAGAAAGGGGTATAACAATTAATGCCATACTACCATTAAAGATGATCAATTTATGGAAAAGGTCAATGAAGGGAGTCCAACAGAGGATTAAGCTGTAAGAAGAATCAGCTTACATTTATGAAATCACAGAACAACTAGAGCTGGTATAAGATGGAAGAGCAAAACATTTGCATTTATATGCTATACAGATTGGTGTCTGCGTCAGTTACCATGTTTTTTTCCTGAACTGGCAATATATTACGTTAATAGATCAGCTATGTAGATTCTGAGTGACATATTCAACACTGACACAAGTTTCGGTCTGTAGTTGGACTTGCCAGCAAAACAGATTAACACATTATTTTTCTTTAATGACCGAACTCCATATTTTCAAGAAAGCACAAGAAAAATCTATTAGAGGGCCTCCGATTTAGGTCTGTGATGATTTGTCTCTCTGAATTTGAGAGAAGCCAGGAAGAGGAATAATATGAGACATGATTAAAGGTAAAATACAATAACAGATCTACAAGGGGAAACCTTATTAGCCTTTGTTCCTGCTATAGCTAAGCCTCTCTTTCTTTTTTCTTTTTTTTTCTTTTTTTTTCCCCATAGTGCTTTCCTGGGATTTATTACTGTAAGAGCAATAATAATGATTTGTGAATTTTTGCAAGGAGTCAGGGTATATGTCATATTTGAATAAAGAATATAGGAAAATACTGATTTTGTTCCAAAAATTCTTTTTTTAATCTTGTCTCATTTGTGACTGCACAGGTAACAAATTAACCATCATGATTCAAATTTATGAGGTACTGCAAAAATAAAATGGGAATTTTTAGAGTGTTCATTCATATGTCTTCTATTCCTCACACTCTTACATGGATTGGAAGGGTTTTTGTGGTGGTGGCTTTTTTTACTGATTATGTTTATGTGTGATCCAAACATTAACTAAGACCACCATCATTACCACCACCTCCCAACACTGATCATGCAAATATGTTTGCTACTCTTGGGACAGTGTTAACCAGATGCAATAGTGTATATGAGTATTTCCAAAGAATGGAGAAAAGGCTTCTTTTTATCTACGGGAAAAGATTAAGAATATTTCTCAGGGAAAAAAATGCATTTGACACAGTGTTAATGGAATCTACTGTTTTTGTAGAAACAAAGAGTTATGTTAGAAAAAACTATTAATATGGAAAATGATCACTAATGAAACTTTTTAAGTGGCCATTATTGATCTCATCACACTTAATCTTTTGATTAATAAAGGCAAAAATATTATTTAGTTATTAAATATTCTAATGATACAAAATATGAAAGCAATGACAATACAGTGCAGAGATAGAAAATTAAATGATCTTATCTAGAATACTTTGCATACTGGAGTAACAGAAATTGAAGTGTTCCAGATAAAATCAAGGTCATCACACACTGGATTGGTTAATAATGTCCACAAATCTTTCCATAAGTTTGCTAGGTGTATATGAAAAATGGAGGACACCTTTCATAAACTAGCCCAATATGCCAATTGAAATCTGTCACGTTGCCATTAGGAGAACAAACATAATCTTGGGTGCATATCAGTGTGGCATTCAAAAATACGCATATCGATAGACACGTGGCAATTCCGATGCTATTAATGTGCTGGTGAACTTTATTTGGCATACTAAACACACAAAAAAGTCTCATGTTAAATCAGATTCAATGAAAAATACCCAAAAAAGAGCAGTTAGCATCATGTCTAGACCAGACAATCTGACATCATTTCCAGGTCTTTTGCAGGAAGATGGGAGGTCAGCTTGCATACCCTTCAGACAAGCTCAGAGTCAAGACTAATGTTTGCAGTTTGTTAAGTCTGAGAAGCAAAACGTATTGTTTCAAGGTGGGTGTTGCAGTAAAAACCCAGCTTTTGCCCAGTTTGGAGTTCAAGCAGGTCAGGCTCATACCTAATTCTGAACCAAATTTATTCTTAATCATCTAGAGCTGGTTCCTCAAATTTACAAGGTCAGTTTTGTTCCTCATGTGTAGTGTACAAGCTTTTTAGGCAGGTTAATGACAAATGATAAGCATTCTTGTTAGCAGATGACTGTTCTTTTGTGCATGTAAATGTGGATATTCACACAGAGAGCAGCCATATGTATAATTGCTTCCTGTACATCTGTGAAGGATCACATTTTAATGTATGGAGTTTCTTTAGATCAGAAAAAGCAAATATGTTTGCCAAATTTAAGCAGAAATAACCATAATAACCATTTCTGCATGCTCCTTTTCAGTTCAAATTCCCATCACCTCAGATCTTATTTAACATTATTAACTTGTTTACTGGTATAATGTTGTATAGAAGAAACACAGAATTTTCAAAATTTACTTTTTTTTTCTTTAACATCAATATTGAAAATGAATTGTCTGTGCATATGCATTTAGGTATTGTGTATACAAGCTATACAAATGGTGAGAACAACTGTATGTTTGGAGAAGGGAACAAATCTTCACAATGCATATTTTAGGTATGGAAAAGAAACACTACTATCCTTTTCAGCCTTTCTCACATTTTCCTAATTGTGTTTCTTCTAGGTATATTTACTGTTTTCAGCTGTTGTTTTTCTTTATTCTAAAAAATGAAGGTTTCACAAAATGAAGGCTTTAAAGCAAAAAAAAAAAACAACAAAAAAAACAAAAAAAAAACTACCCCCAAAACACAACATTCTAAATTGGGCAGAGTTATCTTAAAGTTTTACTCTTATTTATGTCTGCTTAGACTACTAAAACCAATATTTACCAGTTTTCCTATTGAAAACTTATAGACAGACTGCAAAATGTGACAAAGCCTTGATGTTTTTGGGGGGATGTAGCAGGCCTAGACATGACCAAGAAGTAGTTTTTGTACCTGCACTAGAGGAAAGAGAAAAGATTGCCCCTTACTACACTGAAACCATTAATGGCTCCTGAAGCAAAAGTTTTAGATTCAATTGGACATTCTGAAACTAGGAAAGTTTCATATTATTTACTTCTACCTCCAGGCTTTTTCCTCTTTTTAACTAAGAAACCCAGAGGATGAGACCCCAATAGTTAGAACAAGGGTACAATGGGCTCTGCAGCATACAGTCTATATTTAAAAGTCTTTATGACATCTGTTTATGTCCTCAGGGATCAAGCAATATATTGGCAAAGCAGCAACCACTTTTTGATGAAATATCTGTAGTTGTGATTTGTAAGCTGTAAGATGCATTTTCAGTTTTGGAAGTAATATTAATTTTCTCCCTTAAGGAAAGATTCCTTCAATGATAGTTTGATAAAGTAAAAAATGAACATATGTGAATAAATATTATATGGAATCATATAGTAACACATCAATAGTTGAAGACTAAGAATTCACTCCAACTTTTGTGATTTTGTGCCTCCTTTATGACCACCAGACACTATTATTAATACTTATTTGAAAGAGTAATTTCCACATCAATTTTTCCTTACGAGACGTGTTATTAATTGTTATTATTATTTAAAATGGAGATAATTCAGACTGTGCTGTTGAGCTGCAGAGCTTCAACCTAAGTATAAATTATATTTTCAGTTCCTCTGTTATACCAATTATTTCATGATGCCTGTGTATGGGAACTGCTGAGTCACGGCCTGAACCTCTGATTAATCACCTGAGGTGAGCCATGAGTCAGCCAGAGGAGCACAGGTGAAGGCAATTCACCTGTGCTGCCGGAAGGGGTGGAGCCAGGCTCCACCCCTCCTGGACCTATTTAAGAGCTGGCTACCAGAGGGGAAGGGTCTCTTCTGGAGATCCTCTCTTTTGGTGTCTTTTGGTGAGCTCAACTGAAGGGTAAGCTCTTCCACTTATTCTCTTTTTGTTATTGTTGTCTGTTTTGCCTTACTCTCTTGATTATATTGTGATTATAACATCTTGATATCTATTGATTATACACAATTATATTGTGATTATAACATCTTGGTTATACAGCCTGTTTTCTAGAAAAAGAAAGGAGTGCCTAACAAAATTAAATGCAAATGTTCTGGAAGATCAGTGAGATCTACTGCAAAACATCACTGATGCTGTCCCACATAACATCTTCTCTAAACCAGAGAGACATGGATCTAATGGACAGAACACTCAGTGGATAAGAAATTGGCTGGATGGCTGCATTCCAAGCATTGGAGTCAATGGTTCAATGTGCAGGAGGAAACTAGTCATAAGTAGTTTCCCTCTGGGGTCAGTATTGAGACTGGTATTTAACATCTCTGTTGGTAGTGTGGGACTGAATACACTCCCAGCAAGTCTGTGGATGACAACAAGCTGCGTGATGGTGTTGACATCGTGGAGGAAAGGAATGTTGTCTGGATGGATCTTGATAGGCTTGAGAGATGGGCTGATGTGAACCTCATATAAGTTCAAACAGGCCAAGTGCAAGATCCTGCACCTACGTCAGGGAAAAGACAAGCATAAATACAGTCTGGGTAATACGTGGAGGCATTCAAGGCCAGGCTGGATGGGGTCCTGGGCAGACTGATCGAGTGCATAGCAACCCTGCCCACAGCCAGGAGGTTGGAAATGTCTGGTCTTTAAGACCCCCTCGTTCAAACCATTCTATGTTTCTGTGATTGTATGATTCATTCTACATTTCTACTCCGCTCTCCTCCCTAAAAAAATTAAAAATAGTGTAGCTTTGAATGGAAGCCCAGGGAATAAGTAAGATTGGGATTACCTGTGAACTAAACCATGGAAACACACAAATTTTAAGATCCTTCTCCAGTTATCTTCTTATTAACTTTTCCTTCTTCTACATTCATCATGTGTACATGTTTGATAATTGAATCTGAGAAAAAAATGATAAGTCTGCATGTATAAGGTATCTTCAATAATATTAAAAAAAAGAAGAAAAAAAAAGCCCTTCAAAATCCATATTTTGATACTGAACTCAAAACTAAATAGCAACCCCTGTGACTATTAAGAAAAACTACAAATATCCCTTTTCAATCATGAAAAACATCTGCAAAACCTGAAGGACTGCGGGACTTTTAAAAAAATGAATGAGGAAGGGTCTTTAGCATGAAATGAGATCTAAGGAAATGCAGGCAGAAATTCTAGCAGAAGTATAAACATTTCTTAAATTTTCTAAAAAAAAAAAAGATTTAATTTTCTCTGAAGAAACAAGTTTAAATGTATCAAAGTTTTCACTACTCTTAATTACTAATGCCTTTCAGAAAGAAATACATATTGACTGACTGCAAAAGAGGCTCAGTAAAATTTGCTTATGTAACCTGAATTATGTAAAATATTGCATTGTATTTTGTTTGGGAGGGGTGAGAGGGGGATAGAACTAATGAAGAATAGGTGTGTATTTTAGCAGTGGGTTTTTTGGAAAATACAAAAAGTGACCAGGAAGGACCCAGAAATATCCAGAACTAAAACACAGCTCTTGGAAAAATCTCAAAAGCTGACTGAAGATATAGAGGAAATATTCTTTGTGAATAAGCCATCTGGCAGGTCATGCTGAGTTATGCCAAAAAGCTGAAGCAATCAGAGCACAGTGGGGGGAAAAGTTATAAAAATGGGAGTTAAAGCCAGCTTTATGTTCATAGTGGTTGATTAATACAAGCCACTGAGAGAACCAGGTCCCTGTACTACCACGACTCTGAAGATGGACTGTGCAGGCCATTATCAGAGCGCTGAAAGACATTGGTATTTGTTTTCTTAGGAAACCAGGCTAAAAATAATAGAATGGCCCAAACTTAAGGTTACCCACAGTCTTTTCACAGAATAAAAAGAATAATCAATTTCTTCAGCAACTAAGCCAACCAGTCAGATGTCAGCAAGGTGAGCACAGTATCTGAGCTGTGAACCTCCTGCTGCTTCCAGGTGGAGGTCCTCTGACTGGCATTAAACTCTGGACGGTTCAGCTAATGTAATACAAAGTGAAATAATATTGAGCTGCAAAGATCTAGCTGTGCTGGGTAAGGAAAGGCAATACACAGAATTTCTTTTGTGTATACATGTATGTGCATGTTCTGGCTATTTTTACTTTCATACTTGGAAAGTGAAAATAGCTTAGACTTGAGGTCAACTTACATTTGTATTTGATAATGTATTTCCCAAGGAAAGAAGCTTGCATAGTCACTGTATTAGCTTTGTCTTGCAAGTTGGATTCAACAGCCAATTTCTACCAAATCTGATGGTCTCAGATGCGCTAAGTTTTATAAGTCTTGTGAAAATGGGTGACCACATAAGGAAGAGATTACATATTTGTGTTACTCACATATGGAAAACCTGCAATATGGGCTACTAAGCAGACGCTTCAAAAGGTGAGTGCCTTGAGAAACCCAGCTTAATGACAGTTGGTGCTCATGCAATTTTTCTTATAGTTTTTCACTGAAGGAATTTCTGAAAAGAGGTAAAAAAAAAAAAAAACAAACAACAACAGGTTCCACCAAAAAAAACCCACAAAAAAAAACAGAAGGAAATCTGAATCTTCTTTATTCACAAGTGAGAGGAGGGAAGAAATAGTTGATGTTTTGATAGTCTGCTCTGCGTGATTAAAACAAAAAAAAAATCCCTGGAAGGTAAGAGAAACAGATCAGTCTAATCCAGAGTAATGCTGGATTGGAGCACCAGAGAAAAATGTTAATGCCCTAATGATAATGTTGCAAGATGCCAGGAATATATACTGTAGTTAAAGCTCTGAAAGACATTGGAAAATCAAATACAAGTCTTCAAATTATATGGTTTGGAAGGGAAGTTCCATTATGGTGATTGTATCAGCACCAGAGATGCTGGAATTTACAGCCTTCTGCTCTATGTGGGACTATATTTAAGTCTGATATGTTAGTCTTTGATCTGGCATCTCTTATTTTGCTGGCAATTTTTACAGCGTGTTGTGAAGTCTGGCTGGCTTTCTGGCCTTTAGAGGAAAGTAGCATCACAAAAAAAAAGAAATGAAACTGTTTGTTCAGTTTTAATGTGTATGCCTAATTAAAATATCCAGAAATTGTGTTAGATAAGATCAAAACCATAATAGGAAGTGTTTGTTGAGATCCTACAAGTCAATCTTAATAAAAATCGCCACTGTAATGTTTGCATACTGTAACTGCATAGTGTATGTGAATCTGGTAGGATATTTAAACAGATTAATTAAAAATAAGGTCTAGGACTTTAATAAATATACTTTAAAAATCCATCTTAACTGATATGAGACACGTAAGTGGGCTTTTAAGTATCTGATGTCAAGACACTGTCTCTCATACAGTTTATGAATTATGGTTTTGTTTGGTCTAGAGATAGAAAATTTAAAAGAGAGATCACAGGTCAAGCAGAGAAATGAAATAGAAGCTATAAAATCTCAGTCATAAGAAAGATTGGCCATCTCTCTTTCTTTAATTTTTTGTGTCTGCCTTTAAATACTATATATCACAGACTTCACTGGTGCCCAGATTGAAGAGCTGGAAGGTACTGTATACTGTTAATGTGTTGCTGTGATGCATGGGTCAATACTACTGACCAAAGGATTTATCTACCAACACGAAAATCAAAAGACTGACACAGTGAAAATAAACAATAGAATTTTCCTTGAAAAATTTATTCTGTCTTAGTCTTGAAACAACCTAGGGATTGACATTGTCTGGATTTATACTCTAAGAATGTGGAGACCTTAATTCCTCCAGATAGTATCACCTGGTTGCAACTTCATTATCTATAAATTGAAAGCATTTTTAACATTCTCAGGGAATTGTCTTCACAGTGCTTTTCATTGATAAGTTTGTATATTTTCCTGTTACTGGATTACTATCTTTCTGCACAACTTATATGCGAGTTCTCAGGCACCAAGCAGCACTGGTTAAATAGCTTCAGCTATTCTATGTTGTTAATTAAGAGAACTCTGTATTCACTAGATTCTATTTCAGTAAAACACACTAAAGACTTGGAAAACTTGACTGCATAAAATGGTGGAGATAGTGCTGTAGCAATAACTCGGTATTACATGAGGGCTGCTTCGAAAGTAATGCCTCCTATTTTATTATGTTATGAAAGGTGGAAGTTGGTGTTATGACAGGATGAACCTTTCCATCATGATGAAGCAAAGTTGTGTCACTGAGTTCCTCCATTTGGAAAAAATGGTACCTATTTACATTCACTGACACTTAGTGAATGTTTGTGGAGACCGAAGAGTGAATGTGAGTACAGAGAGGCAGTTGGTGATGCATTTCAGCAGTGGTGACTGCAACAGTGGACCATGGAGGACTTCAACTACTCACCTTTGCTTCTTACTCACTTCTGCATCAGTTGACAGTTTGTCAGACTGCCCCTCTGCTGCCATCTGTCACATGACAACGTAAGAGAATATTGGCATGAATGTTCATCCTCTACTGTCATACCACCACCATCCACCTCTGATATTGTGAATCAACATAATAAAACAGAAGCATTACTTTTGGTGCAGTTCTCGCATTTAAGAGTTGCCTTATAAATATAATGCTTAAGTATAGTGTTTTTAGAGTTTGGAATTTTATTTTCTATTTAGAAGTTTCTAGAGAGATAAAATGGGATATATTCACATAATACAGTCTAACTTGATCCTCTCTACAGCTCTCCTATAGAGATGCTGACCTTCTAACAAAACATCTAAAGAAAATTGTTTTGTTTTTTTTACCTTTTAAATATAGCCTGATTATTTCTTTAAGTGTTCTAACATTGGAACATTATTTACTTATACCATTATTAGTATTATTACTAAAAATTATTATTACTAAAAGTTTTTCATTCAAATTCTCAGCATCTTGTAGGAGCCCATGCTCACAATATGAAAGCCACTTGAGAATCCTTTATAAACTAAATGAAAACACAAGTCTTTTCAGAAAGAGCTATCAGAGATGGATATGAGCCAAACCAGGGGGATGTATAGACAGGCACCAGCAGAGTGATTTCACATCTCAGTAACCATATACTAAGATTAATTTAGGACTGCAAAAAATTAGATATGCTTTCTTTCCTTCTTGCATTATTGACTTGGCTTTTGCTGACAGTGTTTTCTTCTAGTTTGTAGTCCACCTCCCTAGACTATATCATCTCAGGGATTTATAGGAGAAAAAAAAAAAGCCAACGAGCAAATTATTTATGCATAAATCTATCAAGTTCTCCGGATTATTTTCTCATCTGGGGGATTTTCCAAGATGGAGCTTATCTAAGTCTTACTGAAAAATGCATCTTGAATGAGGTTTTCCAGCAACTTTTTCCAGTGTAGAATGTAGTGCAATTAGCATGAACATATGAAAAACTGTGACATCTAGAATAGATTATATTTCTGCTCAGAGGGAAAAAAATCAGTGGCACATAAGCAATATTTTGAGTGAAGATCATTAATCCTTTTTTACTTTCTTTTACTTGATTTGGATGTCTGCTGATTTTTGTGGAGTTAACAAGAAAGGGAATTTCTGCACTTGCATTAAGTGAAAAAGTATTTGTGATTGTAATTTGGTTCAGTATGCATAAACAAACCAGTAATTTCATTAGTAATTTCTGTACCAACTGCTGTCCAATAGATAATTACCAATTGTCCAATTGTTAATTTACCAATCAATGACTTCACAACAATTTCCACACATGTTTTTTCAGCTTTCTTGCCTTACTTTTTTTTTGCTCATTTTCTTGCTGGCATTTCTACTCTTAGTTTCCTTGCCATTGACATTATTTCCAATGTGTACTTCTTGAGGGTTCTGCTATTCAGGTTCATTTCCACAATCATTATTATCCTAATCTCTCTCCCTCTCTCTCTCTTTTTCCCCCTTAAGTGCTCTTTCCATTCAGCTCCAACAGTCTGTTCTATAGCCTGGTTTGAAAATGGAGAGAGAGTAATTCAGCAGTTTTTAACTCACTGAAGTGTACACATATTATCATAGCATCTATAATATCTTCTCTGTGATTACCCAAGAGAAACTCAAGTTTCCTCACTGAAGTTCAGATCCAAGCAGACACATTACCTAGCTGCAAGCATGCAGGAGCCTCTCACAAAATAATGAAGACTATGTTAAGATAACATTGCCTTTGATATTTCCATGCCCACCAGACAGACTTAACTTTAAGTATATAGCTGCTCATTAAGATTCATACAACTTCAGGGAAGTAATTTCCTTCCCTCAGCTCCTATCTTCCTATAATGTTGTCTTGTGTCAGTGGTGCCTGGCATGAACAGATTATGGGTAATCAATTTCACCCAGTGCAGAGGTGGGAATTCAGTGCTTCCCTGTTCTGCCATAGCCAGTTCTGCCATTAGATTCCATCTGGCCTCTGATTTCCAGTATTAAGAATTTCTGGAAACAACAAAACAATGTTAGACCAATGGAAAAATTGCTGCTTTTAATGCTTGCAAAATTACTGTAAGTGATTTAGAGACTCTTTGTGTATTATTATGAAGCAGCTGTGTGGCTGGTCTCTGCAACAAGAAGAAGAAAAAGCAAACATTTTCTCTTCCAGACATTCACCTTCAGGTAACAGGATTAAAAATACAGTGAACCAGTGTCATACCTGTCAGCAGAAAACAGAAATTTTATTCTTCACATTAAAAGAGAAATTCAAGTCACCTCCAGCAGCTTCTATAATCTGCAGTACTCAGTCATTTGGAGCACACAAGCTAGTTAACTTGCAGTCACTGTTGTCAGAATTTGTTTGTTGGCATGGTGTAAACATGAATAAGATTTACAGAATTAATGTTAGTTACTAATAAAAAAGAGTTGGATCTGGTATGTTTATCTTCAGTGATATATATGTTAAGCAAATTGTAAGGAAACACAGGCAATAATCCAATCTCTCTAAAGTAAACATTATAGATAGTGGAGCCAAATACAAAGCTTTGAGTAGCTGGGAGAGATTCAGTGTACTCGTCCTATAAATCTGTTCAACCCTGAGTTGCGTTGAACTAGTTTTAGATATTTTCTTCCCTTTTTTTCTATTCACTAGATTGCCCCCCTCTTCCTTCCACAGTATTACTCTATTCTCCCTGTGTAGGATGAACCACCTGAGGACACCTTTAATGTGTGCCTGAGAAGACCTTCATAAATCAAAGTTGAAGGTCATCACAGATTTTGTTTTGGGCTTCAGAGATTAAGCTTGTGATTGCCAAAAGCACTCACAAAATCTGAAATCTGCCATGCCAAAACACAGGGTAGAAATGGATGCGTGGGCCCAGATCTTTTTTTCTTTCATACTTCTTCCAGCGGGATGAAATGAATAAAAAAGAAAGGGACCAACAAAGCAGGTTTAAACATCTACTTTTTTTCCTTAAGAAGTAAAGCCAAAAAGATATTCTTTCACAACTCAACTATGAAGAGCAACTCTACCACAGAAAACATGTAAAGGGCTACTCCAAGCTACTGTTTCACTTTTACCAGTTCCTACTCCTCCTCTCATTCACCTTCCTCCCCTAACTCCAATCCAGTAGGTGCTGCATTTGATATAAGGAGCAGAACAAGTTCAATACCATGGGACAATATGCAGTGATCCATGGTCCATGCTACTCTTGTTAGCCAGTGTCCTGTCCCTGGTATTCAGGAAACTCACAAGGAATGTTAGCAAGGTCTATTCTGCTTCTTTGACTTCCAAAGAAAAGCAACAAAAGGATATGGGGCAGCCTTTTGTAAAGCTATGGAAGAATAGCTTCTTACTCTGGAAGTTGTAGCTACTCTTCGCTCAAGATTTAAACACACATACTGAGACATCAAGCTACTTGAAAGAGGAGGGCACTTTCTACACTGAAGTCTAGGCTGTCACTTTTATGACAAGTTTAATAGAACGAACGGCAAATTAACAGGAGGAATCCTGAATTTCACTGAAGAGCTGCATTCCAAATTCTATGACCCAATATTTGAAAGCAGATAGTGGATAAGCAACTCAAACTATCCTGGAAGGAGGAACTAGATGTGAAGTCTGCTACATGTAAATTGGGTTTCCTATATCTCAGCATCAAATTCTGTACTTAATTTTAAAAACTTTTGGTAATCATTATTTCCTATGTTTCTTAAATTCTTAATGTTAACTTGTCATTTAAAAATGGAATCACAGAATCATTAATGTTAGAAAAGACCTTTAAGATCATCTATACGTAGAAAATCCCTTCCTAATTTCAGTCCTTGCAGCTTAACTGGCAATTTATATACACTTTCTTGGAAATGGCTACAGGCTGGTTGTGATGAGAAAAGGCTGGACAAATGAGTAGGAATTAAAGGCACAACACTGTAAAAAAATTCTGCTGAAATCTCTGCTCTGGTAGCAGCTGCAGTCAAAAAATTCTGGGAAGGGTATTAAACAGTATAACTAATTTTGTGATTTCTGTATGAAAATCTTACATCAGTCCTAGTCACGTATTCTGTATACATGCTGTATGCTCCACTGTTATCTCATGAGTCATTACTGTACTATGCAAACCAGGTAGTTTGAAAAGCATGGTCAGGTAGCATCTACCGATAGAACTGTGTTTAGTACCACTTTCTGAGGCATGGGGATTTTTGCTTTAGACATTCTCAGGATGAAACAGCCCATAAATCAACTTTTACTTGCTCGCTTGCTTTTATCACTAGACTATTTCTCACACACGCGAATATATAAAGTAGTGTTATCATTGTGAGCTTTCTGAGATTCTTTGAAGAACTGGAAGTATTTTATGTTGGTTACTTTGTGTTTGAATTAAAGTGCATTTCTAGCCAAGAAATTATTTCCTGTATCAAAACAGGTGATACTTGACATGAATGGCTATCCACAGACATACTACAAGGACTGCTCCAAAACTAATGTTTTCTATTTTAGCATGTGAGTCCATGATGTCAGATGCTAATGTTGATGGTATAGAAGTAGAGGTTGAACTTCTTCATCACTATCCCGTTATGTTTTGTTGCTGTGCAACAGGTGACTGCAGAGAGTCAGACTGACACAATGGCACCTGACAAGTAATTGCATATGAAGCAAAGGTATAGAACTGAATTCCTCCACGTGAAATAATTGAATTCACTGACGTTTATTGACTCTTGCTGAACGTTTATGGAGACAAAAGAGGGATGTGAGCACAGTGATGTAGTGGGTGGAGTGTTTCAGCAGTGACAAACCAAGCTTTGGGTGGCCATGCATAACATCATCTTCAATAGCACGGATTGTTACAAGCACAGTATGCAGGCTCTTGTTCACCATTGGCAAAAATACTTAGCTACTGATGATGAATATAATGAAAATTAGTGTTTTGGAGCTGAGAATTTGCTCTATCAAGCGGTGTTATCATGTTCTTTGTATCTGTTGTAGTTTCCACTGAAATAAATAGGAGGAATTACTTTTGGAATAACCTACGTGTATTTTGATATTTACGCTTCTAGGAAAAGACAAAAAACAGGTAGATTGGATTGTTAACTAAGGTTCAAAATCATTATCTGGCAGGACTTGAAAGAACACTGCATACAAAATACTGCTTAAGATTTCAGTTATTTGAGATTTTTATCCTTGAATCAGAGAGTAATTTTTTCCTCTTGGTTAATATTTTCTTTTCCTTTTTTAAACATTAATTTCCAGCAGTGTTTCCTCAGGTGTACATTCATTTTATGTAATATACTTAGGAAAGAATCAGTCCTTATTCAGGCTATGTCACAGTAGTGGTTATCAAAAAAAGATGAGAAAGAATACAGATAGCCTTGCTACTCAGATATCTACTTAATTTTGCTGAAATACGCCTACTGAGGCAATCTGAGATACATTATCACTCAATAGAAGGGCATACTACAGGAAAGAAAATGACAGTACTGTATGCAGTAAAGCTTGGCTTTTGATATGATTGTTTTGTAGGAACACTAATCCAAGTAGATTAGTAATGTCACTGCCTATGAAGTTTTCTTCTTTTAAAAATTCTCTTTAACCATTTACAAAACAAACGTGAAAAGATATTCAGATTATCAAAGCTATATTGCTGAAGATCACAAACCTAAAATACATTTAAATGTATAGTAAGATACAGGTGATGAGCTTCTGAATTTATATGATATATTCCCCTCAGAACCACTACTAGTTTCTGATGACTATGATTGGAAGCATAAAAGAGCTTATGTGAAAGGCTGTATGGCAAGGGAATTGTACTTACCACAGCAATACTGAATGCCTTGAGCAAAGTATTCATTCAAAGCCCCAGTCTCAGCTACCATCTCCTACAGGACAAAACACCTCTATAGGATCTGATTCCCTGCAGTCACTCACATTAATTATGGTGTTTGTAGCTTGATATATCAATCACTGTTACTGCCTGTTTCTCAGGCAAGACTTAGTGAGCAAGAGTTTTCTAATGAAGACAGGTTATATTGCTTTTTGTAATCTCCTGTCTTGGCAGAACTGCAGAATCACAGAATGGTTTTGGTTGAAAGGTACCTTAAAAACCACAGTTTCACTCCTGTGTCAGACAGAGATACCTTCCACTGCACCAAGTTGCCTAGGATCCTATCCAATCTGGGCTAGAACATTTCCAGGAAAGGGGCATCCACAGCTTCTCTGGGCAGTCTGAGCCATACTTTCCTTTCTGTAAGTTTACTAGTGGCATATTTTCGTAATATTCTCCCAAGTGGATAATGATTTAAATCAATGTATTTATTCAGTGGACTGGATCAAAATTCAGCTACAAAATTTATAGAAAATATATTGTTTTCTTAGGTTTTTAAGTACATATATATATATATATAAATATACATATTTCTGTTACATTAATTATTATTCACAATGCTTACACTCTCCCAGTTTTTCTGTCCAATTTTTAATTAACCAGGAAAATAAACACGTTCCTTTCCAGCATGTACTAGGAATTTTAAATAGAGAGGTCAAGCTGCTGATTCCAGTCTAGAGATTTCTAGTCTCTAAGTCATGGAGATAGAAAGGTGAAGATGAAACACGTTTAGAGACTGTAACAAAATGTGACTGTGCTATGACTATTTCATGCAAAAAGAGTAGAAAAGACTGAAGCTCTTTTGATCTCAGTTGCTCTTTGTTTTCTCTTTTAATTTCCTCAGTCTCTGTTCTGATTAATAGATAAGCTTTCTCTTAAAGAATCTTGAGATAACCCTAGCAGAGCTGTTAAATAACAGACGATTAATTTCACTTTATTAGCACAATGGATTGAGGTTAAAGGTGTCAAACGCATACAAAAGCTATTTGTATAAGCTATAACAGTTGTCACAAAAAAAGTAGTTGCAAGTCTTAATCTTAGAAATCAGTAGTTGGGAGAGATGATTAAGTAACTAATTTCTAAAATGGGATTGGCTAAGCAGGAGACTGTCCTGTGAAAAGCCACACTCTATAGCAAACAGAGCAGAATTCTCCACCAATGGACTCTTATTAACCAAAATAGACCACCCTCTGCAGGATGAAATGCATACATTTACATCTTAGAAAGCTTTTTATACGTGTCATATCTTCAAATTTTCCAGTGTATCGTGAAGCCAGAAAATACTGTCATGTTTCTAAAGAGATCCAGGCTGTCTTGGCTCTCCAACTGACATTTACCACTTGACTTGGATCCTTCTCCTAGTCTAGTAAGTTAATTCAAACATAAAAATTATAAATTACAGCCTCAGAGGCAATATTAGCAGGCATTATGCTCCCTGCCAGTTCAACATGCCAAGGATGAGGGCTTCTCCAACTCTAGCAGTACTAACAAGAAGCTGTAAGAGAGCACACGAAAAGGCACAATATTTTAAAATTAGTGCAAGTTGCAACTGAAAAAGCTTTACACTTAAACTGGAAAAATAATACCCTTCATTTGTGAGTTGAAAAACAGAGTTTAAATATTTCTTTCAAAACCAGATAAATAGTAAAATAGCATTGACTTAAGGATGCCTAAAAGTGTTGGAGAAGAGTGAGTAGCTTTTGGTTTTTTTTAAGTATGAATCCAGAATTTCCAATAGCACATATGAATTGTTTAAAGAAAATGTAGATATCAAAACTTCAGCAATGTAAACAGATCTACTGAATGAATATTTAGTGACTACAGTATTAATTAACTAGCACAGCCTTGCCAGATATCTAAAGCTCTCCCATTATATCTATTTAATAGCAGCTGGTATTTAGTAGTATTTGGTTAATCCCTCATGGTAATTGGTAGCTGTAGATTTGGGAAAAATACTAATAAAAATCCACTTGTGGCCTTACAACGTGGCTGCTTCCACTTCTACTGAAGGATTATTAAGGATCCTAACCTTTATCCTACAAGTGCAGAAAATCTTAGATTTAGAATGAATTAGAGAAGTAGTGTCCAAATGAAACACTTGTAGTGAAGTTTAAGAATATTCCTTCTGTTAAAGTTGTGATTTCATTGTCATTGATTACAAATAAAAATAGCTTTTATTTAGATAATTTTGTGGGTGTTTGATCTTTCTCTTCTCAGGTATTTATATATTTTATAAGAAATTGAGATAGATTTAATATTATCAAACCCATACATGGATTCTTGGGACATTCATAACCTAACAATTATTTTGTAGCTGTGTCTCATTTATCACTCTTAGTTGCGCAATCCTGAGCTCTAACCAGCCATGGTAGATAATGCTCTCATGCAACAAAATTCATTAACATTTCCAAATCTTTGCTAAATAAATAGACCTCTTTTTCTTCTACAAACACTTTTATAGATTTATATTTATCATCTGTCCTCTGCATATGCTGAATTCTGACAGATCACAAAAGTCCCCAGGAGGGTTTTCATCCATCTTATTAGCTTTGCATTTTATGAAGATTTTTATTTAGCAGAGCACAGAAGACAGCAGAAAAAAAGTAGTTACGACTAGAGATTTATAGTCTGGTAGTAGGGTAAAGTTGGAGAGGGCTTAATCTATTTTAATAAGACACTGGTTGTAAAAGACTTCTAGGAACAGATAGACCACCAAGGAGAGGTGAGGACAAGATCCCACTTATTCAGTTTGGATGACAAAGCTATTCAGCATGAGACCCATATGAGGCAAATCAACAGAGAGACTATGAGATGTGTTTTCATTTGCCACATACACAGCAATGTGATTGACAAGAAGGTACAGCACAGAGTGATGCCCTGGGACACAACTAACTCTGGTTACTCTCTGTCAGTTGAATTCTCTCTCTACAGGTGTTTCCAAAAAGCTCATTGAGGTAGGGTATCTATATGAATTTAAAGTGTAGTAAATAATCAACTTAATCATGATTCATTAAAAATCATTTATAAAAGGCAGTATTTAATGCGGTTAGCTACAAAGTGGCAAGTAAAGAAACAATGTTTTGTATTGATTTTTTTCAGGATATTAAATTTCTGAAGAAAACTAGTAACCCATTGACCATGTAAACAAAACCTCTCATTAACATTAATTCATAATAGTGCAATTTGGATGTTCAGCTAAACTGCATTTTCCATGACAGTTTGTGTCACTGTACTATAGTGCACTTTTGGTGTGTATTATGTTTACTGTACTCTCATTATATAGCAGTTCATTACGCTTCCTTGGCAGACATATTCTCCTTAGTTCAAAGCTATTGTAAAGAAATTAGACTTCAAAGTATAAACAAAATATTCTAATACTAAAATTGCTGTCACAGGTACTTACAGCTTGGGCTACGATGTTTATTGGACAAATAAGAACTAGTGCTTTATGGCAAGATCTGAAGGATGTGAAGTAGTGCCTTCAGGTAAGGTGATCTTTCAAATGTTAAAGAAATATCTGCACCACTGAAATCAATTTGGTTGATTTCAATACCAAAAGAGACTACAGGATAGAGTGAGACTCAGAATGCATAGGTATAAAGGAGCTCCTAGGAATAACATGACTTTCCATTAAATGTGTAGAACACCATGCTTTGTTTCCACCTTCCTTCTGCAGGTGGTATACTTGTGGTAAGGTTACGTGTCACACATCTAGGCAGCAAATTCCTCTTTTTTTCCAATTAGGTTTGGACAGACCACCTGCACTTTGACATAAGAACAGAATTTCTCCTTTAGTATTTTCAATTCCTCTCAATCTTACTACGTTAAAACTTAACTAACTTTCTTCTTAAGCTAATCATTCTTTCTTCTTTTAGTAATTTTTCCATTTTCTCTGGTTAACAAGCTCTCATCTACTCAAGATCTTAACATCGTCTTCTCTCATCTATAAAGGAAGCCCTGCAAACTTTGCCTCATTTTTTTTCCCCCAAAAAACATCAATTACTCCATTAGCATTGAAAAAAAAACCTTAGTAACTTGATCTACCTTTTCTTTGACCTGAGAGCAGAAGCTGTATTTAGCTTAAATGTTGTATGAACTATTGGACTTTTGACTTCCGTGAAGTGCTACTACCTTCATTTTCTTATGTAATTAATTCTCCAGTTCGACAATCACATCTTTTATCTTTTATCTAACAAGATCTTTTTAGTTTAGGCAAAGGGAAAAACAACAGTATCAACAAAAAACAACAAACAGAGGTCTGACCTTCCTGTGATAATACTGTTAAAAAGTAATGCTGTTAAAAAGATAACTGCATATGTATATATATGTACATATAGTCAATAAAGTAAATTTCATTCATAAACCTTTATGGAACATCTCTGCAGCTCCATCTCCACTGCAGAAGTCAGTGATGAAGGACTCTTCCTGTGTTCCTGCTTAGATTATATTACATTTTAAGCAATCTTAAACTGGAACGAGCTCTTATTATGAAGTGAGTAAAGAGTACTATTGTTTTTCTCTATGTTGTGAACAGGCATATATTCTTCCCCTGTCAGCTGTTACTCCTGTCAATGACAACAGATACAAAAAAATAGACATTGGCAAGATATGGCAAAACTACAGCATACAATAAATGTTAATAGCTTTATTCATTTCAGATCTGGAATGTGACAAAATGACTCATGCTGAAGAACAGACTTCCTGGATCACAATGTGAGGTAGGGAGTGAAATTAGAGATGATTAACAGAAAGCTTTTCAGCTTTGAATCCCACACCCGCTCTTGAAACATTTATCCAAAATTTGTCCATCTCCTGAGATTTGAAAGAATTTGCGTACTTTTTTCATTTTGTCTCTCATCTTCCCAACTCCTCCATTATTTACCTGGTAATGAAAGTCTTTATTACCCCTCCTGTTTTACCTGGTATTTGTTTTAGTCTGAATAGAAACAAGAGCAACAGAATTTTTCCTTAACACCCTGCTCTTGTGGAATTTTCTTCCCACAGTTTGATACAGTAAGATCCTAGCTTGTGAAATACCGCTCTACACAGAAGCAATATCAGTACTAAACAAAGACAAATAGGCATGTTTTAGCATGGAAATAGACTCATCACTTGAATCATAGTGTTATCCAATGGATTTGAGTATATTCTTTTTCTATAGGTCATTATATATTTCTATTTAAATTGATAAGATAGAATAAAATAGAACAATGAATAAAAATACTAAAATATATTTTCAAAACTGATTTAGTATTATTATATTTTTTTCCATTGCTGCCATAGGAAGCTCTCAACATTGAATTTTTCAGTCTGAATTAGCATTTGAGGACACTCAGAAAGATAAAATTTCTCAATTGAATGAAAAAAATGTGAATTATCCTCTTTCTTACCAGTAATTTGAAATATTTTTTGGAATGTAGAGGTACTTCACTGAAGTCTGAAGTCTGTTCACATGACAGTCTGGCTTTCTCTTTCTTTCTTCTTTTTTTTTTTTTCATTTCATCACTGTAATTAAGTATCTTCTAAAATGTTAATACTGATTACATGTTCTTGGCCAAAATTTTCCTTTCCAAAAGGTCATTCTCTTGTCACATATGAAGCATGGAAAACTGCTTTGAGGTATTTTTGGGAGAAGGTTTGGTCACAAAACTAATTGTATGAGAATGCATTTTTATGGGAAGGTTTTATAACTAATCTCAGAAGTCTACATCATTGATTACTTTATTGATAGGTTATGTTTCTCAATAAAAGCATTAAAAGAAAAAAAAAAAATCAAGGGCAAGCAACCCATACCTGTCTCACAAGAAACAGACAACTATAAAGGATATGGCAGATGAAAGTACTATACCAGACAAACAGGATAATAAACACAATATAAAGGTCAGTTTGGCACTGGAAACCATTAGGGGAGCTTTTCCTGAACAAGTAACAGCAGACAATCAAGATGAAGTCTCTCCAAGGGGTAAAAAAAAAAAACAACAGCACTCAATGATTCAAACTGACCTACTATTGAGAAGCAGATACAGTGCCATATTCACAGTTTATATAAAAGAAAGAGGCATGTCTGGTTTTTTGTTAAGTTTTATTTTATTTTCTAGACATGTTTTATGTTTTATGTCTTATTCTAATTCTTTATATGTCAAAGTGGCAATAAGGCAATACAATGAAGCAGAATTAAAAACATATGTATACCTTCCTTTTTACAATTTTATGTGTGCGTTTCTGGTTGAGGTAATTTACGTTACTGTGAGATATTGGAAAAAAATTGTAGAAGGTAATTCTGAGTTACCACAAAATGGCTACTACTGTCCCTTGTCCCAGTGATGAGACAGTCACTTCACATGGACTGTGATATAACTATTGCTTTTGTAGAAAAAAACTTCCACTACCATTTGCTTGATTCTGCTTATGCTGAGTTACAATAGACTCAAAATGGCAGATCCTCATATGGACATCAGCACAGTGCAGCAATTACTTATGTGTCAGTAGTATTTCATGTCATTACTAGCGAGCACTGGGTTTGAAGATTTTAAAGAGCTCCTGTTAAGTAGTGTGTCATACCTGAATGTATCTGCGCTCATAAGAGGCAACAGGGAGGATTTTAAGTTGCGTAAGTAGACACATCTGAGACACATCTGCCTACTCACAAAATAAATGCATTCTGCAAAAATAATCTTTAAATTAGTTGAATTATTTTGAAGGATGACTGTTTAATTTTACAGGTAAAGGAAAGATACTTTGGATTAAACAATATCAAGGTTCTTTAAAGTTTTGCCAGCAGCAGAGATGAGGGAAGTAATTTGGACTTAGACACATATGCAATATTATAATCAAAAGAAGAGTGACACTGCAGACTGTAGCATTTTTGCACTGAATAAAACTTTGTTAAGTTGGGTTAGGATATGACTCATACAGTATCAAGGACAGATATGAAAGAAGAGCTTATAAAAAGAAAGATGATAAAAGAATATATCTAAATATGAGTAAATTTGTATATGATACTATGTTTTAGCTTTATTGATATAATAATCTTTAAGACCATTGCTGTGTTCTTTTTTTTTTTTTTTTGGTCTGATTTGGGCCCTAATAAAAGATTAGCTGAATAATAATCAGACATGGTACAGTTGTCTTACAATATACATTATGCCTTAATGTCTCTGTAGTAACCATTAACAGTTCTATCATAAACAATTGTTTACTGTCTGTCAGAAGTATTTAAGAGTGGGAATCACCTTACTCTACCTGTCTGAAATTTAGATGTCTAGATTAGTCAATCATTTGGGCTCCTTTCATAAACACATTTTAGAGGGTGATTCATCCCCCACTAATATAGACTGGGTGAATCATACCCTAAAGATGCCTCTTTATTTCCTGAGAACTACCCTTTTCCTATGAAGAAACAAAAAAACAACCATGTGTACTCTGTTTCCAGTTCCAGCTAATAACCATAACTGAAATCTCAAGCATCAGCTATGTGCCAAAAACTGCTGCACATGATCTATGGACTGAAAAGTACTTATGTCAACAATGTGCCGCAAATTTCTTGAGGAGGACTGTTGGCTGTTTGTTAACCAGTCACAGACAGAAAAATATTTGTTCAGCCATATAACAAACTATAGTTCTATATAATTTTAAAAAAATGACTATAATTGATCTTTGCATAAAATAAAACTGCAGCCTATGCTTTCTTAGCTCTGTGATAGCAGTTTTAATTGGGGTTTGGAGGGGAGTGTGGCTGCTTGCCAGTGTTATATGCAATCATCCAGCTGTTCAGACAGCTAAAGACCTTAAGATGTAATAGCAAAGGAGTTGGCAGACACTCAGTCTGCCTGCTAGAGACCAGTGAGCATCCTAGCAAGCTATTTAAAACTTTATTTAATACAGCAGTCATTAACAGTCAGACAGAAAAAAAGAAAGAAAAAAAAAAACCAGGAAGAATAGCCATGCAATTGATAAGCTGGAAAGGCACACGTTTATGCAGATTAAGGTGCTCCTCTATGGATCTCATGGTCTCCATCTAATGATTCCTTCTTTTTAATTTTATTAAACCAGTGAAAACTCTGAAACTATAAAGCTATCTTTTTTATATTGATAATATAGGAGGCAGACTGCTGAGTTTTAGTATCAAGAAGCAATTATTAAATGAATCAGTACTGAATCAGTACAGAATATCAAGCTTCTAAAGGGAAAGTCTTAAGTCTTCATGTAGGAAGCTTGCAGCTCTGGTTCCTGATGACTTGCTATTCTAGTTAAATAGGTACTTGAAGAGTTCTTTTTTGGAAAATGAAACCACGTAAGGCATGTGTTATGAAGATGTACAAAGTTCTATCAAGACAAGGAAAGAAAACATAATACTCAATCATAACTGTACTTGTCCTCATCTCTGCAATGTCGCTGTAAAAGAAGAAACTATGTTCAACTTTAAACAGAAAAAAACCTAGTTAAGAAGTAGCACTTAGAGTGGAACACAGGGATTTTTATTATCTATTGATTGCATTTTGACCTTAGTTGCAATCTGGCACAATCATTAATTTCAGTTGGCTACATCAGCGCAAAGAAAGTTTGAATAGTATCTTGTATTGTTCCTTGAGTACTGGGACATAAAAATCACTACAGAAAGATCCTATTTTACTTAGCAATTTTTGTACTGAATGAGAAGTAATAGGCTTGCTTTTCTAAGCAAGAAATGGTGACCATAGTTTCAGTAATCAATCATATATCAAATAACATCAAAGAGTTATTTTAAACACTTTTATAGTCATTTATGTATTTCAGCTGCATTGAAGAGCTTCTTAATGTTTCACTTTAGGGTTGTACCTAAGACTTTATAAATGAGTCTTGCGTACTATAAGAAAGGATGTAATGATATAAGAGTGTATCAGGATATTTCATCTCGGTGGTCTTTACTGTGTCATACCACCCACAAAGACAGAGGTTCTTTCGGAGGCCCAGTAATTTCATCTCCAATTTGAGTATCTATTGCAGAGGAAGTGAATACCAGTTGGGATAGTTCTTTTTTTGCAGCAAACACACTGAACCCTGAGCGTTGATGAGCTACCTATGTTTAAAACCCACAGAAAAAAAGAAAATTGAAGAAAACGATATGATAAAAATGAACATTTTTTACAGTACAGTTGAAGTAACATGTCAGCTAGCTTAGCAGTTGTTTCGTGACTTACTGATAGAAAAGCTTTCAAAAATCTAATTCAGCCCAGATGGGAGTTTTTCTGAGGAAGCAATTGTGAGAAGTATTTTGGCAGTTTGACAGCACCACCTCCAATTTAGCTGAGGTACTAATTGGTACTAATTGGAAATTGATTGGTAGTAATCACAAAACTACCTTGTAAGTGTCTTTGAGACATAACACAAATAATTCAGTGGTATCTCAAGTCTGCAAGCACATCATTATGGGGTCCCTTGCTCCTTGTATCAACTCACTAGTGTAGGCTGCAAGGTCACACAATGGTAACGTCATCCATCTTGTCCACGCTAAGTCAAACATTCTGTCACTGCACAAAAAATAACAAATAAATCATAATAATGGCCTATATCAGGCCCAAAAGATATACATAAGAAAAATTCTGTGACTTTTCTGTAACACATTTTACATTCTGCAAAAATTGAGAACCATGTGAGAGCAAGGGTGTGTAATTTGATGGGAATCTGAGAGCATTAAATCTCTTTTGTTTCCCAGCTGTAAATTATCCTAATATTATCTGGAAAAAAAAATGATATGGTTAAGGCTTGAATTATTATTTGAATAGATCCCATGTGACTAAGGCTATAATAAGCAACTGTGGTTTTAAAATGACCTCAGCAATACAACTCCAGAATGGCCTTGATCTGAGGATAAATGCTGGACCTTGGATAACTTAGGGGGATGGAATGGGATGGGGTTGTTCTGCTGTGTTCTGCCAAAATACCTTTAAGAGGGCCCTAAACCTCATGTGGACTATGTGGTCTTGTATGAATGTAGAATCACTAGTTTAATGGAGAAAATCGAAGAAACAAACAAGCCATTAGTTTCAGAAAACCACAGAAATTCTTTTCTTTGTTTTGATTTGATCACAGTTTACTCAGTAGAATGATCTAGAATAACATCATTGACCAGAAACCTTAAGACAAAAGCTTAAATTAAGCCTAAATTACAGTACTCTATTAATCAAGATAGCAATGGAAAGATGGGGACTTGTTGCATAAACATATTAGTAGTCTCTTTCTTTCTCTTCAGTGAGAAGCGCAGCATGGTTCAGCTTTTGATGTGCAAATGCTGCTGCGCTACAGCTGAGAAGATATCACGAATTTATGCATATGAAATCTTTGTTTCTATAGATTCTTGTTCAAATAATAAATCTTCATTTCAGCAATTAGCTCATGTATTACCTAACTTGAAATATGTTAAGTGGCATTGTTTATTATGTTTGAAAGCAATCAAATACACTGAGCAAGAATTTACTGAAGTATTTAAAACAGAGCAATGCATGATACTTTTGATACTTTTCTTCAGGGCAAAATAGAGGGGCTTGAAGGTAGAGTTATGTTAATACATTTATCTCAGAATGATATTCATGAGAATTGCATCTCACTCCATTAGGATCACCCTTGAAAAAGACGTGGGTGGCCAATCCCTTCTAAGTGGAAGATGGGGACCATAAGTGTCACTTGTTATTTGACAGAAAAGCTGATAACAAATCATAATCAGGTTTTTTGTTTGTTTGCTTGCTTGCTTGTTTTTGTTTAATGTAAAAACATATTTTTAATTTATAAAGGTTATGAACTTTGGCTCTAGTTTGTTAAGGAGAAAGACTGGATAACTGTGGAAGAAACGTAGCAAAATGTGTTCTGGATTGAGAAGCAGAAACACGCATTACAAGCAGCAACTCTGTAGAGCAGGAGCTTTCTAAAGATGACAGTTGATGTAAGAGCCATTTGCTTTCTGTTTAGTCTTGATGGAAACCTGACTCTCTCTCTGAAGAAACAGCAGGGTCCATGGATGTGTAACTCCACTATGACTAATCCTAAGCACGGCCAAGCTCTCCCAAGCTAATTTACCTGGACTTGGTTTAGTTGCACATTTCACCTGTAGCTCCAAGGTGATGACCTGAGAGCAGAAATAGTCCAGTACCAGTAGGATGGTATCAAGTAAGTTTTGCACAAAACATGAATTTTAAATGTAAGCCTAGACATACAGAAAGTGTTTCCTTCCTTCTCCTCTACTATTTCTTGCTACTGTACTATTTTGTTCATGAAGACAAAGAGGATATTTTGTCCAAATCCCAGTATTACTGTAAAACAGTTGCCCCTTAAATATTTCTTTGCATGTTTATTATCTGGCACTTAAATTGTTCCAACAGGATCACCTGAAGACAGCAATTTTAGTTTTATGTAATAGGCAGAAATTTCATATTTACTAAAATGTAGACCTAGATTCTTCAACTAAAGCAAATCTTACATGGATCCTGAAGTTTTTAACTGCAGCAGTCTTGCTTCTTCAAAACTAATGTCTTTTTTTGAGCAGAAATTGCCAATCAGAAGCAATTGTCCCTTAGTTTTGCAACAGTGACAAATCATTTTGAGAAACTATGACTCACATTACCCCAACCCAGACAGAATTTTTCCAAGTTGTGCAATCAGTAGTATTTACCCAGATGTGACAAATCATGCCCATCTGTTCAAAAATGTGTAAAAACTACTCTCGATGCATCATACCAGAATCATTAAGCCACAAAGTAAATAAATAAATGCCAGCTCCCTCGACCACAAGTTCTTTCATGTTGCAGACCTCACCTACAGCTGATGTCAGCAGTGCAAAAGGGAAACAGCACAAAAGAGCATCGGTATATAGTTTCTCTTTTATTTACTGATGCTCCATATTGGATACGACTATGTCTTATTTAACATTTTTATAAACACATATATATTTAACATACAGAATAGCAGAGAGTATTTAATAACTCTAAATGAAAAATGGTGTAGAGCAATGGTTGAAGAGCAACCAGAAATACTAACCCTTAATGTCAAATTCTAAATCATTACTTTGCATTCAAGTAAGTTTTTCAGGTGCTTATATGCAGCTTTTGTTAAATAATCACTGGAACTAAAATAAATTAATAATAAATATCACTTTCCAATTCATATACTTTCATGTAATTCTGGTGTTAATTCTACATAATGGTTACCCTCCCAAATGAATGAAATCTCTGTATAATATGAATGCCATGGAGAAAATCCAGTGCTGTAGGCTGCTAATATTAATTTCCAAGTTAACAAGACTATCATCAGTTAGATAAACTGATTTTGCAGTGCAAGTTGCACTTGACTAAGGTGGTCTTCTTGAACACTGGTTTCCTGAATGGCAGTAGCTGAAGTTACATCTCTCCCGTTGAAAAACTGATTAATAAGATCACCCTCTATAATAACCTTTAAAACAATTAATAGTGTGTCCTACCTCCCAGTCCCCTCATTATGTGATCAATCAGGCATGAAGTGGAAGGTAATTAAAAACAATGCTTTGGTATTTTGCTAATCCTGTTTAGCCTCTCTTGCTCTCCTTGTTTGCCAGTTACAAAATTACTGGAGTCTGTTCATACAAGACAAGGAACCAATAATTTATGTTGTGTTTTCATTAGTTAGTGTACAAACATGAAGCACAAGACATAAACGTCAGGAAGATATAGCAAAAGATGCCCTGCAGTTGCCCCTAGGTTCATGTTTTCATTTGCTATGTGGGTTGAATAGTTATTTCAAGGGTCATGAAACATGCCTAAGTCTCATCATATGCACGGACCAAATTGGTATTGTAAGTATTTGTGAAATAATAGCTGCATGTAATGTAATTGCTTACATCTTGGATTCCTTTCTTTTCAGCTATCTTTTTCGGTTTGTAGCAGGCACAAGTAAACCCTGAATTTTTAATTATTCTAAAAGGACCCTTTAAAATAGGCCTAAATGTGAAGGCAGTATAGCAGGTCCAGAGGAGGGCCACAAAGATGTTCAGAGGGCTGGAGCACCTACCCTATGAGAACAGGCTGAGAGAGCCGGGGCTCTCTGGTCTGGAGAAGAGAAGGCTCTGAGGAGACCTTACAGTGGCATTCTAGTACCTGAAGGTAGTCTAAAGGAAAGCTGCAGAGAGACTTTTTACAAGGGTATGTAGCAACAGGACAAGCAGGAAAAGTTCTAAACTGGAAGAGGGTAGATTTAGACTAGATATTAGGAAGAAATTTATTACTGTGAGGGCAGAATAGGTTGCCCAGTGAGGTTGTGGATGTCCCTTCTCTGAAAGCATTGAAGGCCTGGCTGGAAGGGGGTTTGAGCAATCTGGTCTAGGCAGCAAATTAGGAGAAGTAACCTATCTCCAGTGCAGTGAGGGGTTGTGCAGCTTGTCAGGCTCATTGACATGCTAAACAGTTACAGGAGTTACATATCAAAGCTGGCTTGTGCTAAACCACCTCTGAAGAAGAGCAGGGGAAATTAGGTATTTATACAACTGGTCCCGCTGCCAGTCCTTTATGGAGTCTAGTCCTTCATCTTTCAGTGTTTTTTTCCTTCTTCTTTTGTATAATAGGGATGGTGCTTATCTCTTTTGAGAAGTATTTGAGAGATACTGGTGAAAGAAACCATGTAAAAGCTGAGTGAAATAAAATCAGTTCTTTGCATTTTTGCTCTTTGAGGAGAACATGATAGAAACTTAATGAGAGACATTTTGGAGGATATATCTTATAGGATAAAAGCAGGAAAAACTAATATCATAGTAACAAGCTTTCAGAGTTCTACAGGCATTGAACATTTTAAAATAGCATCCTACTAACAGTGGTTTCTTGACTTTCTCTTTAAAAGGCCTGGGTACCAAAGGAAAAGGTGGAAAATACAATACCAAATTTTTGAAAAGGTTCCCATGGTGATCTAGGGATTACCAACCAGACAAATTAGTAAAATGTATAATGTAGAAAGCAATCAGTAAGAACATGGAAAAAAGAGGGTATCACTGAGAAAAATCAATGTGAAATTTGTAGAAATAAATTTGGCCTTGCTCATCTATTAGGATTCCTTTAAAGACTCAATCATCAGTTGCTACTGTACATTTGTGTTTCAAAAAATCTTTCAACAGCTCATCGAAGTATTCCAATCATTGTTTCTTTCTAAGACTCACAGACGAGCAAATAAATACTAAAAAAAAAAAGGAAAGAAAGGCGAAGTATAAATAGCCGGTTCTATCAATACAGTGAAATCACTCTTGGAGTCCTGCGAAGATTGGTGTTGGACCCTGTGTTTTTCAATATGTACGTAAATGATCTAGAGAAAGACTGGAAAGTGAAATAACAGCTTTTTTTGTGATACTTTTGTGATACTGGGAGTACCCAGGCTTGCAAAAACAGCTGCAAGGGGTCTTATGACTGGATTGGTGACATTGTCGTCTCAGTGACAGTCAAAAGAGAAAATGGAATTCTTAGGAAATATCAGGAAGTGAGGACAGAGCTGAAAACATAATGGCATTTTATGCATGTGGATCTTGAGTACAGCTGACAATCATGTTTTCCTGTACCTACAAAGGCATTAACAGAAAAAGTATAGAGAAGAGCAACACTGATGAAAAAGATACAGAACAGTTCCCAGAGAAAGGATTAGACAGACAAAATCTCTTCAGCCTGGAGAAGAGATGCTGTAGTGAGTTTCTGGCCGAACTATGAAATCATGAGCAAAACTGAGAAGAGAGGAAACTGCTGTTTCTCATAATTCAAGAATTAAGAGGGTTCGGATGAAAAGCTGCAGACAACGAAATATGGGTACACAGGTGAAGCTATGGAGTTCATTGAAGCAGAGGAGACCTACACTGGTAACTTCAGAGTGAGATCAGACAGATTACTGGATGATAAAGCCATCACAACATATTAGAAACAGAATTTAAATTCTAGTTCTGGGCGGCTGGACTAGTATGAGGAGAAAAATTGCTGTGTTTGTGCTTTTTCTTAAAATCAATTCCTAGTCATTGCTGAATCCAAGATACTGCAAATAATGTATGAAGTTCTGAGCCAGTAAGGCCATTCCTATAATCTTAGTATTATGATTAATTTCTCACTTGCTATTTACAGAAGTCAAGCTTTCCACATTTTTTCAGGATAGCAAGTGTCACATTCTAATATAGAAAGACACATTCTGAGCCTTAAAGAAAATACAAGAGTGTGCTATTTGTCCGTTTTTCTCTCCCTGTTTCTCTTTTTGCCCTTTCTCCTTCCAACGGATAATTCAAAACCAGTTGAACTTTAAATTTGTCATGTGAATAGACACCATAGAGGAAGAATTATATGAATTTAAAGTAAATGATGCAAATAAAATGTTTATTCATTAGTAACGAGTTTTCAACATCTGTAAAAAGTATTCCCTTACAATTTTAAGATATATTGCCTAGAAATTTCTGCAAGTTAGTAGGCACACTAGATAAGATTAAATTAAGCTTTATCACCTGAGTTTTGCAACATAATAATTGTGAAATTACATGACTGCATTTTCCTTTCATACATTTTTCCTTTTAATTAGAAATACAGTGTTAGAACATCCATTCAGGAAATAAGTGAAGTACATATTAAACTACAACATAATTTATTCATTGAGATACATGTTTATTATTACTATGGCCTTGCACTTTGCTGAAGCAAAGCCATAACGAAAGGTGCAGAAATTCTAATTAGGCCAACCAAAAATAGCAAAGAAGCTAATAAGCTGCATTTTGGTAAAGCTCTGTCTTCCCTTTAATCCTTGTTGATTCCAACTGGACTCTATCTACGCTGCATTCACTAGAGGACTGGAGAAAAAGGAGACTATAGGAAAAGAAGGTTGTCTATTGACTTAGTTGTACATGCATATTCTGACACCCCAATTCCACTGTTAAAGCTATGTGGCTGTGATACAAACAAAATATGCTAGAGGAGAACCCTTCCTTTCCTGCCTGGTAAATTTTCCAGCTGACTCACTAGGATTTTTGTAAGGTGGTGAATGGTTTGCACTGCAAAACGTAGATAGTGCCTTGGGCACCATTCCAGGGCAGATCTACAATATGGAGAAATGTGGACTTTGTTTGCACAGAAGGTCTACCTTCTAGATTCATTTATGTTAGAACTTGAAATCTTACAAAAGTTCTTTTTCTCTTTCTATTTCTCTCTTTCTCTTTTCTTTTTTCTTCCCTTCCCTTCCCTTTTAAATTTTGTTTGCGTTCTTATTATGTTCATAATTAAAAAAAATCTTGCAGCAGTGATTCTCATTCTGCCATGGAGGACAGGAAACAACAAATGTCTGCTTTTAATTATTTCAACTATTGAGTAAAACATTCAGAATCAGACAAAATGTGAGACTGATATGTTAAAAATGTGGCAAATACACTCCATTATTCAAAAAATACAATTTTATTGCTCTTTCAGCATAATTCAAATACATGTTTTTTCTTTCATGCACGTGAGGATGATATTCCTAAAAAAAGGCAATGTGTGAGCATCAAACCTGCAGGATAAGCCAAATCACCTTTGGTAGTTTCTTGATGTCCAGGCAGCTGTGGGCATGGAAAGATCACTCCATAGGGCTCCAATGCTGCTCTATCTTTGTATCACAGACTGTGCAATGACACTAACAAAAGTTACCCCTATCCAGGCATCCAATTCAGTGTTGCAAGTTTAAATAGTCTAAATAAGAGCTGTCCAGAAGAACACCAGTAAGAGACACATTTCTGATAAAGAGCATGCAAATTATGTTCATTTCTTCTTGTTTGCACTGTTCCAGATGACTTTTATGCCTCTGTTGACAAGGTAAAAGGGAAGGGCACAGAAAGGCATATTCATGGTGTTGAAACCTTGACTGTCATTGCCACAAAGATTTAGGAACCAATTCAGTCTACTTACATTTGGACAGATCCTTTATTATGCCAAATATACTCTGCTACATTTAAGTGATTTGTCAGCTCCACCTGTGAAACATCTGTCTTTCATACCATTTCCTTTAATATCATGGACTTGGGCACAGAGTTGATTACTTGAGAGAGCTGCATCTCTTAAATTTTGCACAGAAATATTTCATCTCCTAATCCTCACTTTTGTCTTCATATACTCTGTTGCAGAATATTTTCTTGTTCCTTTCCTGGGGGAAGGCTGTTTGCTAGCCTGTTTTAATCATCATCAAAAGGGATGACATTAATTCACATGTGAGACTGGAGCGTTTTAAAACATTTATGTTTCCAAAAATACACTGAGCTGAACATTAGAAATGTGAAGTTTTTTTCTTTTTTTTTTTCTTTTTTTTTTTTCCTCTGTTAGAAACAGAAATCTGAAAGCTTAAGCCCATATTATGAACAAAAATTATCTTTCATACATTGATTCTCTAAATGACCCCCTGGCTCCATGAGGTCTCCTTGTGCAGATGCAATCAAGTTGTGAATAATCTTCATATGAAGCCTGTGTGCTCCTTTTTTCTTCAGTCTGGTAGGTCTGTTCCTGCTTGCCTCCTCAGTGAAAAGGTTATGGGGAGGGTATGGGTACTGAGGCACCAAGTGCCAGGCACAGAGGGAAATAGGCACACTGAAGCAGTTCATGGAGCAAGCAAGTGGTCTGTAGGATGTCATTTGTCACTGGCTTTCCTTTGTGGATAATCAGGTCGTCACTGGGGTAGAGAGAAAATCGGTATAAATTTGTGAAAGTTCAAGGGGAGAGAGAGGAAACAAATGGGGGAGAGGGTAAGTGTTGTATGTTTTTAGTTATTTTTTTTGAAACAGTGCCATATTTTCAGAGCTATATTGCTTTCAGGACCACATGTATGATTTTCATTACTTTTAAAAAAATAAGCAAATAATTCCTAGGGCTTGCTGAAATAAAAATGTTAAGAGAACAATATCATGGCAGAACATATTGTTCTGTCTAAATGAAAATGTTTTGTTAGAGAATATTTTCTGATTTTATGAGTTTCAGAACAATTGTTTCTGACTTTCTTATTTGGAACTTTCTCTTTTCATTTCAGTAATGTCCAAATATTTCATTCCGGTACTGTTAAAATGTTTCTTTGGTACATTATATTGCAATGTTTTATCACAATGAAATATATCTGAATGGTAGCTAAGAAAAACATTTTGGTAGCATCACTGCAGTGCTTTCCTATCCACACTTTTAAAACTTTCCACTACATTAAACTGTTAAAGAGCTGCATTTTTTTAGTACAAAAACAGTGAAATTTAAGAATTTATCAGCACAACCAAAAAAATGTTTCGATTGTAATTCAAATGAAGCAATAAAGTAATATTCTGGTGGACTTCATTTTTTGTTTGTTTGTTTCTTTCTTTCTTTTTGTTTCCTCTTTCTTTCTTTTTCTTTTCTGTTTTGGAGTGGGTCTTGCATGGATATTTTTTTTCACGAACACTGTTCTCAAATGGGTAAATGATTTCAGGGACCTTCTGTTGCAGAGGAAGTAGTGAATGGAGATGTAGTAGAAATATAGTCAATTCATGAATACTGAGTTTAGTGTAAACTTCATTCAGTGTGATGTATTCTCTTCTTCAGCCACTCTTCTGACCAGCCCTGTACTCTTGCCTTTGATTAGTCCAGAAAACAGAGCTGGGCTCTGCATCCTCTGAAGTTGATTCCATGTATAAACACATTTTAGTGTGAGTGAGAACCTAGTTGCTAATTTCATCACCAGAAATACGAAAAGCTGCTAAAATATAAGTTAATAGCAAAAGGAAGATTGGATGAGCAATAAAACACTATAGAGCTGATAGAAGGGTAGTAACAAGTTGAAATAAGAATTCTTACACCTGTTTGAAAAGTTGCACTGACTGCTTGTCAGTGTCTATCCACCTCCACTCAGCTGTACTTAAATGGCATAACTGTTTCCATTAGGAAGGATGGTGTCCTTCTATTTATCCTTATATTTTATATCAGCCCCAATTCTGTGGTATTTGTTTTCGCAGTCATAATGATGAACTACATCAGCTGAAGCTGACAGGAATAGAAGATGAATATGCCTAACAGGCAACCCACGTTACCACCCTGCTGTGCATTGGGAAGCATGTAAAACTGCTGAATGCTGTCCACTTGTTATCTGCCTGCCATCACTCCTTAGTTGCAATGCACTGTTCATTACTCCATTCAACTTACTTCATTAACATCCAAAAAGAAAAGTGTCTGTTTATTAAGGAAAATAATAAACATATAAATAATAATATAAAATTAATGTTAGGGAATGTTATTTCCTAATTCCTTGGCAAACTCCACAAGAAACTAACTTGGGACAATGGTGATTTAATACTAATCTTTTCCACATAGAATTGTAAAAGGACATTCAGAGACATTTTAATTTCCATCTTGATGACAACATCATATGTTCCACCAAAAATAACTGGCAAGAATGAAGAAAAATATTGGCATGTGTATGCTAGAAGTATTCTGTGATCATCATGCACCTGAAGATGCATGTGTTCTCTGTTTATCCTACTGTAGTGGAACAATAAATATGTGGAAGTAAACAATTTTATTCTCTGAAAAGGAAATTGAAATTAGCACTAGAGGAAAATGTTACAGGTTGGTTACTCAAGTTTCCCACTGCTCTTTCTTAGGAAGTCTGCTTATGCTCACATGTGCATAATGCATTTGACAGTATTCTTGGAGCCTCACATGGCTTTGACTTGAAGTCTTTTGATGCAACAGAGGTTTATATTTGTGATGCTAACTTTGTAAAGATGATTGTGTTGGATGACCTGCTCCCCATACAGGTCATATCAACACTGCCTTCTTAGACTTTTTGCAGTGTAGACATCAGACTCTTTGGCACAATGCACTGACTCCAGAATCAGAGAACTACAATTTCATGCTGTCTTTCAAAATTGTTTTCCTGTAGAGGAATAAGGCTTGCTCCAGAAAAGATAAGACCTTTCTCACTACTTATCCCGCAGAATAACTGTGGGGTTGCAGCGTCCCTGTGAAACACGACCTTGAGTTGTGTGAACCTGGCTATTGCTCTCAATGAAGCTGAAGAGCATATTCTGCCTGACCACAATGTGCTGACAGCAAGTCCATGCAGTTGCTAGATGCAGACATCAGGATGACATCAGTGTATGTCAAGGGCACAACAGTAAGGCAAAGTCAGTCAGGATACTGTCTCTCAAAAGTGTGATGGTGCAGAGGGGAAAAGGAGGAGGTTGGCCGCAGGCCAATGCTGGTTGCATATTTTTCATTGTCCATCTCTTTATTTGGCCATAGCTCTTAATTTCAAATTTCTGCTGAAACACGAAGCTCAGAGAGTGACAGATAAGCAGGTTTTAAGGGAGTACATAGGTTTCCATTGACTATGAGATGACCTTGTTATTTTTTTTCTGAAACCTTGCATGCAGATACATATTACCATATATGTAACAGCTTAATTAAAACAAGAACAACAAAAAACAATCTTTAACATGGTCCTCCATTTCTACAGAGCCCTGTGGGCACCCCAGCTCTGACTGCCCCATAGTAGGCCACTGGGGCTGAGTTTCAGCTGTCCACAGCTCTGCCACAGGTCCTGCCCGGCTGGACCTACACACAAGTACACATCGCAGCCCAGCACAGGATGGGCTGGACAGCACATCAGGGAGGTGATGGGGGCTGGGGCCTGCCTTGACCAACTCTGTGGGGAGCCCCCATAGTCTCCAGCCCCACAGAAGCCTCCTTGCTCTTGTTGTATCCTGAGAGGTGAAAGAACAGCCAAGGGGTTGGATAAAACTAGGAATGTTCCAAAGTGTGAAAGGATCATGGTCATACTGAGTGATTCATATGTAAGAGATTTCTGACTGCACACCTTCAGCTTGCCAGCAGTGCTTTGCTGCACACTGTAGTAGTACAGCAAAGCTGTATACAGTAATGTGTGTTTTTCCCTTAATATTTCAAATGTAAGAAATTGGATGCAATTTACCAGATACATAATTTCTTTACAAATATGTGCAAGTGCGAAACATATTATATAGTATTAGGTATAGAAAGACATACAATTCATATATAAGATAGCCAGGCTTGTTAATGTACTCTAATCGTGAATGGATCTAAGTAAAAGCTGCCTGTTACCTCTGCAGGTAATTGAGGAATTTTTCTAGAAAAGAATTACTTCTTGCTTCATTCTTCCTTCTATTCTACTGAAAGATTCAAATACTTCTAACTTCCCCAGTCCTTTCTAGTCGATAGCCCTTCAATCTCAGTGCAATTATTTAAACAATTTTTGTAGAAATCCCTCTACAATCACAATGATTTATCAGAGCAACTGCTTCACAGTTGACAGATGAATCTATAGATATGCTTGAGGATGACAAGAATTAAAAAGCCCTTGAAAAAATGTCATTCAAAACTAGGTTTTCATTGCATGTATTTTGAATGTGGATTAGTGTTTGATGAAAATCCCTGTCAGTCCAAGAAGATGAAGTCTGACTTTCTTCACAGAAGAAGCACTTGACAGCAAAAATTCCCAGTGAAGCCTTGCTATGTTTGCACAAAGACTAATCTTGAAAGAGCCAGGTATTTAGTCTATATAAATATATAGCAGTCCTTGGCTTTTGCTGAGAGAACCAGTACAAGAGACAGTCAGTTCCCATTTATATAGCGACTCAGTAACATGCAAACATGAGTTGCATGAATTGAACTTGTCTGCACACTGGTTTCAAAAAGACAAGTGAACAATCATGTACTGACAATGATTATCAGCTGTTGCTGAGCTTGGTTAGAGTTATACCAGAAAACTGAAAAGTCTTTGAGAAGCCTTGCTAATTAACCTCATGTTAAAAGGGCCTCTCTGTAAAATCATACAAACCTGAGCCGATAACTACAATTTTAACAATGGCAAATTAGACTAGTGTAGTTCCTTTCATTCTTCTCCTTTTCATAATTTTAACCATTTAAGAAAATATAATATCCATTTTAAGCTCTCTTCTCAAACTGCACCCCATGCTGAAGCTTACCCAAAATGTTTTAGTAAGCTCCAATCATTACGCTTCTTTAACTACTGTTTTGTATGTCTCAAAGTTCATTAACACTGTGCCTCAGAATGACGTTTCCCTTCTTAAGCAATGCAGCTTAAAAAAATAAACTGAGTGGAATTTTACCAAGAACAGGGTAAAATGGAAATTCTTGATCACTAGATTTTTTTGCACCCTTTGCCAACATATCTAGTGATTTGGCCCTATTCTTAACACAGTACTTGATAATAAAGTTATTTTGAATAATACCTATGAATCATTTTTTCTTCAAATGCACAGATCAAGACTTCGTATTTTCATTTGTGTCCAAATGTTTGTTACATAATTTCAATGCAGAGGTTATTACAACAGTATTTGCGTATTTTTTCTATTTCTACTCACATTCTTGAAGTTACACAGTGCCTTTACACGTATGCAAGGCTATTAACATGGATAGAAGAAGTCTATTTTTCAGGCACATATATTTAAATTTTACTTTTTTATTTTTTGCATTTTCCATTAAAAAAACACAAATGGAAATCGCATAAAAATTCAGTGGAGTGTACTTCAAAAAATTTTCCATAAACGGATTGGTTCATTGAAGTCTGTATTTCAAAAACAGCAGTGTTGAAATCAGATTATTGTGATGTCATGGTTTTATGATTTTTGGTTATCGGTATTCCACATCATAACATCATAACATCATGTAGTGCACTGGGAGTTAAAGAGTTAATGCTCCAGTTCCGGGTGCCTGTCCCAGAAGAGAAGAAGAACTACATCTCCCAGAGGACTATGTGTGAGAGAGAAAATCCTTAGCAAAGTCACAGGATCTCGCCCTCCTCCCTTCTGCTTGTCCTGGCTGTACATCTCACCTTAGCATTAGAATAAGGCCTTCCTTAGCATTAGAGTAAGGACACTTGCTCTCATTTTATTTAATTTATTAGCTCCAATTCTAATTGTATTTATAATATTGTATTATAGTGTGTTATCTTGTGTTGTGATATCTTATTTAGTAAATTTATTTGTTTCTCCCCAGATCATTACCCATGTTTTGTTTTAGGCCTATCTTTCTATCCTTTTCCCTTATCCTCTTCTGGGGCGCAGATCCACGGGTCCCTCCACCCCACTAGTCACACAACTGTACCAAATTAGCTTATAAACCGTGGACATGTGACAATCTCATTTTGTCCGCAAAAGTTTCTAACACACTTTCCAAGCAGAAAATTTCAAGTATTCTGGCTTTGGAAGAACATACTTGATTCCTAATTCTCATGAAATACAAATGAGAACTACATACCTAAATATCTATAAGGATCAGAACCTAAATATTTAAGCATTTACTGCATATGACAGTGAAAGCCAAGAGATGTCTAATGAGTGCCATGAAAGTGTAATTAGGACCTACTTCACAGAAAGTGCAAAAATCTATGCATGAGGCAGTGCTGCTTGCCCTTGTAAATATGGTTATGACTGCTGCAACTGAGAGGCTGTTCTCAAACTTTTTAGTACAAGGGTTTTAACACAAGGTATGTCACTGTGCAATAAATAATTCTTTTTCCCATTTATTTTTACTTAGTTTCAGTTATTTAAAGGCCTTTTTATTATAGATTCAACATACATTTTTCTCCAGAACTAAGTACCCTAAAAATCAAGCCTAAAGTAAGCATTTTACTATGCTGATTTGTGTGTGTAGCTTTCTAATAAATCTTCAATTCTGCAAACATGGTAACAGCAAAAAAAAATGCAGGAAAAAAAAAAGCAGAACACTATCCACCACAAGATTTTGTGCAGTTTGCACTGGTAGTTTTGTTCCCAGGAGGTAAGCAGTTCACCAGTTTGGTAAGTACTAATCAGTAAATAAGCTTGCAGGTTTTTGTCACTGTGTTTAGAGTGCTGATTTTCAGTTTTGCTTGAATAGGTTATAAAACTAATTCTAAGATGAAAAACAAGCTTTTTAATGGGCTCTGACAAAAAAACTATATGCAGTCTTGAAAAGCAGTTATGAAAGATGGAAAGAAATTACCTCTTTATTCTCAATACCAGTAGGGTATCATTTTCCATTTACATCATGTGATTCTTGTTAGCTGAGGGAGTTGACATAAATTAGTTAGTATCAGATGAATTCTGTAATACAGTCACAAATCCTTTTTACTTCAAAGCAATCATTTTAAGGCATAAATTACCACATGGGGAGCTTTTATGTATGTTTTGTGACTGATTGTTTATTCATATTGATTTATAAAATAATTGAAAAATAATGTAAGTAGTGAATCCCAGACGGCCAAAGAACTGTTTTTAATATGGGATGGGTCATACACTGTAGGAAGAATAAATGCTAGCAACCTTTTTTTCAAGGGAGAGAGTTTGAGTAATTTGAGTTTGATTTTTATCAACAACTTCCCTACCAAACTTAATCAAACTGTGGAAAAAGTGCTGAAATATCCCAAATGGTTCAACAAAACTGGAATGTAATGTGAGCCACTGGAAAAGACATGCATGATTTTTTAGGATTTCAGCTTCTGTAAATTTTTTACTGAAATTTTGGATCTTTCCTCAAAAGAGTACAATTACCAATTTCAAAGTCAGAACTACTTCCCATCCGTGTTTTTGGCCATTTTTTAATATTTACTATGTTGCATATAGGGTGCAAAATGGTGGATAAGGTCTACTTCTGAATAAGCAAATGCTTATTCCAACTCAAAATTGACATTAAGCAGCAACATCAACATTACTAGTCCACCTTTGAAAATGTAACTGAAAAAAACCACATATATTTAGGGGGAATCAAAGCACAGATATGCCTTTTGTACAGATAATTTGTCCCCCAAGACTAACAGGAGTTGCTGGTAGCCATTTAGTGAAATATGTCCTGAACATATTCTCTCCAACATTCAGTAATGAGCAAAGTACATTCTACGTATACATACATACATACGTACATTTATGCATACACATACATATGCAGAAGTAGATGCACATACATACATAAGGAGGCTTAAATAACATTTCTGAAATGATGTGATTGGCATTGGCTATCAAAACCAAGAGATTAGTGCTGTGTTTGATTTTTCTTTCTTTTTTTTCTTTTCAACACTCATTATACTCCTAAGATTTTAGAAATGATAATAAGGGTTCAAAGATTTGACATTCTTCAGAATTTAAACTGTACTGTGTGTCAGTTCTGTAGTAGTAGAAGCATCAGCATAATCTTCTCTGAGCCTTGTTCTGTGTTTTAGCTTAAAACACATCAATTTCTGGAGTACCTAGTTGTTCTGACATGACAAAGATTTTCTGTGACATTTAGCAAACTAATTCCTCACTAGAAAATATTATTCATTTGAAGATTAGAAAAATTGTTCTGGAAAAAAAATGAGTGCATAAACTGTTTTTTATCATTAACTCAATGGAATCACCTTATTGAAAGAATGGAATGTGTATGTATGTGATTAGATTAGATTATCAGTTATCTATTCCGTCTCTAGGATGAGAATGAAAAAGAAGCCATAAACAGAATAACAACAAAAGCCATGTGAAGTATTGCAAAAAAGCATTGAATTCTTGAGAATATTTGAGATAATCAGAACTGAATTAAGAGCAGCCCTGCAAACATATGTACGTGGGGTGGAGCAGCTGGTGTTCGAAGAAATGCACTGCAGATATCTTACTTAGCCCAAAATCTCAGGTACAGCACACTAAGCAAGAACGCCTGTTCAAAAAGCAAATCGAATCTGATGAGCACTGAAGTACTGAAGACAAACTCGATAGGTCTGTAAAACCACATGGAACAGATTTAGCATTTAGTTAAGATACTTCTCCATTTTCAAATTACAGTAATGAGATTTTGGCTACTGATAGAGACAGTCTGGAGTGACAGAAGTGTCAGTCATGAAATTTTCGTCTCTATCCTGATTTGCTTCATTCTACATTTCTCCAGCAGAATAACAGTGTTCAGAACACAGCCACAAAGAGGCAAAATTATCTTCCCTCCATGTTGTACTTGGAAACAGACAAAAGATAGATGGAATAAGAAGCAGGAAGCAGCTATACAATCTCCCCACTTCCCCATGACTTTGAAGACAGAACAGACAACACTTGTGAGGCTGTGGATCAGCTGTTAAGGAGCGGATGAGTCCCACTTTTAAATTCTGCAACGCTATAGCTATTGTAGGGGAGAGGAAGGAATGTACAAACTGCCACCTTTGCTAAAGCACCAGAGTGCAAAAAGAAAGTCCACATGAAAAGGAAAAGAAGCTGAGAAAATGAGGTAAAGAAACAGACATGAATTACTGAAAGTCTGGATTGATATAGGACTGCATGAACCTAGAGGACAGACTGGGACAAACTTGGGGGGGGGAGAGGGGGTTAGTAAAGAGACTTGTAATACTGGAGGAGAAACTGCAGGCTCTCCTATCTACCAACAGTATTGCAACCCAGCCTGTAATCTGATCTCAGTCCCATTTTCTAGCAAGAACCCCTGTGGTGAGAGCCAACATGACATCACTGGATGTTTCTGGGCGTTGGAACACGCCAGGGATGAACAGTAGGAATTCAAAAAGAGAACACAAAGAAATATAAGCTTTTTCCCTGCACAATCTGAGGACAATTTCATGTCTTTTCTGAATCAGATTAATGATTTTATTTAAGGTTGCCAATGATTTCTTTTCTTCTACTCTCTGTTTAAAGTAATAAAAATTGATGATCAAAAATATAAGGCTGAAAAATATTCTGGAAAAATCACAGTGTTCAGAATTTCCCACCTACTTCATCTCATAATAGTCTTCATGAAAAACAAGAGAGTAAGCCCAGCCACTAGGCAATCTCTCAGTGTATGCCTCACTGCTCAAAATGGGGACAAGCCCCTTCCTCGGTGTCTAATTAATACCATGTTTGTGCCTATAAAAAGTCTTCTTCCAGCTGTTCTTTCCACTGTGTCTAACCTGGTTTTCTTACCTAGTTTTATTCTGTTTTATTCCATTTAACTCTACTATCTTCAAACAAGTAAATTTCTTCTGATATACCCTGGCACGCACAAAAGGATTCAAGTCCTACATCTATGCAAAGTACAAATAAAAACATGCATCCTTTCTACAGATTATCCTTAATTTCCCATCCTTCATAAGTATCCGCTTATGAATTGTCTATGAATTGGTATTAAAGCTGACCAGCAGTTAAATTAATTTGTATTAAATATGCCACATTGTTGTCTTGCAAACTAGCAAATACAAATAGGGGATTATGTCTCTTCATATTGTAAAGCACAATTTTTAGGAGATTGGTTTCTGCCACAGGGAGAGTGAGCATTTCAACACATCCCAGCACGTTTGATTCCAATGCCTGCTTTCTTGCCCCATGAGGTGATGCCAGCTATGTGGGGGCTGGCTGAGATGAGGAAGCTGCCCCTCTGGAAAGCACATCCTGAGTTTCAAAGGGGAAAGAAAATTGAAGGGAGAGGAATGAAAGCTCCTCCATTGGGCTTGCAGAGGCCATGTTCCCCAGAGAGGCCTAGCAGGTACCAAGGTCTCTGAGGACTGAGTCATGGCTGTAGGAGCAGGGTGTGTGTTGATGGCTGAAGCTCTGGGGTCACAGAATCATAGAATTGTTTGAGCTGTAAGAAATGCTTAAAGGTCATCTAGTATGACTCCTCTGCAATAAACAGGGACACCTACAACTAGATCAAGTTGCTCAGAGCTCTGTCCAGCCTCACCTTGAATGTCTCCAGGGATGAGGAATCCAGACATGGCCATGGTGGGTGGGACATGCTGACCAGTGGGGGGCTGGTAATGTTGTGTTGAGAGTCATGGTCATGAGTAGGGCTCTGGGTTGGTACTATGGTGATGGGCTGTGGGTAGAGTTACTGTTGTGATTTTAAGACCAGGAGCTGTAGTGGTCATGACAGTGGGACTGGTCTTGGTCATGCTAGTGAGTTAGAGGTTGATGTCATGGTAGTAGGGCAGGAGTTGTAGTTGTGATGGTGGGCTGGAGGCTATGGGGACAGAGTTGGGTTCATGGGCATAGGCTGGAAGTCATTCATAGGCATGGTGGAAAGGCTGGGGTCATGGTCACAGTCATGATTGTGGGCTGGATGCTGGCATAATGGCCGTGGAGCTAATTATTATTTCGAGAAGTCCTGCAGGAAAGTAGGAGTTGGACTCAATGATTCCTGTGAGTCTCTTCCAACTCAGGATATTCTATGATGCTATGAAGGCGGGGTGGACGCAGTTGATCAAGCTGACATTTAACAGAAGGGAGCAAAGAACCAAAGCCAGAAGGAAGTGTCTTATTCCTTATCTGTGACAACAGGGGAGTAAGCTGTCCCTTTTCCTTATCAAACACATGGGAAAACGCTTTTCTGTATCCTCTTTTGCCAAAGGTTAATGAAAACAGATCTGAGGAGACCACAGTTGTCAGAAGGCTGCAGCCTGTACCCTCAGATGCCTTCCCCGTGCCTGCCAGCTCTGTGCGCTGCCACTAGTGCCTCACTGAGCCTACGGGACCCTTAAATAAGGACTCGCTAAGGTGTATAGGATCCTTAGCACTCATAAGGATCATCCTCAGATCATCGTGAGGAAGACTCAGAAATGGGGGAAAAAAAAAGAAGAAAAAGATAACCACCGTGGTGTTTTTCAGTTGTTACGAGACACTTGGCTGCCAGCTGTGAGGCTCCCCCAGCAAGGAACCCGAAATACCCCCTTCGCACCCTCACGCTTTGCCGCTCAGGGTCAGCCCGCAGCGAGAAAAAAGCCGCACGGATGGCAGTTCGGTCCTCGCGGGTTGCCTGGCTGCTTCCTGCCCCTCGGCAGCCCCGGGGGCCCATTTGCTTGCTAATTGCTCCTCTCGCATCGATTGGGCGGGGGCGGGGGGCGCCGGCGGGGGGCGCCGGCGGCTCTATTTCAGGGCGGACGGCGGCGCCGGGCACCTGCCCTGTCCCGTCCCGGTCTTCTTGGACGCGCCGCTCCCTCTGCCCGTGCCCCGTTCATCCCGCAGCGCTCCCCCACCTCTCTCCGCGGCCCCGCACATGGCTGATGCGGGGCTCCCCGGGCCCGCTGCCTCCGCCGGGGAGGATCCCGCCGCCGACGAGTTCCGCGACATCATCCGCAGCCGCTCCGGTAGGCGCCCGCAACTCTGAGCTTCTCCCCCTTAGCCTGGCTGGGTCGGTCCCGATGGGGGAGCGCAGCAGGGAGCGGGCTAGATTTTTCTCGTGGTTTTCTTTCTTTCTTTCTTTCTTTTTCTTTTTTCTTTACTAATTTAACTTCACCTTGCTCTACACAGTTTTAGGGTTTTTTTTTTTTTTTTTTTTTGATTTGATTTTTCCCGTAGTGGGAGCAGCACGGGTAGCGGCTCTTCTGTTGCGAGCGGTGTTGTAGCTGCTAGCGGCAGCAGCTGTACCGCTCCCCCAGAGGGGAGAGGATAAAGTTTCAGGTGCCTCGACTCTTTTTGCTTAGTCCTGGAAAGAAACCAAATCCGTGGTAGTAAAGGTATTTATAGACCATTCAGCCTTCACTCGTTTGCAACACAAGTGCTCGGGGAGCTGCAATGAATTTAACTCCTTTGGAAGCTGTACGTGCTGGCCCAATAAGCGAGCCGTACTATAACGGTGCCTTCGTGCAGTTGGAAAATGTCTTAAAGTTCTCTGTTTTGTCTAAGAAACAGTAGTGACAACACAATGCGTGTTATGCTTTATAGAATAGCTAGAGCTGAACTTAAAAAGTGCTGGGGTGGTGGTGAGCAAGATAAACTTTCTATGAGAGGTTTTGTGAGCATTGTCTTTATCCTTTATGTTCCTCAAGGCACTCTAACAGCTATTCTTTGTGCTTGCATACTGAAGTGTCAGTGGTGTGCTTCTTGGGTTGAAGACCTTCTGCTCCTGTAGCAGAGAGCTTCCCTTCGTGCTGTAAGCATCCTGTGCTGCCTGACATGACTGCTTCTTCAGTGCAGCATTTAGAGGGCAGTGTATTCATAGAATCCTTAAGGTTTTGAAAAGACCTCTAAGATCCTCTAGTCTAAATGGCCACCTACCACCAGTGTTGCACACCTGTTGCTCTGGTGGGAGTGACCTGTAATATAGAGTTGGGTGGCTGCTGTGTTTTTCGCTGTTGTTATCTTTTCTGTTTTTTTCTTCATGAAAATCTGCTTCTGGCTCCCAGGGCATGTCTTCTTCAGTAAGTTCCTGCCTGGTGAGCTGTCCCCACAGCCATTCCTGGTTAAGCTGCCAGGAATGACCTTTACAGCAGCGCGTGATCCCAGTTCCATACTTAGCTCACTCTATAGTTTGGGGGGGGTATGGAATGCAAGATAAATGCAGCAGTAAGCAAAGAACTGTTAATTTCAAAGGATTTCCTATTAGCGTATGACTGTTACTGGTTTGGAGACAATCTGTGACTTTTGGGGAAAAAAGTGGCTTTCAAGTTCTTGCAGTTCCTAGAAAGACGTAGTTAATAACTTCAGTGTTAGCTGTTTATGGCCATGTGAGCTAATAGAGGTTTTGTTTCCTCCATTTTTTTCTCTCATAGTTAACAACTGCTTTCAGGGTTCAGCTGGCTTTACTGTTATAAAAAATCATGATTGAGAGCAGGCACTCTGTGATGAGTGTCGTTTTTACCTATGTATTTCCCAGTTATCTCTTAAAATCTGTTTCACTTTGAAAGTCCATTTCCAAGCAGAGTTTGGGTGCCAACTGTTGTTTAGTATCATAATATGTGTAAGATCCCACATGGCTCTAATTTTTTTGCTGGTTTCCTGCTATAAAGTTCATTAGAATTTAAATGCTAGCAATGCACATGGAAGAAAAAAAAACCAAAAACATTTGTTCTTTTTAATTAGTCACAATTCCTTTGTTTATTCTGTACAATTAATCAGAAACAGCATCAGTTCAGGGATCATTGAATTGTCCCAGATGTTTATAAGCCTGGAGAGATAAAAACATGCAGTTTCCATGGCCATTTTCATTTGCAGGTGCATGCCTCTTTTTCTTTTCTAAGCAGCATACCCCATGGTGATCTCTTATTTCTGCTTAGCTTTCATTCTTTTAATCTAACATTAAGATTTGAATCCAACTTAGAGACAAATAATCTGAGACTGGGTTTTTGTAAGAAAGGTAAGAAGAGCTTGGTGAGCTCATGCTTGTAAGCCTGTGGATAGATTCATTTTATTTTAGAGTTTTCTATAACCTGTTAGCTAGGTAGGGCACTTGTGTGGTTGTAATCCTTCATTTGTTTGGACCTGTGTTCTCATAAAAGATTTTGAATTGAAACGATGAAAGGGCTTCTCAGGAGTGGTAAGGATGATGTTTGGACTTAAATATCCTAGTCTTTTCCAGCCTTAATGATTCTATAATAAAGATGCCGAATTGTGTTCAGTTGGCCATTCTTAGGCCTGCAGAGAAGATTCTGTAGTCCAGCAGGGAAGTTCTCAGTCGCTGAAAATGAAGCTAGTGCAGTAAGGTCTTGGAGACTTGAGACGCAGAAAACCAAAGGGGGTTTGAGATTCTATCCCACTTGTTTTTCATTCTGTTTGTATTAATTTCATGCTTTGGAGGTCTGCTGCTTTCTGAAATGATACGGAGGAAGTTTTTGCTCTCTTGAATATAAGACATAATCTTCGTAGGAGTAGGATTTGCCTTTTTGTGAAGTTAGAGAGAAGATAGGGCAGAATATTGTATGTATGGCCATACTGAAATTTCACACATTCTATGAGGTCTCATTCAAAAGCTTAGAACACCAGTATTTTAATGAAGTGAATGGAATGATGCAGGTAAAGTTGGTCTGGGCATCCTGCTGTCAATTTAGGTTAAATGAATTGAATCCTTGTTTCTTCCAATCATGTGAAGAAAAAAGGTTAAAATCAAAGTGATTAGTGAACATTGATGAAAAGCAAGTGTTGTCAAATACTTCTACTAACAAACTTTCGTGATAATTTCTATCACTATGACACAATATTAAAAAAAAAAAAAAAGCCTAGTAAATTGTTTAAAGCCCACAAAACAGCCTCATTGCAAAAGCTACGTAGGGGAACAGTGATGGAATTGATTGTCTCAGTTGTATCTCCACAGGGATAATCACTAGTTTCAACACTAACTCATCATTTTTCACTTCTACTCACGCAGATGTGAGTTGGATGTGAGTGGTATTCAGCCCAGCAGTTTATACTTCTTTCCAAGTTAGGCTTTGTCTGTGTGTAGGTTACTGAACTCCATATCGAAGAGTCAGTCATAAATCATCAGCACAGCCATCTGTCTCATGAGCACTTCTGGCCATAGCTGTGTTCACTAGTAAAATTTTTGTTAATGAAAGAGTTTTTTACAGAGCTCTTCAGCTTAATGCTTGCTGCAGAACTGAGCCTTCCCCAGAACTAACTCAGCACCCTGCTCCTTGCTGGTGTGGGTCTTTTGCTGAGCATCTTCCCTGTGCTGTGTGCAATGCTTAAAATATCAGTGCTGAAAAACAGAATTTGTGGAATTGTTGGAGTTTGAATGGACTCCCAAAGGCAGTCTAGTCCAATTCCCTTGCAATGAACACCTGCAGCTAGATCAGGTTGTTCAGAGCCTCATCCAGCCTGACCTTCAGTGTCTCCAGAGACAGGGCATCCACCACGTGTCTGGGCAACTGGTTCCATCTGGGAGCAGCCTGAGGTGGATCCAGGTAGATGTGAAGTTAGTATTAGCAAAAGGGCAGTAGAGTAACTGCAAACACAGCCTGAAATAAGTTGCAGTTATTTCCTGCTTATGAAGTGAGCCAGTCTGGCAAATTTGGGTCTTCAGTGTATCATGCTTAATGTTGTGATTATTGAATGCACGGACACAGTACTACTTGCATTGGGAAGCTGTGAAACATAAAACCTTTCTTTAATTGAATTTCTCTGAAGTGCATGTGGCTTCCATTGCCTTAGGATTTCTTTACTAGCTTTATAATCAAGTATCATGATCACGTCTAGAATGTATTTAGATGCTTACTACATGAAAAGTGCACTTGGAATAATTGTTCAAAAACAAATGTAAATAAAATTCTGGCATCTTTCTGCAATGAAAATATGCACACAATAAATGCTTTGTAAATCATTCATTAAATTGATGAGGCTTCCTCGTTACTGTTTCAGAATTTAAAAACTGCAGTCATCATTTGTCACTAAAAGCACTCTAATTTTGTCACTTTTTCGTACATGGCTTTAGAACAGGGCTTCTTCTAGAAATTCTTCTTAAAAAATATGCACATCCTGATCAAGCTGCTGTTATAGCATGATGACTTTGCTTAGAGGAATGGTTTGGCATGGTTCAGGGTTTGTAAGGATACAATCATCTCCAGTTCTGCATTCCCACTGAGATGTTGCTGTGACTTCAGGTTTTAACTGGAAGACAGCTGGTCATAATACACAGAGAAGTAATTGTTGAACAGGAATTAGTGTTAAACAGAGTTGAGCAAGTACATACACTTGGTTTCCTATTGTACTTCAATGCCATAAAAAGGTATAGATGCAGTATGTAGAGCATTTATAGAGAGCTGTATATGGTGATGCTTTCTCCTCTTCTTTTTCCTACCTGTTCCTGCCCACTCTCACTGAGCACTATCAGTGTGGGAACTCTTGATGTTCACAGCCTGAGTCACTTGTAGTGACTAGGTAGCCTGAGGAGTGCCTCTGCCCTCTGTGCTCAAGCATTTACACATCTGCTCTGAAGTGTACAAAAAGAGAAAGCACAGGGCTGCCCTCATCTTGCTTGACAGTAGGGTGCGCCCAACTTTCCCTTCTAGATGACTACTGTTGGTACATGTGGTGGAAAACAAATTAATCAGGAAAGCATAAATGCTGTATTTGAGGCTTCCTCTGATGAGGTGTGCCGTAGCAGTGCTGTGATGTAAGTATGCCAGTGGGGTGGGATAGAGTGTTTGCTGTGACTGGGTACATGTGCCACTCATTGTGTGAGGATGCTAAAATAGCATTCGGAGGATGCTTCTGGGTGTGAAGATGAGAGTAATCTCTGAGCTCTTGTGACACGCTTGCAAGGCACTGCTGCTCAAGCTGCAAGGAGCTGGATTCCCTTCAAAAGTAAAATATCTGTGTGGCTGCTGAAAGTGGGTATTTGGTTTTGATGAATCGCAGCCAGTGTTCTGCAAGAAAGGGAGACTGGTATGTGATGTCTGTACTTCTGAACGTGCTGTGTGCGGGAACAACTGTAGATGTTGTCCAGAATGACTCTAAGGGCTGAGCCAAGCTGCCCTGTGAGGCAAAGTGTGAGGTTTTAAGGCTTTTAAATCTACTAAAATGATTGTGTATTATGTCTTTGCATCTGAATGTGTATTTTTATATCTTTAAAAATTTGGATGGATATACTGGCATATCAAAAAAGAAACTGCTGGCAACTCTAAACTAAATAAAAATATGGATATAAAGTATTTGTTCTCTATTTCTTGGCCTTACTTATTCAGCTGTGGCTTTGTGGGACGCTTGCAATGTGCAAAGCAATTGTAGAATGAGTTGATAGCAATGAAGTTGCAATATCCTCATGCTCATGTTCATCCCACTTTGTGTCAGAGCAGGTTGTAGCATTACTGGTCTTGGAAGCAGAATGAAGTGCTGATTATAGCCTGTATCCAAACATTTATCAACTTGAGGCTTCTGGTTATGTTTGCAATTGCAGCCTGTAAGGGTGTCTTGTAAGGTGCAAAAGGTAATTTTTAACTCTCCAGTTTAAATCTGTAGAAGAATTCCTTCAGTGAAATTGAAAGGATTTCTTTGAGTTCGTTACTTCATCCTGTGCTGTGAAATATTATGTTCAAATTAAGACCCCAATAAAACTAGATTAAAATATTTATACTTCTCTCATGTTGGGAGTCAGCTTCCAGGCTGGTTTGTTTTCCTTATTTCAAGATATGTTCATTGTTTCTATGATACTTGGCAGACTTCATTCCTTTTTATCATGAGGAGAATCTAACTGCGCAGTACAATCTCCTTGTATTAGTAAAGAGGATACCTTAATCTGGAGGCTGAAAAAGTGACCTTTAGATATTCAGGTGGAGTTTTTCTTGCTATTTATTGAGTGTAAATATTGTGCATTTAAAAACAAGTGTGATTGCTTGTGGTTTCTGTTAGCATTGTCATCTTAATCTGAACAGAACTGGAGGAGGGAGGAAGGGAGGAGGGAAACAGCTGTTAAAAGGCTTCAGAAGTTAACTGCTGTTAAGTAATAGTCTCTTTGAATGGAGAAATGCTCACTCTTGAGCATTTGTGAAAGGTCACCTAAACAACAATTTAGTTAATATGTTAAATCTAATATCTTGCTCTTTAAATATCTGTATTTTTGTGAGTTTCTTGTCTTCTGTATACTGTTTCCTTGGCAACAATATTTTTGTACTGTAAGAAATTCTGATATTTCAAATGTAAATCTACAGAGCCACTATAGGTTTCTGAAAACTAGATTTAGAAACACTTCTGTAACTTGAATTTCAAACTGGGAGAGCTCACTTCAGCGGTTCTCCTGTCTTCTGCCTTTTTAAGGTAGGAATCATCACTGATTTGAAGAAAATGATTTATTAATGTTCAGCAGCAGTGGAGGGGAGGGGGTGGGTGGAACTGGTATTAATTAACTTAAAAGTATGATTATTCTTTCCTTGTGAAAGTTAGCTTATTTCCTGCCATGTAAGAGTGTGTTGCTGTGTAGTGTTCCATGCACTGTTGAATCTGTGATTACTTTAAACAAACAATGCACAACTCCCTACCTCATATTTCTGGTGCTTGGTGAGCAATCTTGTTTTCTGTAATCTGGCAAAGGTATTGTACTAAATTTCAAGGTTAGTTTTCTGCTGTCCTTATTATCCTATATGATTGATAGCAAGAGTATGGTGTGATTGAGTTATGCTGCAGCATGCAATCAGATACCATAAATAGTATTATCTACTTAACATCTTGGAAGTGGTTGCTGAGATGCTTCTAAAGTGCACTTTGGCTTGGATGTGGAAGCTGTAGTTTAGATCATCACTTTAAAATATCATTCTGTTTAGTAGGTAGATAATACACTGGTCAGCTAACTTACTTTCTTGTTTAGAAGAATGATTAAATTGTGAAGACATGTACATTAAGTATGGCACATTTATTTTGCTCATAGCTTGTAAAAACTATTTTGCCTATTGCCCAGTATAGCTTGCTTAGCAAACAGTCTGTTATACCAAGAGAGGACAATGGCAGGTATTTAAGAATCTTGTCTCGTGTTGCAGTTCTGATTTTTAGCTTTAGAAGGGGAAAAAGCAATGTAAAATGCCTTACATAAAGCTAGTGTTGTACCTAAGGTTAAGAGAATGAGGAAGAGTAACAGCTATGAGGAATGCCAGTTAGTGAAAACTTCTGGCTGAGCTGAGACCCTGAATCAGTTTGCTGCAAAGACTGGCTGGCACTTTTCCATTCAAAGAGCAGAATGCTTTTGTAAAACAATCCCTTTATCTCTAAGCAGCATATTAATGAGCAATCAACTGAAGCAAAGCTGCGTGCTGTTACTTCATGATTTTGACATTAACTTTTTGTTAGGTGATCGAGTCTGCCCTTCTTATTCTCTAATACCAAGAGAAACTTGTTATTTTCTTTCTTGGGGCTTATCAAACTGGATGCAATAGATTAATAGAATCATTAAGGTTGAAAAGAGCATAAAGATCATCTGCTGTAACTATTAACCCATGCACGTGACTGCTTCAGACCACATCACTCAGTGTGACATCTACATGTTTCTTGAACAGCTCCAGGGATGTTGATTGCACTGCCTCCCCTGGGCAGCCTGTGCCACTGCCTCACTGGTCTTTCTGAGAAGAATTTTTAATGTAGAATTATCAAGGTTGGAAAAGACTTCCAAGATCATTCAGTTCAACTGTCCATTTACCACCAATGTTTCCCCAGTAAACCATGTCCTCTAGTAGAATGTCTAAATGTTTATTGAACATTTCCAAGGACATTAACTCAACCCCTTCCCTGGGCAGCTCATTCCAGGGCCTGACCACTCTTTTGGAGCAGAAATTTTTCCTTATGTCCAACCCTAATCTCCCCCGGTAGGGGGAGGCCATTCCCTCTTGTCTTAGCACTGTGACCTGGGAGAAGAGTCTGATTCCCCACCTGGCCACCACTTCTATTCAGGTGGTTGTAGAGAGCAGTAAGGCTTCCTCTGTACCTGTGACCAGCTGGATTTAACTCCATTCACCACCACTTTCTGGGCCTGGCCATCCAGCCAGTTCTTTACCCAGCAAGGAATGTACCTGTCCAAGCCATGGGCCGTCAGCTTCTCTAGGAGAATACAGTGGGAGACAGTGTCAAAGGGCCAAAGTCTAGATAGGCTACACCACAGCCTTTTCCTCATCCACCAGGTGGATCACTCAATCTCAGAAGGAGATCAATCAGAAACTGAACACAGTACTTGAGATGTGGCCTCAGCAGTGCTGAGAACAGAGGGATGGTCACCTCCCTGGTACTGCTGACTGCACTGTTTCTGACACAAGCTGAGAGATGCTGTTGGCCTTAGTGCTGTCAACTAGCACCCTCAGATCTCTTTACTTTGCATATCTTTTCAGCCTCTCTACCCCAAGCCTGTAGTGATGCATGGTTTTTGTAACTGAAATGCCTGACCTGGTACTTGGTTTTGTTAAAGCTCAGACAGTTAGACTCTGCCCATGAATCCAAACTATAATGATCCCCCAATAGAGTCTTCCTGTTATCAGGTAGATCAATACTTCATCCCAACCTGATGCAAACTTACTGAGGGACATCCTGGTTTCATGTCACAAAATTGGTAGGAGTAGACAAGTGTAATGAAGCTGTCTACAGAATTTATGTTCAATAGAATTTGTTCTCAGTAGATGTGGACCATGAGAAATCTCCATGAAGTGTCATCAGCCTTGCCGGTCATGTATGTAGCACAAATCTTTTACACCTGTGACCTAAGCCTAGACTGAAGACTATTTCTTCAGTCCTAAGCATACCTTGTAATTCTGAGGACATCCTTGCTTTAGACTGTCTAGCATGCATTTATGTTCCTTGCAAAGTTAGCAAATGGAAGAATGAAACCTATATAGTTTTGTTTTTTGTTGTTGTTGTCCTTTCTCACCCTTGATACTGAGGCTAATTCTGTTAGATTTGTATGATCCCTTTTATCTCAAGTCTAATGTTTTGCTGAATGCTGTGGGGGGGGAAAAGAGTGAAGGACTAGAAACATGCAATTCAAAAATCAGACTGCTCAGTGGAAAGTTAGATTGAGTCTCACTGGTTACTGTAGGGCTTCACCTTGACTGAAATGTTGATGTGTTGCAAAATTCGTTTGAATCTGCAGAGAGATAGGCAGCCTGTTACGGATTCTTTGCTCAGGATTTCCTGAAAGTGTCATGCAGGTGAAGAACAATTCTGGTGTGCATGAAGGAACTTCAAGTTCTGCTTGCTAATCCTTCTTGCATTTGTTCAATGTATGTTGGTGCAGTCATATTTCTTAAAGGGAGTACTTGAGTACTTAAAGGGAGACCAACTTCTGCATGGTCTAATAGTGATACGATAAAGGGGAATTATTTTAAACTAAAACGGGAGATTAAGGTTGGAAATTAGTAAGAAATTCTTTACTCACAGGGCAGTGAAGCCTCACACAGGCTGCCCACAGGAGCTATGGATGTCCCATCCCTGGAGGTGCTCAAGGCCGCTTTGGCTGGGGCCCTGGGCAGCCTGAGCTGGTGGTTTTTTCTTTTTGCAGCTCTAAAAGTGACCAGTAGTGCAGAATAGAGTTACTGGCTGAGGACTGGTACTGTTGCACTGAAATGTATTGCTTAGCATCTGCATGCTGGCTTCCACGGAGCTGTGCAGTGTGGACGTAACCCAGTTTTGCTTCTGTTGAAGCAGACTTCTTTCCCTTCTAGGTACGAAAAGTATTTAGAGAATTTAGGTTGTAAGTGGTAATCAGAGGAGACACAGGATACTAATTGTATTCTAAAATCCTACAGTACAAGTTTATTAACTTCTTTTCTTCCCCCCCAACACACTTCCCCCCCAGCTCTTGGTAAAACCTTTCCAGAGATGTTTTCCTTTGAATATAAACAGATGGGTAAATGTGATGGCCCTTTGTCAGTCTTCTGCCTTCTTGCTGAGCAGTTCTGTGTGATCTTCTCTAGAATAACATTTTCACATATTTCTGCCAGCTGTACTGCTACTCAGAGGAATGAGCCCACAAATGGCAGGTGAAGTGCTAATTTGTATGGTAGTGTAGAGAATTAATTTGTTGTTCTGATTGCCATTTGGCTGGTGGTTAATCAGAGGCATAAACACTACTAATGTATTCTTGCAAAACTGGGAAGTCAAACTCTGTACATCTGAGCTGTAGATTCTTTTCATCAAGTTTTTCTTCATGAGTCCTATGACTTCTTCCAGATAATAAATTAACAACTGAGAATTGAATAGCAAAGCTATTTCTATTTTTTTAAACTGTTAATATTATCACCTTCAGGATATTAAAAAAAGTCACCTACAGCAGATAATTTTCTGCTCCCTCCCTGTCTTCCTGAAATTGGCTCTAAAATAATTCTTGACTAATACACACTTATGTGAAACATTCTGCTTGGGAGTGCTCAGTTATTTGATGTGTCAGGATTCCAGTCATCTGTTGTGGGAAAGAAGAGAAGGTACTATGCATATATATGTGACTACTGCATTCAAACAACATTGATATTCAAGATATAAGCACTCAGCAGCTACAAATCTTGAATAGCTTTAAAGCTGCAGTGTTGTAAAAGCACTGTATTGTTCATTGCCTTTTAAAAACAATTATTTGTGTGTAATTGATAATAACGTCTTTCATCTCCCATAGCTGTTATGAAGTGCTTCTGAATTTGAAAAACTCTTCACTACATGAAATTGTTTTGCGGATCATTCATGGCATCAGTTATAACAACAATAAGGGATATTTTTGATGTATGAATCTGTATGATTGCTAAGATTCCAACTTCGTTATGAAATTTGATCCTAGTCCTTGTTCCAAAGTGTTAAACCTTCTAGTACCCTAAATAGAAAAGGCTGTACTTTAGACTACAGAGAAATGGCACTTAAAATTTGTGCTTTGTCATTCATGAGTACTGCTCATACAGCTGGCTGAAAGAAGATTCTTCTATATGAAACTGAAAGAATTCTTATTGTAGTAAATACGCTTTTTAATAAGAAAATGTTCACTATGAATTGCATGCCACAAAGCAAAGAGTCCAGTTTCAGCTAAGGGCTACAGTATAACCTGTAGCAAGGACTGATGAAGAGCCTTCTCTTCAATACAAGATTGTGTGGAAAAGTTATCCCTTTTAAAATATAAAGTATAAAAATATAAAATACCTGAAAAACTTCATGTTGTCATACTAGATTGCCTTTGATTCCTAGGATCTATCAGGAAGGCTAATTTTGTCCTGAAAATAGTAGTGTGATATGTTGTACTTTTGACTTTGTGGTGTTGATTAACTGCTGTTAAATCTGCTTGTAATTGAACAAGATTAATCATATTTAGAATGTGACCACCTATAATCTGGTTACGTGCAGCTTCACTTCACATTTGCACTCTCAGCCTAACTTCTGGAGTAGGCCTTCCTCGAAATTCAGAGGATGCTTCAGCAGGTGCACCTCCTTCTGGGTCAGATGTATCTTTGCTGTGTACCTGACAGCTTGATTTTTATACCTCCTTTCTATGGATGCGAGTCTTACCACAACTCAATGCAGTTTACTGAAACCTACCTGCTGGTAACTACCTACCTACAACAGGTAAGGCTGCATTTGAAGCACAGGTTGCTCTTGGATGTTGTGGATGTCCGTAGACTGGCCATACAGCACTCTGTCACTATACCATATCCTGGAAAGTGTTGGCACCTCTGGAAATACAGTAGCATGTGAATATTAATGTATTCTGAAAACAAGTCTGGCTGTCATAGCACCTGAGTAGTTGAAGGTGGGGGTAGCTGGGTATTGCAGTGAGTATGTGGTGGCTGTCTAGCTGGGAAAGGGAAGGCTGGCTTGTTTGCTGCCAATGTTCTGCCTGCCAGAGACAATGCTGTTAATAAAGGAAGGATGATGCCTTAAAATAGATAAATGTATTCTCTGTATATAATATCATAAATGTGTGGTGGGTAGTGTGATTGTTGGAGTGCTGCGTTAGTTGAGTATTCTGCTATAGAACTACCAGCTAAATACAACTAAAACAAAGAGTATCCTACATGCTTTTATCTAGAAAAGTACAAAACTTGCTAGCAGTTACTGTTGGAGAAATTTTTAGTGTGTTAAAATCTAAACTGATGAGGGTGACTGGATGGGCAGGAGAATGTAATTTTCTCCTTTCTCAGGTATATGAGATACATACATACATAAATACATACATGTGCATACTCTGAAGGAGGGGTGGTAGGAAGGAAATCCAATTTCCTTTCAAGTTTCTTATTAAATATTTTCATGTAATTCAATTAGAATGCTGTTGGCAGCAGTTTATAGAACACTTGTCAAAGTAAAGAGTAACTTGGCATACTTTGTTCTCAGATCTTCAAGTGCCAAGTTATTTAAATCCAATCAAATCCTAAAATTGGCACTGGAATTAAACCTAAGTAACTTTTTTCTCTTTGAATAAGAGCATACCTGTGAATGAACTGACACTGCAAGATTTTCATGCAGGCAGGTGACTGGAATGAGGATGTCCCTTTACAAGTTTGTTCTGAGCCAGAAATGGTGTGTATGCAGCTTACTTAATGAAGCGATAATCCAAGTAGGTAGGCCTGATGGAACCAAATGGCCTTGTGAATTGCCTAGGAAACATTATGCATGGCATTTGGTCTGTTATTTCTTGCCTTGATGGCAAGTTGATTCTTTACTGCTCCTCAGTAGAACTTAAGAAAACTGAATGTAGCTGCTGCGTCAGTGTACATATCTGTTCAAAGATGGATTGCTTAAGCATGAGCTAAGAGGAGTTGATTATCAAAAGCATTTGCAATTGTATGTATGTATGCGTTCTAAATTTATTAACATAGGAAGCATTCTTGATGTTAATAGTCAACCAGATCAAGCTTATATCATGACAAAATTCTGTATTTGATATTCGTATTATTTGAATATTGAGACAGATTTCAGTTCATCAAAGTTTACTGCCAGTGCCTTTGGATAACTCACTTTGAAGATATATTACTGGTACTCATTGCTTTTGGATTAATTACGAAATGTTTCGTAGCATACAATACTTACTGCAGATAGTCTTGCTTATGACCCTTGTGGTATGATTCCAAACCCAGTGTTCTGTGCAATGAGTGCATTTTTGTTGACTCTTCTGCTCAATATATCTATGCAATATTTATTTTTCAAAAGCAATAAAACAGTTACTTGTGATTTAGTATAATCCTGTTTTTCAGGTATATATTTCAAAGTAATAAATACAGTAGGTTCCTGGTAAAGATAACATAGCTTTCTTATTATAGGAGATTATTAAATACCGTAAGGCACTAATTACCATACCTTTCTTTTATGTAGATGCATCTTAATTACAAGGGATAATCTGGTATTTTGAAGGCTAAAGTAAGCATATACTAATTCAGGCATAGTATCTTACTAACTTTCCTTGAAGATAATTAAATAATAAAAGATTGTCATGAAAAAATACCTTCCTTTAATTGGAGTCACATTTTAATGGTCCAGAAATGCATCTTGCATTCTAGAGTATCCATTACTTAAAAGAGCGGTGGACCAAGCTTCTTTGCTTAGCAGAGGTAATTCTGAGATAGTTTATAATGTCCTTGAATATCTCTGTACATGCTTTTATTAAAAAATATAATACAGCATAACGAAATCATAGTTAAAAGGAAAAACTGCAACAGTAATAGTGATAGCAGAGTACTAATTCTGCTTCTCTTTCCTTTCCTCTTGTTTATTGAGTCTTAACCAAAAAGTGACAGTGGAGTCAGAAGAAGAAGTACTCATGAAAAATACAAGTTGTCCTTTCCTAATACACTGTTTGATCAGGACATGTAGGATACTGATTTTTCCTTACTAACAGTTTGTTTCAATTTTGCTTGGATTCAGCTCTTTTTATTAATGACAGAAATGGATTTATGTCAAGTTCTCTCTCCTCTCAGAATAGGAGACTGCATTGTAAATGATTCCTGAGTTTCACTATGATTTATTTACAAAGCCACATCTATGGTTATTTTAAAAATACTTATGGTTTGAAAGTCATAGACCCAAGAAAGTACCTCAGAGGTGTGTGTGTGCTTCTGCACTCTTTCTATCCTTTGAGTTCTGCATGCCAGTCAGTACAATAACCAAGGCTAGGAAAAAAACAACTATGTAGCCGTTTAACCTTGATCTGTACTGTGGAAATTAAGAATGAAATGTCTGGAAAGGAAAAAAGATCCAAGGCATCAGTGTTTTACATTTGCGTAAGTTTTGAACTGAGAAGAATAAAGAGGGACAAAATGTGATGGTAAGATCCATCAGATGAGTGTAGGGAGCTACTGCTTGCTTTTGAAATTGGCTCTCATCTGTTAGCAGGGATTGGATAAGTCTTATGATCTCTTCTCCCTCTTTGTGATATTGGGAAAGGAAAAAATTGCACTTGAGGTAGCATTTTAAGAACATGATGAGATGTACTGGTAGAAAAGCACGTTAGAGGTGTGATAACAGCTCTGTTGTATTTTGTTAAATGGTGAGTAGCTAGCAAGTAGGCTCTTGAGGAAACAAGATATTCTGAAATATGGAGAAGTTAGTGTAGACAATGGATTCCATTCCTTCAGCAAGACAAACCATTATTCTGTTGAGATGTTTTTCCTTTTAAAAGAATGAAATGGAAGAATCTTGATCTTTTTATGTACTCTTCAAGTTGAAAAAGTAAAAAATCAGTCAGATGACTTTTATGCTGTTTTCTGCTTATGGGGAAAAGGTCTGCACTGGAGGAATTTGTCTTACCATAATACTTAAGATTGGTAATGAAGGTACCACATTTTTTAAGCAAAGCTCTGACCAATTTTTGTATTACTTCAAGGGATAAAGAGACACATCAGTTTATAAATACAGCTTTTAAAATACTCTACCAAAGAGTGAGCAGTGGTAACTCCATGGGAGAGGGGGAATGGATGGAAGCAAGCAATCCCTGTTTAAGAGGAACACAAACAGTTGTGCAGAAGCCTGTGTCCTGTCTGGTTCTATGCAGAAGTGCACAAGATGAACGTCTCCCTCAGGCAACATCTTCATGTTTTTTGTATTATTCTATGGAGGAGTAGAGTAAGAGCTGTGGTATCTTCAAAGGAGCAGGAAAGAAAGTGAAAGCTTTCCAAGAGAATAATAGGAGTGGATTTTATGCAACTGACCAAAAAAGCTGGGAAAAGGTCTTCACTTCTGAAGTGAATACGTGAGATATAGCATGTAGTATCATGGATTGCTCTGTAACATGTTGTATGGGAACTGCTGAGTCACGGCCTGAACCTCTGATTGATCACCTGAGGTGAGCCATGAGTCAGCCAGAGGAGCACAGGTGAAGGCAATTCACCTGTGCTGCCGGAAGGGGTGGAGCCAGGCTCCACCCCTCCTGGACCTATTTAAGAGCTGGCTACCAGAGGGGAAGGATCTCTTCTGGAGATCCTCCTCTTTTGGTATCTTCTAGTGAGCTCAACCCAAGGGTAAGCTCTTCTACTTATTCTCTTTTGTGATCCTTGTTTGCTTTGCCTTACTCTTTTGATTATATTGCAATTATAACATCTTGATATCTACTGATTATACACAATTGTATTGTGATTATAACATCTTGGTTATACACATGTACAGAATACAGAAATGTAGTGGAAATGCTAAATCATGCCCTGAAATGGTGATTGAGCTCTGGGTGGGAAGGCAGGGCCAACCCAGGGGAGCTCGGCTGTATGCAATGCTGCTCAGTGACTAGAAAGTGTGCAGCCAGGATCCATCCCTTCCCAGACTTCATTTAAGGGTTAGCAGTGTAGGTGAGGGTGTTTTGGTGGAGATCCCTGCATGCTCAAGGCATTCCAATGGTAAGCAAATTCTTCCTTCATTACGGAGTCCACGGCTGCTGCATTTGGGCTTGTTTTCATTCTGTGTAGCCAAAGACTTTACCTCTCTGCTATTATTGCTGTACTTTCCATCACATTATAGCATTACAATGAACTTCTGGTGTTCTGGATTTGACCTCTCAACAAAAAACAAGAAGGGGAAAAAAAAAGGGGAGGGGGAGAAATTGTACACGTGGTACTATGGCAATGGATGTTAGTCTAAATTTTCCTAGTGTCTGATGGGGAATGTGGAATTGTAACTAAGTTATGTGTCTTACGTTCTTTGGATTTTTATATAACTTCAGAAAGGTCTCTGTAAATGAAGATCTTATTTGCAGAACCACATCTCCTGCTGTCAAGTTCCGGAGCAGATTATGATACTAATCCTACTTAAATGGTTATGTAACCAATTAGTGGTAGGTGTTAGCTGCTCACTGCAGCCTTTGAAGAGTTTAGTATTCAAGAAATGTGTTGTAAAGGGAAAAGGTTGTATGGTTGAGGTTGTGGACTAGAATTTTGGTTACTTTCCTCTGCATATCTTTTTATAATTTTGAAGTATGAGATCTTCTCTTTGTTGCTAAATTCGTTGACTGACTGTAGCTAAATAAAAATCAATATTGAATAAAAGAAGAGCCTAGAGTGGAAGGATGGATTCCCATTGCTTTACAAGACAATTTGTCACTGAAGACACCAATATATTACTGCTAGTAATTTTTCTGTGGCAATAAAATAAGAACTATAAGTTTTGCAGAGTGGAAAAATGGTGTGCTTAATTGTAAACAACCGAGCTTCTTTATTTTAGAAATAAACAATGTAGGTTTTTTGTAGTTGACTTTGAGACATAACCGATCTTTTTAAGATCATAAAATAATATTTAATGAATGCTGTGTCAGTAATTGATATTGCATTTATCTTATTTGATGTTTCTGGAAGTTATTTGCTTAGAGGCTAAGCTTTTTAAGGTTGGTTTACTGTTATATCGTCTTGCAGAGATTTGTGGAGTAAATATTAAAATATCTGCATGCTACAATAAGGTTTTTATAAGCCTGTTCCTTTAAAGGAAGGTTTGAGATTCTTATGTTATCAGATGATTTACTTTAGTGGGTTTTGATCTTTTCTGTGCTGTAGAGTTTGAATATATTTCAACTGAGCATGAGACTTGAAAAGCTATTCAACTTTAAGTCAGTGCTACATCGAGGTAACTAACCCTGTCAAGTTACCATTTCTTAAAAAAAAGTCATCCACCAAACAAAACAAAAAAAAAAAACACAAAACCCCCAGAGTCAACCTCCGAATAACTTTACCTTGTCTGTTCAAGTCAGATCCAAATACTTGAGGTTAACTTCTGCTCCTGCACCCATGAGTTCTGAGATGAAACAGAACTCTTTCTTGGTAAGGCTGTGTGATTTCCCGTTTCCTAATATGGTAGAGTCAGGCTTTATCGTTTGTTTTAATCAGATCTTCGTTCTTTTCATTATGTTGTATCATAAATTAAAACCTAGTGAACTAGTTTGTACTAATGAGATGGAGCCTTCTGCTACCTGCAGGATGATGAGTATGACTAGATATGGTCACTTTTGTGCAGAGGTGGAATAGATCTCAGATGTTTCAGAAGAGGAATGCAAAGGAGAACGTCTAAGTTCTAGGTTTGTTTCACAATTTTGTTTTTATTTGTGTGATACACTCATCTGTGTTGCCTTATAGAATGTGTGCTCTGACTTAGCAGTACAAGCAATTCAACTTTAATAGCTCTTGCTGGAAGAGATTAGAAGGAAATATGTGGAAAAATCTATTTGCCTTTGAAAGATTTTGAGTGCTCTTTCATAACAAGTTACTTAAATATTTAATGCAGGGTAAACAAATAGATTATCTTACCTTCATAAAATATCTATTATACTGTAATAAAATATCTATTCAAAGGAGATGCATGGATTTTATAACATCACAATAGGACTGAAAGATACTTACCTAAGGAACAGAAGTGATCAGCAAATGGATGTGTGAGTTTTAGCCTGCAAATTCTTTCTAGATCTTCAAATTAATAGAGCACATTGTAAGGTAGTGTACATACACAGAAGTATGTTTGCATTGTGACTCTCAAGCTTACATACGTATATACACAGTTGAATCTATCATGGAGTGTAACTTGCACTCTAATGAAATCCTCTAGGCTATAAATTTTGATGAGAAGCTCTTTTTTCAAGGTTCATGTCCCATTTGTCACAGTCACATGGTCTGTAAACCTGTTTTTTCAAATGTTCCTTTCCCTGAAAAATCTTTCTGATTTGGACTTCATTTCAGTTTATCTGTCTCTTCAGCGACTGTCTTTAGGCTGAAAATACATCTAATGTGTTATGGTTGGCTCTTCTCTCAGAAAATACTTGGTCCTGCTCTAGTTTAGTTACTCCCTTTGAATCGGTTAAAGTCAGGAACAAAATATAGGAGAAGCAGAGAAGCAGCAAGTTGTGGTACAGCCAGCTGTGTCTTGCAGTGGCTCAGCTACGTAATTTTTTACTTCAAAGCTGTTTTGTATACCTTCTCTCCCAATTATCAATTGCTGTACCTCTGGAATCCAACCTCAGCTATAGAGAAAGAGATTAAAAGAAGGGTGAATTAAAGTTCTGCACTAGAATTAATGTTCTTGAATTGGTTAACTGCATAAGCAATCATGGTGGGTTTGTGGTTTTGTTTTGTTTTTATATCAGGGCTGTCATTCAGCAGTTATCAGCCCTCTGACACTATGGGCTCAAATAGGCATCGTAAGCTTTCTTCCCCATCACCCATCCCCACCTATTGCTCATCTACACTGCCTTTAGCAGAAGGTACCCTTCTGAGTTTTGTGCTTGATTTCACACTTATTGATTTCTTCCTTTCTTAGTAGTGTGGAGTTGCTTTCTGTGAAACACAAATTAAATTGATGTCAAATAAAATCCTGATAATGGGAAGGAGCTTTTAAAGTAATTTAACTTCTTTGCTTGAGAGATCTGTTAATTCTTGGAACGTCTCATAATAGGTTTTCTGTTGTTTTTTTTTTTTTAAATCCAGAAGAACTATCTTAGAACTCTGTTCTTGGTATTGTTGTAATACATCGTAATGTTTGCTTTCTCAGGCAGTTATAGATTATAATTTCTGATGTATGATTCATGTGAAGCAGAGAATTCACAGTACTCTGATTGAAGTACTGGAGTACTCTGATTTTCATTGCCAAATGAAAATTGACTGGTACTGTAAGCTGCTGGTGTAGTAGCCTACTTGCTGTATTTGTTAAGCTTATTTGTAGGTTTGCTTAATTTAGCTTTTTGGGAGGGGTATTCAACTGTTCTTATTTAATTAGTAATCACTGGGAATGACTTAAAGACTGCCCCAAGACTGTACCACTGACAATGAGGATCATTATCAAAATGACATGCCAATTATGATTTGTTGGCAGCACAAGTTGTCCTTGCAAAATGATAAATTTGGTTTCTCTTCTATGCTTTGCCTCTTGTTGAGAGTAGCCCTATTTCTTTAAAAACTGAGTATTTTTCCATTTTGCAAGAATTTCTTTATTTAGTTCTGGCTGATGTGATTACATTCAGTGCTAACTAGTAAATACTAGTTTGCAGTGATCAGAAAAGAGTGGAGCTTAAAAGGAAACACAGGAAAACTAAACAACTGCAGATTTATAAATATTTAAATACATTTTTTTCAGCAAAATATCTAGAATGTAGTATGTTCCATAGATCTATCATGCTGTTCTCAGCTAGAGTGGCAGATTGTTTGACATGTGGTTTGCTGTCATTAAGAAAGAGGAAGTGAGCCCTGACTTTGAGCAGTTGGTCTGTGAAAGAAAGTACAGAAACCTCCAGTAGACAATTATCCATCATTAACCACCCCACTTCAAGTGGGCTTTTACATCAATGTACTATGCCCATATTGAAACACTTGGAGCTATTCAGCATTAAGCCCCTATCACCCTGGTAGGGCGTGGGTAACCCAGACTGGTGTTTTACTAATGAGTCACAATGACATCCACATGGGGATTGCCAGCCAGGACAGTGAAGCCCAGCTAAGCATTACATTCCATAATTGGTCTTTATCTTATTCCAGCGTGGATAAAAGGAAATTGTCCTGTTAACAGCAAAACCCCAATTCTTCTGTCTCTTGTAGAGGGCATAACTACATTCTGGCTTTTCAGGGAGCATCTGTCATCCAAGCTTCTGCATAGCAGTGTCTGAGAGGCAAGAGAAGTGTCAGTCCTACCCATGGGGGCTCAGGATCCTGCTCAGACGAACGAGCTGATTCCTGATACCTGTGCCTGGCTTTCTATAGGAACAGGGCCCTTATCTGCCAGATCCTGAGTCAGATCTGCTTGCATTATTAGGTGCTGGTATTTTATGCATTTCTGTTGGATGGTATTAATATTTATGAAGCGCTCACTATTCAGAAGTTAGGCAACATAGAACACCTCTGGGAACTGCTGTTCTATTACTGCCTTACCTTATAGATGAGGAAGTAAATTGGCTTGCCAAAGGCCGTATGCAGTCTCTGAAGGAACCAGAAATACAACATGGATCCATCAAAGGATCCTTTTACCTGCATAGTAATACCTTTTTGCTTTAGACCTAATAGCAAGAATATTGGGGCCATGATATTGCTAAGAGCTGGAACCATTAAAAATTGATGCAGACACAAGTCATTTTTCAGGTGCAATTATCACATAGCAGCAACAGCAAGAAAGCACTGTGAAAACAGTTACTTTCTGTTAGTAAATTAATGCCATAACCATGCCATCTGACTGCCTGCCAACTGAATTTTGTTTAATGTTGAATGAGCCAGAGGCAGAGATAGTAGGTCCTGTGCCAGTGCTGAAACCAACTTGGTTCTGTAACTATCTTGAATTTTCTTTCAGTGGTTTTGTCCAAAATAGTGTGCCTGTGGCACTGGACCTACAAAATAAGATGTTTATGAGTATGATCCCACCTACACAGAGTAGGGAACTGATTTGCAGTATTTGTGTTGCTAGGCTTTGTGAGGCTCACACAGAAAAAGAAAGCAAGTCTGATCAGCAGAGAAAAAACATTCCTTTTATGTATTTCTCAGTCAGGAATAAGGGTAATTCCCTCTTTCCTTTCTCCACCCTCCCCATCCCCCTGATCCCCCACCCAAAAAAAGGGAATAAGTAATTTGATATTTAAAATACTTTTCATTCTTAAAAGTATATGTTTGGCCTTTTGTGTCAGTGTATGGTCATTTGCAGGCTCTAGGGTAAATGTTAAAAGGCAGGAATATTTTACAGAAGGGCTGCACCTGAAATATGAACTTTTCTAAAAACAAACAAACAAAAAACAACCAAAAAGTATCCAAGACAACTCATTGCTATTCTCAAAACTGGCCTCTTTTTGTCATACTACTGTGGCAGATGTGGGACATCAGCAGTCTAAGCGGCGCCCTGCGGAAGCACCCTGAGAAATATTTCATCTATAATGATGTACAATTGATATATCTTCTCCTTAGTACTCTGTAATTGTATTATATTATGAAAGCATAGCTTTACTGCACTGTTTCACAGTGCCTGATGTGTACCGCATAGCTGTGGTAGCAAGGATGAAGATAGGAGGCATTTTACAATGTGGTGCTTCCATAGGCTTGAATCAATACAGCCTTGCCCAGGATCTACAGCCTGCATTAAATGTTAGGAACTGCTCTAAGTCAAGAATCGTTTGTTAGCTGCATTTATTTTTATGCAGCTTGCTTTTCAGTGTTCTTCCCATTGCTATTAATGGCCTCTATAGAAGCTGTGGATTAAATCTTTAGCAAGAATTTGAGTAAGCACCAAAACACATGTAATCATAGTAGTTCTTGGAATTTGTTTTCTGACTTCTCTTGATTGTCTTGCAAATCCTTCTGCCATTTTTATATGCTGCTTCGAAACTATCAATATGGCTTGTACTGCCAAATCAAGATGCAGGAAGAAACACAGATTGATGCTCAGGAGCTTAATTGAGCTGAATGAAACAGTGGCCACTGTGTGTATGTTAGACTGGGATGTTTGTAGGTCTCCAAGCTCTTGGGTATTGCAGGTTGTTCTGGTGACTGTTTTTGGGTTAGCTGGTCTCTCGTTGCTGATTACAACAGCAGCAAATTGTGAATTGCTTTGTCTGGTATGTGACAAGGCTTACTGCACCTTGGGTCCAAAGCCCTGCTTTCTAGCATGGTCACCCAAAGTGTATTGAAATATCACAGCTGATTTTCAACAGTCATCAAAACACAATTGCCTTTGGCATGGACTCTGAGAAGGCGATATATAATGTAAGTAAAGGCAGTAGGTTGCCAATTTGCTAAATGTCAGGCAGTTTGAAACCCCTTTATTTGGGTATAGGAAATACAAATAACAAGACCTGTGACATATTAATACAGTTAAACAGAGATTGATAGATTGATGTTGGCATGCCTCTCAGCCACCAGCTGCCTCATAATGATTCCCCCAGCTGTGATATGAGAAGGAATGATTTCTAGTCTTTGTCTTTAATTTTAGAGTACTTATTTATTTATGTTTTGGCAATATTTTATTTAATAGCTTGTTAAATTATTCTTATCATTCCTACAGATTTAATTTTTTTTTTTAACAAAAGGCAGGTGATAGGTCTGAAATAGATACCTTGGAAATGGCCACTGGTCTGTGATTCCAGATAGCAGATTGAGTGAAAGAGCGGAAGACTTTATAGATAGTTCCCTTTTTCTTTTAACCCTTGAAGAGATCTGCAGTGGGTCAGTGTGTCAGAGTGAATTGTGACTGCTGATAAATCAAGGTCAGTGAAGCAGACAGCTTGCTGATTTCCTCTATTTCCTTTACCATCACTATATGTCATGCACACGAGAACACAGTGCTGCCACCAGCCTGTTGGTATTATCTTGCCAGCAGCACATGCTTGCCCTGCAAGTACATCCTCTTCTAGAGGGATAGCAGAGCTGAGAATTGCTGTGGGTGAGTCATCTGTTAGAGCCTGTAACTAGCTTCTTTCTGAGCTTTGTGCTGTTACTGCTAGATTATTATTAGGTGTGGAATCAGTGCAGCATGAACATAATGTAGCAGTAACTTTCATAACTTGTAGTTCTTTGATCCCAGTCTGTGTCCATACTCCTGCTCACTGCCCTCTGAGTTGTCTTTTTTTCAGAGCTGTTCAGGTAAAAGTGAATATTACTGCTTGGATGAGAAGCAACTGTGAAAGAGATGGGTAGAGCTGAGGAAGGAGTTGGTACTGCATGTGTCCCATCTAGGAAAGGGAGAGCTGCTTCTTTTAGCTGCTGTTTCAAAGTCTCCAGCAGCAGCCAGGAACAAGTTTGATTTTTATTTATTTATTTTTTCCTGCATATTCTATTGTCCTGAGATGTACAGCAGATTTGAGGGCATATATGCATGCTTGACTGCAGGCAAATGTTTGGTTACCAACGGTTGTAGCTTGTCATGACTGTCAGTATGGTGCTTGCTGATTCCTGGCCTTAGGCTTTTTCTCAGGTAAAGAAAGGGAATGCAAAAAGTTCTTGGTGTGTGTGGAAATTTAGATTACCTGTAAGGTTAGAGAACTAACTTTCTTGGTTTATTCATAATTTGTTTTCTCTAAATCAGTGCATGGGGGGAAAAAAGGACTCTTCTCATTTTCCACTGCTTCTTAGAAATGTTCTTGCCTCCTGTGTTTAATCTACATTGCCTGAATATTAACTGGGGCTTATTCTTGCATAATAGTAGGAATTCATGTGTGCTCTTGCTAGCTTGTAGGGTTTTGTGTATAGGTTTTTAACATTGTAGTTATGTGTACTTAACTAATAAAAATGAAAACTGTTAAATCTTAATGTCCCTCAAACCATTCTTGCCTCTGTTCCTGTCCTATCACTGCTCTTACTCTTTTTTCCCCATCAGAGACAGAGTTAAGTCTTCCTCCAGTTTGTGCTCTTAGAGGGAATGGAATTATTCTTTCTGGGAGCTGTTCGTAGCTATGGTTGTTCAGTCTTTTGTTTTTCCTTGTTTTCTATAGTAGTATCATGGTTTCCATTTATTATTCTATAGTATATTATATTACTTATATATTATTATAGTATATTATATTACTATAATATATAGTATATATATTATATATACTATAGAATTTATATGTATTATATATTAATATATATTAGATATTATATACCGTACTCTTGAGGGTTAATACAGTATAAAGCAAGCTTTCAGAGGGCTGGAATGAATCTGTGAGGTGTGTAAATTGAAACACCACAGAGCTTGATATATATGTATGTGTACATATATTTTTTCCCTTGTTAATGCTGTCAGAGGTCTCAGAAGCTGAGTAGTGGTATCTGGAGAAATCCTAAGGTAAGTTATCTTCACCTTTTGAGGTGGGAATATGAGGGAGAAAGATGAGTAGGAAGGAAAGAAAAGTAACTGCATCCTTATTTTCTATTTGTCAGCAGCTGACCAAAAATCCATCAGCTTATTCCCATCTAAGCCAGTAATGGATTTGTATGTTAAAAGATCTAAATTTGATTCTGAATGAGATTCAAGATGTTGCACTACCACTTAAACTGGGGCAGGAGTGATTTAAAGGAAACAACTTTCCTGTTAACAGCTGAAGCTGGAAATTCATGTGCAGTTACCTGCCTGTGAATGAAATATGCCTGTGAATGAACCATGCCTGGGGCATGGTTAGTCTATTTCATTTTGTGGTAAGATTAACTTAATAGTTAACGAATTCTCACCACATGTTGCTAAACTTATCCTCATAACTAAGAAATTCTGGTAACTTTTAACACCCTTAGGGTGCTGCTCTTAATTCAACATATTGAGTTAAAATAACTGTCTTCAGGATTTTACTTACCTTCCAAATTCCTGTTTATCCCTTTGTAATGATTTTTTTTTTCAGTTTTATTATTTCAGTGTAAACTCATGAATTTTGTGTGCAGTGTGTCAGGAATCCTAGGTTAAAGACTGAAGATGCTTCAATTCAAGGAATATTGGGTCCTACTCCAGTGTGGTTTTTTTTTTTTTTTTTCCTTGGGGGGGAGATAAGGGGAAGGGAGAAAAGCAAGACATTTGTGCTCAAAGGTAGAGATGATTTACACAAATGGGTACTGGAATGGATATGAGAAGACTGTGTGGAGCGGAGAAGAGGCAAGCTTTCCTGTTGAATGATAGTTATGTTCTCTAGTCTAGAGTCCTTTACAGCACTTCTGGAATTGTGACTAACTGATAATAGGGTTGTCTTTGTGCTTTGACAGTTTGCTTGGGCTATGTTGGTTTGGTTGAAAAAGGATGAGAAAATGTCTGAATGGAAATATAAAAATAAAAATGTGTATTTAGAGATTGAGGAAGACAAATCTATTGAATGGAGAACTAAGAGTTACTGTGATCACCCCCCAGCTGTTTGAGAAGTGATTGGAGGAGCCAGGTGGATCAGAGGTTGCATGGTGCCAAAACTACTGATGTTGAGGCTGAAACAACTACTTTCAGGTGCTTTCACTACCTTTTTCATTTTGCTTCATCCCTTTACTAGCTCCTACTGATATGCATCCAGTCCAGTGAACAGTGAGCTCATTGCCTGCTTCTCCTGGATGTGTAGAAACTTTTCTCAGTCATTGTCGTTTTCTCTAGGAGAAAGGAATACTTGCCAGGAATGGCATGTAACTACAGGACTTATCCAAAGCAGTTTCATATCAATTTCCATTTTTCATTAGTCTTCTTCCTTGCCTTTCCAAAGAGGTATGTATTTGACTTACCTTCAAGACATATTTTAATGCATTTTTAAGCACAAGTAAATGCCTCTGAAACCTGTGTATATAGTTTATTGGCTTTAATGGTTTGGATCAGGTCCTGATGAATATTTGCTTTCCTGCCTTCTTTCTGAACTGTCATTTTAGGTATTTACTCTCCTTTAAAACTGGGAATAAAATCTAGCTTTCTGGCTCTTTTAATCAGCTTCTCATAGGTAGATGCTTTTGTTACTGAACCCAGGGGAGAATTGTATTGGTAAATAACAATTCAATTAAGTTTATAGACTGAGTTCCTAGGCAGTGTGACAATAAAGCTAAACCCATGAAAAGCATCAAACTAATAGAACACTGAAGATAAAAACTACACAGATAATCAGCATTAAATCATGATTTCTGTTCAGTTTTTTTTCCTGAAACAAGAATGTTTAATTCTATTAAAAATACACTAAGCCTTGAGCAAATGTCGGGTTCTGAAAGAGTGACACAGATTTCAAGAAGCAGAGTCCAAGGTACAGCCAGGGTCTCTGATGTCTGGAAAACAAATTCATTAGAGGGTGCCCTATGCATAACCTGAAGGGCTTTCAAATAAATTAATTTACTTATTCATAATTAGAGTATTATAAGTTCCCATCCTCTAGTTGACTCCGCAGGGTCAGGGCTGAGAAATTTACAGGAAAGACAAAACAATGAATTATCAGTAATTCTTCCACATTTATCCAGAACACTTTCAAATCTTTTTAAATCAACAAAAATTATGTGCATTGCCTCAAATGTAGAAATTTGTATTTTAAATGGTGTTTCCTTCTGTATTTTGCGGAGGGTGGCTGCTGCTGCAAAAGGATGAGAAGTAGAGCTCTTTAGCAGGTATGCTATTTCTTATGGAAGACAAAAAAAAAAAAGTGAAAAGTAACACTAAAGCGGTGCTGCTTATTACCTATAGACAGCTATCCAAAAATACTAGGCTCTTCCATGTTACGAGCATCTGCCGAGGAGGCATACAGCAGTAAGCTTTTAAGAAGCTCTGGAGTGGTGACAGCTCATAGGAAATGTGTCAACTAGCTGGATGTGTGCTTCCCTAATTATTTTAGACAGCAATGAAAGCCGTGCATTCTAGTCTGTTAAGACAGGCAGGCAGACTAGAGCATTAACAGGCAACCAAAGCACATGGCCAAATTCTGAAGTGGGGGTGGGGGAGAACATCAGATATTGGTTTTAACATTATGTTGCTTGTTTGCAATCCTCAATGGATTCTATAGCAAGTAAGTTTTGAACCTGACTGAAATTTGAAAATGTATTTTGAATATTATTTCTTGATATTTACTTTTCTTTGGAGCTAAATAAACTGTTAAGAATCAGAGACTTTCCTAGAAAATGCTTCTTATTGCCTTCACATACAGATTGAAATCCTTGCAAGGCCCCAGCCTCTTGGGGGAATAAGCTTCAGGTTCTCAAGCAGTTAAACATGTTCTCTTAAATCATTTACAGAGATGGGTAAATAAATTGCTCAGTACCTGCAGAAATTTAGGATATGCTCAGTCTGCTCTTCAGTGTTGCCATGTGCAGCTCACAAGGTTGCTTGCTACTGAATAAATATTCTCCCTTCTACCCTTGGTGGATGGCCATGTATCTGATTCTTCAAAACATGCTGCTAATCCCCTGGTGCTCATGCTGAGGGGAATACTCAGGAAATACTCAGGAAGGGAAATACTGTGAAGCCACCCTGGTGAGGACCATTCTGCCCTGAAGAAAATTGAGTGTCTAAGGGGAGAGATGTACAACTTCTGGGTTAAAAAATATTTTAAAAAATAATGTACTGGCTCTTGTACTTCTGTAATCTGGTAAAGATTTACAAAAATGAGAAGAAAGTGTGTTTAAGGACTTGATATAACTTTTTTTGACTATTCAGATGCGGTGTTTTGTTTAAAAAGTTTTGGATTTCAACCCAAATAAGCAGTGGATTAATACAGTAAAAAGAAAATCCAGTACCTAATCTGGTGTCATTCCAGGTCAATATATCTAGCTCTACAGGCAGATTTCACTGAAGGTGAAAGCTGGGGAGGACAAGCCAATGGCAAACAGCTAAGGAGCGAAATCAGAGAGCTGACAGCTATGACTCTGAAGCTCATTACTGCGATACTGTTGTTATCTGGGCAGGATTAAATTATGTACAGAACTAATAATTTTGTCCTTTCCAGAAATTCTTCTAGTAAATATAAAAAATATAGTTCTCTATTTTGATTATCGGAGCTTACTGTTCAGTAAAGGATACATGTGCTCTTGCAGTGCAATGAATTAAAAGGAAGCCTCTAGAAATGAGTGGTGTAGGAATATTTCATGGCCCTCAGTTTACACACGTCAGTTAAGCTGAAATGGGTAGAGATATAAGGAGTATGATACAGTGTCTGGTTGGATCTTTGCCCTTTCAAGAGCGGGAATAACTGTTCTAGCTACTTCTGTCAAAGCTGTGTTTGTCATCTCAAACATCCTTTCAATGCATCCTCTCTTACTTATTTTCTGTACTTCAGGTACTTTGAAAATATCTGTTTTCAGAATATGTTGGGGAAGTGTACTTCTGTGATCTACTTTCTCAACTGTTGCTTTTCAGTCATCTTATTGTGGTTCTTTTTTGAATACTTAGTATTTTTGTTCTTATGCCTGTCACTTAAATTTGATTGTTTCTGCACTTTCCTTTTGTTTATGTTGGCCTTTTCCAAGTGTTGCTACTTCCATTGCTTGAATACTTGCCAGAGGCGTAGTTGAATTTATCTTTGAACAATTTCAATTTCCTTTCTGTGGCTTTCCTTCTATTGCTTTATCCCTATTTGTGTTTCTGTCAGATTTCTACCTATCCTCAGTGTGCTGTGCTGAAATTCAGCATCTTTGTCCCTGTTCTGGCCTCAGTTTATTTGTGGATACAAACACAGCTGTATTACAGGTGTATCTGCAAGTTAGCTCATGTTTGTCTCAGCAGTAGGATTTTCAGGATTTGAACCTAATTCACTTTCTTAGAAGGTGCCTTGTGACTTAACTACAAATACCCAAGTTCCTACTGCAGTCAGTACCTGGCTGGTAGCTGAGGTGGGTTTCTTTCTTTTTTTTTCCTTGGTCCTATTTTCCCTTTTCTCTCATGTTTCCCACTTTTGTGAAAATTCCTGCTATCAACTTAAGTTATTTTGCAAGACCTGAACTAAAACTTGCATTTATATTTTTTCTGGATACTTTTTTTTTATACTGCAGCCGGAGTTCTTACACAAAAGCGTGAATGTTCTGAATAAGAAGCATTAGTGGACATGACTGTATATAGAAGAGGAAGAGAGGAAGCAGTGGGGGGGAGCAGAGAAATCCCTTAAGAGTGGATCAGATTTATCCTCGCAGAAGAGAATGCCCTGGATGCCCTTCTTGTGCTGAGCTGGCTAGGATGATTGTTGGCTGTCACTACCAGAGCATATCTGAAGCTCATATATCTTCTATCCTTCATTTGTTTCAGTTGCTTCTCTTGCCTCAGTGTTCATTTTCCTGTGTTCTTTTTGAGGTTTCTCAGTGCTCAAATTTCACTTAGGTTCCCTGAGTTCATTGCAAAATCAAAACATAGGTCCTTCGGTGGAGAGGCTTCTCTCCTCCAGGGGTTTGAAGGGTGAGCTTAAAGGTAGTTCCCTGCTTTTAAATGGTCATGTCTTCCTGGCTGGTAGTATGTGGTCTGTTAAAACAGATACAGAAGAACCTCAAGCCTTTGTTCAAGCTTGTAATTCTCTCAAAGGAGAGTTGAAGAAAGAAGAGAAAAAGAAAACAAGTATCTTCTTGGCTTTAAAGCAGTAGTATCCCCCACCCTCCTACTCTTTGAACCTCTGCTTACAATCTATGTGAAAACCATAGGTGGGGCACAAAGTGGCAATCTGGCTCTCAACAAGAGCAGTTTTGTTCTCAGGGTTCTGATGCCCACAGTGCGGGCTTCATGTACTTTCATAATGCTTCCTTTAAGGGGGGAAGTTAGAGAGTAGTTAATCACACTCCATACTGTGAAATTGCAAACCTTCTGTAATTTCATGCTCTTAAATAGACCTGTCTGCTCTGACCTTGAGAGAGATGGGTGATGACTATGGTGGGGAGAGTTGTTGTGAGGAGGGGAAGAAATAATGCAAAACCACTCCATCACTGCATCTCCCTTGTGCCCCTCTCCTGCAATAAAAGCCACTAGCATCTGCAGCTAATATCCAGTTCAGTGCCTGACAAATGCAAAACGAAGCCTTATGCCCTTAGCAAACCAGGAAATGTATCTGGTGTCTTAAGGGACTCCTTGCAGCTCCTCTGGCCTGAAGTGGTATACTTTCTCTGAGCTACAGGACCTAAATGTTAATTGGACATAAGTGTTTAGATCACTTGTGCTTTTAAGAAAAATGCATCCCCACAAAATATGTATTACTCTTCTTTCAGTTTACCCCATTCAACTCTAAACAATGTTATTTGCTAAATATTTGCAAAGTGCCTATTAATGCATTGGAATTACAGTCCTTAATTGTTATTTGTTCTCACCTGATTACAAATAACTTCAGAGTTTTGTTTTTTTCTTCCAATCTGTACCAACGTTAAGAATGTTACCTTAAGCTCCTTAAAAATAACAACGAACTTTTCAGTTATTTTCTGTATACAAGAAGAGAAAAAATCTTTATGGTTGGTTTATACATTTGTTCTGGAACAGTGAGGCACTTACATGCTTAAGTGTATCTGTAGCCTTTAAATAAAACTGCTTGTATGCCAAGTGCGAGTCTTCTCTGTCCTGGTGCACTGGACCCGTAACAGTGAACTTGTGTTTAATTCATAGTCTTGATCAATTTGAAAACAGGCTTGACAAATAGCAACAAAACTTGGCCTTAGTCATTCTCATTAAGTCTAGGAAGGATAACAAGAAAAAGGCTCTTATCCTCTGCTGGAAATCTTGACGATGTGAGAGCAGTCCCAGCAGTGATCAGAATGAATTAGTTAAGATACATGTGGGTGGTTTTTAGTAGGTTTTAAATATCTTAGATGCTCAAATGATTTTTATATTGAAAATGGAAACATGCTTCTGATCCAGCTGGCTCTGGGGTCTTTACAGGTGTTGATATTTGTAATAATCTTTAATAAACTTGGGGATATGTAAAAGTCTCTAGGTCAGAACCTTTTATCACATTTCTATGACTATGTTTAAAAAAAAAAAAAATTGACAACAACAACACAAGCCACTTCCCCCTCAGTTGCAAATGGAACTTGAAGTATTGATAAAAGCCATTTGGGAAACCAAATACATAATCATAATCTCTTTGCTGGGAATTCTTATTCTTTCCTGACCTAGCATCATGTCATGGCATTTTCCTTGAGTTTTTACTGACATGAATGAAAGCTGAAGATGCCTGGCTTCTTGGAGAGATGTTCTTAGAAGACTTCTTAAAAATAGTATTACTGCACTGTTGCATAACTTCAGACAGGTTAATGTATTTTTATATTTCTTAATACATTGTTTTTTTGGTAATTCATGGTTAGTAGCATCTCTATGTAAATTTTCCTCCTTGAGCTTCTCCCATTTGTCTTGTTGATCTAGTGCTCACTTCATAAGTATTAAATTAACGTTTTCTTTAGGATACTGTTCACTGCATGCAATAACTACGTCCACATTCTGAAGTTTGTGCATTAAAGTAGTTGAAGACTGAATTCAGCTACCTTTAAGTGATAGTTTGAGGAAGGTTAACTGACTTTCAGAGCACTTGAGAAAGCATATAAACATTAGTTAAAATTTCAAGTGGTTTCATTTATCTGACTGTTGGAGAGCTTCCTTTAGTGAGTATCAAAAGGGTAATAATCAGTATCAATGGAAAACCATCTGTTGATCAGCTAATGTGCACTTTCCATCTTCAGGTGGTAGTACATGTTGCCTAGTATTCATGGGATCTCAGTGTGTGAATTGCTGATTGCAGTCCTCCAGTATTTGTCCTTAAAAATCTCATGACTTCTGGAAAAAAATTATGCTCTCTAATGTTGTTGATATTGAAGAAAATGGAAGCCTAGAATCCTTGATCTTGTTCCAGCATGTATATGCAGTTGGGAAGTAGCCCTCTTGTCATGGGATGAGAAATAGATCACGTTTTGCATTTCCATATCTGACAGGACTTCAGTCTTTTTTAACAGTAGGAACAAGGGAGGGTAGTAATACCACTATCAGCCTGATCTGAAGTTATTAATTTAAATATTGTTGAATTCTAAGGGCTGCTTCCCTTAGGTATATTTTAGATACCTTGGAAATAGGTAGGAGAGAAAGTTTCCTACTGTGACAAGCTTAATAACCATATACTGGATTTGTTAAAGCTTCATTGATCAAAGTATTACGAGATGACCATAATGTGAAGTGAATGCATAAGTGTATCTCAAGGTTGAACTTGTGCTGCAGTTACTGAATAGGCTGGAGAACATCTCTCAATTGGAAGAGCAAAGGGAAGAGTACATCTAGATGGTGAATGTAGGTAATCTAAAGAGATTTTTAATCTTCAACCTAATCTGCACTCAAGCACGGATCCAGGCTTTATATAAGTTATGTATAATATTGCGCTGGAGCCCTCTGTAGGAAGTATTATCTCCCAGTGTAGCTCTAATTTGGAGCAGTTACATTCGATGTAATGACTCTTCTTGGGACAGTTGTTGTCTTAGGTCAGTTTCTGAGATGAACCAGAAGTTGACAAAAAAAATCTACTTACTCAATTTGTCAGTCCAGGGTTGGAGAAAATTTATTGTCTAATTTCATGATTGAAAAAGTGATTCTGAATGTGCGGATTCATGGCCTTCTTGTTAGCAAAAATGAAATCTGTCTTGTTAAGTGGCACTTTATTTTTTCATTTTTTAAAATGAATCTCAGTTCATCTAAGTATAAAAATAAATACACTTGTATCTGTCAAGATTTAATTCTTTAAAATAACTGTCTCCTCCCAAGTTATGATTCATTAAGATATTGAATGGCAATTTGTACTGTTTTACATATGGAAAATTATTTTGAAATTGATAGTATGCTCCTGTTTGCGTCTTTTGAAGCTTAATACAACTGCTGTCATGTTGAAGGACACTTATATTCTCCTGCTTTCTTTGATCCTCATCTATTACTGCGTTTATTTTTAATTCTGGAAAATTGTAAACCACCTTTATCTGCCTTTCAAATGAGTTTGTTCTGCTCTTAGGTAAGTAATTCATTGTTGCTTTAAGCAGGTTCAGAGTGTCTCCAACTTAGCTGGCAAATAAAACATGAAAGTTTTCCTCTATCCTGGTAGTAAGGCTTGTTAAGAGGCTTTCTGTTAATTGAGCGAAATGCAAGTTTTAAGAGCTTATTTGGGGAGGGAGATGATGGACTCTAGGATGTGTGGATACCCTGCGGTTCAGGAAGTCTGCTCAGGAGGACTTTTGAATTAAAAGTCAACATGTCTTGTCTGTACCAGCATTACTGAAGTGTTTGCACTGACATGCTCAGCATTAATTTAGCAGATTTAAATTAAAATGGAGGAATTAGTGTTTAAAAGCTATATTTAGCGAACAAACTGCTTTAGAAGAGGTGAATGCTCTTTCAATCTTGATGAGGCAATTTTAACACAATTTAAAAAGAGGTCAGCTAAATTTCCACATGCGTTACAGGGCACAGTGTATTTGAAAAAGATGGATTAGTGCTGGAAATCTGCTGGGAAGAGGACCATAAAACTTTGTGTAATTTGAAGTTCTAAATTTAGGGCACTCTAATTACAACAGACTTTGCTTCCAGAAATAGCAATTGTCTTAAGTCTGATTGTATACTAAAATTATGCTGTTTTACCTCTGGTAGGCTGGATTTTTACTTTTTGGCTGATTTGCCCTCATATCTTAAATAATATAAATATTTTTTTCATAGAACATTGTTTCCTTCCCTCCCTCCCTCCCTTCCTTCCTTCCTTCCATGAAACTGCATTAAGACTTATCTTTTGTGCAGCTCTCACAGTAACACCGCCTGTTTTATGATGTTGCCCTACAATATCAGAGGTGGATGTCTGCGGTGTGGCAGTAGGGACTTAACCTTCTCACAATATCCTGTCACATGTTGTTGCTGTTTGGACAGGTGGCAGCAGAGGAGCAGTCTGACACAACTGCATCTGGAATTGTGAGTGGAGCAAAGCTTTGGAATTGAAAATCTCCAGGTGGAAAAAATGGCACCCACTGGTATTGATTGCCATTTGCTGAATGCTTGTGGGACCAAACAGTGGTTGTGAGCACAGTCAAAGATGGGCTGCGTGTATTTTTTTTATTGCAAGTATTTTCCTTGCAGTAATGTTGGCATAGCAGCTTTGAAACAGGAGGTCCCCTCTGCTGGTTCAGACTTTTTAAGTGTGGCATGCAAACTCTTTTTCATGGCTGCTGAAAGTGCATACCTAATGCTGGTGATTGACTGTGTGGAATAAATGATGTTTTGTAGCTGAGAATTTTCTCTATCAAATAGTGTTATTGTGTTCTTGGCATCTGTTCTAGTTTCTGTGGAAATCAACAGGAGGCATTACTTTTGGAGCAACCAATGTATGAACTTAAAGTATCTCAGACTTGATGATGTATGAAGGAAGGAGGGGGGAAAAAGGCAAAAGCTTATGTCAGTGCTACAGTGTATATAAATCTGAAAATGTGATGTGTCATCTAAAAAGATTAGCAGATTATTGTAGATTTCAGTGAAGAATTCAGGGACGTGGTGTTGTATATTCAGCTAATAGATTTTTTTTTTTAATGAAGTAGCTTGTTTTATTTGTTTGGAGACAGCTTTTATTTCTGTAGTCCTACCTGGAAAAAAAAAACAACGTATTTTTTGTAGGTACCAGTAATACGAGATCTTATAAATGTAACTGTATTGATAATGCAGCATGCAGTGAAACACCATCTCTGATATTTACAAGAGGGTGGAGGTCACAGAGTTCGTGTTAAACTCTGTTTTTACATGAGCTTAAACAAATGCTTGTGTGCTCTGGATTCTGTTTCTCATCAGTGGCTTTGAGTGAGAGGAACCCAGAGCTGTTCTGGTAATTTAAGTGTGCATTGGTTTGGATGATTTTAAAAATACTCTTTATCATATTTGAGCCCGTGGGTTATTGGACTTTCTGAAATGAGCATTTTGGTCATGTGGCTTTCTGGGTTATTTTCACTTCTACAATGAAGAACATGACTTTACTAAAATGAAATTAGAAGCATGAGGTAAAACTAAGCAGCAAAAAAAAACATTTCAGTTTGAAACAAACAAAAAAACCCAAACAAATGAGACTGGCCAGTTCTGTTATTGGTCATGACAGCTCTTCATGCAAATAGAGAAACGCCATAATTTGAATAATGTAAGATATTAGAGAGGAATTCAAGTATAGCTTGTTGATTAGCTTCCTCAATTGTCTAGCAATACTGCCTGTTTTTCTACTCCTTAGTTATATTTTGATATCATCCAACTTGGATTTGTTTCTTCTTTAAACTTTACTGTTTTAACCTCACTGTTAAAAATCTTGTAGTTAGTTGCATATTTTGAGAGATTGAACTTGAGGTTGTTTGGTGTTGTGATTTTTTTTTTTTTAACCTATTGCATTATAGAGGATGTTTCACATTTATCCAAACAGCAATGGAAATTTAATTCCATGATTCATGTACTTAATGTCTAGATGTGCTTTTGGGGGGAGACACCATTCTAGAACAGAGTGATCTACATATAAGTACCCTGTTTTTTACCTGTTGATTGGTGCTTTTAAAAACTATAATTTCTTTATACTTAATAATATATAAGTATTTGTATTTTACTTAGCTCCTAGCCTTGACAAAACGTTTATTTCCTGGAAATAGTAAGGCTGCTATGCAGGAGGGTGGCAAATACTTGCTGTAACCTTGTGATGGGAAGATTTTGTAGCATTTAAAAAGGAGGAGAATACAAGTTTGGGTGTTTCTTTTTCTGCTTGCAAATCCTAATTCTCTTGGTATGCTAGATGTGCTCAGAGCCTAATGCAATTAGAAAGCTCAGCCTGGAGATGACTAGTATAATGCAAAACAGTGCTAATCCAACCTCTTCAGCTCTCTGCACAAGCAGAAATTTGGTTTCTTTTATGAATCTTCCTTTTCTTGTTTTACTCAAGGCATATGGAGTGTGTAAAACTTGGAAGTGTTCCTTTACCTGCCTACTCTCTACTTGCTTCTTACAATATACTTACTGCAGCACTAATACAAGAATACGGAACTATGGAATGATTTCTACACCTGTGTAACTGTACCCCATGATTCTTTCACCTTGCAAAGTGGTGCATTTATTTTTTTACTTCTTTTCTACAATATTCAAAAAACCTTTACTTGATTTTTTTTTTTTTTTCCTGAAACTAATGAAATTACTTCAGAGTTGCCAGGCATAAATTGAGTATGGAATTATTTAGCAATTGTTTCATAAACATCAATCAAATTTTTAAATGTTTCAGTTAATAACTTTACCAGGAGCTCCTGTATAAAACTGTTTTTGCAGTGATCTATAGTTCTTATTTGTAATATAAACCAATAGACTTGTATATGCAGTTTTGACTTTGATAGATAGCCTTAACTGCCTCAGGTAGGCCTACAAAAGCTGTACCTTGAAGAGGTGGTGCTCTATTCTATGCTGAAATGTCACAGTTATTAAAAAATATTGTGGCTTCTCTTAAAATGTGAAACACTAGAATTATGGTGTTGGTTAAAAAAAATAAAAATACAGTTGCTTAAAAGTTCTCTTGTTTAATTTTTTAAACTTGAATGTAGCTGCTGCTTTTAATGTTGCTGGGATAGTTTAATATCATAGTCCATAGCAGTATGCTTTGTGTATTTTGGAAATGTTGAGGAGTAATTCTGGAACATCTGTGCTTTTGCTAATCACCAAGTTCATGTGCCCAACTTCAGTGTATTTAGGAAAATAAAATGAACTTCCTAATGATGAAAGATAGCAATTTGTTGATACAATTTAGCACAAAGATTTAGGAAGTTTTGTAATCTAGAACACTAGGAAATGCCTTGGAGCTAAATGATAGGATTATTATGATCAGTATGTACATTCTGCACAGAAAATGACAAATAATGGATAAAACCAGACATAGTACAACTTAAGGTGGTTTATTATGCAGAAATGCCTAAATGCTATCCTGCAGGAAAGGAATGAAAGCTTAAAGCAACTCTGAGCTAGATTTCTTTGCTTTGTTCCTCTGTGAAGTGGGACAGTAACTGTAGAGAAGATGACACTTCTTTGGGACCTATTTTTAACCATCTTTTTGACGTAGAATATTTTTCTAATTAAAAATGAAGGAAACTAGAAGAATAAAATTAAGTTAGGAGTTTTAAAGAAATCTACTGTGAAACTGGCAGCCATGCATGGTGTGAAATGTCTTCTGAAATAAATTGTTAACTTGTTGAATTCCCTATGAACTAGCATTTGTTGTTTTTGCTTTTTTTTTTTTCTTTTTTTTTTCCTATCAAGCGTGATAGTGCAAAAAGAAAAGCAGCTTTCACAGAGCATTGCTTTTATGAATATCCCCTTTGGTCTAATGAATAAGTAATATGCCATCTTGTAAAGCTATATCCCATTCATAATGCATTCATATTATGGTAACACTGTAAATTGAGAAGTGTGTTTTTTCTTGTTATGTCTGGCTGGGATTGTCCCGCAAGAATTAACAGATAATCCTATGTACCAGGTTTCATTCAGTAAGGGTGACTGTCTGGCAGAATTACATGCTTTTTAGGATGCTGTACCTTGTCGTTGCATATATTATGGTGTGAGAGGAGAGTTCTTTACTGTCATGCAGTGCTATGTCCAATTTAACTATTAGCCTGGGCAATGCTTTGTGTAAAGCTACACAGAAGAGAACTTGAAAAATTCTAAAACCTATGGACAGATTATTTTAAAATTAAAGTTTGAGATGAAATGAATGTGTGAATTGGTGAAAGCAATGACAAACTGTAATTTGACTGGGAGAACGTGGTCATCTTGAAGTAATGCAGACTGTCAAATTCTGCCATTACTGATGAAGTTGATTCATTGATATCTTGAAGCCAGGTCAAATACATTTTGACATAGGGCATTTTTCTAATTAAAAATGAAGTGCAGTTGGGACGGATAAGTATTCTGTCACTCTCAAATCTGAGCTCTGTTTAAAACGGCAGTGCTGAATATATTTAGAAAAATGGGTAGCAGAAATGTACTATCCTTTGACTTCAACGTTTATGCAGTTTACATAGGGCTGTGTTCATTTTTATTTATTCCTAATTCGTTGTACTGAATGGATTACAATAGAAATACAGTGCTGCTTCTCTAGTCTGGTGCTTTGTCCTGCCTTCCTTATAGGTTTTTTTTTTTTTTTTTTACTATGTTTTAAGGCTATGTGTTGTTCCATTCCTTTCAATTTTCTGAAAATCTGGCAGAGTCCATTTGTGGGGCAGGAATCCTTATACTACCGTGGAAAACTGTGCATCTCCCTAATTGAAACAAATCTTTCTGTTGTACAGAAACACAGCGTGGAAAAAATCTTTCTTGAAAATTCTCTTGAGTACATGGTTTTACCTCATTCTCAAGTCCTCCCATTAAATGCTACTGAAAAATGATTTTTTTAAAGCGATTGTTAACTGTCATTATCCAAGAAAGTCAACATACCCTTTCTTCTTCAGTTTAAAAAGGGTTATAGTATAATTACTTATTTTTTTTATTTTTTTAATAAGTAACATTACTGCTATTGAAGGACACATTGCCTTTAATTTTTTGTTATTTGAGAGTGCACTGTCTAGTGGTCTGACATCTTTGCAGTGCATAGCTATGTTGCCTGTAAAATTAAGGGAATTCTGCTTCTGTAGCATTTAGAAATGAATAACTTGGCATAATCTTTCATGATGATGACTCCCTTTTTTTTTTTTCTTTTTTTTTTTTAAGAGGTAGGGAGAATTGTGATAAAAGAAGGTAGCAACCTTCCTTTCCTAGTGATCTTAGTGAACTGTTTTGGAATACTGCTTTCCTTTCATGGCTGCTAGCGAAAGAAAGCATAACAGTGTGGAAAAGCAAATAGTTTTAATGTTTATAGTTATGGATGATTGATACATGGTAATTTTGGACGCCATTGTGGGTGTTGCTGCTGCTAAACAACAATACCAAGCAGTAAAGGTCTTCAGGAAGAACATGCAGAACCAAGATGTATAGAACCAACTTGCTTGTTTTAAATTGAAATAATGAAAGAAAGTGAAGATGCAGTGTATAGGCATGGGGAAGGGTGGCTGGGAGGGTGCCCAACAAAATGGGAATGCTGGTTGACAGTGGACTCAACAATGCACCAGCTGTGTGGCCAAAAAGGCCAATGGCATGTGGGTCTGCATTAGAAATACTATGGCCAACAGTATGAGGGAAATGATTGTTTCTTGGTAGGCAGGACTGCTGAGACAAATCTTGAACAGCGTGTTCAGGTTCGAGCCCCTCACAACAGGAATGGTATTGAATTGCTTGAATGTGTGCAGAGAAGAGGAATAAGGCTGATGAAGGGATTAGAAAACAGGAATTATGAGGAGCATATGAAGGAAATGGGAGTTGTTAATCTTGAGGAGGCTGAGGGGAGAGATCATTACAATTTACTACTGCCTGAAAGGAGGTTGCAGAGAGGAAGTTTTTGGTTTCTTTTCTCAGGTGACAAGTAATACGATGTGAGGAGACCATTTCAAGCCATGCCCAGGGAAGTTTAGATCAGATGTTCAGAAAAATTTATTTTTCAGTATCTTCTGGTTTGAGTCAAAACAGCGCATTAACAGCACACAGATGTTCTGATTGTTGCTGAGTGATGGCAGTGCACCTGTGGTTGCCTTTATAGTGCAGCAGGAGTTGGGTTGGGGCCAGTACAGGTGCCTTTAATGAGGCCAGGGTTCCTCCTTAATCTGACACCACCAGAAAGACCATAAAGCTGTGGGACTTAGCCAGGAGTGGGATGCTGTTTGGGAGCTGCTGTGTGTTGGTCAGGAGGGGTGAGTCCTTTGCGTCGGGTGTTGAATGTTTGCATTGTGGCTGTATACATTTTCACTGTATTTTTGTTGCTGTTTTTCATCTTCAATCTTAGTAAAACTTAGTAAACAGTTCTTATCTCAACACAGTTCTATTTTATTTCCAGTACTCTCCTTCATCCCATTTTGAGGGGAGTGAGTAAGTGGCAGAGTGGCTGCTGGGCTGCACCATAACACCATGCTTGATTGTCCTCTTGGTACAGGCTGCTCAGGAGCAGTGCTGAAGTCCCCATCTCTGGAGGAATTTAATAGGTGTGTGGATAAGGGGATAAGTCTGTAAGGGAGAGGGTTTAGTGGGACTTCGGTAGATCATGTTGATTTTTGGACTTGGCAGACTTGAAGGTCTTTTCTGATCTAGATGTTTCTTTGATCCTTCTATGATCTGTGGTTAAATGAGACAGCTTTTTTGTGAAATAGGGAGATGGTTGTTGTGAGTGGAATTGCTAACAGTGAAATATATCAAATTGTCCACTCATTCTAATGAAAGTGTTTCACAATAATTTCTTTTGTAATTCATGTCAAAGCCCCTTCTGTGAGAATTGTTAGTCTGAGAGGCTTCTCACTTCACAGAATCACAGAATCACCCGGGTTGGAAGGGACCCCAAGGATCATGTAGTTCCAACCCCCCTGCCTAGCAGGGCCACCAAACATACACATTCAGATCAGGTTGCCCAGGACCCCGTCCAACCTGGCCTTAAACACGTCCAAGGACGGGGCATCCACAACCTCCCTGGGCAGCCCGTTCCAGGGCCTAACCACTCTCCTAGTAAAGAACTTCCCCCTAACATCTAACCTAAATCTTCCCTCCTTCAACTTAAAACCATTTCCCCTAGTCCTGCTGTTGTCAGCCCTTTTGAAGAGTTTACTCCCCTCCTGGGTGTAGGTTCCCTTCAGGTATTGATAGGCTGCAATGAGGTCACCCCGCAGCCTTCTCTTCTCCAGGCTGAACAAGCCCAACTCCCTCAGCCTGTCCTCATAGGGGAGGTGCTCCAGCCCCCTGATCATCTTAGTCGCCCTCCTCTGGACCCTTTCCAAAATCTCAATGTCTTTCTTGTACTGAGGGCTCCACACCTGGACACAGTACTCCAGGTGGGGCCTCACAAGAGCCGAGTAGAGAGGGACAATCACCTCCCTGTCCCTGCTGGCCACCCCTCTCCTGATGGAGCCCAGGATCCCATTTGCCTTTCGAGCTGCCAGAGCGCACTGCTGGCTCATGTTCAGTCTCTCGTCCATCAGGACCCCCAGGTCCTTCTCTGCCGAGCTGCTCTCAAGGACCACTCCTCCCAGCCTGTACAGGTGCCTGGGGTTCTTCCGGCCCAAATGCAAAACCTTGCACTTTGCTGTGTTGAACCTCATCAGGTTCACCCGAGCCCAGCCCTCCAGCCTGTTGAGGTCCCTCTGAATGGCATCCCTTCCTTCCACCGTATCAACCGCACCACTCAGCTTGGTGTCGTCAGCAAACTTGCTGAGGGTGCACTCAATTCCCTCATCGATGTCATTAATAAAGATGTTAAAGAGCACTGGTCCCAAGACAGACCCTTGGGGGACACCACTTGTTACCGGCCTCCACCTGGACATAGAGCCATTGACCACCACCCTCTGTCTGCGGCCACTCTGAATGAGGATGTTGCTTGACTATACAACTGAATTGATTAGCCTATTTTGCAGAGGCAGGTGTGGAACTAAATGGTGAAATGATCAATGAAGTATTAGCAAATATTTCTACTGTCATCTATTTCTGCTTAGCCTCTTGCCCTGGTGGTAGGCAAGGGTATAGCTGAAGCACAAACTGAAGTACGTAGGTCAGAAGAATAGTTTCTTAGAGCTAGACCTGAGATTTTTTTGGTGGATTATCTTGTCTGAGGCAAAAAGGAAAGAAGTCTTCTGAAGCTCCATGTTGAGGGACTTCCTATTCTCTCAAAGGAAGATTTTCTTCACCAAAACATGAATCAGCCACAACAAATCCATCTATTCAGTCATAGACTCAGTAGCATTAGGGATGCATTAATATTCAGCCTGTTAAAGTAATAAAGTTTCGGCTGGGTGTTTCAATTGATCTGATTGTTTGCTTTTATTCACCTGTGTATCCTAATCAATTCCAGCTGTTTTAAGATACCTGTTGTGTTGGTCTTAAGCCAAACTGGTTTAAAGCCACAGTCTGAAGGTGCTGAAAAAAATCTCATAAATGCGTTCCTTCCATTCTCTCAGAGTTTTTAAAATCTGGCTTTCCCTTTGTGCTCAGTAAGGTAACTTCTCTGTCTTCCTTGAGAGAAAACCAGAATATGCCCGATATAGGCCAGATGAATTCCCAGGACTCTTAATCTGTAATTCCCAAAATTTGTTCTACTTATATCTGGGCAAGGAAATAAAGCGATAGAAATAAGTCTATATATTTTGATTAGAGATGATGTGAGTGAAGAGGAAGCAGTTCTACCACACTGCATTCTATTTGCCTTAATTACAGTGAGCTGTGATAATTTAAATAAGTATATTAGAATAAGCTGTCAAAACAAAATAAAACCTACTTGCATCTCCAGTGAAACAAATATCTTTTGAAAATGCTGAATTAAACCACGTTTCAGAAAGTAGCTTATTGTATTTTTTCAAAACAAAGTCAATAATATTTTAAAATAAATGCAACATAATCCTCAAAGCATTCTACTATTAGTAAGATCATGTTCTGTTAATAGTTCCATAGCTGTACTCTTTTGAAGGCATCAGCAAGACCTTTATTTTAAGCACAAGTACTGAGCAGACTAGAATTATTTCCAGTTTCTAGAGCTAGGGTCACTTTTAACAAGATCAGCAGAGCATGCTTTACTTAGTCGAAGAACACACTAATTTGTTTAAAGAAGACATGTCAAATCAATGGATTTCCTCTGTTTTATTTCCTACATGGTTAGCTGTGCCTCATCACTGGTGTATCTAAGGCCAATACAGTACTTTGCTAAACATGGAGAGAGTAAGTGGTCTGTTTTTCTGGGCTTCATGACAATTGGCACAACGAAGAGAGTTAGGTTTCTTTGATTTGCTTTTCAGTGAAACAAGCAGTTTTCTGCAAAGCTTGAGACATAAAAATCTTTGCTCTTACCCTGGAGAGCATCACTTAGATTGCTTTGATTTCAGGTCGGGGATACAATGACTTGTGCCTTGTAGCTGGATAAAAAACTGCTCATATGTCAGTATGGATTCATTAAAGACTTCTGTCAGTCTTTTTAAATTAAGTTTTAATTGCTTTATTTTTCCTGTCTGCTTAGGAAGGTCTGCTTAAACGAACCCTCAACTTACTCTTGAGTCACAGATGGCTTAATTGTAGAGGTTCTTTGGGCCAGCAAAGGAAAGTTTCCTCAAAGAAGGGAAACATTTAACCTCTTCAGGTTTGGGCTCTTATGCAGTTAGAAAGCCTTGCTCTTATATTTTTGTTGCTGCTTGTTTTTTATCATACACTGTTCTTGAATGGCACAATGTAGTCTATTAAAATTAGAATCACAGACAGTTGTAGAGTGCAGGGTCAGCAAGTCCAGTTTGCTCAGGGCTGTGGCTGGTGAGGCTATGACTTTGAATCTCCTAATGCTTAGACTTCACAACTTCTGTGGGCAACCTGCTTCAGTGTTTGATCACTTTCACTAAATTAAAAAATCAAAACCAAACCACTTGTGGATAAAATTCTTCTGAAGCTCGTTACATTCTGAATATCAGTTTTTACCTCTTACCTTTTATTTTATCACTTGGTGCCATCAAGAAGATTAGTAATGTTATCCTTATATATGCCCTTAAAGTGTCAGTATTTGGCTAAGAGTCCCCTGAGCCTTCTCCCTCAACTGACCAGTCTCAGCTGTCTTTGCCTCTCCGTGCATGAGAATTGCTCCAATTCCTTAGTTGTCTTTATTGTCCTGTTCTGCGTTCTTTCCAATTCTTTCCAGTATGTCCATGTCTCTCTTGCACTGGCAAGACCAGCACTTCAGACATATCTCACCAAGACTGAAGAGAGGGTAAGGATCACCTTCCTCAACCTAATGGTGACTGTTAGTCATCTTTGCTGAGGAGACTTTGCTGCCTCTTGTCCGATTTAGTAGCTACTGGGAATAGCTATATCTTTTTCTACACCTTAGCTTGTACTGATTCCTCAGGTTATTTGTCACCATATATTTTACTCAACATTTCTATTGGTTGAACTTCAGGAGGGTCCTGTAAGCTCACTTATTCAGCCTGTGAAGGACCGTTTAAGTGGCACCAGACCCATGTGGCGTATCAGCCACTACTCACAGTTTTGTATTATGTGCAGATTTGCAGCAGGTACTCTTTCTCCTTATCCCAGTCATGCAGAAAGACATTAAATATACTGGTCTCAGTATTAAACCCTGATGTACATCGTTAGGGACTGACCTTCTGTGCTGCTGTTTGCAACTTTCTGAGCTTGGCATTTTGGTCACTTCACATTCAGTAAGGATAAACTTCTGATAGCCTCTCACCCAGTAAGCCAGCCTTCTCACTATAAAAGTAAAAAAGAAAATTGGACTTTTAAATTGTATTCACCTTTGTAAACACCTGCTGCCCTATTCCCAGTCACCTCATGTGTATCTTTCCAGTATGTTTGAATATTGATTCCAGGCTTTATTGAATCATTTTTTTTCCCCAAGGATCAAAGTGCAGTTGCCTGGATCTTCCTTCTTGTGCTTTTGCCAGGATTTCCTTTTTCATCTGCACAGGATACCCATAACCTTTGCTTGTTTTCCTGCTTGTCATGGTGGGAGTCCTTGAGTTTGGAGGAGAGGTGTAATAATTAAATCCAGCTAGTTATCCTGGACCCCTCTTGTCTCTCTGGCTGTGTCTTGTAAGATTGTTTTGATCTCTCTGACCTGGCCAAATCTGCTCTTGTAAAGCTATGGGTTGGGTTCCTGATTTTTTTGCCTTGTTGCATTTTTGCCAGATCCTAAACCCCACTGTGCTGTGGTTGCTACTGCAAAGGCAGCTCTCAGCCTTCACCTTGCCTTGTTCATCTTTTGTTTTTAACTGTCATGTCCAGCAGAGTGATCCTCCTCGTTAGCTTCTTGATCATCTATGTCAGGAGGTTATCAATGCATTCCAGAAACTAGATATTTGAAAAGTTAAAAAAATAAAAAAAATAAATAAAAATTGGGGAGGGGGAGAAGGGTCAGGGCAATAAAAAAGCCTTTGTTTCGCTTAGTTTCTGAGTTCAGGATGCTTTCTTAAGGACAGCACCTATTACTGCAATTATAGAACTTGCAGCAAAGGCTTCAGAGTGGTTCTCTCTGGATCTCACTCATTAAATCAATGCAGAATCAGGAGGACAGAGAGCTCTGAAGTATTGCTTCAACTCAGTAGAATTGCCTATATAGTCCAGTAGCTATTTGTCAGTGATAACTAATAAAAAACAAAACAAAACAACCGAACAAACCCAAGAGGAACATAATTATTTCCTTAACATGGTTGGAATAAGTTGCTCTTATTAAAAAAGATTAATATATGCGTTTATAATTGGTTTCCTTATCTACCTTCATAGATCCCCCCAGAAATGATCAGTTTGCTTTATCATCCTATTGAATGCAAATAGATGCTTCCATTATCTTTTTTTTTTTTTCTCAGTAAGCCGTGAGGCTTTCTAGTTTGTGGAAATGATTTTCACAGACTAATTATTAGCTTGTATAAAAAGATTTCCTTCATCAATTGAAAACATCTGCTTTTTAGTTTCATTGATTGGCCTTTGCTCTTGCATTAGGAGGCACAGCAATTAGAAGTGCCTAATTTGCCTTTTCTCTACCATATGTTACTTTGTGCACCTCTATTCTTTCTCTTATTAATCATCTCTTCTTCGAGCTGAACCATCCTGGTCTTTTCAGTCTTACATTATTGTTGTAGGCAGTAAAATCAATGGAAGTATAAAGTGGTTTCAGATGGTCACATTGAAAGTCGGTTGGTACCTTGTATCAAGAATAACATTTTGTGAAGCGTTCCATTGAGTGTTTGCCGGAGAGGTACTTCATGTGCGAAGTTCATCCAATTAGTCCTTAAGAGTAATAATGATCTCTGTTTATCTGCAGTGAGCGAATCTAAGAATATGTACTAATGCTCATTTAATTATTTGACATCTCATAATATCCGGTGAGTTTTAAATGTCCATTTTATAACTAATCTAAAAATTATCCCAATTGCCTGTTTCAATAATAGGATGCAATTGTGTATGATTTATTCACTTACTCTGATTACTCTGTATCTAGGCAACTGTGCCTGCAATAAGGTATCTGATTCACAGAGGAGTGATGAAGGGGCTTGTGGGGTTCAGTTTATTAAAGCATGAACAGTGCGCACACACACAAAACACAGAAACATCTGTGGATTTTAGAACCCTCTTGATAATGGTATAAATGTTGTCTTCAGTGTAACACTGCCATTGGAAAGTGGGTTAACACTTATTAAATGTTAAAATAACATCTTTTATAAGCATCTCAAAGCTGGAGTTGAGTTAATGGGGAGTACCAAGATGAGTTATGATGTACTGCAAGTAAAACAGGTGAAATAGAAATACTTTTCCTTGCAGAAGAAAAAACCAAGCACTTTAAAATTTGATACTGCTCTTGGAAAATATGTTTGTTTGAATAACTTCGTGTTAATGAACAAGACCTAAGAAATGACTCTCAAAACTACTGACAGTTCATAATGAAATAATTATCCATCTTTAAATTAATCGATTTACCTTTTCCTGCTTCCATTGAAAAGGAACCCTAAAACATTAGGGAATGTAAACTATGACCTTATTAGTCTTCTCAGTTTATATTTGTGTTCAAAGGGATGGGGGGGTGGGGGGAGTAAGCATCTCTTGTCATTTCAGATGCACTTGGATGATGTGAGCCGTCTGGGATGGTTTCCACCATTAGGAAAGGAAGGATAGGCAGTGTTATTAATGCATAGCAAGACCATGTTTCTTTGTCTGAAGCGTATTTTGGGGAGCAGAGAAAATATCCCTCGCTTCCAACTGGAAGTAGAAATCATTGTAAAAATGAACGTTGCTCTTTTAACCATTTTAATTATGCATGAAACACTTCATTAAGTCTCAATTATGAAATGTGTTCTGTTTTTAGAATAACATATATTTGGTTATGTTATTAAAGCTTTAAAAAGTATGACAGAAAGTAGTACTAAAAAAAAAAAGTATTTCAAAGCAATCTAGAGTAATGGAGACCACTTTTCTCATAATGCCAAAAGGTGTTTCCAAGAGTGTTTTTTTTTTTTGAGGATGCAGTCATGAAGTTTCTTTGTATCATTTTTATCCAGTTAACAGAGTAAACACCAGTCATGGGAGGTGCCATAATAAAACTGTAGATATGCAGTAACTATGTTCTCTTGGAGAAGAATTTGGGAAATGAAGATGTTATCACTTAACTGTCTCGAAAAATGATGCTGAAAGAGTGGAAGGAACTGAGTTGTGAATGGAAGGCACGGACTTCCCCTCAGAATGTGTTCTTTGACAGAGACCTGGGCAGTGGCATGCTGCTTTTGTACCCTTGTATGAAACCCCAGAGCTGTAACTGCTCTGATGCACCTCCATCCAGACCGGCTGTGTAAATGCTGAATTTTAAAATCCTGAGCAAATTAAAAAACAAAAAGTCAATAGTGCTGAAATCAAATTGAAGCTTGGTATTGATCTCATAGCTTAATTAAATAGTTAGTTGTATAACCCATTGCAAAGGTTTTCCTCCTGAAATAAAAGCAGGAAAGAGAAAGGAGTAGTATAACCGTGAGTCCCTTTTTCTTCTGTCTTTTTCTCTCGTGACCATGTACTAGCAGTGAAGGCTTAATATGTAATTTCAGAGGTATAATTGCCTCCCCTAGATTTATCATAGTTTTCTCTGATGTTATGGAAACCATGAAGAAAGAGAAATGCATTTAACCATTCTTTTTAATATTTTCCTGGATTAAAGAAAAAAGATAACTATTAGAAAATAATGAAAAATACTAACTAGTAATATTGGTTTCAATCTATAAAATTCACAAAGTATGAGCAGAGAACAGTGATAATTCTGTGTGCAAAGCTCTGTTTGGAGCTCCCAAGTGATAGGGGTTGAGGGGAAAACAGCAATGTTTCCAGGTAATCTGTCATGTAAGTAGTGTAACAATTTATCACACTTCCCTTTCTCCTCTGTCACTAATTCAAATCTAAATGAGCTAAGTAGTGACTGCAGTAATGTCGTCTTGAAGGCTAATTAGCAGCTTATGCTACTGCATTTGGGGAGTTTTGTGGATGGGTGCATGTCAAATATAGTTCAAGGAATCCACTCTCTGTGAAAAACACAGCACTTAGCAATACTGTCAGTAAAATCCTAGGTGAAAGAAGCATCAGCATGCTTCTGACCTCTTCAGTAATCACTGTGGCAAGAGACAGTTCCTGGCACCACTGAGCACTTAGATTTCTCAATGCAGGCTTCTTTATATTCGTTTTCAAAATGTAAGTTCTGTGATCCAGCACCATCTTTTACCTGTATTTTGTGAAAGTCTATCACAGAGAGTTCTAAGCATTAATTTCTGTATGAATAAAAGACGTAGTTCTGGTAACACCTACTTCTAAAAGAAACAAACCATTCAGTGGAACGTACCAATGACCTAATATCTATCCTGTAATAAGGGCAAGTTGAAAATGTTTGCGTTCATTGTGCCAGCCCTGCTTTGCAAGCATAAGCAAGCATTAATTTCTCAGTTTCACACGTGCTATTTACTCGATTTCCATGAGGCAATTTCAACAACGAAATCCTGAAATCCTTGCTGAGTGTGCAGACCACTGCCACTCACTGCAAGTAAGCAGGGGGAAGATGTCATTAAACATCCATTAGCAGCTAGTTCTAGTGTAATTAGGCTTGTGGTCTAACAATAGAATTGCAGTCTAGTGATTAAAAACATGGCTGAGCTTGATGTCATCTATTGGAAGCACTGACACTTGTGGTGCATTAATATCACTATTTGGGTCTGTGATTTCAGTAAGCTTGTTTACTAAGTAATGATAAAATTTAAAGTTCCTTGATTCAAATAGTGAAAAGTTCAGGAGAATGAAAGACTATTCTTCAAGAGATTGTCAGTTCTTATAGGAAACACAGTCAATTTTATCCCATTTCTGAACTAGATATGTGATAAATATAATGTCAAGTGCATGTTCCTGTAAGAAAGATTAAACTTTCAGTTGGAGAATGAGTGGCAATGTCAGTACTCTCAATATGGGCCGGTAGATTGCTCTCACTTTCCCTGTATAAACAATTAAATTAAGAAGAAATTAACCTAATTTTGAGGCAAAAAAAAAAAAAAAGATACTTGCTGAATTTATTCTAAAGTCCATTGTTACTCTGAGAAATGAAGTGGTGAGGTGAGGGGTGGTGACCCCACTCCACTACATATTATCAAAGCTATTGCTGTGATTTCTCTGGTGAAATGGGACATTGCTATTGGAGCAGCCTTTGCGTGTGTGTGTGCATATATACACACATTTATATATGAGTTTTGTGTGTTTGTCTGTATTAAAATGTTGAGAGGCTGAATGTTAGTAGCTTAAACAAATACTCTGTCTACATTAACTTTTGTTTAAACTGTTGTTCTGTCTTACATAATTTATTTTTTATAAATGTAAAGTTTTTCTCAGCTTCAGTCTGAAGTCGCTTTTTAAATGCTTAAGTATTAGATCATTTATGTAGCTTTTAAGAAGAAAGTTGAATTAAGGTTTGAAATGGGCTTCTATGATTTCAACTGTTTTTATATCTGTTGGGGGCTTGGAGAACATATAATCCCAGATAAGAACTTATGTTTGGTGGTCAACTGGTAATATATTAAGCGAGCTCTTGTAGAGGTGAAATACTGAATGCTTCCAGGTAACCGGAACTGAGCTCCGAGTGTTCTGGAGTGCTTAAGCTGAGTCGGTGCAGTGCTATGAGCAGTGTATCTAGGAAAGTTCCACTTAATGGAGACTCCTTGATGGCTGCTTGCACTAGCAGAAGTTTTTACATTTCTGCGCATATGTTCTTTGAGGCATCAGTCAGAACTTAGCAAATGCTTGGCAAAATTACACCCAGGGAATAAGTAGCAAGAGGGGATGTGTGGGGGTCTGTGTCACTGCAGCAGTGAGAGGGGATGCTCAGGAGATTGAAGCAGGCAGCAGGAGACTGGAGGGTTGCTGTGTGGGATAGGTGGATGTGATGACAGGCTGGTGCTGGCCAGCAGCTCTGACTACATGTAGGAAAGACCAGGACCTTCTGCTAAGGCCTGTTCTGGATGAAGGGTGTAGGAGACTGGGTTCAAGGGTAAGAGGCTGACAGTTTTACTTGGGGTGTACTGTGAGTTGAATAAGTGCCTAAATATAGGAGCCTGCTCATCACGACTGTGACTCTCAGAACAGCCTCCTTTCTGCATATCTCAACTTTTGAGCATGAGGCGGATCTATGATATGAGTCTTCAGCAGGTTCTCAAATGCAACTGATTCATCTAGGAGGAAGGGCAACAGCAAGGGATCTGCAGATCAGTGCCCACCTTCTGTTCTTGCGCTTTGAGGGCTGTGCATGTTCTCCAAAATGTAGGGAACATTCATAAGGGTAATTATCAAACAAACAAAATCCTTAATTGCAGGAGAACCTCTAGACTATTGTTAGTGTGTTTTTTAAAGTGAGTTGTGTTGTCATGCTTCTCTTCTGTGCTTTGGGGAAGTGTTACTCTCTGCTCCTCTGATAGGTGGTTGGATGGTATGTTAGGGCAGGATTGGTGCTCTGTGCAACAGAGCTGATTACTAGTGATGGATCCTGGCCACTACCACATGGCTCTGCCCGCATCCCCTGTCCCTGTGTGCGGAGGTTACACTGATTCCAGCTTGATGCTGGCTTACTGTGAAATCATCGTCTCCTCGATCTGTTCGTGACCTAAGAGCCAGAGATTTTAGCTAGCAGGTCAGTGGCATGCTTTCCATTTAACCATGGAAGTGTATGCAGAATGCTCTCAATCACTGCTGCAGCGATGCTGGTTTGTGATACACAAGCCTCTGATATCCTGTACTCACATGTTTATAAAGTCTTGTTTAGAAATTCCTCCAGCAGCTCCTTTACAAGCTTCATCTCTTAGAAAACTAATTCATTGATGTAATGCACGTTACTGTAACAAGGTACAGATCAGTGAACGATAGTACTTTCATGCTTGGCATGTAGTGTGTTACAAATCCCATGCTACTGAAGCTGACTAATCTTTCCATTAATTCAATGAGCTTTGGATCAGGCTATGGAAAATAAGTGGAAACTAAAGGCAGTTTTTTTTAATTTATTTTTAAAAAGAAAACTTTTTGGTAACTTGAAACTTACGATGTTTTGTAAAACCTTGCAATTGTTGGTTATGTATTTTACTGACTTAGAAAGATGTGTGTGTTAGATCATACCAATTAGGAGCGCTCAGAAAGAGAGGGTGAAATGTCTGCTGTGCATAAATCTTTAGCTTTAATAAGTAAGCAGTGTTTGAGTTCTGGAAGCTGACTGGCTTTGGAGGCAGTGGGGCATAACAACACTGAAAATGATGGAGTGACTGAGTAACTGGAAGATACATGAATTAGGGTAAATGCCTCTTTGCCTCCAAAAAATGCTGAAAATATTCATTTGGCTCTGTTCTAAATTTCCTCAGAGAATGCCACTTAGCAGAATTGTCTTTGAGAAATTTAAAAATGCTCTTATACAATTAATGTTCTGCTTTATTGTTGTGTTAAGAAGTATTCTTACGATTTACAGCATACTTCATTTCCACAGAAACGTGACAGAGTCAAGGTTTAAAACAAGTCTGTTAAAGATAAGTTTGGGGGCTTTCTTATATAAAATGTTCAGTAAATTCCTGCCTGGCTCTTACTGTGGGCTGTGTCAAATACGATAGCATAAGCAGCTGACAGCAAATGCCTTCAACAGAAATGACTGTGTGTTATAATACGTTATCTAATTCATAATTTGCTTTAAGTGGAAGATGGCTTTCTAATAAAAACAACAACAACCAAAAGATATTCACAGAAAATTTAGATTTGATATTTCATAACTCTCAATCTCTTTTTAATTGTTCCTGCTGAAAGTTGGTGCCAGCGCTACTGAATCATCTCCTTAGTGCTAGAGCTTTTTCCAGGCACCCATCCAGGAGTTGCTGGAGTCTGTTGATACCACTGAAACAATTACAGATGCTAAAACTCTTAGTAAGTAGAACTGGAAGCCTGTCTTGCAATTAGACATAAATTTAGTGAATACTAAATTTGGGAAGTCTGCAAGTAGCTTGAGTTCTCTTCAGTTTCTGACCGCACAGCTCACTGCAGTGGGGTTGTTTGGATTGAAGATCAAAATCTACCTTACTAATACAGTCTCCACCTTTTCTGTTAGCTTGTGGATGCACTTTCTGGTATTCTAGTAATTATTTGAAACTGCTTAAAAAGACTAAAATTGTTCTCTTTTGACCTGTGTTTAAGCCACATCCTTCTAAGTACAGAATTTTTACAGTTTCCACTGAAAAATCTTCTAATTCCAAAGCTTGTATCTCTTTCCATGTGCAGTTTTTTTTTTTTTTAATCCACTGTCATCTTCCATTATCTGCGTAACCATCACCTCAGGTTTTCTGACAGCACCTCTACCCGTGCAGCTTCCCTGGGTTGGAGACAGAAGCACAGCAAGCCTTGGTGGCTGCAGGGATGTCAGGCCCCATGCTTGCTGTGGCTGCATCAGTGAGACTCTATCATCTTCAAGCTCCAGAAATGGCTACAAAGAGCTTGCATGTTCTCCTGAGCACATGCTACTGCTCCATAGGGAGGTCAGCCACCACCACCACTCTCCTGTGCTCTTTGGAGAGCATGGCAGAAACAGTGCGCCCAGGCTTGAGTAATTGGGTAAGACAAAGTGGACAGAGCTTGACTGAGATCTTAACAAATGACCCGTCACTTGTTGTTCCCTTTATGATGGATGGCTTTCGAGAGCTGGCCAGTGCGGTGTCACACTGCAGAGGACAAGGCAGGTGAGAGCGTGGATATGCTGAGCTGTAGGATTTCTGAGGTCTGGCCTGCTGAACCCTGTTACTGTGAATTCTGTTGCTGAACTTGTAGCCCCACTGACTGACTGATGATGTGGGCAGAGCCCTCAAGCTGAGGGTGAACCCCCAGAGGAGACAGAGCAAATCCATCTGGGGTGTGCTGCACGTTGTGCACCTCTCTCCCCAAGGCCTGCCTGCTCCCTTGTGTCTCTTTTGGCTAAAGGAACACATACCAGTGTCTTTCAACTTGGCTTACAGTAGACTGTGACATTTAAATGGCAAGGCTTTAATAATGGCTTCGTGCTGCTTCCTCTTCTGACATGGGATGACATAAGAAGTGTAGTGCAGTGCACTGTACACCTAGGAAGGAAGAACAACTCAGGAGTATGGTTAAGAATGAAGAAAAACGTGAATTTTGCATATGTTTGCGGACAGACTTTTTTCTCCTGTCTCATATTTTCTGAGTTCTAGGTTTAGAAATTTTGGAGACTTAGGTGTTTGGGTTTTTTTTATTTTTTGAATGCTCTTTATTTAATGTAGTATTATATTCTTGATCTACTATTTATGTATGTGAACATGTCTGGCTTCTAATGACCTTAACTCCTTGCTAGAAGACTGCATCAACTCCTATTCAAGATGTCCTGTATTGACTGAGAATTGCATCTTTTATCAACATGTGCAATGAATGATGAATTTAAATACTGCCTGTGAAGATTTATGACTCAGCTGAGTGGATCTAGCAAGCCTCTAGCCATACAGTTAGAAATAATTTCAGTCTTACTGGAATATGTAAAAATCAAACCTCGTAAAATCTGTCATACTGTACTATGGTAGAGGTTTCTTGAAAATAGTTTTCTAAACTAAAGACTGCTTTGATTCTTTGCTTGGGTAAAACATGCCTAAAAATACATCACAAATTCCTTGAGCATGGTATGTTTATCTCTACAGCTGTTGCTCAAACCACAGTTTGTGGAAGCAGTGTAAGGAAAGTTGTCATTCTGTTGATTCCAGAAACTCCTTTAGAAAGAAGAGCTATGTTCTGCTGCTTGGCTAGGGTGTCCTGGGTGAGACAAAGTGGATAGAGCTCTAATCTGGGGATCGGTATGAGTGACTCTCATATAGGCTTACCTATTTATTTTATGCTATTGTATGCTATGCCATTCCTCTTCTTTTTTTTTTTTGTACAGATTCCAAAATAGTTTCTGAAATCTGTTATTAAAATAGCTACAATAGATAATTAGAAATACATGATCTCTGCTGGCCTGTGAAACCAGCTGTCCTGAAGGACCACTCCTCTGTGTTCCTCACCTTGCAGCAAGTGTAATATTTGGTCTAATCTGAGCTCAAATAAATTGGCTACTTAGAAAAGCTTGGTCTATGGAACAGCTGTAACGAGGTTTTTTTTATCTCTGCTTTCAAACTAGCCATAGGTGAACAAATTAGAAGCCTTGGGGTACCCTCAGCAAGTGAAATTGATTAGGTTGTATGTATGGAATTGATAAGAAAATCATAGAACTGTTAGAATCTCCTAGACTGGAGGGGACCTTAAAGATCATCTAGTCTCAGCCCCCTACTGTGGGCAGGGCTGCCCCCCACCAGCTCAGGCTGCCCAGGGCCCCATCCAACCTGGCCTTGAGTGCCTCCAGGGATGGGGCACCACAGCTTCTCTGGGCAGTTGTGCCAGTGTCTCACTGCCCTCTGGGGAAAGATGTCTGACCTAAATCTCCCCTCTTTTAGTTTAATCAGACAGTGCAAAAGCTCTTAAATAAGTTCTCTTCAATTACTGGAAGACTACGGTGAGTTCTTCCTGGATCATTCTTTACTCCAAGCTGAACAAGCTCAAGTCCTTTAATTTCTTTGTAAGAGAGGTGCTCCAGTTCTCTGATCATCTTCATGGCACTCCTCTGCATTCATTCAAAATCTTTCCTGAGCTTGGGTCCCCAGGCCTGGATGTAGTACTCCAGATGTGGCCTCACAAATACAGAGCAGAGTGGGACAACCCCCTCCCTCTCCCTGCCAGCCACCCCTCTCTTGATGCAACCCAGGATACCATTGGCCTTCCAAGCTGCAAGAGCACACTGCTGGCTAATGTTCAGCTTTTCCTCCATCAGGACCCTCAAGTCCTTCTCTGCAGGGCTGCTCTCAGTGAATTCTTCTACCAGTCTGTACTCATATCTAGGGTTGCTCCAATCAAAGCACAATGCCCTGTGCTTGACCTTGTTAAACCTCATTAGGTTTTCTTATGTCCACTTGGAGTCTGCCCTGGCCCCTCTGGATGGTGCCCCTCCCAAATGCAATGAAGAAATGTCTTATCTCAAGGCCTTTGTGTAACACTGGGCTACAAATTGCTTCTACTTCTAGTCTGATCTTTCCCTGTTTATTTTATGTCTCTGGGGAGTTCACTGAACATAGGAGTTTCGGTATAGCAGAGATAAGTTACCTGCCTTTGGAGGATGATGGAATAATTGGTGATCATGTTCTTAGATGTATATATATGTAAGGTTCTAGAAATGTTCTTATTCACTTGTTCATTCTAGATATTGCTTGCAATGACATAAAATTATGTAATAAACCAAAATGTAATGAAAAATTGATGTGGGTTTTAAATTAGATATGTTTTTAAAATTCATTGTCACCTTTGCTATAATCCATCAGCGGTCATAAATATATATGCATATGTCTTCACCAGAGAAAGTGTTATAAATTTTCTTCAACTTTCAATTAATTCTTTTTATTTAATTAGTCTTTAAAAATAATCATTTAAAAGCAGAGCAAGAGTGAAAAAGGCCTTTTTCTGAAATTGCAAAATAAAACTACTACACTGTCTTAAACTGTTCTGTTATGCTATGAGTTGGTCATTGGATACTATTCCTAGGAATTTATTGCCTGCCTGGTAACTTTATGATTTCCTTCTTAACACTTTTTTTTTTTACTTTAATTGATTCAAATAATAAGACTCAGTAAAAATGTACTGTTGCATGCTGTATCTGTATATGTCATCTTCTGTATGTTGCTAGACATTTTGACCAGGTAAGTTTTTATGTAGCAGTAAAATAAAATTAAAATAAATCTACTTACGTAAAAAGCTTTTGACTATTTGAAGTTCATAGTAAAATTTTGCTTTTCTGTGATATTGCGAATGCCACCTTTTGGTGATATTGAAGATTGCAAGCAATTTCTGGTTTAAAAAGTGCAATTACAGTAACTTAGCATTATACTAATGCTAGCTTTTAGTACTGCATAACATATAACAGAATGTAAATAAGTTTTTTTCCTGGGCAGCGGTTTAAGATGAATAGCTGGATTTGTTTCTTTGTGAAACTGTGTTCTAGTCCTCTTCAAAGATGTATTTTTTAAAAGTAATCAATTTAGTTCAGCAGTTTCTTTTTATTTGGACTCTATTTCCCATAGCTGACAGAAATCTGACTGAGATCTATTAGATTCTGAGCACTGTCCTCATGTCACACTAGACTTCAGAATTCTATCTGCTTTCTAAACCAATGCTTAGGAAAGGGCTGTGTTGCGGAGAGTGAGCTCTGATCAGATGTCTGTGCACTCAGGTGCCTCTATGCAGTCCCCTTTGAAAGCAGGCAAAAATCACTTCTATATTTCCAGTATTTCCTTGATTTTGATGGTTAAGCTTTTTTTGCATTATTTCTACTTTTTCTTCCTTATCTTCACAAATAGTGCCTGGAGAAGGACCAAACCACCGTCTGGTTTTTCACTTTTGTGCCAGGGGCAGGAACAAGTGTTTATTATTTTTAAGTCTAGTTATTACTCTCCTTGATTTTTTAAATTTACTTTGATGCTTTCTATTATCCTTAGGATGACTTTACAGCACCTTTGTATGCATCTAGGAAGGACAAATTTTATTAGAAATGCTATGGTGCAAACAGTACTGATAATACACAGCACTTTCGCATTCACTTTGGAGACAGTAAGCGTGTACAATTTGGTGTGTCATGACAGAAGGGAGGGGAAAGCAACAAGCTACTCTTTGGTTGTGTATGGCAATGTGTTAAAACACCTGGACCTTTTACTTATTCTTCTATGAATTTAAATAAGAATGGAATTGTAGATTTTTTTAGAAAATATCCCTGGACAATATTATTGAGCTCTCAGTCTATTGAGATGTAATATCAGAAACTTTTGTCAAAATATTGTAGAACATAAAGCACTGGGCAGACTTGCTACTAATTTTAGTACTCCAAACTTATTTTCTACATGACTGAAGCCAGAGATTAAGTTTCAGTCTATTACTTTAAAATAAGATTGGGTCTGAGTAGCATGCTGAGTTTGAGACAAAATTTCACCTTTATTGAGCTAAGCACCTCTGTAGTACACATTGTGACTTGAAGCAGAATAATTTTGAATGTGTGGAGTTTCCCAACGGGTTTTTTGTACTTCTCTTTTTTTATTACATCTTTTAAGAGAGCATAACACATTCTCTCTTGTATCTACTTTGATTCTGTATTAAAAGGTGTCCTTAAACTGCAGGACATATCTGTACTTTCTGCAACTTCCTTATGATTTTCAATGTGCATTTATGCAGTAGAAACAAAATAATTCAGTGTTTGACCAGAGTTTTTCTGGACTGTCATGAAGCAAAGCAGGCGTGTGTGTGTTGTGGTTGTTGTTTTTTTTTTTTTTTTATTTTAAGCTTCTTATATTTCAGGTCAGAGATGTGATTATGTTCATTGATTCACCTGTGAGGTTTTGAATGAGAAGTTGGGTCAGGGATGATTTTTCACATACTCACATGCATGTTCCCAGACTAGCATCTGCTTTCATCTGTTCTCTGATGTTTCAGGGTTTCCAGTTCTTCGTTGTTTGAATGGACCTACTGAAATACCGTTAGTCCTGAACTGAGCTGGCAGATTTAATATCCTGTTTCTTCCCAGTCCTGAACTGCTGTGTCCAGACTGTAAAATGTGATTTAATATTGGAAACTGAGATGAAAAGTAGAATGGGCAGGCATGGTTCTTTTTTACAGGCCTTAATATCTCACCCTCATAAATACAAGAAAAGCAACTTCTGTGTTGAGGATGGTTTATTTTAGGCACTTCCCCTCAGTCCTCATAGGCAATAAGAAGCAAATCATTTTTAATAATGAAACTTATAACCAATTGTTTGACTAGCTCTTGCAAGTCTTAAAATTAATACTTTGTTTATATGAATTTAGATTGAGTCCTCTGTTTTCTTATCTCAGTCTGTACGTGATTAAGAGAGGAAAGTGTTTTGTCTGGGCCAAGAAATGTGGAAATACTTTTATAAAGTGAGATCTTTTTGACATTTATGACAGTCTGTCGAAGCTGAGAGTTATCTCGTTTCATGGTAACTTTAATTTTTGTTCAGGTGAATAATATGGATCTTTAATTGATTCAGAGTATTTATCTGGATTATAATGGACCACACAGTTGTATGATGGCTCTAATCCATGCTTTGGTGAGGAAAGATGAGTTTGAGGCATGAGGAAGTTTGAGTGTGGGGGCTGTGTGATAATCTGCGAAGTGCCTATCATAGTCTATTCGTTGTATTAGTAGTCTTAAACAGAAGGGAGATCAGGTGCAAATGTTTTCCCAAGACAGCTCAAAAATGAGTGTGATGACTGGAGTTGAGATGTCCAGCGGGTTATTGCTGTTATATCTTCTGAAGGTGGAAGGGAGGCAGTTTAGGAGGACTGGTGGGAGAACAGATCTTCCTTTTTTGTTTCTGCTTTCTAAAGTTTAACACAACTTACGCAGAGCTAAGGTGGCATCATTGGTAGGAAAGACTGCATCTTTCATATAGAACTGGATTACCTGGAGGACCAGGGAAACTTCACCGGGATGACAGTGGCATTTGAAGAAGAATGTATTACTAGAATGGCTTGGAAAATGGCAGATAAGTTGCAGAGGCCTTACGTTTTGTTAGCTCACTGTCCAAATACATCTGCAAGACTGAGCTATTAACCATTAGGAGAGTTTCTGTAAGATTTTAAGTGCAGCTGTACTGAAATAAAACTCCTGTAGTCTTTCCTTGCTGGTAAGAAAAGTAGAAGGAATACGTACTTTCTGTACCAAATATTCCCTACAGCTGAAACTGTTGGCTTCCCTTCCAGTGCGTACAAAGCAGTTCCCCAAAGTCTGTTCCAGATTATGTTGAGTATGCTACCGCTGTTCTCTTGGAGTTTATGTACACCTAAGTGGAAAAAAATGAAAACACCAAATCTAGAAGGAGAATGAAAGAGTAAATGAACACCTGGAGGGCACAGCTGCAGTAGTGTTAGCAAGCAGGAAAGAAATGTCTTGACTTATTCAGCCTTCTTTTGTGGAAGAGGTTGGTTTATCAGTATGGCAATTCAGGCTGAGCATAGCCAGTAGGATTTTTGTTTGTTTGTTTTGAATAAAAGGATCTTCCTTTCACTGTATTCCAAACTGAATTTGTTTTGTGGGTTTTTGGGGGTTTGTTTTGAATACAAGACCTGTAAAATTTGACTGTACAAGTGGAAAATTAAGAATTAGCTACACCTGTATTTTCCTACCTGCTGCTTTTAAACACCACCTTTTGGCTTCTGTGGGTAATATTAATATAATATTAATATTAAACTCATCTTAATTGTACCCTAGAGAGATAAGTGTTATTAGCTTGATAAACAATAATACTAAGCAAATTATTTCTAATTTTTCTTCCTTGCTGTTTTCATTATTATTTTGCATGTCTGAAAATTAGTCCTGTTATGCAGCTTTAATTTCCACACAAAAATGATTATAAAAGCCTAAAAGATTATTAATTATGCATGCTTTATTTAAATGTTTCCATTTGACAGAAATACCTTCATTCCTTCTGATGCATTAGGCAAATAATATTGATTTCTTAAGGTCTCGATCTGATTGGAAATAACAAGTGAAAGACAGCAAGTTGCTGAGCTTGCCAAAACATGAAAAATCAATCAAACAAAAACAAAAACCTCACAGCATTTTGAGTCCTCTATTAAATAAAGTCAAAGGATTACAGTCTTCCCTTTTATGAAGCCTTTCTACCCTTCCTAATTTTCCAAACAATATTTTTCCTCCTGGTTTATGTTTAGGTTTTCATGGTGAGATGGTGAGTCTCTCATCCATCCTCTTCCTTTAATCACCCTGGAGTTTGCTTTGTCAGGGTAATTTTATGTTACTGGGGAATTGGTTAGCCTCTGAGAAACAGTACATTGATGTTCCATGTGGCATCTTCAGCAATTAACGTCATAACTCTTTATGGACAAGGTCTGGCAGAAAAAGCACTGAAGTCTTCATCCAAAGTAGCAGAATATGAGTGATGTTTACTTAGTAGGGTAGGATCCTGGAGGCCAGGGTACATAGCATCATGCAGATATTACTTGCGCATTACTTTTTGCTGTATATTTAGAGATGCCATTCAAACTTAAAGTAACTGACCAGAAAAATCTGTAAGAGACTGCCCTAGACTTGGTTAAATGAAATCATCTTAGTTCAGAAGTCTGCTATAAATTCAGGCTAACTTTATAGGATGCTACTTTGTAAAATGTCTGTTTCTGGAAAGTTTGGCTACTCTTACAGTTGCCAACTTGGAGAAGCTGGATATAAACATCTTCCACTGGAACAACTTCTTGGCTCTCTTTTTTTCTCCCCTCTACTTCTTTACAAGTGATTTTTATGGATTGAATTCCTGGATTGAATTACTGTCTAAGTAGACTTTTATTTCCTGACTATAGCTAGATCTTCATTAAAGGCAAGGTCATCTTGCTGCTATGACTAAAACACAAGCCCTCATCTTCGTGACTTCCTTGGTTGCTTATGCCTGTAATCTGGCTGATCTTGATGATGTCCTGTCAGGCACTTTGCAGAAAGTCGATGATGCTTAATGCTTCCCATTTCAGCTACAGGCTTCCTAGCAGCATCTACCTGCTGACCCATAGTTTTCCAGTAGTGCCCATGATAATGGAGACTGCACAGACCTGCAGGCATCAGGCTTTAGGCATTAACTTCTCTGCATTTGTGAAGGACATCAAATATAATTTTGCTCTGTAACTTCCAGACCTGACTGATATTGCATGTTTTATCCTTGCTCCATTAAGAGACTGCTGAATTTATCCTCTGAGTGGGAGCCCAAAAATGATATTTTTCAGTTTATTGATGTGCTGCTACTGTGAAAACTAGTTAAACTGATTTAACAGTTTTGAGCACCAGATAAGAATATACTGGAGCATGAGAAGAAAATGTGTAGCAGAGAATATTGGAATTATTGTTAGGATACTGAGCCATACAGCAAATCAGGATTAGAGACAATGTTTAAGTTGGAAAAATGAGAATGGGGTAAGCATAAAGCTTATTAATTTTAGCAGGAGAGATAGGCATCTCCAATTGTCTCTGTTAATAGACTGCTGTAGCCAACTTTTTAACTTTCTTTGAGAGTACGGACAGGCTGAGGGAGCTGGGCTTGTTCAGTCTGGAAAGAAGGCTGCGGGGTGACCTCATTGCAGCCTTTCAGTACCTAAAGGGAGCCTACAAACAGGAGGGGAGTCAACTCTTTGAAAGGGTAGATAATTGCAGGACAAGGGGAAATGGTTTGAAGTTGAGGGAGGGGAGATTTAGTTTGGATGTCAGGGGGAAGTTCTTTACCGAGAGAGTGGTGAGGTGCTGGAACAGGCTGCCCAGAGAGGTTGTGGATGCCCCATCCCTGGAGGTGTTCAAGGCCAGGTTGGATGGGGCCCTGGGCAGCCTGGTCTGGTATTAAATGGAGAGGTTGGTGGCCCTGCATGTGGCAGGGAGGTTGGAGTTTCATGATCCTTGAGGCCCCTTCCAACCCTGGCTATTCTGTGATTCTGTGACAGAATAGCTTTCTTCTTGTGAAAGGCTTATTAAAGATTGAGTATGAAGCTTAGAAGACTTTAACAATGGACTTCCCATGAAAATGTATGAAGTATACTCTTTTTCCATGGCAGGGAGAGTTAAACAGTGCATACCTTAGCGCAAGTGCAGGTCTGTAGGGCAAGATGCCAGGTGGTGAGGACAGTGTTTCAAAGAGTTTTCCTGTGGGCTAGCTCTCAGGTGGCCTAAATGCTTATTTGGCATTGAAGAACACTTGGTATGCTCCTGGAGAGCACCCTCATCTATTTTTATTCAGTTGATTCCAGCTCACTTTCAAATTAAGTGCTTTGTGATACGTAAACCATACCATGGGAGATGCAGGCAGGTGCAAAATCAGCTTCAATTGGGTGATACTGAAAGTAATGTTGAAAAATGGTCAGTATGCTTTCTTTCTTGACTTTTCTCCCTGAAGTCATACAAGCATTTATTGATATGTTTTTCCCCCTACTGCTCATGTCATGTCTGGCTCTAGCCTTCTGTCTCTTACGTGTAATTGCTTGATACTGACTTGAATGAGAAATTTCCTGTGGATTTTACTGCCGAGTTCATGTTCTGAATCTTTTTAACATAGATGTACTTGTGCTATCTCTTTGTTTATATATTTATTCTTCAGGAAATGATCAGTAAAAGTATACGTATATATGTTCAATGTACTTTGTGTACTTAACAGTCTTTACTGTTGTCCTGATACGTCATCTTTTACAGGTCCTGATTTCACAACTTTTATACAAAAGTAAAGCAATACCACTAAAGCTTTAGAGCTATGCATTAGCACTTAAAGAAATCAATGGGAGATGGGTTCTAGATGCTGTTGTAGATTCCAGTCAGTAGTGAAATGCTTTTTTAAGGTGCCAGAAATACTTCACTCATGCAGATTCCTAGCCATAGGCACGCAATTAAAATCCTACAAGGAATTTGAGAAGATGCCTAATGGGATTTGCGAACGTTGCTAACAGTTGCCAAACTTTCAGTATGGAAGCTGGTGATCAGACCTCTGAATTATTGTGTCCTGAATGCTATTGCTGTATTTTGTAGAATCAGTCATAAAAAATTCTTTAAGCACTCCATCCCATGTGTTTACTTGAACTCTTGATATTAAAGTTGGAATTATCATATCTTTGATCTTGGTGATGTTCTCTTTAATGCAACTATTGAATGTAAGTAACCATATGCAATAATAAATGTGTATGTATGACTAGTTTTATCTGAAAACCTGCAAATGTAATTGTACATCTGCTCAAAAGGAACTGTATCTTTTTCCACTATCTTTATTGATATTATGAGGTAATGGAATTCATGGCTGGGGGGAGGGGTGTCATGCAGATACAGAAGCTATGCAAGGACTTACTTAAACAGCACCCAGGCTGAACTGCTATTAAATAGTGTTGTAATTATTTCCTGTTTTTACCATTTCATTTTTTTTTTTTTCCACTCTTTTTTTGAGGATTGTAAGGAAGGAAGGCATCAAAATACCATCATGAAGCTTTTTTCATTTAAGCTATGATGGCTTTGGAAAATGAAGATGAGGAGGCTGAGCATTACCTCCATGTCACAGCCATGGAGCCCCAGAGGCTCCTTTTAGTTGTGATACCCTGATGTTCTGTACAGGGATCCCAGGGTGTGTCACCAGCCTGTGCTGTCTGAAGGCCAGTGGGTCCCCTCCATGGTTACAGAGGCTATGGCAGAACTGTAGGCAGGAGTTGGGACACGGAGGGGTGGTAGGATTGAACCTCCGTATCTGTTCCTCATCATGCAGGGAGGGGCAGACTCAAAGTGTAGTTTTAGCATCTATGTGTTAAATGATAAGGAATGGATTTTTAAACCTAGCTGTGATGGAAAAAACCTCTATACAACTAAATGGCATTTCCAAACACAAATGAACTTCTCAGACAATTAGTGAAAGGTTCAAGTTAGATACTTCTTACAATACTATATACTATTTCTATGCTATATATAACGTAGTATAGAAGGAGTGATTTTTCTGAGGTCAGCTAGTTAAGCCATTATTTAGTTTAAATTTTTTTATTTGTATAGTGTTTTAGAGAAATGTTACCTAGTAATGGGTGAATAATTGATTTAAAGACTTAAGCTACCAAGAATAATGGAAAAATATATTGCTGCCTTCTTTATGTTAGCTACTTGATATATTCCAGGAAGGTCATTATTAACTTGAGCTGCAAATTTATGTTATTCATAATGTTGTTTGTGCTGATACAGTTTTTTTGGTCTGAATTGCTGTGATCCAGCTAGGTTTTCCTTTTGAAAGCAGCATGCATATAAGGTTATACAGAAGTAATTAGATCACAAATGTGCATTTAAACTGAAGCATTTTATTTCATGAGAACACTTTCATATGGGCTTCTTTTCTTTCTGATTGAAATAATTTTAATTTATATATGTTTATAAAACAAATGGGGTTATCTCCAGAGGTATGGAAAACCTATGTAAACCTTCACAGTGTTTCAGATTAAAAAAAAAAAGGAAAAAAACCTCAATGCTATCTAATTGAACAGCAGCGATGAAGAAAAAATAGTCCTGTTTTATTTTGATTTGATTTTTATGATTTGATTTTCTATTTGTTTGGTATTTAATCCCCTAGCTGGTGAATTGTTTGGAAAAGAAAAAACAGTCTAAAAATTCCATTACCTAGTTTGGTATGGAAAAAAAAAATACTGAAAATGGCTGTCTGTTTGTAGTACATCATCATGGGACCAGATAATGCCATGAAAAATGCACAATCAGCTTTCTTCACTCTCCTTTACAGTTGGAAGAATTGAAAGTGAGCAGGGCAGTTATCAGTCCTAAGAATAGCTATAGAAATAATCTGAATTAGTTGTCAGAGTGGTGAATGTTTGTCTCATCTGCTAGGATCCCAGTCTCTTGTGCCATTAAACCTTTGTGTTCAATACCAAGTCATGCCCTTCAGATTTCTTTGTCCTTCTCATTCTTGTCTCTGTACTTCCTTACGCCTCCCCAAATCCTCTGAGGTGCAGTTCCTGTCATCTTCAGACGTCCTAGGGGGGAATGAAACCTATGTCAGAACAACACCACATCTTGCAGGTAGTGTGTGCTTCTTTGGTGCTTCTTACTTCACCCTCAGCAGCATCTAATAAGCAGTGACTCTTTGGAGGACTGGCTTGAATTGTGTGGGACCCAGAACCCCCTGGAATGAGAAGCTAAACAATTTCTTGATGTGGTAGTGCCTAAGGCTGTTTTGATGTAGAAATGCTCTGAAAATGGGAATTCTTTTTGTCTTTATTGGTAGCAAGAGCAGATAGCAGACAATTTTTTTTTTTTTGGATACTTTAAGCAAGCTTTTATTTAGAAATGCATAAAATGTTAATTACTTTTTTTTTTTCAGAAAACTGTTCTGAAACATTAACGATCATAGATTTCAGAAAGGTTCATCTAAGGCCCACAGTTACATTATTTGAAGAGGTGGAGAAGTGAAATGTAATAGCAAGTTTGGCTGTAAATTCCCTTGGAGAGGGAAAGGTGCATTGGGTAATGAGAAATAGTAATTGGATACATTATAGTACAAAAAAAAAAAGCCCACACATTGGTAGCACTAATGGCTGTGTATTGATGTGCATTAAGTGAACCCTGACATTCTTCTTTCATGAAAAAGAAGCTTTATGCTTCAGGAGGGAACGTTTACTGGTTTGAGAGTACCCTGGTCATGATTCAGCAAAGTGTTTTAAGAGTTTAATGCTGATGAGCAGGAATATTGGCAAACTTTCAGCATCTGTGTTGCTGAACAGGACAATAGCTCTGAAGGGGTATGATGTTTCAGAGGCTTGAATCTCAAAAGCACTTTGTGTTTTAAAAAAAAAAAAAACCCACCACCACCCAAAACCAAAGAAAAACAAAACAAAAAAAGCAACAAAACACAGTTACTGGCATTACTAGAAATTAATGTAATTATTTATCTTCTAATTACTTTCTTTCTTTGTGAAGTTGTCCAGCAGTTCTCATTTAAGGGATTAGCTGTTACTTTATTATCTTTTAACCTTTGAGTTTTCTAATTCAACCCGAGTTGGTGGCAGCCTAAAATAACTGCATTTTCCTATTTGCTCGTACACCCACCCAGTGCAGCAGCATGTGATGCCTCGTGTGCCCTGAGGACATGATTCATCCATTCTTCTGGAGGCTTCTCTCACCATAGCAGGAGCAGCAGAGCTGGGGCTCACAGGAGGAGGAGTCTCTTACTCTTGATAATGCCACCTGGGTTTAATTTTCCTAATGTTTTCAAGTTTACCTATAGAAGTAAACGTTTTGTCCTGATGGCTACATCATTCTCCTTGTTCCCTGCTTTGACAACAAGGTGACAGACCTTGTATTAAATGCTGTTGGCGTTGAACAAGTGATAATTTCAATATGTAGTTGGGATAGATGGATAAGCAGTGAAAATGTTAGGTGTAATATTGGGCTGCAGGCTAATGGGTAAATGCAGTCTTTTATTGACTAAAGTGAATTAAAAAAAAACAAAAACAAAAAAAAACCAAAAAAAACCACAACCTACAAAACATCATAAGAGTTGCTTCTGATTACCAGTTAAACACAGGTAATATGACCATAAGACTGATAAAATGGAGATGTACCCAGACCTTGGTACTACTACTTTACCCACTGCAGGTCATACCTGTGTGCTGTGTGCCAGGACAGCCTACAGTGAGACCAGTGCAGTCATGCCAGAGGCTCTCATAAACACAAATGTTCTGAGCTGATGTTCTGGGACCTGTTTTATGGAGTCATTAATTTAAGAGTGGGTAGGACAAAAGGATAGCAGTCATAAATATCAAAGATATTAATCCTAGAGCACGGGGACTGTGATCTGAGAATGCAGTAGGTGCTTGTGTCACTTGGCATCTTTTACCTCCGGGGTAGATAATAACTGGGTATAATATATAGATGCATTTCAGTACCTGTCCTACTTTTTACTGTTCTTTTATTAATAATTTTTATTAATTTCCCAGTACAACTGTGTGACACATTGCTACTTTGCCAATTTGGCAAGAATGAATTATTTTGCTGTGATTAAAGCATTTAGGATGTAATCATTTGTCATACTCTGAGAAGTGGTACAGATAAGTGAATACGTACGACAGTGATCATGAAATTCAAGGGATTTTGGATTCCTTGGGTTGCCTTGTTTTTAATGTTAAGTATTGCAGGCTGTGATATAAATAGGTAACTGCTGTTGCGTAAAACGTGTGCCTACTCTTCTAATTCATCAGGATTTTTTGTCTTGAAGTTGAAAGTGGAGTGTTCCTTTTTTCCTTGCAGTTACTTATGCACAAAGTAGTGAAGTATTTTAAATGGGATAAATCTGTACAATTATGTCGTACAGTCTGTTATTATCAGTTCAGCTGAAATAGTGAGGTCACTTTCTTAGTGGAATACAAAAACATAGTGAAACTGCAGGCAGAATCCGCTACATGCAGTTCATACTAATCTTAACTTTTTCTATATTCGGCTCCTTATGGGCCAAAGCACTTGAAACTATAAAATGTATGGCTGTCTGCATTGCCACATTCCATGTAGTATTTCTCCCAATTGCTGTAATACTGTGTTACTGCTACATTTCAGAATTTATCAAGGGTACTGTTCAGGTGGCATTCATTTTTTTTTCTTCCTTGTAAGTTTTACAAGCAAACTAACTCTAAGCCTCCATCTGAATTTTATGTTTTAAGCAACTCTATCAGATCTTTTTTCCAAGAAGGCTGCTGACTAAAAACTCAAGAGGAAATAATCAAAGGCTGTCTTTTGAGTTAAAGGTAACTGCTAGTTAGTGGCCTGTTTCACTTAAAGTGAAAGCCTCTGTGTTACCTCCTCAACACTAACTCATCCAAATTTTTCAGACTGTTTTCAAGGAAAGGGTATTTTTATTGAGTTTTTCAGATGCAATCTTGCACTGGAATTATTCATTATGTTGTGATAGATCCTGGCCACTGAAGATACTGATTTAGAATTAACAAGAACTAAATAAATATAATAAAAAACAATTTCTATGGAAATGTCTTCAGGTTAAAACTGGTAAGTATCTGTATGGGACTCCCTGATGGAAACTGCTGCTGACAGCAGTGTTGTTCTATCAGTGAGATGTGAGAGGGGAATGGGACTTGCTTGCAGCTAATTATTGTTCATTATCATGTTAAATTACCAAAATGTCAGTTGTATTAGAAAGCCATAGAAAGTGACATTGCCTTGGGCATTTTTTTTGCTACTAGCTCCTCAGTAACAGCAGAGTAGAAATTTTCATTAGGGTTATACTGGGATGGACAAGGTGCTCATGGGTTTTGTATTTTAAGCTGGAAGAAAGGTGCAAATTACAACATCAGAGCAGAGTTAGAATGTGAGTGAGAAACTGATTAAATTACCATGAACTTTATGAAATGGGGTAATCAAGAGTCTTAGAATAAGATCTGCTGTAGCTGGCTAGGATCCAGAATGAATGTTTTCTTTCTCCAACTTTGTCAAATCTCCGCTCTTCCTTACTGGGGCTCCAAGTCTAGCATTTGTAACCTAGGTCAGATTCATACTAACCTGTGCTTTTAATTCAACTCTTTTTTTCAGTGTGTTACATACTTTTTGAGTATATGAAGTCTGTTTGCTGTCTTTATTACCTGTGTTGTAGGTACGGATATTTCTAGCAACTTGCTTTATGTACTTCACAGGCATTGAATCTTGAATTCACTTTCTACATTTATTTATTTCAGTTAATGTCAAGAGAATAAATCACGTGTCTACCATGTGGCTGGGAGTCTAACTAGTTTAGGATAGCAATGCTTGGTAACTTTCAGATTATACATGTGGTTTAAAGTGGGTGAGAAGTATCCATGTAGCTATTTGAAATGCAAGGATTACGAATCTTAAAAACAATAAGCAGATCGCCTATTCCTTGCTAAACTGAAACAGACTCCCCACCCATCCCGAAACCTCCTTTTCACTGGTGAAAACTTGGCAGGTTTTTGATAAAGTTTTATTTTCTCAGCTTCTAAAACTAAGCATTTTACTGTCAGTCCTGGAAGTTAAGGTCTTGTGGTTTTTTGTTTGTTTGTTTGTTTGTTTGTTTAATTTTTTTTGAAGGCATGCATTTCAGAAGTAAGTTTGAATTTAAAGAATGAATAGTAAGAAGAGTTGCATTTTTTTGAATAAAGATATGTGGATTTTTAGACTTCTAAAATATTTGGGCCTTGCTACTTTCAAAAATCAGGTATCAGTTCAATCAATGTTTTTGATGGTTATTAAAAGGTTTAAGATTTGAATTGCTTGGCTAATGTGGGACCACATGATCAGCATATTTGTAAGGAGGGGAAGGGAAAAGTACATTTTTAATAATACTTCTGTTAACCAGATACATCAATATAATAGCTTTTTTTTAATGTGAATACTCTGTAGAAAGAGTGCTGGATGCACAACATAACACTCTTTATTGAGAAATGTTTTTTACTAAAAATTTTACTGCCAGTTTTTCCAAAAAATTTAAAAAGATACCATATAAATTCTTCAAACATAGCAGCTTTACTTTGCAATGTTATGGTTGAGTTCTGTAGGATTTCCTTTTCTTTGGAGAATGACATCAAACTCATTCAGAAAAGAGATAGAAGATTCAGTGTTTTCATAAACACAATGGCTCCTTCTGTCCAAAGTGGCATCAATTGCAGCTCTTTTTGGCCCTCTTACTTAACTTCAATGGATCTAACACCTGAAACAACAGTCCTTATAGGATTTCAAAACTACATCCCAAGAAATACTTACCGTATTAGATCAAGAAAAATAGAGCTTCATTTACATGTAATGATTTACAGTGACAGATTAGAGCCTCTGTTTCTGCAAACTTCATGGCCAGGAAGATTGAATTCCAGAGAATACTTCCAAAAACCAATAAGTAGTTTTCTGGCAGATTTGCTACTCAGGGAGCTGGCACAGTTACAGTAAAGTTTGCTTCTTACCATTTGACAATCTGATATCTAATTCTGTAGCTTCAGAGTCAAAAAGCATAAATATTTAAAGGTCATACTTTGAAAGTGCTCTGTCTGAAAAATACTTCCCTGTGCAAAAGCATTTATCAGCAGTTGAAATTGCAAAACAAATGGATGGTCATCTATTCCTAAGTTTTTAAAGCAAATGTTTCTGCTTTTGAGAGCAGCAAGAGACTGGGGAAAACACAGATGGAAGTCTTGCATTGGCTTTCCAAGAAACATCCAGCAGGAAAAGAAAAAACAACAACAACAAAATCAAGCAGTATCTACCTCCTTTCCATTAATTTTTTTTTTTTTTTGTAAAGTAGCCTTGAGAGAGAATGTATTTGGATTATGGTGCTGCTTACACATGCTATGATGAACACATTTCAGAGCAAACATGTTTAAGTGCACTGGAAAGTGGGTAGCAAGAATCTTACAAGGCGTGAAACATGAGGTAGTGGAGGAGTTTATTTAGCATATTGAGGACTGTGGTTCAATCCCCCAGAGCTGTGCAGTCAAGCATATCTAACTGTCATGCTGTAGAATGCCTCCTTAATCTCCAGAGTCATTGGGAACCTTTAATGCCCAATGAACTCAATGTTAGGGGTATATGGGGTGCTGCGAAGTAAGAACCTGTCTCTTAAAATAAACGCCGTTTGACAGTAACAAAGAGTTCAATACCAGGAGGTTAGAATCACACAGATTTTGAGCACATATCTGAGCTTAAGGCTGAGATGGTGTTGCTTTCTAAATGGCATTGTTTACTAAAATCTAGTAAACAAATTTAATGGCCAGAACCAGAACAGCGAAAAGCAGGCAGAAGTAATATTTCATTGATGTTAGTCATACTTGGTTTCCAAAAGAAGTCTGTTTTATGCTTTACATAAGCCTCCTACTGAAGGACATTGTTTCATCAGCCAGTTTCTGCTTTTTTTTTGCTTTTCCCTAGAGGTCTTCCAGTAGAAGTCTGTTGATGATCACCAGATACATTCAAATGCTTCCTATCTCCAGGGTAACTGTATTACCACAAACAAACGTTCTGCAATATTTGCTTCCTGGAGTTTTGCTGCATTCTTGACCAAAATTTCTTTCTTTTCCTGTAAATACATTTTGTTTAATTTGGTGAAGCAAACAACACATTTACTGAATTATAATTAAAAATGCATTGTCTTGTGAGTCCAGTGCATTGAATCATCCATCCATTTACTGTTTTCTTTTTTTGAATAAACGTTCTGTTGAATTTACTTCATGACATCTATGTTCTTTTTTACATTTTCCACATTGTTTTGATGCATCTGAGACAAAATTACTCCAGCTTGTACTTTTTGTTTGTTTGTTTCTTGAGCAAGTAGGTGTCTTGTTTACTTCTTTACAGTGAGGGTGACGGAGCACTGGAACAGGCTGCCCAGGGAGGTGGTGGAGTCTCCTTCTCTGGAGATGTTCAAGACCTGCCTGGATGCCTACCTGTGCTACCTGGTGTAGGGAACCTGCTTTGGCAGGGGGGTTGGACTCGATGCTCTCTGGAGGTCCCTTCCAACCCCTACAATTCTGTGATTTACAGCAATAAAACACCTTATTGCTCTAGCGCTCTTCCCTGTTGCTCAAAAGAGTCCATACTGCTCTAGTATACTTGTCTTGTAAGTACTTAAAATTTTACTCTGGTTTGGAGTTGAGATCCAAAAAAATTAAGTGTCTTAATGGTCTGTGCAGTGTACCTGTTGCAATTAGTACATATCAGTAACTCTTAGGTTTTAAAAGGAGCTGCGTGCACAATGAGAACTCCTGCTAACGAAGTGGTCAGGCATGTCTCAAACTTCTGCTTCAGTGCTGAGAGATCATCCGTTCACTGTGGAAAGAACTGTGCTCCAGTTCTACAGGACAGTGATCACAGTTTGAAGATAGACCTGTTGTTTCTCCTACTAGAGATTACCTCCAAAATTGCCTGCTGCAAAGGTGGTCAGATTTCCTTTTGGATTCTCACCTGATTATATTCAGGAGTGCACATCAGAAGTTAGTTCTTCCATGCTACTTGTGGATTCAACTGGTTTTCTGAAAGACAGAAAATTACTCAAACTGGAGCAAACAGTTTACTTGCCTGTTATGTAAGAAGAAAGCTTGTTTTTTCTAAGCAATTTCCATCCCTTTTCTGGGGAAGGGTAATGGATGCATTATGCATGATATTGCCTCTCCTTTGGATGCAGCATGTGACTTAGTCTTTTGTACACGTGTTGATCTCCCAAGCACGTATTCTCTCAGGCTTAGTTTTCATGGTATTTACATAACTTCATTTGGCATCAAAATCCTGTTTCAATAGAAAATAGAAGTGACAAGGTAGGTTTTTCTCTATGAACATTTTGGTTTTTTTTTTTTGTTTACTGATTGAATGCAAAGATTTGATTTGTTTTAATTTTTGTTTGGAAGAATGAAATCTTTTTTGAGGTCATGTTCTCTCCATCAGTTGCCTCACTTTTCTGAACAGTTGTCACAGGCATGAGAAGCATACCCCTGTCATTTAGTAATTAGAGCATGGAGGAGATAAAAGTTAAAGATAGAGGTCATGGTTACAGTGGTAGGCTGTAGTTTCAGAGTATCGAAGGATAGAACAGATTGTTCCAAACTGAAAAAACATTGGTCAGACCTTAACTGCTGTTTTCTACCTTTCTGACTTGTTTTTTGGGCAAATCTTGACATGTTAAACCCTTGGAGAAGTGAACCTATCCTGCTGAGCAACTAGAACAGGGTTGTGGGTATTTGTTAACTCTGTTCAGTCATATGAACAAGGGTTATTCTTATGTTTTAATCATCTTCTGGCTGAAAAATGTAGGAGTAGGGGCTATAAGGGTTTATACAGGGTGGTTGTGGTTAGAACAGCAGGGTCCCAGCCTGGGAACTGCTATTAAGTGCTGCTAGTGGTTTCCTGAATTATTATTCTATTACATTCTGTGTACTTTATATAAACTATAAGCAGCAGTAGCATTTTGGGGTTTTTAGCTGCTTTATTTGCTAACAACCTCCATGCTGTTGTGTAAAGAATTTCCTTTAATTTTTTTCCACTTGTACTTAAAAATGGGAAACTGTAAAACAGCTCTGCAGGATCTGAGTTAGGGTGTAATAATAATGTGTACGTATGTTAAGAATAGTCATTAGTATAATGCCTAGCAACACAGCAGGCATGACTTATTACACAATATTGTGTTTGCTTATTGCCTAAGTGGAACGCAAAGCAGTTATAAGTGATCACATGTTGAAGTGCTCAGTTGTAAGAGTCAATTTCCTCATGATTCTGCTGGCATCTTGTTGGAAAATACCATGATAGTGTTATGAATGAATTCCTAAGTAGTCATATGCAGGAAATGCATATTGAATATATTAATCACTTCCATGGTAAATTACAATATTGCACAATGGAAGCATGCATGGGCAGTTTGTAATTAGCTTACAAGGCTAAAAATTTTCCAGTATTATTCAAATAAACTCATAAATAGGAGAACAGGATACTGAGGAAACCTTATAGAGGCTCAGGTGTAATAAACATGGGGCTGAAAAATTCCAGCAGCCCAGAAACATGGAGATGGTACATATCAGGACATAATGCTTTGAAAATACTCGACTGTGCAATATCAGCATCATGGATCTTGTAAAGACATCAGAATGAGGCAAACATATTTGGTTGGGATGACCCATCTGCACAGGGCTGAATCCTAAAGGCTTATTCTAAGGGAGTCTCAGAGGACATCTCCTGGGCTGGGAATGAACCAGCTCTTGCTGGGATGTAGAGTTGCAATATTTGTGGTGGACTTCAACCATTGATTAAAGGACTGGTGGTTGAAACTCTCCTGGTTGTGTACCTTTGCTATGTTGCAAAGACAGTTCTTGCTACTAAAATTAGAACTACCTCTTCATTTTTAACTTCTTTTTAATGCATCTGAAAGCATTATTATGACCAATTAAAGAGTTTTTCCTTAGAGAATATTCTCAATATCCTGGTTTTCCACTTCTCTATTGTCCTATGTTGTCTTCAAAAGAGACTTTCTACACAAATTTTCTTGTTTAAGTAATTACTAATTTTGAGAAATAAGTGGAAATAAAAACTTTGGTTCTTTAAGAAACCTTTGCATTTTGGAAAACATACACTTAATCAAGACAATATATTTGATTTTTATAGAGTTGGGGGGATTTGGTGAGAAAACTATTAATAGTTTTCAAATACAGCTTTTTGTTTCTTTTGTGTAAGTAATATTCAGGAAAAAATAGCCAGTTGTCAAAGAATCTGAGAGGTAATTGCTTGGGAAATGTCATACAGCACAGCACTAATGCACTCCTATATTTTTACTATATAGAGTATCAAAGTAATAATTTCACAGACTCCTGTTTGTGGCATTTCAAAGTCCTTTAATAAATTCTTTGAATATTTAAAATCAGTAATACCTGCTTAAAACCTTTTCTTCATATTTTCCCCTCTTTGTTCCTTCCTCACAAAATAAAAGGAAGAATGAATTATGTTCTTAGTTGAGCAGTTCTTCTGTTGTGGCTGACAGTAAACCTGCTAGTAAGTTGTACAAATTACACAAAAGCATGAAGTATGTTTTACAAAATACATGATTGAATGCATATCTCATTTTGGGGCAGGTAGGAATGTATCAAGCTCGTATCATATCATACCTCATTGAATCCTGAAAAGTAACTCAAACATGCTATCTAGTAGTATAAATGAAGCTTTGAGAAGCTATACTGTATGGCAAAAAAAAAGTCTGGAAAACTGTGTACCTCTGTCTCCTTTGAAAGTAGACTGTTATCTCCTAATGTTCTTGGTCGTACTATGTTAATGCATTGTGGAGCTTTCTAGAGCAGAGATGACCATTGGATACGCGTTAGTCCAGGAGGGCACATGCATGAATGAAGAGGTAGCACACAGCAGGTGAGGCTCTGTGCCTCATCTTCAGCGATGGAGCCCAGGCTGAGTTCCTGGCTTACCTTTGTAGTCATCTTCAAGTCTTGTGCAAGCTGGGGAAGAGTGGTCCTTTGTTGCTCCCGGAAAATATAGAGTGGGACTTGTCTGTCTCCTTCCAAATCCAATGCTGTAGCATTTAGTATCTGTGAATTTTTCATTAATTTCAGTTTTAGATGGACAAAGCATAGCAGGGTTTTGTCGTAAAACACTGAATGTATAATAGGACGCTTACAGATGTATAGGAATTTATATATAGAAAACATGTCTATACTTGTTTTAATTCAAACGCTCATGCATTAGTCAAGGTGAAAACCTTCTGCATTAATCTAGAAAATGCAGAGCACAGCTAATTCATATTCTTTACCTCTTGCAAGAGTGAGAACTGAACATACTAAGATGTTTAATTGACGTTACTTTTAAAATCATGTGAACTATACCTCTGTAATCAGTTCTTTCAGAAATCTCACAGATAAGCTACTGCAAATAAACAAGGGAGGACAATTCTTTCAGGACTTATTTAAAAAAAAAATACATTAAAAAATTTTTTTTTCCCTATGTCTAATGAAGGACCTGTATGAATTCTCGCTAGAGTTGCTTACTTAAAATGCCAGAAAATGGAAACCCTGTTCTTAGTGGTGGTTGCAGAGAAGTGTTGATTACCTGATGGCCTTTTCAGGTGTGATGAAGTCATAATATGAGTACTGACAGCTTAAATCGTGATTGTATGTTGCTTTATGTATTCTTTCTGTATTAGCAAAGATACTTTGTTAATAAAAAGCATAATATTCCAGTACATTGTTTGTGGTTTTCTATTTTCAATTTTGCTTGCTAATGACAACTTTCAAATGCTTTTTTAATGCAAAAAAAAAAAAAAAAAAAAAGATGATTTATGTACATAAACTGTCAGTTTCCTCTGTTTGAAGGTATATTTAGGAAGGGAATAGAAATGTACTTACGGATGTTACTGGTGAAACAAGCTGGTATGAATTTGAATTCCATCCCAAAATTATGTCCAAGGGAAGCATGGAAAAATTATTTATTTGTACCCATGAAAATGCTAGAATAAGTACAGCACGGGAACCATTTCTGATGAATAAATGCTTAAATAAATGGACAGATATGTTGGTGTTGATGATTTGAAACAGAGGATGAGTTGGAGAAGTAACTTGAAACTGAAATGTGTAGGCTGAAGCTGTAGCTAATGGCTGTTCCTTCTTGGTAGAAACAAAGGAAAAAAGAAGTCCTCCAATGAATGTATTAAAATTTTGGTGGGTGCGTAAAATTAAAGACTCTTCTTCTTGGAAAATTGGGTTAGCAAAATACTCCAACAATTCTACTTTGCCCCATATTTCTGCTTGCTGCTTGCTGAGGTTTTGTGTTTCTATTCCGTTTTTCATGAAGGGGTGGGTTTCTTAGTGTTTGCACAGGATGAGGCATGCCACTTCATTATTTATTTGCAGAATAAATTATATAATTTTGCCTCAGGAGGCCATGTACTTTTAAGGATAGGGAAATTATAATAAGTTTTAAAGAATTTATAGTAGTATGTCTAAACCTAGTTTTCAGGAATCGCTTCAAGCGGTATGATGTTGCTGAATTCTTAAAAGTGTTGATCAATATTGCTTGGATCAGGGATGTTATGTAAATATTTATTGTTGATCAGACAAGCAAAATATAATGATTGATTGTTTTTATGCCTGCTCTTTATTCTGGCTAGCTTAGATACAGTTCAAACTGGTATTTGATTATATCTGTTCACTTTTCTGAAGATACACACCAAGTGAGATTTAACGAGCGCAACAAAAGGACAAGAAAAACAACAGAGCGTGTCATTGTGATGTTTCTCTCTTGATGTTTTAAGAATATTTTATGGTTTTGAGTGCCATAGAACAACTAAATAGCAAATAACTGCTAAGTATGTCTTAATAACTAATAACACAATATTAGTTTTAAAAATATCAGCTGAAATATCTCTTCTGTAAAAACAATATAGGAAGCTTGTGAGTTGGAGGGAACTTAAAATTTGCTTAAAATTTGTGCAGATGTTTGAGTATGTGTACTCGAAAGTACTACAGAGACCAATTATTTCTTATATCTTGATTTGAAGGTCAATGAAATTTGTTTCTTTTCAAAATTATAAAGGAAAAGAAAGATGAAAAAAGAAAAATATTTTGTAGACAATATCTTAGCTGTCATCTGTCAGGAGGTCCTTATGAATTGTGTACAAAAATGAATTTAAAAAATCCACCAAAAACATGAAGCAAAGTGCAGTGCAAAAATAAGTTGCGCTATGAGAGTAAGTGGAATCAGAGTGTGTAGTGGTAAAGAAAAAAAAAAAATTGTTCATAGGCCTTATTTTACATTAATAATTGATGAAGACTGCACAAATTGGTTTTGTTAACTTTTTTTTCACTTCGATCTATAATTTATGGTTTCAAAAATGCAAAACACTAAAGAAATCTTGGATTTCTTTTTGTTTGGTTGCTTTTTTTTTTAAGCATCTTGCAATGCTCCTTCAGTGCTTTATGTTGGCAGGTTGCATTTATTGTTCGGATTAGAGGTATGAACAGCTGCCTAATTTAGAAATTGTGTACAAAGAAAATGAATGGGATAATCAGGAAAATCTGAAGTGCCCTCTTTCTTTCTTACACGCTCCATTTCAAAACTAGAATCAAAATTAGAGGAAATGTTTTATGCTGTAAAATGACCTGTAAGTGCTTGGTCATGTGATATCATTTGATTTGTTTCCATTTAACTAGCAAAATATAAGAGTCTGTTCCAGATCAGAAAAGCTTCACAGGATCTAGAGTGGGACTGTTGTGATTGAGAGATGGATGTAATGATGGTTCCACACAGTCATTTTTTTAATTGTGATATAGATACTAGAATTTTCTTTTTTTCATGATGCATTTGACTCAGTGAAAAGAGTTCTGAATGTAAGAGCTCTTCTTTCTTCAGTAAGCCTGCCTCTTTTTTTTCTTTTTTCTTTTTTTCTTCTTTCCTTGCAAAGGGATGACATCAGGTACAGTCCCAAATCAGTTGTAATGTAATCAGTTGGCTGTCAAGCAAAAAAAAAAACCAACAAAAAGTCATCAGATCAATTTAATGTGTTTTCCAGACAATATGCTTTCATTTTCAGCAGAGTTCTTATACAACTGGAAAACAAAACAAAAGAAAACAAAAAGCATCCCCAACAAGAAAAAAACTAAAACAAGTGGTCTGTTGAAGTAAATAATCTAAGAGGGAGAAGAAATAGTAGGCAACAGATATCTGCTACCTTGCTGGCAGTGCTTAGCTGCTGATAACTCAGGCACAAAACAGCTCTCTGCTTTATGCTGCTGAAAGTGTTATCCCCACTTACAAGATGTCTCATTTGACCGTCAGCACTGCTTTGGCTGGGAGCTCAAGGGAGGAGTTAGGTGGAGGAAAAATAAAAATAATGATAAAAAGCTGAAAAACTGATCTCACACGCTGCATCTGAATGCATGCTACTAAAATACCTCTCCTGTGAGAGCTTTGTGAGATTTTACTTGTAGGTGCTGACACATTCACTGGGAGGACATGACCTGTGTAGTGGTGCTGTTATGTGCAGTTGCAGAGTGAAATTTTGACATTCTGGTACTTTATACTCGAGTCAGATGCTCATCAGAGAAATATGCCGTTAGTTGTTAGTGAAATAACCCCAAACTTCTTTGGTTTCCTAATACCAGTAGTATCATGAGAGATCAGAAAGCACAGTCATGCAATAAAGAACTTAAATGAGCCTGTATGTATGTTGAGGATGCATACTGAAACACAAATTGAAGGGGACCAAAACCACTTCTCTCTCTTCAACCAGTGCATGCAGCATTATCGCCCTATGCTGCAACCTCGGCTGTCCTGGCTGTAGCAGCCCCTAAAGGGTTTCCCCCTGGTAGCCCATCAGGGAAGCCTGTGTCTGGAAAGGAGTTACCTTTGGTGTGTAGAAGGCACAAGCAGAAAATGACATGAGCAGAGTTGAGGCCCAGGATTTCATACTTTGTCCAGTGCTTGCAGCCTGCTTATGAGTGCACAGTTATCTTCTTTAGCCACGTTTTTCATTTCCCCATTTCAACAGCTCCAAGAGGATAGAAGTATAACCTCTAGTGTGAAAGTTACTTTTTTTACTGCGTGGGAATTACAGTGCTGTTTAAAGACTGAAAAACCCTTTCTGTCTTCAATAGAGACCTTTTCACAAGTTGTCATGTGCCCTTTTTAGGCTGACTTGAGTTCCTTGAGTGGTACCAATGAGCGGGCAAAGGTGGTTCTGGTCTTCTGTGATACACTTTAGATGTAACAGCGCTGCTGTGAACTAAAAAGACGCATACAAGCTGCTTTTAATAGCTTTGCTGTAATTAAATGCTACTAACAAAAGCTCATATGATATGTACTTTGTGTACACCTGGTTGCGTGAAACCAGAACTGCACAGGTCTGTAGGATGAGAATGTATTGTACTGAACAGTCACGGTAAAGATCTTGGAAGTACAACATAGACATAATCACAGAATTGTAAGGGCTAGAAGGGACCTCTAGAGACCATCAAGTCCAAACCTCCTGCAAAGAGGCTCCCTACAGCAGGCTGCGAAGGTAGGCATCCAGGTGGGTCTTGAATATCTCCAGAAGAGAATCCGCAACCCCCCTGGGGAGTCTGTTCCAGTGCTTTGTCACCCTCCCTGCAAAGAAGTGCCTTCACATATTGGTGCGGAACTTCCTATGTTCCAGTTTATGGCAGTTCCCCCTTGTCCTGTCCCCGCAGACCACTAAAGAGATTGACCGTATCCCTTTGACTCCCACAGTTAAGGTGTTTACATACATTAATAAGATCACTTCTGAGACTTCTTTTCTCAAGGCTCAACAGACCCAGGCTCAGCCTTTCCTCCTAGGGGAGATGCTCCAGGCCTTCCACTGAACTCTCTCTAAGAGATCCCTGTCTTTTGTACCAAGGAGCTCAGAATTGAACGCAGTACTCCAGGTGAGGTCTGACCATGGCAGAGTGGAAGGGGAGGATCACCTCCTTTGACCTGCTGGCTACTCTTCTTTTAATGCACCCCAGGCTGCCTTTGGCCTTCTTAGCCTCCAGGGCAGTGCTGTCTCATGGACAACCTGTCATCCCCCAGGTCCTTCTCCAAGGAGCTCCTTTCCAGCAGGTCATGTCCCAACCTATACTGATACTTGCCATTATTCCTTCCCAAGTGCAAGACTGGAGAAACCCAAATTCCTTGTACCCGAGGGTGATGTATTGATCTATGTGTACGCAGCCTGGCTTTAATGCACTGAAAAAATAATATATGAGGCATAAATGAGCTGAAAAAATCATTAGAGGTGCTTGCTTGAAGATAGATATTTTGAGAAGTGTTAAGAATAATAGGAATCCTTTCCTGAAAGGAAATTGTTGGACCCTTTGATTACACCATTTGCCTACCACATCTTCTGTCCATGGCTTTTGAAGTTATGTGAGTTAGACATGTCATCCTCTGAAAACTTTTCATAATTAATAACATAGGTGAAGTTTTATTCAGTTTATATTTCTAAGCTTGTAACAAAAACACAGTTACTTCCATTGATGCAGTGTGTCAGAATGAGACTGTCCTATATCCCATTCTGTACTGGTATGTACATAGGTATTGTTTGTTATCATTAAAAGCAACTGCACTTTTGTATCTGGTCTGAGATTGTATTGGTTGTGTTAAACTGGCTGGATATCTCACAGTTAAATCTGAATGCAGCATCTCATTGGAGCAGAATGTATTTGCGTTTCACCAAAAAGGTCCTTTGTGTATTAATTATTTCAGGGCTTCTTTTGTGAATATTTCTTCTGTCTGCATAACCTGCCAGGAAGTATATTCATGATGAATATCCATTTTCCCTTACTGAAACTACCAGCGAAAGTATCAAGGTTTTATGGTAATTAGTTCTTTTTCAAAACTTGTATAATCTTTTGATTACATTTCTTATTACGCTTTGGCACAGATAATTGGTGCGGTATCCTGTAACATGATTTCCTATAAAAACAGAGGTTATACATTTGTTTTATTTAAGATGGCAGTATACCACAGTGATTGGATTTCACAGACCTGAGGCTTAAAATGAGTGCTGTTGCTTGGCTGTAAAAGAGTATTGCTTTCCCGGTTTTAAAGTGTGAGCTGCTTTCTGAGAATGTACTTTTGTCAGGTTTGTAAGCCCATATGGTCTCTGAGGAACCTGAGCTCAAATGCCAGTGAGAGTTCTGTGGAGCATGAACTTAGGATCCTTTTTCTCTGCCAGTTTCATGCAGTACTGGAAATGAGCTCTAGTGTGTGTAGGACTTCCATTTTCCAAAGGAAAGGACCTGCATTCTTGTTTCTCTTGGTGTGTTTTGTTGAAAGTCTGAGTTCTTTTTTCCATTTTTTTCTCTAGATACAGTGTCATGGTCTTTCTGTGCAGTGGTTCTGGCCCATCGAATTGGTAGATGTTGGTTTCCTCGAGATTATTCATGCTACAATTCCTTTGTCTTTGGATAATGGAGCCTAGGGTAAGGCTCATGTCTCTTCTGGAGTATTTAAACTGCAATATAATATGAAAAGCTTTTGGCTGCGGAATGTCTCTATGGTCAGAGTTAAAGGATGGCATAATCATATGTCTTGCAAAATGAACTCTTAAAATCTATTAACTCAATTTGGCTTTTCATCTCAATGGTTTGACCTAACTTAATCTGTCCTCGTTTTACCGATGTGGTTATTTTTTTCAAAAAATAAATAAAATTCCTATTTCCACTGATTATTTGCTTTATGACTTTTGTATCTGCTTTTCTTCTTTTTTCTGTCACTCAAAATAATCCTGATTCCAATTGATGTCTGAAATTCAAGCCAGTTTACAAGCTGGAATCCATTGGTATATTTATGTTCTGGCTTCCAATAAAAAAATGAATCATGTTTAATGTATATTTGCCCAATTGGCATCTAATTTTCCTTTATTTCTCATCTTTAGTGGATTGATAATAATGCAAATACTTGATATTCATAAAGCTATTAAGCAGTTCTGGATTTGCCATGGCCTTGGTTGACTATGATATGGGAGAAAACAATTATTTGTATGAAGTAAAAGGAATTGTGTCAATGGCAAAAAAGAAAATCACAGTATACTGAAACATTACAAAGCATTTCTTTTCCCAGAGGTCCTGGGTTATCTGCTATAGTATATAACATTAATCTGAGCTGCTTTAAAAAGCAAAAAGGGCTGTGCTTTTTTTTTTTTTTTTTTTTTTGGCATTAAGCTATCTGCAGAACTGAAGCTGACATTTTGAAAAGTAAATGGTAAGTCTGAGTGTCTGAGAAGTCAGTTTAAGATGTCTTTAAAAAGCTTTAAGTAGTTAAGCACCTGCTGTCTGAAAAGCAGTCTCTTTTTTTTTTTTTTTTTTTTGAGGCCTCTAAACTTCAACTAAATTTTGAATCCACAATTGTTAGCCATTTCTGAAAGCTTTGCCCACGTAACATTTGCATCTCTTTCTTGTAGGGCATCCCTTACTCTCAGCTATTACAGAGAAACAAACAGAAATAAATCTACATGGAACAGAGAAATGATGGAAAATAAAATGGCAGTGTGGAGAGGAAAAAAAAGAAAAAAAAGGTGTTAGGAATGAGTTACTTTAATTTCCAAAACACTGCTAGGTGTGTAGCAAAGAATTACCTTACAGTTTAGATTTGCCATCCAGTAGATGGCAATACAGCTCACAAAGAATCCTATTTTAGAGATTTTGCTGTGATTTTCTGTAGGCTTTGGTTTTATCAGAGAAAATTAGAAACTTACTGGACTAGCAATTAGAAAATTAGAAACTTACTGGGTCTGGAAATCTCAGTCGTCTCTGTGTAGAAATGCTAGTGGAAGAAAATTCGGAGAAGCTTGGAAATAAGCTTAGCGGTAAATTTATTTGTTATTAATACAATCCTCTATGGGTGGGTTATTAGAGGTTCTGACTGAGGAGCTGGTAGAAGAAATTGCAAATAAACCTGCAGAGTAATGTTGATAAATAGTTAAGATCAAGCATTAATCACTGAAGAAGAGTTTATGAGTAACTCAAAGATGAAGCAACTGAATTGGTATCCAAGCTAATTGGAATGGGATGGGAAGCTTCTAATTTAAAACTTTGGTATCTGTGATACCAGGGCTCCACGAGAGAGCCAGAACCCATCACCAGTTCAGGTTGAAGAGTTCATGGGATCGATAAGGAGAAACCATAGCAAACAATGAATGTGGGAATACGGGGCTATGTTGCTATCCACCAGAGAGGAGTTACCATGGACTTTTTGAAGGAAATTCTCGCTTGGCAAACCTGTTAAAGTGCTGGATGAATGTTACTAGGATTTCCCGGAGGCATTTGTTTCTCTTAATCAGAGGCTCTTCTGCAAACTGGCTATAAAAAGTAGAGAAGACACTTGGAAGTGGTTAAAGAGCAAACCATCCCTGCCCTTTGTTTCCTAAATGATTAACATTAATTAGTGGAAGAGAATGTGTAAGAAAGGTAAATACGTAAAGGTGGTAAATACATAATAAGATGAATTGTAGTTAAGTATGTTGTCTTCTGCTTTCCCCTTAAGGAACTTTCTGCTTTCAGTCAGAGATGTACCTTACAAACCTGACAAACATTCAGCTCTAAACCTGGCACTATCAGTTAATACTTTTAAATTTCTCATCCATCTCTAACCTGTATCACTATTTTCCTGTTCACATGTTAAAACCAGAGAAATACCCAAGTTGATATACCTGACTAGCTAAGGTGCTGCCCAGCAGAAAAAAATATTTCTGAAGTCTAAAACTATGTACACTCTTGCCATGAACATGTAAGTTTTTCGAGAGTACAGTATCCTGACTTCAAAAAAGTTTGGCTTATCGTTCACCTTTGCTGTTTGTCTGCTCTGGTAACGATTCAACTGACCAGAATGGTTTGGTGCATCATTTTATTGCAGTCATTTCCTTAACAGTAAAAGAACTGTATGTGTTTGTAAAGTTGAAACAGAAAAAAAATGAGGGAAAAACTTTGAGACATATAACGTATGTCTAAAGGATTATTTGAAAAGGAGATTAAAAAAACGAGATATAAAATATAGCATTAAACATTTGGATCAGAGCAAAGAGGGAAAAAAGAGAAAAGCTGTTTCATAGCCTGGTGAGAATAAGGAAATAAGCATCCATTTCTGTAAATTTTATTTAAATTGGAAATGGTTTGAAATGGATATAACACATACTCTACGATGCCCAGTGCATTCTCAAGTGTTTTCAATATGCTGATTTTCAAAATTTTTCTGCATATACCTTTGCATCTCAATGTGCATCTCAAAAAGTTTTGTTTTCAGTGTTCATCTGACAGATGAAGCCTATGAGTTCTTCAGAATCAAGAGCCTATTTGAGAACTGTATTTTTCTGTATCCCTGAACAATTTTTAAGAACATAGCAAATCTATTTGCAGTTTTTACAAAGAGAACTAGAAAAGTCAGGCTAGGTGTTTCAATTAGAATCATAGAATGCCTTGGATTGGAAGGAATGTTACAGTTCCAATCTACCTGTAATGTGCAGGGACACCTTTCACTAGACCAGGCTTCTCAGAGCTCCATCCTGCCTTGCCTTGAACATCTCCAGGGATGCAGTATCCACAGTCTGTTGTGCAAACTGTTCCAGTGCATCACAGGCCGGTGAGTCTCACCTCCGTGCCTGGGAAGATCATGGAACAGATCCTCCTGGACAACATGCTCGGTCACATAAAGAATGAGCATGTGATCCGAGACAGCCAGCACGGCTTCACTAAAGGAAGGTCATGCCTAACTAATCTTGTGGCCTTCTATGATGGAGTGACGGCATTGGTGGACGAAGGGAAGGCGACCGATGTCATTTACCTGGACCTGAGCAAGGCCTTTGACATGGTCCCCCACCACATCCTCATCTCCAAATTGGAGGGAAGTGGATTTGATGGGTGGACGACCCGATGGATAAGCAATTGGTTGAAAAGCCGCAGACAGAGGGTGGTGGTCAATGGCTCTATGTCCAGGTGGAGGCCGGTAACAAGTGGTGTCCCCCAAGGGTCTGTCTTGGGACCGGTGCTCTTTAACATCTTTATTAATGACATCGATGAGGGAATTGAGTGCACCCTCAGCAAGTTTGCTGACGACACCAAGCTGAGTGGTGCGGTTGATACGGTGGAAGGAAGGGATGCCATTCAGAGGGACCTCGACAGGCTGGAGGGCTGGGCTCGGGTGAACCTGATGAGGTTCAACACGGCAAAGTGCAGGGTTTTGCATTTGGGCCGGAAGAACCCCAGGCACCTGTACAGGCTGGGAGGAGTGGTCCTTGAGAGCAGCTCGGCAGAGAAGGACCTGGGGGTCCTGATGGACGAGAGACTGAATATGAGCCAGCAGTGTGCTCTGGCAGCTCGAAAGGCAAATGGGATCCTGGGCTCCATCAGGAGAGGGGTGGCCAGCAGGGACAGGGAGGTGATTGTCCCTCTCTACTCGGCTCTTGTGAGGCCCCATCTGGAGTACTGTGTCCAGGTGTGGAGCCCTCAGTACAAGAAAGACATAGAGATTTTGGAAAGGGTCCAGAGGAGGGCGACTAAGATGATCAGGGGGCTGGAGCACCTCCCCTATGAGGACAGGCTGAGGGAGTTGGGCTTGTTCAGCCTGGAGAAGAGAAGGCTGCGGGGTGACCTCATTGCAGCCTATCAATACCTGAAGGGAACCTACACCCAGGAGGGGAGTAAACTCTTCAAAAGGGCTGACAACAGCAGGACTAGGGGAAATGGTTTTAAGTTGAAGGAGGGAAGATTTAGGTTGGATGTTAGGGGGAAGTTCTTTACTAGGAGAGTGGTTAGGCCCTGGAACGGGCTGCCCAGGGAGGTTGTGGATGCCCCGTCCTTGGACGTGTTTAAGGCCAGGTTGGACGGGGTCCTGGGCAACCTGATCTGAATGTGTATGTTTGGTGGCCCTGCTAGGCAGGGGGGTTGGAACTACATGATCCTTGGGGTCCCTTCCAACCCGGGTGATTCTGTGATTCTGTGATCACGTGATCACCAATATCATAGTGAAGAATTTCTTAAGTCTGTTGTAAATCTGCCCTCTTTTAGTTTGAAGCCATTATCCCCTTTTCATATCACTTATCCTAGCCTGATAAAGGGTCCCTCTCCAGTTTTCTTTTAAGTCCCCATTAAATACTAGAAGTTTTCTATAAGGTGTCCCAAGACCCTTCTCTTCTTTGGGCTGAAAAACCTTAGCTCCCTCAGCGTGTCTTCGTACATGAAGCATGACTCAACTCTGTGGTAATTCTCGTACCCTGTTTTTGGACTCACACCACCATGTCCTTCTTATACTGGAGGCTCCAAAGATAAGTGTGAGAGCAGAATGGACAAAGAAAATCACCACCTCCTACCTGCTGGTGATGCTTTTTTGATGCAGCCTAGGGTATGATTGGCTGTACAGTACTGTCAAAATATATAATCTATGTGATTTCAGAATTCTTTTCAGTAATGGAGCTAGCCATAATCTTGGTTAGTGTTTCTTGCCTTAATTGTTGCATCTGGAAACAATACAAGCCATTTTCTCACTATTTTATCATTCATCTATTTACTTTCAAGACAATGACAATATAGGAAAAACATCACGTTTGTTTTGGTCAAGGTTGATTTTTGTTTTCCTTAGTGCTGTAGTCTCTCTCTACTCTCCTTGTTCTGAGTCACGTAGAAGTGCTTTGACTAACGGAGTACGACTGAGTGTATGATTATTTCTCATATTTAGCAGTGACCTTGGTGACAGTTAAATCTTTTCTAGCAAATCCATACAGTAGCATGTAACTCTAGAATCATCATGTTTGAAAGTAATCTCAGTAACAATTCATACTGTTATACACTTTTTTTTTTTTTTTTAGCTTGTCTCCCAATAGCGGAGACTATTCTGAATGGCTGTTTAACTTTGTGCTGTTACAATTTGGAATTGCATTATACGAAGTAATAGTTTGGCCACCTAGAAGCTAAAGCATCAGAAATGTTTGCATTAAATTGTGTGAAGCAAAGGGTCAGTGCTGTGAATTGTTAAATGAATTTATACTAGTTTTTCTTTCCTAGATAGGACTTTCTTTAAAATTAATGAATACGTGTGAGCTCTGTGGTGAAACTGAAGCTTCAAAATTCCAGCTAAAGAAAATAAGTAATTAGTCAAGGTAAAAAGGCATGTACTTTTTGAATGTTGATAATACCTTGCTTTTAGGAGTTTCTTAGATATTAGTCCCGAGAACTCACATTTATTTTGAACTCTGCTTGATGTCTGTTTTCATTCATTGTTAGCACTTACATAATTAGAACTTGCAAAGGATCCATCAAACCATGTACAACTTCTTGGGTTACAAACGCTTTCACAAACTCCAAAATGATGCCAATGAAACAGATATCATTGGCAATAGTCATATGTAGCTGTATGTATATAGGAGGAAAGATTTTTATTCTCATCTTCTTAAATGCCTGCTTAATAGCAGTCAATGAGGTGGAAAAATCAAGTATAATTTTGGAGACATCTTGCTATGACAGAACAAATTTTCCTAGTAGTTTTATCAAAGGATTGTCCTGGATTTATGAAAGTAGATGTAGAGGAAAAAAATCTCATTTCTGAGATTGAATTTTAAATTATCTGGGGGGGAAAAAAAAAGTGAATGTAACAGAGAACTGAATTTAACTTCATGATGTCCAGTTTTTCAGGAAGTCCAAAATTCTTAGTACTGTGCCAAAATAGGACACAAAACATTGTCACTTCATACTAAGGAAGTGTTTATTTGTTTGGATTGGATGTGTTCCAAAATTCTATGGGCATTTCTGATTACAGAAAAAGCTGTTGCAAGGCAGTGATTTGCTGTGGGGCTGTGGGAATTGCGAGGGCAGCCTGCTGATGACGCTCTTCCTCAGGCAGAGCACATCTGCATCAGGTAGCACTGGCAAGAGGTAGATTTTGTTCGGGTATTGCCTTCCATGCTGGGAAACTAACCTTATGGTTCAGGTGACTGAACTCTGCTCTCCTTAGACAGAAAAATCTGTCTAAGAGGGTGGTGAGAGAGAGTGGCTTATGCTGGAGTGGGTTTGTTGGGACTTCTACCATACATCTTGACCCATGAGGTATGTTTGTTTTAACATTGTTGTACAAATTAAATTTGTTGAAACATGAAATAAATAGTCAATATTAGCTGTAATTAGCTGTAAACACGTGGTTTTGGAGAGGTACATCTGTTCATCATTGGGGCTGGTCTTGGAAGACTAATCCATTCTTAGATATTATTGCTGCAGAAAAAAGTGAAATCCTAATTTGCAAGTGGAGCAAGCAGATGCAATCACTGTTTGAGTCAATGGGAAGTACAAGCAGCCCTCCAGACTGAGGTCAAGCAGAGAATTACTTCTGCAGATTTAGATGAATTCATTGGTGGAACAGTGTTTGGCATAGAGGAGTTAATGCACTGGCGATTCTGAGTGCCGTCTGCTAGATGCGACTCTTTCTTGGGGAGGAAAAGAGCTATTAAAATTATTTTTGGTGGGGAGAAGTGTAGAATTGGTCATGAAAGGATGAGAGTAGAAGAAAGATGCATGAAAAAAAAAGCCCAAAGGGATTATTGTTTCTCAAACTGGAAGAAGCCTCACTACTTTTTGTTTCTTTAAAATAACAAAACCAGAAACATTATGTGTCTATGAAAAAGCTAGGAATGCATCGATCCCACAAAGGTGTAAGATATATTTCAGTCATTTGGAATTGCCTGAGAATGTGTTAATTTATTTTATTTTGTCCAGAGGCAAAGAAAGGCACTGCCTGTAGTAGGTTATCCTGCAGAAATATGATCATCAAAGTATTGCTTATGTTGATTCCTGCTGAGAAATTACAGGGGAAACAAGCTCAGAACTTGTCTAAGTGAGTTTTGCTACTGAAACACATTTAGATGGAAGCGTAGATCTTGTAAGATGTAATCAGTTTGCCTTCTGGTGTCATGGTTATGTTTGCAGCAGGATTACAGCTTTGCTATTGCTCTGTCTGTTAGAGAGCAGATATAAAAAGCATTTGAATGCAATTTGAAAAAACACTGACGACTCCTGGGGCAAAATCTATTTTCAGTTGCTAAGTCAGATTTTTAGTGGTAGTATTGAGTAAATTCTACATGTGAATTTTGATTCGTTGTTTAAAAGAAACTAAAATAATAAATCCTGTGTGCAAAAAATGGCATCAATTCATGAAGGAAATTCTAAAAATAATAAACTTTTTTTTTTTCTCTTTTGTTACATTATGAAAGTGGTCCCAGTTTCCCCTGAAGGGATGAGAGGGAGACTTTCTGCATAATTTTTTTCGGAGTTTGAGTAGTTCAGCGAAGAAGGAACTGATAAAATGCAAGCTTCACATGAAGAAAGCTTGCCTAAGATTTTTCTACTGTAAGTTGTAATTGCTAAATTTCACAAGTTTCTTAGGATATTCAAATGTAAGGAGAGTGATAAACTCAGAGCATAAATTATGTGAACCTCCATCATAAATCTGAAGCCAGAATGATATCATAAGAGGAAAAAAAACAGCCCTGCTGTTTTAGACTAAAATGTTTCCAATTTTGTAGAACAAAACATTCAAAAAAACCTCCCACCGCTTTAATAGTCCATATTTTCCTTTGTATACTCAACAGTCAGTTTTAAAAATTTTTATCATTTCAACATTTACATAAAATTGTCTCTTTTTAAATTTGCACTGGTTCCATTATCTTAACCACTTAAGTTTTTAAATTTCAGCCTTTATTCATTGTGATTTTTTAAAAAGTTCCCACTTGAATAGATGAAAAATTGCCAAGTTTAAAGCATGAGGGAGAGTTCCAGGCATAGAGTCACAGAAGTGCTCAAGTTGGAAAAACCTTAAAGATAGTTGAGTCCAACCACAACCTAACCATACTACCCTAACTCTAACAACCCTCTGCTAAATCACGTCCCTGAGCACCACATCCAAACACAGTGTGGTTTTTAAACACAACCAGGGATGGTGACTCAACCACCTCCCTGGGGAGCCTATTCCAGTGCTTGAAAACCCTTTCTGTAAAGAAGTTTTTGCTGATATCCAACCTAAATCTCCCCTGGTGCAACTTAAGGCCATTTCCTCTCGTTCTGTCACCATAAGAAGAGACCAACCCCGCTCTCACTGCAATCACCTTTCAGATATTGGAAAAGAGCAGTAAGGTCTTCCCTCAGCCTCGTCTTCCCCAGACTAAACAGCCTCAATTCTTTTAGTATCTCAAATGATCTTGGCTACTGAGATAAGTCCAGAAATGAAGTGAATTAATGCCTTTATTTACTCTGCTTTTTGTTTCCAATGTTTTTTTTTTTTTAATGCATTACATAAATATGTAATATGTTTGCAGGATATAAATATCTATGATTACATATTTTACTTAGTTTCAGATTAAATGCAGTTGTTTTTCTTACAAAGAGTATTTGTGATCCACAAAGCAGCCAGAAATATCAAAACAGAGGCTGTCGTTTAAGTCTAGTTTAGTTTAATCAATCTCTATTTATCTACTTAGCGGTTGATCTTTTAATATTTTTTTTTCCTAAATACCGTGGGTAAATAGTAGGTAGTACTTCTTGCTAAGATTCCCCTTTCTCCTGACTCCTCTAGCCATCTCAATTAGATTTTCACTCTGATAAATGCGTCATATATCTCATGTTTTAGTACATCAACTCTCTTGTGTAGCCAGTGTCCATAACTTTTTTGGTGCCTTTTTGAAGAAGTTCATGGGAGAGGGGAGAGTTACTTTGATTTAAATAGGAGTAAACTTTACTTTCTGGATTAATGATTTACTGAAATGAGGAAGCCTCTGATATTTCTATAAAGTGTGCCTGGTCACTGTTTATTATACTTTCTGAGTGTAGACTATAAAATATAAATGGATCCTGTGGCATTTTCCAGGGTTGCTTCTCTATCAGAACGGATAATTCCTGATTCCTTTAGGATATTCTCTAAAGAAGTTACTTTCTTTTCAGAAAAATAGCTCTACTTTCTTACACTGAGGAATCTGCTGACAAAGTACCTGATTTCATGTGCTCAGGCATCAACTTTAGCTTTAAAAAAAAATAAATACCAGGGGGTTCAGTCTAATGGACAAACCCAGCTTGCTGTAGGTCATCAGTGCTTAATCTGAGCACAGTTCTGAGGTTTCCACACAGCAGCGTTTTAGGAATATCATCAGTGGTGGTTGCCTGTAATTCTTCACCCCATTTAGAACTGAAAGTGAAATGAAAGCATTTATACAAACACTGCTCCTCAGCTACTGAAGAAGAGCCCGTAACAATGTTTACCCATATGGCAAGGCTGTGCTATTTGGCCCATGGTTGTTCTAGCCAGGAGTAGCTACAAAAAGGAACTAGCTCAGGTCCATTTTTTCCCCTTTTTTATTTCTGCCTTCCTTGCTGTGATTAGATTCTTTACAGCTTTTCAAATGGCTGGATCAGAAGGAGTGCATTGCTACCATTTTCTTCCAAGGCTTATTCTTCATCTGTTCTTGTGTAAAATCACCAAGTCCTGGGAGATAAGATGCATTTTATATGTTGGTCACTTAGGGATGTGGAAATTAAAACTTATCATTTTGTTCTTTTGTTTTGCTATGAATATTTAAATACAATAAAATTATTATTTCATTTTCTTCCCCGGCAGATTTGCAGAGAACATTATTGTGTTCTTGCCCTCAAAATAGGAGTACAGGCTATGTAGTGCTCTCTTTTTGAGTATTCTTTCATGGTTTTGGGTTCAAAACCAAAAGCTTAAGTTGTAAAGAAAATCTCTGAAGGAAATTCCACACTTCACTTAAGCCAGTGGCAAGAATTCCTCTTGACAGGGACTGGTAAGCCCTGAAAGCCTGAAAGTGTGACTGGGAAAAAAAACAAAACAAAACAAAACAAAAAACAAACCTTGAGCCTGGTGGAGAATCGTGTTAGCACTGCTGAGGTAGTTCTGTGTTGTGTGGCCACACTGGAAATGTTGTCTTCTTACCTGAGAAAAAGAGAGATGCGGTTTAAGGCTGAAGCAATTTCTGAAGGACTGCATTCAAATACATTACAGGTCATGTATTTTCAAGGTATGAACAACAGCAGAAATAAAAACTTATATATATTTTCAGACCAGAGAGTATATAGGGGTAGTCATCTCATTAACAATCAGGAAAATAACAGGAACACCCTTCACAGAGGACAGTTATCAATATAAAGCAGATCATATGAAGAACACATTTCATAACACGTTGGGATAATTCTTGAGGATTTGTAGATGTTGCTTTGATTTAGTTCAAGTCAGGAATGACAGGAAGACAGAAGAATTAAGCATAACATTTATCAACTGTTTCCTCCTATTGCATAATTTCCTTGTAGTAAAGTGCTTAGATATAATGCATTTTGTTTTTAATTATGTTTTACTTCCTGTCAGTCAGATTTGATAACCAGAAGAAGTGTGTACATTTTTTTCAGTTTTGCCTGGCCAGTTATTACCTCATGTATTTTCTGTATGGATAGCACTAAATGTAAAGAGAAGATGCTTCAGCTATTGATCAACAGCAAGTCTTACAAATGTTTGGTTTTGGTTGCTAAGACTTTTAATTTTTTGCTTGCTATCTACTGTTTATAGCCTTTGGGAAAATTTGAAGCAACGCTTGAGGGGAGAGACACATTTTAATAATTACCACTTCCACCTCCGTATTCTCTTCTGTACTTAAGAAAGTCTGCAGACCTCCTTCTGGTGAAGTATTTCTGGCATCTGATAGTCTGGGTATACAGTTGTCTGCCTGCTTATAGTTCTCAATTGTTCCCTTTATCTTAATAGTCGAGGTGACAGGAATGCTTCCAGAGTGTTTTGTAGACCTACGACAGTTTCTTTGTGTTTTGGGGGTGTGCTTTTGCATCAGCTAAGAGGAAATCAGCTGGAACTGTGGGACACAGGATCTGGGTGCCGGTGGCTGCTGTCAGTTATGATCTTGGTCTGTCAACTCAGCATTTTTTATGAAGCTGAGGTGATTGTGGTCAGCAATGAAGCTGAAGGCTCCAAGGGATAACGAAGAAATATGTCTGTATTATAAATGTTGACATGTTACATTTCTATGTAGATAAATAGATGTGTGTATATAACTACATTAAGTTGGTATGGTATCCAGATCCGGTTTAATGCACTGTCAGGCATCAGCGCATTCTAGGACATAATTGGTCTTATTTGCTGAATTTAGTTTAAATATCATATGGGACTGGATTTGATTTACCTAGGTTAGACATTTTCCCAGTTCTTAGATTGCTTACTTGATTTTAAAAGCAAACAGACTGTAGACACTGTCCAGCTTCTGTGTTTTGCTTTCTGAGAGCACTGAAGCAATCAAATCTTGCACACATCAGCGCTCCCAGTAAACAAATTTTAAGTTTCCACACTTGAGTCTGCACACTGGGAGTGAAACTGTACGTAGTGCCATGGTATGATTTGACATGGTGATAGAAGCGAGTTCCCCAAACCCCCAACCAGAGCCCTAGCACAGAAGCAATTAAATATGCCTGCCTTAGCTACGGTAGCACAGGAGGATGCAATATTCTTTGTGCGAATGTGACGAGAGAAAATTGCATTCAAACTCTGGTCTCAGCCAGTAAATCTTACAGTATCCAACTTTTCCTGGAATGAAACCTCAGGCAATGCACGATGACCCAGGGGGAAGAAAAAAAAAAAAAAATGTTTTCATGATTCTCTTTATCTTGTGCTTCATGGTAAGATGCTAGTACTTTCACAGTAAAACTCAGAGCCTTAGGGCTTTTTGTAAAGTCTCCTAGCGACTGTGTTACACTTATCCCATAGGGCAGAAGGAAACTGTATCTTGTCATATCTTCCCATTCACATCAAAGACTTCTTAAAGATCAAGTATTTGGACGCTCAACAGCGGTGACTCCCTGTCAGTCCACAGTGTGCTGAAAAATTAAGGGAACTTTTCTATCTATTCACATGATGAATACATGCATTCAGTTGAACAGTGTTTTCCATGAAGTGATAAACTGTGAATAAAATAAATCAGTTGTTTGAAGACTTGTTTTTATGTAAGTTTTGTCCTGTCTTTGCTTTAGCTTGTGTCATAGCCATACTGGGCTAATGAGCTCTGTTGTTAATGTAGTAGGCAAATACAGATCTCAGCTTGAGTAATCTTAGAAAATTACCATGTAACAAATCCATGCAGATCTAAGAGCACATGTAGCTTTGGTTTTATTCAATATGACTCAAGGGCAGATCTATAAACTTGTGGCACCATTTTAGGGCTCAATCTTTTTAGGCAGAGACTTTCTTCCTGGCATTCCTTAGGGCTGTTTTTCCCCACGTGGCATGTTTTTTTTTTTTTTTTGGCCACATTTTCTGTCTGGAATGATGTAGGCTCATGGCCAAAACTGTTTAATGCTTGGAAATCAAGAGACGAGACGACTTCTGTTACTAACAGAAGTGCTGATATGACTGTTTCTTGGTGTATTTCAAAAAACGTTTTCTGACTAGTAATGTGGCTCCATTTTGCAAGCCAGAGCAGAAGTGTGAGAGTGATGCTCTTACTCAAGTCTGTTGAATTGGGAGGTATTGACAGGCACAGAGGCTGCTTCAGGAATATATTGATGGCAGCAACAGTAGCAAATCCAACTGTGCATATATTAACATCCAACGAGGATAAGCCTAAAACAGTTATGAAGAAGCTTTCTGCCTGCACCACAGTTGCATTTTTGCCAGTGATTCCCTCTTCCCCATTTGGGAAGATGTCAGTGGACCCCTCTAGTAGAGAGCATTTCATCCTCCTGGAGATGACACCAGTGTGACCACGCTGTGTGAGCATTAGCTTTCTCTTCCACAGCTCTTCCCAATTCAAGCTAAAATGTGTCCCAGTAATTACACAGAAGAGAATTGCAAAGCTTTTAAAACTGAGAAATAATACCATGGAAAAGGCATGCATTAGGATAGGACTAGACTAACTAATGGTGACTCCTTGCTCTGTCCTGTCCACCACAACTGTGCGAGCTCAATGTCAATTACAGCATTGGCATTCTGAACAGGTTTGACTGTTGATTATGGACCAAATTTGAATGCTTATTTTGTAATGGAGAGGGCTCAGGAGGGGTAGAATTGCTGAGTATCTTGATGAGAGGAGATCACTAAAGCCTTGCCAGGAGCTGCTGCTGTTGATTACATTTTTGAACTGCATACAGGAGCTTGGTTACAACATTGGCTGTGAACGCTTACACAGTCTGTGTTTGCTTTCTTTTTTCCCTTTTTATGCTTCTTCACGTACAGCTTGGTATACTTCTGGCTAGATCTGGCTCCAGACTTACCTAGAAGGATGTTACTGCTTGCAGTATCCATGTTACATGCAGCTCCTGTTAAATTAATGGTTGGTTCAGGTGTCACTTGCAACACAACTGGCTTTGTTTGTATCAAATGAAGACAGAGCTTCTTGGGAAATTTGCAAGATAATTATTTTTTAGTGATAATGAGGTTGTTAAGGTTTTTTGTTTGTTTGTTTGTTGTTGTTTTTGTTTTGCATAAAAAAGGGTGGTAATGTAAATCAGTGCAAATCAAGTAAAGTAATGCGGTATTATAAGCTTAGTAGAATGCACCCTGAATTTTGAACAGTGGAAAAATGAGATATTAACTGTTTAGGGAACATATATTCCCCAAACACTTTGTTTCCAGGTACAATACCTATTTTAAGAATTCACCTTTTATAATTATTTTAACAAGCCTTAGGGCTATGTTATGTTCTCTGTTGATATCATCAAAATCTCGGCTTTTGTACTGATACAATACCAAATTGATTGCACCCTGATATTATGCAAAATAATGTTAAAAATGAAGCCTGGCAAGCAAAGTGTTGCTTGGCAGCTTCCACTCTGCTCACTGGTGCCATTCAGAGTCCCAGTTATGCTGGAATTTTGACAAAATGCAAGAGAGAAGGTTTAATTAGGCCACAGTTCTACTAATTCAACTAATCTGGGAGTTACACATCAATCACCCACACAATGCAGGATGTTATTTCTTCCTCTCTTATTCCTATCTATTTGGGTAGTGCTCATAGTTTGGTATGTGGCTCCAGGCCACAACAGGTGTGAGGTTTGGAGGGGCTGATGCCATGAGATTGTCTGCTTATTGCCTTTGCCTGTGAACTGCCTTTTCAAGGGTCATCTCTTCTTTCATACTCTGTTAGAGTGAGAAAAGTTTATTGCTAAAGTTCGTTCTAAATATTTTATACCTTTCTAACTGGTACCTGTGGGGCAGACAAAGCAAGTTGCAGTCTTCTGGCCATTCTACAGGCTTAACGTAGATATTTTTTCAAGATATGGAAAACTAAGAAAGATGCAAATGCTGTGGATACAAATAAATGCCCTTTATATGGAGAGGTAGAAGTGGCTGCTCTGAGAGTGAATGAAGACTGACCAAAGTTTGAGGAGGTGTTGAAGTGTCCCACAGCTTGGATAACAGTCCTTGTTCTGCTCCCTGACTTGTGTAGTTTACAGGTTGCTTTCATTTTATTGTTCCCTGCCCTGAAAGGCAATGTCCTCTTTTACTGTGGTCTGCCTTTGAAACTGGATTGGAAGCATTTCATGTTTCTCATCAGAGCTTCCCACAGTAGAAGGATGTCAGACTAATGATGGGCTGTTATGTCAGATGATTGATCTTACCCACCTCATGGTTTTTAGATTAATCTAGAAAAAATGAAAGCCTGTCAGCCAAACAGAGGTGTCTAGTTCTTTGGTAGAACTTCATTTCGTTAGTTTCATAACCAACAGTTGTCATGCATGAGATTAAATGGTTAGCAGTATAGCAGAAAAAAACTCAACAGTGCCATGAGTTGGAAGTACTGCTAAACCAAAATATAGATGCAGTATCTGTGGATAGTACTATAGTTTGCAATATAGAGAATTCACCTAACCAACTGCTTGAATGTGTGTGAGCTATGAACTCCAAAACTCGTATAGAACAACTATAATTAACCATAATAACAATTTAACTACAATTTAGCTAACATGATGATCTCCCTGGTGAGAACGGAGTGGAACATCTAGTAGTGTGCTGAAGAGCAAAACCAGGTGAGAACGCTCAAGAGCTCAAAACCACCTCATGCTGATTACAGGCAGATTGAGATGCAAATGTTCAGTCGTTTTTTTCTCCCATTCCCAATACATCTGGTATGCAACATCTTATATATGGGCTGCAGCTGTAAAAAGAATGAACAAATTAAGGTGAATGCATCAGTGATTATTTCAAGCCTGAACAATGTGTTTTTCCCAAAGAAGTAAAGGTACAAATGGATGAAGGTTAGAGCTGTGTGGCTCAAGTCAGCCTGATTTAAAAGGATCTGTAAGAGAATGAAATGCATTTTATGGAGTTAGCACCTTAATGCTTTGTCTCTGTTCAGTTTTATGCTAGCAGGACATGCAACGTTTGCTTAAGGAAGCTGACTAATGATGTTTCCTGGAGAGTTCAAGGTCATAGTTCTTTGTGATAAATGCTGGAAGTCTGTATCTTTCTGCTTTCTGATGTGTGTTAAGTATTTAAAGAGTGAGTTAACAATGTATTTTTCTCTTGCTAGAACCTGGTATTTTAAATTTACTGTCAGTGGAATACATTTGCTATGTGGGATTTGAATGTAGAATGTGTGTTGGCTTACCTGTAGATGTAAGTAGAGGTTGCCATTAAAAATCCTCTATAGATGTCACTTTTGAGAGATTATAATGTTCATTTTTGAAAAAGTGTTCAGGTGAATATTGGGCAATATCAGAGAGAAATATGTTAATTTTATGTAGCATAACCATGCTTTAGTCTGTTGTGCTCTGCCATTAGTGATGCAGAGAGAACTGTTTCTGTACCACCTTTAATGGGTAATTATTTGTCTAAATCCTGTAATATGAAATACTAGGGTTTCTTAGTATTGTTTTAAGCATGTCTGTAGTAAAGCTTTACAAATCTTACTTGCCATAAATAGGATTGATCTCATTTGAAAGGTTGGTCATGAGTCCAAACATGGCTAAGTGTCCAACAGTGTCCAACATTGGATAAGTGTGCTCTGGGCTTTCAGTTTGTAACACATACCTAACTCTGTTAGGAGTGTTTCTACAACTGAGATTTAATTAGTGCAAGGAGGACTACTTCCACACAAAATGTTTGAATGAACTATGTTGCGGATGAGCAAAAACTTTCAAAACCATGAGAAGTTCAGCTCCTCAGATTGCTGCCAGAAGTCTGGCTGACTGACTAAAGACTCGTCCACCTCTCTGTGATGACAGTGCCTTTTAACTATTCCATTTGAGTCCCACAGCTTGTAAGCATCCCTATTGATATGACAAGGCTTTTTAGTTTCTAGAGATAGGACTTTGTATGCACGATTCATAAGCACCATTCACTTTTTGACTCACTCTTCTGTGGCAAATTTTTCGATCTTGAACAGTCCAAACTATATGATCCCTGATTGCCATAAAGCATTCTCTCTAAACCATGGAGATTTTCATTAGACAGAAATTACTGATGACTCTTAAGTCTGTGGGAAAACGATTCTTCATGAATAGCTTACTGTAATATGTAAGGAATTCTGAAATTAATAAACAGTTAATGTAGAATGTTAATAGTAAGAAATAAATAGCTATTCTTGTCTGAGTTGCCCAAACAAACTTTCCAGGGCTCCCACAGGAGAGGTTTATTAATCTAAACATGTCCAGTGTATCATTAGGGTAATTTCTTGCATGATTGATTGAATTAGTTATTTACAGGAGGAGGGCAGGAGTACCTAAGAATAATGAGAGGTGGAGAAAAAGGGAAGAGAAATCGGCTTTCTTTTGGAGGCATTAGCCTCCAGAAGAATGAACAATTTTACCTGATAAAATCAGCATTAATTTTTGCATACCAGTGAGAGTGCATCATGCAGAGCGTCATGTAGGGCTGAAGGTCAAGGCCAGTCTGCTTGCTGCTTTTTTCCAGTGATCCATTATATACTTTTGCCTTGTTGAAGTCATTAGTAGTTCTAAAGAGGAAAGAAAAACAAAGAAGAGAAATGCCATCGAGAAGAGATTCTACATTGTATCTTAGCTATCTTTGTAATGTGCATATACTGCCATAATCAAACTCAAGCACACTGAGTAAGCCAATTAGTCTCTCAAGTAGCAGAGAAGCAATTGCAATGAATAAACATGGCCACACCATAAACTGTAGATAGAATAGGAAGGGAGATGGTTTTCCTTTGTTTCTCATGCCATCATCACCCAAATAGACTGGAACTTCTTTTCCTACTGAGTTCAGTAGGGTAAAAAGCAGAATACCACTTGATTAGTGCTTTTCCACTTGTCATTCATTTCAATTTTTTTTTTCTTCCAAATTGGGGACATTTAATATGAGACAAAAGATAATGTATTTTTGTTGTTGTAGAGGCTGGGAGTGCTACCCATGGAGCTTTCTCTCTAAAGCAACTGATTCCATATGGGTGGGTTACTATAATTATATCTTTGCAGATGCTGAACCCAGTTACAATAAGCAGAAGCCAAGGCTGTTGTTTTCTCAGACAAATGCAGAAAAACTGGAGCTAGCTATTAATCTGCCCTATTTGTGGACAGAATGACTGATACTGTTTTCTCCTCCCAGGTTCCCCATTTGTGTCTGGGCTGGTTTTCTATGCAGCCAGTGGATGCTAGTGGATGTTGTAGTTGCCAAACCTGGTGCTTTTCAGTTCCCTCCTGAAACGAGAACAAAAAAATAAATAAGAACAGTTTGTTTGTTTTCCCCCAGTTCAAAAACAAACCAAAACTAAACTAAAAAACCCTACTTCCCATAGTGCTGATCTAAATGCGAATACTCTGAGGAGCTGAACTGAGTTGCATCCACTGTATGCTCTGCTGGAGGGGAGTAATAATGAGTGATAAACCCCAGCAGATGCCATGCTAATCTTTCCAGAAATACTTTATGTAACTCTGTCTTTTTCTACTCCATTTTTGCACTTTCAAGGTGTCAGTTTCTCTGGTGGGTAGGATTATGTTTAACTATGTTTATCCTATACCAGATGGTCCCCATTCTTTTACTGGTATTATTTGGGTTATTTATACGTGAAACGTTTTTTTCTGGATATCTCCATCTATAAACCTGCATAGCTCAGAAGTCACTGAAATCAAGCATATGATGAGTTTCAGAGTGTTGTAGGTCTTCCCCACAACTATGGGCTATGTGAGCTACAAATTCAAACTCTTCTTTTCTGAAATACCATGTAAATTGCTTGTTGCTGCCTCTCTGGTTTAGAAATCATAATGCAGCTAGAAGAGTGAAATATTAAGCATATCCTTTTATGTACATTGAATTTATGGGGACTTCAAAGTCAGTCCTCATTTATTGTCTGGTTTGTTTCACTTCAGAAATGACTTGAACTGTGAACAAAAAGGAGCTGACAGTATTCTCAGATAGGCACTTTATAGTTGTGCACTTTGCAACTCTATGATAGGCCTGTCTCTGCCTTGAATGCCAAATTAGCTTGTTGATATGTGCTGCTACAGACAGAGGAACAGATGTAGTAATTCTCATTTATTTACATGAAATCTCTAAAAAGACATTTTCTGGCAGCATGCTAGGAATAAATACAGTATCAAATATAGACCATGCCGTGCTGTTAGCTCATTCAGGTGTCAGCTGTGCCATTTAGACATGGGCGAGAGTGGGAAGTCACAGCCGTCATTGCAGTGTTGGAGCTCTCTGGCTGGGACCTCACTGCTGGCCTTCAGCACTGCAGCTCTGCACGTGGGAAGAGGGACATGCCCTGTGGTCCCACTCAGTGGTAATGCTGCTCATGGAGGCCCAGAACTTAGGGAGATGGAGGGTAGAGAATAACCACATTTCTTCTTCCTCTTATTCATTTATTTATTTTAATTCCCTCCCTTCATTTTCTGTGATTTAGAACTCCCCTAAGCTCACCTTTGCAAGCTTTCTCTTCCACAACCAAGAGATTCAGGAATGAATTGAGACTGGGAAATTGTGGAGGAGGGAGGGCAGGACTGAAGTGTTGCACTGGGGGGCAGCCACAGAGGATCTGAGCACAGCTTACCTGAGTGAAGAAGTGAGCTTTGAGCAAAACCCTGAAAGTCTTCTGTGCTAGGAGTATGAGAGCTGCTGAGTGGCCCTGAGCTGGCTGCTGTCACCAGAGAAAGTTCTCCCTGGGGTCTGCACCCTTTCCCCATCCTCACTCTTCATCTGTCCTTGTGTAAAGGCTGAAGATGTTCTCCTCCAGTCTCAGTCCTCCTGCTCCTTCCCTACCCCTTTGACAGGTTTTAGCTAGTCTGTTGCCTGTTTTGAAATGTCCTTTTTTTCTTCTGCCTCAGGTATTCAAACTTTCCAGTGTGGGGTCTGGGCTGTTTATTCAGATAATGAGCAAGCAGCAGATGCATTAAAGATGAACCGCCTCGACTCTGAATTTCAGGCAGAAGTGGTGGGAGGGGATGCAGCTAATTTAACTCGGTGGATGATTGATGTAGATATGTCAACTTCTATTAATATTCTTTCGAAATCACTGATGCAAGCATGTTTTTACCTCGACTCAAAAGAAAATAAAGACAACAGAACAATCCTATTGCTTTAATTTGTTATACTCAGAGGCAGTTAAGTAAACTGTCGCTATGGAGTGTCCTCCACTGGCTGCTGACAAGCAGCTCCTGGTGGTGCTCTTACCACTTTAAGAATATCAGGATGCTCTAACAGAGCTATCCACTTATTGCTAAAATGTCAAAAACAAAAAGCGAAAGTCACCTACAGGTAGGTCTAGATAAATTGCTTTAAAATCTGCCGTTCCCTAATTAGACAGCCATTCATTACCACGGAAAGAGCTAAATACGGGTGCTGAGGTGGGGGTATAAAAGCCGTGTTTAAAACGAAACGGAGTTGAGAGCCTGAATACACAGTGCTGTTATTCAGAAGTAGCTTTCGAGCCGAGAGTTTTAACGGGAAGGTGCTGTTTGGACAGAAATCAACAAACGTTTAGCTGAAGTGTGAATAATTCAAGCGTGCCTGAAGAAGCGTGCTGTCTGAAAAGATGAAATGCAAGACTAAAAGAATCTTCAAACATTTGCATCAGCCTTAGAGGACAATGCAAGCAGCAGGATTTGAAACAGATTCGCAGATGCACTCTCTTTAGGCAGAGAGAATGCTCATTAAATGCAAGATGCTTCTGTTGCTCGTGCGTTTGCTCAGAGGTATAGCTTTGCAAGGCTGACGTATCAGATAAAGTCAGAGTGGTTACCACACTGACGGTGTAGCAGCTGCATAATAAATGATGGAGAGAATCATGTTAGGCATGCCCACCTAACCTAACTTGAATCATGCGAAAGGGGAGCTGCTGGAATTCAAATAGACTTTCTGGTTCCCAGCAGTCGGCAGTAATAGAATGCTTTCAGGAAGATGACAGATGCAGGGGAAAGATGCTGTTTTGCACTATCTTGATTTGTTACGGCAGCCAACTTATTGGCGTGATGGAGTGACAAGAAAAGCAGCTGGCATGGAAGGTAGGATTATCAAAGCTATTGCATCATTATGAATGTAATTAGAAACTGATCATGACAAAGCATATGCTAGAATGAGCTGCCGCTGATGGCAGAGGATTTGTTACCGAGGTCCGGAAACTCTGAAAACAACATTCCTTTTGCAGAATGGATTTTGCAGTTTCGTTTGTGTCTGTGTTACCCTTTCTTTCCTGCTTGCCTCCAAGCTCGGGGATTCGCTTGCTTGCGAGAGTGTTGTGTTAGGATGAGGCTGAAGAATAAAGTCTGTTCCAAGTCTGGGAAGCCTCAGGTAGATAGAAACAAATGTGAAAGAGAAGACTGGCAGAGGCTCCCTCTGATTCACTTGCAAGCTCTGACTGATGTATTGGCATATTGAGGAATCCCAAGGAAATGAAGATACATGCACAAATGTTCTGGTATAATGAAAAAACATTATTGCAGGTCTTGGCTTTATAGTTATTTTTGCTGACAGGTTTTATTCCCCATCAGTTTTCAGCTCTTGACATTTATTTGGTTGTTCGGTATTATATAAAGAAAATACATCAATATCTCCTGCAGGCTTTCTCAACAACTCCAGCATCTGTTTGAGCTATTGAACTGTATTCACGTTTTGCCAACTTGATGCCTACCCAGCTGGTCTGTCATTTCTCGCTTGATTACTGCTCTTAATTTATCCATATCAGCTTGTTTCAGATAGGATTTTGAAGGCTGTTAATGAGAAATGACAGTAGCTGCTAAATTATTGAAAATTCGAATATTCTTATTTTTGAAACATCAGAAAATCTTGGTCTGCATTTTGTTAAACTTGTATTCTGTATTATAGGAAGGTTTTTGTATAATCACTGTGAGTACTTTAAAGTAGACAGGTCACAAGCATAACTTCCAACTGACTATTTTTAGAAAGTTGGAGAAAATGGAAAGATATGTGCATCTTTCTGATATATGTTGCTTATTCCTGTCCACCCCCCCTTGCAATACCCTCTGTGCTGTGGGGAGCAAATCATTAAATGTATACTGTACATATTGAAATATATTTTATCGCCACTAGGGTGAAACCACTTGGCAGTTTTGAACAGGTGATTTGAACAGGTTTAAAACAGATGTCAGCTCTGTTGGCTGGATTGCCCTGGATGTAAAAAAAGTAAAAGTATTGTTTTCTTAAGTGTAAGCAGGACTTCTCTTCCCTTCCAAACTCTTCTTGATCGCTCACAGGATATAACTATATTGAATTATTTGCATTATTGTGCTATACAGAATGACCTTTTTCATAACATAAGCTCTGTTCTTCACCAGTTATATCACTTTTTCCAAGTTTTTTTTTTTTTTTTCTCTCTCCCCACTAAGTCTGTCATCATACTGGATATTCACTTTTCTGATTTCATTTTAAATGACTTTGCTGGCTGTACACTATGTAATCTTGTCAAAAAAGGATCAGGCTATTAAACACTAAATGTTGCTGAGTAAAGCTGTAACAGTTTCAGAAAGATAGATGTTTCTAGATACACAGCAGTGAACCAGCCCTGAGAAAGTTTGAAGGTAAAGATGGGTAAAACTGATATACTGTTGGGTAGTAGGAATGTTTCCCTGCTTTGATCACCTCTGGGAGGCATTTTAAATTATTTTAGAACTGCTAGGAGGAGAGATGCACTTATTAATGGACAGAATTACTGTGGGGTTTCTATAGCCAAAAGTAGTTCTGTGGTTTTGATGGAAAAAAAACGACGACATAAAAAACAGTTTTATTTCAGGGAAGCTCTGTTAATCATAACAATAATTTGTCTGTGACAATGATGAAAACAACACAGAGAGAATAACCCACAGAAACAGCATGAAATGCCATTCACCCTTTCAAGGTAGCATTAAGACTGTTTCATATTGCATGTATTATGTGTTCTTCTGGAGCTCTGGTCACTCCTTGTGAAAAGAATGCTGTGTGGCTGTTATTATGCTGAAGCTACTTGAAACTGTCTTTTCCTTGTGATGCCAGTACTTGTGTGTTGTGTGTAGCTGTCATCCGACAAGTGATTTTACAGTTTGTTTTTGTTTTATCTCTATTTTTTTTTTTTCTGATGGGTTAAGATGACACTAGATGGAGCTAGTTGTTGATTATAAGTAGAGCTACAGTAATATAGGCCCATCTAATGAGCAAGCCCCTGTATATAATGATGACTGTTGAAAATAACAGTTTTAAAGATGCGAAGTGTTGAGTTGGACCTTAGCCATGAAATTCTAGATCTGGTGGGGCTTAAGGAAGCAATTTCTTCCTTTTGCTTTCTTTTCATTATTTTACAAGCTAGTAATCAAAGATGAAAAATAATAGGGGGGAAAAAAAAGGCATCTATAATCAGAGAGGTTGGGGAAGCAAAAGAACGGAAATAGAAGAAGAAAAGAGGACAGAAGTAGCATTAAGAGCCAGCAGATGTTTCCACTGTAGATACATGCAGATATCCTATTGTGTATTTGTCTCACTTAAGCCTGATGCACATTTTCTCTTGCATATAAATCCTCTTTCTGTTCTGTGTTATTGAATTAATTTCTATAGCTAGTATCTTTCACTTTATATTTAGATATGGAACCAATATTTTAAAGTTATTTCCGGAAGGATGATCTAAAAGGTGTGTAAGGGTACAGGAAATTCACTCACTTGTTGGCTAGCCATAATTAAGAAAAATTTAAAGGGTTTCTTATTGAATGGAGTGGAAGCTGATTATATTCACTCTCTCACATGATTCAGGTTATTAATCCCAGGTAAGGATAAGAAATCTGCAGTCCCAGACCGTGTGACAACCTGAGAAATATATACCTGCTTTTGCATAGATTTACAGACAGGTATCTCCAATATGTACATATATTAGTTCAACAGAGGAAGAGAAATCAGGATATACGTTGATGCTTAGTTGCATGAACTGGAGAAAGTAAAAGAGGAGATAAGTGTGAGATGAGTACAAGGAAAGGGACAGATAAGAACAAAGATTAAGAATTAGAGCTGGAGCAGTCTGACCAAATTATGTTGATGATAATTGTCACCAGCATCTGTTGAGTGAAATACTTGTAAGTTCAGTCAATGTCTTGTTCTTACAGAGGGAGTTGGGATATGGAGCAGCTCAAGTTGGTGAGGAAAACGTGTGGGAAGGAAGTGAAAAATGTCTGATTCTCCAGGAGGACTGAATGTTGACCTTATTGGCCAGAGAAACGTGAAACTTCAGTATGTAGTTAGAAGTATGAGTTAGAATGATCCTAAAAGGGTGCTAGAATTTCTGGACAAAACCAAATTGTCCTTGAGTCTGTTGCTTTATAGAGAGAAGAGTCTTGAAAGGATGTAGTGCTGCCCCGTCTGCCTGAAGAGACCTCCTCACAGACATATCAGGACATCAGCTGTGGTAGAGACGGGTGTTTTTTGTTTGTTTTTTTTTGGTCAGAATTTTTCAGTACTTTATTGAGACTAGCTCTTTTTCTTTTTTCATTTTTTTTTTTTGTTTGTTTGTTTTGTTTTTGTTAATAAATGTTCTTTACCAGAAATAGAGCTTTTGAAATGCTTTAAGGTGCCATTACTTCTGTATCTGCCCCCTGTACAGTACTCTGTGCCACCACCCCAGGATGAATACATCCTGAGACTAAGCCCACGTGCTGTGACTGTTTGTTCTGACAGCAGAGACACATTTGTTGTGCTACTATTCTTGGCTTTCTGATGCTGTTCAGCTGCTGTTTCCACTCAAGTTTTTGTTCCCGCTGAATAAAGAAGAAATTCTGTTTTAGAAATACACAGTATTGGGAAATGTCCGACCATTTCCGGTAAGGATCGTGAGAAGCTAACCTAGGAGAAGGCTCTTGTCTCGGTTGCAGAAATCTGTTGTTTCTTAAATCCACTGGAGCAGGAGTAAAAATGACATGGAAAGTTGAGAAATGGGAGTTGCTTGTTGCATGAGACAATCATTGGAGGAATGGGCGGTCATCACCTTGTAGAACATACATGAGGAATGCCATGTGTGGGGGTGAAGGTTATCCAAGGGATGTTACCAAACATGTGGTTTTGCACTGCCAACTTTTCGCATGTTATATGCGTAATCAGAATGTATTAATAAACTAAGTCCCTGCACATATTTTCCTTCGAGATCTGGAGTTCAAGTCTGCTAATAGGGGTTTGTTTTTGTGGGTTTTGTAGTAGTAGCTGTTTTTTCATATAAAAGAACTAAAATTGTTAATAATTTTGGGGTTGTATTTGATAGTAAATGCTGAAGTAAATCCTTTCTCTCCTCTTCAAACTAAGGTCATAAAGGATTAGACTGCATATCCTCGAAATCGTGTATTTTTAATCTCCATAGGAAATGCTGAAATTTACAGAGACTGTTGGTAGTAGCTAAGTAGCATGTTAAATTCCTTCATTATGTTGGAAGGAGTGAAGGACAGGGAGAAGTTTAATCTGTCTGAACAGTTGCTGGACTTGCTTAGTAAAGACATCAGAGAAAAGTTTGAGGATTTTCCAAAGGTTGACATTCTGTCTTCCTATTTTTTTCATTCTGGTGAAATTGCTAGGTACTCAGACCAGAAGATTACAGAATTTGAATTGGAAGTAACAGGGAAAGCCTTAAGCTCGGTGCTCTGCTGAATATCGTAGCAGATGGGTTTAGCCCGTCTCCTTATTCTTACTCTGTGCTCCAAAATGTTTGCTGCAGAACTGGAGCTGTAAAATGGTGTCACCATGGAATCCTCACAGAAGTGTTCTGGACATGGTAGACCCAGTAATGCAATTGTGAAAGGGGAAGAACTCAAAGGAGGGAGACTGTATATCAGGACTTCACTGGAAATGGGAGAAACAGGCAATAACAGTTCTGCTTGCATATATATATATATATATATGTATATATATATATGTATATATATATATGTATATATATATATGTATATTTTAGATTTTCCTTTATGATCTGAGCATCTGTGAATCAGAATTGCAAGGTGTTGTAGGTTGCAAGACATGCTCATTTACAAAAATCTTAAAACTCTGTCTGCACTGCATTTTTTTTTAGTTTTTGTTAACTTTAGGAGAGGTCTTAGTCTTACAAGAGAAAAATCAGAAGAATAAAACAAGATTAGGCATATAGTGTTTTCATTAGTATCCCCAAGTTTCCAGCTTAATGTTTTACATTGCAACACACTGTTCTTTACAAGGTGTTTCTTTCATTTGCATATCCCGAAAGACATTGCACACAGCTGCAACCAGTGCTCTGACTTCCTTGATAAAACAGAAGCACAATATGCTGAAGTGGTCAAAGAAGCCTTTGGTTTTGACCAGTGCTCACAAAGACTTTTTTTCTTTTTTCCTCCGTTTCCTTCCCTCCTTTCCCTCTGTGACTTGTCATGGATGGGGGAAAAAGGTAGATATGAAAATGTTAAAGGAAAATATTAACTAAAACTAAGCTTGAAACTGTTTCCTCAATCTGCTTTCTTCTCATTCTGTGTCTTTCTGATGCTTTGGAATAAAGAACATGTAGATTTTCTTTTACAGGGTCAACTTCTTTTAGCATTCACTCCTGTTCACTTATATTGATCTGTTTCCCTGAAACTCAAAAGCCACACTAAATAAAACCACCATATGCTGTTCCCATAGAATTTCTTTTCATGAGCAGCCTGTTATTTTTATATTGCCATTATGTGTGTCACATATATTTTTGCAACACAGAATGCAAACAAAGACACCGAGAAAAGATTCTTCAGCTTCATCCATTTTCAGAAAACCATTTACATATTCCCACAGTATATTTGTTGTTCATGTGTGTTTTCTTTTTTATTTCCTCTTACTACAAAATGCTGTTTGTCATTGGAGCTTCTCTGTAATTTGATACTAATGATATTTAATAAATATTCCCTATGTACAAGCATTAATCTTTCAAAGGGTAAGAAGAAATATTCCCCTATTCATTTAAACAGGGGGATTGTAACAGAGACCAGAGTTTTTTTACTTTGCAGTCCCAGGATGCTTCTCATTCACTGTCGGTTCTGTATGAGATAAGGACTGCAAACATTGAAAAATGCAATCTCTTGTCTTCAGTGATGATTTCAGGTTTTGAATTGTGACTGAGTTGGGTTTGATAGAGAAGAAAAGTAAAGGTGTTAGATATCTGCGTATACCTGGAAAATGTTATATTTATACTTTTCCCAGATGTGATGGATGGAAAATTTTTGGATGGATGCTTCAATGAAATGCTTTTAGTGCCAGTTGGTGACTGAAGATGAAAGTTTAGTTTGCTAAGAGAATTTGAGGATGTTTATGTTTTAATATCTGTACTGATCCTCAGGTTAATAATAAAATTCCTGGCTGATTGTTTTTAGTGGTCTTGTTTTAATCTACTGGAAATGACAAGGGATTTTTAACTCATGAATGAATTTTGAATTTAGGAAAACATTTCAAAAACAAATGAATTGCCAGCACAGTTGATCCTATGATTAAATCTTTGTCTTTTCAGATATGTCTTCAGAAGCTGAGAACAGAAAGCGTGTCACAGATGTTAGTAAATTCTAGTAACTAATTATATTTTTTTCCAGGTTATCTTTTGTTTCAAAATGTGAAAATAATGAGGATTAGGTAAGCAGCCAGCTATGATTCAACCTGAACCAAGATCAGACATATCCAAGACAAAGCTCTAAGGAGGGATTCAGGCTGCTAGTTTGAAGATATAATGCAGAGGCTGAAATCCAAAATGTTCCTTCCACCCTGGCACTGTGTGCAAATCAAAACCAACACCAACATCTGACCTCAGAATGCAAAAAATCAAATGTTTTGTTTCCTTCAGAGAAGCTGTGCTTTAATTTCTTTTAAGTTCTTTTAGCAAGTTGAAAATGCTTTCATTAGTAATAACTGATTGTAGGTCATAATACCTAATCCTCCACTTTCCTCAGGGGCACTGTGTTTTAAACTACATGAACCTAGAGGGGATTTCATTTTAATCATCAACATTGTCCAAAGTATTAGGACAGATAATTAAGATGATTTATATGTAGGAAAACTATGTTCTTCTAGGCACTGAAATGGACTGCCCACGGAGGTGGTGGAATCACCAACCCTGAAAGTGTTCAAGGAATGATTGGGTTTTGTGTTGAGGGATGTGGTTTAATGAGTACTATTGGTGATAGGTGGATGGTTGGACTGGGTGATCTTGTAGGTCTTTTCCAACCTTGGTGATTTCTGTGATTCTGTTGCCGTAAAAGTATCAGTTAGGATTATTCTTATGGCAGCAAATGAATTTTGCAGGAGTCTGTAGTTAAATTGGTATTTGCTATGGAATCAAACAGTCTGGCTGCCCTATCAAAAAACCACAGTAGCTCAAGGAGATGCCAAGACGCATCAAGCATATAGGTTGCTCTGAAAGTAATGCCTCCTCATTATTTTCATGGAAACTACAATAGATACAAAGAGCACAATAACACTATTTCATAGAGAAAAGTCTCAGCTACAAAATACTGTTTTTCAACATAGTGACCATCATTATCTATGCATTTTCACCAGCAATGAACAAGAGCCTTTTTGCCATGCTTGTAAAACTCACTACCAGTGGCAGTGACCCAGTGTTTCTCATCTGATAGAATGGTGTCATTACTAGGAAAATGTTGTCCACACAGGCCATTTCTAATCGACCTGAGCAGATGGAAGTCAGAAGGTGCCAAATCTGGACCGTATAGTTAGTGTTGTAGGACAGTACAGCTGCGACTGGCAGTGTACTCCGATCTTCAAACTGTTACGTGGCTTGGCATGATCATGTTTCAGGAGGAAGGTTGTTGTCTTCTCTGGCCTAACTCTGGAAGTTTGAGCGTTCAGCCTAGTCAGCACTGTGATATAGAAGTCAGAGTTAATGGTTTATCCAAGGAAATTCAGAAGGATCATCTCTTTCCTATACCAAAAGATGTTACATGTCACTTTACTAGCTGAAGGCTATGTCTTGGACAAGTTTTTTGATGGCAAATTCATGTTGCCGCTCCATGGACTGCTGTTTATACTCTGGCTTGTAGTGGTTATATCACATCTTGATCCAGGAAACTGTTGCCTTCAGCCTTGTATTGGTTCAGTAAGTCTTGAAAAACTTGCAGACAGTATTCTTTCTGTTCCTCTGTAAGCGTTTGCTGGACCCAGGTGGCACAAAAGCCAATATTCAGCTCTGTACACAGTTCCCTGGTCATAATCCGATGATTCACGTGGGTGAGCTAATGAAGATGCTCTTCATTTCATGATGTGACAGCTGTGCTTGGCCATCTGGAGTGTGGCTTGTCTTCCATGTTGTCGTCACCACTGCTGAAACACACCACCCACTATGTCGCTGTGCTCACACCCACTGTTTCATCTCTGTAAATGTACAGCAAACATCGATGAGTGTCAGTGGGTGCAATTTTTTCCATATGGAGGAATTCAGTGACACACCTTTGCTTCATTTGCACTACCATGTCAGATGCTCTTGTATCAGACTGCCCCTCTGCTGCTTGCACAGCAACAAAATGGAAAAGAATATTGGTGGGAAGGTCCCCATCAACCCCAGTGCCATACCACTAGCATCTGCCTCTGACACTATGGACCAACATAATAGTATGGGAGACACAATTTTCGGAGCAGCTTCCATAGTTTCTTATAGCCTCACATAACTCTAGTCAACAGGACACTGATTAATCTTATTTAATCAAAGTATTTTGTTTTTTGTTTTGACAACAATGTATATGGCACTTTAAGTGTATATAGTGAAAAGGGATTTCTTTGCCCCAGGGAACTATATATAACTGACGTGAAGTATCTCATTTGCTTCCTCAGAAAGGCGCAGAATTATGGCCAGCTGTGAAGCTGTAACATACCCTTTGCAGAACTGGGGTTGTGTTTTGTGGCCTTCTTGTAACCAGCACAGATTCAGGATTTTTTCACTGGATGCTAGAGATAAGTGTATCATATGGAGACATACCATCCACAATTCTGAGGTGCCAGAGAAACACAGAGGTACTGATATTAGATGCTGCACTTTCTGTCTGAGTGAGAAGTAGGTATGTCACTGGGAATCCTTCACAGCCTGTACTTCAGCAGAAACACTAAAATTGAGAGAAAAAAACATATGAAAGAGAAGAACATGACCTAGTTTATTACATGTGGGAAAAGCAGAGATGCCATATTATAGAACCAGTTTTCTGTTGTTTTATGCAACATGTTGATATCTACCAACTGAGGACATAATGGATTTTACCCAAGAGAGCAATCTTCTCAGGAAAGTTATATTTGTTATCATAATTTAAAAGGTGGTAACCGACATATTTTGTTTCTGTTGCATTACAGTTTTCTGGTTTAATACCTTGCCCTAGGATTTGTAGAAATACAGAAAGTGCAATAAAACAGTTGAAGAGAGGTGAATCAGTACTGAAATTGTCAATTTTATTTTGTTCTGTGGGATTTCATTTGGTCGCAGCTTTATGTGGGTTTAAAGGAGAAAGAAACTAATATCAGTGCTGCTGGACAGATCTCTATCAACATGACTGAAAAGCAATTCCATCTACTTGCAGCATGAATACTGGATGGATCGGTGGTGGTAGCATGGCTCATGTCAGATCTCCTCTGTGTGAGGAAGTGCAAAAACTCCAGAGAGAGGTTTGGGAGTAGTGATGCCCATTTTCCTAAGTGATAGAGTTGAGTATAAGTATTGTGGTTTTTGTCAAGAAGGGCTGCTGGGGGGAAGGGAGACAGGAGGGTTGGGGCAGGTTGGATACAGCTGGCTTCATATTGACACACTGCAGGTCACAGTTGAGCCCAGCAGCCAAGCTCTCGATGCCTCTGCAGAACTGTATTTACGGAAGAGCAGGATGCTGCACGGTAGTTTCCACAGTAGTGGAAAACAGGAGTGAGAAGCTGCACGGGCAAGACTGAGGTGGTGAAGAAGGATGGGGGAGAGGTGCTGCAAGTGCCACAGCAAAGATCCCCTGTCAGCCTGTGGAGGAGACCATGGAGGAGGAGGTTATTTCCTTGATGTCTGAGGAAAGGACTAGAAAAAATTGTCTATGTTGCAGACCATGGAGGAATCCACAAGGAAGGAACTGTGGACCATGGGGTGTCCAAAGTGAAGCAGGTTTATCCTAATGGACAGCTTTTTCAGGCAGGGACTCCCAAGTGGAGCAGAGGCAGAGAGTGACAGTGGAGGAGCTGCAGTGACTAAGTGTTATGAGCTGACCGCTGACTATAGCCCACACTCTCTATCCCCTTGTGCTCCTCTGGTAGGTATTGGGAAGGAGCTTGGAGCTACAGAGTGATGTAGAGCCTGTGAAAAAGAAAAGCAGGTATTATTTCAGTCTTTCTGTCATTTCTCACTATTGACATTTTTTAATTGGCAATAAATTAATTTAATTTTCACCAAATTGAATTAGTTTTGTCCCTGATAGTAACGGGCAATTATTTCCCCACCTTCACCTGGACCCATGAGCTTTTACATCATGTTTTCTTCCTCCATCCTGTTAATGAGGGAGTGAGAGCAGCTGGGTAAGTGTCTGGCCGCTGACAGACATCAACCCACCACAGTGAGTTTGGACAGGATTATTCTAAATGAGCTTTCCAAATGGTCAGGAGGTAATGACTCAACTTAAGTTATTTGAAGGGATAACTAGTAATAGAATGGATGAGTGTTGATTACAGCTCCTACTTGGTTTAAAAATAAATTTTAAAAATGTTGAAATATGAAACCCCAGTCTGAAGTAGTAAGTTATTCAGGGGATACTCATCCTGAACTTGAATTAAAATGGTGAAAACCATCACGAAGAGGGCATCGCTACTAGTTTAAAGCTTGTGTTACACAGTGTGCACTTGAACTGGGATCAACAGCATAAATAATTAATTCTTGGGCACCATCAAGTGTCTTGGCTTTGCTAATGTTATTGTGTACTGGAGAAATTATATACAGTCGAGTTTTTCATTAGTTTTACTCATAATATACAACTGAAACTTGGGTTTTAACCATATCTGAGTATGCATTTTTCTTTCTCAGTACTTACAAGTGGAAGAGATGTGGTGCAAGAAACAGAGACCTGCCACAGCCTGTGGCTGTGATAGGCTTCCCTTTCAAAATGTTAAAAGAAGACAGTGAAACATGTAAGCAAAGAATATGCCATAGAAATAACCACATTAATACAGTTTATATATAAATATAGTTTATTTTCTAAACAAAAAAAAAAAAGCAAACAAAAAAGAAAAAACAGGCTATTTAAATGAAGTTTTATGGCATTTCACAACACTTGGTTTGTATAGATGTTATCTATTGTTTCTAATGAAGTTTTAAAAATAAGAAGTTAAAACATTTGCATTATTTTGTCATTCTGTGATTATCACTGATGATAAAATAACATTGTAGCTTTAGGTTTAGTAGGTTTTAAGACATGTTTTACTGAGTTGCTAGCAGACAGGAAGAACAAGTTGTCATTTGCTGGATGTGGAAAACAAACATAACAGATTGTTTTCTGCAGGCTGTGTTCCTTTCCAACTTTGTTAGCATGACCAAAGTTTGAAACAATCCAGTTGTTCCTGTAAAATGAAAGCTTTAAGAAGAGTGGATGGAGGTGGAATGAGGTGTGTTCAGAGGCTTGTTGTGTTCAAGAGTTGTGTTGGACCTCACAGCTGGAGCCTTCTGCAAATGATCTCTCTTTCTCAAAAAACAACAACAACAACAACAACAACAACAAAAAAAAAAAACCACCACAACCAAAACCAACTTGTTTAAACTCTTAAAAAAAAAAGGAAAAAAGAGATTTATTTGGAGCAATAAGTAAAAGGTCGGAGGATGTTATGTTCAGCGAATGTTGTCTTAGGGCCATTTTATTTTATTCATTACTGATTTCAAATGTATGACTTGGAATTAAAAGCCTCTGTTTCCCACTTCAGCTCTCAGCTCCAGACATTGACAATCTGTCAACACGATGCTTCTGTCTGCCTGTACGCTGCCAGGACTCACTTTCCATTATTTCACTAAAAAGTGGGAGAAGCCTTGTTTCAGTCATTAGGACTGTATGCTTTTGAAAGGAAGACCTTTCAATACAATGGAAATGTAAAGATCTTTGGAAGTGTAAAAGGTCCCAGTTCCTTTGTTGATAGTAAGAGAGGTCTTATTTTTATTTGTTGGTGTCTGGGTTTCTCTGTGGTCCAGTAATCATTTTAGCTTACTTCTTGAATGTATGAGGTGGATATTATTTCTGGCTTTCGAGTAAGTTAGAGAACAGGACTGGATGTCAAAGCATATGTCAGTGGAGACACTCAATAGAAATCTAGATGTTCTTGGGTATCTCTCTTGCCTTCAGTGAAAAAGGTTTGGGGAGGAGTGAGTGAACTGGTTACTGGAGGCCAGGTTCATGTCTTCATCTGTTACTTCTGCAGGCCTGTCAAAGATTATTTATGGAAGCCTGGCAGTACTTCCTCTCCTTGTAAACGAAGAAATTAAATTACCCCACCCCGTTACTGGAATAAAATGTTAATCTTCCCAGCAGATGCAATTTGAGACAAGATCTGTTTCTTTGTGCACTCTGGCATGATGCGTAGCACCTGTAAGTCATTTGTCTCACTAATTGTTCACAACTACTCTGGAATAGTCAAATTCCTTGCAGTAAGTAATGAGCTCCATTGCTCAAGAACAGCATTAGAGATAGTCAGTGTGTAATTATGGAACTTGAAAATTCAGTAAAGGAAAGTTAATCTATACATGAAGCAGAATCACATTCTTCTGCTAGCATAGTTTCCTAATGTCTAGGTTTTTTGTTTGTTGGTTGGTTTGTTGGTTATTTTTTTTATACAGCATTGCTTGCTAGGCTGCAAGGTTGCACCCTTTGACTCTTATTATTAGTACTATTACTAATTGGAGAGCAGAGTTTTAAATACCTACTTAAGTAATTCAGAACATGTCTGAAGCAGCGAGGGGTTGCTTTTCCTTCAGCAAAAGTAACTGTGGGGTAAGACACACCTAAAATTAAACTATTTTTAGTTGGTTTTGTAATCACTGCTTGAGGAATGTGGAGTCCCTATGAGAAAAGATGCATTTGGAAATTTGGCCTGAAGAGCACATCAGAGGGGTTCATATTTGTCTATAGTTAGAAAACGGCTGTCTCTGTGCATTTCAAATGGTTCTCAGCATGGTGCTGTCATGGTGCATGTGTTCAGCTCAGAGCAACAAAATGAAGATTCAGTCCCTCAAAGACTTGCTTTCTTGTAATCCTATTTGCAGCCATTTAAGATCAGGACTGAAGTTTAATATTAAAGTAAATGCTGCTAACCTTGGCAAACAAACAGCATGAGTGTTGTTGAGCCTTTTCCCCTCAGGAATGTGGATAGGGGAAGAGAGAAAAATCTTGAGTAAAGTAATGACGAGAATTAATTGTTTCCTTTTTCCCTACTCAAGTATTTTATTCTGTGTTTCTGAATGAGCACTACATGTCCTCCAGCAGAACGATCAGCAAAATTCTGATTCTGTGATGTTGGAAAATGCTGCATTTGTATGTTTGGGGTGGTGAAGTGTAGAGCAGTATTGACAGGAAACTTCCCAGATAGGGAGATGCTGCATCACACTAAAATAAATGCATAGAACTCCTGAAAACATTATGGACAACATATAAAGCAGCTATAATTCTTAGTGCCTGAACAACATGAGATAGAGTGCTCGCTGTTCCAATTTGTTTGGGAGCATTAAAAACATCTTAGGGTTTAGGGAGGAAGGACTCCTCAGCCCATCCCGGTGTTAATGCCAGACTGTAACCTCTGTAGTGGTAAAAGCAGTAAGCTCACTTTGTGTTTCTGTCTCAAAGCTTCTGTGGAAATTGATGATTGAATGCCTAGAATTGTTCCCTCTGAAATAATAATATAATGAGTATTACAGCATGAGTATGTTTCTGGCCTTTATCAGTTTTCTGAAAATGGAACAAGAATGTATTGGTGAAACTGAAAAGCATTGAGAATATCAAAGGAGGAGGACTCTTCTTATGCTGCATGTTTCATCTTTAAAACTCCTTGCCATTAGATGTGAGGTAAAAAAGGAGTCAAAATTTCAGGAAGTGTGCATAGGTTGTGGTTTGATCAAACAAAATCAGTTTATTCATCATTTAACTGGCATTTTTTCATCCCTTTGCCATCTCCTGTGTAGCTGGCTTCTTTCTTCTGGCTGTCAGTATTTGCAGCAAGTAACATGTATTATATCAGCCACCAAACATGTTCTTTTTATGGCTTGTCTAACAGTTACTTACAATTCCAGTGGCCTTTATAAAACTTCTAAAAATATTTTTAAATATATTTTGGTGTAAGTATTTTTTTAAATTTCATTTTATTAGTCAATGCTTTTTACAGTAAAAAATGTATTTCCCTGTTCTAGTCTTTCATGTTGTTTCTTTCGCATCTTATTTTACATCTTAGTATCAGCTACATTTTCTTTGCACTCGGACTCCCTTTTTGTTTGCTTTCAGAGCTGTCTTCTCTTGTCTGGAGGTAATATTGAAGATTGAAGGTGCCTGTTAATCCTTGTGTTAAACTTAACACGTATCATTTTCCAGAGATGTAAAAGAAAGTGCTGAAGCTCTCAAATAACGACTAAAGTGACATCTATTTTATGTATCACGTCTACCTGTTTTTCATGCTGCTGTCACCCTGCCTGGAATTGTGTAAGGTTAAATTCGAGCTATGCAAAACAAACAGGACAGGTATGTTGCTGCTACTTTGAACTATGTGCATCACATTGACTCTTCTGTCAGATATACTTAAATGGGAAAACAGCCGGCGGATGTGTTCTACTTGCATGGACAGTCTTGGTCACCTCTCATCCATATTCAGCAGCTGTGGTAACATTTACTGTTATGTAACACTGACCAGCCTCTACTACCTACTCACCCTGTTATTAATATCGTTGTTGAAAATGAGTCATTTCTTAGCTCTTGGATGTATTTCAGTTGTCTTTTCTTTTATATCCTGAATCATACTCCTCTTCCTTGTGAGCACTCGCAGCAATTGCTGATGTCTTGGCTGGAATTACCCCTGCAGGAGGGCTCTCGACAGCTAAGATTGCTCTACCTTAGCATATTATTTGCTCCTTTACTAACATGTAACTTTATTTTGAGCTTGCATGCACGTTCTCATGCATGCAGTAAGTTAGTTATTTGATTGTGTACTTTCAAGTTACAAAAGAAGCCTTTCAAAAGAGGAAGAAGGCATCTTGGTATTTGGTTTCCCTAGGGCCCTGAGCTTTTTTACTACATTTGGAGGATACCTTTTCTGCCTTTTCTGTCTAGATGTTATTAGTACAGCTGGGGAATTCGTGGGTCATTGTGGCGTAATTTCTTAGGTTAATCTGCTGTTACTTATGCTAATGATGCTTGCAGCTCTGAAGATTTGTGTTTCAGTTTGGCATATAGCCACTCCTGCAGCAGAAGCCAAAGGTGACTTTATCTGCTTCACCTGAGATGGTCTTTGAGCACATTTTGCTTTTCCATTGGAGTAACTGTAGAACTCTGTAAGTGAACTGATTATGCCTGTCTTGATCCCCTCATAGCAATATGGATCTGTGGCCCCAGATTTATTTAATTCACTCAAGTTCTAGAAAGCTTGTCTAGTCTTGTAAGAGAGTAAAAAAACAAAAGCAAAAACTTTTTTTTTTTTTTTTTTTATGTGGAGCTTTTCAGAAGCTTGGAAAACTGAAATAAGAAAACACTGATATAAACTAATAAATGCATATGCACACGTATGCTCTCATCTAATGAGATAAATATATTTCATATCACCGTAGGATCTTCTCTTTGCAGGACTCAGGTGATCTGCAAACTTGAGTGCATTTTGAGCTCTACAAATTCTGCATTGTTTTGTACCTTATTATCTCTGTTCCAGAAATGGAAATAGCACAGGGGGGGATGTTTGGTGAGCCAGTGCTTATAGAAGAAATTCATCACAGTCAGAGGAATGAGAACTCCTTTCTGCATTTGTATTTTCTTGTTTTCATCTAGAATACTGTGCTAAGCAGGGAGAGGAGTAAGATCTAAAAACTCTTTTGCCTACGTTATATCCTTTGCTGACTAAGTGAATGCAGAGTGGCTAGAGTAGTACTAAATTTCACATGAAATTTAGTTCCATTAAGATTGTAAAATGTAGCTTGTTGCTAAAGTTAGCTGAAGTTTGTAGTATTAGTCTCTTCTGATGTACTGCAGTGAGAGGTGCCATATTTCTTCAAACTAAAGCAAGTCAAGAACTAAGGAGTTCTGGATCTGGCTTTGCTGTAGATTTTGCATGCTCACGATTAAAGGTTACACTCAGTCCCCAAAATAAAAACTTTCAGTTCAGTCTTTTGTTAGAACTGTTCATGTCATATTCTGGCTTTTGACAAGAAGTGATTCAAGGTTTTCATCTTTATCTAACATTAACAAATATACAGAAGAGTCCATACTTATCTCCCTTTCCTGTTTTCTCTTTGTCCAATTAACATGCAGGTTCATTTCAGAGGAATTCAGGAAGAAAAAGTATGAAATTTTTTTGATATCCCAAGGAAAGAACTCTTGGTTTGCATATTTCTAAGCCTGTGGTTTCATGCATTTGTCACAGAAAGCAGGGACAGAAATGTATTTGTCTTCTCTTGAAGCAGCAAGAGAGTGGTTGTTAATACTGATGGTAATCTGTAGAAAGAATGACAGTGCATCTACCAGGAAAGATCCCTGGCTCTCTGTGTTTCCAACAGCTTTAGGGCACAACTGGTATGTGCAATGAACAGAGCCGTGCCAGGTCCAAATGAGCCAAATCTGGAAATGGAAGCTACTTATCTGTGTTGCATAGTGAGATTCAGAGGTTTTCAGTCCTGTTTTCAGACTCCTAGAATGTACGGCATCCTTTTTCAGATGATGGGAGAAATATATAAAAAATATAGAAAATTCATCATTCACACAGTTATTGCCTATCTACTACATTTATAGGAGTCTGTATCTGTTAACTGTTTGTAATACTTCAAATGTGACACTCAAAATGTGGCATTAATTTAGTTTGAGGCTAAAAAATCAGCTTATATCACAGGTCTGGGAATAAGTAGGTATATGGGTAACAAAAAAGGAGACTGTGTGCTTACTGTGCCCATGCTTGGACCAAATGACCCCCAGAGCTCCTTTCTAACCTCAACCATTCCAAGGAATACAACTTTCTATGCAGCATATTTCTCAATTTCTGATATTGCCTCTGAGTTGAAAACAAAAGTGATTTCTTTTTAAGTTCAGCTTCTCCCCAAATTGGCATTTGCAGAAGTAGGAACAGCATTGAATGTGTTTCTGGCAGTCATGATAATTATGGAACAGAAGATTAACCTAGCCAGGGAAAATAAATACCTTGGTATTCCGTGCAGTGATAAACTGACTTCAGAATGCAGCCTGACAGAGTGGCAGATGAAATTTGATTTTTCTAGCTATACATAGCTAAAAACAGGCCAGTGTGATATTTGTTGAATCTAAATGTGCTGAGAACCTTGTGTTGTCTTTATAGCATGAGTAGTCATTCTTTTGTATTATTTTTATAGAAAAAGTCTATAGCTTTAATGCTGAAAATAGGTAAGAGTCTTTGAAGTTTCTGGATACAGGAGCTTGGTTTGAGCTGCAGAACATGGCTCCTGTCTGAAATGTGAACTGGATCTTACTCAAAGGTCACACATTCCAGATCTGTCTGTCTGTAAACTGAGTTTCATTCATATTGTATGCCATGTTCTGTGATACTAATGATAAGTGCATTTCTTCTAGGATGTAAGATGAGATTTGTCTGAGCTGTGGCTGTCTTCTTCAAAGCCAGGATAAATGCATATAATCTGTGAAGAAAAACACCGTGATACTTTTCCCCAAATTATGGAGTCAGAAAAGATGATGTGGTAGTGGAGAAACCAGAGCAGATAGCTACTAAATATTTGCTGATCTGTTTCTTTGCTGCTGAAATAATGTTGATAAACATTTACTCTCTGTTAGTTTACAGTGATGGCTTCTATACACAGAGGAAAGTTGATGTTAATTCATTTTCTTAAGTAAACAAAAACCCTTCAACAAAACTCAGCAGTAAAGGAAATCTTCAGTAATTTCAGTGAATTGTGGAATATTTGCTTCAAGTTACTGATATTTGCAGGGAATCCCTTGAGTTGAATTTTTCTTCTGAAATAAACTCTTTCTTTTCCTTCTGAGTTCAGAGATGGCAGACAGATTTGCAGTTGAAGTGCAAGGAAGAGGCTTACAGCAGCACTGTGTTCTTTTCCTGAACTCTGTCAGTTTTTTTGCTTTGTGACTCAGACAGTTTAAGACCAGGGAGGACCATTAGGTTAGTCTGACCTGTAAAATACAGACCGTTACATTTGTTGATAACTTCTACCTGCCTAAAACATGACGTTCAGAAAGACATTCAGGAAGACAATAGCAAATACAGAAGACATGACCTCTCCTGGCATTTTTTTGCACTGGTTGTCACTCTTTTCTAAACACATATGCCTTCTGTAGCTCAAGGCTTACATGAGTATTTCAGCTGGTACACTTCTCTACAAAACTTGCAATTAATTTCCAGCTTGATTTTGCTTGATTTCATCCATTCAGTGACCTTGCTGACTGATGTTGAGGACTGTGATTTCTCCATACACTAGGCCACTGTTTCTCAGCAAGCTCTTCAAAGTCTGATCTTCTCAGCATTTGTTTCTGTGTTTCAAATGTGGATTTCCCTGTACTCCATCTCTTCAGAATAGATTTCCTCTCCTTCCAAGTAGTGCCTTCCACCTCATAGCTGCGCATAAATACACTGCTCTGCTACTCTCAAGCTTGGTCCTGGAATTCCAATTCCAATTATAACAGTATTAATGATCTGGTGTTTGAAGCACTCTTTAGTAACCGTTACTTGAAAATAATTTCTCATCAGGAATCTGTGAACTATTACTGATTGAAGTAATTAGAAGGATCTCCTTTCAGTGGCCACCTTTTCTGTGAAGAAGTCAATGCGAAGGACTCATGAAGGATGGCAGAAAGTCTGAATTACCTGTTTCTTAATGAAGGTTACATTCCCAAAAAAGATGACTTCATTGTTTGTTTGACAAGTTAGATCTAGCGCATTGGCTTTGGCTTAGCAGCCTTATTTGTTTTCCCTGCCTCTTTCAGTGTCTGTCTGCGCTTCTTCCTAGAGCTCCCTCTGAGAACTCCTCCTACGTTCTACGTAGGTGAAATCAGTTCATTCTGCTTTTGAACACACAGATAAATCCAAAATACCTCCTAAAATAGTATATTCCCTTCATTCCATGCAGTGCTACGCATTGCATTTCAAATTTCTTACTGCTACTATTCATTGTAGCATAATAATATAAAAAAAATATATAGTTTCCCTTTACGGCAGAAGACGATCCCTTGTGAAGCCCTGTATACATTTGTTCACTGTTGGTGTTCTGCTATGAGTGTGTATTTTTTCCAGTTTATTGTTTGTCACACATTTCAATAGGAGGTTAAAGAATCAGCATCTGGTAGTCTGATTGGGGCATAGAATCCATTTGTGAATACAAAACTTTTTTTTTTTTTTAACTGTCCTGGCGTACATATTTCAGGTAGCTAAAGGTACTAATGGTGATACTTCCATTAATGATGAAAACATCTAAGCCCATATCACCGTTAGTATAGTATATTGTTGACTAATACTTCTGGTAATGCTTTGGTGAAAAAGACTAGCAGATTTTTTCACTCATTTCTGGTAGGTTAAGGACTACAAGAGTTAGCAGCACTATTGTTTGCTTTCCTTCTCCTAGGATTTGTTTTGATATTGGTTGCTGTCCTGAACAGAGTTTTGAGACAAAAGTTTACTTGTTGCTGCTCACAGTTCACGTCAAGTCTTGATGCAGCAAAACTCCAGAGTATTTGCAAACTCAGTGTATGACCTGAGCTTTGACTTCAGTGCATACATTTTTTAGGGAAAAATTTTTGTGCTGAGGTTGTTAGGCTCATAAAGTTTTACAAACCCTACAACTGAGAGGCTTTATTCTCAGATAAGTCATGCAGCATCCCAATTCAGCAGTCTTTTTTTTAATCATGCTCTCAAATGTCCAAATAATTATCAAGTCTTTTTATATTTGCTGCGCTACAATGCAGTGTGTATTGTGGAGTACTTTGATATGGTGGTCAAAACGTGCTCAAAAATTATGAGTATTCAAGAAGATGGAAAAACCCTTAGCACATCTTTTGAAGTATTTGTGTGGGAAATGCTTCTGTTTTAAAAATACTTGTCCAAATTATGTTCTTGATGATTAGGGCATCACCTCAGCAAGGTTTCAGCTATAAAAGTCAGCACAGAGTTGGGCCGCATTATCACAGAAGCAGCTCATCAAGTTCCCTGAAGTGATTTAAATCTTATTAGCACAGGTATTGTGTGATATTGAAGCTGACAAGTTCTTCAGTCTGGGCAAGACTAGTTAAGGTTTTTGTGGGTTGTTTGTTTGTTTGTTTGTTTGTGGTTCTTTTTGTTACACAGTTGTGTTCATTAAAGGTCAAGAATATCTTTGGACATAAGCTTCTGCTGTTGATGAGTAACATTGTTTGGAATGGTATCCTGAAAAAAGACTTTCTGATACGCCATCCAGCCTTCCAACTCCCCATAGTCTTTTGAGGCATCTGTTGAGTTTCAGCAGGATTGTAATCAGTTGCATCAGCCTGTTTGTGTATATTCTTTTGGAGGCAGACTGTGCTCTGAGTGCAGATTTGTTTTCTGTGACTATAGAACCATTGAATGACTTAGGTTGGAAGGGACCTCCAAGCCCACCCACCCCAACCTCTGCCATGGACAGGGCTGCCCCCCACCAGCTCGGGCTGCCCCATTCAAGCTGGTCTTGAGCGCCTCCAGGGATGGGGCACCAAAGCTTCTCTGGGCAGCTGTGCCAAGGCGTCACCATCAGTTAAGTAAAAAAATTCCTCCTAATAACTAACCTTAATCTGCCATCTTTTAGTTTAAAACCACTCCCCCTTGCCCTATCACTATCACACTGCAAGAAGTCAGTCTGCTTCCTGATTATAAACTCACTTGAAATTCTGAAAGACTGCAGTGAAGTTGTCATGGAGCCTTCTCCAAACTAAACAAGCCCAGATCCCTCAGCCTTTCTTCGTAAGAGAGGTGCTCCAGCCCTCTCATCATTCTTGTGTTGCTCCTCTGGAGCTGCTCCAACAGCTCCACATCTTTCTTGTGCTGAGGGCCCTAGGACATGGTACTCTTGGTACACCAAAAACTAGGCGTACTAACACTGCAATATGTGAATAGGTCTTATTAGGCTTAGTAGCTTGGTTTTAATGAACACAAAACTATTTTGATTATTTTTTTGGTTGAGTATCTCAGCTACTAACCAGCATTATACAAGTTGTATTTTGCTCAGAGCATTGGCCGAGAGAGCTGGCATGTGCCTGGAGAGCAGGCAGTGGGGATTTGTCTTCAAGACCATGCTGATATACCTCAAGAGTGAATTTCCTTGTGCTCTACCTGTCAGCATGAGGAAAGATTACATCTGGATTAACGTTGAAGACAGGTCCACTGGCTGCAGAGGTCACTGCTGGTCATTACTGAAAATTAGCTCTTGTTGGAGAAGAGAAGGAAATTTTTCTTAAGGACAAGTGAAGTAAAGGCAGGAAATAACTCAAAGAAGACAAAGGAGGGAGTAGTGGGGATGGCTGAAGAAAAAAAAGAATACCAGTGAAGTAGGAAAACGTGAGAGTGGTGCAAAGACTGTCCCAGCCAGGAGCCACTTTGCCACTCACAAGTAGGTTGTGCATGTCAGAATGTCAGGAGTCATAGAAAAATGTATATAAACCTAAGTGAATTCCAGTCAATGATAAGGCAGAGGGGAAAGTATCTTATTTCAGTTTACCTCAGCGTCTCAGCAGAGTAAAACTGTGAATATTTCAGTCTTACAAGACTTCCACCTACAAAGTAGCCACCAAATAGAGACTTCCTCTTTATTATATCATCTTCCCTTAACTGCAGCTGCTCCAGGGCCAAATATAGAATGATTACATTATAAATACCAGGTTTCCAGGGTAGACCATGGTAAGCTGAAATGTCAGTTTGCGTTGTGCAAACACTTGACATGTGTTGAGCTGAATGTGGAGTAATGAGGTTGGAAACTGTCTATTTGCTCCCGGTCACCTCCCTTTAGAACTTTTTTTCTGGGTGCACAGTTGACAGGGAGCAGATGACTAGCACCATTTCATCTTATCTGTTCAGAAAATATGCACTGACTTACGTGAGGGGAGCTGAGCTGCTAATGCTCTGTGTGAACTTGTCTCATGGCTGGACTGTCAGAATTATTCTACTGTTACTTTAATGAACTAGATGTAAGGCCAATTATGCCTTATAAAAGTTGTAATGGTTAATTAAACTATAGCTCTTACTTCACTTGTTCAAACCTGAAGGATACAGAAATGCCACGGGTATATCCAAAAGTGAAGTGAGATTGAAACACAGGGCATCTTTCTCTTCGTAGTTACTTGGCTTTAATATGACCAGATTAGATGAATGGCTGAATAAATTCAAGAACATTTCATTTTTAAGAGACAGGGAGCTTGCTTAATGATTCCCAACCTGCCCCTTTCATTCCTGTTTCTAATGCACCGTCACTTCCACCCTTCTCACATCAAAGAAAAGATGAAAATGACACCCTGCAGAGCTCACGAGCACTGCTCTCAGAGTGCTAGCAACAAGAGGTTGATTTTTAGTTTAATATAAAGCCTGCAAGCAGCAGCTGCCTGATTTCTGCCCTCCCCCATCATCTTCTCTCTCTAGGGATGTGAGTGGCTTTGGCAGTGCTTCAGCCCCATCTTACTTGGCTGGGGCTGGTTACCTGGGGGTACCAAGGCTGCAGTACTTCATTTTGGTTGATTGTTTTTCTGGTATCTGAATTGTGCATGGTATATATGGCAAGGGAGGACATGTGATAAAATCTTGTATTCGTGACTTCTGCGGTTCTTCCTGGTTATTCCTATATCTTCCCTGGCTTCTAGGCATTATGGGAACATCATTGTTGGCCAAAGGGCTTGGGAACAAGAAACCTTTTCCTCCAACTTGGCTCCTCCTCTGCTAAGAAGGAAAGAGGATGTGTATGGCTATTGCCATACAGAAAAGGGAGGGGTATATAAAGAGAGTGAGATGGAGTCTGCCTAGCTTCAGGTACTCTCACTGGGATGTGTTTCGGAGCAAGAAGTGCCACCAGGACCTCCTTTGGAGCTTCTGCCCACCCTCCTTTGAAATACTGTCAGTACTGCCTCTGCCTGCCTGCAAAGTACTCCAGGTGGGACAAGTGCAGTTCCAACATAGAGTCAGGCCTCATGACTTTGGTGGCACTGCAGGGAAGTTTGGTTTCTAAACTCTGGCAACATCATCCAATGTGATTGCATGCCTTTCAAAGTCTCAGTGTTACAACAGGGGAACAATAAGAAGTGAGCAGAGCAAGATGAACTGTGTCAATGTAGAAATGGGTTCTTAAGTAAATTGAGCTGCATATTCAAACTCTCATTGCACTTACATGGAGAAAACATTTCAGTAGGTAATTACAAATTAAGCATTTAAAAGGCATATTGTTTAGTGCCTCTGTTTTCAAAGAAGAAATTAGAAGCTTAAGAGCAGAGAGATAGGTGTTTAACTGTAGGTTGAAAGTTATTACAGGCATGATGGGTACTGAAAAAAAAGTCATCAAACCCCAGAATGAAAACAAACATTTAATCTAGTAAGAGCTGATTGTTTTCCAAGCATAATCTTTCAATAGCTACATGAGACAGGAGAAAAAATACAACCCCAAAACTGCAACTTGTAGCTATTGAGTGCAATACTTACATTCTGTAGTAATATAGCCAAGGCTGATGGTTCTTGTTTTTAATTAATACAAATGCGTTTCCTCTGCAGTAGGGGATAAACGATAATGATTTCTGTATAAGCTGTTGTTGGCGATATTTGGCCATCTTCAGAAAAGATAATATAAAGTTGCTAGAAAAAAGCAGGTTGTTTGTTTATCTGCAAATGAGGAAAACATTTTCTAACTTGAATTTTTCTTTTTGCATACAGTACATGTAAGAAATTTCATGTTATGTGAAAAAAAAAGCTAGTAAGAAGTGCTGTTTAGTAGGCTATTACATATTTTGTTAGTATTATCATTGCTTGGCTTTGTTGTCCTTTTTTTTTTTTTCTCTCCAGCAGCGCTATTAATTTTCAATCCCTTCTGCTCTATGTGGGCTGTTGTCCAGTGACCTAAAACCTGAGATGTGTTACAGATTTTGGACCATTACTGCTTATGCATACTGGAAGAGTAGGCACAAGAGATACTTATTTGAGACATGAACTAATGTCATAATTTCTTTTTAGATATTAAGATATATAAATGTATTAGTACATTTCTGCACATAAGTACTGCTCTGAAAGTCATGCCTTAGATTTTATTATGTTGGCCCACTATACCAGAAGTGGATGTTGGTGGTGTGGCAGTAGGGGTTGAGCCTTCCCACCAATATTCCATTACATTTTGTTGCTGTGTGACAGATGGCAGCAGAGGGGCAGTCTGACACAACAACGTCTGACATGGAAGAGCATATGAAGCAAAGGTATGTCACTGAATTCCTCCATATGGAAAAAAAATGTAGTGTTTGACATTCATCGACACTTGCTGGATGTTTACGAAGACCAGCCAGAGGATGTGAGCACAGTGAGGTGGTGGGTGGTGCTTTTCAGCAGGTGCAACAGTGACAGTGGGTCACCTCAGCTGATGCAGATTTGTATGAGCATGGCATGCAGACTCCTGTTCATTGTTGGTGAAAATGCATGGTTCATGATGGTGACTGTGTTGAAAAATAATGTTTTGTAGCTGTGAATTTGCTCTATCAAATAGTGTTACCATGCTCTTTGTATCTGTTGTAGTTTTCATAGAAACAGAAGGCATTACTTTTGGAGTGACCTATATGTGTGTGTGTGTGTGTGTGTGTGTATGGTACATATGCATGTGCATTTAAAGGGTGCATAGCGTAGCTTGCCTTCTTCAAATAATTTTGTGTAGGTGTCTGTTTAGGAGAATTGTTGAGTCTGCTGAGTGAGAGCAGGAAATGAGGCAATCTCGAATTGTAAGAACTAGGTTTTCTCTGTACTTTCCTTGTCTTTCTGACCCATAGGTTTCCTTTTCTGGTAGAGTGGTGAAAAGTATATCCCCCCTGAGCATTTGCAGTTGCTTGCATAGGAGAGGATGACTTGTGGCTTTGGTAAGAGTTGTTTTAGCTGATGTGATGCCTTGTGATCATGTTCAGAGAAAATATTACAACAGCAAAACACAAGTACAAAGATTTTTATACTATATACAAAAGCACATATTATGATCAGATCTCCATGGTGCTGAGAAGTTTGAGCAGTTTTTGGGGTAACAGTCTGTGGCTAAAGAATAAAAGTTCAGTGTTCCTAACACGGGAAACAAGTAATTCAGTCCAGTTTCTTATTTAAAAAATAATATAAAAAGATCATTCCTGCAGTTAGTCACTGTCAGTCTGCATGTGGTCAAGAGCATTGTCAGATCACTTGTCGTTGCTCTTCATCAGAGGACCTGCAGACCACAGAGCTTTGTCAGCTGGACTTAAAGGTGTGGTTACATAGCCAGAGTGGTGTAGTAGAGTCTACATCTTAACTTCAATTGTAAAAGAATTGTTTGTATAATATAAAAAAGTAAAATATTTATCAAGCCATGAATTATGCAGATTATGATATTACTAATCAGCAGGTGCCAGAATATTTTTTGTAAAAGAATGTATAAATATTAAAGTACATTCACTTTGCTTTTATATGTGATTAGAGGAGGCTTTCTGCAATGAAGTATTATTTACTTGCATTTGAGCTGCCTTCTCCTTCCTTTTTCCTAAATATGCCAAAGCTGAGTATTCTACAAACTTAATTTATTTCCATTAATTCTCGATTATTTGCTTATTCATAATTTGTTGCCTTCTTCCAGCTGTATCCAGATGCTTCAATATTAACCAAGCAATTTTCCCCAATTTCTCTTTTTATTGCCACATTAATATCATTTTGAATAGTACAGTTTTGATTTTCACGTTTCAAAGATGCTTGAAAATAAACAGTTCTGAGTATTAGTAGCTGAGAACACAAACATCTAGCTGCCACTTGTTTAGATGTTCTTTTATCTGAAACTGAACTGTTTGATCAGTCCTATTTAAAGGATACTGGAGGCACCATTGCTGCACGAACACCTTTCCACTCTTTAGTGAATATTGGTGTGTCCTCCAGCAACACTGAATCAGTGTCTTATTGTCTAAGTTGTTATGGACAGCTCTACTGAAGAGGCACATGTGGTTTGTTGTGTTCACTTGGGCTTTAATTTATCATAGAGGTGTAGAATTATTTAAGTTGGAAGGGACCCTTAAAGGCCACCTAGTCCAACTCCTTTGCAATGAACAGGGCCACCCACAGCTACATCAGGGTGCTCAGAACCCCGGCCAACTTGATCTCGATTGTCTCCAGGGATGGGACATGTACCTCTGGACAACCTATTCCAGTGCCTCACCACCTGTATTGTAAACAACTTCTTCCTTATGTCCCATTTAAATATCTCTTCTTTTACTTGTCAGAAGACACTCGGGCCTGTGGTGACAGGGTGACACCTGACACAGGGACCTGTGGTTATAGCACAAGCTTAGAACTTGTCATGGAGTTAACTAGATCTATCTATGCCCATGACAGGGGCGCAGTAGGCCTGTGAGCCTCCCAGCCTCCAAAAAATGGGAAGGGAAAAGGAAAAACAGTAGGGAGATGGGAGCTGGGCTCAAGTTATAAAAAACAAAACAAAACAACAACAACAACAACAACAACAAAAAACAGAACAGTGGCAACGATCTAAGGAGGAAAACTTATTTTACTAACTATGATATTGGAATGCAAGATAACACAATCTACTTGAAATTGAGACAAATAAAATAGGAGAGAGAGAGAGAATTTTCCAAAACCAAGCAAACCTGAAAGCACACGGCTTGGAAGCACCCCCACACTCTCTGACAAGCAGTGAGCAGGAGCAAAAAGGAAAGGCCAGCTCCTGTGACTTCCATGACGTATCTTCTTCTCTGGCTGTGAGGTGCTCTGGGATATGCAGTTCTTCTTCTCTTTTGAGAACCAGGTGTCTGGAGCATTAACTTTTCAATTACCCATGCTTTGCATGATGTTATGATGTGAAATAGCAATAGCAAAAATTACAAAACCATGACAGAACTTTAGGCTGAAATTCCATCTTGGTGTTGTTCACCTACACTGCAGGCAGGAGAAGTGCGTGAGGACACTTAGAAGGCTTTTTGTCCTTGGAGGTGTAGCAGCACACGAAAACAATCAAATCAGTGACAACTGCACAGTTGTGTCGGTAGCAGTGAAGTAGGGATATGTTCAGTGATGAAAGGGCTGTGCTGTGCTGGACAGGGAGAAAGAGCACCCATGTGTAAAGTTTGCTTTACCGTGTTGGTGTGCACGTTGTTTTTAAGGTCAGTGGATCCAAATGTGATCTCTGGTTGCCCATATGTGCACAGAAGGCAAAGCCTTGAACTAATGCATCTGACCCAATACTGAGAGCAGTAATGAGTTTACCTACGTAAAGGTGAGAGATGGATGGGCAATTAGGTGTGATGACTAAGTAATTCAGTAATGTTGTTTACCTTTTTATGCAGTCTGAGGGAAGATTTTCTGAAAAATAAAATAGAAATGGGTCTGGTATGTAGGAGAGCTGATTCAAAAGTAGGAAACAAACAATGCTCCTCCATCAAGTCAAGGGATTCATAGAGTGATTGAAAGAAGTAACAGCATTTAAAAGAATTAATTCACAGCCACTAGATGGAATATACACTACTAACACAGCCATACAGAAGTTAGATTTGACTTACTTTTTCTTTTTTCATGTCAAAAATACCCAAATGGATGGTAGCATCTGATGGGTTCGTATTTTCAGTTATTTTCTATTACAGAAGGTGTTGTAATAATTAATGAATTGGCTCATATATTTCAATTTTACAAAAGATAAGTAGCAGGAAAAGACTACGTGTGAATTAATGGATGTGGTGTTTATATTGGCCCTGCAGGGCAACACTAAGGAAGCATGCAAATTAACAGACAGTTTAATACCTGGGAAGTGCAAAATAGATCAACTCCATAGAAGCCGCAGGACAAATGTGGATAAATATAACTTTAATTCCCTATTTGACTAATTCTACAATGCTCTGAGATACACCTGTTACTGTGTTTTGTGTGATTAACCTGTAACATGTTGTGATTAACATGTTAGTTGTTGTCTGGAAATAATTTTTTCACTGTGCACTTGCCCTAGGCTTGTAGGCAGAAAAGCAAACAGTTCCTTCATGCAGAACCTGTGCTTTGGCTCTCCTTGTAATTCTTCCTCTGTCCTCTGGTTCCAAAGCTGCTCAGAATTTTGGCTTAATTTCCATCCTGATCTTTTATGCCTTTGTCATTTTTTCCTTGTGATTCATGCAGCCCTATTTTCAGATGTGTAGATGATCTAAGATAGTTTATTCTTCTTCAGATTAACTATTTTTAATAGTGCTTTCAGGTTGCACCGAGTGAAGTTTAATATCAAATTTCAATGGACTACTAAAATATTTTCGTAATATTTTGGCCAGTAAAGACAGTATTTCAAACGTACATGATAAATCCTTCCAATGAACCTTGACTTCTTACTGGAAAAGTGAATTTTTCATGTTCTGTATGTTTCCTTTCCTCTCAATGTTTCTTTAGAAATTAGACAGCATTGTATCATTTCTTTTCTTGTAACAGCTGTATCCAGGATACTTAACAAGATATTATGTGCCATCCGCAGCATTTTGCAACATATCAAAGTTCTGTTATGAAGCTCATTGCCATTAGAGTAGACCCGCATACTGTAGTCATCAGATGCCTATTGCAATTATTTTATCACTTTTTTTTTTCTTTTTTTCTTCTTTTTTTTTTTTTTTTTTTTTTTTTTTTTTTTTTTTTTTCCCTAGCAGAGTAATCTCTTTCTCATTGATCTGGACACACAGCTGATAGATGGATGTAGGAAAAGGCTGTAAGCAGCAGGTTCCAACTGCATTAGATTGATGTATCAGGCAGCTTCCAGCTGGGTGTGATAGAAAGATTACAGGGCTCCAACTGTATCCTGGTACTGCTCAAAGTGAGCTTTCTAAAGTCTACTCAAAAGATTCAGCATAGTTGTTGAATTCTTGAGAATTTTCCATTACAGCATATTCAGAAAATACTCCAAGAGAAATCTCCGTTTGCAGAGATGCTGAATTTCAACACATCACCAGCATTCCTACTGGAAGTGTGACTGTATGCACAGATCTTTACAATAAAAATAAATTGAATTATATGAAAAAACTTCCCCCTTTTTTGCAGACATGTAAGATTTCTTCCTTAATAATCATAACAGCAGATGACATGAATGACCACACTGCCCTAGGAAGAATGCAGTACCATGGAGGGGCAGAATATAGCAGGTGCCAGTCTCATCCATGTTGGCAGGGTGTCCCAATCCTGCACTGTTTCTTTGTTTGATACCCACAGCTTCTGACTGGAAGGGATCCTAATCACAGAGGCTTTTCTTAAAAGCCTTGCTTAGTGAATGAGATGTTGATTGAAGTGTGTAACTAGAAAGTGATGGCAACTGCAAAACTGTTATTCGGGTCTTCCGGCTTTTTTGATATCCTTTATAAAATACTGTTTTCAGTGGCTACGTTTAGTGTAAACCGTCTGCCATGCTTCTGTGGTAAATGTTGCAACTATGCAGAAGAAATAGCAGTACATAAACTGTCATAACTTACTTTCTGTACTTCTGATCCAGTTTTAAAAATCACTTATCATGATTTAATGCTTATGGAGGAGAAGTTTTGCAATTGGATACTATCCACTGAAGACTGATTGAAGAGAAACCAATATCAACTAGTCTGTGTGTCTTAGATTTGGCTTTCCTTCTGGATAACTTTGTGTTTCATCCTGATTTTAGGACCCAGCCTCTGTAACAACTTTGGCCCAGTCTCATATAATTAACTTCACATGAAAGCAACTGGTCCAGTGCTCAGAATTGACGTACATGTATACATGTCCACATCATTTTTTACCAAGCTAGCAGCCCTTGAATAATATTGCTGTTTATTTTTTTAGTTCTACTCTCTGCTCTTTAGTACTTGTCACTTGAGTCTGTGCTGTTTACTGAATAACTAACAAACAGAGATTCCTTGTTTATTTGAGGCTCTGAGGAAGACAAGGCTGGGGGTACCAAATATACCAAAATAACCAAAATACTGGGGTAGCATAGTTAAACTGTTTTAAAAGGTGATTTTTTTTTATTATTATTTTTTTTTTTTAAACATTTTCTGATAAATTAGTACTGAGGTACTTTAATGTCAGGAATGTTGTGAAATCCTATAAATACCAAAAAGACTGAGGAGAGCAGATTTCAGCTTCACAGGATCTCATGAGGCTGCCATGGAGGGCCAAGAGGCTTGGAACACAAGGGTGGTCCTTTATAGCATGCAGGAAATCAAACCTGGTAGAAGGTTGTCTCTGGTGAGAAAGGAGCTCTGGACAGAGCTGACGCACCACAGTAAATACAGGCAGGATAGGCAGACGGGGGGGAGAGGTACAGAGGCTTTGCAGAAGCATGCATGGGTCAAGAAGAGTACAGGAAAGCAGGAGCTTTGCTGGACTTAAAACTGGGAAGCAGGCAAAGGCCAAGAAAAATGTGGATCCATTACTCAAAGAAGTAGGGGATCTAGTGACTACAGCACTCCTTACCTCAGCTTTTTCTGTGTGTCTTGGATTTCCTGTTGAATTCTGCTCTCCACTCCTTTCAGCCTCTGAGCCAAGTAGCAGAGTCTTTAGGGATGAAGAGTTAGCTGTGGTAGAGGAAGATCAAGTCACAGAGCTTTTAAGCCAATTGGACATGTGTAAGTCCAGGGTGCTAGACAGGATGCATCAGAATGCTGACAATGCTGACACAAGTTACTGTGAGGCTGCCCTCTATCATCTTTCAGAGACTGTGGTGTTCAAGTTTGCTATGACCGGAAAGAGGCGCTCATCCCTAGGAAGGTCAAGAAAGAGAATCCAGGTAGATAAATGAGCAAATCCTCCTGGAAACCATGTCTGAGCACATGAAGGTCAAGAAGGTGGTTGGGAACTGCCAGCATGGATTTACTAGGGGCAAGGTATACCTGGCCCTCTGGATTGCCTTCTCTGATGGATTCACTGTCTGCATGGATAAGGGGAGAGCAGACAGTGTTGTCATCCACAGTACCCTTACAGAGAGACTTGTGAGATATGAGGTAGGTTAGTGGACTTAGTGGGTGAAAATTGCTGAAAAGGCTCAATGAAGATCTTACTGCCATCTGTATCTACCCGTCAGGAAGGTTTAGAGCAGAAGAAGCCAGTCTCTTGTCCAGCGATGTACAGCAAAAGTATGGGAAGGAATGGATTTGAGCTGAAATGCAGGAGATCGGTGGTAAAGAAAATGCATTTCTCTGTAAGGGTGGTCAAAAAGCGAGCAGAGCAGGAGCCCTGAGCAGCTGTGGGGTCACCTTCCATGACCCTCACAAACCTGCTCTAGTTGATGTTGCTTTGAGCAGTTTGGCAGCTAGATGAGCTCTAGAGGCCCATTCTAACCAGAATAATTCCTTGATTCTCAGCAATTTCAAAGAGTACTGAACCTTTACTTCACCCATATGTTTGTGTGTCTTTTGCTTATTTGCAGTGATGCAAAATTAACCTAACAGTGATGTATCATCTGGTGAAGATGCTGTCTTTGCCAACCCTTTTTCATAGGTGGAGCTGTGTGTGTAGGTATTACTTGACCTACATTTAAATCTGCCTAAGACCACACAGTATCATTTCTCCTTTGTAAACACATGCAATTTCTCAGTAGGTAGTTTGTGAAGGTGAAGGAGAAACTGAGAGGGGGAGGACTGAAGGCTGAGAGCTGGGATAGCAGTATCACCACCCTTCCTCCCAGTGGCATTCATGGTGAAAACTACTGAAATTCAAGAATGAAGGCAGTTTACAAATCTCTTTGTGAGATTTGAAACCCCAGACTTTTCTTCTGTTACACAAAATCTGAGCTAATTTAGTGTGCTTTGAATAAATCTCTGATAAGGCTATTGCACCAGATTACAGTAATTGCAAAGACAGACTTGTAAATGCACTAAAAATGAACAAGCTTCCAATATGTGCACGTAATTTTCTTATTCCTGGAATGTTGCCTTTAGCTTTCCTGGAATATAGCAGCCATTATTTCTGAGGTTATAGCTAAAATGAAGAAACTATTTTACCAAGCAGCTATTTTGAGAATAAAGTTTGTCTAAGTGAAAAAAATAAATAGCTTTTGTAGAACGTCTAAAATTGATTTTCAGATATATATCTAGGGATAACTAGGGATTTAGGCAACTAGTATGTGTCAACAATGTAACAGAGGGTCATACTTTGGTATGAATATGAAGAAGGACTCCTAACTTGATACATTTTGTGAGTAAACTTCTGTGAAGCTGACTGGAACTGAATATGTCTCTAAAAGTGAACTCAGAAATGTAAAAGCTTATGACTTTTGCTCTGTTAAGTCTCCCCCCCCCAGTCTTCAACTAAGCATTTTATAAATGTTTTGAGAAAGATTTTATACTGTCTGGGGAACAAGTAATAAAAAAACTTACTAGAAGCAAACTGTTTACAGTGAAAGTTGATTTTGTGCAGATGCTTTGAAAGTGGTATTTAAAATTAATGGGTTGACAATAAATATTTGAAAAGTGCAGTTTGCAACACAAAATAAAGAAATAAATAAATGCAGTACCCAGACTGAGCTCTCTGAGTAGAAATTTAATTATGGATATTTTTTTTGCATGACTGACTGTTGGATATTCTTTTTATGGAATGTTAAGTTTATATGCCGTAGTTACTCTATTTGTTTCACTGTAATTTCTGACTAATTCCTAAACACAGGAGAATTAGTTTCAGCGAAACAGTAAGGATGAAGTATTAGTTGCAAGTTGTATTCAGTTGTCATGGGAGACTTAATTTGCCTCGCATTTCTGCCTAAGGCCCTGCTCTGGGCTTTATCCTTTCAGTTAGTTCCATTGGGGCTGTATATGCATTGCCTTTTCCTGTTGGTAATTGCTGCGGCGTTGACATCCTGTATCCTAAGAATGTATCTTGAGAAAGTAGCGTCCTTTTTAGGCTAAGTGAAATTTTTCACTTAGACGATTATTGATGTGTGGAAGCATTCAAACTTGAAGCCCAAGTATCTTCCAGGGAAATAATTCCCTGTCATCACTGTAACTATTTAAAGTCTTGTAAGTATGCAGAGATAAATTGACTGAAAGAAAATCATTTGCTTTCAATTACAAAATATGGCCAGTCTAGTAAACACTAGGTTATAGAGTTTGTTAGATTGGAGACATAGTTTTCTATTTGTATTTATGTCCTAAATGGTTCGTATTGTAAAGAAATACCCTCTTTCATTCAGTAATTCTGCACTGTCTGACAGAATTCCAGGCAAACTCAGAGTGCTTTTAAACATATATGGGAGTAAACTAAAGCTGTCATGTTAGTTCACATTAATGCTGAGTAAACTAGTTCAGACTCGATAAGGATCTGTATTACATCAATTCTGAGTCCTGGCCAATTTCTTATTTTTAGAACTGAAATCGAATTCACATCTTGAGGTCTTAAAACATTTTTCATTCCTGGCAGACCTGGAATTCCGAGTGGCCAAATACCAAATGAGATTACTTGTCTAGTATTTAACCGTGGAAATAATGCAATTTTTATTTTTATTTTTTATTTTATTATTATTATTTTTTTAACATTGGGAGTTCAGATATTGAGTACAACATAGCTTAACATTCTGGATAACTCTGCACATATGGTGCAGCTTCTGTGGTTTGTCTGAGGTTGGATCATTTTGTACCTCTAAGATTATCTTGTTTAAATCTCAAAGAAAAAATACATATTTTTTATTTGGGTTATGCGCATATGAGTTGTTTAAGACTAATTCTGTGTAGAACAGATTTTACAAACCAGGGTAATCGGAGGTCATGGAGACAAAAAGCTGGAGCTCATGTTTTCCTGTATGAGTTGTACCTAAGAACCTCTCATAAACCTTCAAAATGCTGGCCTTGATGATCTGTTATGATTGCCTGCAATAAGCACGCTTGAAATAGCAGATAATTTCCATACATTTGTAGCTGAAATAATGTCTGAGAGATTAATATTGGAGTTTGTGAGTGATTATTTGACAGTTACGAATAGTATGCCTCCCATATGAATTTTAGTACAATTTGCCTGATTTGCTTGATTTCCTTCTCATCTGGAGGCCTCCAGCCCTGGTCTAGTAAGTGCTGAATAAACGGAGAAGATGGGGGCTCAGTAGAAGGTTTCTTGGAGAAGGTTCTCCTTCTATGATTGAGTGACCTGCCTCGTGGATGAGGGAAAAGCTGTTGGTGTAGTCTACCTAGACTTCAGCGAAGACTTTGAAACTGCCACAGTATTTATTCTGTGTGGAAGCTGTCAGCCCCCATGGCTTGGACTTGTGCACTCTTTGCTGGGTAAAGAACAGGCTGGAGAGCCAGGTCCAGAGACTGGTGGTGAATGGGGTTAAATCCATCTGGCAACTGGTCACAAGCAGTGTTACCCAGGGGCCTGAGTTACCCCAGAGCCTGTCCTGTTTAGTGTCTTTATTGTCGTTGTGGATGAGGGCATTGAGTGCACCCTCAGTAAGTTTGCAGATGACACCGAGTTGGAGGAAAGTGTCAATCTGCCTGGGGGAACGAAAGGCCGTACAGAGGGATCTGCATGGGTTGAATCACTGGGCTGTGGCTGGTGAGATGAGGTTCAGCAAGACCAAGTGCTTTGACCACAACAGCCTCAGGCAGTGTTACATGCTTGGGGCAGTGGCTGGAAGACTGTGTGGAAGAAATGGACCTGGGGGTGTTGGTCAATGCTCAGATAAATGAGTCAGCAGTATGCCCAGGTAGCCAAGAAGGCCAGTGGCATCCTGGCTTGTATCAGAAATAGTGTTACAAGCATGAGCAGCGAAGTGAGTGTCCCCCTGTACTGAACTCTGGTGAGGCTACATCTTGAATGCTGTGTTCAGTTTTGGGCCCCTCACTACAAGAAAGGCATTGAGGCCTTGGTGCGTGTCCAGAGGAGGGCAACAAAGCTGCTAAGTAGTCTGGAGTGCAAGTCTTAAGGAAAGCAGTTGAAGGAACTGGTGTAGTTTAATCTGAAGAAGAGGAAGCTCGTGGGGGATGTTGTTTCCCTTTACAACTGAATGTGGCTGTGCAAAGCTAAAACTGAAATGGTATTTCAGACTCGCATCGTAAGAAACTAATTCGTTAGGTAATAATGTGAGAAGTGGACAAGGCGTTTGTTTCCAGTAACTCAGCCAATGATAAGGCATCATGAGAGGACTGGATCACTCTCCTCCTTTGCTGTTTTGCAGTCTGGCTCAGGGGGTGTACAGGCACTCCTCCTTTACAATCACTGAGATGGTCCACCTGAGAGGAAAGATGGGATTATGCAGGTAGGGAAGGAGTTTCCAGGTGTCAGCTTGCTTCATGCACTTGTACATCAGGGCTTTCCCATGCTGTAAAATATTTTGCAAACAATGCCCCAAGGAGCCTTCATGTTTTCTGACATCATTTTCTGTAGTTTGCAAATTTCAGTCAAAAGCAGCCTTGTTTTTTATTCCTCCTTGCCCATTAAAGATTCACATGTACTTTTGAACTGAATTGCCAACAGCCGTACTGCAGAACATGATGCAGGGCTGAATGAAGACTTGCAGTCCCATATGTGTGATCCAGCCTTTGCCTGAACGGAGACACTGCTGTCTGGTTTTCCAATTAGAGTGGCCATGTCTCTTCTGACATCTCTGCAGGGAAAAACAGATTGATTCATCAGCAGCAGTTGATTTCTCAGCCTGTAAATCATGCAAGTCTGAGGAAACTGCTTTATTAAAAACTAATGGCATATCATACTTGTCCTTCAGAGTGCAGAGTTATTTTCTTATTAAGCTTCTCAACAGTTAAATGAAGGAACTTGGTTTCTTTCAGTATTCATAGGATAATGACAAGGAAACTCACTTTTGTCAGCTTGAAATAATAACTTCATTTTCCATTTGCTATTCAGTAATAAATTGATCTGGGGAGGAGAGACTGCAACATGCAGATTATTTCAGTGCAAGTATATGGATTTGGAAGTCCTATACTTCAGTGATCAGATGATGATGAAAAAGTGCTACAGCAGCTCTTGATTTTTAAGGTTCTGTTTCCATTTATAAATGCTGTTAGGATGGCACAGCGTAAGCAGAAAGACAAATCACACTTTTTATGTAATAGTACTCATTTCTCTAAGGACCTGAAATGTCCCATTCATCAGTTCTGTTATCTCTTGTCTTGATGAGCACTTAAAGCTGAAACTTGTAGCTATCTTAATCTACTCAGAGATACAACTCTTTTGGATAGGTGAATTAGAACCCACATTAAGGCAAGAGCATGATTTTGTAACACTGGCACAAGGCAGCAATGACAGGAATAGACTGCTTTTTTTTTTTTTTTTACTAATTCTTTGTGTGTTGTTTGTTTTTTTTTTTAATTGCTTTTTCCCTCCTTATGCAGCCTGAAGGGGAAAAAAAAACACCTATCCCAGCAGATCTTACCTGTTCAATTGAACATTATAATCAATTTTGTGTGCTTAGCTGGTGTTGCAAATGGATGAGAGAGGGATATTAATGGTACGATAGTTATAGAAATGAACAAATCACAAGTGCAATCAATCCCTCTTGTGTCTTCAGGGAGGAATGTACTGCATGCTTCAGCATGAACATGACAGCTTGACAACTCAAGGTTACTTCATTTTAAGAAGTAGAGCTGTGAGCAGCGTGCGGTGTTGAGATCATAGCGCAGTAGGCTAATTTGAATGGGTCTGCTTGGGATAGAACCTGGCTGCTCAGGGCTGGGTCCCAGGAGGACTCATGCTTTTGGAATCCTAAGCCTCCTGGAGATGCTACTCCCTACATATAGCTCAAACCTTCCATGGCATGTTGGTGCCCACCGTCTCTCACCCTCCCACTATGTGCCACTTGTTCAACCAACTTTGATCTTAAGGACAGGAAGAATAACAGTTGGGAATATTTGGGTAGAAATGTAGAAAGATACTTCTTACTGAGAGATTAAAAAAGGCAACAATTTTATATATTGTGTGGTAAAATTGTTACAGCTTGCACTACAGTCCCGGATTTGTTGTTGGAAGTTACACTTGTGTGGAGATGTATTCGTTTTCATCAAAGATGGTGAGATAAAGTAGGTGCAGGAGGAAGATTAAATAACAACAGAAAGCAAGCAAACAAAAGCCTTGTCTTAAGTACATCTTTACATATGAAACAGTGGTTTCTTCGGGAGGCAAAAGGCTCCAATATTCTCCACTGCCGCTTGAAAATATTTACCTCAGCTTTTTGTTCCTAAGTGTTATGGGGTTTAAGCAGCAGTTAAAGCTGGTGTAAAGAACATTTTCAGACGAAGTGAGAGAAAGCTTACACTTGTCCCTGGGTTCAAGGAGATGAGGCTTTCGAGGGCAGGGGAGCTGGGTCGTCTTATCTTGATCTGTAGCTAGTTAGTTAGGGGCAGGGAAGATGGAGTCTAATGTGATTATTTGGGTGGGGTTTAGGCATCAGCTGAAATGCTTAGCTGCACAGGAGTACAGAGGGGCAGCCTGTTGTGAAAATAAGTTTGAATGAACAAGAAAATCCCCTCTTAAAGGGTTTAATATCAGCCAGGTCTGCCTGAAGTTGAATGGGTCCTGATCTTGGCTATTTCAGTTGAGTGGAATACAATTTCCTGAAAGTGAACCTCTCTGTGTTAATTAAGAGGAGCTTGGTTTGCTTTTTGTTAATATTATAAAGATGAGCTATTTTACAGACAGGTAGAACCTCAGACCTGGGGACAACATTCCCACTTGGCATGGCTGTAGTTAGCTTTTTTTTGAACTCTCTGTATAGCTTATATTTTTTTCTATGAAACACTAGCATTTTCCTCTTTTCATTTGTAGAAAAGTAAGATAAAACCTGGTTTCCTATCTTAAAACTGGCAAAAATTTAAGTCCAGCGTAATTGTGAGCATTCAAGAGCACCAAGATACCCATTTGCAAAGTGTTAGCTGCATCTGCCAGCAATTAATTAATTTAAACTGAACAATGAACTACTTCTTGTAGCTGTACTCACTGGTTTGTGACAAATTGATTAAGTCAGTTGCATTAATGAGGTCAGCCTGTGCTGGGATAGTTTCAATTCTAGAGCTCGCAAAGACTGAAGCTGTTGAATTAGGAGTCTCCACTTCCTGCTTTCAGGGAAGTGAAAGTACTTGTCAAGGTACCTGATAATATGGATTGAGAGATTTTAGCACAAAGCTCCAGTCTTTGTAAGTGTAACACGATGGGCACCTGTGATATGAGTTAAACTTAGTGATAGGGCTTTGGTTTCTGGCAAGACACAGAATATTGAACTGATTGTTTTTACTGGAGAAAATGTGCAATCTAATATATATAGTTTTTGCTTACCATACCATTTAAAGATTTATTTTTTCCATATGAACTTAAAATCTAAAGAAACTTGGTTATACAATTACTACTTTTGTCTGTAATGCACTTGAGAGAGGAAATAAACCCATAAAATCTGTTTTCTACTACTTTGCCAACGGCTAATAAACTAGAACTGTGTTCCTGTGTAACATTCTGAATTTCCTTTTGTTCCTCTCACATGACCCAAAGGAAATCAGGGGGTTATGGGTTATTTTGATCTTCAGGAAAAGGAACTACTAATTTTAGTAGTAGTAAAATCTTTTTTGACCTGTACATTATCTACAGAGAAAAGGCAAAGTATGTGGAAGATATATGTATCTTCTGTGCCCATTTGCCTATTTTGATTCCTTTTCTATTGATCTACCTATCTCCAACCTCTGCCTAAAAGTTAGCTCTATAATTAAACTACAGGTATACTTAGGAACTGTTTATTTGCCTTGTTTTATTTGCCTATATGACAAAAGAACCCAACAGTAAATGTAGCAAAATCCAGATCTCTGTGTTCATGGTTTTCCACAAAACTGATGTGAAGATGTGGGCCTCTGATTGAAACCATGTGTGCATTTTTGTAATTAAGATTGCCTGGAGCTTCAGAGGCATAACAGTTTATGTACTAGAAATTTTGGATGAGAAAAATTGAAGGTAGTTGAATGAAGACATACAACTGAATTCTTTGTACACGGACATGATTTGAGTATATATATTCATCAGACAATTTGATCTCACTAACAAAATAGTTCTAAGTAAGTTCACTTTAAATAAATGTAAGTATAATGGCTGTATGGCTGTGCCATTATTACTTTGGCCTAAAAAAGACAACTAACCTAGCATCAAGCCCCCAAAACATATAGTGCTTTTAAAAGTACTTAAAAAACCCCAAACCCTGAATTCCTATTCCTTGTCTTTGATCTCTTTTGTGTTATGACTAAAAGATATAAAAAATAATGTGAACATTTATTTCATGTCTATAGTCTCTGCCTTAGTGCTAAACTGAGCCATTTTGCTTTAAAACACTGCTTCTGAAGCTGCTGTACCAAGGGAAGCTTTACGGAGCTGAGATGATGGAGCTGACATTTGAAGAACCCAGTTGTTGTGTTACGAGATAGGCCAGGAGATGTCAATCTAAATCCTATGGAGAAAAGCAAACTAACGAGTCAGAGAAACATACTGGCACTGTGCATTTGCCCTCCAGACCTGAAACATTTGTTAGGTTCAGAGAGAGAATAACTTTGACTTAGAAATTTCTTACAGGTGTTTTCAAAGATTGTGATATTTAAAGAGAAGCTATTGTTTTGCAGTTGTAGAAAATGTGATGCAAGCTTTCTGGTGCCTATAAGCATCTAAGCCCACCTTCCCTCTACCAGTACAGTAAACCCCAAAGTACATAGGAAGAGCTGAATTACAGTGAACTGGAGCCTGACCTAACCGAAGGTTCTGGCTACATTAGTAAGCGGTACCTTTTGGGCAGGCATGTGTGTGCACGTGGTTTCTCTAATGATACTTTCTGTTGTGGGGAGTGGAAGGGGAGCAACATGCAGGAAAGGACTTCCCTCCTCTGCAGCAGGGAGGCTGATGAGAAAGGTCCTGGCTTTAGGGCCCACGTGCACTCCCTGGCTCCTGAGTCATTGCCCGGCTGCTATGCACTCCTATACTCTCCATCATGACTGTGATGACCCTATTAGGTTCCTAAAGCAGTCTTTCTGAGACACCCAGATAACTGGAGGCTGTTGGCAGGATAGAGCATAGACATCTTGGTACTGCAAGCGGGTGGCAGAGGGTTAGGTTGGAGCTGAGCAGCTTTTCACTTTAACTGGAGAAGACAGAAGTTAGCATGCTTTCGGCAGTTGCTGTGAGATTCCAGATTGGCTTTATTTCCACAGAACAAAAGAATGATGAAAAATTAATGCCAGCAATTGTGCAGATGCCAGAGTGCCAGCTTATTTTCTGAATGTTGTCATTGCAGGCCTAGGAGTTTTTCTTTCAGTGATTTAATGTGATGAGAAGTTCTGTCTAAATATCAGCATGACTGAAACACATGCCGTATACTACTCTGTAGGAGTGGTCAGAGGCAATCAGGGTTGTTTTACATTCAAAACTTTTACTACGTAGATACATATTTATATGATTTACAGAGGCAATGAATGCTCATGCTGTTTCCATGTGTTTTGTAATGTTCTGGAATGTGGAAGCTATGTTTGTGGTAATATTCTAGAGATAAGTGAGCATTTCTTAATGGAAGAGTAAGCACAGATGATGGCAGAGGAGAAGTAACACAGAAGTTCTGTGGTCCTGAATGAGGCTGGTAGGGCTTTGCTGATACCTGCATTTTCAGAGAGATGTTAGAGATGATAGCAAGTCTAGAGAAGAAAATCAGCCCACAAGTTTTTTTTAAAGATGATGTGAAAATATATTCTGTGAATACTTAAGATCTTCTACTCTTACTGAAAACAGAAGTCTAATTGTATACATATGGCTTTGGCTCAATTGTTCTCTGCATGTGACTTTATTTTTTCTGGTGTCTTTTGGTTGTTAACATCTAGTTTTGAGTGCACCTTATTCTCAGGTGTCTGGTAGAAAACTTTTATGATTTATATCAGAAGTGTAAGGTTTCAGCATTCTTATATCTGTGAAATAAATGACAGTGTAAAACGTGATAGCAGATATTTTAGGGTTAGGTAACAGGATGACACTATGTGTAATGTGTAATGAAGGATGTAATGAGCCATAATGCTATTATTTTTCATGTTAGAACTTCAATATTGTATTTTCTACAGCTCTTAAAATACAAGGTGTTAAATATGTTTTTGAAGCCACAGTGAGTTATGTATTCATAGTGTCATTAGAGGAAAACAGTCTGACAAGTGCAGGGAATGATGAAAATCCATCCTACGGCCCTTTTCTGTTCTTTCATTGAAGTTGTTAAAAGAAAACATAGCAACTGTAAGGACCTTACATTTAAAAGGTATCGTGGTCATACCTCACAGGTAATAGCTTGGTTCCTTGTGTTGCTGGCTGGGTTACAGATGTAGCCCAAAGTGTCTGGACTTGAGTGTATAGTAAGATAGGTGTCTCTCTTCAGCCACTGCTCCCACCTTAAGGGAAAATGACAGCAGAGAGATGCTTTTGTCTGTGTGTGTGTGTGTGTGTGTGCGTGCGTGTGTGACATTAAATCCTTTTCTGGTAGCCTGTGTAAAAAAGAGGAATAATGTTTGCCTTTTGGGTGATGATTAAAAATAAGATTTTTGGAATCCTGGAACCAATCTTTTCTGAGCGAAAGGAGACTATTTTTGAGCCTGTAATGCTCTTGACTGCATATCTTTATCACAGATACCTCGAAGCTGTCATGCTAGAGAGCGAAGTGAAAATAGTATCAACAAAAAAGTGAAATGAGAAATTACTCTTTCCATCAACCCATCCCCTGAAGTCATAGATGGTGTTGATTATGTCTTATCTTAGCACCATATACTAGGGAGGTAAATGGCAGTAACAATAGGAGACAGCATATCCGATTCAATTGAGAAACACTGTTTTAAAAACTACCGTATCTCCTTTATTTGGATTAAGTTTCTGAAAATGCTGAACGGCAGGGTGACCTTTCAGTTGGTTAATCCCCAAATGAAGATTATTTTGTGTGAAAGAGAAGAAGTAGACTCAAAATGTGAAAAAATTGCTAGTTGTTTGGTATGGCACTGAAAGAAGAAAAGGAGAAAGGGAAAAAGAAAATAAACTGATGGGAGATCCTGCTGTGTGGCTTTCTTCAGAGCCAGGTGCAACCCTGATGGCAAAGCAAGGTGGCCAGGCTACATGGTGTCGTTTCACCCAGTAAGGTATGGAGCTGTAGAGAGAGAAGTTTACAATTCCCAGCTGCTACACCTCTGCATAGCTCCTCCTCCGCATTTCTTCTCCAGCACCTGGTACTGGGGCACTGCTAAACCCAAGGGAAGAGCAGGAGCCACTTTTAGCAGGGGCTGAACTTGGCACCTTCAAGTTGATGTTGCTACACCTGCTTATTAATGCAGTGCCGTGGCAGAACAGTTTGTTCCATGTGTCTGTTAAGAGAATTTTCCTGTTTTACAGTGTCAAAATCTTGCATAATTTCTGGCTTATTTTCACAGAGACATAATCAGACTTTTAGTCAACTACATCCCCGAAGACAGCTCTCTCTGTTGGTGTTCTCTTAAAATAAACCAGTTCTTTAATGAAACCTCCTGTAATGAACTGCACTGTCACTGTAATTTTGTTTATGAAAAAATATGAGAGACATCAGGGGAACTACAGTATATGCATAATTTTATTATAAGAGGGCCTTCTGCCAACATTTGAAATCACAGTTCAGCTCTTTGAGAAGATGGAATATATTCATGTGCAACAGCATTACGATCCAGTTTATATTTCTTGGAAACTTAATTTTGAATTTATTTTATGATATCTTGGATCTCCTTAAATGTAAATTGAAATAGACGTGTGAGGCTGAGATAACAGAAAATACTTTCTCTAAAACATGTTATTTTGGCTTTGATTTTATTACTGTTTGTTGGCTGTTGCAACTGTATTAACAATAAGCGCCTGCCTTATTTTACAGGCTGAGCATTAATGTGATTCTAAATAAGAAATGTTTTGGTTAGCAGAATTATGGTGTGGTCTTACACAGTTAGTTTGTGCACGACAGTAAAATTGAGTAGTGCCTGTACTGAGGTACTTTGGAACTAAGAGCAAAACAAAAGTGAGAGAGAAAAATTAAAAGAATGGCCTGACTGAGGAAAATCCATATAGAGTTTACCGTCTTCTCTGTTGTAACATTTGTGTTTTATGTCCTTAAAGTTTGTCCTGTGTAATCATTAGGAGAGTAGGCTCTAATTTTAGTGATACCTCAAGAAGTTTTAGTGGATCACAGATGAAAAGATATTTTGCAATCATTTCAGCCAATTTAGATCTCTGTAATTAAATTAACTTCCTGGCTGTGTCACACAGTAAAAAATACGAAAAAAGCAGTCAGTTTTTTAGACTTCTTTTTTCCTGCAAAAATCAAGAATTGGCATCCCTTGAAAAGCTTCATATGAAAAAGTTTTCCAGTGATATAATTTAGTCCATCTTAGAAGTGTCATTTAGAAATAAAACATGACGATGTTTCATTTAGAAAACATCAAAACAATCTCAGGGAAAACAAAGAAACAAAACCCACAAAAAACAAGAAGCTCCTGTTTTTGGTGGTATTAATCACAAAATTCAGTGAAGTTGCCTGCAAGTCCTGAGCAGTTTTTATCCAGCAGCCACTAACCGTACCTATGCAGGAAGCAGAAAGCATTTTAATTCCTTTTTTTTTTCTTCAGGACGTCGTATACTGAAACTAGATTGTGTCTGCTGAGGGCTGTGATCTGAGTCTGTTAAAATCACTGGAAGTCTTTTATCGATTTCGGCAGGTTTGAGCAAGTACTTTAGGAAAGATTAATACTGTTGCCTCTGCTCATCCTTTCTCGCCCTTGAGAACAGAGAGAAAAATTGAGACAGATTTTGGAGAAGGAGCTGGGTGAACAGAGCTCTTTGTTTTTCTTGGTGGTTGGGAGGTTGTAGGGATAGGGTAAAAAAATGTATCTGTTATTTTCTTCTAAAGTTTTAGTGCTGTACGCTTGGGGAATAGCCCTGGATCCAGGTGATAACCTTAGTTCTCCCAGCCACTACCAGGTAATCACATGCTTGTAACCATAATGAGACCCTTCTCAGCATCACAGTCTGCTTGTGCTGAGAAAATAAAATTGCAATATGAAGGGCAAAATAATGTATATAATGTTTTTGAAAAGCATCTTACCCCATCAGCTGCAAAAAGAGGAAAGATTCCAAGACATAGGACCTTACAGAAAGGTCTGGAGAAGAGGGCAGCTGGTGCTGGTGTCGGGCAATACTCTAAACAGAGAGGTTGAGACTGTAATTTGGTAGCATCAAAGGTGGTTTAATAGCAAGGTAAAGCTTGTTCTAAATTTTCTAAGCCCTGATAGACACCTCATGGACTATAGCACAGTGGGATGAAAACCCTCTACAGATTTCTGTTACACAAGCTGTGGCAGGGAAGTTAGTGGAACTACTCACTGGAGTGCTGATTACTCACATGAATAAATGGTTACTAAATCAAGGCTGTAATTGTCATGCAAGTGGTTTACAATATGGACGATGTTTCCCTCCTGTTTTTGGGCACGGTATTTTTAGTAGTTTTTGGCAGAAACCTCAGTTTAAGAGCCAGCACTGAGGCTCACTGAGTTGGATAAGCATTGCCTGTTTATGTTTTGAAGGCACCTCTGCTCATTTCCTCTGCGTGCAGACATGCTCTGTGGTTTCCATATGCATATAGTATTTGCATCAGTGGGTTTATTTTTCATTGTCAACAGCAGAATATTTTTTATGAGGGAAAACAATGTAAGAAACATTAAAGGTGCCAAGTGAAGAACAGACTATAAGACTGTGATGCCTTGTTTTGGTTGATCAATATTTAACAGTAACTGAATTTGTACAGTTAAATGAGATTCAGAATGTTTTTCACAGGGCACATAATGATATATCAGAGGAAATTTGTTAGCTTTTCCACTGCTAAGACATATAATGTATATGAAACCACTAGATTTTTAGCATAGGAAGTCACAGAGTAGTACAAGTGGTATCAAAAATATATTTCTGTACATGAAGTTACGTGGTATGATAATAGAACAGGCAACTGAAAAATGTTAATAAGGAAGCTACTGAAATTAAAGCTAAAAATCACCAAACATGACTCCTTAGTAATAAAAACACCAGGGAGAATTAAAATGAGATACAAGCACAATAAACTGGCATATTGTGCTGCTAGTTTATTAATTTTGATCTCTGCAGCATATGGTAGTTTCATGCAGCTAGGGGCTGTGGCCACCTGTTAATACTCCGGAGTACAAAAGAAGAAAGGATTTGGTTGTTCACTGATGAAAAACACAGTGAGTTCCATATTTTGATTAAAAAGCATTTTCTTTTTTTTTTAAGGCCCAGAATGTGTTTTCCACAAGTATAGCTAACTTTCTAAATTGAAAAAAATGCTGCAGATTTTGAGGTGGTTTATTTAGAGGAAATGAGTTGTTTTTCCCATAACCCCTATCAAAGCTTTAGATAGTTTATACTGAAAAACTAGCTAGTAGCAACACTTTCCTATCATATATCCTATTTCCTATCATATTTCCTATCCTATTTCCTATCATATATATATGATATGATATCATATATATTTTTTTCTTTAAAAATGCTACGGGATTTTTGCTGTATTTTAATAAAAATAATGTCTGAGTTGCTTGTAACAGGCCTCCTAATACAAAATGCCAAGATAACAATGTGTGTAACCATACAGTTACTTTATGTGCAATGGTTCAGAGGCTCCAGAAACACTCCTGGTGCTCATCTGAGGACAGGCACGGAGCTGTCTCCCCAGCTGGCTGGGTAGTACAGCCACAGTGCCTGGCCCACAGCCGGTGCATCCCAGCCAGTTGCAGGGGCTGGCAGTGCTAGGCGGTGGGAAGCAAGGACTGCTTCTCCATTGTAGGGCCCAAATTGCTGCCTTGTAGCCATGGCTGCAGCTCTCTGGTGGCCTCTCAGGATGAGACGGACCCAGTTTGTATCAGACAAAGTATACGCGGTGTAATTGCATCCTCAAGCCCCTGCCATCACTTATCAGCCACAGGATACAGGGAGGAATTTCCGACTTACTGCATTTTTTCTTGTGTTGCTTTGTGATGAGTGCCATATGAACCCACCAAAACCAGTTGGTGGTTTTTATTGATCATTCTCCGTTTTGAAAAGAAGCATTTGTTGGTAAATGCATGTGCTTGGAACCAGTTGATGTCTCAGATGATGAATTGTTACAGTACTGTGTGCAGAAAGCCTAGAATCCTGGAAGGGTTCATTTTTTAGACCACTGTCCCAAGCCCACAGGTATAATAAGATGGGGCAGTGCTGGAGGATGAGGGGCGAGTGGGAGTGGGACTGTTTGCTAGTTAGAAATAGGAAAAGTGATGGAGTCAGCAGCTTTGTGCATTTCGCTTGGTGAAGGTGGCTGAGGGATCAGAACCTTGACTGATCACTTGGCACCACAGCAGTATATTGGTAACAGGTGGCACTTGAAAATTTGCTGCTTGTTTTGAGTTAATTAAACCTTTGCAGCTGGAGCTCTTTCAACCCAGGGCTTTGAGATGTTTATTTGTGGGGACCACAGGGATAGCACTCCAGCTAAGCTCGAGTGTGAATCAGAAGTGTTCTCCTATAATCATACTTTTAAAGCAGACTTGATACCTTTATCTTTTATGGTGGCAGATGTGAAACATACTTTAATTTTGTGTACTGAATTATTTAGATAACTGTGGACATGACTGGATATTATTCATCTACAGTTGACACTTTCCTTTCTCCTCCCTTCTTTTTATAATCTAGTTATTTTTTAAATGAGACTTTATTGTGTTGACCTGTGGGTCATTTCCTGAACCAAGGTGGTTTAGGTTACATTACTTTTCATTTCTATTCAGTTTCCACCAATAAAAGGAAAAATAATCTTGTTCCTTACGGTATGGTCTCTTGTCCTCTGTAAATTAAGTCACAGCCATCAATTCATTTCACTCAGACAACTGAACAGCCATCCTGTAGTAGTATATTAGCAGGAACAGTATTTTCATGACGCATTTGGGCCTACTTAGGTATTGCACAATTCATGCAAGTATTTGACTGATTATTGGGAAATAATTTTACTTTGGCTTACAGAGAGCTGAACTTTGACCAGGGCTAACAGTGGTAACTAAAATCGTACTAAATGGTGGGATATTTGTCTGGGTGCTGAAGTTAAAACTTCAGCTTAGTGTTGAATTTGTGGGTGGAGAGATCATAACAGCTCATTAAAGTGATGATAATGTGTTGATGGCAAGAGGTACTGTGGGCATCTTAGAAACAGATGCCTCTAAGACTACTGGGTTGGGCTCCTTGGCTGTGTGCTTCTTCCCTCAGACAGAAGGGCTTGTCCCCTTGACTGAGCCCATCGCAACAGCAGCAGCTTTTCTTTCCTCTGGCCTGCTTTGTACCTGGTGGGTGGACAGACATGGTTTCCATTTAAAAGCAGACAGGCATTTATACCTTTCACTTCTCGTTATATCACGTTGTACGTGCTCTGCCTACAGTCTTGATTTTTAAAAGAGGATATGCCCCAGTGTGTTCATGCTTTTGTAAAAAATGTTTCAATTTCCAGCTAGAGAAAATCTATTCTATGACATGTTATGGTGTTTCCACCATTTAGTTCTGAGCTAGAAAAAATATTGTAAATAATGTATACAATGTGCAAATAAAATAGCATAAAAATTTGAAAGAATTACACAAGAGTGCAGATGCTGATTCCCAAGCAAGACCAGAAGTTTTTTGTACTGCAATACTGTCTGTCTGACAACAATTAGTAGAAAATCCTTTCCAAAGGTGCTCTCTGTGGGCAGCAGGCCTGTGGTGATGCAGGCATCTCTTGGCACATGCCTGTGCTGCACTGACTGGAGGACTTCCTGGGTGGTGTGTACTGGGCTGCACAGGAGGACTTCTTGGGTGGTGCATACCAAAGCATGGAACACAATGCAGCCCATCAGGTACCCTCTAGGGGCCTTCCTATCCTCTCTGTGCTTTTTCCTCAGGGGTTCAGGTATTTATTCCTTACCCCACAGTTGCTGTTCCATCAGCACTCAGATTTGTTCCCTCGCCTGCTGCAGGAGCTGAGGGGGAGCAGCAGAACTTCAGGGGCACCACAGCTGCCATCAGTAGTCTTTTCCAGATCTAAGTCCTCCTAAGTGGAAATAGTTTCATTTATCTATCTTGTTAGCCTCTGGGGAACTGGAGGGTTGCAGCTGTAAGCAAGAAATATGGTAGAAGAATGGGAAAATTTTGGGAAGAGAGATCTGTTTGTGCTTGTGAGCAGAGCAGAAAGCTGCTGTTTTCAGTGTGAAGTTCCTGTAGGTGTGCATGAGAAGGAGTTGCACTGAATGGGCCGGGTTGTCAGATGCCAGCTTAGATTTATGAATGTTTTTATCAGTATGCTTTTGAGGTGAAGCATCCCTGTGTGAGCCCAGTGCTGAACAGTTGAACAGTAGATCAGTTACTAGCTGGGAGTTTGCCAGCTTTTCAAAGCCTACATGAAAGCTATGATATTTGAAAAACCCTAGTATTTTCCATTCCTAGATTTTTGCCTGTGTTTCGTTTGCCCTTACAAACTCTTGCATATATTACTTCTGCTTCAGTTATGTTTCTTTTCCAAAAGTGACTAAATAGGCCAATGGCAATTGACTTATTCAGTATTTGTTCAATGTTAAAAATATGAGGCACGGAATATGACGTGAGGTCCAGTGTTGCAGATAATTGCCTGTGCACACTGATTCTGAGCCTTCCACACCCAGCCACACGATATTCAAAATTTATAAATCCGTTTGTAACACTTGTGCTCCTGGTGAATGAGCTGTGGACTAAATATTATTTTAATAATAAAGTGAATTATATGTAATTAGAAGAATGATTTGTGCTAATCTTGGAAGGTTCACAAATAGAAAGAAGCAGAACTGTCAACTTATTCACTGCAAGTTTGTTGCCTTGCTCTAATGCTAATTAAGTTCAAGACTTGGAATAAGTCGTTCTGGGTTGCTTCATTACACAGCAAAATGTGGCTCTGACCTGGCTGGTATGCTGGGGCTGCAGTGTGTGGGGGAGCTTCAGCATCTGACAGACAGCACCAGCTCCAGTGTTTTTCTTCCTTGCAAAATAAATCTCTGCCTGATTACTGTAATTGCCTGCAGGTACTTTATAACAAACGCAAATAACCTTGCAATTATATGATTGGAAGAGGAGAGAGGACTTCTACAATGCGTGGCTCTGAAAAAAAAAAAAAAAAAAAAAAATCCTACTTCTTTGTTTCCTTGTTTATATTCAATTAGATGATGATGGTAGGATCTGACCTCATTTTTGCTTAATCATGCTGCCACCTTGGTCTCTCACCCCATAATGCTGTGTGTCATTGTCAGGCCAAGATGGCTGTTAATCAACACCTCTTACAGAAGTACGTATAGCAACAGGCCTTACACAGCTACAGCAGTTGCAGCTGCACAACATAAAGCAAAAGCTAAACAAGTGGGCGACAGCCAGTGGACCTGTGGTCCCAGGGGTCTAGTGCATGGGGAGCCCCCAGCCTTTCTGGGCAGCCCCTAGAGAGGCATCTCTCGATATCCAGTCTCCCCTGAATAGTACTTGGTCCCCTCCTGGCTTTGCAAAGCCTCCAGAGCCTTCTTAGGAGTCCTGTGGCCATGTGAAAGAAAGACAGATCACAGGAGAACAGATGAGAGTAGCCACTGTAATGAGCCTGGTGGGCAGCTGGAATGGATGCCATCACCTTCCCTGAAGTCATTAAAAGCATGATTAAATCTCTCCTTTCTATGGATAGTCTTTCTGACAACATAACTGAGCATAGTGATTTTTATTAATACTCTCTCAACCCCTGGGCATCTTTATTTATGTATTTGTTTTTCTCTGTTTATTTTTTGCTACGTGCTATTTAAGTCCAATTAATATGGACTCCTCTGAGTGTGTCTGTGCATTTATCAACCTGTATTACAGGTGAACGTATGCACGTCTGTATGGAAGGAGGTAGCAGAAGTAAGGGGTGTTCTTTTTTCCATACCACTGCGTCCTATCAAACTTGGTCTGCATTTAATAGAAAACTTGACGAGCTTTGGCATGTTATGTATAAATTATCATCCAAAATTCTCATTTATTTATATGCTTTACTCAAGTTATTTCTGTATTATATAAAGACAATTCTATTTTTTTTTTTCTTTTTTGGACCTTGGAGGAATTTTTAAACTGTTAATAATTTTATGAGGTCTGCTCGAACAGAGGCACATCTGCTGAAGTTAAAAATTGGCCACAGAGTATTTCTTGAAAAGTTCTGGAATGTCTCGTGCTTCCTGTCTCGAGGATGCATCTCTTTCACAAAAGTTTTCCTACTGCATTTGACAGCTCTTTGTTCATAAGACGTACTATTGGCAATGCTAGTTACTGAGGAAACCATTTTTAACAGATGCCTTTAGGACATAGGGTTTACAGCTTCTTTTTGTCATGAAAAGAAATTCTTAAGATAGGCTTCTTGCAGAATGGATCAGGGAAGTGAAAACAGGCTTAATGCATGACGACCTCGGCCTCTCTTGAACTTGAAACTTAGGATATTTTTGGTGGAGCCTGTAAATCTTTACCTTACAATGGCAGGCTATTTATATTTAAATAGCAGATGTGAGGCTGAAGGGGGAAGAAACTGAAGGACAGAGAGAGATAATCTGTAAGGGCATATCTTCAAGTGGAGAAAGGCAAACAAAACACTAATGTGTTTCTTGCAGTGCTCAAATAGCTTAACACTCCTCTGATGCTTTTTATTGAGACTGAAAAGCACCTCTGTGTAAGATAAAACATGACCCTAAGTTAAGACAGAAGAATTTCTTCATGCTAGGGTGTCCACGTGACGAGTCTGCCGAAAGTACATTCAAATTCAGCCTTACTTTGCACAAAGTTCCCCATGTGGAGGAACCATCAAGATAACTGGAATGTTTGATTACCTTGAAGAAGAGTAAACAGCTGTAATCTCAGACTGCCACATGAATATTCTGATGAAACATGTATAGGAAAACAGTACTGAAGGGATTTAATTTTGAAATAGATGCTAGTAACATCTTCAGAGACGGACATACATTGCAATTGTTCTATTTCAAACGGTTGTTGTTTATAATGTATCCTATGATCATATCTCAGGTAATAATCTTGTATTAATGCCCACGATGTACCCATCAGTGAAATTTTCTGAGCTGTATTAGGCACTGAGGCCTAATAGTTTAGCAGTAATATAGGGGAAAAGCCAAATATTCCTATAGTAATATTCCTGTAGTAGCAAAATATTCCATCATGCCTTCTCAATGTTCTCTCCTGTAAGAGGAGATTACCCATTGTGTAATAATTGATTAAGTTGATTATGTCAGAAGATATTTCCTGAGCAAGGATTAGACGCAGATGATTCAAGGATTGATAGATTAGTAGTTTCCCTAGAAGAGAAATTTAAGAACTGTCGGCTCAAAGGGCACATAAAATAGTTCATGAGTTGTATTATCCATCACTGAATTGTGACCAGGCTGATGTCTGTGCATTAAGAAGCTCCAAGCTGTTAGCTGTTTTGTGCAGTTTGTCAACCAGGAAGAACAATATGCTTATCCCTTGGTGAATAAGCACTTGAGTACTTTTCCGGACTGTATGTGTGTAGAAGAATTCAGTGTTTTTAAGCTTTCCCCTAGTTCTAAACACATTTAAGTTAAGGTACCTAGAAGCCAATTCTAGCACTGCATATAGCAGTTACCCTATTTCTGTCAGACTTTATATAGCAATGAGTTCTGAATATTTACAGTTTCTTCCCGCATTTCATGTCTGTTTAGGTATTCTAAAATATCAACTCTGATTTAAAACTCTTGTTGTGTTAAGTGTGCACATGTGTATATATTTGAATGTGTGTATGTACACGTACATGCAACCACATATATACACTCTATTTTGTTGTGTGTTTTTATTCATTGTGCACTCGGCATTGGTGAGGCCTCACCTCGAGTACTATGTTCAGTTTTGGGCACCTCAGTACAGAAAGGACATGGAGGTGCTGGAGCAGGTCCAAAGAAGGGCAAGCAACAAGGCTTGTGAAGGGCTTGGAGAATATGCCCTATGAGGAGAGGCTGAAGGAACTGGGGCTGTTTAGTCTGGGGAAAAGGAGGCTGAGGGGAGACCTTATTGCTCTATTCAAATACCTGGAAGGTGCTTACAGCGAGAGCAGGGTCTCTTCTCACTGGTGACAGGATGAGGGGAAATGGCCTAAAGTTGTGCCAGGGTAAGTTTAGGTTGGATGTCAGGAAACAGTTCTTGACAGAAGGGGTTGTTAAGCATTGGAATAGGCTCCCCGGGGAGGTGGTTGAGTCACCATCCCTGGATGTGTTTAAAAACCATTTGGATGTGATGCTCAGGAACATGATTTAGCAGAGTTAGAGTTAGGGTAGTACGGTTAGGTTGTGGTTGGACTCGATCATCTTTAAGGTCTTTTCCAACCTGAGCAATTCTGTGATTCTATGATGGTCATTTTTAATGGATGATTACTTCCTTCTCATGAAGCCTCTGAGAAAGGGAAGTCGTGCAGTTTTAAATAAAATATTGTATTATTTCAATTCCTTTGGTAGTGGATGTTGGAAATGCAATTAACATCTTATTCTTCTATGCCATGAACTGAATTCCACAGAGGTGTGTGTTTACATGATGCATTCTTTGGGACTTCAGACAACTGTATTCATTTGAAACTTGGGGTAGAAAGAAAGGAGAAGAACATATAAAATATTACGGTAGTAAACAAGGTTGTTTTGTATAATGACTGCATAATTAGGAAATAATTCTGAAGTAGTGTCAGTCTGGGAGTTGGGAAGCAAAGTTTGACATTTTCCTTTAAACCTTGAAGTCTCAGAAATGAGGAACATTTCTTGATTCCATGTGAGATTTTGGAAATGTAAATCACAGACTTCTGTCCTGTATGTCTCACTAATTCTAGTATCTATCTTTTCTCCTGAATGTAAAGGTATGAACCAAATATTCAAAATCAATTATGGCTTTGTCAAGACTGCATCACGTAGTTGTGACTACATTGCTATAACTACATTGCTGTCTTACAAAATTATTCATTTTCTTTCTTTAAAAAACTATGGAAAAGGTGAACTAATTTTGTAACATTTTTTTAGTAGACAGTTATTTTTTATTTGCTCACACTGTCATCAGGGTTGTTACTTACTGGTACATTCAGTTCTTTAAATTAAAACAGTAAAATCTCTCATACTGGAAAAAAAAAATATCCAGAAAGCAGAAAACCCGAAGAACCCTTCAACTGATGGTTATAAAAATGACAGTGTTTTTCCTCTCAACTGAAATGAAATATAGCCTCCTCACTGCGACTTTGAATGCTGATCTTGAGCTGTGAGCATTCTTCCAGCTATATTATTGAAAGCAGGATATATGGTAAAAAAGATGAAAGCTCTTCAAAGTTTTGTCACACAGTCATTGCTGTACTAAAACATACAATGCTAATAAATTCAAAGGTGGCTGTAGTACAAAAGATGAGAACAATAGCAGAGATTTAACCTGTGTTGCACTATTCCCATCAAAGCTTATTGGCAGCATTTTGCATGCAAGACACTGAAGCAGATCAATGAGTAAATGAGCAAGTCTGTGATGGTGATAAGAATCAGTACGATGTTGTCTGCCACATGTCACCCCGTGCTGGAAGTGGGACACAAGTAGGGAATAGGTCCAAGACCTCTTTTCTCTAAGAACTGTCCAGATGCTGAGGAATGTCCATAATGACTGGCTGCTGGTGTTGCACTCCTACACGCTGGGGTAAAATTTGAGCTCCCAGCATAGCTCACTAGTAGCCAGAGGACATGAACTTTTGACATCCATGGCCTTCAGGATCAGAGCCCCATAATTTGGTTGCATGTTATGTGAAGAAATACTTCTTTTTATTAGTTTTGAATGAACCAGTTGCTGATTTTCTTTCATTTTTCCTCTCTTTCCCATCCACTTCTTGTGTTATGGGAGACAGTGAAATATTGCTCTGCTTGTTTTCTATAAAGACTCTTGTTTAGTGCATCTCAGTTATGTTCGTTTGTACGTCTTCCTTTTTCAAATAACTTAGGTTTGTACAGAATGTCCTGTTTGGTCGGACAAGTAGTCAGTCCAGAATTATTTGTTTCAGCAGATGGCAAGAGGATATATTACACAGAGTACATGAGCCTGGCTGCATTCTGAGGCCCATTTATTTTTATCTTTCCCCAGCATCTGAAATTATTATGTTAAAACACTAGAGGTTACACTCTGTCCTATGCCATTTAGTATCTGTTTATAGATCTCATTAGCTATGAATTTACCTAACCCTATTTTAAACCAGCTGATAAATATGTCTTCATGATCTTCGTGGGCAGCAGGATCCAGAAACTAACAACCTACTGGCTGAAGCTCTACTTTCTTGATGTATTTTAAACTAATCTAGGACTGTGAGTTTCTGTATTGGAAGATATATGAATAAATAACTTTCGTATGCTTCATACTTTTTTTCCTTCATTCTTCCTTCATACTTTTGAAACCCTACTGCTATCTCTCCTGAGGCATCTCCTCTCCAACTGAACAGTCTCAATTGTTTGAGTCTCAGCTGCTTAAGACAGGAGCTTTGTCTCCCTGAGTATTTTCGATTCCTCTTCTCTAACTCAGAAGCATCCTCATGGAGATCCGAACTTCACAAAGCCCTTTAGATATAAACACAAAACAGCAAAATGACATCCTCTGATTTGCTCCCAGCATACAGAGGGATGTCCACCACAGGGTTGGTGCTTTTTTGTTTACTCTGCACAATAAGCTGCAAGTCTTGCAGAACTGTCAGTGATGATACCAGGACTTCCTGGATTTGTTCCTGCCTATCTAAGGCTCATCCCCTTACTGACATGGTTTAGATAAGTGGTCCCTGGATGCACTGTTGTTGCACTCTATCATGTGCCTCCACTGAGCAATCTGTTCCTTCTTGTCAGGTTAAGAGGACCCAATTTCCGTGCTCATTCACACTCCCCTCACGTTACCTTGAGGACTCTTGAGTCATTCTTCATAGGGAAGACATTTCTCTCTAGTCTTCAATCATTTCTGTTGTCCTTACTTTTTCTGCTATTATAGTTGTGGTGGTAGGGGAAGTAGAACAACCCACGGTATTCAAAGAATGAACATCTGAAGACTTTAAATAATATTATAATGATATTTTGTATGGTGATCTCTATTTTTGTCATAGTAATAGTCAGCATTTGATTTGCTTTTTGACAGCTTCAAAGATGGAGTTGATATTTTCATAGACCCTTTATAACTCACAATCCCTTTCCTGAGTGACAATAACTAGTTCACAGCCCATGCTGAGTACGTAAATTTGAGATTTCTTTTTCTTGACATATTCTCAATATTGAATTTAATCTGTCTTTTTTATCGCCTATTTGACACTATGAGATGATTCTGCATCTTTGTGCAGGCACCATTCATTTTCATTTCCCTGAATACCTTTCGGATCACGAGGAAACTTGAAGATTGCCTCATTTTTTTTTTTTTATTTATTTTTTTATTTATTTTTTAACCATCCACTTAATAACCTAAATGTAGTTCATGTGTTTACTATCTCTGGCAGTGATTGCTGTGAAATGTGACTCGTGACATACATGTTTGAGAAAGCAAAAAAGTTTTACCCTTTTTTTTTTTTTTTGTCTTTTAATTAGTCATTTGTTCAAGAGAGAAAGTGGATATTGCATTTGATACTTTCCGTTGATCTGATGGTGAAGCATTTTTACTTATCATGTGCACTTAGTGTGTTTTTAGATGTATTTTTTACTTGAAATATATGTACAGTAAGACTTTTTCAAGTTTACCTGTGTACTGTGGATTTAAATACATTTTTTCCACTTGTGTTGGTAGCCTTCATTCCACTTTGCATTTATGTTTTGATGAAGAAACATTATGAGAAGATCACTGTAGATTTATGTATAAAACTGGGGGGAAAAAAGTCACTGAAACGATTGCTAAGTGGCAGAGTTCCTTAATCTGAAATATTTTTTTTCTGTTTTTACATGAATATTACTTGTGCTGAACAGATAGGGAAGAAAAGTGGTGCTTGAACACATGGCATTTAAAGTGTTTGTTGGTGGATGGAACCATCTTGGGCTGGTGGTTCTCACCTAGTGTTTATGGAAGACCTGTGCCTTTCAGGGGAAGCAATAGGACAGGTGAATTACACTGAAGCACCAAAGATAGTATTAGGTTAATAAATTCAAACACCTATGTCTCTCTGAAAAGTTTTCAGAAGTAGTGACCAATGCTTCCAAACCTTCTGCTGATGTTGTCATCTACATGAGACAAGTTGTTTTCTCTGTGTTTATATGGATTGATTTATTTCAATTTTTTTTTTCTACTTTGGCCTAATCTCCTAAGCATTAATATACCAACTCGCTTTACTTATGTAACATTGCTAATCCATGATTTACTGCATAAAAATATCTTGAGGTGTGTTTTGCTCATGAAAGTTATAAGGCTGCATGTAAGAGGATCTTTGACAAAACCTGACAATTATTTCTGTTTTCCATATTAATAATGAAGCTGCCCCAGTTCTGTTCAATTGAAACTTAAATGAAATGTGTTTAGAGAAACCAGTTGTTTACCCACAGCACACAATCCCTTTGGATTTTTGTCAACCATTAGATCAAATCACATAAGCGTTTGTATCCACATTGCATCAGCAATTAACATGCTAAAAAAAATAAAATCAGATGACATTGTAGAGGTGCATTGCATGGTTTTTCCCTTACCACTTTCAGTCTGTGCTTCCTTTCTTATGTTACAGTTCAGATTCACAATTAATTTCATTTGACATGAGTTCACTGCAGTTAGACAAATTAGCAAGTAGTTGGCTGTACTGATTTTCCAGTCTTCTAAAATGTACTTGCCTTCAAATTATATTTGTGTCTTCATTAAAAAAATGTTATATATTTAATTATTATTGCATTTATGCACTGATAATGGCTGTTGCAATTTTCGTTCTGAAAATATCTTAATCTGTACCTACCATTTTGATCTGCTTTCCTATACTCTGACTACTAACTTACAAGCCATTAGACTATTTTGAACACCTTGAAAAAAGCACAAGCTACTCTTTGCATATCTCTCAAATAAGCTGCCTTTCAAATTTATTTTTAATGTGAGTTTGTGATTCTGTTGTTTTGCTGAGTATTGGGTGATTTGCCCAATAAAAATTACTAAATTTGCAAGAAGGGTGCATTTTTCATCTTTATCTGTATTGGATGAAATAAAATTACTCATGATTTGCACTTGTAGGTCAGGCATTACCCAAACTCCTTGAAAAAGCCTGTTATTTAACCAAAATGCTTTAGTTCACCACTGTAATTGATCAGGAATTGGGGATCACATATTCTGAGCAATAAGGAGATAGAGTGCCTCTCTTATCTTAATGGAAAAAATTATAGATTGGTAGATATGCCAGTCTTTTGAAGGAATACATGATTACGTAGTTGCCACACTAGAAATCAAGTGCACCTCTTGTATTTAGAGGTAGATAGAAAGTGGGGAGGAAGGACTTGAAGAAAAAGAATAGTTATTTCAGTTTTTAGATTAGTTTTTTTTCTGGTATGTTGCAATTCTAGTTAAACATCGCATTAAGAAAATATGCTTTTTAGTTTTACTTTCTAATCACCTAAAATATTGTGAATAGCTAACATAATAAATGTGTAATCTATTTAATCTTAGGATGTTGTAGATCCTACATATTTGAATTTTTCCTGAAAATAGTCTAATTTCTTTAGGACATAATTGATAAATATGTGTTTGGAGCTATGTTTCTAACTGCAGGAGATTGTAAGAGAGAAATATATTAATATCAGTAAATTCAGAAAGGAATTCCCTGATGTAAACAGATTCTGTCGTGGGATAATAATCTCAAGGCCTTTTTAAAAAAAACCTTAATATTTAGAACATAACAGAATAGAACAGTTCACCTGGAAGGGTCTTATAGAGATGGGGTCCAACTGGTTGAGCACTTCAGGGCTAACCAGCAGTCAGCCTATGTTGCTGAGTACCTTGTCTAAATGTCTCTTGAACACTGACAGGCTTGGGGCTTCAACCACATTGCTAAGAAGCCTTTCCCAATGTTTAACTAGTTTTACACTATAAATAAATTTCTCCTAATGTCCAGTCTGTCCATTCCCTGACACAGCTTTGTGCTGTTCCCACATGTCATGCCATTGGCTCTTAGGAGCAGAGCATGGCAACTTCCTCTGCATCCTCTCCTCAGGGAGCTGCAAGAGGGCAGTGAGGTCACCTCGCAGCCTCCTCCAGGCTGCACAGCCAGATGCACTCAGCCTCCCTCACAAGACACATCTTCCAGCCCTTTTGGTGCCTTCCTCTGGATGCTATCAAAGACTAAGATTCTTTCAGTATGGTGGAGCTGCACACAATATTCAAGGTGAGGCTGCACCAGTGCCAAATGTAATAGGAAAATCATGTCTTTTATATTCATTATATGATATGACATATTTATTACATGATATTTATTACAAAGTCATTTGCTTCTTATTAGTAGAAAGGTTTTTCCTAGTGATGCAGTTAGTAATTCACAGTTATTTGTAAGGCATCCTGACTTTGCACCCTCCTGATAACACTGGCCAATTTGGCAAGGCTTTGGTTCGAAGCAGCAGTATCCAGTACGTCTTTTGCCTTGACTCCAATTTTGTTTTCATTGTACGTGAGTTTATTTTTACATTCCTACAAAACATTTTGGTGTTTAGTGTCCTATTTTTTAACCATAGTTCACTTGTAGTAGCAGCATTGTGCAGTCATCTTGACATTTGTAATGTCAGCTCTGCAGACTTGCATTAACCTCATTTTGCCATCATCTTGATGTACTAACCTGCATATAGACCTGCACAGAAATAATTTAACATTCATCCTAGTGTGTGTAGTAATGTCTCATTAGACTTGAGCTAACAGAATTTTGTCATCATAATTTGCTGTCATAATAACCCAGTCTTCACAGATTTAATGTGACAGTTTTTTGCCACTGTAACTAAGGCTTTGAGCAATAGTCATGTGGGGGGACTTAAGATGAAATCAATGTAATTAAAACATGGGCCCTTAACAGTCCTATATTTTAAACTGCTTGTCACATATCTTAAACAGTAATTAATCATGGTAGTGTTTAGCACTTGTTTAGCTTGTATGTTCTTCATTATCTATGAGAAATAAAAAAAAGTTCAATGATGAGTGACAGGCAGAACTGCTAATGAAATGTAGGTCTCCGGATTGTCTTTGTACTCTTGCATCCATTGGACTGCTTTCCTTTATTTTTTTTTTTGCACAATTAATTTTGCCCGAGATGAATACAAATTTGAAATGTATGTGACAGGTTGTATTAACTAGTCTGTAACTCTTGTTTAGGAGAGCTACAGAAATACTGAAGTGAGAGAGTTGAGATTTCTTCTTTTGCTGGGGTTGAGGTAGACTAAATGTACTTTGTTACACTTGAAAGAATTTCTTAAATTTTTTTTTTAGAAAATTCAACTTACATGTTTTTTTGTATGTAAGCAAACTGATATTTTCACAATTTTCTCCTAATTCTGGAGGCAAGTTACCTTTACCCAAATGAGGTCCTTCTCCTTGCTACATGTGAACAATAATAGAGCATTGTCAACTCTGCATAACGGATAGCAGCAGCTGTGTACCCCTTTGCTTTGCCTCCTTTCCAGACTAAACACTGTAGTTCCTTGAGTTTTTCCTTACAAAGAAAACTTGACTGCTTGAATATCTGTGATGCTAAATGCTCTCTAATTTGTCCATGGCTTTCATGGTGTAGTGTCAGAATTGGCCACGGCTGAAATGCTGACTGGAGCTCAGGGAGTACATGATGAGGTGACAGGAATACTGCTTAGGCAGCTGGAGTTTGAGTTGTGTTTCCCTACAGAAATGTGTGTTTACGTTAGCAGCAAACACATTTGCTATGCAAAGTGACCTTGAGTTGTTTTTAGCAGAGCTGATGCAGCTCGCCTGCAAACCTAGGTTAATTCTCTGTCTCCTATGTATGGATTGCTGGCTCTGGTTCACAGTTAACTCGATTCTTTATTGATATTCTTTGCAATCAGCTTGGAATTTTACACTCTGTTCCTTACATATTGAATTTTTTTTTTAAAGTACCTGCTTCCCTTCTGAATTAAACTTGGTCTTGTTTGCAATTTGTTTTTAACTAGAGGAATTTTTGTTTAATAGTGGCAGGTAGGCACCTAGACAATGTTTTCAAGCATCTTCCAATCATCGTTCGTGTTTTTCTGCTTCAGTTCTTTCTTCTTACTGATTAGGGTTTGTTATTGTTTTCAACTTTGTTGAATTGACTTCTCATAACAAATGAATTGATATGCACGTATGTATTTTACCATCACCAGCACTTGTTTGTGTATGTGCACTCAGTCTCTCGGTAATATGTGAGTGCGTGCACAGGAATTAGTGTTTTGCTTATTTACATGTGATGAAAGAAATAAGGTTATTATTACTTTTACTTAAGCAACTGTTCCTTGTGGAGTCTGGGCATCATTTTCTCTGCGGCGTAGATGAGGACACTGAATACAGACTTTCTGTGTGGGCAATGCAACACTTTCCGAATGGGATGAATTCTCTGATGACAGCGAAAGGGCCTGAGGAAATGGCACGGAGCTGTGTCAGGGGAGGGGCAGCTGGGGGTTAGGGAAAGGTTGTGCACCACAGGGCGGTGGCATGGAATGGGCTGCACAGGGCTGTGGGCACGGCCCTAAGCTGCACCCCAAGAGTTCAAGAAGTATTTGAATGATGCTTCCAGATACAGGGTTTGATTTTGGATGGTCCTTTATGGAGCCAGGAGTTGGACTCAATGATCACTTCATCAAGTTTGGTCCCTTCCAACATGCAGTATTCTGTGGTTTGGAGCTACTTTGCAAATGTAACTTTACTAAAAAGTTTATTGCTAAATTAGAGCACACGGTGTGATCTGCTGTCTCAACTTTAGTCCCGTGCTTGGAGTTTCTTCTTGTGGATTTCAAGAGAACAGGCTGAACAGGGGCAGTCTTATCTTGTCCTTGCATGGTTTGGACAGACAACCTTAGATGGGCCAAAAAAGCTCATGGAAAGCCGTAGCCATTCCCCCAGAGAATGGTCTGAGGCAGGGGCTCAATTTACAGAATCACAGAATCACAGAACGGCCAGGATTGGAAGTGACCTCAAGGATCATGAATCTCCAAACCCCTGCCACATGCAGGGCCACCAACCTCCCCATTTAATACTAGACCAGGCTGCCCAGGGCTCCATCTTGGCAGATGGGGCCTGCCAAGATGGCCTTGAATACCTCCAGGAACAGGGCATTCACAACCTCTCTGGGCAGCCTGTTCCAGCACCTCACCACTCTCTTTGTAAAGAATTAGATCCTCAAACACTCTGAAGGAGGATCCTATCTGTACATTATGTTGGATGCTTATAGTGTTTGGGTACACTTAACACATCTAGAAGAAGGGATAATAGTTATAAGTTGTTCTTCTTTCTGGTCATTTGAACCTCTCTGGAGAGATATATACCGGATTTTTTTTGTAGCGTAACTGAGTAATTCTATTTCTTTATTACTTCAACTCCTACCATATATATAAGTAGTATATATTAGTATATATATGTCTATATATTTGTAATTCAAACCTCCTTCTTCTCTTCTTTGTACTCTTAATATTAGTTTTTATATAATTCACTGTCCTTTCTTACATTTTCCTTTTGAGGATTCAGTGCATCTCACAAGTACTCTGATTCAGCTGGCTTCTGTTTAGACTGATTTCACTTCTGCTGTGGTAGAAGTTTCTGAATGTCAGAGTTTACAGGGTTTGAGAATAAAGATCTACAGAGCAAAAGCATTCTGTATGGGGAAAGTGGAGGCAGCAAATCCAGCGATTAATGGGACCTGACCCTGAAGAGAGTTCCCATAAATGAAAAGTGCTGCTTGGTCTTTAGAATGATAGAATAACTTGAGTTTAATTGAAGCTTTGTAAAAGAGAATGATTTCTACTGTTTTCCTGAATGTTGCTTTTGTTAAACTAGTAAGAAATGTGCCCAGCCCTTTTTTGTTCTAGATAGTCTCCAAAAAGGGGATAAACCATATTCCACAGAGATACAGCATGAAGGAGATGGATTGGAAAGAGCACAAATACAGTAATGAATTAGTATGCTGGTTCATATATTAAAGTATCGTCTCAAACAGAAGTGTTGCATGAAATAGAAATACATGGACTTAAACAGTGGGTGTTTTTTTAACAGCTATTTGCATATGAGAGGCCTTTGCCTTCCTTGTTATATTACTACTAAATTTCAAGTTATACATTGGTTAATGTCTGCTAATCTAAAAAAACAAAACCTACTGCTTCCTTCAGAATTTAGAGCAAAGGATTTTTTTATTTTTTGTCTTTTATTTTCTGGTCTACAGATCAAATAAGCATATGGAGAAAAGAAAAACATTGCAACCTGTACTAACAGTCTCTACAGTGTATTTTTTTTGTTTGAAGTAAAAATAGGTTGAGAAATGAAAGTAAGAAATTCTGCTTTGGTTACTCATGTTAGGAAGATTTTCTTTTTTCTTTTTTTTTTTTTTTTTACTGCATACACGGGAAAATCAGAAGTCCCATGTTTACTTCTGTTGTGATAAAGCTGTTGATTTTTTTTTCTCTCTGTTGTTGACATGCAAGTGGTATTTTTTCATGACAGGAAGTGAATAATAAAAAGACTCAGAGCCAATATACCACCAGGGCAAAACCACATGCTGTGCATTAGTGCTTAAAAGATTCCCATCCCACTTCTCCCTTTGCATCAGTCCCATAGTCCCTAGAGCTAAGCACTTCCCACACAGATTGATGTGATAGATTTCCAAATACTGGCAAGAACACAGAAGAGACTGTGTTGTGAGCTTAATGGTTGAATTGAGTGACAGACTTGTATTACTTTATTTTTTTTAGGTCAGCTTTGGCAAGGATTTGAAAACATGATAGAATAAAGGTTGAAATGTTTTCTGAAATTATAATCAAAATATCATGTCTTAGATTTATGCTGTAAGCACTGTGCCTGATGTTGAATTGGCAAACAACATTTGCTGGTGGGATGTCTGAAAAGTCATAAGAGATTTGTAAATCAGTTCCATGTGGCGTGCTACCTATTTGTTATTTTCTTCTTTTATCTCTTAACAGGAAAGGATATGTAGTTAGAGGATATGAATGGCAGTATAATGTGTTGGGGTTTGTTTTTTTTTTTTTCATTTATATTACACTAAATTGCACTGCAATGGAAGATGAGTTAATCTGTGGAGGCCGTTAACATGAAGTTCTTATTTGATTTATGTTTAACTGGGAACCTGTCCTCCCATATAGGTTATTCCGACAACTGTAATATCTTAGTATTTCTTGAATCAGACCCCAAATTTCCAATTTCTATCCAATGTCTACTAAATCCATCCTCCTAAATAGTCCCTGATCAGGCAGTTTATTGTTAGGCTTTGTTTTCAAATTGTTACTGGATTCTTCTGAATTGTCTCCAGTTTTGAATTCCTGTCATGCTCTCGCTATTAGAAAGGAATTATTTTCGTCTTTATCAACACATGGGTTTTGAAAGGACTTCTCAAGCAACAAAATAAACAGCCTCTCTAAGTGTTAATGGACAGCAGAAAATCACCCTAATCATTACTGCAGAGCAGATGATTTTCTTTCATTTAACCCATAACTGGTTGTGAAAGAGGAAGACAACATTAAAATAGAGTTGCAGCTTTTTTTTTTTTTTTTTTTTTTAAAGTATGCCTCTTTATTGTTCCAGATTTTTTAGATTGACCACCCTCTCTCTGCCTTTGAGGCTTGCTCTCCACAGCTGTAGCCTGGGCATTGCAATCTCAGAGTACTCAGCAGTACTATGACAACACCATACAAGAAGGAATGGTATGATGAGCAGCCCCTGGTCCCTGCATTGATTGGGCACACAGAAATTATCTGACAGAGATCTACAGCGAGGCTGTGGATTGCTTTCTATTTTTGAAGACAGGTTGAGCTTTTAATACCAGTTCAGGCAAAAAACCAACAGCTACAACTGTTTACAAGGAAAGTTGGTCTGTCAAAATTGTAAACTCAGTTCCAGGTTATACATGCATTATAAGTGTATGCTGTGTTGGCCAGCGGGGACTGGCAGATGCATATCAAACATCTGTTCAGTAGAGTTGAAGTTTCTGTATATAAACCAGTGTTGAAAGTAGTCTTTAATTTTTAAGAGCTTCTCAATTTTGTGTAACAATCCTCTCCTCAAACAAAGAAACAAACAAAAAAAAAAAACAAAAAAAAAACACCAAAAATCAAAACAAAAAGCTCAACTGAAAAAAACAGAAGGTTTGAATACTAACTTTTGCTATCCCCAAACAAATCTGTGGCCCAACAAATCTTTACTTTTTTCCCATTGAGTGATGAAGTTTCAGTAGCAAGAGGGGAATATTCCTGGGCTGAAAATTTCTGCATGGTCAGCTGGGTCTCTCTTGAGCTGCTCTATGCTCCTAGCAAGAAGGGAAGTAAAACTGGGTTTCCTGCGTGTGAGGGATTGTTTGGCACGTCAGCTATTGTAAGTATTGTCACCACCCACTTCTTCAAGCCATGTTTTAGAAGAAAGTATCAATTAATGTTTCCTGCAAAGCCTGGTCTGATGTTCTCTGGTGGTCTCAAATACAGCATCAGAAAAGATGAATACTCCCTGTGATTTCAGTGGGCCACGACTGCAGTTAAGTATGAGGCAGACTGCAGAGCTCTGTCAAGGATAAGGCCCTCTAGACATATTCAGAAACAGAGCTTTAGGTGCCTGGAAGGTTTTGAATAGAAATCTGTCACCTTGAAAGACTGAATTGGATAGGAGTCAGGAGGATCACAGTTCCAGCACTAGGGATCTACTCTGGAGATGGCTTTTGCTTTTGGTCATTAAGTACATACATTCCTGGGACTCAGTTATTATCAGTATGTGTTACTAAGGGTGACTGTGAATATTTTAGAAGAACTTCTGCGCAATAAGCAGTTCCTTTCCTGAGTTTGCTTGGTTCAGTTCTCCCTGAAATAATCAGAATGCTGCTGCTGTCACAGAGTGCTCTGCTTCGCTCCAGATTATTTTCTACATCAGTTCATGACTTGCAGTTCCTGTGGACTACAAATTAATCCTTAGGAGTCTGTTGACATGTACTGTACATCCAGGTTCTCCAGGGTATTAATTTGACTATTGATGTAGAAAATACCAGTGGCCATAAAGGTATGTTATGCAATTCATTTTCGTGTTTATTTTTCTGTATAATCCAGGATTTTACTTACAAATGTGTAATCACCATTAGAACACTTTAGGCTTGAAAGCAGAGTGATGTATTGGCAATTTATTTTTAAGGATGATTTTTTAAAGAATAATGAGCAAATTAAGTGTGTTCTTTCAAATGACTTTTCAAATGAAGCACTGAATTAATAATGATTCCTTATGGCCATATATACTGTACAAAATATATATATATATATATGTATATATATGTATACACACTAGAAAGTAGCCATATCAAAGTCTGGGCTTGAGTCTAGAGCTGCAGTCCCATTCTAAAGTGGATGCTTGTTTTTGCTTTTCCATAAAAACTAAGGAGGCCTTGGGCTGATGCAGGGGAAGGGGCAAGCCCAGGTCCCACCTTTTTGGGATATGCAGCTATTGGGATTTGGAAATTAAAGAATGTTTCTGTACACTCCCCTATTTCTTCTGCAACTCATTCCTGGGCTGTGTCTAGCAGCAGTACTGCGTGGTTTTGTTGGGAGTGGAAAGGTCAAATGTAAGTCAGTAGTATTTTTTCTCTCCAAGCTGGTACAGACTTATCGCAACCTGTGTTTGTATTTACACAGTTTGGGAACAAAATTGTTTCCTTTCTTTTTTTTTTTTTTTCTTTTTTTTTTCTTTCTCCTTCTGCTCAGCAGAGTGGTTGGAATCTCGTAAGTCTGAGCTGGGACAGAGTGGCTGAACGCCAGAGAGCTGCCTCCCCTGTCCTAAACAGGGATCCTTCAGGCTGGGATGGACAGTGGGTCAGTGGCTGTGGAGAAGGAAATCTATACAGGAGACTCAAGGCAGCTGGGCAAGGGGATCAAGAAATATCTTCACTCTGTTGCATTAAACACTCTTTGGAAACGCGCAACATTTAATTTAAACCCATTACACATGCCACCCTAGAAGCAGAGCCTTATATGTAGAGTGCATGGGCTGTCCTATTATGGGAAATCAACTTCGTTTTGAAGGAAGCACAGAGCATTGCTTCTGCGCAAGTCCTGGAATTTGAAACATGTAGGGGCCTCCAAAGAGCAGGGCACGAGTTACGGTGCCGGCTGGGTGGCAGCGAGGATCCCCGGCTCGCCCTGCCAGGCGCGGACCCTGCTGGCTGCATCCCACCGAGGCTCCCGCTGTGTGCTGCCCTGCGAACTTGCCGGGGTTTAGGTGGGAACACACACGGCTGTCAATCTGCAGGGACGAGCCTCATTCGAAAGCGACTGAAGCAGCAAAGTGGGAGTATACTTTGCCAAGAAGCGTTTTACTGTTGTTTTCTTTTCCTCTGTTTTGTGGAGAGATTTCATGTCTGCTCACGTGCTTTGGTATGAGGAAGTGGAAGATGATTGTAAGTACAAACAGCCTGATGTGATTGATCACAGTGTTCGCTCTGACAGAGCGGTGTCCTACGCAACCCACTAACTGCATGCATTTTTAAATGTTTACTTTCAGAGCCTGAAGGAGAGCACTGGGAGGGGGAAAATAAAGAGAATTTCTTGGTCTCTGTTGAGGGGGTAAATCCCCCTATATAACAATTCATTATTATATAAAAGAAGTATTCCAAAAATAGTACTCAATTCTCCTCAGAATACAAATAATACATTTCTTCCTGAGGTTTTCCACTTGTTGAAGAGTGGGGTTAAGAAAAGCTATTTAGAAAATAGATCAATATAGCTGAAAAAATAGTGTCATTGGGCTAACAGTTTGGCAACACATCAAAGGTGTAATCAGCTGCTTTGAACTTTAATGTCATACGCCATTTCCCTGCCTCATGCTAACTTAGGCTGTAAGGGATCTCTCTTGTCACCAAGCTGTCTGGTGGCAGCCGAGCGAGGGAGTGGCAGCTGAGCTCTCCCATGCACTTTCCAGAAAAGAGCAGGCGTGTTTTCCAGAGGTGTGCTTGTTTCTTAGTTTAAAGCTATCCTTTATGTGCATCAGGAGAAAAATTGAGGATGCCGGGAATAAAGAGAATGAAGAGAGCCTAAAGGAGAAGAATGAGAGAGGGTATTAAAATCTATCTACCGCATGCCCAGACTATCTTTCTTCTCCCTCCCCAGTCCAGGCTTCCCAAAACAGATTGTGCTGAAAAAAATCCAAACTGTCAATACTGTCCAGACTTAATCTGCAGTTTCCTCCCTCTGCCTTATAATCTATTTTCACTCTTTCACTTTCAGAGTAGTAATAGAATTCCTGCTTCTCTTTTATTTTTTTGAGGCCAAGGAATATGTACACGCTGTCATTTTCCCCCATAGCATATGACGAGCTGTATGCCCCCTCCCTTCTGATGGAGCTTCCTGAAAATAGCAGTAGATTTTGTGTCTTTGAAGCTAAAAACAGAAAATGCCAATGTGCAGGTATGATCTTACACCGCAGTTTGTGTTCCCTTTTTCAAGATGAAATCAAATTGCATGTTCTTGGTGAGAATTGCTGTAAATGAGTCTTAAGTCAGTTTTTGCTTCTAAGAAAGGCTCAGCAGTGGTTGGACTCTTCTTGTTGGACGCAGTCTGACAGTTCAAGAAGGGATAGAATTCTGAGTTCAGCATCGCTGTCTATTAAATAATGAGGCTTCTCATTATTCTGAAACTACCCTGTACTCACAAGGTGGGCTTGAGAGTAAGCGATGTTATGGGAATTTCTTAAAGGATTTTACTCCTTATGGGCAAGAGAGCACACTCTAGAACCAGCCTTTTCATCTGTCATCTTTTGAGAGGAATGAGGAGAATTTGTTACCTTCCTTTTTTCATGAATTCTCTCTTCAAGACAGTCACAACATCAGCCCAACTGCTCAGTCTCGAGGAGGAGAGGGGGCAGCGAGGGAACTAGGTGGGTGCTCATTAAGTAAGGCTGAAAGATCTTTGCTGCTTTGCACAAAAGTTAAAATTGCACTCTAAAGATGTAGTAGGTAAAAGATAGAAAAAAAATAGCTGCGTTAGTGCTTTTGAAAAATATGAATAGCAAACCAGATTTGCATCTAGCAGATGAATAGCATTCATGACGAGAGCTATTAAATCACTTGCTAAGTCGTGTCACATAACTACATTTGTATCTAAAATGAAAGGGAGGTGTCCTAGTGCTTCTTGGGAATTATTTAGCTGAATAGATTTCCTCACCTTTATCCTGACTCTTTTAAAGGGCAAGACATTTTTCTCAATAAAATTCAGTATCATGTTGTGAAGGTTTTTTATAGTTGCATTTCAATTAAAAAAGGAAAGCCCTTATCTGCACTGTGTTACAAATGCGTCCAAAATAATCCTCTCAAGTTTTCCCACAGTTTAACTTAGGATGGGCCACTTCTCCCACCTGTTCCCTATGCTTGATTTGCTTCTTTCTTGGTATTGGACAAAAACTTGTTGCTTTTAGAGCTGAGAGCAGTCACTTATATCTCTGCTTTGCTTTTTTAAATCCATCCTTTTTCTTCTTTTAAAGTCTTCTCTCAAACTCTGTCTGCCTCTGCACTTTTCTCGTCTCTCTCCCCACGCTGTAGCAGTAAAGGCAGGTTCTCTGTCTCCTGCTTTCTCTTACTTCTGATAAGAATGACCTTTCACAAACATTCACCACCTTGAGCTTCGTTTCTTTCTTGAGTCCTTCCATGAACTGAATGGTTCAGCCTGAGTTGAGAATGCTTCATGCCATCTTTTCTACAGATTCATTGACAATGACCCCCAAAGAATAAAGCAGCAGAGAAATGAGATATTGTCAATTTCACTTGGTTTTAATTAAGATGAGATTACTGTAAACTTTATCTCAGAAGCCACCCTCCCTGGGGTATTCAGTTTTGTATGTGATATTTCTTTCTCTGGCAGATACAAACCTCTTTTTGTGTCCTTAGCCTGAAATGGAACCAAACTCTTCACACAGGCATCCTCTTTCACAAAGTGGTGGCTAAAAATAGAGTTAATAATCAAACCAGGGCCAGTGCAGAAAAGAGATGAAACCTGCCTGAAATGTAGTGACTACAAGGGCACTTGCCAGTTATGGTGTTACTATAGCAAGGGTCCATCTAGATTTGGGTTTTAGCTCAGGTCAGCGGTACGCTTCTGAAGTAAATTATCCAATGTCTCTGCTTACCACTGTGTACTGGTAGCTGTCCCAGAGTGCACAGGCAGCATCTTATTAGGAGGAAGCCAAAATAGAAGATGCTCTCTGAGAGCTCAGCCAATGGACGCCAACTTCAGAATGATGTTGTGAGGCACTCACACCCCAGGTTGGTGCTAGCTTGTCAGCACCAGTTGCTTCACCCTGCCGAGACTCTTTCTCTTGGGCCATGCAATATGCCAGGGCTAGAGATAACTCAGTGAGATGGGAAGAGGATGGCTGCAAATCTCCTCAGATAATGTATTGAGGAAAGTACTGCTGGTGAAACCTCTTTACAGCCTGTGCTGTCCTGGCTTCTCAGACCTGAAGTCATTGGCTTGTCCCTGGTCCCCAGCATCACCCCACCTCACTCCAGGGCAGCATGATGCAAGTGAAACTGAAAGTCCTGTGAAAATGTGTCTTTTTGCTACGTTGTTTTTAGAATATGTTTTTAGAATTATGTTGTTAGTAGAATACAATTTACTGTATAGTTGCTGATCACATGAAATTAGTTACAACTGAAAAGGTAAAATATTTGAGAAAAGAAACAAACACAAAGCACGTTAACCCTTAACTAATACTGTGAAATTATCTGAGCCTGAGATTTGTCCAAAGGGGTAAGCTTTTTTATATGATCAACCGAGGGACGGGATTAAGCTCATCTATCTTTGTCATGGATTACTGATAGACAAAATCACATTCAACTGGATTGTGAACCAAGCAGCCATGATTTGAAAAAAACTGACATTTTCAATTAAATGTTACCCAAAAGCTTAATCATCATTTAGGAGGATAACCACTGTACTGTGTTATAGCTAACCACTGAAAGGACTCCTCAATAAATTTAGCAGAACTCCATGGCATCACAGCGCTGTTGAAGAGAACACACTTGTGATAATACTGGATCACTGGCAGGGAGGTAGAACAGCATGGGGAATTTTAAATAATTTTGCCTTATCAAAGCCTGAGCTTTGTGGAAAAAAGAAGTGATGGTTAGCAGACTGTGGCTTTGCAGAGAGACTTGCCAGCTGGGCTGCACCAGAGAACGTGCTTGTTCATCTTCCCAGGAAAACATGTGGAGCAGATAAGATGTTTGTTTTGGTTTGCGGTACTCATTGCAGATACTACAAAGTCTTGTACTCTGTGCTTCTTGCTGTATCTCGTTTGCAACAGATTGGAAAAGATTTTAATGATGTGTTTTGAAGGACAGATAGTCTGAATTTTAAGAAAGTCATATTCTTCCTTTGTTCTGATTGGAAGTTCTGTTTAATCTATGGGCATTATTTAGAGCATGAAGCTTATTTCTAGGAGGTTTCCTGGTGCTTTCTTCCTTGGTTTTGTAAATAATCTAAATCTGTAAGATTAATATTTCATCATTTGCTTGCAGTCTTTCATTCCTAAAGGGAAAATGTTGCTTGCAAATGTTGCAAGTGTGTGTAGAAGAAAGTCAGATTCGTGCAAAAGGATATGTCCTTATAATTTTGGATATATAGTTTCATCAATATATGTTACATTACAACAATTAAGATAGCACATTTTTTAAAGGATGATTATCTTAACAGATAAATTAGAATAATTCTAGTCATAAAAATGATAGGTGTGAAAGTTTCCTCATAGAAAAAAATACATAAATATTCTACTCCTTAGGGCAGTTTTGTTTTCTGCAGTATTTTTGTATGATACATGCCAATGGCTTGGAGATTCCTTTTAAAAAACAATCAAAATAAACAAAGACTAATATATGCTGCCTGTAGCTTGAAATTCTGCAGTGTAGAGGTACATAGAGATGCGACCTAAATGAAGACCCTAATGAGGAACCTATTTTTCTTACCTTGCCTTTTCTAAAAGATCTTGGGAGACCCCTAAGGACCCATGGGACAAGAGCCCTCTGAGACAAAGTTCCAGCTAGACTCATCAAATTCTCTGTGCCTGCTACTTTGGACCATATAATTTCTCTTGCTGTTAGTAAGGCTTGAGAAAGTAATCTTAAAAAGAAGGCAGGCCAGTATTTCCTTGAAGCATACAGTGGGTGAGATATGTGGCACTGTACTGATGGAAGACACCAAGTACATGTTTCCTGCACAGTGTGGAGGCTGCCATCCCATGTGAGATGTCAAGGCTGACAGCATGTGACTGTGGGTCCGTGGTGCTCGCCTGGGGCCTTGCCACATCTAAAATGGGCGCCCGCCACCCTTGGCTGAGTGCCTGTGTGCACACACACTTGTAAGGGAAATTAGCCACGCATAACGCTTTTAATTTTGTGTAGTGCAGGGAATTGGAGGAATTTAAAGGGTGATTGGAATTTGACATTTCTGCCTCTTTATTCTGAAAGATACTTTGATTAAAGTGCTGGAAGGCTCAGCTAATGGAGGCGTTGCTGCTATTTCAGATATACTGGGTATGTGATTTGAAGGCAAGCCAAATCACAATGAGATGGAATAATGATGTCCTTGGTTTATTTTTTTCCTTGGCACATTCAGGTTTTGATTGGATTCTGAGCGAGGCAACAGTTTTTTCTCCCAGAAAGCTTTACCAGTCCTTGGGGGCTTGCAGCCTGCTATTAAAGCATAGGCCTTTTCTTGTGAAGGTCATGGGTTGCAGTCACAGGAGATGAGGAGAAAAACTGATGGGATGGGGGGAGGGAAACGGGAGGAAAAAAGGAATATTTCCTTACTGGACCTATTCAGATACAAGATTCTTACATTTCTCTAATAAACATTCCTGCAGCAACAAGACCTGTGATTACGTTGAACCTGGTAGCTGATGGCATATGCTTCAAATGACCTGTGGAAAACTCCAGGGTTTCCATCTGTCCTACCTCCAACCCTATTCCACATCTTGCAATTCACATGTGTTTCAGTAGTTTATGTTTTTCTCACATTTTAAATAAAATTTTCCGTGTTCCTTATAAAAGACTGTTCATTAATTCTTTTCTCACTGAACAAAGCTCACAGCTTCCCAGCTCTTGCTGAGTTGTTGGTAAAATTATTATTTTTTTCTAATTCCACTCAAATTTTATTTTATTTTATTTTTTTTTAAGATTGGTAACATCATAGAGTCAGGGTATTTTGAGGTGTTAGAGTGCACCTCATGAAGTGTCTGGATGGTGGACACAGTAAATAATCTGATAGGATCCAGGAGACAATCTGTCATAAATCAGTTATGCTGATGCCAGGAATAACTGAAAAGTATGCCCATCTCCTCAGTATGGGAGAAAATACTGCTAGATGTACAGCTTTTCTGTCTGTGGCATTCCTGGGTTTACAGAGTGAGCCAGCTCCCCAGCCTTTCCAGGCTGTCTTACCTAACCAAAGCTGATCAGTTCACAAGGGAAACATGAAGAAAAAAAAAGAAGAAATGCAGGAGGTTGTAACCTGTTATGAACTGACTATGAATTTGTAGATGGCCTTACAAATTTAAATGAACCTAATTTAAACTTTATGTTGTGAAGACTGTTAGCAGCCCAAAAGGAATTAATATTCTGCCCTGTGCTTCAAGAAAACTATTTTTTTGTTCATTTCACGTGATTTGCTGTCAACTTCCTATTATGTGATTTAGTACATGTTTAAGGCTTATTCTCTGCCCCACCCTTCAAAATCCTGCAAATTATGCTGAAAATAGAAATTGATATATTTTTACACCAAATTCTAAAGCCACCATTTGTAAATGCTTGGTGGACTAATGGTTACTCACTCTCAAAAAATGTAGAAGATCCAGATTAAAGTGTTTGCTCTGCTTATGCTCTGTTTACAGAAGAGAAAGCTTCAGTTGCATTGGATGTTGAGTGGAAACCAAAGGTGAAGCCAAGTTACTTTTCATGAAAAGGGATTCTTGTTTTCTCGCCAGCATGCGAACAATTCCTTTTATAGTAGTCTGTAAGGGACAAGCGTGTTACAGAGTTGATTCTGTCCTTTCTGTTCTTTGTAATAATTAAAAAGCTCTAACAGAATAAGGATGGACACATAGTACTATGAAATAAGTGGTGAACTGCACAAGCAGTTGTCTCATGTAGAATGTAGAACACTTAATGGGAACAGAAGATTTATCGAGATAGGAAATAAACTTGAATCTGATTTTTAAATATTTTTCTTAAATTGTTTTAAATTTCATGATACCTGCAACCTTTCAACTGAATGATGCAGGGTGGCTCTGTGATACTGATATGCTTTTAAAAATTGTTTTTATCAGTCCCCTCATCTTTCTGTAGAGCACTGGCTTTGTACTTCATATCACCTTACTCTATTTGGAGTAAAAGATATCCCCAGTGAAATGGCATTTCCTACCTGATTGATGAAAACTTTAGGGACTGTCAGTTGGGCCACATTTTTGCCGTGGGAAAATAAGTGAGTTTATATAGTCTCTCTTTACGTCCTGTCAGAAAGATGACAAGTAGATTCAGAATCAATCCCCAAATCCTTCTATTTTTAGCACAGTGACTACCACAATATGGTTTTTCAACTGTTAGAGCTAATATCTGTAACTGGAAGTATGTTATGCTTTGGAACCAACTGAATGTTCACTGTTTTGTCTTGTAAGGATAAACTGGTCTTGTTAGGGAAGAGCTGCTGAATTATGGATCATGAGCTCTTTCTACTGATGCTGTTTTTGGTTCTCTTTATTTCTTCTTTAAAGACTTTCCCTTTTCTCTGGGCTATGCATATCCTTTGCTTTACTGCTTTTGTTTCTTTAAATAAATGTTTTCCTCCTCCAAGGCGACTTGCTAGTTTTTGCATATTATCTTAAGCTGACTTAACAGTCATTTTGTCAAATCTTCCCAGCTGCTGCTACTGCTGAATTGATTCGTTTTTTTTCTTACAACATATTTTAGGCAAATGTGAAGAAGAGTTTACTTGACCAGTAATCCTCCCTTTAACTGAAGAAAGGACATAGTTTGAACGATGTGGTCTGGCATATTTTTCCCTAAATTTGCCTATTGTAGGCAGAAAGGTTTTTTGACTCTTGCCTGAGAATTTCTCATCTAGAAAGTGAAAAATATCCTGGCCATAACTAGTAGCCAAGGGATTCAGTTTCTCCTGGTGCAATAAGTCAGTCTTTAGAGGTTTTTTTCACCGATGAGAAGCTCCTAGGAGTTGTTACAGCTGTCTTGGAATGCCTCCAGAAACTATTGCTCAGCCTATAAACTGATGAAATTTCACAGAGTCACAGCCCAGCTGAGGCTGGAAGGCCCCTCTGGAGATCATCTAGTCCAAATTCCCTGCTTAGAGTAGGGTCAGTGAGGGCAGATTGCTCAGGGCTGTCAACTCAGGTTTTAAATATCTCTGAGGATGGAGACTCCACAATCTCTCTGGACAGCCTGTTCCAGGGAATGATCACACTCACAGGGATGTTTTGGTATTTTTTTGTGTCTAAATAGAATATCCCGTGTTTCAATTTATGCCCGTTTATCATCCTGTCAGTGGGCACCAAGAAGAATAGTTTGGCTCTGCCTTTTCCAACTCTTTCCAATCTGCTAAGATCCCCCTGAGCTTTCTCTTCTCCAGGTTGAACAGTCTCAACTCTCTTAGCCGTTTCTTGTAGGGGAGATGCTTCTGCCTGTTTCATTTCAGCTGAAAATGATCCTTCCCTTGATGCCTTCCAGTATGCCCACATCTCTCTTGCACTGAGCAGCCCAGCCCTTCTCAGCACAGGAAGCATCTCACCAGAGCTGACCAAAGGGGAAGGATCACCTTCCTCCATCTGGCAGTACTGTGCTTAATGTAACCCAGAGCACTGCTGGCCTTTGCTGCAAAGGTACAGCTGGCTTACGTCCAGCTTGGTTGGTTGAAAAAAGTTTTTCTGTCCACCTTGCTGGCCATTTGCCTAATCTATATTTTGTAAAAATGTGGTTATTATTGTGAAGACTCACTGGCAGTTTACTCTTGAGAGCAATGATGCTTACAAAGCCTGACACACCTTTAGTTTAAATAAGTATAAACACTGAGAATTTAATTCTTGTATCTTGAATTAAAACAAACAAACAAACAAAAAACAAAAACAGAAAAAAAAGCCAGAAGAAAAATATTAAAAAATAAATAAAAATAAGCCCCTTAAAATGTTTCTTGCCTTCCGAAGATGTGCACTTCACCAATGCATTTACCTAATGCAGTTTCTCTAACAGAAGAACTGTGGTTAACTTTGCAGATTAAACCTTTAGATGTAGATACATTGTTTGTTGCGTTTGTTTCCTTATCTTGTTATAATCTTCTGTTACATTCTTAATTTCTGATTATTCCTGATTATTTTAAAGTTAAAAGAAACTAAAAATGTAGCAAGAAATCCAAAAATCTTCTAGTGGGATGCCTTCCACTTGGGAACCAATCAAAAAACTTCAGCAGTCTTGACTCAGAAAATCTTAAGATCTATTTCTATACAGCAGCTTTTTATAAGAGAGAGGGAAAAAAGAAAATACATTGATTCCAGGATTCCTTAAGTTGATTCAACCTTATTCAAAGTTATATTTTGTTTCAATTTTACAGCAAATGAATTTGCCTAATCTCTATTGTTATTTTATGTTATTTTATTGTAATCCTTTGTATTCTAATTTGCATCCTCTGGAGGCTATTTCTTGGTCTACAGCTATATCCATGGCTGCAGCCATTCATGAGAAATTGCTTTCAGAAATCCTGCATGTTTTTCTCATGCAAAACAGCATAAAACTCTGGGATAACAGCCTGAGGCATTTTCCTAACAAACACCAGAGATTATTTTATGTTTGTTTGCTTATAATGATGTATTTCTACAGTAAAAATCCCTGTATTATTTTTTTCTGGGGGGAGGGAGGGAGAACGCATTCCCAGGGAGTTACTGTACCTGATTTCAGAATATACTAACAATTTCCATTGTACTGTATATTTTATACTATCTAGAGAATACAGTTTGAAGTAAAAATGAATGTGTCACAGTGTGCTGTTTAGATATGTAGCATAGTTAATGTATATATAAGCATTACTTGAATATTAATTGCTTATATGCTGTGTGAAGTCCTGAGGTCAGAAAGGGATTCTAAATTTGTAATCATTATAGCCAAAACTTGGTGTGTTTCCGTAGACGAATACTGAAGTTAGGTTGGCAGAAGACAGGAAGAACATATTTCCAAAACGAAGAGTGAAGTTGCCATTGCTGTGGCTCAGTCTGAATTTACAGCTGGATCAACCAATGATATTTCTGGAAGGAGAGTCCTAGGGATGAATTTATGAAGCTTCAAGCATTCTGTATGATGGCGGTCACACTTACTAGCTGTTAACATAATTGTGAGAAGATCTAGTTATTCTGAAGGGCATCACTGGGTTCTTGGTATTGTGATAGGGAAAGAAATGGAAAGAAGATATTTTAATAATTACAGCATTAACTCAGTGAAAAGATGCATGTATTGTGGAAAGTCTTTCAAAACTGATGTTTGTGAGGAAGGAAAAAGGCGAATAACATCACTTTGGTTTATGTTGTTGTATAGCCATGATTCAAATAAATTCATAATCTAACAGTAACATAATCTATGTGGATTGAATGATTCAATCATTATAATTAATATTGATATAACAATTGAAAGTACTATTTGTGGGAAATCGTATGCACACTTCAATTAAGCTGTGATATAAATGCAATTTAAAATGTTACTGCAGTTTTTAAGTGTAACACTCAAGCCTGACTTCATGCTGCGAAACCTTTTTATGGTGCCTTAACTATTAACAATATCATTATCATTTTTAACACACAAAAGTGCCAGTGCTGTTTCATAGTCAGAATTGCACCAGAAAATCAGTGAATCCCTTATTTTAGACACTAATAGTTAGCATCCCTAGATTTACAAAATAATTGCAAGAACTCGTTTTGATGATGGAAATATTGTGGTACATAGTGGATGCTTTTCAAAGATGGGGGCTGTTGGAGACTGATGGAAAAGCAGAAAGAAGGCGGCTGTATGAAACTACATGGGGATATGTGGAGTAGAGGTGGGGAAGCAAGCAGCCAGAAGGCAGGCAGAGAGGGCTGGCAGAAGGAGTTGAGAAGTGAGAAGGAGATGACAGCCGTGGAGCTGTACCAGTGTAATGCATGTTTGCAAGGAACTTGCATGAGAACAGGAGATGCAGGAACACTTAAGAGTAACAAATAGGATTAGCCACTATGGTAGCTTATTTTATCTGTCTTAATTTCTTATGTGCATCTTTTTCCCTGTGTCTTCTCACCTGGCTGGCAGGTAGATTTGCAAGACCTTGCTGATGGAGTTACAACTTTCACAAAATGAGTGAGATTATAAAAATGAGCAAACGTGTTTCTAACTCAGAGGCCTTCCTAGTTCTTGCCTTCCCACCACAACAGGCCTGTTTTATGGCCACTTCAGTAGGTCTGTGTGCAGTCCAAATCATCTTGTTCTCATTCTAGAATAAACCATAAAATTTGGTTGATATAGTATGGCATAAATTGTGGATTACGCATAAGCCAAGGGGGATCTAACTTATCACAGCCTAAGTTTCTGCTTAGTTTTCAGTGCTAATTGGGACACCTATATTATACGTCTTTTACTCTTGCCAAGTTTATGGATAGGCATACCTTGGTATGAGCTCACTTTTTCTCACTGAAGGTCAGAGAAGAAACTGCCAAAGACACCAGTACCCAGGAGGATTCCTTGGGAGGCTTTTCCAGGCAGGTAATCACTGTGCTGACATCTGGTCTCTGGGCCCACTCGATCTACGTGGGCTGGGACGCATCCATTTTATGCACTAGAAGCTGCAGGCCATGGAGGAAATGCTGCCATGCATGCAAGGACTCAGTCTCACAGACCCACGCGCTCCTGAAACAGAGATGTATTCATTGGGACTTTGACAGAGCAAAGAGAGGAATGCTGCCATTTTCACGGAGTCCCTGTTTGCAGCAATACTCCCAGTACTGGTCTATTAATCATTGTTTGGATAACAGTGCTCTTGCCAAACTATGTGGCTCTGGGTCTCTCTCACTAATGTATTGTCATGGTCCTCCCTTCGCCCCTTTCCTCCCACATCCCCAGAAAAATTGGATTCAGTTTTTACATAGTTCAGATAAACGAAGTTTGGGAGCCTTTTACTGCTTAGCACAAAAAGCTAAGAAAGTTGAAGTGAGACTGATTGCCTTTCTCACTAGGTAAAGGGACTACTGGCAAATGTCTGGCTCAGACTCTTTCTTCACTCCCTTTATTGTCAGTAACTTGAAATTTTTTGAGGTAGTAATACGGATGGCTGTGGCCATTGATACTGAATTCTTCCATTCCTTTTTTCAGAGAGCATCCTCATTACTGCTAAGAAGTGTCCCAGCAGTTACACTGCCAGGCTTGACCCCAAATCATCAGTGAGATAAGCTAATCCTTTCTCACCCTCTGAAATGATCTCACTCCCTTGCTGCTTTAGAAAGCTAACACCACAACAAAACAAAACAAAAAGCTATCCTCTCTGGAGCTGTAATCATCAAGCTACAAGCAGGAGTTACTGTGGATTTTATTTCCCTGGTATAGATAATACTGCCTCTTGATCTGTGAAAAAGGCTGTTTTCACCTATAGTACTTCACTGTTTATCTCCAAAGAACACAAGTCTCACACTCTATGGTGAGACTTCTTTGAGCCAAGAAAAATAAGCTAAATGCTCCCTTTAACATGGTAGGAATGTTCCTCGTCTTCCTCCTTAAAATCAGGTTTTCAGACATTCCAGTGTCTTCAACTGTGAGGCAGTTTTGTTTTCTAGAAAAGCTTTTCTCCCCAGATCTTTTCTTCTGATTGACCGTATACATTTATCTTTAATTCCCTCCTGAATTTCGGTTCTTTCTTATTGCTAGATACTTGAATAATGAGGAAACAGATGACAGAGAAAAATGTAGTTTTCTCCTGGGAACCAAATTCAAATCCTTCAACTGGGAGGAAGAAAAAAAAAAGAGTTTTAATGGTTTTAGAAAAAACAACAACAATAATGCTTGCATTTTCTTGTTTATTGTAACGTCTTGTAGTGTGTTTATTGTGTTTTTCTAGAGGAGGTTGAAAAGTCGGTACTGATTTTCATGTATTTCATATTTGATATGTACTGCATTTGGTGCTACAATACTATGAAATATTAATAAATGTATAAATCTTTTCCCTTGGCATTTGCTGTGAAACTTGACTGACTGTAGCTTCTCTGATTTGTTAATTCATATTCCTAAGTCAAGTACAACAATGCTGTGTTCAGAGATTCTTTTTGATAATAACTTGACATCTGTCACACTGTGAAGAGTGTCTGTGATGATTTTCTCCCCTTGTCTTGCTGTTTGCAGTGAGGGTGACCAAACTGCCTGCTGTAAGTTACTATTACTTGTCTCCAATTAGGTTTTTGCATCTCCATGCTGCAATTCCTTTAAACTCAAAGGAACCCGCAAGCCTACTCTTGAGAAAATGTTATGCAAATTTCCCAATTCATGCGTAGAAAATTATTGTACCATTCAAAGATTGCTGTGCTTGGTATATGTGTACAAGGATAAGTTCAGTTTCTCCACAATGGTTATTAATTACAGTGAAAAAAATAATTATTGAAACATCACCCAGTAAGGGTTCCTCTTGCTGTTTTCATCAAGAGAGTAAGGCTCACTGGCCTTTCTAGAACAATTCAGGGCTTTTCTGCTTTGAGGAACTGGCTTTTGGAGACAGGTAATTAGCTGCGCTTGCTATGTATGCCTTAATACAGATACATGTGTTTTGATCAAAAATTGAGAAACTGTTTCAAGAGCTATTTCACAAATGTGTGATAATCATTATTGCTTAAATGTACAACATGATTCAGTTTTTGTGGCTAAATCTTTGCCATTCATAGTTTCCCTGACTGTTGTTTGAATTTGCTTCAGAAATTTTTAGTGAACTCAGGTTATTCTGCACAGATTTAACATATTGTATTTACATGACATTTACCTATATGTGTGTGTTTTTTTGTATGAGAGAAATGCTGAATAATAGTATGTTTTCACCCTTTTATTTACTACTATGTCCATATTTAATTACAAAGTGAGAAAAGCCTAAAATCCTGTCATTACAAAAAATGTAGGAACTGTTCAGATTGTGAAACTGCACTCTTCCTAGTGATAAAGTACAACTACTGTGCCAGTTAGCTATGAAAAGGCTAAGGAGGGGTGGTATCTAATTGCTGTCTTCAGCTGCCTAATAGGTAGTTACAGAGAAAATGAAGAAAAATCCTTCTCAGGGGCATACAGGGAGAGGATGAAACATGTTTCCGAAAATAAAAATTTTGTCACTACACAAAAAACAATTTTATTGTTTATTTTTTTCTCACTGTGAGGATCACCAGCTGAGCACTAGGGCAGGTTGCCCAGAGGGGCTGTGGAATTGCCTCTTTCGGTTGTGTTTGGAGCTTACCTGAACACAGCCCTGTACTGCTAGACGTGATTGATGAGAGACCTGCTTCAAGCACAGTGTTGAACTAGATGGTGCCTTGCAACACATATTACTGTGTGATTCTATGTTTGCTTTATGAAGAATGACCTAATATTTTTAACTTGCTTAGAAATAGAGTTCTGAAGATTTTCTAAGGAAGCCACTGAAAATTTGGGTAGTCTTACATAAATTATCAGTTCAATATTCTTGGAAACCATTTATTTTGACTTTTTTTCCCCCTTAACCTGGAGTTTTATTTGGTTGGTTGGGTGGTTGATTACACATTTTCTTTGTTCCCCTGGGACTAATCTACTCATCCTGTTTTGTGCTTAACTGTAATTCAGTGAGATACTGTGCTAGCTGTTTTTTTGACATAAAAGTTCTAGATTTTAGTCTTTACAATCTGTAGAACTACTTCTCATGTCACGTATAAATAACACATATTCTAGCGTAAAAATTCTTCCTATGCTTAGTAATACAAACAAGAATGAGCCTTGACATGTTTAGATTTCTGTTACCTAATGGTACTTAAAGCAGAAGACTCTTTTCTTGTTGTTGCATGATGCTTGTGCCCTAAGCTCTGCATAGCTGTCTCAATCCGTGGGCCTTGTGCAGGCCTTCCAATAATAGTTTCCACTGTGCAGAAGTAAGACAGATTTGACCTGGATTAACTGGAGCACAGACTCCTAATGAGCCAGATGGATGAACATTCCTGTTTGGCGGAGATGATAGTAACAGTGCTTGCTACAAATATGTCAGCAGTTGCCTTGGTTTTCTCCTGGAGAAAAGAAATGATTTATATCTTATTCTAGAGTGGTTGAGTAATGACTGCTGTGAAGCATTTCCTTTATGGAAACTCATTTTATGTCATTAAGAATTTTTAAGGGGCAGTCCAAGGCTGGAACTGTGAATGAGGTTCCCTGTGTGACCCTGACAGGGAACAACACCTGCCATCTCACCCTGATATGGGTAAAACATCCAAGCGAGAACATTGTCACTTCACTTTGGTTTTAAGTAGGTGGTCTTCAGGAGAGCTGATTTAATTTTTTGTTCAAGGACAGAGGAAGAATCTTCTGTCACGCTGTTTTGATATTAATGGAATAGAACCTTTAAACTTTGATTCTCTCATAAATTTATTATGTGCATTAGATGTTGTCTTTGCTGAAGATGATAGGTATTATCATCCTCTAATTCGAATCTGCTGATCAAAGCCTTGACTGTTTTGCCCATGAGCAGCAGGAAGATGAAATTACTTTGAAAAAAAAAAAAAAAAATATGCAGGGATGCATGGAGGTTTTTAGTTAATTCATATGCCTTGTGTGGAAAGTGGGGAAAGGTCAGAGAAACTGCTCTGAGATATGTGTCAGGCAATAATTTGTAGAATGCAAAACTGAAGATCCCCACTGCTCAAGTGTAGAAAACCTTTGTGTGTGGATGTGCCTGTTCTTCAGGCTGCTTTGTTCTGGCAGCAAAGGAGTGCAGCCTTCTCTGGCTGTGAAACACTATCTGGGTGCTGTGTCATACACACAATGTCGACATGTTGTGTGCAGCTTAAGTAGGTGACATTCTCAGTGCAGATCTTTTATCACCTCCCCTTGTGCCATCTCATTCAACTTCAGAGAGCTTTCCCATGGGCTGGAAGTGCTTTTCACAAGGCATGTATGGGATGGGGCATCTTCTGTGTGCGTATCGGCTGCCCTCACCCAACTCTGCTGTCACTTTGTGTTTCTGCCAGCAATTGCCTTCCAAGATGAACAAGGGAGCATTTATGAAATGGGCTTACATTCATTTCAAATAGCTACAGATACATGTAAAAGTAGCGAAGTACGTTTGAAAGGCAGTGTGTGATGGGAGGGATGACATGGAAAGAGATTGGGTTCTCCTACTTCAATACTAAAAGGGAAAAAATCTGTTCCCCAGTGTAAAGATTCCTGCAAATTCGCTGGCACACTGAACGATATATAAAGACCACGTAACTTAATAGCTGCTCTTCTAAATTCCATTTTGACCTTTCTGCTATAAAAGACAATTCCTTAGAGTCTCCAAAAGTACAGTTCATCACTCTTTGGTTTAGTGTTACAGAGCAGTATGGTAAGTAATAGACCTTATTACAGTTACTTTTTTCTCTTTGCAAAACTATTATGCACCTCTTTGACCTTTACAATAAAAACTGCAAATACAATTCAGCAAATGTTTCCAGTATTAGTTTCTGTTATTCCGAGTTACAAATAAGTGAATGTTAATCTACATGGACTGTATAAAGCCCATTTTATTTCTTTTTACTTTACTCATGCTTTGATAGGTTTTTCTCAGCTCCTCTTCATCCTATATCCTCTCTTGTTCTTAGTCCTTTTCAAAATGCATCCTAACAGACTAGAACAGAATTGCCTGTACACCATGGGATTATGTGACAAAAAGCCCTGTAAATCACCATGAGTCAACCATGTAAAATTGATAAGATATTTTCAGTTTCCTACGGCCCTGGGCAGCCTGTTAATCCATTCCTTCCACTTACAAACTTAATACCTGAAGGTGTTTTTGTTTGCTCTTTTTTCCCCTGCTTGAGCCTGTTTGTTTAAACAAGAACCTATTGCTGAGCAGTGTGTATATAAGAAGTAAAGCATTACTAAACTATGAAAGCAGGAGTCATAGACTTTTTGATTGTTAGGGGAACAAAGCAATTTGCCCTTAAGTGACCTTCTCCAAGATCATCATAGGTGTTATTGCCATAGGAAATGGGGGGAAAAAAGAAGTCTCCATATTTCTATACTCTTGCATGCATACTGTATTTCTGCTTGTGGGTGGTTGCCTCTGAGGACATATAGATTGGTTTTAAAGGTGGGAGGAGGGTATTCATGGCTGTTATCGTGTCTATTGCTTTTGTGTTTTCATTTGTCCTGAAGGCAAGGAGAGGGTGAATTATGTGAGAAAGTGAGATAGCGCTTGAAATCAATGTTTCAAAGGTGTCTTTTTTTTCTTTCTTTCTTTTTTTTTTTTTTATTTGTTTAACGGAATTACTGAATATATACAATCAGAATTGCAGCCACACGAGTAGCAGTTTTTCAGTTAACTCTTGCTCTGACACACAGTCTTTGAACTCTGTGAAATTTCCTCTGCTGATGTAAAGTGGACATTATTTACTTGACTTTAATTGAGGATCTGGACCAGGGTTTGATCTCTTTTTAGAACTTGTCCAACTTTTCCCTTTATGGCCAACAATGTAGTACCAGATTTCTTCTCGCTGAATACATGTACTATATATAAAAAGTAACTAATGACCTTTAAATAGTTACCATGGGCAATTTTTAGCTTGTTGTAATAGTTTCGAGCTATTTGGACGTCCTGGCTTTGCTGCAGTATGCAGCACATTAACATTCCTGAGCCCAAAGGGGCATTTACTATGAATTGCAGCAGTGTCTTCCTCTGTGGTGGCTTTCCAGCCTTTCATGTAGTAGACTCGTATCTGTGGAAACATACAGTGTACTGTATTAAAATATGCAATTGTGGGCAATCTACCAGAAAAAAGATTTCAGTCAACAGCTACGTGCCATGCCACCCTTACCCATAGCAATCCCTTAGCCCTTCCCACACAAAAAGCACACTCCCTGAAATTTAGAGACTGCCTGTTAATGGCTGGTGACATGCATTGCAAATGATAATAGTTGCATTAAATTTCAACATGTACACCGTCTGCATCTAAATGCAAAACAGAGGTTGCAGACTAAGATTTTGAAGAATGTGGAAAACCTATTTTCTGACATAATAGTGTTGAAATGTGCTTTGTAGAGAATGTACCTTCGTGCTGGGAAATCATTTTTTTGTACAAATAAAATGCTGTTAAGCTGTCATTGGAATGACAGTTTTGTTAAGCACTAGTCCTCCAAACCAAAAAAGAGGATAGAAATTGAGCATGACGGTATATAGACTCCATGCATACACATTTTGCTGAGCCTGTGGAATGACAGAGCAGCAAATATGTTACTTGTTTGCAGTTTTTACTGTATTTTAATTTTCCAAACACGTTGCATGTATTAACTGTAGACGGACCGATATTGTAGAATACGGTAAAGATGGAAAGATCTTGAATAAGGAAAAAAAAGAAGAAATAGATACTTTCTTGAAAGTGCCAAATAAATAAAAACTTAACCTTTGCATGGTAATAAATAAGAGCTGCTTCATTTTATTGAGAAAAAAAAACCCTACAGGTCAAGTTGATGCATGCTGGGGGGGGCAGGGTGCTACCATTCTGGTAGTCCCATTGTTTGTCATGCACTTAGACACTGCACTGCTGTGGTGACTGTATTTTTTTTCTTGATATTTGCAGGACTTCTAAAAATTTCATCTCTGAATCAGATAGTCTTTTACTGTGTTTTTTCCCAGCGTGCTGACTGTCCTGCATGCACTCTAAGTGTTGCTTAGAGCGTATGTTCAGTTCTTGCTCACAAACATGCTTGAGTGCTTTGTGAATTGCAGTGCTGGGTGTGGCTCATGTCTCTCTACCCTAACCATGAGAGACAACAGATTGACAGCAGCCTCATCTCTGAAACTGGGGAGATGATGAGAGTGTAACCTGCTCATAGACATGATTTGAGCAAATGCATGAGCATTTGGAAATTGGTCTGAGCTTTAGCATACAGTTGCAGTGGTGCTTCCCAGAAAAACCCAAGTTTATATTAGACCTGATTGCCAAGTCTTGTGAATTGAACCAGACCGTTACTGCTGTTTTGTGATGTGTAAAAATGGGCACAAGGCTCAGAAATAATTTCCTAGTCCCCTGTGATCTACACGATAATCTGATTCCCTGCAGATGAAAGGTGAGGGCACTAAGAGAGTTGCTTCAGTTCAGATAATCAAGGAATTCCATGTGGCCCCTTTGTGTTGGTTGTCGGGTTGAAGGACTTCTCTCTTAAGAGCTTTTTGTGCTACAGTGAGGAGAACAAAGTACAGTAATTCTTCCATATCCTTTTGTTGTAAAAAATGGTGAGTGGAGAAGTGACCTTTTAAAAGTGCATCAATGAAGAAATGTGTTTTGTATGAATTTTTTGTAGTTAATAAAGGAACCGTATCCTGTAGGAGAAAAATTAAAGCAGGTGTCTGTGACGGAAGTGCAGCACAATGCAAAATTACACAAAAACTATGTTTTGTGATACACCCCTAGCAATGCATAAACTTGTTTAGTATCACAGGTAGGTTGTTCTTCTTCATACAATTGTTTAATAGAAATGTTAACATGAGCACAAGTCTTAAGAGGAGAGAGCTGGAATTATTTGTCTGGAGAAGAGGAGGCTCAGGGGAGACCTCATTGCGCTCTACAACATCCTGACGAGAGGCTGTGATAAGATGGGAGTTGGCCTTTTCTCCTATTTCTCCTTAGCGATAAGACTAGAGAGAATGGCCTCAAGTTGCGCCAGTGAAGATTCAGGTTGGACATTAGGAAATATTTCCTTGAAGGAGCGGTCAGGCACTGGAACGGGCTGCTCAGGGAGGTGGTGAAGTCACCGTCCCTGGAGGTGTTAAAGAAACATTTAGATGTTGTACCAAGGGACATGGTTTAGTGGGAGGTATTGGTGATAGGTGGATGGTTGGACTGGATGATCTTAGATGTCTTTTCCAACCTTGGTGATGCTATGATTCTGTGAGCTTGCACATTTGACATACATAGGGGTTTTTGAAGAAAGTAATTAACTTCAGGTTTATGGAAAAGCATTGTAATTTATGTTTTTGTGGAAATTATGCAAAACTGATATCAAGAAAAGCATGGCTGTTTGCAGTCAGACCTCGTTTGAGTGGTTTTTTTTTTCATTTTTTACATGAGAACACTTGTGTCAAATCCAAAGCCCACCTGTACAGATACCCTTGCTCTGACACTGACACTAGGGAGAAACAGTGGACCAGGCTGAACTTACTTGAGATACCTTTTAAGTTCATCTTCCCAGTCTCCAAAAATGTAAAGATTCCCTCCTTTGGAGTTCTGTGGATTGGTTTCTCTTGTAGTACAACTGTAAACCACAGTGAACACTGTTGTTAAACTTGTTTAGAGAAGGGCTTGAGCTAAATGAAATTATGTTCCTGCATTATCTGTTTTAATATATACAAAAGTGATGAAAATTCCCTAAGATAATGTAATAATTGCATTATGCATAAAATTGGCTTGAGCAGTAACACTGCAGCAGTGGCAACATGACCATAAAACTTAATAATTTGGTCTGTATTATTACAACTTAATTTTTAGTTTTAATGGATGAGATCAATTTCTCAATGATTAAAAATTTCTAGGTAAAAGTCCTTTAACTTTTTCACAAAGAAGAGGTTAGTTTGTTAGTAATAATTTACTAGTGTTTCAACCTATGTGTCTTAGCAGAACTACTTTCAGTAGCGTATGAAAAAATAAACTATTTTTTTCTGAAAATGTGTTAATAACCTATTTTTTAATTAAAAAAGAAAAATATATATTTTTTAAAAATCAGGCTAATTAATGTGACTGGAAATCTGCAGTATCCCCCAAAGTCAGCAATGGGTCATAGTAAATTTGTGATCTTCATTTCTCTTACTTCATTATACTCATAAAATTTGACCAATTTGAGTATTTTATTCAGCACTACTGTATAGTTTGAAGCACTACTGGCTGGAGAATAGATAAAGAAGGAAATAAAAAATGTAATGAAAAATTAACTGGATAACATTTTTGTAGAGAGCATTGTTTTTTTTTTTGTTTTTTTTTTTCTGCCAGAATCAGTAATAATTTACTCAGCATTGTTTTATAGTTTTCTCTAGATTATTTTCTATTCATAAATAATGGATAAGCCTATAATTTTGATTTAAATGAATGATTTGTAGGATCCTATAGTTAGGATCTCCGCACTGTTTGTATTATAACTGTAGCTGGTTTCCTTTAGTTTAGGGCTGTTACGAAGGATATCTGTTTTCGCTAGTCTGAGACTTGCCAGTCTCTGATATCTACCTGATAAATGATTTCTCTATATCTAAGAAGTAGTCTATGCTATGGAGAAAATCCTGACTAAACATAGTTCAGTGATGCATGGCATAATGTTTTCCAGGTGCTGTGGTGTACTGTTTTTCTCAGCTACAAATTCCAGTGGAAGATACAAATATGGGTTTTCAGATATGAGAGAGGAGTAGAAGCACCATTAAGTAGACATAAAAACAAACATTGAAGAACAACTATGAGCTTCAGTTTGACAAGTTGAAAGATCATGCATTCATAGTGCAAACTCTGCATGTTTCAAGCCTTACAGGTTTCCAGAAGAAGGAGAAGATCCATCAGAACTGATGGAAAATCTAAAATCTAAATAAATAAATAAATAAGCAACAAAAACCCCAAAACATACAAATAACATATTCGAATAGATCATCAAAAGCTGTTGGTTTTGTTTTGTTCTCCTCAGCTTCATGCATAGTAAAATTTCACTGCAATTTCTACGACGGTGAGATCTGGTTCATGTGTACTAACTTTTAAGTGTGACTGTAAGAAAACAACAAAAAATAGAAGACATCGTTTATATGGATTTTTCTCCTTTGGTTGAAACAAAAAAAGGTTAGAGATCAGTATGATTGGAAGTCTGAAATGCAGAAAAACATTCAGCGAAACATGCAGAGTAAAACTTATTTTGATTTTTACATCAACCTATTTACTCAAAAGATATTACAAATCTTAAAGTTTAAGGTGACAGAATGGTGTTAATCGGACTCAGGTAGACTACATGAATGTGATTAGGTGTGGTGAAGAGCATTGGCAAAGGTTAGAAGGTTAATTTCTAGTGAAGGACTAAGACTTACTTTTGTGATAGTATTTATTTTAAAATAAGTTTGCAAGAGTTTTACATAGGGAAGGATACCAGGGATACAATAAGAATGTTCAGGACAAATATCAAGCTAGAAAAGTTAAAAGACGAGATGATCTGGTACTGATGTTATTTAGGTGTTGAAAGATTCTTAGAAAATTGATGCTCAATTCCTGGAGACTTTAAGGAGAATAAAAAACAAAACATAAAACAAAGAAAAACAAACAAATGCATACAATAGAGAATGGCTGTGTTCTGTCAGGAAGACAAGTGGATGAGGAAATAGGTCTTTTCCATCTCTGTGTGCTGTCATTCTTTTCTGCCTCTTGCTGACAAGAAGAACTTGGCCAAATGGTGCTGCCATGTGCATGAGCATAAGTCCATAACTTGAGGGTAAATGAGAGCAGAAGCTGGCTGCCATCCCCATCTCTCTCTCACTCAAAGTCATCATGTATCACTTATTTATTTACTGTTACCTTTTTTCTTTGTCATCATCCCCTTTCCCTGTACTTTGCTTCAGTTTGCAAGATAGCATATTGATTCTCTTTCTTGCAATTGGCTTCCATGTTAGACATCTATTGCCATTTTGGTCTACTGTCCAACAATTGCTGAAAGTTAAATAAATATACCGTCAAGGCAGAATAATATTTTAATCAGTCACAATCCTCTGTCCTGTCTATTTTTGTGGTCATCTCTGTGTCCATGTATCTTCATTGTTCACAGAAATTTTTGACTGCTGTTCTTCACTGACAATAATAGCAGAATGTTGTGCCAGGACTTCCACCAGGATAGCCAGAAAAAAACTGTCATGCTGCCTTCACAGCTTTGACCTGCAGCAAGTGAGAGTGACTGGGAAATAAAGATTGATTTCCTTCCCTGAGCATGTAATATATATATATTTTTTTGGTCACTATTCTTCCGACTCCTTTTTCGTAACATTCCTCAGTTGCTCTTTTCAGTTTTTCCTTTTTTTTTTTTTTTCCTAAACTGCTTTTTCTTCCTCATTTTCTTCTATGTGTTCTGCTCTAGGAAATTTTTCCTGCTCTTACTCATCTCATTTGCACCTTTATTTCCTCATTCTAAAATTTCCTTAGGCTGTGGTTTTCTCTGACCATACTTACGCTCCCACAGCCATATCAGAGAAAAATGTTCTCTAATATCACACTGGGATTTTATGATCCTGGTGTAGTGCCCAAACTTCTGCTTTCTCTTGCTTTCTTCTCTTTCTGCAAGCCTGTTTCTGAATCATCCCTGACAAACATCCTGGTGTACTGAAGGGAGTAGGATTTAGGCAGGTGCTCCTGCTTGAGAACTTGTCAGATCTCTGGGGATCCCAGGCTGGTACCCATAGAAGTCACCCCAAACTAACCAGGTGCCAGAGGCAGGCCAGTAACTCTGCTCTTTGTGGAGTCAAAATCTTGACTCAGTTCTCCTTGAAGAAAATATACATGTTTCAGTGTAACTCAGGAACTTATTTATACTCAAGCCTTCTTTCAGCTTTTTGTAAATAGGGTAAGAAATGAACCTAAGACCTTCAAAACAATTGTCTTGCACACGAATTAGGTGACAAGACATAGTACAGTAGTTCCTCAGTTCTTTGTATAGTACCCAAAGGTCCTACACAAGCAATAAATTAAATTTATCTGTTAAATCAAAGTCTTTTTTAAAATTAAGTGCAAAGGACATTTTTAGTATCTTTTTTTATTATCACAGAGATACTTTTATAGAGTTCTCTGAATGATTTTTTTCCTTCAATGTCACTGAAACTTAACTTGATTCAAATCAGATTTGGTAAAAGTGAATTCACTTTCAGGCTGATGTATTGTACACTGAGATCTAGCTTAAATGTAATACCAGGTAGTTACTTTTCATTAGCACAGTTAGATTGATCTCACCTAATTTTGGCTATCTAAAAATTAATCATCTGGCTTCTGCTGTAGTCAAGATGAAAGAGAATGGCAGGTTTGAAGAATGATCTATAGAACCTGTATCTTAAATACCAAAGGTGAGATAAATCCTCCTCTAAAGTCACCCATTCTTCTTGCCTGGATGCACAGGGGACTTAAGAAACTATATTAACCTTCTGTCATAATTTTGAACTGGCCCTTAATGCCCCCCATGTTTGGCATATTCTGTCATATGTGAAGAGAAAGATGGGGTCTATGATATGCAGAGGAGTAGAGGGACATGATTGTATCAATGCCCTGGATCAGGTTCAGTAACTTTTGACGTTATCTGATCTGTTGGGCTATTCCTGCTTCAAAATTTTAACTTATTTCTATGAAGTGAACTTCTAGATAGCTGTTGCAAATCACAGATATCTGATTTTTCTGTTGTTGTTTTTTGTGTGTTTTGCATTCATAATATGTATGGGGAAAAATAATATCTTCTTGGTATTAATGCAGACAGTGCATGGGTTTTTTTCTTAAGAAGCAGTTTGTCTCCATTGCACATAATTGGCCAGTTATCATGTCAACACTCATGACCCATTCTGATATTTCTTATTGACATAGTGTGTGTTTATTACATTATCTAAATGAGTTACTTCTTTTCCATCAAGGCAAAATACCAGATAAGATTAAATATTCTCTTCAGTTTAGCAAATCTTGCATATCTATTAATACATTGGAAATACAAATGCTTTCATTTATTTTCCTTTTAAACTGTAATTTCATAGGGAAATCTTAGGCTTTCTTAACTTAAGATCACTGTTTTTTGTCACTTTTCTTACATTATCCAGGAGCATTATTAGCAGGACAGTGGAAGTGAGGCACTTTGTCTTTTACATTCTTAGGACAAATGTAATCTTGACATGTTTTGCTGGCCTAAATTTTACCCTACTGGTTTACCCTACTCTAGAGTTTCACACAGGAATTTTGTCTAAATTGACAGTTTTAAACTTGGAAACTTTAGGGCACTACTTCTCTGTCATCAGGCACATTTTTCATCTCTTATTTTAATAAGTTAGTAGATGAATAGAAACGTGAGTTCAATGCATAAGGAAGGCTTTGATTTTTGATTGAATTTTCAGATATGGTTTCTGATGTCTTATTAATTGAGACTGTATCTCATAAGATTAATTAATAAGAGCTTTCTATCAACATTCTTAGTACTTCCATTGAGTGATCTCACACGATAAAATATGAGCAGATAAATATTCCTAATATTGTAGTTTGTGATCTTAAGGTTTGTGATCTCCTATTATTGTAGGTTGTGATCTCTTAAACACGTAATGTGGAGAAGGTATCAAAAGAAAAGATAGTTATTGTGCTTCATACAGAGCTTTACAGAATTTTTCTTGTGTTTATGAAAAAAACCCTCTGAAGTAGTATCCAAGGTCCATAACTTCTGGGATTTTGAAGTTCTGGCAGTTGATGGCCATGTCTGGTGTGGGGACGTTGAAACTTCTTGATCCTTGGGGTCCTTTCCAGCCCAAGCTAGTCTGTCACAGTCATTCTGTGATTATGTTGCAACTCAAGTCAAGCTGTTAGCTGTTATTTTCCCATGGCTCCAAAGATAGGAGTTAAATTTTGTTCATGCGAATGGTGTCTCTGGCCAGCTACAGTGATGTGCATTTGTTTTAAGTTTGGGTAGACTTATCCTTCTCTGACATGTTTGTTGGCTTCAGACAGTTCCATTGCCTAGCAAGGTTTTGGTTGGACAATATAGCAGATTATAGTCGGTTCTCCGTCCAGGACACCCTAGTTTCTAGGACACAAGAAATACATATAAACAAATACACTGCAAACCTCTAGTGGGAAGAGAAACTTTCAACTTCTTGTTTTCTTTTTGTGAAGGTTCATAAATTTTCTCATCCGAAGAAGAAAATATGGCTTTTTTTTATTTTTCTGCATCTGAGCCTAAAGAAACTGATTTATTTATTTGTGTGTTTCTTTGTTTGTTTGTTTTGCATTTGAAAGCAGGTAAGAAGTGTACTGACTATATATTTATGCTCCCCCCCCTCTTTTTTTTTTAATTAAAAAAAAGTGTTAGAAGTATAAAATGTTTTAGAAATATGCAAGAGATTTGTACGATGGGATCCAATGTATCCAGGCTACAATTAGGAAGAAATAAAGTATTTTTCTTTGTTAACTCAAAAAATTGGACAGAAAAACAGGGTTAGCCTTTAGAATCCTGTAGAGTTGACTGTCGTCTAAAAACATAGATGGCATCCACAACTGTCACAGTTTCCTTAATCACACATCACTGAAGGTAAGAACATTCAAATCATGTTCTCCAGGATCATCACCAGTACTATACAGGTTTTTGAAGAGGCCATTCCTACCCCTCACATGGCACTTTTGGCTATTATGGTGAGGAGACCATAATTACCAGGTTTCTTGATGCAAAAGGGTCTGGCCTCTTCTCCCAGGCAAATAGTAGGACCCGAGGAAATGGCAAGAAGTTATACCAGAGGAGGTTTAGGTTGGATATTAGGAGAAACTTTTTCTCTCAGAGGGTGGTCAGGCACTGGAACGGCTGCCCAGGGAGGTGGTGGAGTCGCCATCCCTGGCAGTGTTCAAGAGGCTCCTGGATGAGGAGCTACGAGAGATGGTTTAGTAGCTTGTGGCACTGATAGGAATGGGAGGGTGGTTGGACTAGATGATCTTGCAGGTTGTTTCCAACCTTGTGATTCTGTGATTCTGTGATTCTGTGCATTCCACCTTCTTTTCAAGTCTGTTGTCACCTTTACCTTTGACTGGAATGGGTTTTCTAGGACAGAAGAAAGCATCATGCTTTCATGAACTTGGAAACTCTGACTGTGTTTGTTGTCTCTAGCCCTGGATTTATGTCTTAGTTTCATACAAGTATGTTTGATTCTGGGTAGTTACAGTGCTCAGGTAGCCTCCACGAATAGGAGTGTATGCATTTTGGAGGTATTTTTTTTAACACGACACAGTATACCTACAACAGTTACGTCTTCTCATGTGCTTCATTATTTTTCTTGCATTAGGGTTTATACACAGTAGAAGTTTTCATTTCCCAGTAAAAAAGTTCCAGAGTAAGAACTCTGTTTTCCACTGGCATTAACTGGGATCTGATAGTCAGCGTCACAGAGAAAACGAGCTATAAAAAGAAACAGAGCTTTTCTTGTGCTTACGATGATGTACTAGAGTCAAACTTGAGGTAAATTGATGTAGGAGACTCACACTACATCGGTCTGTTCACTGTCATCATCCTGGTATTTCTTACAAGGACTGAATTTGGCCTGAACAAGACATTGTCTCACTTTCTGGTGATATTGTGGAATATTTAGTAATTAAGTTTGTCCAAATTTGAGATTACAGCTGTGTTTTCATGTCTGATTCAAGATGGATGCAACCAATATTTCCTGGATCAGAGGAAGTTTAGTAGCACTGAACCCATAAAATGCAGCAGCACTGAACTGTAAAATGCTGTCAGAGAATAACAACAAATGTCCCTTTGAAGTCAGTGATAAATGTCAGGAAGTCACTAAGTTAAATGGGGCCAAGTTTCCATTAATTTTTCAAACATGTAAAATTAACCAACCAAAGAAAAAAAAACGATTGTCCATTTCTGCCTAAGTTCTGTTATCCAAGTCATGATAAATGCTACCAAGATACTCCCAGTAAACCCACACAGCTTTTGCCTCCCTTGTACACTGACCTGAGTTGTCACAATACTTGCTATTTGGAAAGCCTCAGCCTCTAGAAAACTAAAACACAAAATGTTACCGCATGTTGGATTTGGACCATATTCTTTTTTGAAATGTCTCACATTATTTATTTTTTTTTCTGAAACAAAATGAATTTTTCCAGTGTGAAGCTGTGGGCATGGAGGAAAATATAAGTTCAAATTCTTTGTTTCATTCATCCATATTTTATTAACACCAATTTTTTACCACATTATCAAAATGAGTCATTTGCCTGACTGTAAATGGGAAAAGAGGAATGGGAATGGGAAAACATGTGTATGCTATTACGTGCGCCAGAAAGATCTTTCTTTCTTTTTCTCTTTCTCCTACAGTAAGCATTACTTATAGTGAGTTCAGTGGTTTTTATTTCTCTTTTCACATTAGTGAAAAATGTAGCAGGAACCAGGAAATTTATTGTGAAAGTATTTTAGAAATACTTAGTAAATAATTTAGAGATAAGTTTAAAATAAAGCTAGACCTGTCTATAACTTGTACATATGGTGGTAAACCTTTGCTTTATTGAGATGCTGGAAAGTGTTATTTTCCATTGCTAGACAACTGAATTCACCTTTCAATGAAATAGGTGGGATTTAACAGTTAAAACAGAATGATTATATAATTTTACAAGAAACTGGGAAAAAAATCTTTCTTTTTGATTCTCTTTGTATCATTTTGACTTCTAATATACAATTTATTTAGCAGAAGGTCATAAGAAGGACAAAGAAACCTTTAAGCACTGGGTTGATGTGAGCTAGCGTTGCCTTCTGCTCCCTGCAGTAATAATGGAAAAGAGATATTCTTTTTATTCTAAATAAAGCAAATCATGCCAGTTAATAAATTTTTCATGCACAGGCAGCTGGGTCATATGGGAACTCCCTCTTGAGAGAGAATTAGAGAAGGAGAACTGAACTTCCAGACAGTGTGTATTTTAAAAAAAAAATGTGGAAAGAGAAACAGTGTCTTTTTATTGGGACTACTTGTGTGATGACTTGGGAGGAGTTATCTTTTTTTGTTGTTTGTTTTGTTTGTTTGTTTTCTTTTACAGTTTTCTGATGTTACTTAATTTGTGATAGTTATTGCATAAAATATTACTTTCCATATAGAAATCCAGAAAGCAGAATACAAGTTTAAATAAATGGAAAATGATTTTTTGTAACAATCTCTTCTGTTGACAGCTTTTTTAATGGCCACTGAATCTGTACCTGATAATTATGCTATGCATGAGAGATAAGCTAAAATGCCTTAATAGAAGTTAATTTCAGGCTAGGCCTTGTCCTTGCATTCTCTAGAAGATTTTTGAATATGAAAACCCCTGGATAAAAATATCTGTGCAGGATCAGTGTGGTGTCGTGTGTGTTGTTAGAATTTGTATGCAGGTGCTGCGGTCGATGAGGTTGATGAACAATAACTGCACATCCAAGTATTCAGGGAAGTGCTAAATTTCTAAGCAATTCACACTCCCATGTGCTCTGTTCAGAAAATCAGCTCTCAAATTACAGCTAATGAGCAACAATGGGTGCATTTGTGGGTATGAACAAAGAGATCAGAGAGGAATTTGCATCATCCAGCTTCAGGCGTATTAAATGCCTACACTGGAATACTGGGCTTACCATGTAGTTAATGGAGGGGGAAGACTTTCCATCTCAAACCTGCATCTAAACTATGTAACTGGTTTGCAATGTGGTTGGCTGCAGTGCTGCAGCTCCTGACAATGTGCATGAGGGTTCCAGCTGCCTTGTGTGTGTGGTGATCTCCACGAGGCTCCTGCCTCCTAGGAGCATGGCTGGCTAGCAGGAAAGAAGGAGGTGCTGTGTTTTTGTGTCTTACTCTCATACAGAACTGAGATCTACTCAGAATGCTCAAAGGGAATCTGGAGCTGGGAAATATGTTTTAGTCCCCACAGCTGAGATCACATTTGAATTCTGCCCTTTGTGTCCTATTTAAAGTGAACATCAGTATAGCTTCTAATTGTCCAGGCTGGACAACACAAATACCCTCATAGAAATTACATGTGTCAGTTATAAACTCGTGGTATGAGACTTCTTCATGACAATTTTAGAAAACTAAGCTTTTCTGTGCTTCCCTGACAGCTGACATCAGGGGTACGTCTGCTGATGGGTGGGTTGTTGGCCCCAGGTAGGTGACGATGAGTTCAAGGCTGCACTGAAAGTAGGTGGCTCCTTCTTTCATGCCTGTTCTTATTCCCTGTGTTCAGTCCTCTCCAAACAATTAAATATCGATTTGGAAGTTGTGATGAGCTCATGCTCAGCTCATGTTCCAGTTAGTTGCTAGCATATATCATTGTCCTTGTGTTTGTACAACACTTGCATTCTTTCACTGCCTTTACCTATTATTGAGCAACTCTGTGTTCTCACTGCTAGTTGCATAAGCTTTAGGGCAAGAGGAGACCACAGCCTGTTGTGATACAGCTCTGATGAACTGGCACAGCTTAATGACCGAAGCTGGTACACCCAGGAATCCCACACTTGTAGGGCACCTGAAAAGTAGCTCTTTCTTGATGGGCTTTGTCATCCCATGTCCTGACTTGCCTGCACAGCGCCTTTTAGAGAAGACTCTCAAGGGCACCAGGTCTAAAACCACAGAAAGGCTGCTGAGGTTTGGCTATGGGAGATCCTACAGCCACTGAATCTTATAGTGGAGAAAACAATGGATTTTTAGAAATAGATCTCAAAACAAACTTCAGTTTTACAGTATTCATACTGAGTTGCTCTGGTCATCCATCTCCATTCCTGATCTGAATGTGTATGTTTGGTGGCCCTGCTAGGCAGGGGGGTTGGAACTACATGATCCTTGGGGTCCCTTCCAACCCGGGTGATTCTGTGATTCTGTGATTCTGCCATTTTTTAGGGAAAGGTCCACCTTCCACAGACCTTTCCACAGTTCCTATCCCCTTTGCGGCCTTAGAGCTGTCTGAAATAAGGGGGTGCCTCCTAACAGCACCTGAGAAAGTCTTTCTGAGAAAGTGCAGCTCAGAAAAGAGGCTATTCTGTGCCTGGGGGAGGGAGAACTGATGTTCCCTTTTGATTGAGGGAGAAGATTGGTATTTTAATTGAGGCAGTGTAAAGCTGAGCTGTTGATTCCACTCAGTGTAGCAGATGAGCACATACTACCTATGTTGGCATGTGCAACCATAGAGCAACATGGAAGTGTGCTTTTGGTTTATGCTGAAGTGCCTGAGAAATCTTCCAGGCTAAGTGGCTAGCAATGACAAATACGCTGTCAGCATTTGCTAGGAGCCTATCTGTGCTCTCTCCAAGCATAAGGCATATGCAGAAAAAGGCACAGTTTTAATTGCCTTGTGGTTTTCTCTGTGGTCTTAGTGCAGAGACACTTCATCTGGGATTTCTTCTGAGGCGTTAGGAAGGAAGGAGACCAATAGAAGAGCAAAGGGGAAATAGAACTTCAGTTACTGCACACAGCTGTCTGGTCAGACTTACCTGGTAAAAGGAGTTGCAACAGTAACTTTTAAAATAAATGTGAGTGTTCATCACCAGTTATATTAATGTGTCTAGTTGTAAATCTGAAAACACTCTCTTGGTCTCCAAAGTGATTTTATAAACAATTAGTCTTGTTCATCCAAGATTAATTCAGAAGGAAAATGTTGAAAGGTCAGCTGTTCCAATAGTTCTAGAAATATATTACTAAAAACGAATTAGGTAAGTTAGTAGTAACAAAGAAGATTTTTGGTAATAGTTTGAATATATGTCTGTCCGTATTAGCTGTGTGTGTTCATAAAGACTGTGTGTCTGTAATACAGCTAATCATGTTGTCCATATAAACTTAGGTTGAGCGAACACTGTACCTTACTTCTTTTTTCTGCTCTTTCTTTTATACTTCTTTACAAAACAGTTGAATTGTTTGTCTTGAGGCGTCAAGTTTTAAGGGTAATCTGTAGCAAAAAAAGTTACTTCAACTGTTTAGCCATAAAATATGTCCTGTGCAGCATGTGAAATTATGCTTAACAGTTTTAGAAAAGAAGCATGTGTCTTTACAAAAAAAAAAAAAAAAAATATATATATATATCCAAAAGAGCTCTTTTGAAAATTCATAGTAGTAATTACACATGCTATCCTATTTTCAGACCTAACTTGCAGACAGAATCTGTTGAATGTGGTGGTTTTGTTCATTTTAAGGGTTTGACATATGTTGTGCTCATGCAAGAATGTTTTCAAGCATAAAAATGTCTTTGAGGAGATCAAAACAAGCCTCATTACCTGTGTAGACTGGCTTTTAAACTGGGTTACATGTTCATGAGCTGAAAAGACCAGGAGGTATTTTGGAGAGAAAGGTAGGAGGAGAATCGTTCAGGGTGAAGTAGGCACCCTGACATATGCTGAACACTGGACAGGTTCAGTATCTTATGAGTTTGACCCTCCTGTCTTACTGTTCCCTCTGGATTGAGAAAGTAGGGTATGATGTGCAAGGCCTATAGTAGAGGTATTTACAGCTTCATATATGCCTGTCAGTTGTTTTATCCTGGAACATACCATTTTGTGTTACTACTTCTCATTAAAAGAGAACTTGAAATTTATGTTTTGATTGCATTATTTTACAGTAGGAAACCCCATTCATACTTAATCCCTCACTGTGAACAACAATAATCAAGCAGTGTAACAAAGATGTTATTTTCCAGATAAAAGAATTAGAGCCACATTTGTGGAAAATATATCAGTGTACGTTAGAGGAGAGTAAGGGGGAGTTAAGTTAGGGAGACACTGGAAGATGAAGGAACAGGCAGGGATATGGTTTAGGTTGTTATTTATTTCTAAACAGATAGTTACTTTAAGGTCAATGCTAACATAAGCTAGAGCCTGTGAACATTTTTTTTTTCTCCGTGAATGCATAGGGTATTTCAATAGCCAGTCTCCTTCTCTGGGCTTTTCATCTTTTTGATGTTAAAACAGGTACATGTCTTCTGGAAGCCAGTTCGGAATGTTTTGGTGGGATGTAGATGAGAATGTGCTTCTCCCTGGCAGATTTACAGTGTGCTCCTGTCACTGTGCTTGGCAGGAGCGCACCTGGATACCTCATTGTTCTCCGATCATCTGTCTCATGTCTGCCTCAGAAACCATGAATTATTCACATCTTCTTAGAATATTCCTCGGGATTTTGCATGTGAGACCATCAATATTGTTGCTTTTAAGGTCTGAAAAGTAATTCTAGGGATTTTATCTTATTGCTTCTACAAACATTTTCCTGTGGTGCAGCTTAACCCATCATATGCTTTATATATGTTTTTATTTTGTTCTCTTTTCCCCACGAGCTGCTTCTTCCTTCCTGCCATTTCCACTGAATATATTTTATGAATGTCAATTGATAGCAGTGGGATCATTTAAAACTTAGTCTACCTAAAAACATCTGCTTATCATTTGTGTAACATCTGTGCTGTATGAGATCAGTGGGATTTTATAGTGGTTCTGAATTTTTACTTTTTGTTTCTGTTTTGCCATTTCACTGCTTCTATTATAAATTTCCCACCAGATCAATGCTTAGGGTTTCTTTTAGTGTGTGATAAGATCTCTGTATTATTAAGTCTCTCTGAAGGATCTCTCTTCACCCTCAAACTCCTTTATTCCAAAGCTATATGTGTTATTGTAACTCAGCAGTGAGTACAATTCAGCAGGCCTAGTGTCCAGCAACTGAACTCGGTCTCAAATCCCCTACTGCATGCTTCACATGACACTAAGCTTTGATTTTAATCCCTGTTGTAATGAATCCCACACATACAGGGTGAATTGCATTATATTGTAAAACTGGTTTAACATTTTCTGGCAGAAGAGTTTGCCACTGGAGAAAGCCGTGTTTATTGAAGCAGAACAGTTTCATGGGTTATTTTCGGTCTTTAATGAAGGACTTGCAGCAACATAAGTTAGGAGGAAGTTTCCATGGAGGCATTTGCTTGGTGTTGTGTTAGGCTACAGACCTTCTGTCCATCCAAACAGTGTAAAGAGGCCAAATTTCATCTAATTGCAAAAAAAAAAAAAAAAAAAAAAAAAAAGGAAAGCCAGAACAAATGAACTCTGTACTGAGAAGCAGTCCTTGGCCATCTGTATGAAGTGGGTATATGCACACACATAGAGAGTATGTTCACCCTGATGGCTGAACTGTGGGACGTGGTTGGAATGAACACTTAATGGAGTGTGAGTAATGGAGGTAATTTTTAAAATGTATCAGTGGAAACTCTTTCCAATTTGGGCAGACTTTCATCCTATTTATTTCTATCTTTCACATATCTGTCAATTTTATTAGCTTTCAGGTGTTGCTGCCTTTAGGACAGTGACTCAATAACACAAATTAGCAGTTTAACAAGAGAACCTAATTTATACTTTAGAGCAGCATTTAATGGATAATTCCCAGATTAAATCTTATTACCATTCTGCACAGAGCCCTAGTGAAGTGTGCCTACCTCTGGGAACGGAAAGCAACAATGTGTGAGCACACACAGGATGCTGGGAGAAGTCTTTCCTGTGTCTAGCATTCCAGGATTTGCAGGGACTGCATCTCCCCAGCACAAAAGAATTACAGGACTCAATTGAACAACAGGTTGAGAACAGAGTTTGCTGAGCTTTCTTTTTTTCTTTTTTCTTTTTTTTTTTTTTTTTTTCCCCATCATATCTTACATAATGGAGATGTGGGATTTATTGCCATGGAATGTTTTGGAAGTGAAATTACAGATAGACTTCGGAAGTGACTCATGTGAAAAATACAAGCGTGGTTAGTACACAGTTTCTGGGGCACGATAATTCTTAGAATCATAGAATCATTAAGGATGAAAAAGATCATTAAGATCATCCAGTCCAACCCCTAATCGATCCCTCCATGCCCTCTGACCTTGTCCCTCAGTGCCGCATTCACATAGTTCTTGAACAGCTCCAGGGATGGTGACTCCACCATTTCCCTGGACAGCCTGTTCCAATACCTCACCACTCTTTCTGAGAAGAAATTTTTCTTAACTTCCAATCTAATACACAATTCCTTTTGGCTGTGAATCATTGGAAGCATTTAGATGGCAGGGAGAGGTTATCTGAGCAGACTCTGCTCGCAAATTAATAATCCCTGTCACTATCCAGTAAATGACATGACTTATGTTGGTACTTATCTTACTGTAGAAATCTATAATGTAAAGCAGTAGCTCTCAGGTAATCACCTCAGGTTCCCATTTAGTCAGTGGGGAGAAATACGCCCTTCAAAGAAATGATTCATTTGATAATAGATGCCAGCTCTAGTCTGAGATTGTGAAGACTTGTTTACAAAGGGAGCCCAGATGCCTCGTTTGGATGTAAAGTTACGGAGTGAGATCAGTCCTGAGCCAACTGTGCCAATTCCTCTCTGCCGGCTGAAAGTGGAGCTTTGGGTGACTATGTCAGAGATGGATACTGGTCTGTGTTCGCTGACATTGGTCCCAGTCCTTGAATCACCCCGTATTTGAAAGTACTTGATTACTTGATTTGTTTCCAACTAGGCCTTGTTTTCTCAACTGGAAAAAAAAAAAAAAACCGAAACAAAAACGACAGAGGTTAGAGGCTGATAAACAGGGTTGAGTACAAATTACAATAAGAAAAGGTGACTTTGCTTAGATTTTTTCTCATAGATGTGGATCAAAATTGGAGGTTTAAAAGGCCAGGAAGTAAGTGTACCAGTCCTATCATCTAAGGTCTGTGTGTTGCAAACCTGTGTCTTGTAGGTAACTTAACTCTTTTTTGCTGGAAAAAAACAACGTGCATGTGACCCCTAAGTTCAGAGACAATGAAAAAACATCCACAGATGTGTATCTGTGTGTGATTTTATGCTTATTTCACCTCTGCTTCAAATGCAAAATCCAAAGGACTCAAGGACGTGTGATACTCCCTGGAGAATACTGTATTCATTATGAAATAAGTAGTTTGTATTTAGGCTCACAAAGAGGTAGATAATTAAGGCTTTTTTTTTTTTTTCCTTTTTTTTTTTCCTTTTTTTTTTTCTTCCTTTTTTTTTTTTTTTTCCTTTTTTTTTTCCTTTACATAATGTATCTAAACATTACAACGCAGCTGTTGAACATAAATAATTCTTCTGATGGAACCAATATATGCAGCACAATTCACTACATTCAGTTAGGTTCAGAATCTTAAAAATAAAGCCTTGGAGGCAAAGGACTGTAACAAACAAACAATTTAGAGGATTTGGTCCCAGCTATTTGCTAAGAAGTCTAACAATCAAATTAAAATAGAAATACAGAGTAATTAAGCAAGTAGGCTGGGCTGGTAAAAGGACATACTGCTGTATGTCCTTTATGTTGCTGTAAAGGCAAGCTTCATGACCTTCACTATGAATGTTATCTGATTGTAAAAAACAAAGAAAAAGAAAATAAGTATTAGAAATCCTTATAAAGTGTACTGCAAGAACTGATGCAATGTATTAGTAGCATATTAGCATAGCAATACTGCACAAAATAACTAGAAGAAATCAAGTGTTTCTGGAAACTGGAGATCGACACTAAAACGTTAGAAATATTTCTGATACTTTCACATACATCCCAACTGGGAATGCAGTAGATAGCAGACCAGATTTAGAACTCACCTATGCCTTTGTACAGAAGACGACTCAACCTCAGGCAAGAAAGTTTATTCTTTTTTCTGGTCTCATCTGTCAGTGCTTCCAAGTTCTTTTTAGATTTTCTTGCTGAAAACCTAACTCCTAAAATTCTCAGCATAAATTCTACCAAATAATTGGAAATTTTCAGGGAGTATTATTATTTTTCTCAGTGTCCGGAACCCAAATTCCTAATTCAACAGGCACTAGCAAGCATGATTTGTGTGTTTCTTCTGGGTGAAATGGAAATGGAAAATGGACAGACACTGAATGGAATTAATTGTGTAAGTGAATACACAGAAAATAAATCACTGGAGACAGTAAATGTAAGGAAGACAAAAGGGCAAAAGCATATGGTATGTTTTGAAATAAACCCAGTTTTATGGTATTTGTTACATGGGGAAATGTTTCATTCTGGGGTACTGAAAAATTACAAAGTATTATTTCAGGTTGCCATAAGCTGCAACGTGACCTTTGGCAATGGCTGAGAACTGAACCACGACGCAGGATGTTTAAGGCAAATCAAAGTTTCCCTGTCTTGGATCAACGCTAGGTCAGGCACCATCTGCTTCTGTATGGAGAGCATACATGTGCCACAGTTGGAGGAAAGCAAAAGTTTAGGTATTTATGGGAATTTCTGTAGCTGATACCTAGATTTAATCTCATGTTTAACTTCATTTACAGATTTTGTTTTCTGAATCACAGAAGTCAGTTCTGAATCACAGTTGGACTCAGTTTTCTGTTCTTCAAATTGGAAATGTTGCCACCAAATAGAAAAGGTAGTGGAGACAACAAAGTGAAATCATTATGAAGTATTAGATTCTACGGTTGGAATGGGGACCTAACAGTAAAGGAACTTCACTATTTATTACTCATTTAATTCTTTACATTGCCAGCTTTTTAGAAACTTTCATTTCTTCTGTGTTCCGCACTTCCTAATGTTTAATTTTCAAAGAAATCACTATTTAAAAAATACACACTCAAGGAAGAGTGACTTCAGTGGTGTGGGGGCATCATGATGAGCAGGAAATCTGTAGATTAATTTAAACATGAAACCAGCTCAAAGTCCTGAGTAAACTTCATCAGATGCCAGAAAGCAGCCTGGTTGTTGAAAGAGGATATAAATACTGTTTGTAAAAGCATTGGTTTGGTGGTTTGTTAAATGCATTTGCAGCACGATGCGGCTGTCCCAGATAACTTCTAAAGAGGAGGATCAAAGTGAAAAAAATATTCTAAGCAACATTTTTAGTGATCTGCTTGCTCTCTTCATGTCTCCGTCTGAGTATAATAGGCTTTTTTTTTTTCTTCTTTTTTCTGTCTCATTTGTGTGTGTTTTTCCTTGTGGGTGAAGGTTGTATATAAAAATGATATAATTGGCATGAGAAAAAAAAAAAACAGTTCACTTTTAAATTCCTGGAACTTTAAAAAAGTTACTTATTTAGTAAAGGACAGTTAAATAAAATTGATTCAAACTTTCTACCTACTTTTTAATCTCTTATAAAATCAATTGAATTAATCGGACTAAGTAACAGTGACACATTTAATTTGAAATATTTTTAGGTTACTCATAATTGATTTCAAGACATTGACTGATTGCTGTAAAGAAGCTTGGTTTTAAGCAGCTGACAAGCTGATGACAAGCATTAATGGATTTTGAAACTGAGAATGTGAATTGGTGAAGGAATTTTCTCAGAAGAAAATTCATGTTTCTCTTATGAAAAGTAAATGACAATGAAGATGTATGCTGCATCTCTGAAAACACTCTGAAAACTGAGTTTGAGACTTTTGGGCAGGAAGTATAATGACATATAAGTACAACAGCTGTGCTAAAAAAAAACAGATTTAAGTTTTAGTCACTTGTGTCACTACTAATCTACAAATATGAATCCACCAAAAGTGTGTGGGCTAATTAAATTTAAAGAAAGAAAACAAGCACAAATGCTAGAGTAAGCCCAAATCAGCTCTTTAGGGCAAGAAATTCCTCTGCTACTAACCATCCAAGACATGACTGTCCTTAACTAAGGGCTCAACCCTCAGTTAAGGTGTTGGACACCAGTTTTAAGTAACTTTTACTCTCCTGGACATACTGTGGGTAGGTCATGAGTATCTGTAAAGACAGAACACATACTTAGATTATTCTAGTACTTCAGTTCTGAAAGGAGAACAAAAGAAATGTGGCTGTTTTAGAGTCTCGAAGTAAACTGGATCAGTACAATAAGTTCATAAAGTCTGGTAGGGTAACAATAAAGCTATGTGATGATCTGCAGTAGTGGCAAAAGAATTCTAGATTTTAATTAGATGTCTTGAACAGGAGAGAGAAGCTGATCGTACCTGTAAGGGAATATAATATTAAAATACGGAGTATTTTGGTGTATAAAATAAAAAATAGCTGAAATCTAATATTTCATAAGAGTTGACTGTGCTGTATGCATGCAAGGCTGAGTTTCTTGTGGTCACTATAGCTTCCTGCCAGGAGAAATTAAAGCAGGGGAAAACTGAAGGAAATTACTTGAGGCATAAAAGACATCCTCAAACATTTTTTTCATTTTGATAAAATCATTAAAATTCTGAATGTGGTTCTGTTCAGCACAATCATCCACAAAAAGCTTGAAAGTGAAAATGGAACTTCTTTATTTTTGTATCTGGCATGTCAGTAATTGTCTATTTCAAAGAAATTAAGACTAGGCATTAATATATTAAGAAAGAGGTAGGTAATTTTCGTAGAACCATAGAATTATAATATCACCATGGTTGGAAAAGACCTCCAAGATGATCAAGTCTAATTGTCCACCTGCTATCAGTATTTTACCACTAAACCATCTCCCTTTGTACTGTGTCTAAACGCTTCTTGAACACCTCCTTGGACTCCACCTTCCTGCTTCCTGGGCAGCCCATTCTAGCGCATGACCACTCTTTCAGAGAATAATTTTTTCAAATATCTAACCTGTACCTCCTTAGTGCAACTTGAGGCCATTCTCTCTCATCCTGTTGCTACTTACAAAGGAGAAGAGGCTGACCCCCACCTCACCACTACCTTCTTTCAGATAGTTGTATAGGGCAATAAGGTCTTCTCTGTGCCTCTTCCAAACTAAACAATCCCAGTTCCCTCAGCCACTGCTCATAAGACTTGTGCTCCAGACCCCCTGCCAGCTTGTTACCCTTCTCTGGACATGCACCAGGCCCTCCATATCTTTTTTGTATTGAGGGGCCCAAAACTGAATGCAGCGCTTGTGATGTGGCCTCACCAGAGCTGAGTACAGGGAGATGACCATCTTCCTGCTCCTGCTAGTCACACTATTTCTGATACAAGCCAGGATGCTATTGGCCTTGTTGGCCACCTGGGCACACTGCAAACTCATGTTCAGGCAACTGTCAACTAATGTTCCCAGGCCCATTTCTTCCATACGGCACTCCAGCCACTTTGCCCCGTGCCTTAGCATTGCATGACGTAATTGTGGCCAAAGTGCATGACAAATCCTCAAGGGCTCTCCCAGCGTTCTTGTCAAATCTGTGCATGTTCCTGTAAATACATGTGCATATAAAGACGTGCGTACCAGTTTTACTGGATTGGTAATTCTTAGTTCATAATGTAAGAGGTTGATAATGGGAAAGTAAGAGTCCAGTGATAAATCAGTAGTGATGTTTAAGGAGGTGAACAAGGAGTTGTTGTTCAAATCTGACATTGCTGATTCATTGGAATCTAGAACAGCTGTTAATTATATTAATATTCCTTTATCTAACATGAAAAAGGAACATCTGATTTAATCAATCACTGGATTTCCTTTTTTTTTTTTTTTTTTTAATAACCACCTTCCACTGGTAAGTCTGATTTTGTACTTAAGACACTCAAATAATTTTTGATTCGACAGAATACTGCAGAAATTCCATATCCATTGATTCTTTATTTTCTGCTACTGAACTTCAGTCTGTTTCTTCTAACGTTGTCCTAAATACTGTCCAACTCTTTTCGTTTGAGATTTTAATCTCTCCCTTTCCTGACAGTTATTCTCTTTTTTTCTGTCGCCGTTTGATGTCTTTGGCATAAGATGTTTGTGCAAAGGTTCTTAATGCCTTCTGTCTCAGAATCACTTTTTAAGAAACTACTCAAGTAACTATCAGGAAGCGATTCTCTTTCATCACACTAATTGACGTTTCACCTTGTTTTTACTAGCCTTGCAATTCTTTTATGAATTTCTATTTTCTCAAACTTGCCTTCCATTAAACATGCCTTTTTTTTTTTTTTTAATCTGTCTTGCACTGGTGAATTCCAGTCAGCCAGAGCTTAGGTACTTGAGGCATTGTCAAATACTGACATTCAGAGAGACTAAATCCATTTTGTTTCTTTGCCTAGAAGTTCAGTTATCTTCTCAGAGGAGGATACCAGGTTAATCTAGTGCAATCTTCTTTTCACAAACTCATGATTCATTTTGTTCCATTTTCCATTTGCCTTTATATTTGAAAGCCTAAAACCAAGGCTATATAACAAAACAAATTCAACAATGAAAATGAAGTGGAGAAATGACTCTAGATAGTGCCATACCAGCATCTGAAATATAAGATTCTGGATAATGTAAATTCAGGCTTCTTCTACATATATGTCACTTTCTATAGGCAGTAATAAAATGGTTAAAACTAAGGCTTATCTTTAATCTCACATTCCCTTTGATTCCTGTGATGTACAGAACAGACAGAGAAGCCAAACGTTAAGGCTGTTCTCTTTCCCCTTCCCCCCTCAGTAGCTAGAGTATGTTCTTTTAGATTTTGTAGTTAGTTGTGTCTCAAAGGGGAAATCTGGTGTGTAGTCATGTATTTCTCTTTGTCTTCTATCTCTCCTACAGAGCCAATAAGCATTTTCTTGCCAATAAGGTTATTCTTAGAATATTTGCCGTCAAAGTTCTCAATAAGTCTCTCCTAGGTATGAATCCTATCACTTGGATAGGAAAGCAAATATAATGAAATACAAAATAACATTTAGGAAAATAAAGATTAAACAATCAACATATTTCACAAATTTTCAACTATGTTGTAAATATTTATTTAAAGACAGTAATACAGGGCTTTGCTGACATTTTTGCTGCTACTATTGCCTGTTATTATGGTTTGTTCTAACAACAACAACAACAACAACAAAAAAAGACTCTTTGGCAACATTAGCCCAAGGCTAAGTGACTTTGTAGAGAAAACAAATAAAAGAATCTGGTTGGGAAAGAAAATCATACTCTATTTTCCCCTGTTGTTAAAACACAAAATTTTGCAAAGCTGCAACTGTTTCAATAAGGCTTGCAGGACAGGAAAACTTCCATGTTTCAAAGTGTTCTTATCTCTGCTGGCAAGGAGAAAGTAGGCTCCAGTCAAACTAAGTGAACCTTTTCACTTTGTTATTTCTGTATATAGTTATTTTGCAAAAATCAGTCAGGAAAATTTAATTCCAATGAGAATAAAGGAATAACAAAGAATAAATTAAAAATAAAATAAAATAAAATAAAATAAAATAAAATAAAATAAAATAAAAATAGTAAGAGAATAAAATGGAATGGGCTGCTCAGGGAAGCCCTGGAGTCATCATCCCTGGATGTGTTCAAGAATGAGTGGATATGGCGCTGAGGGTCATGGTCAGAGGGTAGTGTATGATGGGTTGGTGGTTGGACTGGATGGTCTTAGTGGCCTTTTCAATCCTTATGATTCTAAATTGTGTAAATAAACTGCTTATTATCAGTTCTCTTTAGCAGCAAGTAGTTAGGCTTTCTGAAGATGAACAGCAGGTTATCCATCACCTTTTCTTTAAGGCAAGTGTAGGAAGTCAGCTAATGCTGACTGCCTGCCAAAGGTTCTTAGGAACTTGCTTAGTATATGCCCTACTTTGAAGATGAAAGTGAGCTGTCAGTGTCTTCTTTTTTTTTTCTCTCTCTCTCTCTTTTTTTTTTTTTTTTTTTTTTTTTTTTGCATTTTTGCCTGGTCAATACTTAGTAGTTCTTGGGAAGAGACTAGCTTTTAGATACTAATGTTCTTTAATGCCTGATGTATTTGGTTCGATGAGTCTGCTCCAGAAGTGGGTGGGGTTTATGGTAGTTACAGTGCACTAGGCATTGATCCATTTAAAAGGGCATCATTTAATATTCTCAGAGATCTTCGAGGTAGTTTGTTTCTATCTAGCCATTTGCCATTTGATGTGAGTGCAGAGTACTGTGTACAGAGTACAAGGACACAGCCAAGCCTTGGCTTTGTGGAGAGTTATAACCTGCAGTTTGTATACAAGCTGGAAGGTGAAGATATGCTGAAATGGGGAGTGCAGAGGAAAAAAAATGCGTGTTTCTTTACTGGGAGGAGTTGTGCAGTTAAGCAACTTGTAAGTCTGCTGGTACACTTAGAAGCTGTGCTAGGTTAAATAACAAGGCAAGCAGTGGGTACATTGATGCTCAGTTCCCATTGCCAATGCATCAGAGCATTTCCCTGAGAGCAGCACTGTGCTCTGTGCTCTTTGTGCAGAGTAGAAAACAGAGCAAGTGGGGGGCATTTGGATCTGGCTGTAGGGTCTGGCATAGCCCAGGTCTGTGTGTTCTTTAGCCTCTCTGACGCCCTTGCCTGTGCTCAGTCCTTGGCTGCATAGTTGGGCCTGCAAGGTCCGTGTCCTGTCCAAACTAAAGAAAAGTGATCAAGTTGCTACCAAAAAGAACTTAAAAACAGTGGCTGAGGAGAGTGACAACTGCATTTTATTAATTCTTAGTATAGTTCTCAAGCATAAGCCCAACACTGAGCAGTTGTTTGGAGTAATATGTCAGTATTTCCAGTAACTGGAAACTTACTTCACACCTTTTGACCTACTTTGTAGTGAAGATTTATGTGTCCATTTACAGCTAGAGTCTCACCTTGTTTTAAATGAAAAAAATGTAAGATTGCCTTTAGATTTTTGCTTCTTAGCTCTTTGCTTTTACGTGTTATTTTAGATCAATGAAAAGGGGAAAAAAAAAGGTTCTGAAATGTTGGTATGATTAACAGTTTATCGAGTTGTCACTAGATAGCTCTGCTTACTTTCTTCATGTTTAAAGAAATGAAGAACTCATACTTAAAGATATAACTGGAGGCATGTCTTGTTTGTACACATTCAACTTTCAGATCAGTAGGATTACTTATCTACTCACCATGCATGTAGTGGGCCATTTGACGATGGTAATTGGTATACTGGTGTAATACTGCTCCACAAACTGGTTTTGGAAAAGAAGAAAACATATGCTTAGATAGTAAACCAAGGACGATACATGTCCTGCTGTTTTATGTGTTCTTCTTAATGCTTTACCTTCTGCCTATTCAGTAGCAGTGGCACATTTAGATTTTATTAGATCCCAGGCAATCTTGTATATTAATTTTTCCATTGGCACCCCCTGACTGGAGTAGAATTCTTCACAAAGCTTTCTGTTGAGATACATGAATGTTAAAACAAAATGGGCTATTAGTGGTATGGGAGCTCAAAGGGATTGTAAAGCTGCAAGCCCCTTCTGTTAGTTGTTTTATTATTCTGTCTTAATTGCACTGTATATGTGGGAGAGTCCTTCTAGCAGTCACATTTAGTGAGTCATTACCTTGTTTGGTACAGGATTTGTAAAGATGCATCCAAGGGCCAGCTATACTTAACAAAGGTGATATCATAGGAAATATTACCTGAAAAAGAATTTCTCATAATGAAGTTTTGAGCTTATGATGTTTCGATAGCTGACTTTTCTTAAATTTGCTTATGCTTGTTCATCTACCCCAAAACACTGGTTCCTAACCCAGACCTGAAAACGTCTCAAAGTAATTCAATTCTGTTAGCTTCAATCAAATTTAACCTTAAATGTAAATGGACTTTGGTCAGTCATAGGTCCTTTAAGAATTAACTTATTGCTATTCCATTAATTCTTTGCAGAGAGGTAAACATGTGACCCAGAGTCAAGTGAATTCTCTAATGATACTGATTCCTCAGGGATAAAATCTAGTAGAATGACCTCTTTGTAACACACTTTGTAGCTTTTGTACCAAATCTGTAATTTTAAGCTTGACTGGCAGCTTTTCTTTCAGAAATCTATCAAATCAGGATTTGAAGATCTGGAGAGAACACAAAGACCCAAAACATTTATTTGGCATTTGCATTTTTTGTGTGCAAATTCTAACTTGTTGGGGGGGTTGGAGACCTTGAGGTCCCTTACAATCTGGACCATTCTGTGATTCTGTGATTCTGTCTTTATGTGATTGATGCCTCCATCATATGAATGCAGGTGGAATCCCATGTCACTTCAGATGTTTCTCTTTAAAATAGTTTTTATACTGATCTTTGCAATTCCATTTATGAAATGGCATTACTATATTAATGCTCTGTGTAAAAAAAAAAAAAAAAAAAAAGACTAGCAGCAAATTCTGAGCCTTGTATTAATTTCATAATTGGTTAATCTGAAAATGTATATATCCATAACATATATCTCCATATGCATCCAAACACACATCTATGAAAGGAGACTGCATAAAGAAGAAAAATTGACAAATGTCACATTTATTTTATTAAATAAACTCCTACTGGCTTCTACAGCACAGGATCAAAGTTTCAGTGATTATGGAAATCATGGAATTCATTCCTATTTGCATTGTTCCTTACATTTTATTAATTTTTAAAGTTTACTAATATTCAATAAATTAGGAATAATTTTTTTTCTAAAACTCTTAAATATAATTATTACTTGATATTCCCACAAATATATTCTTTTGCAGTTCAGGAAGGCTAAGAAAAGAACTACATATGTTGCTGCATCATTACTTTTTACTTAAAGATAAGCCCCTCTGAATAAGGTAGATTAGTTTGTTTGCTTGGATTCCAGCCCAGTGTCAGCATCAATTTTTGAGTAATTGTAACAGAACTGATTACTATTTTAGGGTATCTTACAGTCCTTGTCTTAGATGTATTATCAAACTGAGCATTTGCAAATTGCTTTCTGTTTGCAACTTTTGACTATTTAATGAATTAGGAACAAACCAGCAAATTTTTGGCGAGCATTGTATAGCATATTCTTCTGAGTATGGAGTTTTGGTGGTGAGAAGTAAGGGAGGGGAGCAGTGGAGAGAATTTGACTGAGCACCATAACTCATTGTCTGGAAAGTCCGGATTTGTTCTTTCAAGAGATTATCAGCAAGTCTGAGATAGAGCAATTCAATTTACTCTAATCTTAATGGTCAGTTTAACTGAATTAAGCCTTATCAGTGAGATGTATTCAAGAAGGTTTAATTTCACTGCAGACTGGTGAAATCACTCTAAATGTGATCACATAAGAATTCACAGGGTATGCAGTATGGGGCTTCAGTCCTACATGAGAGTGCTGGAAAAAGATACTCAGGGGATTCAGGATCAAATTAGAGCTCCAGAATGGGTCACCACTTTCTGCATGCTTGTACTTTCGGTCACACTTTTACTTTCTTGGCACAGAATATAGTTATGGGATCAGAGTAACAGCACTGGGAAAGTAGCACCAGTATTCTGAAGCGTATTCTATGATTTGCTGTTGCAGTAGGTTTTTTTGTTTTGTTTTGTTTTGTTTTCTGTTTTTTTTTTTTTCTTTTTTTGCTTGTTTTTAATAAATAAAGTTTTACTAAAAACATAATATAAATGTTAGCTCCAATTTTCTAATAGAGAAGCTTATTTTAGTTTAGTTAAAGTAGGACTACAATGGGAATGCAGAATGGTCAGAAATATCAAGCAAAAGAATAACAACAGAAGACAAGGAGAAAAAAAGTCCAAAAATCAGGAAAGGGATTTAAGGGTCTGTATTTCCAAAGAAATAAAGGAAAAAAAAGCTATATTATAGACTGAAGCTTACAGGAAATATATGTGCTTTCCTTACTTCAAGCGCACTGCAGAAGGGCACTGGTTTACATCTTATTTGTCTTTCTCAAGCAGTGTAGGAAATCCTTACAGTGAGACTGAGCCTTTAAGGATCCTCAGCATGGGTCCATATTTCTTAGAGGTCTGGTTTTCAACTCATCTTGTTAGGGCTGTTCCACTGAAAAACACACACGGAGAGCACCTAAATATACAGAGGGTGGTGATGCACTGGAACAGGTTGCCCAAGGAGGTTGTGGATGCCCCATCCCTGGAGGCATTCAAAGCCAGGCTGCATGTGACTCTGGGCAGCCTGGTCTGGTGGTTGGTGACCCTGCACATAGCAGGGGGGTTGAGACAGATGATCATTGTGGTCCTTTTCAACCCAGGCTATTCTATGATTCTGTGAAATTCCCTGGTTCTTCTCTTAGCTGGCATTAGAAAGTGTAGGAAAGCTAAGACAGTACTTTTAAGAGATGGTGTGCAAAGGATAGTGCATCAAAGTTTTGTGGATTTGGGGAGCACAAGGAGTTTGAAGTGATGGTTTCACTCAGAAGCTGCCCCAGATCTTTCCTTGTAGTACTGAAAGGGAAGTGTAAATGGAGCACAGTCAAGAGATAAGGAAGAAAATGGGATGCAGAAGAAGGGACCATCAGTAAGGACTGCCTGAAGAAGTCTGCAAACCTCGGCCACTGCGCAAAGAAACATGAGGTGGCAGAAGTGTTTTGCATGAGAAAGCAGAGACAAGAATATTTTGTAAGTAGTTCTTACTACTTAACTTGACTAATTATTATACTATCCTAACTCCATGCGAACATCAATTTGCAATACATTGAGATTAGAAAACTCAACAAAACTGTGGTTTATAAATTTATCAGAAATAATTACATCAGGCAGACAGTATTTATATCTCAAGCTTTTCTGACAGTTGTCTGCAGATAAGGTTGGCCTTTTTGGCAATTTGGTACCCTGGGAAGTCGACTGTTTTGTGAGAGTGGGTTTGAGTGGAGATAGGGATTTAATAACATTTCTTTTACTTTATCACAATACCAGCTGACAATTGGACAAGCTTGAGTACATTATCCTATATCTGATAATATCTTTAGTTGCTATGTGTGCAGTTTAAATTCAATATGTATGGTCTTCCAGGGCAGAAACTGCTTTTTATCTCCATTCAACCAAATAGTCATCATACTGCTACAGTAATAGCAGTCCTTGAGCATTCCTGAGGAACTGAGTCAAAATGTATATAATTATAATGGTGAAATAATGTTGGAAGGAATGAGGATCAAACAGATCTTTGTTGTACCTTAAATTTTAGGTATATTACTCATGAAAACACCCCTGGCTTCAAACTCTTATTTCTCATCTATTTCTAGACCAGTTTTCAGGCACATTACAGCAGGAAGCACAGTAATAGCTCACCAACACATAAAGTTTGTCATCCTCCAACTTCGGGTGGATGAAAACCTCTGCAACAGATAGGTGATTTCTTTTTATGTTTTATTACAACTGTGTGGCAAAATTTATACATTTTGATTTCCTAACTTAATGAGGCAGTCTTTTACTACTACAAACAAGACATTTGATTGAATAGACACATTCAGGATAGGCTTACGTAGAGTATCGTCGGGTAGTCCAAGCTGTGAATGTATGAAAGAATTGAAAATGGAAAAATTACAGCCATCTAATGTAAAGTGTTATATTTTTGGGTCATTTGAGATGTTTTCAGGGTCTGCAAATATGTTATGGCAGTAATGATCTTCTATTTTCCTTTCCTATCTTCCTTTTTGGGGAAAAAAAAAAAAAATCAAAATGTTATTACAGCTTGTAACTTTTAAGAAAATAGTGTTTTTAAATCATTGTATTTCCTTGGCAGACTCTGGCTTAACTTGATAACTCTGGGAAGAAGTTAGGCAGAAGTATATAAACTGGACAGCAGGCTGCTGAAAATAGAATTCTGTGGTTCAAATATATACATGTAGAAGTCTCCAAGCAAATGGACAACAGGGATATGTTAAAATTATGTGTATCTGTGTGTATATGCAACATATACAGGATACAAAAGTATGCAAAAAATGTTTAAAAACATAGAATAGCTTTATTTGTATACATTTATGTAAAGCACACAGGCATGCTCTTAGTGCTCACAAAGGCCCCTTGAGCACAGTACAGGCAAACAGCTATTCCTCTATAGTGCAACACAAAGCAGTGCAGGTGTTGACTTTTGATCGTGAAGCAAAATCAATTTCCAGTAGAGTTTTGCCTTTGACCTCAATTGAATCAGAATTTTATCTCTGATAGGATCAACGTATCATTTCTGGAAGCCTTTGCTTTTAAAAAAATTATTATCATATTTTTCTTTGTACCTCAGCTCTTGCTGTTCTTTTTCTAATCCTGGATTATCAAGAATCACTTCAACCTGAAAAAAATGTGAATCTTTATCTGAAATCCTTTCAGTAGTAGCTCAATTCAGTAGTAGTCTCAATTATAGAAGAGTGCAACAGATTTCCTTTCAGAAGACTTCTTCTCACCAGCTGTTTGTATGGACTATATATTCTCAGTATAAACTCAGATTTTCTTGCAAAAGCATGCAAGTTTCTCATCTGTGTTCCAAATTACTTAGGGAGGGGAGGATAAACAAGATCTCCTCTCTGACAGCAAACCACCTACGTGGTTTTTGCTCTTCAGTGGCTGAGTTCTCTGTAACAGCATCTGATTTCTCAGAGCCTCCATATAACATGCTCTTTCTCCAAGTCTATCCCTTACTGAGCTTTCAGTAGTGTAGGCAATCATGGCAAAGTGAGAAGAGCTGAAGGCAAGTTATATGCAGGGTGGAAGAGATGATCCCTAAGTGTTTTGGGCAGCCCTTTGAGTCTGTGAGGTGGAAGGAGGCCAGAGAACAAAAACTGGTATCCAGAAAATATGGCTGTCCAAAGCTAGGAGTCCCAGATGGAGAAAAAGTCCAAAGCTGAGTTACAGTACATCAGTTAAGACTTGCTTTTACCAACAGCTGAAAGGCTTTGGATAAGTGCCAAACAAACACCAACAAAAACTCATGAAAAGTAACAGCTTTGATAAAACAAGTGTTTTCACAAATGCTTTCCTAGATGAGGCCTGTCCTTATATTTCTCTAGTAGAGTAGAGGTAGAAGGAACTGCTCTTTGCAGTCTACTGTTCTCCAAAGTGATTGAAAACAACCTCTGTAGGAATTAGTAGGTTGTAGTGATAATTGCAATTTCTACTTCTCAACTAAAATTAAGAAATTCAGCAACATGCTCTGACTTGTGCTAAGATCCTCTGTACTCTCTAACCATTGTTTTATTGTGAATTACGAATTTCTGTGATTAAGATTTTTCTCTTTCATTTCTTGATTGCTTTTTATATCCTTGTTGAATTCCATTAAGTTCTGAAGGTTTTGGGAATAGACAGCGTGCTCCTGGGTTTCTGCAATGCCTAATTCTTCAATGTATGGTTGTTACAGAGATCTCCATGTTACAACAGTTACAAGAAGTAAATAGCTGTATCATATGGGGATGATCACAACTTCCCTATTTGCAATTACTTACTGAGCTTGTTATGCTAGTGCTGGAATAAGCTTGCCATCAAGTATGTGTTCAGTCATGCAGTTTCTGCTGAACTTTTGAAAACAGGTGAAAGAAGGAAAACATGCAACCAAAAGTTTGCTGTTCTACTGAGAAGTTAGAAATTTCATCTCTGAGCCTTGTAGAAGTTTGTCAACACATTATTCTGACCTGAGAAGCTCTCAGACCTGCTGTAGGCACCAAGACATTCCCAGTACTATAAATGGCTTATCGTGGATAAAGTGCCCAGGTTCATCTTGTGCATACAATTAGAAAGTTTTTAGCTATTCTTTTTCTCTCTGTGATTGCTTGAATACTTCCAATGGCTTAATCTAACCAGCTTAACTGAAAACTGCTCTTTAGTAACTTCTGAATTCAGGGTTGGGCTGCTCTCCTAAAAGATGCTAAGTGTTAAGTCTTGGTCCTGAATAAGACATGAAATGATCTTCAACTTCAGTGTTTCAGCTAATTGGACTGCAGTAAATGAAGACAGTCTGAGTATGTTTTGGTGAGAAAAACAAAGCAGAACAAGGTTAGGTTTCAAGCTGGAGCCTATTTGAATTTATTTATTTGATTTTCACTTGCAGCTGAAGAAAAAGAGGTTTGTATTTTGAACAGACCCATTTACGAATATGCATAGTACATATGAGGCAGCCTGTCAGCATTGTTTGTCAGTTCCACCATGAAATGTGGAGTGGGTTATGGAGAAGATATCCTCCTTCCTAGGAGAACATTCTTGTAGACTTCTGCATATTTTTTTAGAGATGTCACAAAAGGAAGCTTTCCCAACATGCTGACATCTCCATCACATGAGATCAATGCGAACATGTGTTTTTTGTTGTTTTTTAGCACCTGGATTTCCAGAGCACTACTTGTATTCTTCTTCATTTGATGGTAACAGACCAATTAGTCAAAAAAAACCCCAACCCTATTTATCCTTATTTTCTTGGACTTCTAACAATTCAACTCCACTGAGCTGTTAGCAGAACCCAGGTCCACGAGACTGGGCCTTTCCAGCAATGGCTCTGCTAGTTTCAGTGCAGGATACGAGGGGAGGGAGGAGTTGTGGTTCACTGTGGTAAGTCTGGGAGAAGCCACCTTCAGGCTCTGCCTGAAGAAATTTCATCAGAAATATCTCCGTACAGAGAGACTGTCCTGAAAACAGGGAAGGAAGAATATTAACTTTCTGACTTTCTGTCAGACACTGCCATGCAGCTTAAGACTTTTTTTTATTATTAGGGTTTTTGTTTGTTTGTTTGTTTGTTTGTTTTTCTGGCTCTTATGCACTCAAATGAATGCTAATGTATTTATTTATTTATTTATTTAATATAAACAGATTCCAAAGTCTGTAATAATTCCTAGTTTTACACCACACAAAAAAACTTAAAATTATTAGATCCTAGAGAACTTCAGCACACTTATATACAGCACCACAGTAACCTGGAATGGAGCAGTGCTAAGTATTTACTGTCTCCACATCTGTTGCCTTTTTGCTGTCATGGTTTTATGCTGCACTGTGCCTGACAGACCACAGGCTCTGCATCCAGCTCAAATACTAGCATAAATCTTTCCTCGATCAATGCTTTGCACACTGCTTTCTCTTGACACATGTTTTTAAAACCATGCTGTTAGCTAGTAAAGGAACTTTGAATCTTTTTGATGTAGCTTTTAAAGTTGGATATAAGAATTTTATAGAATAGCAGTTAGTAATGTAATAATCTGGCTAATTGGAATATTCAAGCCAAAAAAACATAGAGGGAAAAGTGTTTGTATCTCTCCACCATTATGCTTGTTAAAAAAAAACAACACCCTTTCAGGTTTGGAACAAGTATGCTGGTAAAGTTTGCTGGAAGACAGCAGATGGTGTTTAAGTCAATTATGGCAATATATGTTTTTCTTGTCCTTCCTCTCTTCTTTCTTTAGAAAAGGGAAAAAAAAAAAAAAAGAAAAAAAAAAGAAAGGAAGAAATGGTACCCCTTTTAGTTTATTTGCTTAGTAAAACTAGGGAAGAATGTACTGCAAACGGAAATACACCATCATATATCAAAAGGATGTAAGCTGGCTTTAGGGAAAAATACAAAGAGTAGCTACTGGTTCATGAAGCAGGTAGCATTCTTCTTAGGGACTTTAAGCTTGTTTGAATAGCATTGTGAAAGCAGGATGAATAATCTCCCAGTTGCATGCTGCTGCTTGAGCAGCAGGCAGACAGAGCCGAGCTTTTCTGAAATGTTCCCCCTGCATGTCCCACGGGCGGCTGCCTGCCCTCTGCAGCCCTGCCTGGCAGAAACCCTGCCTGATGCTGTCCGGGGAGGGGGGGGGGGGGGGGGGGGGGGGAGAGGCGAGATTACTGATGGGGAGGGAGCGTAATCAGGTAGATTGAGCCTGTGGAGGGAGAAACCATTCTTGCGACCAGGGAGGGCGTGCAGCATGCGCTGGCTGCCCACCTGGGGAGGGTACCGTGCTGTGGCTTGAGACGGCAAAACCAGACGTGATTCTCCGTCGGCTCCTAAAAGGCTCGTGCTGCCCTTGTGGCCACAAAGCTGGAGGCAGGTTATGTGCCTGCAATACCTGCACCAGGCAATGAGTCTCCCTCCAGGTTCTCCGAGCTTAGCAGGATGTGTTAGACTGAAGTACCTACAGGGAAATCAGCAAAGAGCTTCCCCATGAAGGTAGCAGGGTACTGCAGTATCGGCAATGTCTGGTGATTTGTTGGGTGAGTAAAAACTGGAAAGGTATACGACAGATATTCAGAAGAACAGCAGCAGTGCGACCCTAAAGATAGCAGCATTTAGGTCAGTTTGTTGTTTGTTGGATGCCTGCATGCAGAGGGCTTTGGGAAGCTCAAGGAAGGAGCTCCAGAGCGAGGGGCAGTTGGGAGGGAGAAGGCGTGAGGAAGGGTGAGCTTGGTTCCATTAGGTGTCCGTGACTGCCTAACTTTTCCAACCTGCTTCAAAGCTGGCTGGAAAATATCAACAGGGTGTTGAATGCAGAATGGAAAAGCAGGCAAACTTTTGCTTACAGTAACTCTTTGATTAGGTTAAATGGATTGTTTTTCCATGATGATGGACAGCCTTCCCACGAGAGCGCTAAGTGTTTGCATGGTTGTAGATAATAGGTGCTGCCCGATCAGAAAGGATTTGATTGTTTTTCTAAATGAGCTCCTCGTTACAAAAAACAGCAGAAAAATGTGAAGTTCACTGCAAATAAATTTGGATGCGGTCAAATGAATTACTTTACTGGTGATATAGAAATAGCTTGAAAAGTGGGCCATCGGGCAAAAACAACCTTGCGTTCAGTCTAGGGTAATTGCATAGGCATGTCTGTGGAGGATTGATTCAGAAAAGTAGTTGAAGTAACTTCATATTTTTCAGACCATTTGAAAATAAATCTTGAGAAAATACTTGACAGTATATATGTAGTACAGTGCTTCACTGAGGGGAAAAAAAAAAAAAAAGAATGCTGGCTTCTCTTATAAAAAGGTATCTTGATGCATTGTAACAAGTTCTATTCTTTCCTGCCTCCTAAAAATAGGAAGAAAATCTGCATTTTCTCTGAAACAAGCAATATTTTAATATCTTGTGCAGGAAAAACAAAGATTTTTGCTGTTGTTCAGAATGGAAGTGTCTTAGTTTCTTCAGGGCATTTCAAAATTAATTTTATTTCCTCTTCTTGTTTTTAGCATCCTTTCCTAACTTGGAGGTATAAAATCATGGTTACTCTATCATGAGGCTTTGTAGTATTGTCAAACAGTCTTTTTTTGTAGATCTGTTTTGACTGAATTGATTCAAATACACTTTCTGATTATTGAATGACTTCTATTAATCTTCTATTCTAAAGAAAAAATGTATTGCTGTTATTTCTATTATTTCAACATTCAAGCTTTATTCATAAGACACATTTCTCTGGAAACTACAGAGGCCAGTTAATGGTTTATGAGTTCAAGCTGAGCTGAATATAGCTAAGCTCTGTCTTGCTTGACATTTCATCAAAAGCTGTGTTGATTTGCAATGTTTACAGACCTATTTATTGAACCTTCACAGCTTGAACTATGCCACCAAGCTTGTTGACATTGCTGAGTTTATCTCTTGGTGCTTGTGCAATCTCAGAAGAAAAGTTTGGAGCAAATGAGTTATAACAAACTTGTCACAGTTCATAAAATATGCAGTTAGAACAATGAAGTTGATCTTCTTGTTCATTGACCACAATGCATTAGAGAAATCTGAGTAGTTTAGCACAATCTCATCTGGGTAGGTGAGCGTATGTCCTTCTCTGCGATATTAACTTTCAGATTTGACGGCTGCATCTTATGCGCTTTAAAAAATAGCTCCTAAACAGGACAAATATTTTTAGTTCATGAAACTATTTATATTTGCAGACAAGATCCAAATGTGTTGCAGTATAAAATAACTTAATTATTTTATTTCCATCTAGATCTTGTGTTGAGTGATATGCCAAATGAGTAAACAAAAAATTGAACCAGGGGCTCATAAATGCCGTAATAAGTCATTCAGCTTTGAACAGTGAGAGCATCTCATGCTCTGTTCTACTCTCCAGAACATCTTGTCTGTGTAAGCTCTATTTTTAGACAATAAAATAAGATATATCTTGCTATATAATCTACTACTATTACTGGATCAATATTGCACATTATCATGGTTTCAGACACTTCTCTATGTAACTTGAACAGAAATAGATCAAAGATAGTGCAACTGCCTGGCATCTCTGCAAAAGCACGACAAAACTACACACTGTTAATTCAGTGACATTAAAATGGATTGTTTAAGAAGTTTTGGACTATGGGTTTTTGGGGGGGGGGTTGCAGGGGAAGCTGTTTTCCCATGTAAACATTCTCATAGCTATCATTAACTGAGTTGACATGGTTGTTCATTCTCCTTTTAGAATAGCAGGTTTGCAGTCAGTGATAAACATTTAAGAGGCAGTTGGATAGATATATCTATATTAAAAACAAGAGAATTTTTCCATATAGTTGAATGGGATTTGATTGTGCCTTCAGTTCCTTTTCAACAATGAATGAATAAAGACATTATGCTTTGCAGATAAAAGGTAATTGCTTATTGATTGTCCAATGCAAATTTGTTCTATGAATACGGTAAGAAAACAAAACAAAACAAAGCAAAAAACCATAGAGATTTTCTATGAGGTGATAGTGTTTTCTTTGCTGAACTGTAAGAGTGTAACTTCACCTGTGGAATGATATGGGTTGACTTGCTAGGCGCGAGTTTTAGACAAAAGAGAGAAATAAGGTCTTCTTGCAAGCAGATCCAAGCAAGAAATAACAGTGGTATCACGTTTCCTCAGTTTCCTGTGCACCAGCATCCTCCCTTAAATGGAGGGAGGTTAGGAGTTTGGTTAGTGAGAAAACCCTGATATATTTGTTGGAACTTTTGTATGAATATCTCCAAGCTGTTGCCACTGATTATTTAAGTGTATACAAAAATACATGTGTTTTTAAGGATATTTCTTATTCTGCTTCTTGAACCTATGGAAAATGAATTGTGCTTTGGAGACAGCATTGAAATTGGTGAAGATTCATCAGAGTTAAACTGTAAGTTAATGCTGCTCTGTATGCATGAGAGGGTCAAGTGAAGGGAATCTGGGGATTCAGTGAAACCCACAACTGCTAGTAGTGTCTTAAGATACTTGAGTATAATTCACAGGAGTGCATCTTTCATAAATATATTTCTTATTTTACTTACTTCCTGTCTCTCTGTCTACTCTGTCACTTCTTGACAAAGTTTTTTTTTTTTTTTTTTTTTTTCTTTTTTTGATACTCATATTTCTCTTTACTGTATTCCTAGCAGAATGAAGAGCTTTGAAAAATTTCTGCCTTACATATGTTTTATTAAGGCCGTCTTAACCAATCAGTATTTAAATTATCATAAACTTACACTCCTCAAATGCAGTGTTCAGCCTTGCTTGCAGTTCAGCTTTGCCTAAGATGATTTTGAATTTGATTTATTTAATAGTTAATCCTGTGTGCGCCCAGATAAATGTAGTAATGACAGATGCAGACAAAGTGTCAGAGGAAAACATTGTATTTTATGCAGCCTAGTCCTCATCCACAAGAGTAGGTATTACATCCCATAAAATTCCATTTTAGAGTAAAGATTATATTGCTTCTTAGAAAGCATCAATTCAGACTGATCATAAATACAAGTGCTGTCAGTGCAAAGTTGAGGTGGGAGGATATTGTGTTGTTACTGAACTAGCTTCTCAAAGGTTTAATAAAAAGGTCAGGCTATCATTTTATCATTAAAAAGTAATGGAGATAGTCAAGACAGATCCTCTGCACTTTTTTTTTTCCTCTCAAAGCAATTTCTCAATGTGTGCAGAAGTAGATTTAAGAAATTCACTTTCATTTAAAAAAAAAAAATAGGGACAAGAGATATCAACCTCTTTAACAAAACAAAAATAATGCTGAGAGTTGGTCATTTTTAGAACTTATTTGATTGGTGAAGGTCTTAAACGCACAATTTCCTGAGAATTAAATTTAACCATTCTAACAGAATCAGGGAGCACCATCGCCAGCCTGTTTCAGTGGAAGCTATAGAATGGGGAGAAGTAAGTGAAGTTTCCTGAGGAAAATGCAAGATAAAAATATGAAAATAAGTAAGTGGAGGATGAATTCTCCGAGTACCTCTGTTTTATAGAAAGAATAGACAATAAAAGAAATCTTCAAAAAAGCTGAACAATAGCTTCTCAAATTTATTTTTATTTTTAATTTTTTTTACAGAGCTAACTATCTATTTTTGGGCTAGATTTATACCCATTGCAGATAATAAAGGCATAAGTTATCTTTTGTACGGTATTTAAAATACAAGAGCTTCAGGTAGAAGCTATTCTTTCTACCCTTTTTATGTTGTCTAGAACAGTAGCTATCAAGCACCTTAAGTGCTAGTAGAAGCACAAATATGAATAATGTAACATCCAATTGTAAAAAGAAGAGCCACTTCAAAATAGTGGTTCAGATAAACTGGTAATGATAGGATGGGCTATGAAAACTTGGCTAGAATGTATGACATGAGTAGATGGTTTTCCAAATTGGTAGCAAAGGTAGCGAGTTGTGAATCCTCCGAGTAGCTCAAGTATATATGATTGATTTGTTTATTTGATAAAGTTATATGACATTTTTATGAGGTCTTTTTTTTTTTTTTTTCTTTTCCATTTACTCTTCTATGTTTCTTTTCTCTTTTTTAATAATCTCTTTCAAAATATTCATGAGGAAAAAAATCAGTATAAAAAGATAAGGTCATCTGAGGGAAAACTGTGGCTGCACGTAGCCTTAAATGAAAACATACTACTGTTCTACAGATGGTCTAATTTATTTCTTCCCATAACTGTGCTATAGCAATGTCATGATTTGGAAATGTGATTTTCTTTTATACTAAGAACCACAGCCAGTGGAAGATCTCTGGTCACATCATCTCAAGGCAATTGTCTAGAAATATTGTATTCTTCATGTGAAATCCTTGCTCTCACTTTTTGTTTTTCCAGTCGTCTGGCAAAAACTGTTGCTTTTGCAAAGAGATCTGTAAAGCCTCTTTGTTCATCCAGGATTTTCTTCTGAGAAGCAGTGTTAGGTCACAGGATGCTATGTTTAGAGCCAGGTTTCTGGGTTAATCTCAACACAGATAACATCAGCTGATTTTGTTTATATTTTTTGTACATGCTTCCATGCTGAAACAAAATAACAAGAAAAGATGTGTACATCAGTGTAAAGATAAAAAGCCATGCCTGCTAGCATTTTTTAATCTCAGGATGTCCTGAGATCCGCAGAAATGATGAGGATTAAGCAAAAGGCTCCTTAATAGAATTGACTGTGACCTGGAAAAGTTGAAAGATCTTTACATACAGAGGTTATTATTAATTTTGTGGTCAGTATGATTAATTTATGTATCACCTGTTGATAGGAGTAATTGATAATTACTGGAGGTTGGATGGAGCCTCTTAACCCTGCTCATTCCTTCCTTTCTAAACAGTTCAAATTTAGATATTATGGTTCTACCGTTTAAAATATGCACCACATATTATGAATTTATTGGCTCTTTTAGATTTAATGCTTTAAGCAAAAAAATCAACCCGATTACTGCCTTGTTAAAATACAATCTTAATGTGGTGCTACCGAGCTGACTGTGATCTGCGCTGACTTCTGCTTCAGTTTAGGACTCAAGCAGTCTGCAGGCTGCCGCTCTGAAAAGCTATAAATTGGATTCCCACTTCTGATCATGACTGGTCCTGCTCCCTGCTGCCCTTACCATCCCACTTTAACAGGAAGGGCCTGCTCTGAGTGGGCAGTTGATTGTGAGGATGCTCCTGAGTTGCCAGCAAAGCACTGATACTTCTGTCACAGTCACTCTGGTCCATGGTTTGGAGTTTTGCTAGCCAGCACTGTTAAACAGGATAGTGGAAGGCCAAGTGAAGCGATGACAAGACAGAATCACTCAGAAATTCTCCAGTCACTCAAATCCTCCCAGCTTTTCCACTCACTAGCCACAAAACTTACTGCTTCTCACAAGTTGGGACCTCGCCAGTGATAAAATTTAATTTTGTGTCAGTGATGAGAAGAAAATGAATTACTTTAGCCTTCATCTTTGAAGAGGAAAAAAAAAAATATTGGGTGTACATTTCAAAATCTTTTGAGTCGACTTGGTCAGATTTTGCAGAGAGACGAAGACTTGCAGACAAATGAACTTACCTTATTTTTTGTGATTTGTCTTTTGCCTGCAGGAATGATTTTTCTGAGCAATGAGTTCTTAACTAGAGTCCTGATTTTATCATCCTGATGAAATTACCATAATCTCAGAGAGATCTTTGCCATGTAACCAATTCAAAGCATGTTAGTATCCTGAATTGCCATGTAGCTGCAGATTTGTCAACAGAGGCCTATGACAAAAGGAGGTCCAAGGAACAATGTAATCAAAGATGTCAGTAGGATCACTGTGGATTATATTTGCAATAGTGCAATAATATTGCCCTTGGAGGATTTACATTAATTTCTTAACTGTTTATGAAGTGCAACTGGCAAAAAAAAATTGCAAAATTTTGTATTGGAGCGATGTAAATTAAAATTTAATCTTGACAAGTTCTGAGCAAGCTCTTCAATGTTGAGAAACTGAATTTGTCTAGATTTCTAGCCTGCCTGCTCCATTTGTGTTTATATGATTGGTTCCCATTTATTTACCTTCTAGGAAAGTAATCAGGGAGAAAAATAACATTTGAGATAAACTTCAAGATATCATCATTCGAATTATTAAAATGCTTTTGAAGGATGGGCACTGACAAGGAGTAAATTCCATCCAACATCACAGTAGGTGTAGGTGATTTGTCCTGTGAATTGTCAAATAATCTGCTGTTTTTTGTGGAAGAAGTAGGATTATTTTGAAATATGTTGAAGCATCTTTTGGTTATAAGAAGTTCTTAAAGCATTTTCTTTCTTTGGAAATTAAGAGAAATAATTTCTTTTTTGATAGTGAAGAAAAATGAATATAGTTTGTTGAATTTTGTAGCTACTGTTTGTAGCATGGCAAATTGTGTCCTGAGTGCCAGGTCAGCAGCGCACCATCAAAATTGATGCTTCCAAACCCACCTGGATTGAGGTCGCTGCTTTTGGGATTCCCCACATATACTGCCATACTGGAGCAAGTCCAGATTATTGGGGGCTGGAGCATGTGTCATTGTGGAGCTGGTTTTATTCAACCTTCACAGTAAGGCTTGAAGGAGGTTTGTAGGAAAGTGGGAGCTGGATGCTTCTCAGAGCATTGCATTAGGAGAAGGGGCAAAGGATATGAGAACGGAAATTAAGGTCAGTTATAAGGAAAATTCTCAGCGATCATTTGCTGGAATAGGTAATACAGAGACATCTCCATTAGAGATATTGAAGACCCAACTGAAGATGAAACTGAGCTATCTGCTCTTGATGACTTACTTCTGGACCACGGACCTCAGGAGGTCCCTTGCACCCTCAATAGTTCTGCAGTTCTTGGTACAGTGTTCATATTAAGACTTTAAAATTGCACAATACTTTTTGCCAAAATACGTATTTTTTGTTGTTGATGTTGATGAATGAAAACTCCTCAAACAAGAATGCAGATTCTATGTTTTATTAGTAACCAGTGATGCAGAGTCTGATTGGAGGCCTGTAACTAGCAGTATTTCACAGGATGCTGTGTCTTGTCCAATATCTTCATCAACAGCCTGGATGAAGGGATAGACACCACCCTCAAATAGTTTGCTGGGGATTCAGAGCTGGGAGGAGTGGCTGACACACTGGAAGGCTTTGCTACCACTCAACAAGACCTGGACAGACTGGAGAGGTGGGCAGAGAGGAACCTGATGAGGTCTAACAAAAACAAGTGTGAAGTCTTGCACCTGGGGAGGAATAAGCATGTACATCAGTACAGGTTAGAGAATGACCTGCTGGAGATAAGCTTTACGGACAAGGACCTGGGTGTTCTGATGGACAACAGGTTGGCCATGAGCCAGCAGTGAGCCCTTGTGGCCAAGAAGGCCAATGGTATCTTGGAGTGCGTTAAAAAGAACACATTGAACAGGTAGAGTGAGATGGTCCTCCCTCTCTACTCTGCCTTGGTGAGGCCACATTTAGACTACTGTGTCCAGTTCTGGGCTTCCCATTTCAAAAAAGACAGGTGTCTCCTAGAAAGAGTCCAGCAGAGAGTCACAAAGATGGTAGAGGGCCTGGAGCATTCCCTATATGAAGAAAAGCTGAGTAAGCTGGGTCAGTTCAGTTTGGAGAGAAGAAGACTGAGAGGAGAATCTGAGAAATAATTAAGAATATTTCAAGGGAGGTGGGAGGCAAATGGATGAGCCCAGTCTCTTCTGATGATGTGCAGTGATAAGACAAGGAATAATGGCCTAAAACTTGAACATAGGAAGTTCCATACTAACATGAGGAAGAATTACAGTAAGGGTGATGGAGCACTGGAACAAGTTGCCCAAAGATGTAATGGAGTCTCCTTCTATGGAGTTATTCAAGACTCATCTGGATGCCTAGCTGTGCAACTTACTGGTGGTAGGGTACCTGCTTTAGCAGGGGGTTGAACACAAGGATCTCTTTAGGTCCTTCCCAAGCCCTGCAGTTCTGTGATTCTGTAATCTATTTCTGGGCTGTGTGAGGAAAATTGTGAGAGAAAGGTAAGTCTGAAAATCAAATAGCTCTCAATAAATCCCCTTATGATCTGCTTCTGAAGTATTATATTTTTTAAAGAAGTCAGTGACATTTGTGTGCCAGACAAATTTTAATGCAAAAATTTCCAATTATGGGGAAGAAGTAATAAATAACTATTTTTAAAAATATGTATGAAGAAAACAGTTTTTCAAGTTCTGGGAGTACCTACTGTTGCTATGTTGCTCAAGTAGCAAGACTGATTTTGGTACTATTGGAGTGTATAGAATAGAGGACTGGCTGTGTGACAGTGTGCAGTATATCTTTCTGTGTGAGGGCAGACAAAATTGCTCTGCGTTACATGGAGCCTTGGAAGCTTAACCTAGTGTTCTGAGCTGAGTGAAATGCAACTTTTTATAGGAGAAATGCTTTGAAAGGAATCTGATACCGAAGTCTTCATCTTTTAATTTTACTTAGCAGCTGGTCCCTAGTCTCTCTAATTGCATTATAATGGTTTTATGTTGCACCAGATGCTAAAGGGATAACATTTTTCTTTTGTGGATAGAAGTGAGGTCTCAGTTATGTTTGGAATTCTGCTCTGTAGTTATCCCCATGTTAAGCTATGCTGCAAATAAACCACAAGTACTAGATGCAGATTTTATATTAAATAAAATGAAGTCCTTTTGAACCTCCTTAGGAAATAAAATCAAAAGTTCTCTCTAATTGACAGAATTTTGTCAGTGACTTAATTAATAAATTAATCAGCCTTTATTCCAAAATGAAAATATTTATTTCCTGTAATTGCAGATCTTTGCAATAAGTGGACTGGCTTATTTCCTATTTATTTGTCTTTATTAGGTTGCTTTATATAACTGCATGGCTAGACCTATTCAGTGGTCTTATTTGTTACACTGCATAGAATAAAGTTTTATGAGAAGGAAGCAATCTGTCTTTACAGCTAATTGGAGGGGCAGACATAACTCATGAAGCTTACGATGGGATTATGAGTTTCCTCAGATATGCTTGCCAGCATCTTATTTAGAATGGGAATGAAGTAAAGGAGTGCTCTTGCATTTTCAGTCAGAGCAGTTTTACTGTTACTGGAAAAGTCCACATCCTTATGCACATCGTTGTTCTACATGTTCTGTTTGGGAACAAAATAACATTGTAACAGCTTATTTGGAAAACTTAATTCTAAATTTGAAAATGGAAAAATAAATTTTAATAAACTGATTTTTAAAATTAATAATCTTGTGCTGTTAAATTCTATCAGTAGATAGCATCTCAGCCATTTCAATTATTTTATAAGTTACTAAACAGATCATGCAAAGTAAATGTATTAATAGTCATATTTCTTTCTTTTGCACAGAAATGCACTAGAATTATTTAGAATTACATTTAAGAGGTATCTGACCTTATTACAAGGGGAAAAAAAGAAGCTAACACTTAAATGTTTGTCTGCTCACTGTTGTGCTAACTTGGGGCTATCAAGTTATTATCAAGCCTGAGTATTATCTAGAATTTTCCATGTTTCTTGTAATCTTAGTTTTAAAACCTATAAAAGGACATCAGTTATTTCAGAAAAATGGTTTTGTACCTTTTGGTTTTTAAACTAACTGCTGACTAAAGAGAATGTTTTGTTTTTTTGAACAGTGGGCATTGAGAGTATGTTGAACTCATCGAGAACAGAGTTCCCGTCCATTTCAGTGTTTGCCCTGTGATTTTATGTACAAGTCAGATTGCAGCCAAGGCTTTGTTAGATAGAGTGCTCATCAGTGGAGTTAAAGGGGTAGTCAGGGTATCCTCATTACCTCCAATGAAATTCTAGTTACTTGTTACCAGTGTGGACACGTAGATTAAGGTTCTAATTTCAAACTCAATTCAGTTATTCTGTCATGAGAGGGCAGGTGAACCAGAAGAATTGCATAAATCTGTTTATGACTTTCAGGGTGAAAAGTCTCTGAGTAGATAGAAAATTTTCAGTACCTATAAAGCACAAATACTTCGAATATGCCGCCTGTTTTTTCTTTACTGTTGATCAGTAAAATAGTTTAATTATCATTTATCCCCGCAAAGCAACTAGCCTACAGTTAAGTGCTATGAATAGCTCTTATCCCTCATGAATGAGAATTCCATCCTGCTATTAGTAACTGTCAACATGCATGATCGTTTCTGCACTAGAAGTCTTGGTAGAGTTCTTCATTAATTAATTTGTGTACAAACATGACTCTGCCTCTGCCAATGGGAATAATGGGATGCCATTACAGGTAAAGCCAATGAAAATCCAACTAAAGCAGATGAATCTTCATTACAGACTCACAATATGACCTTTATCAACATCTCAAGCTTCATTATGTGAACAAGGTTGTTTCCCTAGACTTGTGGTTATCACTTCAGATACTTCCTCTATATGGATAGACAGTTCATCTTAGATTCTACTTTTCACCAGAATTTATTCTACGTGTTTCAAAAGACATCTTGCATAGCCAAAGCTTGAAAAGTCATGCTGATATATAAATGTTTATGATAGCGTGCACCTAGTCTTTCTATAATTCAAATCACCAAATAGTATACTCACCCCTGATTTTTTGTAACTAGTTAGTAAAATTGGTAGATTCCATACTTTTTTCTTAGATGGTCTCTGATATTCATTATCTCCAATGCAGTGCAAACGAGGAGGGGAAAAAACAGAATGAAATAGTATGTCTGGGACAGTCGGCACTGTAATGTCATGGTTATTATATCAGTGTTTCCTCCAAGTAGTTGCTGTCCATTTTCACTACTTGCAAGGTTATCTTGAAAACCCAAAGAAAAATTTGCTAGGTAGGTGTATGGGAACTGACGGCCTGAACCTCTGACTGACCACGTGAGACAAGCAACGAGTCAGCCCTGGGAGGAGCATAGGTGAAGGCAATTCAGCTGTGCTACTGGAAGGGGTGGAGCCTGGTTCCACCTCTCCTAGATCACATTTAAATGCTGACTGCCACTGAGGAAGGATCTCTTTCTGGAGATTGTTCCTTGTGGAGTTTGCTGTGAGCCTGTGACAGTGGTGAGCATTTCCATTTATTTTAATTTTTCCATCGCAGTGATCTTACTAAACCTAGTCTCTGTTCACCTATTGATTGTAGAGTACGTTTCAGCCATGTAGTAATGTCACTAGTGAACTGGGTCCTGCTCAGATCTGAGCATGCCTGTTCCTATGTAACTTTTTCAAGAGCCCCTTTCAGTTCAGATTTTGAGATAGGTGATATCCCTACATGAGAGGCACTTAATTTCAGAAGGTTTTTGTATTACCTGGCCAGCCACATGTTGTTTCACCGATGATAATCCTCAAGTAATTACTTTAATAATTGAGTTTTCCTGCATCTGAGGTGGAAGAAGATCTGAGTGTCAGCATGGCTCCTGAGTTGACCATTGTTTGAATTAAAATCTATGGTGCCTAATCCTATGAGATCCACTTCTTTTTTGTCTTGTAAATAACCTGAGTAAGATTGTCAGCGTCTGTCTACAACCAAATGGATTGGTCAGCATGGGTTTTTTCCCCACTTTTCTATCTTTGTGTTGTAGTGAGCAGCGCAACGCATATGGCTGTCCAATGACTTGCCTGTGCACAGTGCATTAATTCTTTTGCTAATCTCCATTGTAATAATGCATACGCTACACAGGAATTCACAAAGATGATTGTCCAAATAAAGGAGACTAGAAAAAAAAATCCCCAATAAATTGAGGCAGATAAACTGTGTACAGAAAACTCCAGATCACTCCAAATTCCTGAATAGTAACAGGCATCTTTGATATTGTCAGACATGGCTCAGTGGAGGAGATGGAGGATTATATTCATACCAAAGCAAAGGAGTATAATGAGACATCACTGTAAAGAAAAGGATTTAACAGAATCATAGAATGGCTTAGGTTGGAAGGGATCCTAGAGCCCACACAGTTCCAACCCCCTGCTGTGGGCAGTGTTGCCGCTAGATCAGGCTGCCCAGAGCCCCATCCAACCTGACCTGGAGTGCCTCCAGGGATGAGTCATCCACAGCTTCTCTCGTCAGCCTGCTACAGTGCCTCATCACACTCTGGTTAAAAGAATTTCCCCCTGAAATCTATGTTAAACCTCACCTCTTAGTTTAAAGGCACTCCCTCTTGTCCTATCAGTATTAGACCACATTAAAAAATTGTTCTTCCTCCTGTTTATAATCTTCTTTTAAATACTGGAAGGCTGAAATGAGGTGTCCCCAGGACCTTCTCTTCTCATAACTGATTAAGCCCAGGCTCCCTCAGCCCTTCTTAGGTGAGGTGCTCCTATGTTTGGTGGGGGAGAGAGGCTCTTACTGATTTTTTGATTGTGTGCATTATTTATTTATTTATTTGGTGCAATGGGAAGAAGAAGGAGACTGCTACAGTACATAAGGTTTCTTGCAGTAATGGAAAGGGTCTGCTTTTTACTCTTGTGGCAAGGTGAGAACAAACTGTTGCTTCTGAGCAGCAGTGGAATAGCACTGCTGAGCTGACATCCCTAGTGCTGCAAGACTGAGCTTTTTGCAACCCTCGACTGACTTAAATTTTCCTCATGAAGGTATTGACCTAAGTATGCAGACAAGGAGACTGTTGGAAATTCTGGATATGTAATTTTGATGCAGTGGTTGCAAAGTGAGTCTTACAGTCTTTCATCCTTAAAGATACAGTAGTGCTGTGCATACTCCAGTGTCAGGTCCAGCAGTGCTGAGATCCATCTGGTGATGATAAACCAGTAGGGACACTGCACTGTATACCATGCTGAACTTGGAAGTACTAATGAAAGTGTCAGGATTAGAGATCCACAGGACCTTGCCAAGATATTTGTGCTGGAAAGTTGGGATTTTGAAATCAACTAATCTTTCCTAAAAAGGCTAATATGCAAAATGTATGGGAAAGATTCTTCTGTTAAACAGTGTACGTATTTTCTCTTGTGATTCCCCTCCTTACTGCCAAGGGTTTTTCTCCATTCTAGTATTAGCCAAGATATCTTGGCAAGGATATCAGTCAAGATTCCTTGTAAGTATTTTGGAGCGTGTGCTCTTGATCAAAAGTGCTATGTGAAACTCAGTAAAACATGGTGCTCTTTTCAGTGGAGTTTTTGGATTAGGCTCTCAGCATCTGTTCCATAGCACAAAATCATAGGATAGCTAAGATTGAAAGGGAGCTTTGGAGGCCATTTGTTCCAACCCCTGTTCACTCAGGGACCCCCAGAGCTGGCTGTCCAGGATGAGAAACAGTACCGAGAAAGTACACGTACCAGTAACAAGATGGAACGTACACTTGAATTTTATCTTCTCCTTAGACTCTTCTTTGATTATGCAGACACTTTGCAAAAGAGCTATGAAAAGTTATGTTCTTTCTCTGGACTAGTTATTTCTCTTCCTGAAGGCTTAGTTGCAATGTTTAAAAATTTATAATTCCATTAATAACAAGCCATTTTACTTTAACATCTCAAACTGTCATGGCTTAGCTATTGAATTTGATGGATTTACGTGCAAATGCGTTTGCTTTCAACAGCTGTATTCATCTACATTATATTAGAAGCTTTGCTATGTCAAGAAACCCTTTTAGTATTTGAAGAAATATCAGGATGGGTTAGCAACTTTTCAGCTACAGTTTTGGTAAATGTGAACGCATTGATCCTTTTGTTCAAATTGTTATTTCATTATGGAATATTTTCCACTTCAGAAAATCCTCTTAATGTGTTCCATTTTATTATTTTAAAAACAACATGATTCTTCTGGTTTTTCTCCTTCCAGAATTTGGAAATATCTTATTTCTTAATAAATAGACTATATATATTTCTATATAAATTTTAAAAATATTTCTATTAATTCAAGTGTTTAAGAAAATTAGTTAAGCAAATAAACTTCAGCTCCTCAAATTTTGCCCTGGTTTGCAAATTATGCAGTGTGGGAATCTAGATTCTCTTTCCTACCTGACTGATACTAATTTGCTCATGTTGGTCTCTCCCACTCCAGTTGTGTATGAGAATTTTCTTCTTTTCTATCACATCTCTTTTGTTAGCAGTTACCCTTAGTGTTTTAGTCTGTTCAGAAATACTCTATTAGTATCACAGTATTGTACTATAATACCCCAATATATGATTTCTCAAAAGATTTTGTGAAATAATATTGAAGTTACAATAGGCAGACTTTGCAAAAAGGATTAATCAGCTGATGTTAATTAGATTTCACAAGTGGTATCTGGGTAATACATAGAAGTTGAGCTGACTCATGAGCAGTCTTGCTTCTCAATTTGTCCGTAAGGAGTTAAGAAAGTGATGTACTTCTATGCAAATTGTAAATTGGCTGTTGCTAATTCTCTTGTCTTCAACAGTTGATGTAGTATCAATTAGCAAATACAGGTTTTAATGCTGCCTTTAATATTCATGTTTCTTAATTGACTTTGCTAATTGAGAAGAAACACTTCAGTGCAGAATGCTTGACAGGTAAGAATTATTATTTGCTGCTTGTGTTGGCAGTGGTCCAGAGAAAAGTAGGTTACCAATACACAAATACATGCAAAGATCTTATGCAAAGATCTGTGCTTTTGGCTGTGAGATTCTCTATTCTAGTCTCTCGATGAAACATCTGAATAACCTGTTTTGAAGACTCATGTATGCAGATTAATTTACAACAGGGAGCAGGCATTAGGAGAGTTATTTTAGGAAACTGCAAATGTATAGTTTTTCTAAAAAGAATTTTAGGAGTTTGAAGGAACTGATGGCTGAAAACAAAAGAGGCAATGTTACTCATGGTGAAACTTACCTGATCAAATTTTCTTAATTTATTTCCCAAATACGTCAAGTTTCATTTGTTCAGATGTTTGTCCTTGAATTGTGTGCTTATATTCCTGGAATACATCCTGTGCTCAAACGTTTCAATTGTTATATGATACTTTCATTATAAAATTAACCTGTGTTGTTTGAAATACCCTTACAAGCACTTCATTAATTTCAACATTCTTAAGGATCTTTTATTTTCAACCAGATTGAATTATTGCTTTCATATGGCTGTAAATAAATAGAGATTTCTTTAAAGGCGATGGAAGAAAGAATCTTCCTTTAAAAAAAATCAGCAGCACTTGAGTGCCAGCTGCAGAAATAACTTACAAGAGGTGCTCACTAAAGATAATTGGATTCAAGTTTGTGTTTGCTTTTCAAAGAGCTTTAAGATCTTGGTTTATTTAAACGCTTTTGAAAATACTGGCTCTTGCTCAGTAATACTAAAAACTAAGGAAAACTATTTCATAGTAGGTCTAGTGAGGCATGATTAATGCCTTTGATGAGAAATACTTATAAATGAGGCTTTCGGTCATTATTTATATTCAAAGGATGAGTTCTTCACTGCAAAAGTTGGTCATTCTATGTTCAGTTAGGAGCAGAAATGCCCTGATTTTTTTTTTTTTAATGTTAATTTGAATTAAATGTTAATTTTTCATGAGAGCTGTAAAATAAATTAAACTGGAAGCAGATCATAGAGGAAATGAGACTTATCAGTTAATTTTATTGTCTAAGGTTTGGCATCTTGGTTGATAAACGTGAACCTCACTTACCATTTCCCTCTCACATATCCCAGAGTCAGCAAGTAGAAATTACACCATGAGCCACAAAAGGCTGCTCTGCACCAGATGGACTTCAGAGACATAATGGGAGCAGTATTGTTCCCAGCTTGGCGGCTGTTGCATGGGCTAAGCTGACCAGCTGTATACCGTGGGCATCTGTGGAGGATGCTGGAACAGTAATCTCACACTTCATAGAGTTCATGGAGTGTTATTGTGAGGGATGGAGAAAAGCTGCCCCTCTGATCTCACGTAGCAACTTTCCATAAGATGTGAATGACCACATTGCTGGCTGGTACTGTTCTTTCAGCTAACGTTTTGCTGCTGTAGCATTAATTACTGTTTTATGAATGTGTAGTTGAATGAACTTCTAGTATGTTCTCAAATCGGAACAAATTAAAGCATTCAGACCAAAAATTGTTTGAAAAAAACAGCAATTAAGAGATATTGATTAATAGAAAGTTAAATATCAGCAGGAAGAGATGGTCTCCTATACACTTTAAGTGTAACTGTGGTCCAGTTGCTGGTAGAAGATGCCTAGAAGATGGGAGGACTACTCATCCATCAGTACTGGAAGGATATTTTGAAAGTCTGGAGATCATGACTGATTCCTCTGATGCATCAGTGCATAATGTGTGCATAATAACTTAGTCTGGAAATTGGGAAAATATGTGGGGGGAAAAAAAGACAAAAATGGAAAAAGGTGGGTTTAGGCCTGACACGATTCTAGTAGTGACAAAATACAGTAAGGACTAGAATGTAAAACAACACTTCAGAGTGTAAAATTCTTTGTCTGAATCATTTTGTTTTGTTGGTGCACTGCTCCACACTATTCCTTGTCAGAGATCACCTATTGTGATCATATAGTGTGAAGTGATATATCTTCTTAGAGACATTATGGCTGTACTTCCAGTGGAAGATTGCCCTGTATATATAGAAATATCAGATTGCCAGCTCTACAGTGTATGCATTTGCAGCTGGTTATAGTGTTTTGGATCATAGAAATGTGTGACTGCTACAGGAGTATAATATCAACGATATGGTGGTATTAGGCTTACCTGGAAACACTTCGATGTTTGAAAATATGCCTGTCTTAACAGTCTAAAAAATTTATGTGCATCTTCAGTTCTTACAAAATCAGTGTTATTTCGTCTACTTCCTGTGTCAGAATCTAATGAATATCTCAAAAAATAAACATAGGGCTTGTTTGTTATGGAGGGAATTAATTACTATTAAGCAATGTAATTCAGAGAACTCAGATATTCTGAATGTATCCTGCTTTTTTTTTTTTTTTTTTTTTTTTTTTTTTTTCCTCTCTGTAGTTTTGGTGGTGATGGTTTTTGTTTTAGTTTTATGCTGGTAAAAAAATTTTGTATTTATTATTCCAGTTTTGTCGAAGTACAAATCAGATAATTTTCTTTGCACTGTTGCACTATTCAGTCATGCCCAGGATGCAATGCAAATACCAAGCTGAAAATGGTTTAACGATATGCTGGTGATTCTGGTAGATTAGGACAGATTCTTATCAAACTTTGCTTGAGGATGCAGATATTTCAAAGTAGTTCTAAAGGTACACTTGGGGATGTATCTCTAATGTACATTAGAGATGCTTCTTCACCTGAAGCTTACTTTATTTTAAGGGCACTAATACCTAAAGAGACACGTTTTTAATTATAGTAAGCCTATAGTTAAAATTTTAAGTTTCACTAGTCTTACAATACCTTTAAAAGATTGGCCTTATTTTTTGAAGAGTACTGTGAATTCCTTTAATAACTTCAATACGTTTGACTACGTGTATAATCTGATTAAATTGAAATTAAGGCTTTTTTGAGGCTTGCTACTTTTGTGAGCTCTGAATTGAACACATTAAAAGCATTGAACCTGTGAAATATATTTGAAATCACAAGTTACATTAGCAGAAACCCAGAGGTGACCTTTCTTCTAAACTCTAAAAGTAAAGACTTGTTCGTAGTTTCTTATCCCTTTCATCCTGAGAACTTCCTTGTCTTGACAAGATGTGATGACTCATGGTTGCAAGAGTTGTCAGGTTGGTATTAGAACAGAACAGCTTTGCAGATGTCTTATTAACCTGTTTCATAACCCAATGCCAAAACACTTCCATCATCAAGTCTCTTACAACACATTAATATATAGCTAAAGATGTATCATTTTAGTACTTGGTGCACAAAAGTCAAATGAATTCCATGATGCCAAAACTAATTTCCCAGAAATCGTTACCCAATTCACATATTTTCATTTCTGTTCCCTGTACTAACAGAGTTTCTAACCAGATAGATTTTGGAAGGTCCCTGTTGGTGGTGTTTTTTTTGTGTTTTTTTTTTTTTTTTAATTGACATATATGACTGCCATTAGCCTTTCTGAGCTCTATAAAATATGTTTGAATCTAATAGCATATTAAAGTTTAATGATTTCCCATGGGTCTCTTCTGGAGAATTATTCTAACATGATTGTACTTCTGTAATATTATAATGTTAAAGGGAAGTATATCTGGTCTTTCTTCTTCCTAAAGGCAAATATACAGAAAAGTTAGAGAAGTGACTCACTGGTTCCATTTAGTGCTCAGTTTGCAATGCAGAATTAAATAAACCATGTGGTAAAGCATAAAGATAGTTCTGTTTGTAACTGCTAGTTATTATTTCATTTGGAATGAAGACAGATCAGTTTGTACTAGAGCTGCTGATTAAAAATAGACATGAATGTAGAACAGAAATAAGTACTGAGATGTCCTAGAAGTAGATTAGATTTAAAGGTGACCTTATGTGGTCAGGTAGCATGGGCAGATATTTTTATTTGCACATCCATTGTCTTTTTTCCCCCTAAGTGTTTTGTAATTCAAACCATGCATACAGAAGAAATTTCAACAATGATTTAAAGAATTTAGCATTGTTTATAAGCCTCTCTGTCTCTTGTTTATGAGGTTGAATTATATTACTACAATAAAGCAGCATGCACTATTACTACAAGTACAGCATTTATTATTATTGCTGTTCACTGTGCAGTTAAAATCAAGGCAGAAATTATTCTATACTTTCTAAAAGCAGAAATAATTAGTATTGTATACTGTATATGCTGATTTACCTGTATAAAAATACTAAGAGGAACAGTGATATTTATCTTGCTTAAGTAGTAATGTTTCTGAATGCCTGTTGTTTTGCTTAGTTTTGTGTTGTTGTTGTTGCTTTTTTAATGTAATTGAATTGCACTGGTATACATACATTAATGTGTATTGTTTATTTCCTCTACAGTATAGAGCATAGGATAAAATTAAAATGAAGATGCATGTATTATTAAGTTCAGATAGGGAAATATATTGAAAAGTATATTCATAGATACAATGAGATTCTGAGTCCAGAGGTGGTCAGAATATAATTTATTAATTTTACTCCCCCAAAATTACAATTTATATTTGGTTTATTGGTTGTTAGAACAGAGATAGGATTTTTCAGAACTTTATTTGAAAACAGAGAGGAGCCTCCACTTTGTGTGGACTTCCTGGTAACCCACATGGCTTCACTTCTCTGCTTTACTTCATCTGAATCACTGTCTTGGGTTGTAGTGTTGTCAAGCCAATCTGGCTCATCTTTCTTAGGAAAAAAATATTTACTTGGCCAGAGTGAGAGACAAATGGATGCTGTAGCCCAAAGCATAAGGATTTCCTGGGGGATGGAGATGGCTGAAGTTCAGGTGCTTTGTTTGGAGTCTGTCAAAGAGTGGTCTTGAAGGTTGTATCCCTCCAGCTCAGAATTATCATCTCTTAATAGAAATGCTGTCAAAACTAGCTAGCTCCAGAGCATTTCTATGAGTGAATAAGTTGTCATGATCTGATATGCAAACATCAAGAATTTTGACATAATTTTTTAATTGGCTCTAGAGGGGGATCACAGTGAATCGGCAATTAAGCACAAGCTGTCTGTTCAATCCGGTTGGTTAAAAGTGTAATCCCTGATGGGGAAATTGTCAGAAGAGGCTCGGAGATGTCTGCTGCTGTGAATAACAAGGATGAGGGAAATCGCCCATCAGCTGGCTTGCCAGTACATCTCATCCAGGCCACTGGTGAGGCTGGCATGGAGCGCACAGTGCCTCCTGGGTTGCCAAGGTATGTTAGAGCAGTCAAGCACCAAGAACATGAACAGAGGAGGCTTCAGATGAGGTCCTTTTGTTTTGGTGTAGAAGGTGGTCTGAATAGCTCATAGGATATTGAGGGAAAATATTCTGGATGATAATTTGTTTCTACCTTTAGAAAAGATATGCATAAAAGGACAGATGAAAATGAGTTTAGACACTGGAACTGTAAATAAGATGTTTTTTTATTTTTGTTGTTAACTAAACATTGAAACTAATGAAGACAACGTTTTAAAATTTTCACTTTTTAGTGTTTTGCAATCAATAACAATACCTTTCTGAATGTTATCTAGTAGCCAAACATAAATTATTTGGCTCACTTTATGGATAAGTAGGTGAAACTTAATGATCTGTGCACAGGTTGTATTAAATGATCAAATGGTCCCATCTGGCTTTAAGTTCTAAATGCATTTAATGGGTGAATTAGATTAATATCCACAGGCCTTTATCAAGCTGAATGTTGGTTCTCTTCAAAAGAGCTATTCAAGTTTCTGGAAGAGGAGGAAAAAAACACCTTCTCATCACTGTTTCATTCCTCTTTGAGATGACTGCACTTAGTAATACTTGTACTGTTTGTTGGAGAGTGAGATTAATGTTAGACTGTTAATCCTTCTCTTATAGCAACAATGGCATTTTCACCTCAATTTCATGATACCTTCCATCTTTAAGGTGGTGTTTACAAATCATGCTAGATGGGTTAATATTTTCCAGACTGTCTGGCTGCTTCAGGCTGATTACTTTTGCTTGCATATTTTGAAACTTCATCTAAAACATCTGAGCCATTTCCCAGAATAAGATAATGAAGAAAGACTTATTTCCTGCTTACCCTTGTTTCCTGTCAGTGACCAAAAGAAAGCACTAAAGTCTTCACCTTGACGTGTATTCACCTGTGCTTTCCTTGCCACTTATTTCCAGGTACCACAGTGGCCTGGCAGAGTTAGGAAATGTGAGCAGAGTTGTTTCTTCCAACTCTCTTAGCAGCATTCTGATGATGAGGGGAGCTTCAGCCGACCATCAGATATGAAGTGGGAGTATGTTTTGAGTTCAGAAGGGATCGGGAGCAGATCAAGAGACGCTCATGCCCAAAACACATTTCTTTCTTTCCAGTAGAGTGGGATGATAAAGAGAAAACATAGACTTGCAGATTGTGTAGTCCACCTCAACTTTTTTAATCTGAACTTTTTCATGCCTTAGTACTCAATTTTTCTTCACTGCAGTCTTTACAAGTAATATGCACCAATGGTTTTAATCTCACTTAACTGCTCTACAATAACTAATCAGAACGTGACTGCGTTGCAGTAAATGTAAGCTGCTGTCAGGTATGCCTTGACTGTGTAGCTCTGTTGGCATCTCACATGCGTGCACCAGGCTCTGCGTGGTGGTTACAGCAGTGAGGGATTGTGGTGAGAACAGGGTCTTCTGATTCACTGCACCAAGAAGATCTGTGCCTTTGGTAAAAAGGAAAAACGGGAAAAGCAGGAGGAAATGATGCATGTGGAGAAGGCTTGAGCTTGTTTTTGTATTGTCTTATAAATTCCTCATTGTCTATTATTATTATTGTCTATTATAAGTTTCTTTATCAGGAAAGCCAGTAGCCAATATGAGGTTTGTTCACAGTCTGGCTGTACTTTGCCTCTTAAGGTTGGTAAAAGCATTTATGCTCCAGAATATGGACTTGAAATTAAGCAGAGAATTTATTAGCTGTGTTTATTGGCTCTTTTAGAAGAAACGAAGACATTAATTCAGGAACCTGGTCTGAAAGGATGAGTTACTTATGAATAAATATTTACTCTCATTTCAGGAAGTTTAGGCCTTGTAATTGCCTGTAAAGAAGGACAATGTGCTGGGCTCTTAGTCCGTTAGATTTCTCTGATTTATACCCAGTGCTGCATTTCATAGCTGTTATTCCCCACTCCTCACCAGCAGCTCTCCTAGGACGTGAGTTTTATTTCATAGTTTCTCTGTGCCATATAGGCCCCCTCTATGTTAAGGGGGATTTCTCACCCTCCTGCCTCTGGCACCTCCTGTCCTGCATTGGGGTTCACTGCAAACACCATGGAGGTGAGGAAGAGTGTTGCAACTGAGGAACCTGGGTTTGTAGCTGAGAAGTGTCTTGTTTTTGTGCGACCTATTAAATAAACAGTAGTTCTGAGGTTCCATGAGAGATGATTATTTTTTTTTTTTTGCTAATTTGAATGATTTGTAAGTGTAAATAGATCTATACGATAGAAGATTTATAAGCGTAGAAGTAATCTCCCATAAGATTTCCCTTGGGAAATCACTGGTTTGAGAAAAAAGCATGTGTTTTATGTGTTTCTATAAAATATGAACTTCAGTCATTGCAGTATGGAGAATGCATGCTGAAGGTTAAAATTAGATGACTGAAACAAGCTGAAGCCACAATGCAACCAGTGAAATGATATTCTGTAATATATTAGATAAATGGAAGATGGGTGTGGTTGGTGTGTATTACATTGTTGTACGAGGTTTTATAGAGTTTTTGTTGTTGTTGGACTGAATTGATGGTAGAACAGTAACCAGAGTAAAACCTGTACTGAAGGCCCAAAAGGGAGTTAGGCTTAGTTCAAATAGAACTTGTCCAAAAGTACCAGCATATCTGAAAGACATAGTATGGGTCCTTGGAAGAAACACCAGTCACCACATACCTCTTCCAGATGCTGGTGCACCTAGCACCAAGGCAAGACCAAGATACCTATCAGTTCAGTAAATTGATTTGGTTCTTCTCTTCCCATTCTCACTACAACGGGAAAGGCAGTGTGAGGGAGCAGCTCTGTAGGTTTCATGATAGTTTTTATTGTGTTCATATAGTTTTATCCTGTGTTCCTACATTTGTATGGCTTCTGGAACTTCATGTGCAATGGCACATAGGTGCCATTTATGATTAAGTGTATTGTGTGGGTGTGCTAGCTTTGCCAGGTTTAGATTTGTGGGTATGTGGTTTTTTTAAATTTTTTATTTTTTTTTATTTTTTTTATTTGAACAGACCTATGAAGGTGTTGCCAATTATATATACGCATAGAGAAAGAGAGAGAGAGAGAGAGAGAGAGAGAGAGAGAGAGAGAGAGAGAGAGAGAGGGGCAGGCAGGCAGATGCAGTTCTTGGTAGCTTCACCATTTTTCCATTTCAAGAAGAGAGTATGGATTGTTCATGATTCCCAAGCCTTCTTACAAGATTTATGAAGCTGTGCATAAAAAAGAGGAAGGAGAAATTAATACAAGTATTATTATAATGTACGATAGGTGGATTTAATTGTGATGTTCCATGCTTGTAAAAAGTGTAACTCTGTGTGTAAGATTTCTGTACTTTCTTTCCCTTTCCATCCTGATTTGCTGTCTTAAACTGCATCAAAAAAATTGTGTGGCATTACTGTCCTCAATACTTTACACTTGCATTTCCCATGAATTAGATGTAGGTTAACGATTTCACTGTAAACATAGTTCATCTACAAATTTCCTCAGCTTTATCACTCTGTATTCCTGATAGAGCTGTAGTTGGACTTAAAAGATATTTTTTAATGGCTGCTGAGTCATTTATATGAAGTGCTGCAAACAAATTCTAGCATTTATAGTATTGAAGTTATCTGTGCTCTTTTATCCTTGATAACTCCAAATGGATTAAATGAGCTTTATGGATTTATTTTTAAAATGGAGGCAGATGTAAAGTCAGTGAACGTGCATGTACATGCAAATATTAATACTATATAAAGTCAGCAGTTCATACTTTCAAATGTTATATGCATTCTGAATGCCCTATGTTAAATTTTATTGTATCATTTATAGTATGAAATTGCTAGGATACAGCTGTGATGACTTCCCCCCATTAAATGTTCTATGGCTTTTTGGCAAGCATTAGGGGTGTTAACCTCAATTGCCTGGCAAAAATCCTGCTGTGATAACTGTACTGTGTATTTTAATGGTTCCCATAAGATTTTATCCAAGTTCCTCATTTCTCTGTAAAATTGTAACATTATTGGCCCAGAATGAAGTTCAGTTCCGATGGGGTCTGCACTGTCGTGGTGGGCAAGAGATATTTCTGTCAGATTACTTTGAAGAATTTGTGATTGAGAGCGCTGTATAAATTTAAGCTGCTAGTGCCAAAAATAAATTAGTAATTAGAACTGATGGGAGTGACGCAAAGCCATGTGAAATTCAAAATTTAATTTGATACATGAATATTTTAAAGTAAATAGGAACATGTGCTTACTTTGGATTTCATTAGCTCTGGGCAGCGATTTGTTGTTGTGGGAGAGGAATTGAAAGGCTTATAAGGAACTGCAAAACAATATCCCTGCACTTCTATAGCAGATCAGTGAAAAGCATGATATGTTGTTACATGTGATGCTATGTGTTGAAGTCCATTGGGTACTTTTCACGGAGTAACGTCAAGGGGAATTTCTTTTTACCTGTGTTTAAAAATGTGTATAACAATAATATAGGAAAATTTTGGAGCTTTCTACTGGGGATTTCAAGCTGACAGAGATGAAGGGAATGAACAGAGAGCCCCACAGAAGCTCCAATAGAGGCTTTGTAGTGCTGTTGTTGGCGCTGAAGCATCTCAGCCCTTCCCCTAAATGCAGCAACTGCTTCTGTGCCAACCATGCAGAATAGGACTTATTCATCTACTCTTACTGTGGTGTATTTCACTTATGTTATCCAAAAAGTTATTTACTATGTGCCAAAACTCCACTGGTTGCATTACAGTATGTTTTCTGTGAGGGGGAGCAGTTTAATCACAAACTGAACCTCTTCTTTCCTTTAAATTCCATTGTCTTTGTTTTGGTTATTTTTATTGTGGATATTTTCTTTATTTTTAGAAGAGAAATGTGAACAACAGCTGTGTACTGTAAGATTTTTTCAGTAATTTTAAAAGAAAAATACCGAGTTCACAGAATCACAGAATCACAGAATCACCCGGGTTGGAAGGGACCCCAAGGATCATGTAGTTCCAACCCCCCTGCCTAGCAGGGCCACCAACATACATATTCAGATCAGGTTGCCCAGGACCCCGTCCAACCTGGCCTTAAACACGTCCAAGGACGGGGCATCCACAACCTCCCTGGGCAGCCCGTTCCAGGGCCTAACCACTCTCCTAGTAAAGAACTTCCCCCTAACATCTAACCTAAATCTTCCCTCCTTCAACTTAAAACCATTTCCCCTAGTCCTGCTGTCGTCAGCCCTTTTGAAGAGTTTACTCCCCTCCTGGGTGTAGGTTCCCTTCAGGTATTGATAGGCTGCAATGAGGTCACCCCGCAGCCTTCTCTTCTCCAGGCTGAACAAGCCCAACTCCCTCAGCCTGTCCTCATAGGGGAGGTGCTCCAGCCCCCTGATCATCTTAGTTGCCCTCCTCTGGACCCTTTCCAAAATCTCAATGTCTTTCTTGTACTGAGGGCTCCACACCTGGACACAGTACTCCAGATGGGGCCTCACAAGAGCCGTGTAGAGAGGGACAATCACCTCCCTGTCCCTGCTGGCCACCCCTCTCCTGATGGAGCCCAGGATCCCATTTGCCTTTCGAGCTGCCAGAGCGCACTGCTGGCTCATATTCAGTCTCTCGTCCATCAGGACCCCCAGGTCCTTCTCTGCCGAGCTGCTCTCAAGGACCACTCCTCCCAGCCTGTACAGGTGCCTGGGGTTCTTCCGGCCCAAATGCAAAACCTTGCACTTTGCCGTGTTGAACCTCATCAGGTTCACCCGAGCCCAGCCCTCCAGCCTGTCGAGGTCCCTCTGAATGGCATCCCTTCCTTCCACCGTATCAACCGCACCACTCAGCTTGGTGTCGTCAGCAAACTTGCTGAGGGTGCACTCAATTCCCTCATCGATGTCATTAATAAAGATGTTAAAGAGCACCGGTCCCAAGACAGACCCTTGGGGGACACCACTTGTTACCGGCCTCCACCTGGACATAGAGCCATTGACCACCACCCTCTGTCTGCGGCCTTTCAACCAATTGCTTATCCATCGGGTCGTCCACCCATCAAATCCACTTCCCTCCAATTTGGAGATGAGGATGTGGTGGGGGACCATGTCAAAGGCCTTGCTCAGGTCCAGGTAAATGACATCGGTCGCCTTCCCTATGTTGTTGTTTAATTATATTTCATTTTGTCTCTAGCCAGGAATGGTTAACTGCCTATGGAGACTTAGTGGGGGCAGAGAGGGAAGCTAAACTGTTTTTGAAGTTGAGTAGCTTTTTTCTCAAGTGAGCTTAGAGAAAATTGTGTATTTCGTGTGTAACTGCAAGCTGTTCATTGCAGGATTTTGAAATTATATAGTTCTCCTTCTCTGTGATGGATTTCATTAATGGAATGTATTTGAATAGGCAAAACAATGCACCTGTAGCAACTGCTTCTTTTTTTTGTTTGGGTTACCTGATGGAAACTTCTCTTTCCAGCAATGATGCCAGCCACACAAAGGAGCAATGCTGTAGATTCCTATTTCAAATTGGGAAATGTATGTTTTGCTAGTGTCTCGTGCAGTGAGCCTGTAGCACTTGGAGAAACCTAGATTGGTGATTAAAACTGTGATTCAAAATGAAAGCACTAGCTGTCTTTTACATGGATAGCATTTCAAAATTTGGGTGAAACGTGTAATGATTCCATGATGTTTCTTCTAGCCAAGCATACATCTTTTCTCTTTTTCTCATTTCTTCTCAAACTACAGAAATTCCTGCTCAGAGTGCACAGTACAAACAGTATTATGAACAGTATCTAATTGTCCAATTATCTGTCTACCAAGGTGTGAACAGGAGTGATCATTTTGATGCACTGTAATACATAGCATATCAATTCTATTGATATAAGTAGGGAGCAATGCATTATGAGTATGGTCAATACTGCACTTCTGTGAAAACATTAAGATCCAGCAGTGTATTCCACTAGCTGAAAATAGTGGAATATCCATGCTTACACTGAGAAGAACAATGAGAAAAAGTTGGGTTTGATTTTTATTATTGAAGTTCCTCAGTATTTTTGAAAATGTGTTGTAAATAGTACAAAGTCTACTGTCATGTCTGTAGGAATGGTTATACAAGATGTTATAACAAAAAGCGTAGTGTAGGAACTGCTATACATCTCACAGAATGTAGGAAAAGAAATTGTGCTTTATATGAAGAAGGAATTAAAAATCAATATGTGCTAGAATCAAGATGAGGTTGCTTCAAACACTTGACGGCCTGCACTGCTCTGGTGTCTGGAAAGCTCTAGTACAGGAAATTCATCAGGAGAATACAAGTATGTTTAAAGAAAATGGATAAGCTCCTCTGTTAGGTGCTCCAGCAGGGCAGATTCCAAATTTTGAAATGGATGATTACCTAGTTTGAAGTGATAGCTTCTGCAGTAGGTCTTGTTCCTCATGCCACTTACGCAAGCTTCTTTTTTTCTATGCCAGTGACAGACTTCCTCCTCTTGTATCTCCTTGGGAAGCTGCTTATAAGACCACAGCACATCTGTTAATTTGGCAAATAGTTCTTACTCTCAAGATGGTACAAGCCTGTGGCATAGCTCAGAGATGTTGGTGCTCCTTTAGAAGATGCTTACAGATCTGTGGGAGCAATTATCAGTAGGCTGGAGAAGACTAGGCAGGTATCTGCCATGCACTGCTAAAGAGACTTGACATCTGTACCAGTTTTACTAGGCAGGTGGCCTGATGTTCAGACCACATAGTTGGGAAATCACGATGTCATAAGAATAATCAATCTCAGGACAAGCCTCTCATTAAATTGTTGTGCTTGCAACTGCCCTCTGTATTTTGCTGTGGAAGAGCTGTGAGAGAGAGCAATCGTTCACTACAGTGCTGACACACCCATACTTGCAGCCTGCGACATCTCAGCTGAGTTGGATTTAAAACATTGGAGTGTTGTTCAGCTTGAAACATAATCGGTGGTTATTTTGCTTGACTTTTTTCTTTGTCCTCTTTTCTTTTTTTTTTTTTTTTTTTTTCCTCAGGGAAAATTCTTGTAAGGCCATGGATATCACACTTGGAAACATGGCTAGTTACCAGTTTGAGCATTGACTTTGTATCCTCATCTGCTATTTAACCAGCCTTTTAATTAGTAGCAGCAAACAGGCAAGAAGGTTGAGATCCTTAAAAAATATATATATATATTTCCATTGCTTATTCTTGGAGTCTTTCTAAGTACAGCCTATCTACAGTTCAGTTTAAGGAGAAAAAAAAAAAAAAAAAGAAAAAAAAAAAAAGAAAAAAGCTGTAGAATAAGTTAAAATGGAAAGGCTATAAACATGCATGGAATGACGGGGAAAAAAATCCTATCTTTTGAATTCCATGAAAGGGGTGGCAACTTCCCACCATCTGAAATGACTTTTTCTTATGAAAATATTCAGCATGTTAGCAGGTATAATGTGTACTCTCCAAAAAAGATTGCTGGATTCAGAGTCTAACTCTGAAGAAAGAAAAAGCAAGGATTCAGACAGTGCTACTTACTGTTCAAAATAGGCTTGACTTTGTATGTCTGGCTGTAATGAAAGTTGCTCAGCAGGTGTCCTGCCATTGTCGCTTAAAAGCTAAGCAAATCTGTTACTGTTACTCCTGCAGTCTTTCCTTGGCCATGGAAACTAACATTGTATTGAAGGATAAGTAACAATTCCATACACGTTTAAGTTTACATGCTGTCTGCGTACCATTGAAAAACATGATCTTTCTGAAGAATACCTTTATTATACAGCTATAGGAGTGGCAGATACAATTTGTTCTTGTCCCATGGTACAACCAAGAGCACCTTTCAATGTGTCACCTTACGTGCAGATTGATGAAGTTGCATTTTTCATTTTTTGAAAAGTCAACATTTTCATTGCTGAGAAGCTGATATAACACTGGATTTGGAAGTAATGATAGGAACCAAGCCAGAGCTGTCTCCAGAAGCTGTATTGATTTCCAGTTTCTTTTGCAGTGGAAAACATTACGATAGCTGTGTAACAATCTCAATAGATGATTTTGTCATATAAAAATGAATTAAGCTGTTTTTCTGCAATGCTTCTTGCAAGTATCTTTGTAACTGACAGTGCTAGTTAGACTTATATATACGTATATTTGAAGGTGATTGGATCGTTAAACATATAAGGACTTTTTTTGTGTCCAAAAGCTGTTGTTGCTCCATGCAGATATAAGCTTCTCCTACAAAAAATGATGGTTGGTGTGAATGTCAGGCTGCTACACAGCGGAAGTGACTTCTCTTAGCAAAAAAAATCCATTTGCACATAGAGATTAAGAGCTCTGACTTCCTAACTAGCATGACAGTAATTTACTGTCAAGCAGGTTTACTAGTAGAGAGAACATGTGCAAAATCACAGCCAATGATTTTTTGTGAATAAATAAAACCAGAACTTATATTATCATTAAATTAAGAACTTATTACTCTCTGACATTAATGCTTGTTGAAAATTCCTGGATGAATTAACTGCAAACAATTGACACAGCTTTGGGTAAGGCACCAAGAGTTCTGTTTATAAATCAAAGACCTTCTGTTTGGAAATTAATGTGACCATTGAAACTAAAAAAAAAAAAAAATGAGACATTTCCAGTCTTTTTGTGATACAAAATGGATATTGTTGAAAACTTCATATGGAATTGATGTGGTTCCTTGTGCTTCCCACACAAATACTGTAGCAGCATGTAGAAATTTTTGAGGAAGTATACTCCCAGGAAAGCTAGGAGGCTGTCTTGATCCATGCCTGATGCTGTGAAAAAAGACTGTGTTTAAAAATATTTATTTATCATGTAACAGCTTTTTTAAAATTTATTTGTTCTGACTAACAAGTCTACAATTTTGTTAACACACTCGCTAAACCTAATTGTAAGATGGTACAGTGCAGGAAGTAGAGCAATCAGTTGGGAGTTTAGTATTGCTTATGTTTTTAATGAGTTTCTTTGGCTGGACTGTTGCAGTCTTAGAACGCTTTTATCATTATGAGTGATGTCTCTGCAATCTCTTTTAAATGTATTTTCAGGGAAGTATTTTCTGGAGTTTGGGATTTTTTTTTCTTTAGCTTTCTTACTTTCCTTTTAATACAAAACAAAACTTATTTTGGAGAAGAAAATCCACTTTTCCTCAAAGAGGCTAAGTTAAGGCTTCGTTTTACATCCTGTGCTTTCCAGCCTGCTGGTGGCTTTTCACATTTGAGTGTTTCTCTGTCTGATGCTTGTATTAACTATATAGTGGATTTGGTAGTTCACCTTCAAGTTTTTTTAAAGGATTTATTTGAAATCACTGGTAGAATAGTAAAAATAGCATTAAATGCTACAGAATTATGGAGCAATGTCATTTTCCCACTCCCTGTTGAAATGTAATTGTTGTATTATTATATCCATAATAAGAAAAGGCAAATTAACTGGAGTTGGCAAAAATACTGAGGTTTGTAATGGCTGCTGTGAACTGACCAAGACTGCCTGTTCAGCCCAAAAATGCTTATTCTCATTTCATTGCTGATAGCAGCTTCTTCTTTTTCTATTTTTTTCAAGTTTTGTCACATGAAATTCCAAACTGTTGTATTAGGTGACAGTGTGTCCCTTTTAAAATATTTTCATACTCAAAGGAGCAATTTGATTTGGAGAAGATGCTGAGTACCAGGATTTATGTAGGAATGGCACCAGCAACGAGCCTTCCCTAATGAATTGCTTCAGAAGAAAAGTACCACCTGTCTGACATTATTCCAGACTTAAGTTAATTACCTCACATCACTTGACAATTGCAGAAAAATCAGAGATTGATGTTTCTGACCTCTAAAGAGATCTTTCCATCTTGATGTTGTTTTAATCAAACAGCACAAGTCTCAGTATTACCAAATCACAGCTGCCAGTCAGGAGGATGGCATTCTGCACGACAGCTCCAAATTCTCTCATCAACTGGGCTTTCACTCCCATTAGAAAGTATGACAAGTTTAGTCTTTAGCATCATGTTATCTCTTTGAGAAGAAGATTTGTATATAACATTTTAGTGAGCATAATGTGAAATAAAAAAGGTTATTTCTTTATTGCAGACTTGTAAAATAAATACAGAGCAACACTTTTCCTCCAAATCCCTCCTACTATATATTTTTTCTAACTATTTTAACTTTTTACATACTAGAAAAATGGTCTTACCCTGGGGTATTTCATATCAAAGTATAAATGGTTCTGTGATGAGCTGAATAATTAATGGAGTCTAACTATATTGGAAATTTTTGCAAAAGAGTGTATATGTCTCTATGGCAACTTCGTCTCCTGAAACTTTTTTTTAATGTGAAGATTCGAGGAAGTCTATAGCTTACTAGATGAAGTTAAATTAAGAAAATAACACAGATGTAAAATCTCTTATGTATCAAGAGGCATGTGGTATTGTAGAAATGAACATAAAGTTGTCTTGAACTTGTGAAGCCCACAGCTAGGAAGTGTTGCAGTTAATGACCCTTATGCAACTGTTCCTTTTTCCCACCATTGCTGTGTATTTTGATATAGCTTTTAAGAGCACAGTGATGTAGTAGTACTCATTCCCATATTACCTCAGTGTCTCACAAATGTTTTTTCTGTTTTTTTCCACTTTGCCTACAAGGTGATGTGGCATTATTATCCTTGTTTTGCTAACGAGAAAGCACAGTGCAGAGCTATCAAAGTTAGAAGTATATGGTAAACTTGGGACCCATCCTAGAGGCAGCTGTAATTGCTTTTTCAGAGTAATTAGTGCTGTGGCTTTGAATGTAGGGCATAATTTTATTGTAGTTGTGGTATGGATACATGGCTTTTTGTTTATTTGTTGTTATCATCTGTGCTTGCAATCTTTGCCACTGGGATTAACTTCATAGGAATTTCGCACTTGCTTAATGGACTAACCACTGAAGTGGGCCAGAAAAGTCCTGGAGAGATTTTTCCCAGATATTTGACAATACAGGAACATAAAAGTGTTGAGCTACAAGAAACTTGGGATCTGGACGTGACTGCATTTCTGATTTAGCTGGTCTACCTCCGTGTCTCCAGTGCGTGCTCTGCTCTTCAGGTTCTTGTTCTAGCAGATCTAGTTTATCCTGTGGGGACTTTTCATCAGAGGTTAATTCAATTAATTAGGGAAAGATGGGGAGGAGGGGATGGAAGGACCACGATGTTGGTCCAACCGATGTGGCAAGCCATCTATTCTCCTGTTTCTCACCGGGTCTCAAGGAATTTATTTTATTTGTCAATAACTTTCCAGTTATCAGAGGGAAATAGCAGAAAGGCAGGTGTTTCATTCGTGTGTTCAAAAAAGTGAAAGGTTATGTTTTGCCCTCTCCATGGTGTGCTGCCACATACCTAGTGCGGAAATAGAGTTTCCAGGTTCTTCTGACGACTGCAACTTCTCCAAATCTAGCTATTTCCCACTCTCCTCTCCTCTTACAGGGATCGGAAAGAATGTGTCCCCTCCAGGCTCACAAACTTTCCCTCTGAGTCCATTGATGAATCTTGAAAAAATAGCTGCCAAACTAATTTTTGTGAAAGTAAAAATTTTTCCCTAGTCTGACTCTGAAAAATGAAAAAAAAGAACCCCTATCTTCTTTTAGAAAAGAAGTAAAACAAACAAACAACAACAAAAACACCCAGAAATTTAAACCTGAATAAGCTGTGTCTGAAAAAGCAGTAGAATGGAAACCTCATCATGTTTTCTAAATAGCTCTTAGACAGTCGCCCTATTGATGTTAGTTGTTTTTTGGAGGCATTCATTTTGGAGTACAAAGGAGAAATTTAACATCTTCCATAAATACTAATAAATCATAATTAACATCACAGGCTTTGAGTTGGATCAAGAAACTGAAACACAGAATTTATATGGCTTAGTTTGTTCTCTATTTATTTTGTGATGGAATAGAATTCAGATGTTAGGATTGTTTGGTTGCAAAAAAGAAAAAAGCCTCTTGTTTAATGAAGTCATTAAATTTGGACTAGTTGAATGAGCTGACTAATTCATACCAGTTGAAAGGTCATCCTGTATGTTCCCTCTGGATGCAAACTATTATTTAATCAATACTTTTGGTCTTTCACACATGTGAATCTTTATCACTTCTGTGATAATTTTAAGCACAGAGAGTGCACTTTCACTTTGCATCTCAATGAGGGTGAGTACAAAAGAAAAACTGGAACTGGGAAAGTCTGCTTTATTTCATGCACTGGGGCAGTAGATGTTTGCTGCTGTATTAATATGCTAACTATATTTCTATAACTAATATTATTGATAGACATTGTCAAAATATTAGCTGTTAACAGCTGTTGCGTCAGAAAAGTTGGGAACTATTTCAATCAACTTTATACCTCATGGACAATTTGACAAAGATATTAGTATGTGGTTCAGATGGGAGGGCCTAACAGTTGGATATGACAAACAACTCAGTGGTGTTTGCAATGAAATGTTTGTTAGCATGATAGTGACATTATAGATTTTTCCAGTATTTTGTGATTTCTTGCGCATCTTTTCCTCATTTTCTTTGTTAGTGTTTTCAACAAAGAAATGTAGTTGGTGGTGTTTTTATATAGCAGAATAATCTTACTGGAAATATAAGTTCATTAAATTAATAGCCTGGAAAAAATACTATTTAGGTTGTTTTTGTCTTCATTTTTTTCTAAGTGTTTATTAGCCTACAGCCAATGACTACTTTGAGATAACGTGTTTAGGACAGATATATTTTGGAAAACCAGAAGGAAGAAATTCTGGAACTTCTATTTCCCTTTTCTTGTAAGAACTGCACAAATTTGGATTCCAGGCACCTTCTCACATACGGCAAGGCAATCTTTTGTGGACAGTCTTTGTGTAGGCTTTCTGTGACTTAGTGAGGTTGGTGAAGTGGCAATTCAGCTATTACTTATTTTTCAGATAGCATTAAAGCAGCTGTTCTTCAAATTAGGTTGTAATGAGGCTCTTCTCCCAACAGCAGGTGTTGAGCTGTAATTGGCCATTACAAAGTTGTGTTTTGCTTGGAGACATTGAGAGGGTGACCATGGTGTTTTCTGTTAGGACAAGCTGGCTATTGTTACAGGTAAGGGAAAACTCCAAACCAGGTCCTGATGGTCACAAAGGCAGTGGGTTCTTTTTTTGAGTGAAACCTAGTAACTTTCTTGATTTCTAAGCTTGTGTTTCAGTGGAAAATATTCCCTTCGGTAAAGCCATTGAGAAACTTGATTACATATAAATAGGTTAGTTTTGCTTTGCAATATGACTTGGGGCCTTTACTCTGCATCTTCATAATGGAAAGAAAAAAAAAAAAGTGCCTTGATTGTCCACTGTGAACAATTTGGTCTTAAATGGTAGTTTTTAGCTACGTATAATGTGATGAGTGACTCTGTAATTCTAGCTCTTTGTGAATTTTCAAATACTGCTTATGACATGATGCGTATAGTCTCAGTTATAAGGAAAGTGTGATAAATTTTTTCAATGAAGATACTGAATAAGCTGTTTTTTAGAAGTTATAGAAGGATTCCATAATAGAAATGCTGATGCTTTCGTTTATATAATTGAGCAATGATACAGAAGTGACTTGCCTTAAAACTGTATCATTTTTACAGTTAAAGACATATAGGAATCTGAGCTAGTGGCTGTGCCTAAATGTTTTTTATATATGACTTCCTTTTTAAAAATCGTGATTTCTGAATGCGTTGTTACTACCTGTCCTCATAGGAAGAGGGTGGGCCTGTATGAGCATGGAGGTGGCTCAGTGAAGGTCTGCATGCACCGCAGTTCACTGAAGGAGAGGGATTCCTTGCACTGAAATTCTGGGGCTGCGCTAACAGTGGATGAGAGCTTACTTGTCCAGCGGAGGGCCACAAAGATGGTGAGGGGCCTGGAGCATCTCTCCTGTGAGGAAAGGCTGAGTGAACTGGGTCTGTTCAGCCTTGAGAAAAGAAGACTGAGAGGGGACCTGATCCAGGTCTATAAATATCTGAGGTGTGGGGGGCAGAATGGCGAGGACGGACTTTTTTCAGTGGTGAGTGGAGACAGGACAAGGGGAAATGTCTGGAAACTGCAGCATAGGAAGTTCCGCACAAATGTGCGCAAGAACTTCTTTACAGTGAGGTGACGGAGCACTGGAACAGGCTGCCCAGGGAGGTGGTGGAGTCTCCTTCTCTGGAGATGTTCAAGACCTGCCTGGATGCCTACCTGTGCGACCTGCTGTAGGGAACCTGCTTTGGCAGGGGGGTTGGACTCGATGATCTCTGGAGGTCCCTTTCAACCCCTACAATTCTGTGATTTATCATACAAGAACTTACATATCAAAGAATCAGGAATAACAGTAGTATACTGAAAGTTTGAGATAAATAATGGCTAAATCTTTTAAGAATTTTACTGTTTTTCTTTTATCCAATTCTAAACATTGAAGCAGGAAGGATTTGGAAGAGAGAATGGACAAAATCAGACTAAGTAACAAGGAGTCAGATTTAAGATCCAATTACAGTGCTCTGTTCTGATTTAGGAATCTTAAGTTTGCACAGCTCCTAGTGAATGGGATCTTCTTGGTTGTCTTCAGTGTTTTCTGTGAGTACTGTTATCCTGGGATAGTCCTCAAAGCACAAGTGCTTTGATGGCATCACAGAGAGGTGTAGGACCTAGGACGCATAACCAATATCGAGTGGCAAAAGTCGATGGATATTGTGCTTTGAAGGCAGAATGACAGAATCGCTCAGGTTGGAAAGACCTTAAAGATCATTGAGTTCAACCACAACCTAACCATACTACCCTAACTCTAACAACTCTTGCTAAATCACAGAATCATAGAATGGCCTGGGTTGAAAAGGACCACAATGATCACCTAGTTTCAACCCCTCTGCTATGTGCAGGGTCACCAACCACCAGACCGGAGCCACATCCAGCCTGGCCTTGACTGCCTCCAGGAATGGGGCATCCACAGCCTCCTTGAGCAAACTGTTCTGGTGTGTTACCACCCTCTGAAAGGAAAAACTTGCTCCTAATATCTAACCTAAACCTCCCCTGTCTCAGTTTAAGACCATTTCCCCTTGTCCTGTCACTGTCCATCCTCATAAACAGAATCATGTCCCTGAGCACCGCATCCAAAAAGTTTTTAAACACATCCAGGGATGGGTTGCTGGTTATTATCCAGGGATAGATAGACTGGAAAGGTACAGTTTTTCCACAGAAAAATTCTAGGGTTTTCCCAGTTGCTGAAGCATGCTTTGGTATCAGTCCTGTTGTGTGGGCAGATTATATCAAGATGGAATTACTATTCATCTAGGTTTTTTCCATATGGGGAAAAATGTAGACTGAACCCCTGGAAAAATGAAGCTGCAGAAATAATTAAACTGTAAGTGAATCTCTTTTTGGAGCAGAGATATTCTAAATAATGTCTTCAGTGCTTCAGTAATCCTTGGATGACGCTAGTCACAAAGATAATTCAGTAAATAAAACTACTTTGGTACATCCTGCTGTGGTATTGTACTAGCACTCATGTACTTACAGAATATGCATTGCTAATTAAATGTATTCAGTCATATATAATTTTTTTAGAGTTCCCAAATTTGGTATGCATTTGTGATGCTTCCAAGAGTAATTTGCTCATGTATGGTTAATAGAATATGAATGTATATGCCTTGAGCTTCAAGTATTATTTTTAAAGAAAGATCAACAGAATGTTCTTTTCTGTCATGTGCTGTCAAAGATGCTTGGCAGTTTACAAAAATAGCTCTAACTTCAAAAGATGAACTCTAGAGGTGTTCCAGTCCAGTTGGATTTGCAGAGAGACTTGTAGATGGAAGATTTCTGTATGTAATCTCTCAAATTTTGTTTTTAAGAAGGGTTACATCCGTGAAGTTTGACACATGCAGCATTTTTCATTATTGTTGTTGTTATTTAGGAGTTTGGAGGAAGTGACTATACAAATTAATTCTCCTATTATATTCTCCTATCTGGTGTTCTATTACTTCTCTCTGCAAATATTAATTTTATAGGTCTTTACCCAAGCTAGCTTTACTGGAATTTCACACCCTTTTTGACAGAGGTAAAGCAGCTTGAATATTATTCTAGCTGGTTGTTGTGTTTTTTTGTTATTGTTATTTTAGCTGTTCAGAAATATTGTTGGAAAAGCTGCAAACGTATTGATGATATGTAACTGTCACAAATATATATATATATATATATATTTATATATATATAATATATATTATATGTATATATATATAGATATATGTTTTTCCATGATACAAGCCAATAATACGCTGCAGATGAACATTTTTCATAGAAAATTTCTAAATTCAACTAATTACACTGAATGTCTGCTTTAATTAGGCCTTGAAAAGGAAGCACTTTGGGATCAGGATAAAAGAAAATCGTAATTATTCGTCGTAATTATTTAGCATGGTCTGATAAAGCCATGCGAAAGAAAGCTAAGTAGCAGAGAGATGCTGCTATGGTAATATACATGCTAAACACGCATAATTTTAGCAAGTGTGGTCATGAATTGCTGGAAGCAAAAGGTTGCAAACAGGGAAGACAATCTGGTCTTCGGTTTCTTTTTTTCCACTTCTTTTTAATGTTTTAGATTAGTTGACCTGTGAGATGTGAGTAGTTGTAGTTCTAGTGTAATGAGCAGCTCAGGGCATTTGTGAAATCTGTTGTTCTGTTCAGTTGTTCTTTGGATTCAGGAGCTCAGCTTGTGCTTCTCTACATGAGTATGGCAAAAGATGTGCAAGGATAGCCTGTGGGACTATGAATTATGGATTTAGGTGCAATTACACTTTCCCATAAATCCACATTCATAACCTTGATTAGTCCCACATGTTACTCATTGGAAAAGACTTTAAGAATGAACCAGCATGAGCATAGCAAAATATTCTTGCAGAAAAAGAGAATGTTGCTTTCCCCAAGACAAACACTTTTTAGTAGAGAGGAGTTTCTTAAAAATGCACTTTTCCTTTGGGTAAACAATGGATCCAGGGTAGATACTTTGGGGCTTGAATTGAGGCAAGTGTGTAGTTTATTCTGATAAGGAGAGCTAGAAGCATTTTAAACCTGGTTGAGGTCCAGTTTTTTTTGTGACTTCCTCCAGTTCTCCTGTGTAGGAATGCTGTTGATTTCAAGTAGATAGAAAACTGAGTCACCATCCCTGGGGGTGTTTAAGGAAGGGGTAGATACAACTCTTAGGGATGTCGGTTAGTGGGAAATGTTGGAGGTGGATTAGGGCATCTTGGAAGTCTCTCCCAGTCTTTGATTCTGTGATCACCAAGTCAGAGGATCTTATGTTTATTTGAACAGGAGTGGTAACATCAAGTTGAGGTCACAATAAAACTGGGCCTATTTTGCTGTTTCTCTCTGGGTCTCTTAGGGACCTCGTGCTTGAGGGCAGGCACAAGCTCCAAAAACTGCATGCTAAAAAAAAAAAAAAAGGAAACGTATGCTAGTTCTCATTACCTTGTAGATAAATATTTCTATATGTGTTCTCTAATGAATACCTACACCTTCTCTGAAGTATAGGTGTTAAGTTGGAACAAACGTAAGTGTTCATATCTTGTAAATCCAAGAAGACTATGTTTTTTTGAAGGCGTTTGTATGACTGGAGAAATGCTATTGCACGCACACACACACAATTTTTATATTTCAGAGGATTCGTTCAAATATAATTGCAAAATTCTGTTTGAAGACTTGTTTAAACCCTTGAATTCTATTAAATGCAACAGATGCGTATAGACTGTTTTAATTACTGTATGCAGACAGCTTAACCTTATTATTCTAATAAATAATTGCTGTATGGACAAAAGACTGAATAGGCACAGAAATTTAACTAACTTGAATCCCTTGAAAGTGAAGGAAATTACTCTAGGAGATGTAATAGACGCTGAGGATGACAATAAGTCTTATTAATAAAGGAGTTTCCAAAGATGTCAAAACCAAGATTTTATTCTAAGCATTTTTTTTTTCCAAGATTTGTCTTGTAGGTAAACTTATGAAGAATGTCACATTTCTTCTTGTGATATGTGATTTGGTAGAATAGTTGCAATAGTAATTATTATACATATAGAAACTTCTTTAATGAAATAACACACTTTAGTTTAAAAAAAAAAAAAAAAAAAAATTAGATCAGGGATTTGTATTAGCTAGTCTGTAGCTGAAAGCTGCAGTCCTAACACCACAGATGGTTGAATGGCTTCATAATTCTCAATCATTTTTTAATGAAGATGTTGTATGTTTATTGATGGCACAGTACCTAAGTGATAGTAGTGCATCATATCTACATATTTATTGTTGTAAATCAGCGCAGCAAGTTAATCTCTGTAATAGTTCTTAATTTTTGAAGGTGTAGTATGACAGGTTTTAACAGTGAGCCAAATTCTGATGTTGTTCCATATGGGCATGAACTGAAGTTATTTGTTTAGTTTCATTAAGAGGGTTTTGGATGTATTGCAGACAAAATCAGACAAAATAAGGCCACAATAAATTCTGTATCCACTTAAAAAACACAGTTTGTAAAGTTATAAGTTACAAAGTTATAAAATGAATTAATGGAAATGCCTTGTGTTTAGGAAAAATAGCAATTTAGCAAGTGATTAGTTAAAAGACTACTATTTTTGGCACTGATAAAATTGTATATGTCTGCATAAAATGCTGTACTTCACTTTTGGAGGTTTTTTTTTTATGAAGAGAATACAGATTCCTTCAGCATACTAATCATCAACAATTACTCAAATTTCAGTGAATAATTAAGACATTAAGGATTTGTAAATATTTGTAGTTCTCAACTGATATTTTAAAATCACCATTTCCAATTCCTCCTTTCCAAATCAATTTTCAATTAGCCAGTGCAATAAGTATTTCCAATTATATTTTCAGAGTTAATGTTTCAAACTGTAGAATTCAGCTGGAGTTTTATAGTGTTAGCTAAAAGTATGAAATTTTCTGCTCACAGATATTTTATTTTTTTTTAATTACTCAGCCAGGAACGTTTGTAATGGTGAAGTTCAAGTACGTTGGTGGTGCAAGTATTTCATCACACTGAAATTTTGAATTGGAGTGTTTATGTTATTTGGCTCAGTATGGCTGATACCTTAGCAATTAGCATTTATCTTTCTGTTGGCATGCTGTCTGGTGGGAACTGAGAGTAATACTAAACTTCTTGCAAATCTCAGGCAATTTTCTAGTTGGTTGATTGAGTGAAGCCCTATTGCATGAAGCCCGTAGCTTTTGTCATTAGTGATTGTAGGTGAAACCTACTGCTATGAACAAAAGGAAAATTTACTGGTTAGGGAACTGTGCCTTCCCATCTGGTCGCCTCAAGGACAAAGCCTGCAAGAGCAAAGCAACAGCTGAGTGGCTGCTTTCACCTCCCCAGCTCCCTGTGCTTTCTGCTTGGTTGAACTGTAGGAAAATTCTACTCTGAGCAGGGTGGTGTCTTGCCAGCAGTCTTAATGTGTTCTCTTAATAAGCTCAGCTAACTTAGCCTGAATTGAAATCTAGTATGCACACCTTAGAGAAGATGATGGTGAGTCAGATGTGTCAAGCTGGCCTACCCCTGAATTGGATCTGTTCTGACATAAATGAAAAAAGTTGCTTTCTTTGTTATCAGTAAGCCAGCACATTTCAAGTAGTTAGGCTTTTCCGTACTAAGCAGCGATTCTTGTATCTTATAAGTTTGTTTTGTACAGGTTGTGATAATTATTAGTACGTAAAGTATATTGTAACAAAATACATTGATTCTCTATAGTTAGGGAGTAGAGTAGTACAGAAAATTGTATGTAAAATGAAAGTGAAGAAATGTCGCTATTTTTTCTAATCATTTTTTTCTTAAGCTGGGTAAGGAGTTTAGAGTATTTAACTCTTCACTTAAACATGTAGTATATTAGGCTGGACAGGTTTTTTTTTTTCCTTAACTGAAAGTAATAGTAGTACTCTTTATTGACATATGAGGCAACATATGGATCAGCTGACTTTTTTTTCTTCCTGTTTTTAACTTCCTATAAATGGAGAAAAAAGTCTATTCACAGCAAGTCCTTTCCTTAATGGAAATTCTTTAGATAGATTCAACTTCTCAGTAGGGATGTTTCCATGCATTTAATTAACGACCGTGTGCAGTTCACTGTCTTTTTTTTTTTTAGCTATACTATTAACTGATAATGGAAATAAAGAATAGGAGGAATGGCCTTTCCTAACCTATAAACTAAAAAAAAAAAAAAAAACAACAAAAAACCACAACTTTTTTATAATGGAAAAACAAAAATGCCAGCATCATTTCTATATATCTCTCCCATCACTGTAGGATAATTTTTTACTTTTTGAGATGAGAATGAATAAGTGGCTATTATGGCTACAGCAGGGGGCACTGGGATCCACTGCCATGCTGCTGCCTACTTCAACAGATATTTCAGCCGCAGCAGTGATGTGTGCAAAGCTGTTTAACCTGGGAATAGGGGCAGCAGAGTCAATCTAAGTCTTTTTCCAGAGGTTTTGGGTTTGCTAACCCAGCTTGAATTATAACTGGATTGTGTAGAATGTTCCACTACACCAAAAAGAAAATGGATAGGGAAGGGAAAAAAAAAGCCAGCAACACAAAAACGAGATAGAAAAATACTCAAGTCCTCAGTGGTATGAACCACATAATTTTAGCCTCTGATTTAAAGACTGATAAACTAATTGAAAGGAGTTGAAGACAGAATAAGGTTGTGGTGTTTGTTGGGTTTGAGATAGTTGAATTGCTTTTAAGTTTTGCTCAGTTAAAAAAGTAAAAAAAAAAAAAAAAAAAAAGTTTTCTTGTGGGCATTTCTTTTGAGGCTTATTCTCTTGCTTTGGCATATTCCTGTTCAAATTTTCTTCAGTTTTTTTTTTAAAAAGGTGAGTGGCATAATTGGTGCAGTTTCAGAGCAGTTGGGCATCTTCCAACTATATGGTGTAAAAAAAACAGCAGCAGAGATATCAGATTGCAAGACCACCTTGTATAGTGAAACTGGATGTGTGCTTGTAGACTAGCTGTTGTTCAGTGTGCACCTTAAACATCTTTTGATGTTGAGACCTTTTGTACCCCTGTCCATGTTGGTTTGGATTTGCTAGTCCCAAAGTGGTATGGCCAGCAATATTTCCAGTGACTCTCACTGCAGGTGAGGCAAAATACAACAAAAGCTGTTAAAACTGTTTTGAAGTGTTAAAGGTAGTGCAGGATGAGTACATAAAATTTATTAATAAAGTGCATGCATAAAAGATTCATGAATTATTGCAAGTTACAAGATTAATGGCCAGATGTATTCAAAGAACTCTTGCTGAAGTTGCATTTCTGAAGTAACCCAAAAATCCTTACTGGTGGGGTTCGCTACTTGAAATATATGTTGATAGCTCACTAATTCATATGGCTCTCCTGTTATACCTTTTATATGCATTTGCACAAAAATGCAGATTCAGTAATTTATCTTGTGGTTGAGAATGGTTGCTTGCCAAAAAATAGATAATGATAGAAAAGGTATACAAAAGAGAGACGTAATTTGTGACCTATGCTTCATATAGCAGCTCTCAAATGTGGTTCATGCATTTTAAACATCAAGGCTAATTGCAGTTTGTAATGTGAAGATGACAGCTAGTAATAACATTAAAAAAAGCAGCAATCAAATGTACAGTATAAAAGTGAAAAACAGGTGCTTACATATACAGGTTGAAGTTTATGTTCCTAGATTAAATCATGGATTAAGGAGTGTGAATCACATTTAATGCTCATTTTAGTATCATTAGTATTGAAAACTCTCTTCATAAATACTTAGAAATGAGGAAAAATACTTCTTGCTTCAAGAGTTTAGTAAAAGTCATCAAGCATCATTGGATGTATTTGCCATTTTTCAGAGGTATATGGAAAGCTATGTTAGTGAATCAGTAATGCAGAGCTGTACGTGCTTGAGTACTAACACGAAGAGCTTAAGTGTGCTTACTTTACTTCTATTGCACCTAATCGGTCAAAGAGCGCTATGATATAGAATCATAGAATCATAGCCTGGGAAAAGGACCACAATGATCACCTAGTTTCAACCCCCCTGCTATGTGCAGGGTCGCCAACCAGCAGACTAGGCTGCCCAGAGCCACATCCAGCCTGGCCTTGAATGCCTCCAGAGATGGGGCATCCAGAGCCTCCTTGGGCAATCTGTTCCAGTGTGTCACCACCTTCTGAGTGTAAAACTTCCTCCTAGTATCTAACCTAAACCTCCCCTGTTTCAGTTTAAAACCATTCCCCCTTGTCCTATCACTATCCACCCTCATAAACAGCCGTTCCCTCTCCTGTTTATAAGCTCCCTTCAAGTACTGAAGGCTACAATGAGGTCTCCCCAGAGCCTTCTCTTCTCCAAGCTAAACAAGCCCAGTTCCCCCATCCCTTCCTCATAGGAGAGGTGCTCCAGCCCTCTGATCGTCTTAGTGGCCCTCCTCTGGACGTGCTCCAAGTCTTTCCTGCTGCAGGCCTGGACACAGTACTCCAGATGGGGCCTCACAAGAGCTGAGTAGAGGGGGACAGTCACCTACCTCCCTGCATATTTGATGGTCAAGAGTAAAAACTTTATTAGTTTAAAGCTATATCATTAAATCCATCTGTATGTGTGAAATTATTTTTTAGATATCTGCTTACAATACATACCACCTCATACAAATACTGCAAAATTTGAATATGGATGCATCTGAAAATTACCTCATGATGTTTTTTTTTATTGTTTGTAATTTGCTTCCGAATCACTTCGTTGTTGTCTTTGTTTTCATGGCGTTCTGAATGTGCATAAAAAGGCTCTGTTAATTAACACTCGGTTTGTCTAGTTGAATTCCAATTTTGTAGAATTAAAATTAACGCACCTTCAATTTTTCATCTCAGTATTTACTGTGAAGTACAAGCTAGTGAGCAAAAATTTTAGTGCCTGAAAGGTTTTGACAGTAATAGTTGAGGGCTATATGTTGCTTTACAAAATGAACTTCTAACATTCTTCAATTTCTTACAAAGCTTGCAGTTAAAATCAAAGCCAACTCTTCTGTATTTTTCTGTGCTACCCTCCCTGGGTAGCAGGCCTACTAGCTATCTGTTACTTACAAAATTGCAAAGAATAGAAACATTTTCAAAGATGTAAATTTCTATTAAAAATAGAACATTTGAGAAAACTAATAAGATTAACGTACTGATAGTTGGCTACAATTCCATGATTTGTGTTGTTTTTTATTTTTTTCTTAGCATTGGTATTATACTTGCTGCAGTAATTTCAGTCTGTGTTAATTAAGTTACCAAGACTGAAATCCTCACTAATGACACTTGGTAATCCAGTCATGTATGCTGTTTCAAGTGATGTCATTGCTTATTCCCCACTTTCTGGCTAGGAGAGAGACTTATTTGCCACATATCTGTGAAATAGAAAAAATAATTTTCTTTTCTTAAAAAAATAGAAAAATAAAAAATAAAAAAAAATTGCTCATGCAATGCATGCAACATGCAACACTTGGCTTTTTGAAACCAAAATGCAGAACGTATTCTAACTGAGCCCAACGCTCTGATGAGGGTCTTGTGAGGAATGTCTCTCTGCAGTGTCTCAGACATTTACACAATTGAGCAGCTAAAAGGAAGATAAATTTAGCTATTTCTGGTACTAGAACTATACACATTTTCAACTTTTAAAATACTTAAGTTCTGGTAACAAATTGTAATGTGGCTTGATTGTTGTCTATTTTGTAAGCATCATTTAAGTCAAGCTCATATTTTGCATGAGTTTTACATAGAAAAAACAATGACAGTGAAAAGTGCTTAAAGTATGCAAAGAGTGGTCAGCTAATAAAAACATGAATAACTAATTGCTTGTATTTTTTTCTGGCTAATTGTTCCTGTTTACAGTGAATCTGAAAATCTTAGCTACTCATCTAATTGTCTAGAAAGATTTAAAAACTCTTTGTTTCAACTATTTCATAACTTAATCTCACCATGTTAAATCACTTACGGAGAGACAATACTGAAACATTGTGTAGTTCCATTTAGTGTAATAACACTTTTAACTAACAGCATAATTCCCTAATTGTTTCTTGACAGTACTTTAAGCAACATCATTCATTTTAAATTTTGCATTTATATTGCTTCTGTAAACTGATCTTCCCCTTGCTAAAATGAATAGTTCTTTTCCAATATATTTGCTCTTAGAACTGTTATTTTCTAATGACCATGTCAATCTTTATGGGGAAGAGGGAAATGATAATTAAATTCTTTCCATGTAATAAATTAGTAGGCAGGCTTACATTGTTCAGTACAGATGTTCAATCTGTGTTATGGTCTTTCTTTTATGATGTTTAACACCTAACAGGAGGCAAATACATATTTTTTTTTATATTACAGAATATTTGTATGCCCAATTATGAGAACAAACACAATTTATAAGTTATCTATTCTTTGTTCTTATGTTTAAGTATTACATTTGTGTGTATTTTGAAGAGGAGAACAAAAGAAAAAGGATTTTTTTTTTTAGGAACAGTAGACTTGTTAGAATGTAGACTTATATAACTTTCCATATTAAGTTAATTATTTCCTAAATTCTTTTTCCATCTTAGACTGAATTATAAATTGAGGAAAAATGTTCAGACTTGAAGTACACTTCAGTTCCTTTCTTACTTAATAAAATAAAGATGGAGAAGTTGGTACTATTTGCATCCATAGAAACGTGACAGTCATGTCAATGTGGCCTCTGTAAGCTGTTTTTTATTAGAAATCCTCACCATGTCACTCATTGCTCTAGCTGACTGCAGCCTGATATTCTACTTGTTCCATTATGAAAATAGCAGTATTTTTAATTTCCAAAACTAATATTTGGTTACAACTCCCTGAATTCTGCTGTGTTGTTGGTGAAGCCTGAATGTCACAGAAGCATTGCTTTTGATGACTAATTAGATATCCAGGGAATTTAACCTCCATGTGTCATTGTCATCAAGCTGATGATCTTGATGAAGAATACCTGCCAATTACACTTGTAGAAATACCAAAATAACATAGGCATTATTTGTGTGATTGCTAAATTAGTGGTTAGGCATTGCAATTATTATCAGAATAGCCAGCTAGTTCCTCACTTCTTAAAATTCTCAGGTATGTGCTTTTTTTTTTTTTTTTTTTTTTTTTTCCCTTCACAGAACACTTCTTTTATGAGTTGAGTGAAAGGATCATAGAACTCTAAGAAGAGCAAAATACAGAAGTCAATTCCTGATTTGCACTAACTTGACCTGGAGGTCTAGCAATAATATGAAATAGGAATCCTTTATACTATAATACCTTTCAGCTTCTGGATGTCAGTTGTTAGTCAGGTCTGATGCTAAGGATTTACGAGGAATAATTGTTTTTAGACCCACGTGAACACCTTTCCACCATTATTTAGGTGATTGTTAATCCTTCTACACTTTTACCTGAGGCTTTTGTTTGTTCAGGAGTACCTCAGTGCAAGAGTGAACCGTGTGGGAAAAGTACAACCAGATTCAAATTTTGGTGTGTGAAAACCTAAAATAAAGAGCACGCAGGGAGGTTTATTATTTTCATATTACAAGGGCATCTTAAAAAGAAATGGGGATTAGATTCTGTATGGGTAGGGCAAAGAGAAATAGATTCTCTGAATGATGGACACGATGAACTGCTTTGATGAGTAGTGCTGTCTGAACTTGCTGTGTTCTTATCTCCATTTTTGCATGGGTGAACTTCATTCAGATTGGTAGAGTTGTTTGAGATTATGGAATTGAATTGCTAGAGAATGGGAAAATAATAAGTGAAGCATGTGATTTGTCTGGAATTCACTTTTTGTACTAAGTTTACTTTTTAATTATTCTGAAGTTTGTGTGTCTTTGATAGTCAGCGAGTTGTAGCTTTAGCTAATCTAGTAGCTAAAGTGTAATGGTCTCGGCCTTTTGGTTGAGCTTTTATCAATAGTTTCTGGAGATGAATACTCATTTCCTCTCCCAATGAGCTATCCATATATTTTCACATTTGCCTAACACATATTTGGATTTCTATTTAAAATATGACTTCTGGCATATTCCTACTAAGAAGCTTCTGCATTAGACTGATCATTTTGAAAAGTTACTGAGTGGAATACAAATGCAGTTAGAATTAGATCCCTTGCTTGTGCTTATAATTCTAGTTGATAATTCTGATTGTTTGTAAAACAGAAGCCCTGTCAAAGACTTTGTAGAAAACTGAATTATTTACTGTGTCTGTGCATTGTGTAGCATTCTCATCCTTATCTTGTTTTGTTGTTGTGTAATTAAATGTTCATTCTGGATCTTTCCGGAGGGATGAAAACTCCATGACAACACATACTTTCTCCACTTACTTTTTTTGTTAATGATGTCATCTTACGTGTCAGAAATAGAAGAAGTTTGCAAGTTATCTTGGAAGATGTCCCCAGTAGAAGGAAACTGTTAGACTCCAATACATTTGCTCTCTAAATTCTAATATATGAGGGCTGATTCAAAAGTAATGACTCCTATTCTGTTACGTTGGCCCACAGCATTGGAGGTGAATATTGGTGGTATGGCAGGGGACGCTGGCCCTTCCTGCCAGTATTCTGTTTTGTTTCTGTGCAACAGATGGCAGTAGAAGGGCTGTTTGACAGTGGTAGTCTGACACGGAAATGTGGATAAAGCAAAGGTATGTCACTGAATTCCTCCATGTAGAGAAATGACACCCACTGACATATTGACAGTTGAATGTTTGTGGAGACCAACTAGTAGATGTGAGCCCAGTGATGCAGTGGGTGGTGTATTTCAGCAGTGGTGACGCTGACAGTGGGTCATCTCCACTGGTGCAGATTTTTACAAGTGCGGCATGCGTGCTCTTGTTCATCGCTGGTGAAAATGCAGAGCTCGTGGTATTGACTACGTTGAAAAATACTGTTTTTAGCTGAAAATTTGCTCTATCAAATAGTTTCTGTTGTGGTTTCCATGGAAATACATAGAAGGTATTACTTTCAGAGTGACCTACATATGTCCAAGTTTACTTTCAAAAAAAGCTAGGTCTGGTTTGGGTTTCTAGAGGCTGTCCATCTTGAGGATGTTTTTTTTTTTTTTTTTTTTTTCCTTTCCCTTTGTTTCTTTGCAGGATTTTGTTTTTTCTCTTCTGTGCAGTTCTGAATGTTTTCAGTTGGGACATTCTAAGCGTCCTCTAAACTAGAAACCAAAGCTTGAATTCCAATAAGTATTCATTTCTGTTTCTCTGTTAGGGTTGATGTGACCTCAATACCTGTGATCTGCTTGAGGTGTCTCTAGAAGGTACTTGACAACAAAATTACTGTTCCTTACTATTGTGGAAGCATTGGAACAGAGTGACAATATGCTTCTCAAACGTAGTTCATGATGTTTCAAAATGTTACGCCTGTCTTGATTTGTCTAGACTGAAAAAGAACAGCTGTAAAAAGAATGACAAATAGATGTTTTTCTTCTTTTTCTATACTGAATTTATTTTAAGGCGATGCAACTCTTCTCTGTAAAGCTTATGAGATGACACTGAAATCAAAATCAATATTTGTAATACATAACTGTCATAGCATCAATACTATGTTTCTTAATCTTCCCTTAATGTTGTAGGTATGAAATCATTCTCTGGGGCTAGTTCTGAACAGTGTATGAAGTGAGAAGTCCTGATCAATGCATGCAGTACATTCAGGTGGCAAACATAGGTAATATCTAACATGTTCATGTCTGATGCTGCCTGACAGTCTTAGTTTCACTTGAGAGGGCATGAGATCTGCATAAATTAAAAAATATTCCTATTGCAAATGAGTTACTTCTCACTTATGTTGACTGCTTAATGACTAATGACTACTTAAGTTCTCATCTTTAGTCAGATTAAGTATTCAAGTTTAACTGATGCCTATTATTACATTAATATCAGGTAGACGTGTTTAGGGCAGGATTCCTTTGTACCTTCAGTTACTTCCTGTATCTATTGCATATTGCATATTGCCTACTTCTAACTGCGAATGTTGACACGCAAGTATTGGACTAGAAACCAATTTTATGCACTACATAACTGATAGACAAACACAGTGCATTAACTAAAGAGCTCATCTGTTTACAGTGATGTAATTTCTACTGATGACAATGCTCGTTCCATGCAATTCTAACTTTTTTGAACAACTGTTGGTCTGGACAACTTTGGCTGAATTTCAACTTTAATACTTTGTATTTTAAAAATAGTGAAAAGTGCATTTTCTCTGTAATGGTGGCCACCATGTTCCTGACGAAAAGTAAAATTGATTTTTATATTGTTGTATTTTTTCAATATATTGGTAACAAGAAGAAGGGAGGGGAAAAAAAAAAAAAGCCAGAAAATATGCACATAATTATTCCAGTTTGAATGATTTTGGGGAGGAGGTAAATTTAATTTAGGGGCTGAGTAGTCACTTCTAAATAACCTGATAAAGAAAAAATGAGAAACTTCACAGGGAAAAAGGAGGAAGAACTTTCTGCAGTCTGCAGTTATTATTGCTGCGTGTTAAGAGTTGCATGTGAGCTTTCTAGAAATTCAGTGTGTTTCAAGGATGCTTGATGTAATAGGGACATTTGGGAATCACAGTTAATATCAGACTTCTATCAAGTGCTGATATTTAGACTTATATGAAATCTGTATTATTAGCAGCAGTTTTCCCAAATGTGGGGCAGTATGAGATTAGCATATTTATTATAACAATTTATTATATTCAGTTACGTACTTCCGAAAATATGTTTCTTCACTGTCATTTGTACAATTGAGCCATAAGTAGTATAATGAAGTTGTGAAATCAGAAGAGTTCTAGAGGAACTAGATTTTGTTCTATTAGGCTGGAGTGTTTTCTGTTGTTTATGTTGGGTTTGTTACTTTATTCTCCAGTTGACTGATATCAGTAGGGGTTTCTGAAATGCTTTATCTTACTCTTGGAACATCCTTTATTTTCCTCCTTTGAGAAGGGTGTTTCTGGGGATGATGAGAGGAAGCTAAAAGACCTAACAGCATATGATCTGTAATAGTTTATTGTGAATAAAGTAAATTACAACTTCAGTATAGACACATTCATCATTACTTTGGCTACTTCAAATAATGTTAAAATGGGAGTGGAAAGCAGGGACCACTAACCTTTAATTTGTACAGCTGTCGTAAGAAGCAAACTTTCAAAGTTTTGCAAATTTTTTATAATCAGGTGAAAGCCAACTGAGAGGAGTAAATGTTATCAGTTTTTCTTCACTTTAAGAAAAAGATGTGTGTATTGTAAACAATTGCATATTAACACTTCAGTCTCATTTATTGCGAACTTCTGATACGTGTCTTAGAGGCAGCCTGCACAAATTGACTCAAACTAATTGGCCTAGATGAAAGAAAGTAGACAGCAATAACTCAAGCAGACTACACAGCCTGCTCTCTAATTGCTTTTGACAGGGAAACAAAAAAAGGAACTTGAAATATTGCGGATAAACGTTAGCCACCACTGTGTACTTAATGGAGCTATTTGTAATGAATATTTTAATAATCACTGAAACAAATGTTGATCTGCAGGTGTTACTAACTTGTCTTCTTTTGTCTCTGTTCTGCATGTGACATGAATTTTGATGGACTGTGACTATGTAAAGCATGCCTGATTTTTTTTTTTTATTTTTTAAATGTAAATCAGAAACTGTGTGAGAAAATACATGAAAATTCAAGAGCTTCTAAGCTTTGCAACTCTATCACTAGGTGGCATTTACTGAAAGCAGACAGCAGAATATAGTTTTTACATCAGTTAAATGGATTTGACTGTCATATTTTAGACTCTTGATGAACTCCTTTAAATCCTGATGCTTCCATCTTCATTTGTTATGAGTTGACAGTCTGCCATTCAGAAAGTTTGGGGGCCTCTTACTTTCCCATTTTGAGGTATGCTGCTTTGACTTGATCATGAAGAAAATCTTACTACCCTTGGTGCCTTGTCCTTCATTGTCTGCATTCGAAAATAAGAAGGAATCTAGAATGTGAAATCATTTTAAGAGTGCTTGTTTATACACTGTTTTCTGAATGAAACAAAACAAAAAAAGGCATATTTTTCATGAATGTTGTGAATATGAAAACTGTGGGTAATTTTAGCTAGTTACATAACCTTGACTACAACTACTTCTGCTATAATACACCCACACAGTGCCTCTGTCAGTTCGCTCTGGGATTGTCTGTTGATCAGCTGATTGGTGATCTGCCCTCTCAAGCTTACTGCAAACAAAAACTGGGGGAGGGGAGAAAAAATTTTTTGTTTGCTGTAACAATTTGCCTGGTTAAAAAGCATGAAGGCTAGAGCTGTTTGCAGGTTTTGAATAATGTGTTTTCCTAGTTGATGCTATTTTTTGTGACTTTGTTGAAATACACAATCTGCCAGTGCTGCTGTTTTCTCAGATGTAACTTTTCACACATCTCTGACAAATATTTATAGTTTGGGGTTAGCTTGAAGCAGGCCTGGTGATAGTAGCAGTGTTGAGGGGGAACCTGTTTTCACTCTGAATTAGTTACAGCAATTCTCACATCATGGATGCTGAGGGTGAAAAACATTTATTTCGGTGTTGTCATTAAATGTGCAGTGTACACAAAACAAATTCATTCGGCATTAACTGGTAAGAATTTCGTGGTGCCATCTGTATGTGAGGGTTCCCATAGCATCTGCTCTTTGCCATGCAGCTTGACTGGTCCTGTCAAACCATCCTGACTGGACTGGCTTTTCTGCACAGGAGTGACCTGTGAGATTAGGCATGTGCTGAGGAGGAAAACAAATGCCTGACACTGATTTCTTTTGTTAACAGAAGTGGGGGGGGTGGAAGAGTTTAAAATAGGAACAGTTGAAGCCAGAACTAACACATTCAAGATTTATTTAATCTGTCTGTTGTGTCCACTCGCTCCTTTGCACGCATAAAATCTGTTGTTTTCAAAAGTCCTTTGAATCCTCACTTTTATCCAAGTCAGACCAATGGCAAGAGCTGTGCTGAGCAGCAGTGGGTGCTTTCTTTCTGTGTGATGCCCGCATGCCTCAGGCATCCTCTGCTGCTTCAGGGATGAGAGGCCTGTGGTGAAAATTGCTGCTTGTCTGCTGTGTCAAAATTTGTTTTTGGTGTAACAGTAGTAGTAAATCCATGTGGAGAATAGCGTAATTGTCTAGGTTTATTGACAAAGATGTTGAAGAGCATTGATCCCAAGATGGACCACTGAGGGGTGCCACCCATGACTATCTTCCACCTGGCCATGGAGCAACTGACAGCAACCCTCTGGCTGCGACTGTCCAGCCAAATCTTTATCCACCAAACAGTGCAGTCTTCAAATCCATATCTCTCCCATTTTGAGATGGAGTGTGACCATTTCAAAGACCTTGCACAAGTTCAGGCAGATGACATCACTTGCACTTCCTTTCTCTACCAATGCTGTCACTCCATCATAGGAGGCCACCATATTGGTCAGGCACGATCTGCCCTTTGTGAAGCCATGCTAGCAGTCTCTGATCACCTCCTTCTTTAGCATGTGCCTTAATATCTCTTCCAGAAATATATGCCTTATGGTCTCCAAGGTACAGACGTGAGGCTTATTGACTGGTAGTTCCTGGGTCTGTCTTTTCCCTTTCTTAAAAATGGGAGTGATGTTTCCTGTTTGCCAGTCACTGGGGAATATGAAAACAGTCTGACAGCCATGACTTTTCAGATATGGAGAGCGGCTTGAAAAATACATCAGCCAGTTCCTTCAGGACCTAAGAGGCATGTTATTCAACTTCCACACATTCAGTCTCAGGTGGCTGCTCTGCTCTTACAGCTGGGAGGAGTTTTGCTCTCCCAACTCCTGCCCAATGTTTCAAGGATGTGAGAGATGTGGGAAGCCTGTCTGCAAGTGAAGATTTTCAGAAGCACTTAACTTCTCACAGAATATCCTGAGTTGGAAGAGACCTATAGGGATTATCAAGTCCAACTTGTGCCTAACCAGTAAGAAGAAACAAATTAAGTCTTTTATTCACAGCAATCCATTAAAATAGAAATAGTAACACATTTTTCCCAAAATATTTATTTGGCAAGATGATGATAGAATCTATTAGGAGCCTTTACTTTCTTTCACTTTTCTTTCAATTTTTGGTTAAGTTGGTAACCTCCAAATTTTCTTCGGTGAATTTTTAATTATTTCAATACAATTTACAGCAGTGAAAGAACTTATGCATGCTTTTAGATCACTATTATTAGTAGTATTTTTTTCAAGGCACTCAGGTGTACTGGCAACATAACTTAATTGGTGCCTGCCTAGCAACAAGTTTGTAATATAGTCACATCAGACCATATTCTGGAAGTTCCATTGAACTACATTGGATTCAGTTGGTTCATTCATAGCATTCGGTTTTGTTTCACTTCATTTCTAACCATTATGAGTTCTGAATGAATGCAAATATATATCCTCATTTTAGGGTATGAAATATCATCTACAGCATTCAGAAAATATTGTTGTAGTGATGGTATAATGTTCAAATAGCACGTGGTTCTGTATAATAATAGGCCTAGTTTTGTTTTGGCAATATGTATGTGACATTGAAAAAGGAGATACTGCTCATACAAAGCTGAGTATTCAAATAAATAATTTTTTATTATATTATTATTTATTAATTTATAATATATATGTATAATATATATATATATAATTTATTATTATATTATTACATGTTTACACAGAAATATAACTTTCTGTAAGATTTATCCCTTCCCTAGTGAGCACCATCTCACTTCTCAGGTAGAGAAGTGTGTAAGGGAACTGACATGTCATGGTCTGATCTGATGATTGAACACCTGGTGAAGGGGTGGCTGACCCAGGAAGCACAGATGCAAGCAGTTCACCTGTTTTTCCCACATGACCTTGGGCTCATATCGGGGCTAGCCTCCAAAAGGAGAACACTTCCAGGATGAAGGCTACTTCCTGAGAAGGAGTGTTCTATATCTAGAGACCCTATCATGAGTTGGGTGAGTCTTCCTATGTATGATTATTGATATTCCTAATGACTCTTTGCCTGGTATTGCAAAGGACTTACCAGGAGAAATTTCACTGCTTCCAAGCACCAACAAGAGGGTTAGTTTTGTTCTTCAATTTTGAGAAATGATAGATCTTCTATGGAGAATTCAGATGTATTGAGAGATGTTTAGGTTGCATCTGAGAAGTGCTTTTTCCCCCTTTCAGAAAAATTTGCTGGATCCAAAATATCCCAAGTTAGAAAAGAATAAATAGAAACCAATAAGGGAAACCAGCAAAGCTTGTGTTTGCAAAAATATCCGTAACTAGGAGACTACAGTATTTTTGATGAACTGTTGTTCAAAACTGGTTAATGTCCTTATTATAAGAGCCTAAGACAAAGCTGGGTTGCCAGCATTTGAGGCTGGTGTCCTGACAGGCAGCATGCTGCTACGATTCAGTGGGAGAAGAAATGAGCTGTCTTTCCCTTCTCATGTCCTTGTACTGCTGATGACAAGATCTGAAATCAGAGACTTCTTAAAGTATTTTTCTCCTATGCAAAATGAGAAAAGTATTTGTGAGGTTATTAGGGATAAAGTTGGGGAAGTGTTTTTTGTTTTTTGTTTTTTTTTTTTCAACCCATTTACATTATTTTGCAGTCTGCGCAGCTAAGTTAAAAGGTACCCCCATATAGCAGTCAGCCAGCAGGAAGAGTACAACCACCCTATGGAGACACTTGTGAAGGTTTCTCCTTGTTATTTTAACTCTGCTTCTTCCTTCTGGGCCAAATGCACTGTACAGACACAGTGAGATACAGTCAGTTCCCAAATTAGGTTTGTGTGTGGTAGACAAGAGGAAGGCAAGGCCCACTGCTGGGAATACTGTTACCACTGTATGAATCAGAGTTGAATGTCTATGTTATGGCTACGTGAAATGTTCTGCAAATGTGAACTGGAATTCTGTAGGTTTTTTGGGGTGGTGTTTTTTTTTTTTTTTGCTTGTTAGTTTTGAACTCCATTGGAAATGTGCTTTAGCTTTTGTCCTGAGAGTTGCACCTGCTGCGATTTTTACATTAATTTGTTTAAACCTAGATTATGTGTACATCTCACAGCTACCCATTATTGTTTTAGTGTTTGTATGCAGGTTGTTTGCATCATCCTGATATTTTTGAGTCCTAGTCAAATCTTTTTTTTCCTCTTGTACTATGTGGTTAATGACCTGGGATGGCAGATCACACTACACTGCTTTGATGGTGCTTTTGTGCAAATCTACAGCTTCCCTTTGTATGAACGTTCAACTGTATGTCCAGTGTTGTATGCAAGCAGTATCAATGCCTTATGCCTTTCTCAGTCTAGAAAGGGCTTGTCATCTTTTTCCATCCTACCTTTGTTTCTTCTTTCACATAATTTGTTTTCCATTTCTTCCCCCAAACCCAGGAAGATGTGTGCCTGTTCCTTCATCTTCCTATTTGTCTTCCATCTCAGTCCACTACTTTCTCCTCTTGTCATTGTTTTCTTTCCTTCCCTTCCCTACCACAGTGTCACTCACTGTAATATTCTTTTTTTCTTTCCCATTCCTGCTCTTTTTCTACACTCTTAGTTCTTTACCAGTCCTCAAAAGCATTCCATGCTTTTTCCTCAATAACTAATAAAGCTAAGTTAGGTGAGAAGAACAGGAATGTTCTAGCGACAGCTGTAATGCTCTAATGAATGAAAAGAAGGGAAAAAAATCAAGAAGTTTTTTTTTTTTTTTTTTTTTTTTTTTTTTTACTTAAGCATTTATGATGAGAGAACAGTTCAGGCTAACAATAAAATGAGAAACATAAGGAGCTTTCTCCGTCTGGAATTCAGTCTGAGCCTGTGGTGTCAGTAGAAATGCAGCAGGTTTTTCGTAGCTGTTCACCCTTCTGTCTTCTGTGCAGCAAATGCAGTCCCCACCTGTGTACTCCTGTATCTCAGGAAGCAGAAGGGGGGAACAGACTTCAGATTAAATGTTTTTGGTATGTTATACCCCATCCTCCTATTCTTAAATTTGCTTTGAATCTTTACCAAACATCCTCAAAATGTTATGCTATTTTGGAAGAATTTAGTAGTACTTTCTTTCTTTCTTTTTTTTTTTTTTTTTTAGTATTCTGAATGCTGAAGTCTGCCATTTGTGCTGAGCTTTTGAATAGATTCATTTGACTCAGGTTTTGCAGTAGAATCTCAGGGTTAGCATAAGGAGCAGAGAGCTTTAACAGTATTTGAATAAAGTTAACATACTTCTCATCAGTATATTTATGACAGGTGGACGATGAATTGCATGTTGCATATTGCATTACATAAGCAATAGACTTAAAATTATTGGCTGTCTGTGAAAGCAGTCTATTGTATTTCCTGTCAGCTTGTGAATGTCTTGAGTGACCTCATTGACTGAAAATCAAAGCTAGGGCACTCAAATAGCATTCAGTCATTGTATTGCATTGATTTCTTCTTTCCTCCTCAGATAAGCAAGAATGGTAAAGGAACATTTCTCAGCAGTTGTAGTAACTGGTAGAGTATTGTAACAATGTGCTGGAAATCACTAAGAATAATGAATTGATAGAGGCAGAGTATCAATGATGTGACTGTCTATGGCCTTTTTTGTTCCCGGTGCTCTGTTGTTGCTGGTATTCACTTCCACTCACTGAAGCAAATCCTGGTCTTCTCTAAATCTGCATTGTTTGACTGCTAGAAAATAAAATATTAATTTTGGTGGTTTTACTTGCTAAAGTGTGGTGTTCAGACAAACATGCAGTTGACCAATGAAGGAACTGTCACCTGCCTTAATACCATTGCTTAACAGTTTTCAGCTCATATATGGGAAAAATCCTTTTCCCTTTATCTTTTTTCTTCTTATTTGATTGTTCCTGGTGGTCAAACATAATTACTTAATTATTGTTTAACACAGCTAGAAGCATCAATGATTAAGAGAGTAAGATGTCTTTTTCCCTTCTTGTTTTCCAAACTGTGGTGGAGCTACTTGCTGAAGACAGCATGAAGTCTTTTGTGACAAAAGCTAGATTCCTTTAATTGTCTCTGCAGTTATTTGAATATTCCATTCATTTTACGTATTCTCTTTATCATTATATTGAAGAAAATGATTATTTGCTTATTTCAAATTAAAAAATTTAATGTGAAGATACAGCTCATTTCCCATATTCCTGAGGTGCCAGCTCACTTTTCTTCAAAGTCTTCTAACTTTGAAAAATGGATTCTACAAATGGGTTGTGCTTACTTTTGAGAGTGATTTCTAAGCCACTTGCATCAGAACCACCCCCTGTCTGCGTCTGTGAAAGGCAGAAGGCAGATGATAGGAAAGGCAAGGCCTTGGTGTTGTAGTATGTAGTAGGAGAGGCTGTGGAGACTCCATCCTTGGAGATGATCAAAAACTGATTCAAGTTGCCCTGGGTAGCCTGCTCCAAGTGGCCCTGCCTGATAAGGAGGTTGGACCAGACAACCCCCAGAGGTGCCTTGCAGCCTCAACCTCGCTGTTGAAAGTGCTGTTTATTCATTGCTTGAAGAGTAAGAGGGACTGAAAATTCTCCAACCATGTAGGAATGGATGTGCCAAATAGTGGAAGATTCTTAACCTATGCTCCAGGTTTTTCATGAGGAAAATGGCTCATGTACATCATTCCATTTTTATGATACGCATACACACACACACATATATATTGTATATATTATATAATATATATATATATATATATATACACACACACACGCATACTGTCTGTATGTGTTGTCAATTTAGTCCGTATAAAATCCTCTCACTGGTTGTCAGCCCACATTATTAAAAACTGTGGGCTGTTTGCTTTCTGGATAGTCTTTGTAGTATATCAGATTATTACTTTTTTCCTGTTGCCGTTTTTTACTTAATGTGTTAGGTGGTATTTGAGGTGAGGTCAAATTTGTAAAGATCAAGGAATGGCAACATAATGCTTGTTTTTTGGTGGAAAACAAAAAGGAATTTCATTTGGACAGTGGGTTGCAAACATGAAATAGTTTATTATGTAACTGAGAAATTTGTCTGGTATCTGCTGGCCATTAGTAACAGCATTTTGTTCTGTTGAATCCTGATTGTGTGTTGCTAAGCATTCTTTGGTGTACCACTTATTCGTATTAGCCTTGTCACCTGATTTAATCTTAGAAATGGCCTTTGTGAGATGATTAGCTCCATTAATACCGCGCTTTCATTCCTAGTCATAATTTTCTATGAACTCTAGCCTGGAATAATACTTTTAAAGTCAAATGTGGAGTTAGCTAATTCAAGAGGCTTACAGTTGCAGTTACAAAGCTGGATGCTCATACTACCAGAAATGCATCAGAACTGTAAGATCCCTTTGTGAATGTATTCTAGTTAGAACAATTTCTATGCAGAGATAAAAGATGCTATAGCACAAATAAAACACATAATTCTCATAGGTCAGTATCTTTTATTCTGACATTAAAGGGGGCCTTCTATAGATCTCAGTGTGTTTGTTATCTTGGATGATAAGATACAGGAAAAAAAGGGTCTATTTGCCTTCCAGTCAAGGCCCAGCATTTTGAGGAAAACGTATTTACTGTGGTAAATGATAGCAGTGTTACTTCAGTAAGAGTATGTGCGATCCGCACCATGTTTCAAGTTTAGATTTACCTGTAATTCTTCCCCCTTGAAATAAAAGAAGTAAACATAGTATATCTTTGGGCAGTTGAAAGAATTACCTTCCTGGCCTCTTGATTATTCCTATTGCCTCAAAGTAAAAACACAAGGGTGTAGGTGGGGTGCTGAAGGATCTGTTACAGGCACAGCAATATGATATGAAAGCAGCAGCTGAGTGTTCTTGGCACTGTACAGCACCCAGACAAATGTCATTTAGCTTCCACTAGTATTATGTCTGTAAATCTGTGCTAGGAGACCGTTGTGGGTTTTTCTGGTTCTGGATTTTATTTTCTGTTTTTTGAGGAAACAGAATCTTGCTTATTGTAGGGAAATCATGCAGGACACTAAGATGGGCTCTGTTTTAGATTAGGAGGCTGTCACTATAAGATTAGTATGTTACATAAACTCGTCAGTGCAAGCGTCTAGAGGTGCTTGCACAAGTGCTTGAAATTACTTCCATATAAGAACTGCAATGGAAGAGATTTGTGTTTGTGAAGGTAGCAGAGAATTGCCTGAAATTTTTCAAAGTTTCAAATATTCTAATTTTGTGTGTAGCTCTCTCTTTCCTCGGGAGATCCTTTTTTATTAGCACAATGAACATGAATTAATTGGTGATTAGGCATTCATTCTCTGGCATAGATCCTTTTGGGAAAGTGATTTAAAAAACAACAACAATAATAATAATAAAAACAAACAAACAAAAAAATCACACTGTTACTGAATATGCTATAGTAGCCTGGGATGGAAAATAAATAAGTTGGTCACTAGAAGGCATGTAGGCATTTCTGCTTCTCCTTTTATCTGTTAATTCCACATATTCTTTTACCTCCTTTTATGTTTTTTTTTTTTTTTTACTAGAGATTATTAAGCAGAAATAGCTATTCATGTGTAATAGTTTATATGAAGTTTTTCAGGAAGTTTGTATACAACATCAGCTTCAATGTGTATGCTTTACCAGTAAAATGTGTCTTCTTTATCCCATCTTCTGCTAATGGGTTCTAGCATGTGGTTGAAAGAAGTCAAAATCTGTATTATAAACATTTTACTTGAAAATAGAGAAGAGACGCCTGCAAATAAAAAACATAATTTTAACAGCTTTAGCATCATTAATTACCAAAAGCATTGGATCTCCTTTATGTCTTGATGCTTCCTGGTGAAGCAAGAAGCATTATTAGAGATAGATAGCAATAGCACTCCAGAAAGCTCATTGTAGCCAACACTCACTAACATTAGTTGCAGAACACATATATTGCCCAGCTATTATGAATGTTTCTAGTAATATCATAGCATTGTAAATCTTTTTACTCCTGAACCTCTGATAGCAATCTGCTCTATACAGTATGAAGACTTTGATTACGAAATACCAGCTGTGGTATTATTTTTCTCACAATTATATTGAATTATTGCAAAAGGAAAACAGTCTTGAAAAAGACACTTTTAATGTCTGCTATTGAGGTGACTTTTTAAGAAAAGATGTATTTGTCTTGACTTGTCTCCTTGGAGGAGCAGGGGGAGGGAAAGCAAAGTGCATTATTAATGCTGCATATTTCTCATGTGGCTCATCCATACCAGTCTTTCAAATCCATCTGAATCCATTAATGTTATTAATTGCTGAACATCTCATATGGGAGTTGAATATCCCTTTTTATTTAAGAAGTGTACAGAATTTTACTGTAAAGCAGAAGACAGATAGCTCTGAGTGAGCTTTGTTTTAGTATAAGCATTCTGCTGCCTTCTTTAAATTATGCCCTTCTAGTTTGTTTTGACATTGTCATCCAAAGAGGTCTATCTTTTTGTTTTATTCCACAAATGTTGTCTAATGTTTCTGAGCAACTGCTTACAAGGTTCTATGGTTAAAGCATCTTTATTTCTCTATGTAAAAAAACATCTGAATTGTATCTGTCCAGTTCCATTCTGTATCTGTACTCATGATTTAGATACCAATAGAATCTAGGTCTGATACTTGCATGGCTGAACAAATGTGTCCTTGGTTTTTTTTTTTTTTTTTTTTTTTTTTTTTTTTTATTTCCACTTGAAAGAAAATATTTAACAAATCATAATGGGGAAGTAACCTATTTAAAAAAAAAAAAGTGAAGAGATGGTAAAGAGATGGTAGGGGCTGCCACTGGAGACATGTCATCGTGATCCAGGAGGCTCCACTTCACAGAGAAATCTGAAGATATGAACAGAAACTTGCTATTTTAAGTACTTTTCATTAAGTGCAGTAGAACAGTTTCCTGTTGCTGCAATCACTGTGTGTGTTCTATTACAATTCTAGGTATCCTGTTCAAATGGCTTAAGTTGAAGGGACTTTAAGGTCCACCCAGCTCCAACCCCTTCCTCCATCAGCTCAGCTTGCCCAGGGCCCATCCAGCTTGGCCAGGGATGGGGCTACAGCTTCTGTGGGCAGCTGTCCAGAGCCTCACCACCGTCTGGGGAAAGAATTTCCTTCTAACTTTTAACCCAAATCTCCCCTCTTTTGGTTTAAAAGCAACAGTTCAGGTCCTAACTGTAGCACGTCTCAGAAAGAAAACATGCTTCTGATCGGATGAGATGAGCCAGGGATATAGGCCTCAGAACCAATGACTATAAAGGCACCTGTAAGCTTTTAAAAATATAAGGGACAGAATACATCCAGACGGGCACCCTGAATGAGTTTAAATTATTTTTAGTAGCTTTATTACAAACCAAGATTAAAGCTTTAATCAGTAATATTGTCATGTTTTGTTGAATCATTCTAATATGTGCTTTACTTTCCTCTGACAGATGAACGGGAAGATGTTCAAAAGAAAACATTCACAAAATGGATAAATGCACAGTTTGCTAAGGTAATTTTTTTAATCATTATTTAGAAATCAAAATATGCTTTGTATATTTGTAAATTCCTCCACTGAGGCTTATTTTTTCAAGGTAATGATATGTTTCAGGTATTGCTGAGTACAGCTGACTATTTTAAAAAGTATTCAAGTTTTATTCCCTATTATTTCTATAAAAATTGAAATGCAAGAAGATATCCTCTTCTCAAATAACTTTCTGCATAGATTTATTTTGCCTGTTCTCAAATCTCAACCTAGTTACACAGATACTTTTTTGTTGGATTCTGTTGTTATATTCCTAATGTACTGAGGAGTTTCTTCTGCTGAGCCTGTCTCTTCTGGTCTGTAGTTGCAAACAAACTTAACAAAGCCGGATGAGTTGGAAAGGAGCAAGGTCAAAGATGAGAGCTGTAATCAAGTCAGCAAATGATCAAAGTCTGTTATATTAAAAGTTACATTTTGTGAACTCGTAGAGAACATTGAAGTTTGGGGGAGTGGGGTAGGAGGGGTGAGAAGGAAGACTCACCAAAGAAGCTCCCTCTTCCTTTGGCAGTATACAATAGTTTTACCTTTAATACCCAGTAAAAACTGAGCTGAAGCTATTAATTTGATTAAATCTTTTTGAAGGTTCTGGCAGATAATTACTGAATTGTTTTTTCCAGTAATAAAGTAAGTCAACCTCGTAATCTGTAATTTTATCTGCTAGGTAATAATTGGCAATGGGGAATAATGAATTAGTAGCTGTGGTATATTTTGTGTTTAGTCTAGCTTTTTATTAGGTCTCACCTGATTCTTCTCATTAAAAATGAGAATAAAGATAATGTGAATATAACCACTGTGATTTTGAATAACATGCCCAGAAGTGGTGCAGTGAAACAAGGAGTCCCACACAATTTTTCTGTGGCTTGGAGTATTTCCTAACAGTGACTTAAGTGATTTAGACAGCACACATTTGTGTTCAGCAAGTTTATAGCAGAGATGTCCGGCAGTTTGGAGGAATGGATCAGGATGAAATACAGCCCTCACATCGATCAGTGAATTATGAGACAAATGTGAAGTATTGTATTTAGGACAGAAGTAAAATGTATGCATACAAAAGGGGGAGTAACTGGGCTGGCAATAATAAAGTATAGAAGAGCTCTGAGAAATGTGTTGAATGACAAACAAAATGAGTCACCAACATAATGCTATTGAAAAGGGAAAAAAAAAATTATTAGTCTGGGATAATGGAAGTGCTTGACAGAGGGTGCAAGATGTAATTATTTTATTTTACTTGGCAAGAGTGAGACTTTAGCTTGAATAATGTACTATCTCAGTCTTCTACATACAAAGAAATAGCCCTAGAAGCAGTCATCTAATGTAACCTAACTTGAAATTTATTGCCTGTTAGGCTTCCTCACGATCACACAAGTGATCACAGAATACTAACTGTTGCTTCTATACCAGAAGAAAATACAATTTTCTTAAAGTGTTGCTGGCTCATAAACTCTTGTTTTATGAAGTATTAAAGCCTGTAATTACTGAGGGGAAAAAAGACCAAGTGCAGAAAGAACAAGATTATGGTGAAATTATGACCTATGAGCAGATGTTGTTAGATCCAGTAGTCTGAATGATCCAGATGTATTTTCTCCAATTCTAGTTCATTGGAGTGTACATAAATGATATTTTAGCTACCTCTCACTCCGCTTCCATAAATAGTATTTATAGTTGTATTTGAACACGAGTTAATCAACATCTCAGAGGAATACTTTATTTGGACTATAAGGAAAACCTCCTAAACAGTACAGTTTGAGTTTTACTCTGTCTCACGCATCACCTGTATTTTCGAGTCAGTCTTTTTATTCCAGCAATCAGAACCAGGGTGGGGTTGGGGAGAGGGCAGGGAACAACACCTTGATCTTTAAATCTTGGACAGATCACTCTCATTTAAAAAAAAAAAAAAAAAAAAAAAAAAAAAAAAAGTATGTATGGAACACCAGAAAAGTTTCAGGACAGTTAGTCTGAAATGTTTAGTAACCTGTGTCTGGTATGCTCAATACCTCCTGGTTGCCTGCGTGGTAAGCATGCAGAAAATATGGTTTGCTTCTCACTGCAGTCACATATCAAATAACTTTATTTCTAGCTAGGATTTTCAGGACAAGAATAGACAAGTCCCTGATTCTGTTCTGCTGCGATGTAAGGGGTCATGGACAATAGCTACTCAGTGTTTAGACATTGTATTTCTTACTCTTTTAGTGACCAGTATGTCCTGGGAAACGTAGTCTTCAAAGCAACAAAGTGGATCTTCATGAGAAATCCTACAGTTTATAACCCCTTTTTCTTATGACCTGTTTTCAGTTATTCATATCTATCTCTGTTTTTAACTGGGGATTTGATTTCAGTTAGTAGGCTATTCCTGGTTAATGATTTCTCATCATTGTTAACTTTGTAAAAGTAGAATTAGTTTGCATTCCCTTCTTCCATGTGGTAGCAGAGATGCTGTCTTAAAGTTGACCTAAGGGCTCTGAATTCAGACGCAGGAACATATTATGTTGGTAATCCATCTCTCTTATACGTGACTGGTGAAATCCAGGTTGTTAATCAGTTGGAAAATATTTTGAGTTGAATTAAATTGTTTTAATGTAATTCACAAACCTTACTCCCTACAGGGCCCCCTCGGTCCCCCAAAACAAACAAACAAAAAAAAAACAACGAAAAACAACCCTACTTCTGGAGTGAAAGTAAAAACTTTGTGAATGTTCTATATTTTAATTTGTGTTGAGTTTGTAATACAAAGGAATGCTACTCCAAAAAGTGTATTCCTTTCCTAGAAACTCGGTATCTACAGACTGTCAGTGCTACTACTTTTATTCTTACAGTAAGCTTTGAAAATAGTCATGTTTATAAACTGCAGTCGCATGACTGGTAATGTAAATAACAGTAAATTGTTGAAAATATTTTTCTAATATAAAAATTAGGATACCCTAAGAACCAACATGTATACTGACAAATTGTAGGGGGAAAAAAAAATCCATCTGTTCAAGTCATAGATCCAGAGGGTTGCAGCAGTTCTTTTTCTGGCCATGTGTGCTGTGACACTGCAGTTGGAGTATGTGTAGATACCTTTAAACTCAGAAGATCTGAGTTCAGCAATTAAGCCTAAGCTAAGGAATCAAGTCTGTAACATGATAGATCCGTAACGAAATCTCGACTGTAACATCATGACACTTTTCTGCCTGTGATGTGTAGACCCTAACAACTCTCTGAAGTGCTACCAAAAAATCATAAGATCACCGTGGCTGGTGAAGATTTCCAAGATCATATAGTCCTACCTCCATATTTCTCCACTAAACTGTCCTTCAGTATGACATGTGAACGTTTGAACACCTCCAGGAACAATATGACTCAATCATCTCCCTGGACAGACCATTCCAGCACCTGACCACTCTTTCAGAGAAGAATTTTTTTCTTAATATCCAATCTGAACTTCCACTGAAGCCTAGGAAAGGGCACCTAGAACTGTCAGCAAGATGTGGGTGAATCCACATCTCTTGTAAAACTTCTGTTTGCATGTTGAGTGGAATGCTTTAAGATGAAAATTGGGAAAAAATGCAGTGGCAGGTCTCTAACAGCTTCTCAAAAAAAGCAGTTTCTCTCTAATTTATACTCTTTTTCTTAATAACCAGAAAGTGGGCTATATAGAAAATCTCAGCTTTGGAAAAACAGTATATCACTCATCTAAATAAGCAATTTGTCATTGTTTCAGAAAGATAGGCCAAAAGTTGGATGTTAATGTTTGTGAGACAAAACACTTTGTAATTCACAAGCATAGGAGAAATTGGAGAATAGAATCCAAGAGACCTTTGTGTTTTTCCTGTTTTAACAGTATACAATATATATTATTTTCTTTAGTGATACCTTCTTGGTTTACTGTCTAAATGGCAAGCAGTATCTTGAAAGTCAAAGTGAATTGAAACATGCAGAACATATTAATTTTAATACTTTATTCAGTAACAGATTTTCTTTGTCCTCAAAAGAAACTTATTTATAAAATAATGAGGTTCTGCAGGGTGTACATAATGATAGCACAGGAACATATTGTAACCTAGTTTTTAATAATGGAACTATAATTAGAACTCTCATAAAATACACATCTACTGCTGAATATGATACCTTCAGCTTTGATTCAAACTTCTAAAACTTCTGATAATGTAAATGAAACAGAATCTTAACTGTATTTTGAGAGAACACCGAAATACCATGATGTTTCAAATGCAGCAGCTGTCTGCTGGAACTCCAAAACACCCGCAGCAGTTTCTTTAACAATGCCTCTACCATACTTTGTTTGAATTTATGAGGCCTCCCCAGTTAAATATTTTTTGTTCTCATTGCATAATAGGCTTCAAAATAGAAAACATTTATGAAGGCAAATGCTTTTTACTTACATGTAGAGAACAGTTTGTTAATTTTGAAATGCAAATCTGAAAATTCCAACACGCAAACACACACACCCATTCACACAGGAAAAAAATACACAGGAAAAGGAAACTGCCTCTATGATAAAATGCTGGTGATTTATTTTGTATCCCCATTATGGAAAGGCTATCTCAAAGTGCTGACAATTTTAATGTCAGCAATAGAAGTATCTGTTTTCAGTACAGAGTGCAGATGAGGGGACTGGATAAACAGGATCACTTTTTTCAGCTTGAGTTTGATGTTATATTCTTATGGACAATTTGAGGTTTTCAAACTTACTTTCAACACTTTAACATACACATGGGTATCATAAGGGAGTGCTAATTTGTGAATGTGTTTTCAGCATTTTGATCTGCAATATTAAAAACCAAATAACCACTAAATCACTTGTAAATTCAGAGGTCTGACCAGATTATCTGCGTGTCTGCTACAAAAGTGTAGAAAATTCCACTACTTAATAAAATATGACATTAAATATGTGAGTATATTCTTGATGCAGATACTGGAATAAATTATCTTCAATGATCAGCAACAGTAAAAAAAAAAATTGGAGAAGGATAATTTGGAAAAGGAGGGAAATGGGTTGTTTTTGATGGTTTCTGTAATTCACAGAATCATAGCATCACCAGACTTGATATGGAAAGTGACTTTTATGTAGTGACTGTGGAGTTACATTTCCATTAGCATTGTAATTGTGTGAAGAAATACAGTGAAGAGAGAAGCTGTGTCAAAGAAGACTGACAGCCTAATTGAACATGCGAGTGGCTAGTAGAATAGCTAATTCTCAGCAAAACAAAATACATTATATTGTTGATTCCTTTCTTTAAATAGCAGCTATATGGTATACTCAGGGACAGTGGGAACCCAGAAGATGACTGTCATATTCTTAGTCAGACCATGTAGCAGTCAACTTAGTCTCCCAGTTACCCAGCTATTGTATGTAGGCTGTATAGTATACAGTGAGATGTCAGTTTTGGTTCTTCCCTTTCTCTTGAGTTCATGTACAACCTGAAGTTACTCAAGATTCCTGTTCACTTTAGTGATTTGAGATTGTAGCTTAAATGCCTTCTGTGTGTTGTATAATATCATACTGGCACAAATGAAATGTTTACTGACCTTTTGAGGAATTATGTCAAATATTTGAGCTATAGAGAGACTGAACTTTGCTATAATTGACATCTGGTAGATAAATTTGCACTACTGCTTTTGTTCATACAGTTTTGTGCAATCACAATAATACTGAATTAAAACAAATAAGAAAATATGCATATGTGAAAGTAAACTCCAAGATGCAGGGAGGGAAGTAGATTGGTGAAGTTTTGTAGGGAAGAGGATATTTCATTTGTAACTTCTGTGGAAGTTACTAGCCACTCTGACTATTATACTCAAAACTTTGTCATATGAGCTTCATCACTTGACCCATGCTTTTGTACTACAACTAATAACCAGGAAAAAGAGATGGATGAAAGGGGCTTGGTAATGAATCACAAAAGGCGTAGGTTGAAAATGTTCATGATTAATCCTGTCCAAACTACCATTTCAACAATTAATCTATTGGTCAAATTAAGGCAATTACTGCTTACGTAAGTTAGTGAGCAGTAGGAAAATAAAAATTAAATCCTATGCTTAAGGGTTCAGATTGGTTGTGTTCAAGCTTCATGGGTATCTATTGACATATTGTATTTTTTAAAAACAGAATAGTAGTTGCAAATGCGTTAGAGAAAGAAGATTAGAGCAGATCCCTAACTTTCACATAATAGAAGTATTCAATAAGATACGGTGGGGACTGTAAAGTTTCAGTTTCTAGAATTGTTTTCTTACTAGTGTATCAAGACTGGCTTTGCAAAATGAACTTAACTATCATTGTAGGTAATTCCAGAAAGGTTAATTCACATAGTAGTGATGCTCTAGCAATTTACACAGCATTTAGTTCCTACACAAAAAAGCCTGTAGAAAATAAAACTTAGTAAATAAAACTTTGTTGAGCTCCATGTTGCCACAGATTAGCCTGCAGTCATTCCCAGCCAAAAGAATTTGCATCTAGTATTTATACAGTGTGTTGAACCACTACCTGACACTGCAATGTGGGTGTATTCTGTGTAATTCATCCAGGCTTTAACAGTTTTTCAGCTTTTCAGTGAAAACACAGAAATCAGACTGACTTTTTCCTATATTGTCTGATACTGTTTTGTTGTTGTTGTTGTTTTTTTTTTTTTGTTAAGGTGGAATTAGACAAGGTGAGAGGCATGCATTTGAACTTTTTTTAACCAGATGCAGAGAATGCTTGTTTGTTCTCAATTAAAGAGGACAAAAATAATCTTACTCTTCAAAATTAAGTAATGAAATAGTAATTGAGGAATGTTGCATTTACCAAGTCAGGAAGTAGGATATATTGCCCTAATTTTATTCCATATTCACACTGTGGCTTTCTTTGAAAGCTTCTGGTTTTGTGTCGCTATTTGTTTCTTGATTTGGGTCAGTGATAATATGCTGAATTTTGCCAAAAACAAAGATGTGCTGTATTCATCTGTCTACTGCTTATGGGCTGGTTTGGCCCAGTTCCGTGACCAGCAGGGTGGAGGGATCTGTGGATCCGTACCTCCGGAAAACGGAAACGGGGTACCCCAAAATAATTGAAAACAGTAGCGGCGATCTGAGGTGGAATAAACTAACTTACTACATATGGTAGCAGCAAAATATAACGAGAGAGAGAGAGTGTGTCCAAAAGGTGGATAGACCTCACCACAGCGCTGAGGTGAGAAGTGCAGTCCAGTTGAACCGATGAAGAAAAGCAGACAGAGAAGAGCAGATGGAGAAGCACAGGCGAAGAGAACATTAGGTGACCTTGCCAGGAGTTATATCTCCTCGCTGACCACAAAGCCCCCTGGGGAATGTAGTTCTCCTCCAGACAGGCACCCGGAACTTGAGCATCAGCAGTCAGACCCCCAGTGCATTACATGATGTTATGGTGTGGAATACTGATAACCAAAAATCATAAAACCATGACATTATCGAAGGAAGACAATTTTGGAAATAAATGTCAAGGAGCAAAGAGATATTTCATGTAAGATAAATTCAGGTGTAGGTTTATATATCCATCTCTTATTAATCCAGAGCATTGATTCCAGTGCAAACAAAAGACAAGGTGTTTTTAAAATCCTGAAGTTGCCTCTGTCGCAGAACTCTAATAAAATCTTTAATTGCTGTGTTTTAAAAGTGCATATGGTAGATAGCGGCTTAATCCACTACCAAAAGGTTACCTAAGGAGCCATTTACTACCTGGAGCTTCAGGTGTTTTTTTTTCCCCCAGAAAACTTTCAGAAAATCGCACCTTTAAAATTGCATCGTGCCTGTAATAAATCCATAAAAACCTTACAGTTAGTATTATTTGATACTCGGAAGACATCAAGCTTGATATTCATCCATCCTAAATACCCAATTAAGTCTATTCTGTCTTGTTCTCTGTTGCCAGACTTTGAAAATGTTTCTCGTGGTGAACGTGAGGAGAAAGAGGAGTTTACTAAAGTGGGAGCCTAATGACTTTCCTCCTCTGAGTGTGACAAATAACCAGAACTCTTGCTGAAGATTAATAGTGCTTAACTTTGCTTTTCAGCTCTGTGTGATCAACATTACCCTTGGGATATACACTGTTTTGAAAGCCCAGGCTTTCTTATACCAATAACCTTTCTGTAATGTGTCCTGCAAGAGCACACTAAAGGCCTATCATGTCTATTCTTCATTATTAAAGCATACAGAATTGCAGGGGTTGAAATGGACCACTGGTAATTGCAGAATCATAGAATGACTTAGGTTGCAGGAGTCCTCAAAGCCCACCCCCCAACCCCTGCCATGGGCAGGGCTGCCCCCCACCAGCTCAGGCTGCCCAGGGTCCCATCCAACCTGGCCTTGAGCGCCTCCAGGAATGGGGCACCACAGCTTCTCTGGGCAGCTATGCCAGCACCTCACCCCCCCCTTTGAGGAAAGAATTTCCTTCTAATATCTAACCTAAATCTCTCCTCTTCTAGTTTAAAGCCATTCCCCCTTTTCTATCACTATCAGACTGTGTAAAATGTCTGTCTCCTCCTGCTTGTAAGCTCCCTTCAAGTTCCAGAAGGCTGCAGTGAGGTATTCCTGGAGCTTGTAAGCTAAGCAATCACAACTCTCTCAACCTTTCATTACAGGAATGGTGATACGGTCCTCTGATAATCTTTGTGGCCCTCCTGTGGACCACCTCCAACAGCTCTTCCAACATTCTTCCTATAAGGGGAGCTCCAATCTGGACGCAGTACTCCAGATGGGGCCTCCCAAGGGCAGGGGGAGACAATTCCCTCACTCTTCCTGCTGGCTGCCCATCTTTTGATGCAAAACAGGACACCATTGGCATTCCAGTCTGCAAGATCATACTATTGGCTTTTGTCCAGATTTTCATCCATCAGGACCTCCAAGTCCTTCACTGCAGGGCTTCTCTCAATGATTTCTTCTCCTAGTGTTCCTAGTATCTAGGATTGTCTCAGTCTAGAAACAGCACCTTGCACTTAACCTTGTTAAACATCATTAGATCATCTAGAAATCATCTAGTCCAAAGCTTTTCCTTTTTTTTTTTTTTTTTTTTTTCTTTTTGAAACCAAGTGCTGTTTGAACCAGATATAGGTGACACAGTTGTGTTGTGAAATGTTAAGTGATTTGGATATCACCAGAATATACAAGCATTGGGCAAAGCGTGTGCTCTGAATTATTTGTTTTTATCTACAGTAAACTACCTGTTAGGGCTTCAACATTTGTAAACTTGATGACTTGTTATATTTTGTTTCCAAAGAAATTTTTCATCTCCCCGTTGGCAAAACACTGAGAGCATGTCCTTTATTGGTGTAATACTTATCAATATTTAACTCTGCTCAGTGTAGAGTCTTGGATGCTGGCAGGGATTAAAATATGGGAATAATTCTTTTGCACTTGTTATAAAAGCAAGGAACACCAGAAACTGCCTGGTGTCTCGGTGCAGCATGGCAAAAACAAAGCAGTGGTTAAGAGGGAGGTCTTCTCTATTTTCTCAGCCCTTGCTAACATCAGAAGTGCAAGCTGCATGACCTGCTGTGGCAGTCACTCAGCTGGAGATGCCTTTAAAACTGTCAGTACTGGTGCCTTTCACTGAAAACCTAGAAGGTACAAAACTCCATGTGGTTATGCTTCAAAGACTCAAAAATAGACATCAGAAGTAAACAAAAGACTAATGGGACTCTCTGCATTGTTTGTGCTTGTGTTTCTTTTTTTTTTTTAACAAGTTGATGCTCAAACAGTGGAGATGTCACTGTGTGTGCATGAAAGGGATGGGGTTTTCAAATGTTTTCCTTCCATAGTGTTCTCCTATTGCTAGGAAACTTTACAACTTTGCCTGCTTTTTTTTCCCCAGAATGTCTAAATGACTGCAATTAGAAAAGACAGCTCTTGGAAAGCAAACTCTTTTCACTGTGATGAGAAGTGAAACTTCCCTTTTCACTCAATTATCTGCAGATCTTTCAGCAGGTTCGGAGAGCATAGTTACTTGTCATGCCTCTCAGCAGGTCCTGTGCTTCCAAATGAGGCTCAGTTCTGCTCTCTTGACTGCACAAGCAGCGACATGTTTCCTTTGCTTTCCCTTTGCTTTCCCTTTGCATAAATTTAAAACTAGCTGCAGTTCTGTATCCACTGGAGCTTTAGGTCCTTCTGGGAGCCTGACCCATCCTGGGATGAGAGTGGTGGTGGCCTGGCGAGCTCCAGGCCAGGTGCTGCAACCACTGTGTAGTATTGCACAGCACTCAGTGGGGAAATCTCCACTAGTTAGAAAGCATTACAGCTGCTGCTGCTGCTACAGCCTAGTTACTGAAGATGATGTAATATTCTTGGTATCTTTTATTTGCACATACAAAGGTTATGCTTCTATTCAGAATCCAATTTTAAGGCTTAAAATGTTTTCCATTGTGAGTGATTTCCTTTCCTAAAACCATACCAACAAATTATCTTAAACAATAGACATCTGCATTATAATACGTTTTCGCTGTTAGAAACATCTCAGTGACTACAGATTACGTTTTTAAACATTTCTACAACAATGTAATGTGCCAGATCTTTAATTTTAAAATTCAGAGCAGATTAGTAGAATTGGGAAGCTTGACTAAAATATATATGCACATATTATGTTAAAATCATTTGTCATTGTATTCTTGTTTTTCAGAGTCATTCTTGCAGAATAACAAAAGCATCCCTCAGATGCATTAGACTTGCCAAAGCAGGCAAAGCAATCACTCCTTTTAGCAATAGAGGGCACTGGACTTTCATTTCTAATCTGTTTTACTGGGGAAGAAAACAGTCAAGTTAAATCCATTGTGCTCTTTCACTTTTTCCTTCCCAGATTTGGACTTGCACCTCATAGTCTTCTGTTCAAATTCTCATATGTTTTCAGTGTGCTTTCTTTAAGTGAAAAGGATTTATCTAAATAAAATTGAGTATATGCTGTCCTCTTGAAGTTATTATTGTGCAAGTATCTTATAGGGAGGAAAAAGGAGCAAGTTAAATATAGCACTACAATATTGGTCTCAGTGGTGCATATGTCTAGCTTGCAAATTTGTAAACATTTACAAATTTGCATGATTGTTGCTGGCAGTAGACATCATCGTTTCCGTGCTCAGAATTCATTACCATTACATCTAATCATCTTCAAAATCTCCTAAGCAAAACTCTTCATGCAGGCAAATAAAGCTTTAGTGGCTTTATGCTTAAGTTGAAAGTTCAAAAATAAAAACATGAGGAAGAAAACATTTTGTAGCTATCGTACCCACTTATCTAAATGTCTCTTTTGTAAACATACTGAAGTTTAGGCTAATTCTATTAATTGTTCCTCCTATCTGCAAAACGGGCATCGCGTACCATATCTGAGGTTCAATGGAGAGAGAAGAGGTGCAAGCACGTACACTTGGAAGTGGGACACCTGTTCACCATGTCTCCTTGTGTTGGTGTCATGGCATACTAACCAGTGAGGCTGAAAGCCAGGGAGTAACTTACCTGACAAACACTAGCCCAGCTGCGTGCGGTAGCACGCAGGTAGGGCCTCTGCTGAGCTACTGTCATCCCCCACTGCTTTGTATTCTTTCTAAACTTCCTCTGCCTGAGGTTGTAAGTGCATATTTTGCCTCTCAGACACACACACTTCTTTCCAAGGGCTGCCTTTGAAGTCAGGAAGTTTGGACCCTCCACCTATGTGGACGCGTAGAATGTTTTTCAAAAAGCAAGTGAAAAACAAAACCTATCAAACCCCCAAATAATCAACTTTAAAGAGACTGCGTTTATGTTATAGAGTGTATTCTTGGATTTTGAAGTTTCAGAGTTAATGATTGTCCTATCCCAGTTCTGTAGGTACTTATATTTTTGTGGGCCGCTTTACTATGCTTTGGGGTACCTGCGTAGAGACTTTCTGTACCTTCAAAGGATATGCTGATGGACATGATTTTGCACCCAGATCAACACAGGCTTTTATTGAAGTTTGTTTTTTAAAATCATATGCCTGTATTTTAGGTCCTACTATAGCATGAAGGCATTATTAGAAATTATAACCGTATTTGTACGTAATTGCAGTAACTTCATTGTTCTTGTACATTGTACAGTATTGTATTGTACAAGACCTGAGCACAAGATGCTCAGTCAAAACTTGGTGGCGTTTCTTGCTCAATGCCTCAAGAATGTGTGTAATTGTTACAGCTGCTTAGCTTTGTGCTTTTCCTGATCATATTTTGAGCTCTTTTGAAGGATAAAAATTTTTACCTTGCACATGATATCTGCAGCTACTTCTCAGTGGCAGTGGTAAAACTGACGCAGGTATCCTAATAAGTCTTTGCTTAGAGAATTAGTTATTATTTAAAAAATAAAGAATCATCTTTTATTCTGCTCTGGAAAGGTTATCTGATTTGTAAATCTTTTTTTTTTTCTTCTGTTTTAGTATCACAGTGTAATTAAATATTGATATTCACATCACTGACTTCACTAATACTTTCAATTTCTTCAAAGTTCTACATGACAGGTGTTATTACACAGAATAGCCATTTTTCTTTTCTATCTGCTTTTCATAGTGTGTTTGATTGATTTGCCAGTTTAAGCCCATCACATTTATTTCCTGGCAATATTAGTGTGAGGGCACGTAACGCTGGCATAAAAATAGAATGCTTTTAGTGTTCTCAAATACTTAGTATTGCTTGAAATTATGAGTTTAGAGAAATTTGTGTTCTTTTTTTAAATCATCTTAGTTCTATAAAATACCTTTATATAATACCTTATATAGATTTATATAAGATGCTTTTTTACCATCTCATGTGCCTTTGGATACTGAAGCAGTGTTCATGCAATTTCTTCTACTACTTTTACCTACGGGAAAGTCCTGTACATCTGTATTTTATAATTTTGTAGTCTTTAAAGTTCAGCTTAGATCATCTTAGAAGTAAGCAGACCAGCCATTCAAATAAATTATATGGGTGTTAGTATTCTTACCTGACTCTGTCTTTGCTATATAAGTGTTATACATTACTTTTACGTACTATATTAAAAGCTACACAAAGACCTGGTAAGAGTGGTAATTAATGTATCTTCTTGAGATAGTTAGAAATAACGAAGATGTTTTTCGTAAATTCGAAGTTATAGCCAAGTAAGAAAAACTGGAAAAAAAAAAAAAAAAAGTCTATGAAAATCTGCAGTTAATAATAAGGGAATCAAAACTTGTAGATTCTTTTTCTTGCACATACAAGTCACTCTGTACAGATCACAGGACCCACCACCATTTTAGCCTTCACAAATGATAGGTAATCATGGTCTCCCATGGGGCCCAGCAGGTGATAGGGTGAGGGTGCCCATACTGCTGCTGCTTGTGATAGATGACTTCTGGTGATGCCAAGGTCCACTCTTACAAAGTTGAATTTAGCCTTGCACAAGCAGCTTCTCATGTCGGTGGTTGGCTCCACCCATGGTCTCCTTTAGGGTCTTTAAATGTTACCTGCCATGGTTAGTCTTTATTTGAGTGATCTAGGTAATGTAGGCATAACACACATTTCCCAGTTGCGTATTTCCTTATTCATCTTGCCATGATTTTATCCATTTGTCCTTGGTTTCCAGAAGGCGGTGTATTAAATCACAACAAAGTCCAGCAGTTGTGTTTTATTAGCAGTGGAATAGCGCTTGCCTTAAAGCTGTAATTCACATGATTTTCTAGGGCAAAATTGAGGTGATAAGGGAAGACCGTGCATACTCACCATAGGAATGCTCATGGAATTTTAGACCACAGCATAGTAGCTAAATTTTCCTAATTCACTTACTCTGTAGGTGCCTAAGAAGTCTCCTATATTAATACATTTGTTTATACAGTGTGATTTGAGTAGCTATCTTAAGTTCTCTTTTAAAGTAAACAAATAGAAAATTGTAGCAAACAGTGAATCCAAAGAAAAGTATGTAAAGCTGTAATCCACTGACTGGTTCGTAATCTGTGACTTATTCCAACTTGTTTTTTTCCAAAGAACGGAAAGCATTAATATTAATAGTATTATTGAAGTGCACTGTATAGTTTGAGAACTGTATATTACTTAGTCTGTTTCCGTATCTGGCAAGAATGGTACAAATAATTAGGCGTGTAGATAAATTGGATGCAGTGAGGAAGGTTCAATAAAGTTTTGAAAAATTGCTTTAATTCTTCAACAGAGTCTACTAAAACATACATACAACTGATAGAAAGAGTAGATATCTAAATATTTTGACAGTGTTTTCCTCTTGAAAAGATGAAATGAAGAAGCCTTATGATTCAAAAGACTCCTTGCTGTAAGACAGAAAACAAGGGATAGAAATTAAGTCAGCTTGCACAATGGTTGGCAGTAGAGTTGCATGCAAATCTATGTTGGGATAAAAAATATCAAGTAAAGGGGTATGACAGAACTACTTACGACTCAGAATCATTCCGATCAGATTAAAAAATAAAAAAATAAATAAAAAAGCTTACAGGAGGATTACATGATACCGAATGGCTTGGTGATTAAATGGTAGATGACAATCAGCAATTGTTTAAAGCCAAATTAAAAAAAAAAAAAAACACACAAAAACACAACAAAAACAACAGATAAGGCTTATGTTGTCTTTTCTTTTGTACATACTGTATATCCAACATGAGGTGTTACCACACAGAGTGGTCTACAATGAGTCACGTATCTTTGCCCGTGAAGGTTAAAGAAAAGTTCACTGAGTTAATTGAAAAAGTTCAAATAATGCCAAAACAAAGTGTATTTCCATCTTGAATATTCTGTAAATTATGGAACTGCGGAATTTCTTAACCATTATCTCATAGAAATTAAGGCATTATTCTGAAATAATATAGGATTTCATACTTCTCCTATTCTTACTTTTTTTTTTTTTTTTTTTTACTTAAGAATTCTGTGCTGGCCACCAGCAGAGATGGATGAACTTAGAAGAGCCCTTGGTTTGCCCAAAATAGCAGTTCTTATTTTACCCACTTATAATAATTTCATGCTAATTATGCATTAGAATATTAAAGTTTTTTTTTCTTTTTTCCCCAGGAAATGAGGATCTCTTCCCACAGTGCAATATTAATGACACTATATTTAGCATAACATAAAAATGGCCCTTATAAGCTTAGAAATAACAATCCAAAAACTAGAGGCTACAGTGAGACTCTAACTGTGACAGAGCATTGACAGCTCACTTATTGCTGAGCAAGAGAATTCAGTTTGCTGGAAGTCAGGAATGAAAGCAAAGCCTGGAGTAGATGCGTGATGGTCAGATGCTTTTGTCTCTATATATAAAGACCAGCTACACAGGGCCTGGATCACTTGTGGATCACACTTTATTCCCTTCATTTGGCACAGCCTTAAGTGTAGCCCCCAAAAGAGGGCATGGCCGCATCTTCATCTCTGCAGTCTCCCTTGTCTTCTCTCCATATGAGACATACATCCACTCCATCATCTCCTTTGGCAAAAGTTTAAGGAGAGATTCTACAAAGCAAGTCTCTGCTTTGATTCAGACTCAAACTGAGAAGGGTTCTGCATTCCTTAGAATGGGGGATGAAGCTTCTGTTGATTGTGCCAGAGGAAGCAGTTTCTCCAAACTAAGGTTTGAAGTGAAAGCCTGGATGCAGCTAGCTAAAACCTGAAGATGTGGTAGATATGAGTAGGGTGTGTATTGTCAAGACATAGTAGAAATGATGCAAATACAGTACCATAAAAATCCAGTACTGAAAATCTGATGAAGAAATTAAAACAACCCCTTCCTCTCTTATAGTGCAGATCATGTAAGAATGATAAATATTATAATGATTGAAATTTGGAAGGTGAGGTTGCTATGATTCAGGGTAGAAAAAGCATAAAATACAGTTCTCATGTGTCCCTGAGCCTACATTAAGTAAGAAATGGAAAATTAGTTTTTGTTGTTGTTGTTGTTGTTGTTGTTTGTTTGTTTTCTCTAAATACTCTAGAAGTTAAAGGAGAAGCCAAAATGATCTTTACTTGTATACCAAAGCATACTGGAAATGCATTTACTATTTCCGTTCAAAAGTCAGTACCAGAATGCTGTTTGGTTTGGAGCTCTACTGCGTAACCTCTGATTAAATATCCTCAACTATTAAGTGCTTGCTTAAACATAGAAGGAAAAAAAAAAAAAAAAAAAAAAAGGTAAACCCTTAAAGCAGAAAGTTGCTTTCCTCACAGAAATGCAACAAACTTTCTCTTCCCTGAGAATCTAGAATAGTGAGGTGGTCCTTTTGGAATTAATTTCGTCTTTTGAACTTAGAAATCCTATTGTATGGGATTTTTTTATTTTTTTTAAATTGCTGGAGTATGAGACACTGTGACTTCTATGTTCCGTTTGTTATTGCAGCAGATGCTTTTTATTAACTTGTCAGGAAATAATGAAAACGCACTTGAAAACCTAAACATTTCTCAACCCTAAGCGATATTCAGTGACCTTCTACACCATGCTAAGCTATTCGGATAGATTTCCCCATTAGCTAAAGGGAGAAGACAAGTATTAAACAAGCTTTGTTTTTTCCCTTGTGTTTCTCTGGTCGATTTAAGATGTATTCAGTTTGTGGGCTGACAGGAAAAGTACGTAAGGAAGGTCAAACAGGTTACAAGTATCTTCTGAATCCTATGTTTCCCAGTTCTGTAAGAATATGAGCAAAATAATGGTAACTGTGAGCCTTAATAGAGAAATGTACCCTCTTTAATTTTTTCCATTATCTCCAAAGAAGAGAAACATTTAATAGCTTTCTGCCCCCTTTCATTTTAGCTGCAGTATTCTCCTCGATTTATCTAGGTCACTTAGGCTTTTATGCTATTTAGCTATTTTTAGCTTATTGGTTGTCATCTACTTCTTGAGAATTATCTTTTTACAATTAAACTTCCTGTCAGGATATTTCATTTATTTATTTATTCGCTGAGGGAAGATTAGAAGACAGTATCTGACTGGGAAAAGTGCACTTGTCATGTTAAGTAGTACAGGTTTCACTTGGCACAGAGAATTGGACAGATCATGGTCAATCTGTGTGCGTCTACTTTCTAGGAATATGTGTATTTACTTCCCTAGTTGAAAAGACAAGTAAGAAATCCAAGGAACTGAACAGTGGGGCACATTGCAGAGATCTCTGAGCAGGGGTTAATCATGCCACAAGTAGAAACTGAATGTGCACAGCTACTTCTGCAGTCAAACCAGTTGTAAAGCACTGTATGGCACCACACATCTATGCCCAGGGCACTACATTGACTAGTTGTAATACATCTTCTTATGTCAAACAAGAAGAGCCAAACACAACAGACGCCTCCTTTCACTGGGATTACTGGGTACAACTGTGATGCATATGTGGGGATATTCACATCCCTTTCTCCCCCTAGCATTGGATGTGGAACTTTGGCAAAATAGGGTAGAAATTAGTAGGCTTGTCTTCCTGAGATTCTTGTGTATAAATAGAGGAGAGAGATGAGTACGTTTCTCTGGAGGGTGGTTCAGAATTGGTTATTCTGAATGCTATTCAGAATAGCATTCATATCATAGCATTCAATATCATGATAATTGTGGCAATGTAAGGAAATAAAAGTAGGAATCTTCTCTGTTACTAACTCTCAGTGAAGAGTGCATTATTTTGGAATTATGTTATTGCTTGTATTACTAATGAATATACTTATAGCAGAATATAATCTTGTGCTTTCATGCATTTGCCTTTAATTGTAATCAAAAGGAATGCATAGATAGTATAAAATCATATTTGCTCTATATGAATGTTTCACTAAATATTAGTATTTTAATTCAATAGAGTATCACCCATTTCATCTACACTGAAAATTGTCATTCATTGCTACAGATCTTATCAACTAAATGATAGCGGGCAATTTTGTGAAGGTAATTTCAATTTTAACAATGTATGCATATAAAATTTTATGCTATTTTAAAAGCTTATACCATAATCTTAAATTATACTGTGAAAATATCAGAAGAGAAGGAAGGTATTGCATACATGGTGTGGTCTGCAGCCGATGCATTGAATGTTATACATGAACTGAATAGAAAGCTCTCAAGCTCATAAGACAACTATGGAAAATAGTCCATGTAATTGCTAGTTTCTCCCATAATGCACTTAAATAACTTTTCCTTTTCTCTCCGTGGAGTCAGTGAATTCAAATGATCATAGCACAACATGGGAAATTTTCATTTTAGAAAAGAAAAGAGGTATGGTTTAACGTTTCATGATGCTATGGTTTGCTTTCAAGCAGACTTATTCTAGTCTGTGATAAATAATCTGAAGATACTTGAGATACTTCCAAGTACCAAAGCAATTAGTTTATCTTATTATATAGTGAGGCAGTGTAACTTTATAACATGATTTATAATGATCTAGAGATAAATTTGAGATCAATTTCATCATGAAAAGTTAAAGTTTATTTAAAAATGAAATGCAATTCAAGGTAGAAAAGGTACAGATTTTCCATATGTTGAATGCTTTCATGTCATCCATACTTAATTATTCAAGGAAATTTCTAAAGTTGTTAATTTCACCTACTGAAAGGAGGAAAAAATATGACAAGAAAGGAAAAATAAATAAGACTGTATCTGGATATAACATGCTTATACTGCATATCTTCAGACCTGCAAGCATGCTTGATTCGTAAATGTTCTTGTCATATAGAGGAAATTGGAATATGGGTGAATTTGTTAGATTACGCTATGGGTATTTTACTTGAGTTTCTTTTAGCTAGAAATATCAAATTATGTTCTTTTTCATATGTGGAAACATTTCTCAATTATTTTGACTTTTGCCTATGATGAGACCCCATATTGAGACCTAACACCCTAGCTGAAGTTGAGAGGGAGCATTGGTATTGAATGTAATTTAAAATTGTTACACTGTTCTGTGAGACTTTCTGAAGTCTGTTTTCATTTTTTAATAGATCTCAGATGAAGTTAACCTTTGCTTTTTTAGAATAAACCTTGTTTTCACTTTTAAATTTGTCTGGAGTTTAAAGCAAATCTGTTTGCAGTGAATGTGAAAAACAGAAAGATAATTATTTCCTTGATGATTGAAGTGAAATGAAAAATTACATTAAATTGATATGGCATGGAAATCTTTTAATGGTTTTCTGAGTTATGTTTGGGGCCCTGATGTTACTATAAGGCTCAGGTCTCTGACTGGACATTACTCACTGGGTAAAAAATGGAGGGGATGCTACAGTCACCCTCATACGTTATCTCTATCTCGTTGATAAAGAGGTGATGAATGCTATTAAAACAAAACAAAAAAGCAACAACACTTCAATAGTGGAAATAATATAACTTTTGGCTATCTCATTTCAGTTAAGTTGGATATTGTTTATTGTTCCCCACTATATCTTTGGAATACGCTCAAGTTAAACCTATTGTATTATTATCTAGAACTGAGACAGTCAGTTATGAATGTGTTTGTATTTGTGTGTATATATACACAAACTGAATGTGTGTGTATTTGTGTGTATATGCACACAAACTGCGTAACATGAATGTATGTAAGTAATTCAGACATTCCTTTGTTGTTGCACCCTGGTTAAATCCAAATGTATTTTCAAAAAAAAAAAAAGATTGTATGTGTCATTAGCAAAGAAATACGTCCCATCCATTAAAGCTGTGTGGACTGTCGTGCTGCTCTGCCTTCAGTCATAACACCTCCAGTCTGTTTCAGAGAGTTGGCAGCTGAGTTGTAGAACTTGGTAATTCTAGCAATTGCAATACTAATATTATTCTAAATGTACATAACTGGACAAAGTATTGATATACTAAAAGATCATCAACTGGTAGAAGTTCTTATAAAAAACCTTCAATGTCTTCAAATTGTTACAAGTTGTTGTTTTTTTTAAACAGTTATCACCAGTGTGATGAGGAAAACTGCTGTGTTCAAATTACAAAATAATGAACAGTAAAACTCTTTCATGTAGAGAGACAACAAATTATTAAATACTAAGCTATAAAACTCTCCAAGTGTATGGAGATTGACTGAAATAATGAGTTCCAAATTCACGTGATACATAAATAAAACTGTTTAGTAAATGAACTGTTGTGAAGGTAAAATACAGATATTTGGGGATGCACGTAACTTCACATCACTTCTGTAGCTGATGATATGAGCCATGGTTGCTCGATCACCAAGGAAAACAGATATGTATTGATATGAAGAAAACAAATCAAAGACTAAACTCATATTGAAAAAGAGTGGTTTTCAGTAACAATATTAAGATGATAATTGTTTTTGACAGCATTCATCCATGTTGGCTTGAAAATAGACAATACAATATGCATCCAAATATCAATGTGAACAGAATTTTAGAAGTCTCTAAGGATGATTTAGTTCCTCTGCCTAAATAGGTAGTTCCTAGTTTTAGTCCTGTGTAGCATGAAACCTTCCATCTTCCATTATAAAATTGATTTTTCTATCATTATCTAATCTATTGAAGTACAATAGTGGCATGTATTATTGGCATATCTAAGCAATGACAGAAAAGTTATACAGCTGGAAATATATGTGTTTGAACTGTAACTTCAACTCTTCTGAGTGCTGAAAGTTGGAAAGAAGAAAAATAAAACTGTGCTAAGGAAGTATTTTCCTAAATAAAAGGAATAACAGGAAAGAAAGTCACTGATTGTATTTAAGCTTTGCAAGCATAGTTTTGTTTGTTTTTCTTTGTAGTAATTAAAAATGAGCTGCCATTATGCTTAGGGCTGTATGCTCTTCTGCCTACTTGAACCTCAAGCCTAAATGAAGCAGTACATGTTTTGTTCTGTCCTTCAAACTTCACTCTTTATGAAGCTAAATACTATAGATAAAAGAGTGCAGTTTTAGCATGTAACACAGGCAGAAAATGGAGGTTGAATGAGTCAGCACTAAAACCCCAAGCTTGTACAACGACAAGGCATCTTGAGAGATCGAAGACTCTAGAGAGTTGTACTAGGAGATGTCTTTTAGTTTGTCTGTCTTTAACACGGGACAGAGGCTTGGAAGGATAAATGAGTTGTCTTCTGAGACAGACAAGGAAGTTAATGTCTGTTTCTGCAACCTTCAGAAACAGTTAAAATTTCTGTCCTGACAGTAATTAGAACAAAACTTGTCATAGGATCTGAGAGATTGTATCAGTCACTTCACTAAGATCAAAGAGTTAAAAAAGACTAATCTTGTGCAAAACTTGGTGCTTTCTTAAATCTTCTGTGTATATTTTTAGTGGATCCCCTTTCTGACTGCATCAGATATGGACTGCAGGTCTTGGCTTCCAAAGTCTTTACAGCTCTTCTCTGCTCTACCTGACCCTTAGATAACAGTGAATTCCTGACTGTAAGACTTTAATACACACTTGTAAATTTAATGTTTTCTACCCCATTTGCCTTTTATTTCAGAAAACATCCATATTTATTTCTGTGAGTCTTTCTGATTATCATTTCATAAATAATTTCTTAAGTACATCCATTGGGCATTTGCTTTTTTTTTTTTTTTTTTTTCCCCCCCCCCCCTCCAGTTTGTTTTGTTGCTTTTTGTTGTTGTATGGGGGGTTGGTTTTTTATTTTTTATTTTTTTAATTTATTATTTTTTTTTTTTTAATAATAACTCCTGAAGGTATTCATGCTACAGTAGTTATACTGTTTCCTATCTGATATTTCCCTTCTGCACTGTAGCATCTTAGTATACCGTTATGTCTTTATTTAGTACTCTAGCAGTGAACTCTGTAGGTCAACAATTGTTTGGTGTTTTTTTTTTCCCCGTGTTTATAGAATGTCTGGCCTCGGGGGGGTTCTGGTCCAAGATTGATTCTTAAGTGCTATGATAATGCCAATTATAATTTTAAATTGGATATGAGTGCTGTTATATTACTTGCAGTTGAAGTTATAAATATTGACCTTGGCGTCTTATTTATCTTTGTCTCCAATGATATTCTCCTCAGCCAGCTTGGAAAACATGGGCTAGAATGAGACCAGGGTAACAATGTAAAACCTGTGTTCTAGACCAGTTACAATGCACAGTTGGACTAGGAAGAATACATTGAAGGAGGCTGGAATCTTTTCTCCATTTGCATCAGTGTTTCAAACAACAGAATAATGAGTACCGCTACTAAAAAAGAATACATTTTAGAGAGTACATATGCATGTTCATAAAAGATAACGTTCTCTATTATTTGTGAAATTTCTGAAGGAATATGTTCTGAAGGAATACGGTTATGGCTTCAGCTAGAAGTGCTTTCTGTGCTTCAAGAAAGGTGAATTTCTGTAGGAGAGCAACATGGATGACCAGAGGTTAGTGAGGTGAGATGTTTTCCAGCTTTGGCCTGGAAAAGGCTGGCTTGAACATAGCATCAAGAGGGCATAGTAGGCTTAACATCAAGAAAGGACTGTCTGTTGTGGCTGGAAAACGAGCAGCTGACAGAGGAGGCGCATAGGGTTTTAGATGTCCACGTACTTTTGCTATAGATGCTGGTGTTTGCAACCTAAAAAAGGCCTTTTCTGGGAGGGTGGTCAGGGGTGCAGAGTGGCTGGCATAGCTTCAGGCCTGCAGGCAGCACCAACCATCCCGCCATTTTAAGACAGATGGAAAATATACATCTCTCGTTGTCCCTTGTGGCCGTAGTTGCACTTCCCAATGGGTTGTTGCTTTTGCTAGGGCTCACAGTCTGCCCTTTGCAGGCAGGGAGGATCACAAAGCACCTGCAAAGGGTCGTGTCATTGCTGACATGCAGGCATTGTGCCTGACTGCGCAGTGAGGTGCAGTACAGACCTGGGGAAAAGGAGATGTGTTTTCTGCAAGTATAGATTATATCAGTATCAATACTCAACAGAGATGGTCTATTTATAGCTACCATTCAGTCACTGTAAATAAAACCAGCAGACTACAAATATGTGTCCTGGCACATCCCTCCTACTTTTTAATCTGTGGCAATCAGTTCCTCCTTGCAGTGCCCTTCTAGCCTTGAAGATGGCATGAAAAGCAGCCTGTAAAGCAATGCTCTGCCTCTGTTCCAGTGTAATTAGATGTACGTGCTCAGTTAAAAGTAAATGATCAGAATGGATCCCAAACTTTCCTGGGATGTGGGTGAGGACATTATGTGGAAATAATGCTTTTTACAGCAGCCTCTCCTAAGAATGGCATAAGATGTGCATTTCAAATAAAACATGAATGTCTCAGGTTTCTTGTGAGGCATAAATATGTTCATTATTCTGTCTGGAGAGCTAGTTATGGCTCTAGGAGAGATGGCAGTGCTGTAGTTAAAGCAGCCTTTGCCATAAGTAAAGCCCTGGGCTGGTAGCCTGGGCTGTGATGTTTGCTGTGGGCATGTTGCTGTGCTTAGCAGCAGGGCTGAATGGCCGAGCACTGTGTGTTCACTAGGAACTACTGGCTCCAGGTGGAGGTGGCTGTGAGGGTGAGCTGCCATAGTGCTGAGGGCAGTGGTGCAGTGCCCTCCCATTCTGCAGGGATGCTGGGTCAAATGGAGTGCGTTGGGCTCTATGCTGGTCAGTGCACATGGTTTCCTGGAAGCCTTCCCTGCAGATTTCTCTGTTATGTCTTAGTGGTAAAGTAGGTGTGTTAAAGGCTTTGAAAGTCAAGAATTGACCCAACTGAGGAAGCTGTATACTATTTAACCCTTCTATAAAGCTGTGGTTTTGTTTAGCTGTTTGAAAGAGAAAAGCACTGGCACAGAATAGTGGGGTGGAAAACGGTAAAAATTGAAATCCCTTATGCAAAAGCTTATTAGTTTCTTGCATCAAAGGACAAAGTAAGTAAAAGCGCGTTATATTGTTCTGTTTCAACTCCCTGTAAGAGTATTTCATTCAAAGAGGAGTAGCCGATTGTTTTAAAAATTTCTTTTTGAAAATTGGGCGCTGTATTTTGCAGCAGAGACCACTTTCATTCTCCTACTGGAGAAACTGAGCTCTGCTATTTACTTATCAACTGTTCTGACAGGAAACGCTGAGAAATAGGTATCAGTAACTGATCAGAATTCTGATTATCTTCTAGACTGTGTATTTTTCTTGTCAGTGGTGAAAGGTATGGGCTGTCTCTGGGCTTCCAGCGTTTGCGACAGAATTTCTGTTCATTAAGGAGTTAATTTATGTTTTTCTTCTCTAACTTTCTAGTTCTTTGGAAGTATTTATTGACAAATCAAAAGGATTAATATTTGCTTTTCTTCTGCTCCTGAAGTGCAGTTGTTCTGTTGTTTCCATATTTTCAGAGACCTTCTATATTACAGAAGAAGAAAAAGCAAATGTTGAGAGGCTAGAGGGGCAGTAGGGACTTAGCATCATAATGTGCTTCTAGCTGTATATTCATTCCTCTGTACCTGTCACAAATGTGGTCTGAATGGAAATGTAAGTGATGGTTTCTGAAAGAGTCCAAAGAGAGGCCGCAGAGAAATTAAAGAAGTTGCAGGATTACTTCCAGTAGAAATCGGGTTAGTCTCAGATGTAACCATGTATGTAAGTCAAAGTTTTTATTAAAAATTATTTGTTGTTTTCCTCATAAATCTGATTACATCTGTTTCATTATGAATGGATAAAACGTGTAGATGGAAGCCTTAGAAACAGAACATTTTACAGCTATTTTGCAGTGCTGGTATACAGTAAATACAACTATTTTGCCTTTAGCTTAGCCATCTGCCTGAAACTCTTGTCTCTGTGAGTTGTAAAAGTCTGTCCCTGTGGCATGTGTGTCATCCATTAATGCAGGTGGTGGCAAACAACTATTGTTTCCTCCTTGGGGATAGAACTAATATTACATTGTCTGACTGAGCTTTTATGAAAGTTCTGACAGGTGTATCTCCCTCCTTTCTAGATCTGTGGAGAATGGGCAGCTGTTCAGATCCTTTGAGAGGCTGCAGAGAAACTTAGGGCAGAGACTATGTACAATAAGAGGGGGTGTACAAATGACAACTTTCTCACTGCCTTTCAGTTTGCTTTTGAGTGATTTCTAGGGTACATTATATCTTGTTAGACATGACTGGATCCATACTGGATCCATATGAATATTTAGCTTGTCCACAGGTAGTGCTGTTAAGTTGATGATAAAGGTCTGCAATGCTGTTACTGACAAAAGATACTCTGTCTCCAACTCTTATCTGCAAGTTTCTGAATCTTTTATAAGTTTTGAAGAACAGGATGTAGATAAAAGTTCTTTTCCCTTGTTTATCCCGATGAAAGAATCTTCTAAATTGCTGCGTAAAATCACAGGTCAGAGTTTGTTCCCGATTTTGATGAAAGAATGCTAATTGATGCCTTAGAACTCAGTGTCCTCCCTAGAGACCCTGAATTCTATTATTTTGATTCTTTCTGTGCTATTTTCACTCAGTTGTTTTGTTTTCTTTTTTTCCTCCAGTTTGATGAAGGGTATATATTATAGAAAGTTTTATGTCTTTGTCCTAAGTTTTCAGTTTATTATCTCTCTTTATCACTTATAGCTTACTGATATTCAGAAAACTGAGACTTAAATGCTTTCCCTTTTGATTTTGTGTATTTTCCTTTTTGGGAAATGCCATTGTAATTGTGTAGAATAAATTGCTTATTTATTTATTTATTAAAACACCATTAGGAAAAAAAACACTGTGATCTTCTCTGATCCCACCATCTTCTCTGTGCTTGTAAAAGATACTGAAAGAGGGATTAGCATAGGTCTTTATTATGGAAATAAGTCAAAAGAGGGGAACAAAGAATGATTTCTTATAACATCACTGTTGAGGTTTAATTGTGTATAGCATTACAGAATACAGTTGCAAGGAAGTTGCCAGAAAACAAAACTTACCAAGTTATGTGAGGGTTTTTCTCCTTCTCTTCTCTTCTCTTCTCTTCTCTTCTCTTCTCTTCTCTTCTCTTCTCTTCTCTTCTCTTCTCTTCTCTTCTCTTCTCTTCTCTTCTCTTCTCTTCTCTTCTCTTCTCTTCTCTTCTCTTCTCTTCTCTTCTCTTCTCTTCTCTTCTCTTGTCTTGTCTTGTCTTTTCTTTTCTTTTCTTTTCTTTTCTTTTCTTTTCTTTTCTTTTCTTTTCTTTTCTTTTCTTTTCTTTTCTTTTCTTTTCTTTTCTTTTCTTTTCTTTTCTTTTCTTTTCTTTTCTTTTCTTTTCTTTTCTTTTCTTTTCTTTTCTTTTCTTTTCTTTTCTTTTCTTTTCTTTTCTTTTCTTTTCTTTTCTTTTCGTCTTGCAGTAATGACCTTCCTTATTGCAGAAACACCAAGATGAATTAGTAGGCAAATGCTGCTTACAAGATTTATTCTCAATCTGCCTTTGTAATAGTTTTAGCAAGTGTTGTTTCCATACTTGCTTAGATCAATTTCTTATTGCAGAATTTGCATTAAAAATATCTCTTTCATTTTTTTCTTTAATCACAGATAGCTTTTCTGTAACGCTTAAACTGTGACTAACACTTCTTGTTAACACTTAATCCTTTAAATGATACTTTAAAATTGTTTAAGTCAGTGTTTTAAATTGAACAAGGCTTAGAGCCACTCTGTAGGACCGTGTCATTAACCTGTAATTCTGCATTGCACAAGTACTATGTTTTCATTACTTTGCAAAAAAAAGTAATGACCTTGCAATTGACTCCAATATTTAACATTTTCATCTGAGCCTTAACACCATTAGAAGTAAATGCTTACATTGACCACAGAAGGAGCCAAAGAAACTATGTACTACAGTCAAATCTAATTCAGTTTCAGGGTACGAAGTTAGTGTTATTTGGTGATTTACCAAGTCATGGGCTCCAGTTAAATAAAAGTCTAGACGTAGACAACCTTGGGTTTTAAAATACATGGTGCTGACTTTGATTTTCACATTAGGTTACCTCAAATCTGAATAGCCAGTAGGTCTATACTGTCTTAAATTATTAATGTAAACGGTTTAAATTGGGTACTGAGTATGAAAAATATTCATGTTAGTAAGCCTCATTTCATGCCAAAATTATCTGTGAAGTACTCTGAAAAGATACTTTATTCCTTATTTGCCTAGAGCATATTTCTCGTCAAAGGCTGTCGCTACTAAATTGTCATTAGGCCTCACAGTCTTTACTCATGTTGATAGGCAGCTTGAAAAGCCTCCTGTGCCGCCCATTCATCTGTTACCAGCATCATCAAACACGAGGAAGGCAGGGCAGACTGTCCAAACTGGCTGTCATTTCAGCAAGACTGGGACACATGAAAGCTATAAGTAATGATGACTTAGCTGTGTGAGTGAGCATTCTGGGCCGCATGAAAAGCTTATTCCACTTTAAACTCCAAAACTTGGCCGATAAGCTTAGGATTTGCTAGGGCACAAACTAAAGGCAAATATGGTGCTTCCGGATTGCCTCCTAGAGAAAACTGAGCTCCTCATTTGAAACTCTTCTGATTCCTGTTTTCCACGGGTTTTTAAAGATGGAAGTAAGAAAGTTGTAGTGATGTTGTACAGATGGCAAATATCCTACTCCAAGAAAGAAGGACTGGCTTATCCTGGTCCAAGTTTCCAGAAAATAAAATGACTGGGATAGTTCTTTTCACAGCTTATGGCTGAAAAATAATAATAATAATAATAATAATAATAATAATAATAATAATAATAATTGCTGATAGGAAGTTGAAAAGGGAAAGAGTCAATTTTTGAAATACCTCTGGTGGAGAATCAGCTTGGAGGACTAGTTTGCAAATATGTCATCCAGAGAGAACGGCAGATGAACAGTTTACAGATTTTCTTATTTTTCTGTAATACGTGTACTTTTCATCAAAATGATCAGGAGATGGGATAAGAACAACTCCCCAAATAATTTGTGCTGGCACATTTTTTAACTGTGAAATATAAGCTCAGTAACCACAGAATTTTACACTTTTGTAAACACTTGGTCACATTAGTGAAGTGAGGCATAAATTTCAGATTTTTGCTGAAGAATTGCAAGTCACATTGTTTTATTTTGAGTTTATTTGTGGCACAGTTTGTTTCCCTGGGCCTGTTGTGGCAGTTCTCAGCCATCTTGTGAAACTTTAGGAAGGCAACCTGTCAGCCAAGCTCGAGCGGACTCAATAGGGCAAGAACTGATATCAACACCTGCATTCTGAAGTGGTTTCAAAGGAAAATAAAGCTCTGAAAATTCCTTTGTATGTTCATAATAATTTGAAATAGGCTTGTGTCTGTCTTTCAGTGCATTGAGCTAGAGCAAATTGGGGTCATCAATATTCCAGGTACAAGGAGAGGATGCTTTCAGTTTGCACATCTTTAAAAACAGCATGTTGTCTAGCTTCCTATTGTTCATATTTTTAACTGTTAATTAAATCCACTGACACTGCAGCTGTTTAGATTATTAATAGCATCATTGATATTGGAAAATAATTAGATTGATAATATTTTTAAGACCTCACTGAAAAGTTTTCACATGGGACTAAATTATGTTCAGTTTAAAGGGCAAGATAGTATACTGATGTATTGAATGTTTATTGTAATTATGATGTATTGAATGTTTATTGTAATTAAAACTTGCCTTTTGTAGTTAAACTATTGCTTTGAATTGTCATGTAAAGTAAGAAAAAAGATTTCAGAGCCAGGTTGTTTTGTTTTTTTTTTTGTCTATTTTCTTTCTTCACACAGATTCACAAATGTCATTGACAGCCTGAGGGCACTCTTAAAAAGTTGTATAGTTCAGTGGTCACAGACCAATATATTGCCATACAGTCAAATAGAGGATATGTTGTGCAAATGTTGGCTATCTTGCTTGTTGGCTAAGCACACCCTTAGCAATTCCTAGGAATTCCTGCCCTAATCTGATGAATACTAAAACTGTTAGTTTGAAAAGTGTTTTTAAAATTAATTGCATTGGTGTTTGCAATTGCATCGTCTCTTCAAGGGGTTGACTAATTTGTTTGTTTAATGCATTGCTTCTGATAAATCTGTCTTCTTTCATTAACAACTTCCTTCTCTGGTGCTGCTGTTTCCTTATGAGCTGCTTCTCTGATGATACAACCTTGCACCTAGGCTGTTCCATTTCAATAGCAGAAAAACAATCCCTGATATTGTTATAAGCATTATGCACTTAGAAAATGGATGAAATTGACATAGCTACGATGCATACACAGTTTTCTTTCTTGTCTCATCATGTCTTTGCCGATAACAGTTGCAGAAAAGCTCTTTGAAAGGACAATTGATTTGTGGAAAAACTTAGCATTCTGCTAATGTAGCACAGAATGCTAATAAAAAGATTGAAAGAGCTTGGTGATTTGATACACTTATTCAGGCTTGTAAAGTGAAATTTTGCAATTCTGAACATCTTCGTAATATTTGTAAAAGACCAAGCATTGAAATCAGTTAGTGTCGAAGTTATGTGTCTATTTCTGGAAAAAAATCATAGATAATTGGCATGTAACTACAGAGATGAAAACACCACATCCCTGTTTCACTTCTTAAAGGCTGAGTCTCGTGATTCTCACAATACCTGAGAGAAGTTTGTATAAACGTGGCCAGCCAGGTACCTTTAAAGCAAGACACCAGCAGTTTGCTGAGACTACTTTTAAAGAGAGTTTTCAGTCTTTTCAATGTTTTATACAATACTTTATGAAGAACTGGCCTGAGTGTAAGTTCCTATGCAGACTCTTGGCTGTAAAAAAACAAAACAAAACAAAAAACCCAGCAACAACAGCAGTATTTGGCTTTGGACTAGTATGCATTCAAATACAGATATCTTAATTGCACATACTACTGGAAAAGATTTCAGGAGAGCAGTCATTATGAAGAAAAAATCAATTTCAAGAGCTCGCCATAATGATTATATGCAACTTAATGTAATGACCATCTGGTGCAAAGCCCATAAACTCTACCAAATAAACTATAGAATAACTTCTTAAATAATTTAATGAACCTTTTGTAAACAAGCTGCAGTGAGTAGAGTGCTAATGGCTCTGTAAATACTAGTTTCTCTATGAATTCAAATATGCTGAACCTGGAAGTGTATTAATATGTAGATTACAGAAGTGTTTCAATTTTTAATCTGTAACTTTAGATAACACTATATTGCACTTATGTGAAAATATTGTTTCTGTAGTAGTCTAATATGTTATATGAAACTAAATAACTATAAAAGGTAAAACTAGTTAGGCTTGTACAGTAAATGTAAAAAAAGCCACAGTAATCTACAGTACCTCTAGAATTATGTAAACTGCATTTGTGGCAGAAATAACCAATTAATATATGAGGCCTGTTTATTTAGTCTAAACTGACTATTTAGTCAATTTATATGGAAATTCTTTTTTGTGTCTGTAACTTAATGATGAAAATTGTGAGACAGGCAAAAATCTTTACTCCTCAGACTCATAGCAGAGTTCTTATTAAGTTCTCAAACAATGAATTTAAATGGACAATTCTAACAGAGAAATAGGATAAATATTCATATACCTTCATATTGCTCTTGTGCATTTTTATTCTTTCAAACTGCAGTTTGTCACAGAGAGTAACAGCAGCCATTGTACTGAAAATCTCTGTTCTCACCCTGTACTGAGTAGTTCGAGTAGTCAAAGCACCAAAAAAAAAAAAAAGACACCTTCCTGCATCTCTTACATTTCAGTGCTGTGATGTCACTTTATCACTTTATTAAAAAGTGAGAATTTATTTTCTAGATTGACCATTTGCACTTGCTGCATCATGAGATTCAAAAGTGCTTTCCATTTCTGCCTTTTATTTTCCTCTGCTTTAGTCTTGTGACTGTTACCATCTGAAAAGCCCTATTAAAACAGTTCTATTAAGGCACAGGAGTGTTGCAACTTAAAGTTGTGAAATTTGAGAATGAACGCTGTCTGGGTGTTCTTAATTTTGGCCTCCCCATGCTTATGCACAATGGCACATGCTTTAATCACAGAGTCACATACTGTGTTTTCTTCCCTCCTAGCAGTTAGACTTCATTCAGTGCACAGAAGGGATAATGCTCTCTTAATGATTGGCTCTGCACAGTTTTGTTTTATTCTCCTTGTTCTCTGTGTGTCCATGGGCTTTACTTACTTCACCCTATTCAAAACACACTGTAATGACAAAATTATTCTTCCAGGGGTTTTTCTGTGATTGTTATCATGTTATGCTCTCAGTAGTTCACAAAAGTTATTAGTCTTTTTCTTTACAGTATCCAGAGTATGGAGATAGTGTTTCAGGTGAGAAATTGAAGTACAGAAAGCAAACCTGAAAAAGTTTCTGCTGATTTTGGATACTATGGTAGTGATGAGTAGTGCATGACAGTTCAGAGGACTTTTTATTACATAGCACTTAATCTGTCCAAGGCAGAGGTCCTCTTTGATTCTAAAAGAAGTTATGAGTTTTCAGTGCTTCTTCAAATTCAGTACCCTAAATGTACTGAAAAAGTACCCAAGAATACATAATAGTCACCCGTAGGAGGCTGGTTTAAATGATATCATGTGAAGGGATAGAAGCCAGTCCATCAGGGCAGCTCTACCTGTAGGAATATCATTTCCTTTCACATTTGCCTCATGGCTTCCATTCTGAGCAACAGTTCAGATAAGGATCTATGGGAAGTAAGTTTATCATATAGCTTTTGATTCCAGCTGGATGCCTAGAGTAGATCCATTCTGTTCACTAATTGTGAAAGTGATGAGAGGTAAAACTTAAATTCAGTTAGAGCTGTAATGATGTTGCACGACTGCTCTGGCGGTGTGTAATAGTAAACATACCTTCAGAGCAGAGTGGAAAAAATTAGGCAAGAAAGAGAAGAAACCAGGACAAGTCTCAGTGCTTGAAAGAAAGAGGAGAGAAAGTGATACTCTGTGTAAGGGACAGCAGACTTGCAATAGCTAAGCAAAAGGGAATTATGTGAGGCTATGCAGGTATTTGGGCAGGCACTGATTGTCCATTCCCTTCAAACCCATTTTCCAAAGACTTCTCTCTCTTGGATGGTTGGTCTACTGACTCCTTTGTTGTTTTGTTTTGTTGGTTTTTTTCTCCTCAAATACCAGACAGTTCTCTCTTCACAGATTTCCTATCTCACGATATTCCTTGACACGTCTTTCTCTTTTGTTCTTGCCTGGTTCTTGTCTGGCTCACAGACCAAAGGAGGGTATCAGAAACAAGTGCAAGTTTGTTTTTTTTTTCCTTTTTTTTTCTTTCTTTCTTTGTTTTTTAATTAAAAAGAAAAGTTTGTATTTTTGCATACAGTAATGTCTGTGTGCAGCAATATATCTTCTACTTATTTTGCATACTTCAAATAGATGCAGCATATGATGGCTCCTGGAGTAGGCGCAGGCTGAGAAAAGAAAGTTTCTTTTTATTGCAGGTGCAAACAGAAAGTTTAACAATCTTTTATTTCTAAATGCTTTATTAATGTTATATTGATGTAATACAATGCAGACAAGACTTTGAATTTTTATTTATTTATTTAGTAGAATATTATGAATATTTAGTAGAATATTATGCAGTGTTATATATTACATTCCCTTCGAGAGTTAAGGTGATACATAGCCAGCATTATGGAATGGCAAATCAGAGCCACATCTTTGTTAGTTCTGGTTTAGTTTAAGCTTAATTTTTTTGTTGTTGTTGTTCTGTTTGTTTTGAATGTTATTACCTGTTAAACACATCTTGAATTTTTAAGATACACTACTTCAGTATAATTTGAAATGGGTTAGAATTAAGAAGGTATATTTTATATTAGTTGAAACATACAGGTTTAGATTTACCATGCATCCTGTAAGATCACATTTTAGCTTTGAATTCATGTCGTTAGTATATGTCAGCTATGTTGGCATAAGAAGAAAAAGTAGAACTGTAGCAACCCTTATCAGAGATATGGATTGCAGATTTATGAAACTTTGATTCTGCAAAACCTGAACTTCATCTGAGCTAGTAGTCTTACTGCTGTAGGACTCACTTGAATGCTTACCCCATTGCTAAGGGATCCAGGCCTTAATTATTGAAAGCTTTTCTGTAAAAGTGGTAGTGTAATCCCTAGTTAAAATCAGGAGGATAAAACAGTGAAAACAGTTAAGACACCCATAACAGCTAGGTTCTGTCTTGCAGCTGGCCAAAACACAATCTAGCTAACGATCTGTGAAAAACAGTTTTCCTTTTTGCCATATATGTTGGCAAGCTTCCTGCAGTAACCGCTTTGACAGAGTTTTAGATCACTGCCTCTGTCTGTATCACACGGTGTGGCTGCTGCCAAATTCCTTGGCCTTTCATGTTCCAGTGAACATCGCAGAGCTTTATTGAAATCTGAGGAAATAAAACTCGCTGAAGTAAATTCATCTGATGTTAGGCACAAATTTGTCCAAACATTCACCATACAGTGGGCAATAAAATAAGTTATCATATTCTGTCCAATTATTCCTCTTAAATAGTTTGACTTCTTACCTTCTGTTTGTTTTTGGTGGCCAGCAGGTAGTGGTCTCTGCATATCCATTACATGGCATGTTTAGCCATACGTGAGCACTGAACTTTAAATAGGATGTAGGAAGTTAAGAAAACTTTTGCTGTTTCCTATTAATGTGCGAGTTTGTTAGAGATTTTATAAGAAAGGAGCAGTCTGAAAACTAGAACCTTTGTACCTCAGTGGTATTAGCATAAGAAAAAGAAAAGCAGTATGAGATTTTAGGCAGGTGAGGTTTGAAAGCTGGGAATGAAATTCAGTTAAGGGGACACAAAATGAATGTAGGGGACAGCAAAGAGCTCAGCAGAGAAGATGGCAAATCAATAGAGCTTACTGCCTCTAACCATCGTCACGATGCTTGGATGTACAGTTATCCAGGCGGTTTGTCTCAACTAACTGGCAGCTTGTTTATGAGGGCAGAAAACTATAAAAGCAATGAAAAATTGGCAAAACAAAGCAGGAAAGCTGCATTTCTGTAGTGTAGCATTGAGACTCAATTCTTCACAGACATTACAGCCAATGCTGCTGTAATGATGATGATGACATCACTATTTCTTCCTTGTTTGTTAGCATATCCAGGAGTGGTTATTATCCCGTGAAATGTGTGAAGTTTTCACAGAAGCAATGACATTTCCTGACAATCACAGCATTGTACTGTTTGGAAGTTCATGTTTTCTGTATGCGTGGTAGATGTAAGTCAAGATGTACTTGAAAATAGTGGTATTTGATTAATGTATTTGTGCCTAGTATGATTTCTTCAGCTTACACTTTTCACCTTTTCATAATACAAACTTTCATGAATAAACAAAGCTATATCTGCCACAGGTGTTACGTCATTCCAGCAACTAGAATTATAAGAAAAACATAGTAATTGACAGTACTCAAAACCACACTGAACTGGGAGAACTCGTAAAAGTAGCAGGGGATCAAAGACTATAATAGTGTGCAGTAATCCTGAGATTGCAGAGTTGCTTTCTTGTACAAAAACACTCTGGAACCTCCTCAACTAACAAACATTTTCTGAATACAAACATTTCATTAAGCTCCTTGGAGGGATTGTTGTATATATTGAGCTTGTATATTACCCTATTGATTCACTATGTTAGTTTTCCTGAGTAAAAAAAAAAGAAAACAAAATCAAACAAATAAATCTAGGTTGCTCTTTTATTTCCATCTTCTAGCATTAGGCTTATTTTCTAGTCTATATCAGACTTTATCTTCTTTGGAGGTTGCAGTATTTAATAGTGCTGTAAACCTTTCAAATGCACACAGGGTTTTTGGTCTGTGGAAATTAAATACAAATGTTAGAGTGAAATATTTAGATTGACGTTGCTGTAAAACTAAATTTTTGTATAAGTTTCTGTTATAACTTTATTTTCAGACATTTTAAATAATGTGTTTTAAAATATCTTTCATAAATATAGCTATTTGGCATATCCGAAATATGTGAAATGTTTACACAAAGTACTATTGTTTCATGGTAATAAGAGTTTGTGAATTATATATATGGAATATGAAGTTCGAAAAGCAAAAACTTGGTGAAAATCCATAAAAGGTTGTCAACTTGTGCAGCTGGAGATGCCAAATGTGTTTTCTCTTCCAGAAATATGTAATGAGTGACTGATAACACTACATGACCTGGTACTCACCTGAAAAACCATGCCTGTCTTAACATAGTCACAGATGTCCTTAACAACATCTGCTGTAATCTGCTTGTGCACCTTCAACAAATGAACTCTTGTTCATTTTTTTTTTTATAGCAAGAAGTACATTTAGTATCTCATGGCCATACAAGTATTTTGATGTGGTGATCAAAGAGCTAGAAAAGTTAGCAGTAACAAGTGTTGCATTTTCATAAGTGATAGCTGAGATCTGAATACGTACACCCCCAGCATCACCTGTGAAAAGTCTTTAACACCGAGCCACCACTTTTCTTGATATTGATTATAAAATCTGCATAGTTGATATATGTTCAGGGATGATGTTCTTCCCAAAACAGTTCTGGAAGGGAACTGAATGAAGTGGAAATACTCAAGGGTGCACTAGCACCTACTTCAGAAAAGAAAGAAAATAACTCCATGTAACACAAAGCCTCTACTGTCCTTAGAGTGACTGTGAGATTGGATATGATGCTTCTTTGACCTAGAAAGAGTCCTGAGACTATGACAACACTGTTTAAAAGCTTGACCTAACAGATATCTCAAAATGTAATGATAACAATAAATGTGATGGATTTATTACCATTTTTATACAAAGTTTTTACCACTAAGTCTCATCTTTCTGTAGATGATGAAGTCAATATTTCGGTTTTAACCATTGAAACATAACCACTTCAAAGAAAGCAGAAAGTATTTATCTGTGCATCAAAGTAATATTCACTATTACTAAAAGCATGAGGGGGCCAATATTTTTCAAATGTTTCACAGATGCAACAGCAATTTCTTACTCTTCTACGTGCAGGTCATGTATCTGAGAAATGGCCCCATTGAAAAATCCCCTGGCAGCAGCAACAGCAGATGAGAGTGTACTTGTTCCTTTCATGTGCGTCATTAAAAGAATGATTTGTTATTAGTTTAAAATAACTATTTTAAGACTTCTGTGTTGTCCTGTATGTCTTTAAGTGAAACAGGACTCCTAAAAGAGGGAAAAACATCACCCCACGCCCTCAATTATTTTATTAGGCCATAAGTAGGAAATCTGAAAATGCATACATGAATTGTTTAGACTACTACTTTGGAGCAAAGCCCGAAAACATACAGCAATTTGCTCATTACTTTAAGAAGAACACTACTTCTGAATTAATCCGTCGCAAAAAATGCAGTTTTGTCACATTCTGTCACAGCAAGAGGAAAAACTGAGAAGGTTTAAGTAATTTGAATTCAACTAGTCCATAACAAACATTAGGTCACCATGGTTAATCAAGATACAAAGAGATCAAAGCAGTGTGCAAGAAGAGCTAAAAACGTAGAAAGGATACTCACACAATATATTACGATCTAGTGAGCAGAAATAGGAATATTTCCTAGTACCGTATTTGTATTACACTTAATAGTTTCATCAATAAAAAGGACATCGATCCTAATAATTAACAATGCTGAATAGAGTTCTTGTAAGCAGGAGGTAACATTGATACAATCAAGTTCATATGGTTACCAAGAATGTTATGGAATGACAGCAAAATAAAATGTCCTTCTTGAAGGCAATGGTAGCAAAATGCAGATCTTCTAAGGAATCTCTTCAGTTTGAACCGGATTAATTTATGGATGAAGTTCATTTAAACTTTTCTGAAACAAGATGCTTTTCTGCTTTTCACCTGGATAAGATCTGTATCTAAAAAAAAAAAAAAAAAAAGGAAGTGATGTGCAAAATACTGTTAAACCCACTTATGATAGTCTGGTAATATTCAGAAAAAAGTTTTAAGTTTTATAACTCTGGAGCCGAATAAACTGTGCCAAACAAGCTGCACATTAGCATTACTTATAGAAGCTCTGAGGAAACTGACTTCAGTATTTCATTCAGAATTAATCTTTGCAAGTGGAATTGTGGCATGTTGGTAGGCTTTCTACAAACCATACTCATGAGAATAAAAACAAATTTTGTTGTTTCCATGTGTAACACACAAGAGGATCACAAGCATTCACTCACTGTAGTATGGCAAAGTGACTAATTTTCTGTACAGTTCAATTAACATACCTTTAATCAGTAGAGACCATATTGTCTAATGTAGTTGCATTCCAAAATTCAGTTCCTTAATGATAAACGTTTTCCAATGTAATCAATAGTTTGACCAATATAATAGGTATTATTACAGGCTTGGAAGTACATTTTCACACAGTTTGGATATATATATTATTAAATGAATTTTCTGTGGGATGTATTCTTGGAGATTATTCTTTTTTCTTTCTTTTTTTTTTTTCCCCATATTTCAAGTTTGCCATTTATTGTATTTTTCTTGAACACAGAACATTCAGTAAACCAATTTAAAGTAGCAATGTCAGGATGTTTGAGCTTTCAGAAGTTTTCTCAATTTTCTTGATGTCAGAGTGATTCCAGTTTCACAAGCCTTCTGCTCTCCATAGGTGAAAGTTTGAAATCAACCACTGACAGAACTGCTGTAGAAATGAGTAAAAATAAAAACACGCTCAAGGCAAGGACACATGACCCAGAGGTCATTTATTTGGCTAGGCCAGCTGATTTTTTGTAGAAGTTATACATTGTTGAAAACAGCTCTAGAATAGAAAGTGATGTTAATCAATCTATGTTGTATCAAAAATAGTGATAATTTTCAATACTGACTTTAATCACACATTATGGAATCATCTTTCCTATTTCTAGAGATTGTTAAAAATTTATGTTACAGTGTAGTTGGAAGCTTAATAAGGATATTTCTTTTTCTCCTAATTCTGTTCTGAAGTCTATTTTTCCTGTGTACAATTTCCCATGTCTAGAATCAGAAAAAGGTTGTGAGGTCCTCTAAAGGTCATCCTGTCCGACTTCTTGCACGCAGCAGGGCCAGCCTTGAAATTTAATCTAAGTTCGAAGTTCTGTCATGTTGCTCAAGGTTGTATTCAGCCAAGTTTTGAACATACGAAGGATTTTTAACACAGGTTTCTTACTTTCCAGGGATGATTTTTGTTACTTGTTTTATTTTACGACACCCCTTCTGGGGGACTAGTAGGAAATAACAAGCTTGTAATTCCAGCTAGAGTTGAAAGATTCTTTAAGCTAGTATATTCTGGAAAAATAAGTTCTCTCCATGTATCAAATTCATTGTGTTCTGGTAAGAAAAAGAAGAATAATGTATATATCTGTGCTTGTTCTTAAGATTCCATTCTTTGTCGTTGTGTAACACATGTAAAGAGGGAAAAGAAGATGTAAGAATTGAAATCTAAAGACACTAAGTTTCTTTTCTACAAACAGACCAATGTGTAAAATTGATATTTTTTTATACCTGTGTTAAAATATTTTCTGAAAATTTAATCTTTTGGGTTTTTTTTTTTGTTTGTTTTGTTTTTTTTTTTTTCCCCTATACTGCATATCTCTCAAATTTAAAATACCATTTACAAAAGGGCAATCCCTGCCTTTAAAGGACAGATATGTCAGGATTTTACTGCGCATAAATGAGAGCTAACAGAGAGTCCCTTTACGTCAAAAATGAGAAAGAGAATTTAATTTCTTTTTTCAAACTTCAGTCTTTACCAGAGCATCATTCATGTTCACGTGTCTGGAAAAAGAGACCTAACCAGTCTTGAAGGCTAAAATTCAGGCTATTAAGCAAAGAAATAGTTTCATCTACAGCATTTTAAGTTTGTTTCACACATGCACCAACCACAAAAAATAGAAATTTGAGTCTGCTTAGCAAATATACATGAGATCATGTGTTAGTTCTGATGATATACAGTATCTTTTTAGTGCTTTAGTAATTTATAGAGAAAGAACATTTCCATAGTTAACTCTAAGAAGTTCTGAATGCCTGTGAAGTTTATCTGTGTAGAAGTAGCTGAAAAGCTAATGGGTATTGACAAAAACAAACAAACAAACAAAAAAATCCAGTGTTTGTAATTCCAGGGACTTTTTTTTCCTGTTTCTTTCTTTATTGATTAGCCATGAGATGATTCAGAGTTTGGTAGTGGTAGTAAATGTAAGCAAAATACCTGTCATTTTTGTTACTTTGCAAATATTTAAGTAATTGAATGTCTGAGATGATTTTCTGAGGGACAGTCTTTTCTCTGTCAAAGACAGAATATTCTAAGGTAGTCTTATATTCATAAACAGTTTTTTTTTTTTCTGTGAAAAGTCTGTATTCAGTATTATTTTCAGTAGGTTCGTTAAAAAATGCCATGCATTTCCTAACAAATTAACTGTTCTAATTGATGATTTGTTTAAATGCTTCATGATTTGAGCTATTACTCCTTGAAATTTGTTAAGTATAAAGGGCTGTTTTAAGTGTTTGTGTGTAAGTTTTCTCCTGATTAAGTAGAAAGAAATGTTTACACAGAGTATACATTTTATTTTTGCTATGTGAATTTTGCGTCTGTGTCTTCTGTGTGCACTACAAAGTATTTCCTGTAATTTAATTCTTTCTGGTGAAATTCGTTAGACACTCTAACTCAAGGTTCAAAAATGTTTAGTTCTAATTGAAAAATAATATCAAAGACAGGATAAAGATGTCACAATTAATAATTTTTTAATGTAAGAATAATTTACTGGAATACCTATTAGGTGCTAGAAATTGTAATGTAGTTGGGAGAAGCGATGTCTGCTTTTGAAACAAGAATAAAACATAAGGATTCAAGCTAAATTTGGAGAAAGAAAACATTTCAACAAAATATTTATGTATGAAAGCAAATATGAATATAAAAGGTTATCTGATAATTTTCTTGTGACTAGAAATCTGGTTAGAAGTAACATCCAATATAAAATGAATGCACTGCATTGAAGTGTAAGTGTAGTCAAAAGAACAGATTTTATTGTGTTGGATGCTGATACTTTGAAGTGTATAATAAGTAGGTAGGTCACCTTGACATTTTTTTTTTATTTTTTATCATTTAGTTATTTATTTATTTATTTAGTAATTGCAAGTATATAGATGCACAGTATTTAGGATGAGAGGAAAGAATATTCACTAGGGTGTACACAGCATCCAGGGCAACAGAAATGGTGAGTATCCAAAGTAAAATAACTCATTTTTAGCAAACACTAACTCAGGAACAGCTGTATGCACGTCTTAACTTTGATCTATTGATTATTTCTAGGGTGAAATAATTTCTGTTTCATTGCTCTTAAACTTGTTGTCAGGTATGTTTGTGATGGTATGTCTTCCAAGTATTTTCATGAAAAATGAGTTAAGACTTTTCACTGAATAGACAATCTAGATCTTTCTCAACTGGTTTTGTCTGGAACTAAAGTTGAGATAAAAACAAAGCAGTTGAAATTTACTGTTCCCCAGTCATCAATGAAGGAAATAACAGAAACTAAAATTAACTTCATTACAGCACTGTATCTCAAACTTAGGTGGATTGGGATCTGTGTGGAATTTATGTTTCAGTTAGCTTGATCTCATGTAGTTTTCCTACCTTCCACTGTTACTTTTGGGGACCATTAGAAGGTGTTATTCAGCAAGAGTCTGAATGCTTGGTAATGTGGAGATCAAGGGAACATGCTATTAATTAGCCCAGAGTCCGGCTAATCGGTAAGACTTTTAGCCAGCGCCATTCTTCATCGCCCTTTTTATTCCGTGTCACTTGCAAATAATTGGTAAGTTTCTAATTTCACTGATTTGGTATGTGGCATAGGAAATATTGTATTTCAGTCCAAAGAAGTTCATCTTCTCTTAAACTGCAGTAGGAGAATGATTCATGTGTGTGCATGAAGAAAGAACAGTATGTACTTGGCTGAGATTTATGTCAAAGTATGTTGGATGACTTTGATGATTAATATTGCTACTTGAATGTAAATTACTTGTAGGAAGTCCCTGAGAATTTTTTAATTGAGTTATCAAAACCATATATTGTTTTTGTCTCTGCCCAGCGAATTGAAATTCTGTGGCTAAGACAATGTGGAGTGGCAGTTTTCAGTGTCAGGGTGTGAGCTGTTTGTGACTGCTGATTGTCAGTCAAGGACAGCTCAATCTCTACCCTCATATTTCATCTTACATTTCTATTGGTAGGCTGCAGAATTCTTTCTCTGTGCCTTCCAGGTGTAGTTGCTAGAATCTTCTTGAGCAGAAAGCAGAGATGAGTACCCTTTCACCTCCAACTCGTATGGTCCTGTGATTCCTGGAGAGTTATGTAGGGCTTCTACATCCTTATCAAGTGGGAAAACTGCATCTGGCACTGTAGGCTGGCATGCTGCAATAGTTCTTTGAAGCAATAGAATAATCTGCTTCCTCCTCAGAGCTTCTCTCATTACAGCATCCTTTCCATGCACACATGCTTATATATGTCCACAGATATTATAGCACTTGTTGATTTTTGCTGGTTTTTTTTTTTGTTTGTTTGTTTGTTTTTTGTTACTTTTATGCTTAATGTGTGCATATCCAGCATGCATTTTGTGACCCAGTGCTTAGTTCAGATTTATAAGAAGTGTTTATGTGGGAAGTGCTTTTGCCTTACTCTTTCTGCTGTGGAATAAGAGCTGGAGCAGAAAACTCAAAAGTGTACACAGGCCTACGTTTTGAAATAATACGCTGCAGTGACAGAGCAAAATATTTTACATGTGATTCCTGGGTTGTGATTGCAAATACATTTTTACTGATACACTCAGCCATAGTCTTGGAAATGTTTCCATTTGCTCTGAGGTGATTATGTCAGTGATGTTCAATTCAGGAGCAAAGCGCTTCTAACATGCAACAAGTTGCTAGGCTACGTTCTTAGTTATTGCTTGATTCCTTGCAGCATTTAACTTATGGCACTGGTACTAGAATAAATAGCTTATAACACACTTCTCTTTATACTTTTAGATGGGAGAAGTTGATGAGTTGCATTTGTTCTTAGCTTATCAGAACAATACTGAGACGTGTTCATCTTTTATTCAGAGCTCTCTTTTTAAAGGTTAAATTTCTCTGGTGAAAACGAAAAAGTAGAATTTTTCATTATACCTAAGCTAGTCTTCCTCTGTCCGAACCTCTTCAGTGAGGCTCACACAAATCTCTTTTTGCATTCCTGTTGACCACACAGAAAAAATCTTTGCATTTGGTTTGTATGAAAAGTCTGAAAAAGCCTGAGGGCATTTTGTGTCAGTGTATTTTAAGGCATTACAAGTTTACTGTCTCTTTCTTAAAATTCCAAACCCAAGTCATAGACTGTTACTGTTGTCAACCGTGTGCAGATTGGACTGTTACAGATTCAATAATATTATATTTTGGGTGAGCGATTTCCATATAACAGCAATGATTTTGATCGACTGTCACTCAGAACAGAATTAGATACTTCATCTTCTCATTCTTCCTTGGTTGTTCCCTGAGTTGCAATAATACCGTAGCTGACAAGAAAATTAATATCTTTTCATGTCAGCAGAAATGCCTCTTTCCTTGTGTTTCCTATTCCAAAGCTCACACAACCTGCTTTCCATTTTATCTTGTCTTTTATTTGTTCAGTTCACTTTGTCATCATCCCAGAGTTCTCAAGATCCTCTTTTCTGGCACAAGCAGAGGAGTTATTACTTTGCCCTTTAGGCATGAATTCTCTCCACTTGTCTCCAGAAGACTGTACTGTTGGATTTTGGAAAACATTCTAGTAATTAGCTTCACAATTTCACTGATACCAACATTAGACCAAATGGAGAGTAATTAAATAAATATAATGATCTGGGACGGATATTGTTCTCTTTTTTCATAAATAATTGTTCTTTTAATTGGAATTGCTAACAGATGTCTAGTAATAACAAAGTATATTACCATGTTTTAATGGCAGTAGTTCTAAGACAACATCACAAGTATTTTCCACCCCTTCCTCAGTATTTGCCAAATGAAGTTTTCCTTTCCATGAACTTTGATATTTGTTTAGAAAATAGTGCAAGGCCTTCACAGACTTCGAACCTGATGTGACTTTTATGTACAGCATTCATGAATCATGTAATTTGATGAAATAAACTAGCCTTTAATACTTTCTATTGATTATATAAAAAAGGAAAATAAAGTGAATTTTGCAGTTGTTCAGGCATGGAAATAAGCAAATTTAGTATAATTTCTGAAAACTTACAAAAGTAAAAATTATACAACAATCAAAGTTTGCAGTTATGAATAAATCTATAACCTTATTCAAATAATTGAAGAGAGTCACTAATAAAACAGATAATCATAGATTACTGAAGAGGTTGCCCTTGGGGGGGAGGAGGGAATAAAAACAACCCCACAAATCAACACATCAGTTCACTGTCAAGAAAATCTGGGGGGGGGGGGGGGGGGGGGGTGAATTTTCTTTCAGTTTAAGATACCAGTGATTTAGTAAGGCAAGCTTGAAGGCCTTCTTCGTTAAACATAGTTAATTCACAGGATCCAACTGTTCCGATAGCATAATCACCTTTTATTCCATTCTGGAGGACGTAGCTCAAAGCATGGCCTAGAAGTGCTATCTGATAGTCAAGTGCTTTAGTCATTCCATTTTAGTTTCCTCCTGTGTATTTACACAGCTACATTAGCATTCTTTGTCCTTGTGCATACAATAGTGGAGATATTTTTCAGTAATTGAATGTAATAGTAAGATGTCAGTCATGTACAACAGAAAAGGTTAAATAAGAAATGTTTTAATCTCAGACAGTCTAGAAATAATTCAATTCAGTGATTTTCTCAATGCTGTTTATAGTTAAAAAAATATAATAATGAACTGCTAACTAATTAACATGAGAACAAACATGACAGATCAGACAGAATGTTTCCTCCTTAAACAAATGTAGCTAGTAAGTATGTCACAGGATATATGCACAAAGATACTTACATCACAGGGTTGTTGATATCTGGAACCAGGAAAGCACAGCAAGGTGAGTCAGCCAAAGAAGCTCAGCTCTTATCAGGGTGAGGGCATGCAAACTGGAGGGTTTCATTGCTTAAAGGAATACAAAGCATTGGGATAGAATGGGAAAAGAATTTGGGGATTGTGTGACATGTTTTAAAGAGATTGTGGGAATGTTTGAAAATTATTATGGGATGTTCTGGAAAAGGGCCAATGGTAGGGAAGGGGAAGAGGAAGGAGAAGGATCAAGGTAGATCACAGTAGCTGCATGGGAAGAAAGAGGAGAAAGTGGAAGAATGGTCTGATTTAGTTTAAACAAGTCGCTAGCCAATATGAATACCTGACTGCACAGTCATTCCTGTAGTCGTATTAAACTCAATTTCTGTCTTTCATGTAGGTTTGTTCTATATTCTGAGTGTGTATGTGTGAACTGTAGTAAAATTCAAAGCTGACAGCCTGCGAGTAGGTCACAGGAGCATGACTGAAAACTTCAAACGTGTAGGCCTGGAGCCAGCAAATAGAGAGTACTGGAATCTGAGGACTGGTTACTGGAAAGGCATGTACACTGTGTATATGTTGATTTGAGTAGTAACCTTCAGATTTGATGAGACGAGAAGTAAAGGATTGCAATGTCTGTGTTTTCATGTTTACTCAAGCGCTGGTTGTGTGTGTGCTGAAAAAAAGTTCTGCTGTCTTTTCAGAGCCAAGTGGCAAGCCGGGCAGGCATGTGTTTTTTTATGTGTGTGTTTGTGCCTAGTAGAAATGTGTGCTCAGTGTCACTGCTTGCTAGAGCGGAGGACAGAAAACCACTGCCTCCCAGTGTTTGGCTTCCTCTGAACATATTGGGACTTTCTGTAGACAACCTGCTTAGAAGGATAGGGAAAAGTGGATGCAGATGTTGTTAAAGATGCAAGTGAAAGGAAATAGCAGTTTTTCTTCTGTGTACACTCCTCTTCTAATGGATTGCTTCTTAAAGGAAAGCTGATACGACCTTCAGCCCATTAGCTGTACCCAAAATGTGTCTGTAGTTTAAATGACCCAGTTCCTTGACAGTAGTTACTATTCAAATTACTGAAAAAGTTCCATATTTAAAGACCTGCCATTATAAAAAACATCAGAGAAGTAAACTGTGCTGCTAATGATTTTCTGGAAACACAAGACAGATTAGAAGTGTAGACTTGTAAGGAAAACTGAAATTTTGACCAAGTTAATGAACATAAAATAATCAAAATGTTTTATAAAACCATCTACTTAGTTCTTCAGTACCACATATCCAACCACTCATTCATTCTTTCAAAAGAATTTTTTTACTATTAAATTCTGTGATAATGCTAGAATAAGAAATTGGAGAACTATAATAAGCGCATATTTAATTGGTGTTAGTCCATAAAGTGCAATTAAAATGTTTCCTTAAAATAATGAAGTTCCTTGTGCACAGGAGGCCTTAGCCCTTCAACTCCAGGTTTATATTCTTCCAATGAATAATTATCAACTTTTTAGTTCAAGAGCAGACTATTTAAGATGCAATATTTTACCACTTAATCTGTTACAATGCAGCTTTTTCTGGTATTTTGTGTAGAAATCTATACTGTTTGGAAAAGAGGCCGTGGTGATGAGGAAGGGGCTCAGCAAAACTGCTACTTCAGACTTCTGGATGGCAAACTTTGAACTTTTCAGGACACTGGTAGGAAGGGTCCTTTGGCATTCAGTCCTGAAGGACAGAGGGGTCCAGGAAGGCTGGTCACTCTTCAAGAAGGAAGTCTTAGAGACACAGGAAAAGAGAGTCCCCCTGTGCCATAAGAAGAATTGGTGGAGAAGAACACCAGCATGGATAAACAGGGAATTTTTTCTGAGGCTCCAAAAGAGAGTCTACTTCCTGTGGAAAAAGGAAGGAACGGGCAATTCAGGGAAAGTCAAGGAAGTTGTTAGGATATGCAGGGAGAAAATTAGGAAGGCAGAAGCCCAGGTTGAGTTCAAGCCGTCCACTGTAGCAAAAGAGAACAAAAAGCTTTTTTACAAATGTATCAGTGGTGAGAGGAGGGCTAAGGAGAATCTCCATTCTTTACAGAATGAGGCAGGGAATGTGACCACTGAGGATGAAACTGAAGTTCTCAGTGCCTTCTTTACATTTGACTTTAATAGCCAAATAAGTAATCCTTGTAGAACTCTCTACCTCCTGACCTGGAAGTCAGGAAGGGGGAGCAGAATAACTCCCCTCCTCCCTCCACAGTTCCGATGGATTTTAATCAACCTAGACTGTAACAAGTCCATGGGTCCACCCAGTGGTGCTGAGGGAGCTGGTAGAGGTGATCCACCATCTACTGGTATTTCTGGCTAACCCAGGAATTTTGCTTAGCCTTTATTCTACCTTGGTTTACCCTTGAGTTTATTGCCATCACAGACTGCTCATACAAAACAGACACAACCAATATGTAATTTTTCTGTTCAGTATCATTACTATCAATAACTTTTTGTTATTAGCTACTCTTACGTTGTTCTTCCTTTTTCACTTCTTTATTGCTGTACTGGCTTTATCATTGTATTGGCTTTGGCACTCCTGATATTCCACTGTTCAGATACATTTCAGTTTCATAATTTGTGTTGCAGAACCTACAAGGATTCAACATCTGTTTACAAATGTCCTTTTGCTTATGCACACACATACCTCATCATTGTAAGCATTCTGCCCAATTTGCACTATTTGTGCTTCCTGATAATGTGGGGAACTACTGAGGGAATTATGAGATACAACTCAACCCCAGCATCTAGCATTCTGCCCTAATTAAGGCTCAACTCCAGAACTTGAAAGACAGTCAAAGGGAGAAAATGTTACAATAAAATGAAAGCCAGCCCCTTCCCAAATCTAGAATACTTAAAGTGAGTTTTGTGAAAATGATGGGAAAGTAGGGGTGGAAAGGAAGGATATAAAAACCCTGCTATGTTCAGACAGCTTCCAAAGCCCAAGGACAGGTGGAGTGAATATGGCTGCATGCAGGCTTGTTCACTCCAGTGACTGTGTGGAGAGCAGAAATGGCAATAGCTCTAGAGAGAATTTTTTGAAAAGATGACTGGAATGCAAGGATAAAAGAAAAATGTTGTGCTTTACTGAACTTCAGTCTATCATTTGTTCCAAAGTTTGTTTAAATTCTTCACTGTTTTCTTGAGCAGTCAGTATCTTTTTAAAAACTTGGGGTGATGGTGAATCACATAGCCTCTTCTGATGAAGTATTTGAATGTTTGTTTTTAATATGTAGGTTATGAAATAGTTTACATAAATTGTGATAAGTGGAGCTACAGAAATTTGGACATTCTCTCTTTCTTTAAAAAATGTATTTTATTCCTCTTTAAAAATTGTGTTTGTTAAGAGTACAGTTCTGTTGTCTTGGGAGTAGAGCAAGAAGACAAGTGAACTCCAGGAAAGGTAAAAGCATAATTCATCTTGGATATCCCAGAGTAGTTGGAAGGAACTTCTGGAGGTTGTCTTGCCCAGCTGGTTGCTACATGTGCAGTATTGCTACTTTGGGGGAGGATTTACTTTTGGAGACCTTCAATTGACTGGCTGACCTCAGTGGTTATCAAATAAGCTCATGCTGCTTTATAGACCTTGACATACATTTCAACGATTGCAGTAAATGAAGAGTAATGATGAAATGTTAAAGAACTTGAAAAGATCCTTTGTGTCTTCACCTTTTCTTCATACATCAATCTGTCTGCTATGTAGTTTGATGAAAAGTTTACAGGAATGATGGTGGACACTCACAGATTCCATGGATGTTTCCTTTTTTTCCTCTTAGCAGTTTATCCATTACTTCCTGTCCCTGCTTTTAAAAAACGTTTTTGCTTTTGTACCAGCACATTTTGAAGGCCCAATTAACTCCAATTAACTGTAGATGTAAAGTGATATTTTTTTGCTAAAAATAGTTATTAAGTTTGACCTGGGAGGCTAATTGCATCGCTTTTGAAATAACAAAGCCCAGAACTTTAACACATTAGCCATGATTTACTCCACTAATATGTACAAATTGAAATGTTTTAAGGTTTATTTAAATGAACTTATTATATTTTTAATGCAATCTCATGTGATTTATTAGGAGTCATTAAGGGATCTTGAGGCCGCATTACTCTGAAGTATATCAACAGTCACAAGGCTAGTTTAGAAAGGTTTTTTTTAATATTTGTTATATGTACTTGAGCTATATATAAAACTTAATGCTTCACTTTTAATGAAGCTCTGTCTTATTCATAGGTGACACCTCTTGCACTTGTTACTATGCTCTACTCTTCACCACACCTTTTTTTTTTTGTTTAATTGAAGTGAGAGAACTTGTATCCTGACAGGGGACTTAGAATGTAGTTGTAAAGTCAGTCTCAAAAAAGGGTTGAAAGGGAAAAGGGAGGAAGGGATGGAGATGATTACTAGCAAGCAGTGATGTAGTGGAGCACTGACATGGATTAATGCAGGAAGAAGGAAAAGAGGGGAAAAAAAAAGTAGAGAAAGAGCAAATAGAGACAGAGGTTTTGTGTGAAGGAGACAAGAAAAATTTCTTGTAATGCTGAAATCAGTACAATAACTTGTTTATTAATGTAACTTGCAGTAAAATAAGCAGTGATTTACAATTTAGAATTATACATTACCAGGTGAATTGTAGAAACACAAATTTTATTGTAACACACTTAACCAGCTTCATTAACTCACATGGAATTACAGTTCTTCGGATCAGAACAAGAGGAAAAATCACTTTTGAGATGTCTCTACACTATGCACAAGTGGTGCTCATTTGGCCCTAATTGTCATACTCTCTGCTCTGGAGCCTGTCTCTCAGCAAGGAGCACCACACAGTGTTCCTGTCTACCTCGCATAAAGTCCCAGTGTGGAAAAGTGTTAACCTTCAACAGGGAATGGAGGGTGTATAAACAATTGTGAGAGAGGGAACAGCCTTCTAAACCTGGTGTTATGACCTGGTGTTATGACTGAGCCCTCTATTACCCTCCAAAAGCCATGATTGTTACATAGATGACTCTGCACAGACAAAGGTATTAGTATTTTTTTTTAATCACCTACCAGATTTTTCTTGCCTTTGTCTACATATGGTGACTCATCGACAGTCATCTGTGTTGTTCCTAACTGAAATTGTCTGCCTAATAATACTTTTCAAATTAGTGAGAACTGATGTTTTGGCAACAGCAACTGCAATTTTCTTTTTTCTAATTTTTTTCTTTTTTTCCTCTTCTGATGTTGCTAGTTGTGATACTACTGTTTGAACAAAAAAGTTGATTCTTTATTTTTGCTTTTAGTTTCTAATAGTGTAAATCACTACAATTTTTTTTTTCTGTGCAGATATAATCCACTTGTAAATAGCAGTTATGATCTTTTGATATGATTATAAATTAAGACCTCATGTTTCTAAAACACTATGTAATAATGGCAACATGGGTTTGTATAAAGGCGACTTTTAGACTAGTCCTGCCTGACTCTCATGATATTGGTAGAATTTCTGTTCTTGTTTTTGTACTATCTGTAAGTTAACATAGGGAAAATCTTATATTCATGAAGCTCACTAATGCTTTAGGAAGCAGTGAAGGAAATCCCAAGTGGAGAAGCTGAGCATTCAGTGCTGAGCTGAGAAAGTGATTGTGTCCATTGCATTTGAGTAATGAAAATTGATTATGTTTAATGAACCATTCTGAATTCTCAGTGAAAAGCCTGGAAAGGCCTTTCTCTACAGGGTACAAATCTAGGGACTTCTCTATTAAGAAGGCACCAAGAAATTTTATTACAGAATTGATAAAATTAATAGTAATAAATCAGCAATGGTACATCAAGCCTTTCCAGTCCAGATCATTGGTATTCACCCAAAATCCTAAAGGAACTCAGATATGAAATTACTCACTGCTAGGTGTACTGTGTAATGTGCAACTTAAATTGACCATGGGATGGTAAATGAGACGCTAAGTTCTGGATTTTTTTTTAATGGCTCCAGGTGTGAATTAGAAAGTCATATAATACTTTTTAGACTTCTAGAAAATCAAGAGAAACTATAATAAAAACTTGAGTTGGTAAATTAATGGAAAAATATGATTATAAAAGAGGCAATAATGTTTTAGCAGAAGGAAGCCATGCTTCATTACTCTGTTCAAATTCTTTGCAGGAATCGTTGAACGTTTGGATAACAGAATTCCAACCAGTTGGGCTTACATATTCATTAGGTTTTTTTTCTTCAGAGCAATGGTATGGTTTTAAAGAATTACTTGGTACTCATTTACTACGTCTTAGTTGAGTTCAAAGAGTGGTTTGGGGAAGTTTGAAACAGATTTCATTCTGCACGTTCAAGAAGCTTCATTTGAGGTACTACTAAAGATGTGTGCACCTCAGGCAGGGAAGAGACCCCCAGAACAGCAGCAAATGTTCCAGTTTTAGTATGCATTCATGGGCTGGTTCACTAGGGATACATTAGTTTAGTAGGAAGTAAAATTTTTGAACTGCAGAGGTTAGGTGAGACAATAGCTCCAAGTGCTTTAAGCTACTGATAAAAAGAAACCAGTAGATTTATTATTATTATTTTTTTTAATTTACATATTACTGTGGACATAGCTTTAGAATACTTTCAATTATCTCTGTTACAAAAAAATGCCAAGGACATTTCTGATAATAAAGAAGGTCTTTTTCTGAGATTGTTATCTTGCAGACGCTATGTATATATGACAGAAAGAGGAGACAGTTTTCCCAAGTGGAGAAGACTACTAGCAGGGTTCACCAAATGTCTGTAATGGTGTCAGCATTATTCTGCATGTTAGTAAGTGCTCTGGTAGAGCCCTTCAGTGACAGAGTCTTCTGCTGATGCAGACTCATTCTGTATTTGAAACAAAGAAAGCTGTTAAAAGGGTAGTGGAAATGCTTCATAAAACAGAATAGGTAGGGGGGAAGGGTAGTATAACATGAGGGTGGCTACAGTTATGGAACAGATTCTATACATGAGTCTGTACAAGAAAAGAGTGATTAGCTTATGACTGTTCAGTTTGACAAAGAGAAAGCAAAAGGGAAAGTGTAAAGATATATAAAATCATATGTGGTGCCAAGAATTTAAACAGAGAAAAATTATCTTTGCAATTCTTTGCAAAATTTTGAGAAGCAAATTTGAATAAAAATGCATATCTTTAATTACCACATAATTAAGTCACTGCCACTGTTTTCCCTAAATGCATTTTTCTATTTAAAATGTAAATTTAAAAAATAGGAAAACATCAAAATTGGAAACTTGGCAAGAGTGACTAAGCATACTGAAGAGGTACAATTCTGGCTTGAGAAATTTCATCTCAAGGAATATGAGTTACCCTCTCCAGCTTTCATGCTCTTCCTAGGTGTTTGATGAATAATGAACTGAACTTCTGTTGTCTTGCATCTCTATGGTGATGCTAGCAAATGACCTCATACTGATTATGTCAAGAACTGTAACACTGTACCTAGCAAGTAGCACTCAAGTAAAAATAGGATGGCTTTTTGTCCCTATGCCAGTGATCTTCACATATAACTGGAGATTTCATCTAGCAAACATTTATGCTTGCGCTTATCATTACTTGAATTCAGTGAAACCACTCATTTTGAAAATGATAACTTCAGCATTCAAACTGTGAGCTGACAAATAACTTTGGGCAAATGTGCAATTATGCATTATGGATGGGGAACTGCTATCTCATAAAAGGAAGAAGATACTGAAACTGAAGTATTAATTATAATCAGATATAAAACCTTTTGATTCTGTTTTAGTAGTCAAAACCTAAAATTTCAGTACATTCTGTATTTGCTAAGGTTCACAACTAAGCATTGACGCTAAAACAAGCATCATATTTATTTCTACTGCATTGAAGTCTTTGAAACTTCATGTGTACAAATCTGAAAGTGTTCAAGTTCCTAATGTTAGTTATTCTAATGTCAAAATATGTTTAGGCATTCATTGACTTCAAGATTTGTGTTCAGCAAAAACTATCCTAGTGAAGTAATCTTGCATCTGATGCAAGATACTTGGAATATCAGCTTCCAAGTTCTAAACTCTCATGAAAGAAAAAAAGCAAAAAACCCATTTGTTGAAAAAGTCATAGTGAAAGCATGTTGAAACATTAAAGTAGAAGGCAAAGGGCTGCCTTACACTCAGTTTCATGGGTTTTATTTTCAAGCTTGACTGCCTGAAATGCTAAAAATCTGCAGAATTTCTTCTTGCAGAATGAATAAAAGTTGGCAGAAATTGGTGTAACTTACTTGATCCTTCTGTTGCCTCGGTTCCATTTTCTCATCTATTAGTTTTGTCCTTTTCCTAGAAATGTAAACTAGTTGAGAAAACAGGAGAAAGGCAATAATGAGTACTCCTAGCTGAATTTTTGATAACTGATTTACTTTCTGATTTCCTTTTTCCCCTCAGAGGAATAATCTGTAGGAAATGTAATATGACAGCCCAAAATTGATACATAGCAGTACATAATGAATAAGTTGGCTTTTTATTTCTCTGATGTCTGTAGAGGCAGAAAGTCTGCCACTTTCTTTACTCAGCTCTCATCTTCTTGCTGATTTTTCTTCCTATGTACAGCAGGGCTCACGGAAGTAAAACTGCTTTTAAAAGTTCCAAAGTATGAAAGATTTTGACACATGGAATGTCTGGTTTTTGTCTTTCTGGTTACATATATTTTATCTTCTAACTGAAATGAACAAAGTTACTACAGGAGACTGTGCTTCCAAAATACATAGATACATTCTGATCTTGAGATAACTGCTGGTTCAATGCATATGGTAGGTAACAAAATCTTACAAGAATCTGTGAAAGAATTAAACTAAGACTTTTTAAATTCTAATATTCACAATATCAAATATGCAAAGAACAGGAGTAAGCACCTGGAAGCAAAAATGTTCAGGGTGGTAAAGCAGCAACATCATTGATATGTGTAAAGTTATTAAATCACGGGTTTCTGTAACCCAAGGAGATTTTTATTTTTTTATTTTTCCTGAAATGGTTACAGGTTACAGGGCAGAGAAAATTAAACAATATTTACTATAAATGTTTGCTTTTAGAACAGCTGACATTCTTCAGTAGTTGAGGAAAATTCAGCTATGCAAGTAGAGTTGGACATGTTTATTTTCCTTCAGAAAGTTTTTTTTAAAATATCTCTTGTGCTTTGTACACTTGAGGACAGTAATCGATTGCTTTTTGATATTACAGGCTTTAAATATAGCAGAATCAAGAATTATCTGAATAAGCTAAATAGATTTACTATCTCTGTCATTCTCAGATGTTTTTTCCAAGTGTGTTGCTGTCAGAGGACTTCCCTCAGACTTCCAATTTGACAAAGTAATTTTTTTTTTTAAAAGGATACTGAATATGGAGGCTTAAAGGCGAATGCAGCTACAGTCTACATGTGTGGTTTACATCATCTCTCTCATCTGTCCAGTATGGTATAGCTCAAATAAAGAAGACAACAGTTCTCTTACACTTACCATGTATCTGTCTTTTTTGGTCCCATAATGATGTGAATAATAATGAATGCAGATGTAATACTGTTTCTATTACTCCTTTCCCATATAGAAAGTCAGTATTTCCCATATAGAAAGTCAGATGTTGCACTCACTCTTTTAGCCTTACCACCGCATTGGAACCACATATACCCTGTGATCTTTTTCATTGTGAGTGCTAAATACTTTTTAAATGTCCCTACATTTCTCAGTTCTGTCTTCCATTCTGTAAATACAACAAATTCATTTCTGTTTCCTATATATATGATACCTTTCTCACTATATAAAAATAAATGTTTGTCAAATGAGTCCACAATACTGGCAAATTAGATTAGGAATTCTCTCAACCTGAAGGATAAAATTAAATCTAGCATTTAATAGATTATTCTTGGGATTTTAATATTAGATTTGAACTAGCTTACTACTATTTTTCACTACATAAATGGTTTGTTTGTGTATTTCATCTACAGTGTTTTCATATTCTCAAAGGCACAACCAATTCATATGTTGAACCACAAATAATTCTTGCCTTTGCAAGCATGGTCCAATCAAGTAGCCTCCTTTTCCACATGTTCAGAACTTCCTTTGAAAAAATTTGTGGCAGAATGTGTCACAGAGATGTAATTCCTTGCTCTTTATATGAGGAGCTAGCCTGTTGACTAAGAATTTCTGTATACTCTTGTTACTGCTCTGAAATTAGGTGCCCTAAGAAACCTCTTACTGTTTTGTGTGTAATACAGGGATGCAACAACTACAGACAGAGCTGCAAATATTTTCTAAGTTTTTCATTCACACCACAGTTGATAGTGGCTGTTGTCTATGTGGTTTCCAAGAAAAACAACAACAACAAAATCAACAACAACAAAAAAACACCTTAAAAGTTGATTAGGCCATGAAAACTAATCTTAAGATGAATGTAACTAGTGTGTAGTATTTGGAAACTTTAACACTTCTTTTAATGTACAACTATACAAAAGTGTCTTTCTGTACTTACTGTATGAATGCTGTTAGACACTGCGTTTTTTTAATTGGCTATTTTTTACCTACTTCTACCCTTGTACAAAATAACAGAAGGTAATTCACTGCAGAACTGAGAGTCAAACCTAGAAGTCATGCTAATAATGTATATAAGGAGATCACTGATGACAGTATCTTCAGTCTACTTAGTGGACTATGGATACAGGATCTGAGCTATCGTACAGTATCTGTTGTACTTAAAAGTCATCACAGAGTGCTTTGCAGTTTATGGCTCAGCACTGACTTATTGGAATACACATAATGTGTCATATCTCTGTTTTGTTCATTAGTCTCTGACAGAGGCACAGAGTTCTATAACACAGTTTCACAATTAATTGCATTTTCAGAAATCTAAACTAGGAGCTTGTTTTATAATTTGACAAAACTAAATACTGGCATTTTCTGTAATACGTTGTCACCCCTGCAACACTTCAGACCTCTTGTTTGAAGTATTGAATATGAATTGCTTTGATTGTCTTTCAAAGTGTTTTGTGTTTTCCTTCCAGCGTTGTGCATTTTAATTGAAGGATATTCATTAAGTGTATTATCCTGCATACATTACTGCTTGTCATATTCAAGCTGAATTAACTGTCTTTGTGCCTGTTCCTGAGCACATCGAACTCTGGTAGGGCAGAAAAAAGTGGTAGGAGCAGTAGCTGTGAGTCTGAAATAATTAATTCCTTGAAAGGAAGACCTCTATCACCTCACCTTTGAAAAAGAAGTTAAATGTTATACCTCACCAAATATGCTTTTTTTTTTTTTTTTTTTAACTTCAAAGTACAGCTTGAATACATGGATCCATTTCCTTTTCATGGCCAGATGTTCACACAAAGCATGACTGTATTGCATTTAAAGAGTTGTCATTTCTAATTCTGCATAATGAGCAAAGAAATTATGGAAGTCATTCCTAAGATTCTAATATTCTCCACATATAATTACAGCTTTGGGGAAGGTCTGATCTGTGCTAGTGTAGAAGACTCTTCTTCTTGGAAGATTCTAACAATATTGGTAAAAACTGCAAAGCTTTTACCACTATTTTTTGGTAAAATGCAGTTGTTCAGGTGAAACAACTTTGGTTTTCAGGGCTTTCAATATTAAAGACTCTTTTAAATTAAGAGGCACTGCATAACATATCACTGGATAACTGAGACTGTGTGAAGGTGTGAAGCAGTGAGCAAGAAATTATTGATTCTGTGATAGAGTAAGAGTTCCCTTTAAAAAATAACTTTGCTCTAAGCGTCCAGAAGAGATAAACATTTGTGTCTATGTGTTGACCAAGCAACTGTTTAAGAAAAGGCTGGATTTGTAATTCTTATGACTTGGGGATTTCAGTACTTCAAGGTAAAGAAGATTGTTACCAGAAAAGCCATTTTTATTGTCTTGTTGTCCGGGTCAGGGGGCTTGTTCTTGTGCTGAAATAACCTCTGGCGATTTAGCAGTTGAATAGACAGATAGAGAATGTCATCTTAAACCATAAAATGTAATTTCATACAATTGAATAGCTGGTTTGGATGGTGGTTGGAATGTGTATGTAAGGATATGGATTAGGATACTGTCACGGCAACATTAAGCTGAGTATTTGGAACTAGCATTTCTGTGTTATAAAAGGGAAAATTATTGGGAAAAAAACTCAATGTTACTAATTATTATATGCATGGCTTAATTTAATTTATCCCTGATAATATATTGTATTTCAGTATGTGCTTAAGATGGTTCATGTAGCAAAATGAAAGGAAAGAAAATGCCCCTTGAAAGCACTGTGAATTAGCTTATCCCTACTCAGGGCAGTCTGGAGCATCTGCTGCAGATTTGAGATGCTGACTAGATATTCTGATTCCTGTGCCTATGTACCAATTCTGCAGAAATCTAGCAGTGGTTCTGGTGCCACTTCTATTTTCATAGGCCTTTCTGGACTTCCTTTAGAAAAGATTCTTGACTGAAGCAGATCTGTTTTGCTTTCATACCCTTTTTTAACAGGGTCAAATTAAATTACCCAGAATCATTAAGGGAAGGATCTTTATAGCTGTGTCATGAAGCAGTATAAGATCTGTCCTTTTGCTGACAGCTCTTCTTTGGAATTCCCAGAAATCTTCCATCTAATTATATGTATATATATACACATGTATGTATAATCTTACATATATATATATAAACACAATACATGCTGAACTCATTTGCAGTATCACAGTGCCTTCAGCAAGGATTTTGCCTGAGGCTCAGTTGTGCTTCCAGCTCAGATTTTTAAGTTATACCATTACTGCAATGTATGAAAACAGTGTCAGTGATGTGTTTGCTCACTAATTATCTGTGACCTCTACCAATGCCAATGATGATGCTTATTAAAATAAATCCTATTGATGCTATTCTTTTGGATATGTTTCCGTTGAGATTTTTCCATTAAAATATGAAAGAACTCTAGCATTTGAATTAATGAAGCTAAGTCCTTGTATCCAGGCTACATAGTTTTGCAAAAGCTTTTTCTGGAGTCATTGCTTCAATTTAAGAACTTTACAGTATTAAGCAGTGACACAGTTCAATCTGAATACCTCAGAGGCACATAAATTTGTATTAAGGCTAACCTGAAACCCTTCCAACACCTTTTCCTATTTCCCTGTAAGAAGAAATTCAACACCCAGGGAGGTTGTGGAGTCTCCTTCTCTGGAGATATTCAAGTCTCGCCTGGACACCTACCTGTGTGACCTGGTTTAGGGAACCTGCTTTGGCAGGGGGGTTGGTCTCAATGATCTCTAGAGGTGCCTTCCAACGCCTACAATTCTGTGATTCTGTGAACACAGAAGACAGATGTAAGTATAGGAAACACAAGATGAAAAAGCATTATATTAAAAGAAAAGAATCACAGAATCATAGAATCATAGAATTATACAGTGGCCTGAGTTGAAAAGGACCACAATGATCACCTAGTTTCAACCCCCCTGTTATGTGCAGGGTCGCCAACCACCAGACCAGGCTGCCCAGAGCCACATCCAGCCTGGCCTTGAATGCCTCTGGGGATGGAGCATCCACAGCCTCCTTGGGCAACCTGTTCCAATGTGTCACCACCCCCTGTGTGAAAAACTTGTTTCTGATATCTAACCTAAACCTCCTCTGTCTCAGTTTAAAACCATTCCCTCTTGTCCTATCACTATCCACCCTCATAAACAGCCGTTCCCTCTCCTGTTTATAAGCTCCCTTAAAGTACTGAAGGCCACAATGAGGTCTCCCCAGAGCCTTCTCTTCTCCAAGCTGAACAAGCCTGGTTCTCTCAACCTTTCCTCAGAGGAGAGGTGCTCCATCCCTCTGATCATCTTAGTGACCCTCCTCTGGACGTGCTCCAAGAGCTCCACTACAATAAAATAAAATAGAAAAAAGTATAAAAATCAGTACTTCAGGAAATGATACAGAACATGGTATCCTGTGCTTTATAAGTATAGAGTTTTGTTGTACATGAGTAGTAGTCTACAAGAGGTACAGTGTTTGTGTCATTCTAAAGAATCTTTTGAAACATACATAGTACAAGAAATAGACCAAGACAAACTTCTGTTTGATCACTTTTGACACTTAAATTCCCTATAGATGTCATCTTTACTTCCACAGTCCCCCATCCCTGCTACTAGAAGTGTTCAAATAGCAGCAGAAAAATTGTAGAATGGAAAGGAAAACAGTTCAATAGTGTGTGGCCTACTGAACAAACTCATGAGTGGTGAGAAGACTTCAGGAAACTATTTTTGGCTTTTTTAGTTAAAGCCCTTGAACATTGAATAAAAAACACTGTATTTGGCATACAAACCTGTGAGATATAAGCAGGTTTACATTTATTTTTCTGAGAAAGTTTTCACCTTCATGAACAGTATTTGATTGCTCCAGACAATGGAGAAAATGTCTTCCTCTTACCTCATCCAAAATATTGAACTTTTCTGTTACGCTGAGCATTTTAAGGCCTCAGTTAAAAAGTCTGGTTACCACTCAGTTTTGCACAGAAGTAATTTTAAACCTTTTGAGTTACTGGAAAGCAGAATAGTCACATAATGGATATTTGGTTCATAAACTGCTGTCATGGTTTAGAACAGAGGTAGAAATGCTATTCAGAGATTTTAAAAAGAAATTATTCCACAAAAATTTCAACATATATTGAATGACAATGGCCCATAAACACTCTTTTCAATTTAAAAGCCCCGAAAATACTCAAAGATCTAAAATACTAGAGCATTGAAACCATTCTGCTTATGCATACACACCTCTTTCCTTTCACACTTTCATAATAACCCCAAATAACCCCAAATGTTTTTTTGTTTGTTTGTTTGTTTGTTTCTGTTTTTTTTTTTTTTTTTCCTGTCTGTTTTATTTCTTAATTCTGTATTTCTACATCTAGAAAGTCTAAACCTAGGCTGGCTCCAGGGGCCAAGCTGTGAAGGTGTGGGAGAAGAGGACTTTAGTGTGGGGCTTTTGAGTCCTCTGCATCCCTAGCTGTATCAGGCAGGGAATCCAAGGCTCAGCTACATCTCCAGTTTATCCACATAATTCTCTGCCTGGGAACCACATGCCACTTTTAGACCTTTAGCTCTGTTAGGTACAGAGAAGTGATGCTAGGGTGCCAAGACTTTCAAAGACTTTGTTATAAATTTTTACAGATTAAGGCTATATTTCTATCATGAACTTGGAGGAAAGAAAATGAGATTGTCAGGTGTTATCTTCAAAAAGGTGAATGTCGGGAATGGGGGAGGATTTGCTTTCCACTTAAAAACTGAACATTGACCTGAATAGATAGTGTGCTATTTTAGAGTGATTCAAGAATCACTCTGGTGTAGTTTTGTGCATCTTTAGCCTAGTTTGCCTGTAAGTAGATATTATAATGCTATTAGGACAGTCTGGAACATGCTTTAGTAGTCCTTTAATGCATGCTGCACGGATGCTGATGGACCAAGAAAAGTTTCAGTACATTTGAGTATATATACTTATTTTCTGCCAGAATATACCCTGACGGCTCTTAAGCTGTGGTGTAAGACCTAAGTATATATTATCTTTATTTCCGTGCTTAATGATAAAAATGTGAATTTTAGGTTAAAAAAAAATATATATATCTGTAGAATTTTCAGGAATTTTTTTTTTTTATCAATTATTGCCCTTTGAATCTACTCTCAGTAAACTGATGAATGGGAAAATATTCTTCTCTCTTACAAGCAACTTAACAGGCACTGTGGGGGAAAAGAAGAAAATGTCCACTATTAATGTATCACAATCAAGCAAAAAGTGTAGGGACTCACAGTTCAATCAGAAAGCAAGTAAAATACTCATAAAACAAAATGCTGAAAGGAAAAAGGAGAGAAGTGAACCACGTCTGTCTGCACTGAACTCAATTTCTGTGAACCACGTCTGTCTGCACTGAACTCAATTTCTGTGATATCATTAAGAAGTGATGAAGTAGCTGAAGGATGCAGACTATATCAGAGAGGACTCTAGACAGACAGAATCAATGTAAAGACAAAATGGAAGCATACAATATGTCCAAACTACTGAACCTAATATAAAAAGTTGACATTATTTTGCCTATCAGGTAGAAAAATAACATTCATCAGAAAGTCTGGTTGAAAAAGGTAGGTACAGCTTTTCCTTTACAAGAAATGGTGCGTTTAGACAAGTATATCATGCTTAGTTACTGGCACATCAACATTTGGTTGTTGCTGAGTGATGGGAACACACCTGGGGCCAAGCAGGTGGCAGGGCAGAGTGGCTGCCATGATGGATAGGCAGGGGGTGCTGCAGGGCAAGAAAACAAGCCTGAATCATGCTGGGGACAGCACAAAGAAGGTCATAAAGCTTTGGGAGCTGGGCGGAAGAGGTCAGATTTTTGTTTCTATTTTCCTTTTCTGCCCAAGTAGTTTTTATCTCAAGCCAAGAGTTCAATTTTGTTTCCAGTTATTTCCTTCATCTCATCTGGGGGGAATGAGTGAATGGCTATGGGATGCTGAGCTGCTGGCAGGCTAATCTACAAGAAAGAGATAGGATTTCTTAAGGTTGTTTATTGAGTTAGGATCCTTAATGCATCTGACCTGCAATCATAATCACATGGTCTCTTGATTGCAGAGTTCTTAGTGCTGACAGGACCATAAAGCCAAACGTTGGCCATCAGGAACACGTATCAAAGTAAGCAAACTAGCGGGAAGTTTACATGTTACTTAAAACTGAGCTGTTTGAATGAATGCTTTGGATTCCAGAGGAATACTAGTAACTACTAATGCTAATAATGGCTGGAGCCCCCACACACCTCTAAACTCATATTTGAGTCCTGGTCAGTTGGGTCAGAAAGGTATGGTATTATTCCCAGTCCTGGTTGGATAAGGCCCTGGGGAGTCTGATCTGATGAGTGGCAGCACTGCCTGCGGCAGGGGATTGATACCAGGTGTGCTATGAAGTCCCTTCCAATCCAAACCATTTTGTTAATCTATCAAACAACTATAACTAGCTTTAGGTCCTTCTTTTCTGCTGCGTTTGTTTGGGTGCAGCTTGTTGGCAAGATCTTTGGAAAAAAATAATAATAAAATAATGGCAACCTCTACAGCTCTTTGCCATTCTTTGGTAAACGCGGTTGTATGTAGGTTGTTTCTTGAGAGAGGATATTTCTGTGTAAAGATAGTGAGTTTGCTTTCTTCAGAAGCACTTTAATATTGGCAATTAGTAGCTGTGAGGAAGTTTATCTTCAAGAGGCTTTTGCACAGACAGATGGAATTTATAATTATATTCTTCAGAGCCTCATTATGGGCAATATTAGTTTGTGAGAACTCATACAGTGAATGAAACAAACCTCTTTCCCAGCTTTTTTATCCCTGAATGATGATTGAATTGAACAGATATTTCAGATACCATATTTGAGGCAGTTTCAGGGTGAGAGAGTTTGAATAAGCATTCACTCTGTTTATAATTTCCAGCTACTTAATACTTAAAGTTTTAAGATCCTGCTGTCAAAGAAATAGAGTGGCATAAGAGTTTAGTGAACAATAAAGGATTTTTAAACAAGTGTGCAAATATACGTATTTAGGATTTTTTGTGAAGTCTTGGCAATGAAGATTTGAGAATTCTCAGATTCCAAGATGTCATTTTCCTTTTACAGAGTTTCATATGTAGCAGGCTAAGATTATGACTTTTATAAAGGATTATGTTCTTAAATCACATACATTTAGAAATCTTGGCTCCATTAATCCAAATAATTGTAGAGTTTTAAAATAGGGTAATGTGGTATGATATTGGAGATTTGGCAGTAAATCTTTATTTCAGTTGATTGACTGTTCATGAACTGTTGTTCACAAAACCTCCAGGTAAGAATTTTTTTTCAACCTTTTACTTGGAAAAGCTTGGAAATTACAAATAATAATAATAATGTCAGAAGTTCTGGCAGAATAGATATTGGTCAAAATGAATGTAGTTTTCACAATGGATTTCAGTTCAGTTGAATATATGTTGTTCAGTTCAGTTGTTCAGTTCAGTTGTATATATGGTACCTAAATATAAGAACCTATACAATAGTTTTAAGAACATGGAATTAACCTTTTCATTCCAAAAATAGGTCAGACCCCATAGCTAAAAACTGCAGACAGCTGCAGGCTTAGTTACAAACAAAAAAATGCTTTAAAAATACCCATGATAAAAACAAAGGTCATTGAGCAGCTCAGGTCATATCCTCTCTCTAACATGTCTAGAAACAGTAGTCTATGGAAAAATAATCAGCAGAGCAAACATATAATGATCTGTTTCTTCCAGTAACCTGTACTCTCTAACAGTTGCAAGTCACGTATCTTCATATCTTCTAATCCAGCGGCTTTCAGGGCTTAATAACCTTTAGCGTTAATGGAGTAATTGCTCTTCTGTGAACTTGCTTAGTGACTACTTACATTCAGGTCAACTTCAGCATCAGCTGATGAGGTTTTCTGAAGCTTCACTGAACACTGGCTGAAGAAACACCTCCTTCTGTCCACACTGTAGCTGCCACTTGCCTCTTCCAAGGCTTTTTCAACTCCTGGTGGCAGGCAGTGCAAGGTGCAGTTGAGCACTGTTGTCTGTTCAAGTTACTAATGACTGAAGAGGTCTTTTAATGAATGCTGCAGCCCTGAGCAACGTATCTTTTCATGTGCAGATAGGTGACTGAACAGCTCCAGTTGTACATGCAGCCCTTTTACACTGGGTTTGGTCTCTCTGACTCGCTTTGGAGTCTATAGCCTGATGGAGCAGTGCCTGATGTGCATCTGTCCCTGCCAATTGTCTTTCTCTGTCTATGAGATTCTGCTTTCCTTAGAGATAATTTGGTGCAAAGAATGGTCTGCCCGTAAAAGTGGAATTTCATTTATGACAAAATGGAAACCTGTTTTAATTATTCATAAATTTAATTCACTGGTTTGTAGCTTGAAGGCAAACTGCTGTTGCACGCGTAAGATGAATAATGCTAAAAATGTTTTAAAATTACTTGTGGTACTAAATAGGATTTATGTTTTGAGTTGCTGGTATAGTTCTTACATAGAATGTGAAACCAGATGGTCTCATATACTTCTTTGTATGTTTAGATTTGCCTTAAGTGTTCTCAGGCCTGTTTATTCCCCCGTCTTGTTTTCACCTTATTAATTATCTATTTATGGGAGAACATCACTAAAATAATCCTTTTCACAGAATCACAAAATGGCCTCAGTTGGAAGGGACCCCAAGGATCATGAATCTCCAACCCCCTGCCACATCCAGGGCCACCAACCTCCCCATTTAATACCAGACCAGGCTGCCCAGGGCCCCATCCAACCTGGCCTTGAGCACCTCCAGGGACGGGGCATCCACAACCTCTCTGGGCAGCCTGTTCCAGCATCTCACCACTCTCATAGTAAAGAACTTCCCCCTGACATCCAACCTAAATCTCCCCTCCCTCAACTTAAAACCATTTCCCCTTGTCCTGCCATTATCTACCCTTTCAAAGAGTTGATTCCCCTCCTGTCTGTAGGCTCCCTTTAGGTACTGAAAGGCTGCAATGAGGTCACCCTGCAGCCTTCTTTTTTCCAGGCTGAACAAGCCCAGCTCCTCAGCCTGTCTTCATAGAGGAGGTGCTCCAGCCCCCTGATCATCTTTGTGGCTCTCCTCTGGACCCAATCCAACAGCTCCCTGTCTTTCTTGTACTGGGGGCTCCAGGCCTGGACACAGTACTACAGATGGGGCCTCACAAGAGCAGAGTAGAGGGGACAATCACCTCCCTCCCTGCTGGCCACTCCTCTTCTGATTAATTATTCATCCATGTAAAATTATGGAGGTTATCTGAGGACTGAATATTTAGCATGTAAAAAAGCCTTTGGTTTACCGCTATGATTGTCAGTCTGAAATATTCCAGCCCCAAAATCAGGGCTTGTGACAATTATTCAGATGAAACTGGGACAGTAATAGAATTGTTATTAAAATATATATATATATATATATCTTTATAGTGGTTTCATCATTCTCTTGTTTCAAGAAATGAGTTTCCATCGAGTGGGGGCTAAGAATCTGATTTACTTTTTAGGCAGCATGCAACACTTAACAAAAATTCTGTCCAAAAGGGAAAAGTACTTGCAGTTAGAGCTCAGAACTGGGTCAGCTCAGATCAGGTTGCTTAATGTCTTGTCAAGTCTTGAATGTTTCCAGGAATCCCTGAACAATATTAAATCTGCATTCTTCAGGAACAACAAATTAGTGCTATTATTCGTCTTGTTCGCTTCTCTCGGGATCTTAAAGTCACTTCTCCAGAAGCTGCAGCTGACCTTCACATTCTTCATACATCCATTAGCTCCCAAGGCCCCAGCTGAAGCACTGTTACTCTATTAACCTATGGCATGAGATTTAAACGCTGTGTAATAGAACAGTAAATCTACTGTATTGTTGTGATATGTTGTCCACTTCACACTCAGTGAAATGAGCCTTAATATGCTCTCTGCGCAGATGTGAAACCACATGGATGTTACAGAAGTCTTGAGATTATAGCTGTGATCATTAGCTGTGTAGAGAAGGATGCCCTAAGAACTTGTTGCACTATATGCTCTCATAGTCCTCTGTATGGAAGTATATCCACCCTTATTTTTGAGGCAACACATATGGGCCATTCCATTCTTTAAAACTATGAGCTTAGATAATAAATATTACACTTCCTTTAAGAAGGAATTAATTGACATACGGTAGATTATTGCAAAGAGGTTTGGTTTGCATGTATTTAGATGTGTTTTGAGTGATTTGCAGTCAAAGCAACAGCTACTTTTTACTGGAGCTCTCTTAATGCCTAGTTGTTCTAAAATGTCAGTGAACCAGTAAGTGCAGGTCTGAGAGCAAACGTTTGGGTGAGTAGCAAGCTATTAATCAAAGCATCAACTCACATTTTGAAATGAACATTTGATTACTGATATGTTTTCAATTCAGTGTACATTCACTTTGGCTGATTAAAAGCAATGAAATGTCAGGATTTTAAAACAATTATCTTTGTGCTGAAACATTCTTATTGTCATCTCATTTCTGTCTTTTAATTATTGCATTTAAGATATTTTTATGCATTACAGAAATTCTGATTTGTTGTTATGCACATTTATACTTACTATGATTTTATAATTAAATATATATTTATAATTATGGCATGTCTTTCCAGTATTTAAAAATGTGCCATACTCTTACAGCTACATGGAGAAAACTCTGCTGATGTGTCACTGAGTTCTCCATGTCTGCTAGCCATTTATATGATGATAGGACACTTTTTATTATAAATGGCTACTTGTACCATCTTGCCTAATGGACTTGATTGGACTTTATTAACATTGATTTACTCTATTCTTTATGCCTTTAATAATGATGACATTAATCACAGGCAAAACCTTCAATCATGCTATGGGATTTAATTTTGTAACCTTACCACTGTATCATTTGTGGCCACTTTTTTTTCTTTTATTAAATACAGCTCATTCTTGATGTGGCTCTTAGTATTCCTCCTTCTGCTTTCATGGACTCCTCCTTCCCCTTTCATCCCCCTCCACTTAGTCCTGGTGGAGATGTATGGAGGAAAAAAAAAAAAAAAAAAAAAAAAAAAAAAAGACAAAAAAACCCCACAAAGCACATGAGATGAGTCTGTTTGGAATAAGGGGTGAAGGGGATCTATGTTGCGACAGCTATTTTAATAAACAGTTGACTGTAATCACTGCTTGCCATTTCTGGCACCAAACATTTTTGTTTCAATTTGGCTCACATTGCACCGGGGTGATTCAGGTTAGATATTAAGAAAAATTTCTTCTCCAAAAGAGTGGTCATGTGCTGGAACGGGCTGCCTTGGGAAATGGTGGAGTCACTGTCCCTGGAGGTGTTGCAGAAATGTTTAGATGTTGTACTGAGGGACATGGTTAGTTGGCATTATTGGTGGTAGATGGACAGTTGGACTGGATGATCTTGGAGATGTTTTCCAACCTTGGTGATTTTGATTCTGTATTGATTTTAGTAAAACAGAGAAATCCTGTCTAATCCTGTTCTAAGTATTTCCATACAAGCTTTCACAACATGTTTACAGCTACAGCATCTGAAAGTTTAGTGAGGTAAGGATTGAGACTCAGTGAGCTTTGTCCCCATTTTTCCCATTTGTCAACTTGATATGATAACAGAAGCATATCTGTAGGATTTCAAACTGTTATCAGAGTATGTAGCCTTTTTGAAAGTTCAGTGTTGGGCTTCCTGAGGGCTGTAGCAGAACTCCCTCTAGCATCAGACTTGCATTCACGCTGTTGAAGTGCTGTGGAAGAGGTTTAAATTAGAAGTGCCACAATCTCTTTCTCTCCTTCTCTCTCTCTCTGTGGGAATGGGAACTGTTGAAAATACTTCAGAATCTGCTCAAAATGTTATTCCATTCTAGGAAAAAAATGAGAATCTGAAGATGCCATTTGTCCCTAGGCTACAATCTCTTAACATTCTTTGGTGTTTAAATCATTTAGGAGGAACAAAACATCTAGATTTTCTATGGCTTGTTTAAACAGTTTTCTGAATTTGGAGGCTTTGAAATTTGGGAAGCAATAAACAGTGTAGCAAAACAGTATCTTTATTTTGTAAGTATCTCAGAATAAAGGTTCATTATAGTCCTCACTGATGTAAAACTGTTTGACACTGCACAAAACTGGCATTATTCATACATTTTTTACATTTTTGGATTTAAAATCCAGCATTCAAAGAATAATTAATGTCAGGCAGTTGCCTGAGCAAGCCTACGCTCTGCAGTAAATAACACATTCTAATTAGCACTGATGCGGATTGGAGGCTAAATATCTAATTAACATGCATAGGAGCAGATGCGGTTAAACATCATGAACTGCATAAAGCCATGAATTGTTTGTAACCTGCTTTCTCTCAGTACTCCATACGTTGTCCTGGTCATGTATTGTGCTGGCATTTGTATGGCAGCACAAGCCAGGAAACCAAAGGTCTCTTCCCCAAGTTCTGTTACATACTTCTTGTATGTGATTTTCCATGCATCAAAACCTGACTGGTCTGAGCATTAATTCCTCTTTCCATATGTCAAAACCCGCCTATTCTCCCTCATTCAAGTGAGCAGTACCTCTTGAGGCAAGTTTATTTTGCTGTCTTCGTGTGGTTGTTGTGTATTTGTAGATGGTTGCCTGTCACCTGTGTCCTTTGTGTAGCTGCAGGCTGGATGCTGCTGTTTTAGCTTTTATTTTTATAACAGTGCCAAGCAAATGGTTACTACAGTTTAGATTAGAATTAAATCCTATGATATCAGTATTAATTATATATATTTTAAGGTAGCTAAATAATAGGCACTGACACTAAATAATAGTAGCTGGTATAATCCAAAGTTCTGAAGTCGAAAATCTAAATTATTTCATGAACTATTACTAAACAAAAATATAAGGTAGGAAACAAAGTCTCCTCAATTTTGTTTTGTTAATTCCCAGTACTACAGTGAATTTTTAAGGACTGGTACAATTCAGCTCATACTATTACTGTGAATAATATAAGCAGGGATCCAGATTCACAAATGGAAGTAGGTAAGTTCCTTTGGAGTCTGGATCATTTATTGGCAGACATTACAAAAGCAGCATCTACCAGTCATTCTCACTGACTTTACCATCAGCATCTGTTGTGATATGAGATACATCTACAGTCAACCTGTCACCAGTCGTGTCAGTGGATCCTGTTATAATGGTGTTAAACGTAATTAAAGAGTTATTTTTTTTTTTGCCAGCAGTTATGTGCAGAAGTGTAATTCTGATTAAAAAACAGTTTACTATTTAATCAAAATGCCTTTTACAATTGCGAATAGTTAGCACTTCATTTATTTGAAAAAATACATGTAATTTGATCAGTTGTTTAAAGAGAAAAGGAAAAATTCACATACTTTTAAAAGCAAGAAAACTGTGTAAGTCGCACTATTTAGAACAGAAATACCTCAGTAGAAAACAAACCCCCAAAAAGCATAAACAAAATTAACAAATGTCATCCGATGGAGCCTGTTGTTGATAGGCTAGCAGGCTGCCAAACATCTACAGCCAAATTTTAGGAGATAGAAGTTGCCTCGGAATGTCCTCATTTCCAGCAGTCTCACTGTGTCTCACATGTTCTGCAGTCTACCTTTAAAATGCTGTTCTCCTGCTACATTTTCAGCCTGAGATTTCCTTCTGAATGTGTTGAGATTTTGTGTGTGGAAGACCACCTCTACAGCAGCCAGTGGTCTAGAAGTTTTTAGTATGAATTCAAGAGAAAGTTGTGCTTTCAAGCAACGTTTACTTTTTTTTTTCTTTTTTTTTTAAAGTAGCAATTCAGTATTCACATCTGCTTAGATAACTACATATTTTGTATAGAAGTTTTAAGGCAAACTGTGGGCAGTTTGTCAGTTTCTTAGAGCTATGCTTGACTTCTTGAGAAAAGAAAGAAGTGAAATAATCCATTTTAACTTCCTACTTGAGCTCAAGCAGAGCAGGAATACTTGCTCATTTAAACATTGCATTTATATTAGGTATCCCTCTCAGTGTTGGGAAAAAAAAAGAAAAGAAAAAAAAAAAAAAAAAGTACAGTGAATGTAGGGGGACTCCCTGAAGAGTTCTTAGCTGTAATAAACATGCAGTAAACCCTTCTACTCTGTTAGACTTCAATATAGGCCAGCAAGTACAAGCATAGTCCCTCTGGCACTTAAGTTAATGGAGTAACTTCGTTCTGCAGAAGTTAATATTGGGTTGCCCTTTTCACCAGGTTAAAATGATAATCAGCTCAGATGTGGTTGCATGGATTTTACTGTTCCTACGGCTTTAAATGGAAATATTGAGAGCAAATAAGTATTTAGCTGTTCAGTATAGAAAGATGATAGAGACTGACTGTGTGTATGTGCCAGGAAATGTAATAAATTTGACTACAGTTTGTGATTCTTAAGAAAGGAGCATGAGTCATCTGCTTGTGTGTCATTGAAGCTTCTGGTGAGTCAATGAAAGTAAGACTGGTTGAAAACAGTGCTACCTCGGATGCAATAAGATTTTGTGGTTTGGATTCAGCAACCAAAATACTTGTATGTTTGTTCCTGAGATTGATTTTTCACTGGCAAAGACTGAACACATCATTCCATTATTTAATTTGTTTCTATGTGTTACCCTTACTCCCTTTCAGCATCCCTTTGTGTCTTTGCTAAATACATACACGTATATATGCATATATATATATAGGTCAAGTGTTTCTGAACCAGGAAAGTTTAATAGAAAACAAAACAAAACAAAACAAAACAAAAAGTAGGAGTTAGCAGCAGTAGAAGCATGCCAGAATGTTTGTCTTTCTCTCACTGTTCCTTCATGAACAAACACAGTCTGAGCTAACTGAGCAGCTTGCTGTGATGATTTAGATTTGACCAATTGTCCAGCTTAGGAATAAGGAGGGTACACTCTCTGAGACGGTAAATGATTGACGTCCTTATAACTGTTGTCCTCATCCTTACATCACAAACGTGTCAGAAGCAGTAAAAACTGGAAGCCTAGCCTGCAAAAGTAGGGAGGGTAGTTTTAGTGGTCAGAATTCCCTGTGTATGAGCTGCTATCAAATGATGTTCTCTCATAATTCTCAGCTGACAATTTCGCTGATAGATTGTGGCCCTAAGAACAGACCTAACTTCTCTGTGTGAAGTTGTAGCCACATTCTTCAGTGCTTCAGGAAACCTCACCTCCTAAGAAAAGTCAAAATCAGTTGCGGTATGCAGTGCCATCATTTTGCAAATAGAAACGAAGCTGCCACATAAGGCATTGTGTAGCACTGTATTTGTTGTAACGTTTTTGTCCAAATTGCACATCACAGTTGTCTCTTTCACAGAACAGTCAGAGAAACACTGATCTGGTATATATATATATTGTTGGTGTTGTAATGAAAGTAGTACCAATCTTTCTTTATTAACAAGTTCGTTATTTTTGTTTTCATACTGATGAAAGTTGCTGTATTTTTGTCTTGTTTAATTGCAGTTGCCCCTATTTAGGTGTAGAGGTCTTATTATCTGACTGTTACCAGTAAAGACAGTATCAAAAGATCGTCTGCTTTATTTATTCTCAAATATGATTTTATGTACCTGAAGGGCTCCCAAAGTAACTTTAGCCTTATAAATTATATCTCCAGATATCTTTTTAGTTTTGCTAAAGCCTCTCCCTCAATAAAGGTAAAATCCAAACTCACTATAAAAGAACTTTACCGTGTATTTCATATGAATAATTCAGTTCATGCAGTATTCAGTACCTCATTGTGTAAATTTTAAACTGTCCTCTTAGTAAGGACAGAAGCTGCCCTTCTGTAATCCAGGAGACAAAAATTTCAGAATCTTTCTCCACTGTACATGATTTTACAATAATCTTTATGATTTTAGTCAAGGCTAAGGACATTTCCTTTCTTCTCTTCTCTATTGGACATATGTAGGGGAAAAAAAAATCTTGAATAACAAGCTTTTGACAAAAATGTCTGCTGTGGAACTGTGCTTGCTTAAATGAACACGTTAGCCAGAAATGTTGCAGTTGACATCAGCTAGATCCAGTTTGTGCTCCTCCACTGAAAAGCCCTTCCTTTCAAGAAACCCTGCATTTTCGTCTGTGCAGTTTGCACTGTTTAAAAATAGTTATAAATCTCTGACCAGTATAAACTCAAAAAAAAAAAAAAAAAAAAAAGAAAATAGAAGTGCTTTTGAACATGTAAACATAATTAACATTCCATTTTTTAAAGAAAGTTATTCCTGCCATAATATTTTCACTAAAATTAGTTACTAGCGGAAAGAATAATTCCATGCATACTTGCAAAAGGAAGCTCATTGCAGGCAAATTACTAGATTTCGTGAAGCTAGCTGCACTTTTGAAAGGCAAGCTCCTATCCTTGACTCTGAACTTGTAACTCATTCTTCAAATCTTGTAGGAACATGCTGAGTGTATGTTCATACCTGCTTTCAGAAGATTTCTTTTCATCCATTGTTACTCATCCAATCTTCAATGACCTTGAACAGCAATGTACAGGAAAATAATAAATGCTTCAGTAACATTAGCTGGCTAAATTAATCTGATGAAAAATATAGCTCCCAGATTTATTTTGAATATCACTGTAAGCTTTGTATTGTTTTGAAGAATAGCAGTAGAAGTCAACATTATGCATTCACTGCTTACCAAATAGAAACTTACTACAATAAATACTGAATGAATTATCGTAGGTGGTATCATACTTAGTGTGCATGAGCTTAATGTGTTTGTTAAAACCAGTTAGCCTTTGTTCCATTAATTTAAGCTTTGACAGTCCCCTCGCCTTTTTCGTTGTTGTTGTTCTGACTGATGGAAAGCTTGAAAGATAATTGTTTTTTTAATGTTTATGCTACTAAGTCAGCTTCCTGTTAATAACAGAACTGAAAATCTATTTCAGAATGCATCAAATTCCTAAATAATAGGAGTGTGAATGATCTGGATGGTCAGTTTAGGTTTTGTGGATCAAGTAAGGAGTGGAAGAAGGGTCAAATATTTGTTCCCATAATCTCTGAACTGCTTTTGTCTTTTTTTTTTTTTTCCCCCAACTGATTTGCATCTTGGTTGAAATGACACTGGAAATGTGACAGTAACCTTTCATGAAACTAATACATTGATTCTTGCACAAGAGCAGTAATCTTAGTTTTTTCAGGTATTAAGGGACAGGCAGGCCTTGGAGAAGGATGGGGATTGGGAACAGAGAAGGAAGAGATGGCAGCAGCTGATGCTGGGGCTCTCTGCTGGATGGTACGATTTCAATGCCAAGATGGAAATCAAGAGCCTCTAGTATGCTGTCAATGGATGTGATGACATCTCTGGGCAAGCATGATGCTATAGCATTTGTCCTGCCGTGATTGAGAGGGATCCATCTCTTTTTGGTTTGATGTTGCCTTCAGGTGGATCAACATCCATTGGCTTGGGTTTGCTGTTGCTCCCTCGAAGCCTAAGTTTGTTTGGTGGAGAAGGAGCTATCCTCCTCCGCAAAGATGTGAGAGAGAGCTCTGTCTAAATTGCTGCTTGTGCCAGAAGACCATGAAGACACAAGTCTGTTGGCAACTGCTGTTCCGCTCCTATGAGTCGAGGTACTCGTATTTAAAGCAGTTGGCAAGGAAGTTGGCTTAGGACATCATAAAGCTACAGTGGTGTGACCCTAAGAATGTTCTGTGATGACCAAAACATGTCTGTGTTGAGAAAGGGAAGGCTATGGCTGAAGAGTTGCCCTAGTTGCCACTAGTGGGTTTCTGCAGGGCTCTGTTTTTGAACTGGTTCTCTTTAATGTTTTCATCAATGATTCCAATAAAGATCTGGAAGTTATATTAAGTAAATTCACAGATGATGCTAAATTGAAAGGAGCATTGACTCCTTGAGGATAGAGAGGCCTTGCAACAGGATCTTGACAAATTTGGTAGTGGTTACCATCTGTATGAGGAAGAACAAATGGTGGATTCTGCACCTGGGATGGGGCAGCCCTGGTTCTGTTACAGACTAGAGGATGAAGAGCTGAAGAGCAGCTCCATGAGAAGGGATCTGGGGGTTCCGGTTGGTGTCAAGTTGAAACTGAGTCAGCAGTGTGCCCTGGCAGCCAGAATGGCCCTGGGCTTCATCAGGCTTAGCACTGCCACTGGGTCAGGGAAAGGGTTGTCCCACTCTGCTCTGTCTGCTGCAGCCTCACTTCGAGCACTGTGTGCATGCTGGGATGCCACAACATAAGAAGGACATGAAAGTCTTAGCATCCTAAGGAGAGCTATAGAGATGGCCAAAGTCCCTGGCTTTGCTTAGCGCAGAGAAGAGGAGGCCTTCATGGCAGCTATAGCCATGCCAAGGGGATCAGAGGAGCAGTGCTGAGCTCTGCTCTGTGTGACAGCGACGGGGCCTGAGGGAACAGCATGGAGCTGTGTTAGGGGAGGGGCAGCTGGGGATCATGGAAAGGGTCTGCACCACAGGGCAGTCGGCATGGAACGGGATGCACAGGGCTGTGGGCACGGCCACCAGTGCTGGAGTTCTGGAAGCATTTGGTCACCACTCTCAGACATAGGGTTTGGGTGGTCCTGTGTGGAGCCTGGAGCTCTGTTCAATGATCCTTGTGGTTCTTTACAACTCAGGATATTCTGTGATTGTGTGATCATGTGTATACATCATATATGAAAAAAAAGAGCTTTTGTTTATTTCAGAATTAACAGGTATGTGAAGATTTATAACCTGTCGCACTCAGGTATGACACTTAGAGTTGATAAGACTATCTAAGTCAGCTTAGAACTGGCCCACCAAACTGTGCTGAAAACATTGCTTATGCTTTGATTTGTTTGCTCACAGTCTGCACGTAATGAGCAATGTCAATGTATTTAATGATTTCTTCTATGGGGATAGTTAACATTTTTGAAAAATAGTATTAAAATCACTGAAATTAGTTCTTTCAATTTTAGCAGTTGACATTATGGATTATATACCTTTCTGGAAGATTATGTATTGTAGCCCTATTAAAAACTGCTGGTGATGTCATTATAGGACATTTTTCCTGCTCTAATTAGAGACCATATAAGTAGATTTTATTATGTTGTTCAAAGCAGAACTTCAGTGTTTTTTAATATTATTATGCCATTACAATTAATATCTGTTCTTAATCTAATTTCTTTCTTATGAAAAATGCAATACTCTAGATCAGGAAAAAATAATCTGGTTAGTGATGTGATTCATTTCAAAATCTCATTTTCAAATTGTATTAATAGATAAGATAGAATGGCTAATTAAAGTGAATATAAGTTGTGCTGAACAAACCTCATAAGGAAACTTCATTTGAAAATAGAATAAAAGTTTGACTTTTAAAATGTCATGTGTCTAATTAATAAATACAGAGTTCCCTTTGCTTCCAGAACAGAGAAAATAATTCAGTTTCATGAATTTAAGCATTCCCAGGGATGGTGAGCATTGAAACATAACTTTAGAAAGTTCTGTTACATATGATGAAACTTATGGTATTTAAATTATCACAATTAATTTTATAGAATAGATAATTGAATTTTTATAGAATTCAATGATGGAAAGGTAAAATAGAAGACAAAAAAAGCAGTTTTACATGTTGTGCCTCTGAAGGTCTCATATTGACTTCAGAAGAGTGTGATAAACTGTACTGAGGAGGTAACATAGATTATCTGCATAGCCTGAGCAATAACTGGAGGCTTTGGTGAGGCTGCTCTTCACCTGTTGAGCTCTTCTGCTTCTCTGACATCAGAACTTCCCACACTTCTCTGTCCTTTTTCAGTAAGCAGTATACCTTGGGGTTGTGCAGAATTTCAGAGTGAGTGCTGTCTGTCTCAAAAAGCAGACAAGGTTTTGATTACTATGATAAATTTATTTGCTGCTTCCTTAATTTGCAGTTAATGTAGAGAAACAAATTTTGACATGCTAAGAAAACCAGTGATTAGCTATATTAACGTGTCTATCTTTATGTCTGTGTTTCCTGTTTTGAATATGCATAGTGAGGTTTTGTGATGTATCTTAAAACTGAAATAACAGGGTGTTCTTCAGAAACTTAAGGATGTGTGAGTACCCTTCTCTGCAATAACACAACAAAAGTGCAGTGACTGTGTTGAGGGGGAAATAACTTGGAGAACTGAAGTACCAGGAGAGCGAGGTGGCAACACCCAAGTGTTAGAATTTGCGGATGAAACTGGCTTCTGCTCTGGGAGCATGCATCTTTTCTCCCAACTATGAATTTCCTTCAGATAATTAATTACACCTTCCCCTCGATCCCTGTGTAAAGGTAAAGTTTGCAATGTATGACTCAGAAATGGCTGGTGTAGAGTTTCAGCTGCGGAAGAAGGAAAAGCCTCTCTTTTTTATCAGGAGAAGGATGAAGGGAGGAATGATAGCTTACGCTGGCTGAGCAATTGCTCAGCTTGGTTTCCCAAGAGCCTGTAAAGCTGTGGCCTAATTAAACTGTGCGTGGTGCATTGTTCTTCCCTTTGGAAGACAGGAACAATATCTTTTGATGCTTTAATAGTAATCCAGCATCAGTGAAAGGAAATGTCAGTCAGTTTCATGGAACTTCCCAGCAAACTGAATGAACCATAAATGAATGTGTCTGGGAAAGAAATTCAACCTTTAATATATTTATCAGAGCAAGAGCAAGTATTCATAATCCTTTTTTTATTAAAAATGACTCAAAAGACCTGTTGAGATTAACTCAATAGCTTTCCTTTATTGTTTCACAGAGTGAGGCATCAAACATATTGACTGCAAGAAAAGACTGATTCTTAAAAAGTCTTTCTAAGAGTAACATCTGTAAGCCAATCGAACTTTAATTTCTTTCTTCCCAACATCCTTCAACAGAATTTACGTGTTTACAAACTGAAGAGAAAATAAGTTGAAAATGTTACTCTAAGCCCTGTGGCCTATGTCACGTCTTCCTGGGCAGCATGTTGTCTTTGTTTTGTTTTTAGTATTCAGCACCCTGAGGTCATGGCCGAACTATAAGGCACCTCTCAGTCTTTTCCCACAGCTCGGCACATCAGGGCACTGGTGCCCTTCTGGACACAGCAGCCTGGTTTTCGTGCCCGTCCTGGAGGTACAGGCCTTGTCCTAAGCTAAGGTCTCAGTTATTTCACTCTCCTTGGAGTCTGAAGGACTTTTGCATTCATTAGCTTTATTCTGACATGATATTTCCTATTAAAGCCTAATATAATCTTAAATCTTTTGTCTGTTGTCATGCCTAACCTTGAATTCTCTGTCTTTACAATGTCAAATTCTCCTTTAATTTATTCAGACTGTCTCTTATCTGTTGATACTTTCTGTTGCTAAATTTCCCAGATGAACTGATAATAATAAGCCAGTAATACTGTGAAATGCCTAAAAAATAGCTTCCAACTTGTATTGCTGTAATAATCCTCTTAGAATCTAGCCTACCCTCATACAAGAAGTGCAATCTAAATATGAAAATAGGAATTCCAAGATCTCTTCCTCAACCAAGTTTTACCCTCTGTAATGTTTCTGAAAAATAAGTTGAACATTATATTGAAATTTTATAATAATAAAAAATGCATTCATTTTAAAGAATCTTAAATAATAGCTATCTTGTGATCTTCTGTTGTCATGTATTTTGCTGGAGTTATCAGTATGAACTCATTCCTTAAAATGTTGACAGTTTGAGATTCAGGAAGAAGAAGTACATTCCTATCCTGATAGCCAGTGGGAGAAAATTCAAGTTATGACTTGTTCATAATCCTCTTCCTTTCTTCTTCTTTCTCCTTTCCTTCCTTCTTCCTTCCTTCTTGTCCCCTCTCCCTTCCTGTTTCCCATTATTTCCCTTTAGTTTAGTTGTATAGAATTTGTCTATGCTAATTTATTTATGCAAACTTATTCTAAGAAGTAATTTTTGCCAATAGTTTTACACAAAACACAGAATTTTTAAAGCTTTTTAACAGTTTTTGAATTTTTTTGAACAATATGTAACAGAAAAGGCAGTGTTCATCAACAGATGTCTTTGTACCTTGACCACACAAGTTATCTTTCAATTATTTTGTATTCCTTTCTGTGTCACTTTCATAATTACTAGTTGGCACATAGCACTGAACAGAGAGCTTTTCACAGAATACCATCTTTTCATGCAATAATTACTTTAATATTAACTTTTTCCATAATGCATATGAGAAATAACATGATTAAATCTTTTTTTGACTATTTATTCGATTTACATGAGGAGAAAAAGATCTGATGCAGAGTCTTTGGAAAGAAGAGCACAAATTGTCACAAAAATTAGACAGTAGTGAAGTGAATAGGATAGAATTTGACGTTTTATGATTTTTAAATATATTCATAATCAAAAATTTTCAATATTCAACATTTATCTATTGACCCTTGCTTGCAGTCTGTTTCTCAATTTTCTCTTTTCTCTCTTTTCTGTCTGCTTTTGTCTTTTTCAGTAGTGCTTTTTGTCATGGGATTGATTCAGTTGCTGACTGAGTTTGGAAAATAACTGGTACATTTTCAGTGTTATTTCAGTCTAATGAATACTGAGAGCATTATAGACTGTGTACATGTGGCTGAATTAACGCATGGAGTACTCTTAAGTACACATTCTCCTATAATATGTGGTGGAAGAGACTACTGCAAGTGGCCCTGTTTTTCTGAGCTGTTAATTGTACGTTACGCAGTAATTGTAAGATTGAGGTTAGTGCAGTTTGCCAGGGTAACAGAGAGATTCTTTTCTCCATGTGATACAGTATATGTATGTTCAGAATTCTAATCAGAGCTCTCTTCTGTCTTCATTAAAGTTGGGACTTTAATTTCATCTATATATAATAAATATATATATTTATATATTATAAATATATATAATAATAAAACAGGAATCTTCCCTTCTGCATCACATTCTTTTGTGATTTTCTTTTTAGAATAAATCCCTAGATTTCATACAGGTCTCCTTAGGTTATGTAAAGATCAGCAGTTTCTGCCAACCGGCCATATCAGCTAAACCAAGAGAATTGTCTATTGTGACCTTTATTCAACACGAAGATAGTAGGTTAAATAATACGTAAAACACCGCTGTGTATTTAAATCCCTAGAGTCTTTCTACTCATAAATATTCCAATAAATTCTTTTTTTTTTTTTGTTAGTTTTACTTTTGTAAAGACTTCACTGTTTCTTTCATTAAAAAAAAAAAAAAATACACAAAAAAAAACCGGTTTAACAATTATTCCCTCTTTCTTTGTTTCCCACTGTCCTTCTCATTTCTTCCTCCAAACCCCAAGGTATCTCCATTAATTGTCAGACTCCCTAAAATAAGTAAGCAAGTAAGGAAGAGAGAGATTCAAATTACTTTGCTAATCTATACAACTAATGTTGTAGTTCATATATGGAGTTAAACCATACAATTATCTCTGGTTTCCAATTGCAGCCAATCAGGCTGCTGTGCCTCATTCACAGTCCTTCCTTCGCAGTCCTTCCTCCATCCTCTCCATACCCTCTCTCTTTTCCCTCACCTGTTCCATCATCAGTGTTATAAGGGGAAAGTCTAAGTATGATTCAGCATTTCAGCCTACAGCAGTTGTGTATATGTTTGTAATGCAAGTCATCATGCATGTAAACTGTACAGGAGATTCTTGTAAACATTTAAATTCTTCTGCAGATAAAGAGCAACAGTTATAGTTCATGACTTTAAAAAAAAAAAAAAAAAAAGGTTTTAAGCAAGGCTATTATAAAAAATTTATAATACAGGCCTAGGCTTAGCTGTGATTGTTTTTTAGTTGTTTGTGAAGCTACATACAAGTTAAAACACACTTTTCGATGACCTTGAAAATACAATGCATTTATTTGATGCTTCTGTGAGCCCTTTGTTTCTGAAGACTTACTGCAGTATCAATCCACTGAAGACATTCAATCTATTGAGCACAAAGATTTAATTACCCTATTGCCAGAAAAATCACAGCCTTCTTAAGGGTAAGGATGAGATGTGTGACAGCAGCCTAGAGTGTCTTAAGGTATTTTTAGTTGCTGATTAATAGAAAGTATACTTCTGAGACCCTCAAAAATCAATGGTAACTTTTGTTTTAAGGTTTATTTGTGATATATTTGTAATTAAAATGTCTTGCTGCAGCTGCTACCATGCGGTGTCTTTATTTCCCTTCTTAATGGAAAAAAATATCCCACATTATTTTGTCAAGTAGAATTTTCACCTGTCCTGGATGGATTTCGACCAAAGCTGTGTGAATACTTTGAAATGGAAGACAGAGAGGTAGTTATGAAGGCCAATTCTGTTTTTCCTCATGGTGTTGATATAATCATATTGTTACCAAAATGTCATGCTCATATTATCATAATGATTCAGTAACATTATGGGCATGATTCTTCCAGGGTTTTACAGAAGTGTCTGTTGATCACTTGAACTTTCTAAAGAATGCTGAAATGTTCTCTTAAAAACGTATAGGTTTTGTTCTTTCCCTCTGCAAAAATAACTTCAATTATTATTTTTTTAAATTAGAGAACAAAGTAACATCTATTCCACTTAGTCAAATGCCTGCATTTCAAATTTGTGCTGTAATGAATAAGTAACATGCAACTTCAGGAATACTGTGCGTGAATTGACTAGGCATGTGGTGTTTGTATCATTGGAAACATTTTAGTAAAGCTATTTATCATAGTAAGCACTCAGTCTTATTAGTTAAAACTCATATTTCACGCGATTGGGCAGGGCTTAAAAAGCAGATGTGAATTTATTCAGTACTAGTTTTCAAATGTTTACAGTAATGAAATGGCAGTGTGTGTATCAAGTAGAAAGTATCTATTAGAAAGGATAGTGCAGGTTGTGAAAGCTGGCTAAAGAGCAAGGATCCCCATTGCTGTAGAAAATATTTGATGTTTTGGATTTGTTCATTCCATGAAGAAGAAACAAGATATTACCAAAAAAAGGACTGAAAGAAGTACTACTTCAGAAAAACAGCAGCAGTGAGAGAAAGAGGGAGTCATGCCAGAGTAGTCAATGGCACTATACTTTGTGCTGTACATGTAAATACTGATTGATTGAGGGGAAAAAATGAATCTAGCAATGGAAACTGTCGTAATTCCATTATCTGTTTTAGAAACTTTCTGAAGAAACGGACATTTTGAGAAAAAGAATAATACATTTCTTACTTAATTCCCAGCTAGTATTGTGCATTCCAAAACTTTTCTGCTAACAGAAAAGCAAATGTTTTCCATCTAATATGGATTCCCAATTCTACACTGCTTTGTAGTAAAAGAAGATACACAGTGTAGCATGGTCACCATGGTGTCAATTCTAGCAAATTAAATTACAGTTTTTTTTCTCAAATGAATCAAAGCATCTGTGAAACTTGACAAATTAGAAATAACAGGGACAGGTGAGACTACTAGACACTCTACAAAATAATCACTGTTTTTTATTGCTGTTGTTAACAGAGCTCATGCAAATAATTTTTTTTTTCAAAAGACGTAGGTGCGCATAAAAGTTACAAAGTGACTAAGCTATACAAATGTATAGTACTGCATTGTTAAGACCTAATGCATTAGTCCAAATGTCAGCCCAGAAACTTAACCTAACAATAGGAAGAGTAAATAATCTTTTGCCATTGTCACATTGTCCCTTTTTCTTTCGCTGCTGATATGTAGAAATGCAAATTATCTTTTAGTCACTTACAGTAATGAGGCCCTGAGTCAGTATAATTCCAAGTATGTCCTATCAACATAGACCTCTGTCACACCCTCATTAGAATAAGCCTATGACTTGCTTTCTTTGTGTAATTCCAAGTTCTTTTCTAGCACTTGAAAAAGAGACCGTTAGACATTTCAGCTTGTTATATCTTTCTGGCTTTTCGCAAATTATTTTTCTTATTTTTTCTCCTAAAGTGAACCTTAATTGGCAAGTTTCTATTCAGGCTTCATTAATATTTAGTTCTGGCTTAATTGTTTGAGTAATGGTGTATGCAAATGGTTGGTTCTGCAACACTTTCTCACAGATAGAACAAAACAGAACAAAATAAAATAGTTCAACTGGATGAGATCTTCAGAGATCATAGAGTCCAAATACCTGACCACCTGAAGGCTAACCAAAAGTTAAAGCATATTACTGAGCACATAATCCAACTTGAATACTGACAAGAGTGGGGCTTCAACCACTGCACTGGGGAACCTGTTCCAGTATTTCACCATCCTCAGAGTAAATAAATTTCCTTCATGCGTATCTTACCCTCACCTGGCACAGCTTTGTGCCATTCCTGTCCTGTCACTGGCAGGAACATAGCCCAGCACCTCCCTCTGCTTCCCCTCTTCAGGGAGATGTAGAGAGGAGTTGAGGTTACCTCTTGGCCTCCTATTCTCCAGACTGGACAGCCCAGTGCCCTCAGCTTTCCCTCATGGGACATATCTTCAGCCTTGTTATAAGCTTTGATGTCCTCTGAGCATTTTCAAGGACCTTAATATCTTTTTTCACATGGCAAAGACCAGAGCTGCACAGGTTAAGGACACACCAATACTAAATATAATGGGAGAATTACCTCTCTTGACCAGCTGGACAGGCTGTGCAATGCACCCCAAAATGTGGTTTGTTGTCCTGGCTGAATGAACATGACAGTGGCTTATATTAAACCTATGATGTCAATAGTTTAAGAGGGAATGAAGGATGCATTCCTTGCCATAAGTACTTAAAATTAGTGGCACCACTTTCTCTTACTCAGCGCCCTGTTACAAAGTGCAGGTATGTGAGAAAATCCTACAAGTTCAGTTGTAAGATACTTTTCTCCTTTATATTGCACCATATTTCTTGTATTTAATGTTTATTTAAATTTGCACAGTATTTTTACACAAATAGAATACGCAGATTTTCATGATGGTGGCTTTTTCAGCTTTCAGAGTTGGGTGCCATAATTTAGCAATGCTGATTCTTGCTCTGATTTTGTAACAACAGAAGCCTTTGTTACATTTCAGTGTGGAAGACGTTGCATTGAAGATCTTTTTAATGATTTTCGAGATGGACGAAAACTTCTGGAGCTCCTGGAATGCCTTACAGGCCAAAAAATTGTATGTATAGTAATGTTACTGCTCAATATTGAAGACATGATCTTACAACAGTTGCAATACGTTATCTGTTAATTTCTCCCACTAATGAGGCCCTATGGAAGCAGTATCTTGAATTTTAATTTGAAACTGAGGAAATACTACAACTGAGCCCTATATTTGACAGAAAATCTTTGATAGGGTTATATGTAACATGAAAACACTCAAATTTGCTTGTATGCATATATCGGTAAAGAGAAACAAGGATGAGATTTGAAATGGTTTTAAGTTGAAGGAAATGGTTTTAAGTTGAGGAAGGAAAGATGTAGGTTGGATGTCAGGGGGAAGTTCTTTACAGAGAGAGTGGTGAGGTGCTGGAACAGGCTGCCCAGAGAGGCTGTCGATGTCCCTGGAGGTGTTAAAGGCCAAGTTGGATTGGGCCCTGGGCAGCCTGGACTAATATTGAATGGGGAGGTTGGTGGCCCTGTCTGTGGTAGGGGGGTTGGAGATTCATGATCCTTGAAGTCCTTTCTGACCCTGGCCATTCATTCTATGAGATTTGATTCATTTAGGTATTTGGGTTTTTAGCTGTAATTCAGCAATTATGCATCAGTAGACATTTTAACTAAACATAATATTATTTAATGTATATAATTAGAATATTTTGCTAATAAATGTCATATTCATAGTTCATATATTGAAGTAATACACATCTAAAAAGTCAGACTAGCTTGCAACCTGTAAATTCTAAAGCAGCACATCAAACCTAGTTTTGGCTACTGTCTCTTGAGTTGCTGATTGCGCTTTGTGAGTTTGGAATCTTCCTTTCAATCTTTCTCACAAAAGAGTGTTGAAACTGTCTGAGAGGTAAGTCCAGAGAGGCTATATTTGTAAATAAATATCAAACACTCTGATACGTATCTCTTTGTTTGATATAGTAATGTTCCTGAATTGTGCTATGGAGCAGAAAGTAATCAGAATATAAACAATCTGAAAGTATCTATTTTTATATACATTTCAGTGATTCATTCACTGGAAATGTCAAGATACTAAATTAGCTTCCAACCATGGATTCAGTTTGTTTTAAAATTGCCTCTGTTTCATATGAGGAAGGTGCATATGCACAATGTATTGTAATACCCTCACTAATATTGTCATAAACTTATGAAATATGAAACACTGGGTGTAATACAAAATTTGTATTATATATACAGTGTATTCCATTTTCTGATTCTGGACAGTCAATTTTATTTTATTTCCTTTATAGGCAAAAGAAAAGGGCTCCACAAAAGTTCATGCTCTGAACAATGTCAACAAAGCACTGCAGATTTTGCAGAGAAATAATGTAAGTAATCAGATGGGCAGGGTCAAAACGTCCTACAGAATGCATGCTGAACTACAGAATAAAATTTCTGGAATCAAGGCAGTTTTGTTAATGTGACTTGGACGCTTAGAGTTCAGCTCCAGTGTGGAATGTATTTCAAAGAGTAAAATCCACTGCCAGCAAATGTTTGAATAATACATCCATAATGAATGCTATTTGAAGACTGATCAACATGTACGATTTTATAGTTATGCGTGGTGTTTAATATATGTTTTTAAAAGTTAATTACAATAAGACATCCTTAGCTGGTTATGAGGCACTACCTAAAAAAACAAACACTCACAAATCTCCAAAAATCAAGAAGTCCAAAAAAATGAGGGTTTTTTTTTTTGTTTGTTTTTTTGTTTTAAAGCAATATTTTTTCTAAATTTACACTGATATGTGTTCCTTAGGATTCATAACATTAAGGAAATCATCCACATAAAAATTGCTTTCCATGTTGTCAAAAACAACTATTCAGGCCAGAATCTTGTGCATCTTTTTAGAGTAAATATTCTAGTAAAATCTTTGTTGTGCAAGCATTCTAATGTGCCCATAACTTTAGCAGGCATTTTCAATGGCCAACTAATTACACTGTACATCCTCCTCAAGAATAAATTCAAACATTCACTTAAACTTGACTGTAAGATGTGATGGAACAGTGATAATGCATTCTGTGCTGCATATGATATTGGATTTCTTGATAGCTGCAGTAGGTCACTAAACATGCTTGAGTTCAGCTGCTGAATAAAGTCATTGATTTTATAAATCCAAGGTAATGCTTATCCATCTAGAGATTTGTGCATAAATGAAAGTGACCTTATAAGACTGTCATGAAGACCTCTAACATGATTTTTTAAATGAAATTTAATGTAAATAAATAGGAGGAAAGCTGCTAATTCTTCACAATCTGCAATATATGACATTGTTGAAAAAAATCAGCCATACATTTCGCAAGATGCAAAAACTTTTTTTTGAACACATTTATACATTCACATTTTCACAGTAAATGTTTTTAAAAAACATTTAATAAATATCAGCTAAAGCCATTAATGTTCTTATCATTCAGTTTCCAGGATAATCCCTTTCAAATGTAGAAAGAAAATAAAACACTCATTGAACAACATAGAACAGGCTGCATCCTTTACAAAGTAGAGTGTGTACTCTGTGTGGCCATTGTATCATAAAATGAAGATCATGAAAGCTGTGTAAAATATTTTTGATCAGATCATTATGAAGCTAAAAGATCTGCTTTTGAAATAGCTTCTTCGACCTTCAAAATAATCTCAAGAGTGATTTCTATAGAACTTCAGAAATGCAAAATCAACAGTTCTATGGCTATTTAAAGACTGAAACTAATAGTGATGTTTCCCATCCTTGCTCTGAGATTGTGCACTCATCTGGATTGAAAAATGCTGCTGCTTCCAGTGAATCAGTTTTACAGATTTTGATGGGGTTTTTTTCCTGTGGTATTTTTGCTAGTATTCAGGCAGAGAATTGTTCTAATGTGAACTCAGACAAAACTCAAGGAGATTGAAAAGTGTTCTTCTTAACTGTTTCAGTTAAACAGATGTAGTCTCTGTGACAATGATTCAATTTCCAAATACAGGCAGAGGATTTGACTTATAAAACATGTAGCTGGTACCCTAATAAACTTTGTAGTGGATCTCTTGCTGTATGGACCCCAATGACATTTTGGATATGAAACTCCTCTTGTGAAATGTTCCCTATATACCAGAATGAATAGCAACTAATACATTATTATAGTGAGAAAGAAAAAAGTATAAATTGTTACAGAAAAATTTTCAAGCTCTTGACAAAATACCTGCTTCGTATATGTTTAGTAAAAATGACCTATCCATAAATATACTGAAGGTAACATTTGTTCTCAATGTGCAAAACCTTTAGTTATTATATAGATGTAACTTAAAATTGCCACAGATGTGTAATAGAGATATGAAGACTGCAATTTGTGAGGAAGCAAGGTACTTTACCATATATGTATTAGTTCTGACCATGAAAAACTAAATCTATGAAACAGTGAGGAAGTAAATTTCAGAATCTTAGTTTCTGCCCCAAAGTGCACTGTCTTGCTCTCTCAATTCTGAATTTGGCATTCTTTTTTAAATAGCATAAAAAGTGGGAGAGGGTGAAGGAATCATTTCACAAGTGGAAAAGAGAATATTCCAGGCTGGCAAATACTGATGCATTATGCAGTTAGAAATGCATAATATAATTGTAAAAACAGACATGGCTTAACAAAGTATGGAAAGAGACATGTGTACATCACAGTCATGGGTTTTCTGTACTCTAAAATAAATCCTACCCTGCCTTCTGCATTGTAGAATTTTAGAAAGACAAAATTAGTTCTATTTTAATATAAATATGTAGAATAGTATGTTAATTTTTGTAGGTTCTTGCAGATCCTAGATATATGTATTGCTTTTACCAAACTGTGATACATAAGGTGCTGCAGAGAATAATGCAGGAACTTTCCTGTGTCAACCTTTGGGTTTGTGATTTGTGATTCTAGGACCTTATTATAAAAGATTTTAAAATTATTATTAACTATTACTTTTAATTCTTTGTTCTCACAGCTGGATTAATTGGAGTTCTAGATCACTGCTTGCTTTTTGCCAGCACATTATCTGCACCATGTATAAAATATAAGCTGGGTATTTTATAAGCAGCAGAAACAAAATGCAAGATTTATCCTAGCCTGTTCCTAACTCTCCCTCACCCCGAAGAAAGTTAATTACCAAATGTATGAAAATAATACCAACCTCTCATGCTTGCTCTTAATCTAATGCAGTTTAAACAATTTTTTTAATAGGTTGATTTGGTAAATATTGGGAGCTCAGACATTGTGGATGGCAATCATAAACTGACTCTTGGTTTGATCTGGAATATAATCCTCCACTGGCAGGTGAGTGACTCCACAGCGTATTTTCTGTGATATATTTTTATTCTTATACTTAATTCCATTACTATCCAGCTTCAAACTACTAAATAAACATTGACACTGTAAGCAATATAAGTTCCTAAATCAGCAGGTTTTATGAGTCTGTTTATGTATCATCTAGGATATTAAGTATCTTAAGAAGATATAGTAGGTTTCAGCAGCAGCTGTTTTGACTATAATTTCACAGCCAGACATTGCAAGAGAATATATAAAACAGTTATTGTAAGAAAAATGAATAGACAAAACCAACGTGGATATATAGCTTTCATAATCACTTTTTCCTTTAAGAGTCTCAGAACATGAATCATAGAGTTATAGCACTACCAAGGTTGGAAAAGACCTTCAAGATCATCTAGTCTAATCGTCCACCTACTACCACCTACTACCTTTTCCCCAGTAAATCATGCCCCCACTCAACAGCTTTGTTGCCCTGTTCTGGACATGCACCAGGGTCACTATGTCTTTCTTGTACAGAGGGACCCAAAACTGAACACAGCACTTGAAATGTGTCCTCACCAGAGCTGAGTACAGGGGGATAATCACCTCCCTGCTCCCAATGGCTGTGTTATTTCCATTACATGCCAGGATGCCATTGGCCTTGTTGGCCACATGGGCATACTGCTGGCTCACGTTCTGCTGAGTGTCGACCAATACCCCCAGCTCCATTTCTTCCACACAGACTTCCAGCCACTCTCCCCCAAGCCTGTAACGTTACCTGTGGTTGTTGTGGTCAAAGTGTAGGAGTCAGCACTTGGTCTTGTTGAACTTCATTCCATTGGCTTCAGCCCAGCCATCCAGTCTGTCGAGACCTTTCTGAAGGATCTTCCTACTCCCAGGCAAATCAACATTTCCTCTCAACTTGTTGTTATTTGCAAACTTGTTGACTCTCAGTCCTCTTATCCAGGTCCTCGATAAATATATTAAACAGGATAGGTTGCAATTCCAACTCCTGGGGAACACTAGTGACTGGTCACTGGCTGGATTTAGCTTCCTTTACTACCACTCTCTGGGCCTGGCCATCCAGCCAGTTCTTTACCCAGCAAAGAGTGTCTAAGCCACGGGCTGCCAGCTTCTCCAGGAGAATACTGTGAAAGTCAGTATCAAAGGCATTGCTGAAGTCTAGGAAGAGTACACCAACAGCCTTTCACTCATCTGCTAGGCAGGTTACTCGATCGTAGAAGGAGACGAGGTTGATCAAGCAAGACCTGACTTTCATGAACCCATGCCATCTGGGTCTGATCTCCTGGTTGTTCCACATATGCCATGTGATCTCCCTCAAGATGATCTGCTCCATAACTTTCCTGGCACCGAGGTCAAGCTGACAGACCTGTAGTTCACCAGATCATCGTTATGACCCCTTATGACCCTTCTTGTAGTGAGAATCTTTTGTTTTAATTAAAAAATTATATTTCATGCTTTCTGCAACTGACCCATTTTCCAAGAATTAATTTTAAATCCTAAAAAGTTGCTTTCTGAACAATTAATAGAAGCAGATATTGGTCATTTAGCTTGTCTCACTTTAGGGAGAAATGAGGAATTATGTTATCGATGTGAAAACCAACATGTTAGATGAGGACACATTGGAAAACAAAGTCTGAGACAGCTGTAAAATGAACATTTGGAAGAAAATAGCATCTAGGTGCTCTAATTCTGTGTGTTTGTATGAGTCTAAGTTAACAGTCTGTCCATTTGTGCTGGTTCAGGTCCCCAAGTAATAATCTAGAAGTTTACGTAGCATTACAAGAAAAGATAGCGGGAAACAGAACCTAAAGGAGTTTCTATTAAAAACGAAACACTCCTATCAAAAAATTGTGTGGATAATTCATTGCAGTAGGGAGCAATTCTTTACAAATTTTACAGGATAAGTTGTAATGAGAGCAATAGAGAAAAGCTGCAAATTGTTAAATCACTTCTATCTCTGTCTCACTTCCCAATATTTTTAGTTTAATTGCATAACACTGTTCTAAATTACTAAGAGCAGATAAATGAAACCTATCTGAGCATCTTCTACCGATTATTTTGGAATCACTGTGCTTTACTTTATATGAATTATGGACTGAGATGAGTAGTCATGTTAAAATTCATATTTTGATTAGTTCACATTTTTACCTGAAAAGAAGTGTTAAAGATGTGCTTTAGTATTATTAGTACTTACTAGCTTTTCTTTCACATTTTCTCAGCATTTCTCATAGTTTGGTGAGGTTTTTAATGACCAGTATATGAGTTTAGGGTACTTGTTCTTGGTGCAGTATATAGGTTCTTCATTTCAAACTCTGTCAAGAGTCCAGTGACAGTGATGATACCAGTGGCATCAGCTGAATTATCCATGTATGAAAAGTCCAGGGACCATATTTATAAAGTAGGGATTAATAATATGATGCTGTCTTGAGTATTCGTTATTCAGCCCATGCTTAGTCTATAGTGTTCCATGTCAATTTATTTATGGATTGTTGAAAGGAAGTGACCTGTATACTCTAGATTTGTCTTTTTATTCAAAATTTCATAAATAGATTCTGATTTGGATAGAACTGAATATCAGTCTCTATTCTTAACGATAGATAAAGCTGTGTTTTGCAAGAAGACGTTGTTATATAATGCAGTTGCTGTTGAATAATGAATAAACAAAATAAATATAAAGCCAGATTTGTCTTTTTAAACAGAACTCTAGAGATGTTGGTTTGCTGCATTTTCCCCTCAAAGGATTGAAACAGTTAAAAGTGAAACTGCTTATTTACACTATTGTGGAAAAAATCTTTGTCCTTTTCCATTTTTTCTTCCAAGTTTTGAAGTGATTTACATGAATCTAGAACATTTGTGATTGTTCTGCTCTGTTCTTAAGTTGGTACTATTTTACACTTTTACAACACTTCTGGTGAAACAAGTCTATAAGTTTCTTAAGAATGGGTCTCTTCTTCCTCTGCACTATTTTCCCTGTCGCAAATAGTTGTTCACACTTGGCAGCTGAGAATATGACAAGCTGTTGTTAAGACTAAATTACAGACTTAGGGCCACTAAAGTTTTCTGCCAGTTCTTTATCGTTGAGTAAAATATCCCTTTCCCTATGATTTGTATCAAGTCTGCTTTATGTATGAGGCTAAAAAAGCCTATATACAGTAAGTGGCTGATTTTATGTATGCTGTTGTTGCAGTCTGTGCTTGATGATGCTATCCTGCTTTTGCAAATTCATTCCCTTTATGATCCCAAGAGCTTTCAGAGCTGAGAAGAGTCACCTAGATGAAGTACACCTGCCTGCATGGAAATAGCAGATATGAGTTGTGTGGCAGTTAAATATTTTTTCTGCAGATTAACTGACAAAAAGCTTTTTTCAGTTTCACGTCCTGCACCAGGCTGACATTAGGGTAGAACTACAATTATATATGGCAACAAGACCACCTCTTACGAAAATGTCAGGGTCTTTGTGTAAAATGTAAAAGAGAGAGAGAGAAATGAAGGAAGAAACTTTCATGATAAGAAAGTGCTTCAGTGCTAGTCAGAATGGATATCAGCATTCTCAGTTGTGGAGGCACTGCAGCAGAAAAGATTTGTCTCATTCTTGCCACTCTCATTTCTGTTCAGTAGAGATCTTGTGGCTTTCTCTATCCTCTGTACTGATTATGTCCTTTCTTATCTAGCCTGTTTTTCAAATTATTATTAAAAGTTTCACTCAAATTGAACCATGGTTCTGAGGTGAGCACCTGCTGCCTAAGCTCTTCGTAGTGCTGAATCTATTAGGGTTTCTATTTCTTTGAAGCTGCTGCCCTCTTCCTCACAGTTCTGTGATCTCAGCTTCACTGCTCAATTAGTATTCAAACAAAAGGAAAACAATACTATTAATTCCTGAATTGTTACACTTGGCAAAGAATCTCTCTCTTAAAAGCAGAAAAAGATTCTGTATGGCAGAATTTTATGGCATTATTTATTTATTTATTTATTTTTATTATTTGTGAAGAGCAAAACCTATTTTCATAACTAGAATGAAAAACCAAACCTAATGAACATCTTTTGTGAAAGTCACAAAATGTTGAAAAAGAGCAAAGCAATAGCTGTATGCATGAGGAAAATATTCCAGAGAGAAAATATTCCACTTAGCCTTCTTTGCAGAGCTATTAACAGTTTCGGACTTCTCATGCATTTATTGCACAGCCTGTACTTTAATTGGAATTACCATTTTACTTTGAAATATAGTAGTGGAAATGAAATACTAACAGTCTTATTATTTTACCTCAAATCAATGAGCAAAGAATTTCCCTTGCTTTGATGGGTGTCTTGAACATCTATGAAAATGTTCTTTAAAAAGGAGTTCTTTAAAATGTGCTTTAAAAGAGTTGAGGGGATTCTGGCCATAAAAAAGTAATCCATGCAGTCAGAATACCTGAAATATAGTAGGTAAAAAATACTAAATCATTCTGTCAGGGAGCTGCCAGAGCCCCGTTTGACTGGGCAAAATGAAAAAGCCTTAACTTAAGGAGTAATATTTTAAATTCTGTCCTACTTTCCTCCCTATCTCGTAGTGGCTGGCATACTGAATCTCTGTACCATTCCAATAAAATGTTACATACCTGTGTTTTTGTTGCAGGTGTGCAGAGTTCATAGATAGCCTGCACCCACATAAAGACTCCAGGGCTTCCTAGCAGTCTAGGAGATAAATCAGAAGTCCTCTGCAGCAGAGGGCCAGACACAGATGCGCTGGTTTTTCACACCCAGTGCCAGATGCTTCCCATGCCATCCAAATTTAAAGGGCTTTTTAGCTCTTAGTACCTTGGAGTCTTTGGCCTTTACGTTCCTCAAAATCAAGGCCTCTGGATCACACCTTCTTTTGCAACCATTCTATGTGCCATCTCATCCCCTTCCTTCGCTTTCAGCCTCCCCAGTCCCTAGTCCACAGCTGGACATGCCTCGTGCTGAGACAGGTGCCTTGAGACAAGGCAAGCTGCATACAGAGGTACCATGCACTGTGCTTGGTTCACATCTCCTCAGCATGGCTCCCTGAAGGAAGCACGTTTATCGAGCAACAGCAAGGAATGGAGGAGACCTCCCTGCTGGAAAAGGTGGCAGGACCAGCTCTTTTCTATTCCGGCTGCTTGGAGGTGGCCTCTCCCTGCCTTTGTGCCTCAGGTGTAGGAGCCTCAATGTTTCCCTGCGTGATGAGAGGTCGTGTGCCTGTTCTGTTCATAGCCTTTAGTTTGTAACTTTAACATGTTGGAAGTTACCTGTGGTGGTGTTTATGCTGCCCTTTCCCTCTTTTTGTTTAAAAGCAGCTTTTCTTATTACAGTAGTATGGGGCCATCCACCAGTAAGAGCAACTATTTCTGTTTTCCACCAGTTGGAGTTTCCTATGCATTAAAGCTTTGTTTTCTGTGAGGATGTATGGCATTAGAAAGGAGTGGTAGGAAAGAAATGAACTGCTAGCTGCTTTGGAGTGGGTGTAGTTTTTGATCTTGAATGCTGAGGCAGCTTATTTCAGGGTGGAATCCATCCAGAAGCTCTTCAGGCTGACACACACATTTCTAAGTACTGGTCTTTCTGAAGAGGGCATCTTAACTAAGAAGCCTTCAGAAAGTTTCCTTCTAACCTCAGTGCCAGCCTTCTCTTATTCAGCTGCAGACTTGGTTCAAGGCCAAGCCATCCCACTTGCAGCTCATTCAGTGCCCCCAGTAGTGCAGGATGCTGCTGTCAGGACAGAAAGGGTGGAAGTGCTCAGGAAAACGAGGAGGTTTCCAACTGCAGAAGGGGAATTATTCACTATTTCTCACTGAATAGGAAACAATCTAAACCTTCAGGATGAGATCAGGCCCTTTTACTTTGTTATTTTTAAATGCCTGTAGTTCCCCAAGGGGCAGCAAAAAATCATAAATTTAGCAGTCTTCTGCAGAGAAATGCAGGGAAATTGGAGTAAATCTTTTATCTACTGTCAGAATATTAAACGCAACAAGATGAGTTTGAAGCTGTTTTCTCACAAGTAGAAAAAAATGGAGAACTTCAGGCTGTTTCTCTTTAAATCAAAAGCAAAATTCAAGAGTTTGCCTGGATTAATTTGAATAGTTACCTCCTTGGCAGCCCATTGCTTTATTTCATTTATTTGTGTCTGTGTGTGTGGAAATACAGCAGTTGAACTCTTGCTGAATTATTTAAGTCTAATTTGGCAAGTCTCAATAATGAAGACTGAAAAAATTAAGAAGAAAATTAAGGATACCCAAACAGACACATAAAGAAAAACTAAGCTGCAAACTTACTAATTTTCCCAAACTCTTTACTTTCTGTTTTCTGGTGTAGATTTGAAGGAACTACAGAATGCTGTTATTCTTGTCTTACTAGCATTTATACCGTTGTCGTTTATAGAAATTACAGTTGTAGATTAAAAGCAAGATTATGGCTGGAGAATTTCATAGAGGATCAGTTTCTCCCCCTCTCCTCATGCCAGAAATTAATTTTATACCTGTCTCTAAAATGAAAAATTGAAGGCATTGATAATAGTATGCAATTCAGATATAAAAACAAGAGATTGTTCTAGTAATTCATATCTCTGTTCAATAATTGATTCAAGTGATTGGATTGATTAGTCAGATTCGATAATGAACGGATTCCTGCTGTTTTTCTGCAGTACCTTAGTAATTATTTTTTTATGGTTGATTATGCTTTGGAATTATAGCTTGTGTATTGTATCACAAGTTTTATTATTAGAATGTGGTCAATCCTTGTCATAAAGTAAATAGTGCACTAACTAGTTGTTGTTTTCTGATGATACTGGTTGCTGAGCAATGCCAGTGAGAATTATAAAGAAATACCTTGGATGAGTCGATAAGGAAAAACAACTCTATAGTTAAATTTTAAATTTTAAAGTCTTAGAGAATATTTTTTAAAAGCTGCTATGCTTTCCAAGATATATGGAGAGCACAGTGATTTCAAAGGGAATACTTTACAAGAAAATAAATTATGAGCTTCTCTTTCACCAGTAAAGAAGTTGCTAAGAAATATATTAGCAGCTACACTGTATCAAACTCCAGGGAAATATTTTATAAACCCTCAGAATTAATTGCTGTGTAAAGCAGTAACTAGAGATAGGTGAGCTTTCTCTGATGAAAGAGGAATATTAACTGTTTCTGAAACAAAATTCAAAACATGAAACATATGCAGTGTTCCTTTAATACATGCAGTGAAATTCATTTTTCATGTGGGTACACATATGCAAATACAGTTTACATGCTGAAATAGAAAATACTGTGCTCTCTACTGTTCTTATTTATTTTACCTTTGTATTACTTCAACTATGTTGATGAGAGAAAGATGCTTTTTATCATTTTATCAACCTTATATTCTATTAACTATGGATGCATTTCCAGAGCAAAGAAAACTACAAAGAGAAAGGCTGCTTTTGTACGCATTCTGTTCCAATAAGAAGTGGATGCAAATGTACCTTCTCTGCTTGCTCATGGAGCACTTCATGGGAAACAGTGGTGATTTTACTGAGTGCACCGGCAATGGCAGACAACAAGTCAGCATCAGTTGTTTTTATGTATTCCAGTTTGATCACTGTCACTGTACTGTGACACCAAGTATGTTCTTTGGTTACCTAGGAGGTTTTTCTTCAACGCTTATATCTAAGCAAGTGGAGGTTTTGGGAATCAAAAAATGATTTAGCTTTAAATGAGGATGCTCAGTCATTGATGAGATTCTGGGTTTTTTTTGCAGGTCAAAGATGTAATGAAAAACATCATGGCTGGACTGCAGCAGACAAACAGTGAAAAGATTCTGCTGAGCTGGGTCCGTCAATCAACTCGTAATTACCCACAGGTCAATGTTATCAATTTCACCAGTAGCTGGTCTGATGGATTGGCTTTCAATGCACTCCTTCACAGTCACAGGTAGGAAAACTAACTTCTCATTGTTTCAGTCTTTTCAGTTCAGAGCCTATAACAGATGGCTCCAACAGGACTTGAGAATGGTGTATCTGTTATGTGATTTTTACTGTCAACTAGGTAGATAACAGTCAGACTGAAAACCTCTAGTAGAGGAAGAGGATCTGAGCTTTCCTACAGTGTAAGTGAAGGTTCTCAGCTCAGATCCTTTCCTGGAATTTCAATGCATAGCAAGTTGAGAGTCTGATAGAGGATCACAGGCTTGGAAACTTTCAAGAAAAGCAAGCAGTAAATCCAAAATTAAACCTTTGAGGTTGACCTAGAGGGAAAACATTTTCCTTTAGGCACCTAGAGAGGCACAGTGTAGTGCTTGTTGAAAGCCTCTGACTGTTGCTGGATTGAAAGTATGGATTTGCCTTGAAAAGACAGAACTGGAGAAAGTAGCCTTTATTTTCAAAACCTTTTATGTTGCTCCCCAGCTGATTTTAGTATTCTCCCTCTCTTAGTACTTGACTTCTTCCGGTGTATGCTATATGAAACTTTATCTCTAGAGATTCAAAGTCCTCTAGTGGTTCTGTATACTTGGATTGAGGAAAAGGTGCAAGCCAGTCTATTTTAAAGGTCTAGCTGGTGGGACTCATGGCACCACTGGTTTCAAAGAAATACTTATTTTCGAATGTGGAAAGCCTCCTGAACTCCCTTTCATACTTCTGTGCCTCTCACCTGAAGAGGATAGACCTGCAAGGCAGCTGACTGCTCCAGATTGTCATTTAAGTTTTTGAACAGGTATGAATATGTTCTATTTAGCAAGAAATAATTGGAATTTAAAAAAATATTTGTACAACAAGCCAAGCAATATTTTGTTAGTTGCTAAAAGCCTAAAATAAAATTTTGCTAAATACTTCCAAAAGTACAGTTAGAGACTGTCTTTCAAATTTACTAGTGAAGATCTACAAGTATTTCCAGAATTTTCACTACCTCAGGTAACTGTTTTTGAATAAACTGTCTGATTAAGGTCATTGCTCTCACAATGAGAGCACTTTGCCAGTGGAGTCCATGGTTCTACCCTCTTAGATATGTTGTTAAACTATATCTTGGGTAATGTGCTTGGAGAATTTCATCTTTAACTAGACTCTGTGCATTAAGAACTTCATTCAGAGCTTTGCATTCAGAGTTCAGTACATCTACAAAGCTCTCCTACTTTTGTAGTGGTGATTGTTGTTGGGGATAATTTCCCAAGGAAAATCAACCACTTAATTGTATAACAAAAAGCTCATTAACAGACTGATGAGATACATGCAGATAATAATTAGAAGATCATGACATTCTCAAACAAATTCATTTTACTTTGGTAAATACGTGGCTAACATTACGTTTGTTACTACTGAGATGAGTACTCAAAATGATGATATTCCATGGTCAGTGATGCTCTTCATTTGTCATATCAAAGTGTTGGTTTAGATTTGTCTATTAATAACTCATTTGTAGAGCTAATTACTAGCTACATCCTTAGAAGAATGTAGCTTTCTTCAGGCTAATTAATTTTAGAACAGGCATGTGTATTCTCTTTTTGATCATACATACATCTTAGTGTGTTAATTTTAGATGAAAGCTCATGAGAATGCACATTTATTATTATTTTGGGGAAGTAATTAATGGAGTTTAACAAAACCTTTCCCTGGATCTTCCAGAATATAGTTCTGTCAGTGCTATTTTCACTGCACTGTGAGCACTGAGAAGGTGAAAACTTAATGCTTATCCAAGGTTACAGCAAATATAAATGCATCTCTAGGCTCTTTGCATATCACTATTCCTATAAATTACTCTTCAGCAGCTACTGAGAGTTTTAATGTGTTAACAATATGATCATTACAAGCTACTCTTCATTTCATGTGTATGTTATAGATTGTGAAACTGGAAAGTTTTAGTCTGTTTTATGACATTTTGATTTTTCCTTCTGTGTGCTTCACAAAGCACTACAAAGTTTTTCTTTTTTTAAGGGCTTGAAGTAGTCTTTTGCTTTACCACAGAAACTGTTGAGTAATAATTTCAAATTAAAGCAGTAAATGCCTATGCAGATGCTCCAAGTACTTTTATTTGTCATTGGTGACTTTCACTACAAAATGAACAGTCTAGACTTGACATCTAGTGATAAAGTTCCTAAAAGGACGTTAATAAATAACAGGAAACTGTCAGATTGTTCCAGCAACAACAAATAGAATTAGATATATCTCAAAAGGAAAATATTTTAAAAGTACCAGGAAATGGTTATGCTAAAATTACATTGGATTGCTAGTTAGTATTGTAAACTCAAAATCTAAAATCAGTATTATCGCTTGACATTTTAACTGTTTTGATATGGCTTTTAGCAAATCAGTTTAGCAGAAGGCCAGAGTTGTCATATGTCTTTTCACTTAGATGTGATATTGGGCTGCCTGTTTCCTAGTGAGGGTATCTGATACTGAAATACTCAAATTGCCTGCTTAAAAATACTGCCTATCATCACCTGATGCCTGAAATTAGTAATGACAAATTCCATTCTGTCCAGCTCTATAAAATGACCTCTTGATTCCTAAACAGAGGCTCTTACTTAGTAGTCCTTGGTTTGGGATGCAGATAGATGCCTGCATCCTACTTAAGCTACCTCAGCACTAGACAACAGTCTAAGTATCTGTAAGTTATATCTTATCCAGTGCTGTCTTCTGTTCAGTGCAGAGCTCACTAGTTGTGAATGTTTATTTCCTACTCACTGAAATCTATGCATTTCATTCGGTTTCACTATAACATAGCAGCAGAACATCTTTTTTGCTCATCTTATGTTTGCTGTCATAAATCTTCCATAGCATTCTGCATAGCGAGCCTGCCCTGAGTGGAAGTAAAAAGGAATTTCTTTATTGAAGTTTTGTCTCTAATCTAGGAATTTGGGCAATCTTCTAGGAAACTGCGAGCATGCATTCAGATTCTTGGAGGTACGTCTCTATTAACTCCAAGATGTACTAGTTGTCTTCTTTTGGACTTTGCTAATCACTGAGTTAATCTGCAAATGTCGCAGAGGGAGATTCAATATTCTTTGCAGCCCTGATTCAGTAATTTTTCAGGTGAGCCTGCTTAATGCTTAATTGCTTAGTGTGTCCTCTGTATTGATTTTCAGTGACGTTGCACTTTATGTTCAGTATGCAGGAGCACTGAATTGGCCTTCAAGATTCAAGATGCAATCAATAAAATAGGTGTGCTAATATACTCTGACTGTTCATCTACTTCTATCCCATAAAAGAATAAACAGCCTTTTGTAAGAAGCCTTGGCAGTTACTTCAGCCAATTTAAAATGCAGGTGCCTACTTCTTATATGCCAGAGTGTCTTGGCTTTGTGCTTACAGTAGACAGTTTGAATTTAAACCTGACAGCAGGGGATGATCACCAGGCTACGTGAAACCCCATGTCTCCCACATCATATGCTTTATTAATACTTTGTATTTTAAATACTTAGGATTAAAAGTCATTTAACAGAAACACTTTTGATTGAAGTTCATTTGTTTTCCCTGTTTGATTTTTTTGTTTCTTCAGTTCTGCTCTCCAGAAGTGAGGGAAGATTTCTCTGATATTGTTAGTTATTTCTTCCTGCTGTCTATAGGAATCAGTCCCTTAGAAAGTACAGACATTAAATTTTCCTTACTCATTCTCATTTCATTTGCTTACAAAGACATTGCTTCATAATATTTATATACTGAAGTGCAAAGAATAGTGTTTTGGCAGGAAGTAGGAAGTTGTTAGGATCGATTCCTAAATTCTGTGGTTATTCCTGTGGTGAATCTAAACCACACTAGTATTTTAACAGTTAGATTTTTCTTCTAAAAATATTTCAAGCTTTTTTTTTATAACTGCATCAAAATAAACACTTGACCATGTCCTTATGTATTGCTTCATTTGAAACATTGGCAGACTGCCTAAGTTTTTAAATTGTAGTTTGCTAGAAATAGATTTAATTAACATTCTACTTTCAGAAAACATGACATACAGTGGAGGACGGGAAGGGGGTTGAAATTTTAGTTATGCTGTTCAACTGCAATTTCATGAAAATTAACTGTTTTGCAAACTCTACTTTTCGCAGTTCATAACAGATAATTGAGAATAGTTTTGAAGGAAGCGCGTGTAAACTGTAAAATAGAAAACTTTATAAACTATATTAAGTTCATAGTAATTTTGTATCTTTGATATATCCTTCAACACCTTCCAAGTGTTCATCATCAATTTACAGGCTCAGTAACACGTTTGTTGAACCAACTTTGTGGGTGGTTCCTTCTGAGTGGTGTGGGGAAAGAGAGAAGAGTATCAGGAGGAAGGCAACTGTAGGTAAAATGGGAAATAGTTCTTACGTCTCTTCTTGATTTTGATGTTACTGTACTCGGAGGGTGTAACTAACAGTATATTCTATGTGTCCATTTGGTCTTCATAAAGGGAAAAAAACACATCAATCTGTCTTACATCATGTTTGCATTGCTAAATGTACAATTCAATTCAGATGCTGGATAATATTTCAACGTAATTCAAGATAAGTCGTTGTGAAAACATTTGAGAACAAACACTTCAATATGGAAAGCATTATATTCACTGTAAGTGAAGTCAAGGAATAAGCACAATGGAAAGTTGCTGTATTTTGGTCAACCTTCTGTTTCTACAACTGTTACATTTTTTACATCTGCCTTCCGAAAACTTCATAGGCAGTACTAAGTGTAACAGAATCATAGAGTACAACACATTGGAGGGGTCCCAGAAGGACCATTGAGTCCAGCTCCTGGCTTCACACAGGACTACCCAAAAATCAGACCATATATCTGAGAGCGTTGTCCAAACGCTTTCTGAACTTCAGCACTCAGGGCTGTGCCCACCGCCCTGTGGTGCAGCCCATTTCCCTGACCCCCAGCTGCCCTCCCCTGACGCAGCTCCATGCCGTTCCCTCGGTCCCTGTCGCTATCACACAGAGCAGAGCTCAGCGTTGCCCCTCCGCTCCCTGTGAGGAGCTGCAACCGCCATCAGGCCTCCCCTCAGCTCCTCTGCTTTGCGCTGAGCACGCTGAGGGGCCTCAGCTGCTCTCATACATCTTCCCCTCTGGACCCTTCCCCATCTCTGTAGCCCTAGGTTGTCTTTGTTCATGATTCAGGTGCAAAAATCTTAAGGCTGGAGTGAAAACATGAAACACAACCTTTTTGGACAGCCTTGCTAAATTCCCATTAAAGAGGTGTGCACAAAACATAAAGTCTCCAACTCAGAAATTCCTTAAAATCCTGAGATGTGGAAGGATTGAAGGCTGTTAATTGGGAGGAGATATTGGCTTAGCATGAGGCACTAATCTCACCTCGTGTGCTCCCTTTTACTTCAACGAATGATAGTAATGAAAAATTACATGCCTTAATGAAACAAAAACAATCCCATCCCTATCCTGTCATTGGTGATATTTTCATTTTTCTTATCTGATATTTTCAGTGAGGGCTGGTTGGCTTGTTTTTTGTATCTGGGAGATCTTCAAGTGAATACTATGGAATTTTATCTGAATGAATATTCTCATGCCCTCTTGACGGGAATAAAAGTAAGATACGAGTGTGAAGCACTAAATACATATAATATGCTGAGAGCAGTACTCAGCAGGAAGCTTTCTCTCATAGACTTTTATCCATCCCTTCTCGTGTTTATGGTTGATTTTATTATTTTTTTTATCAGATATTTCTAATGCTGTTTCTGTTGTTTATTTTCAAGGGGTTACGTGGAGATGTTCCCATTTGTGTAATCACTGCATCTCTAGGGACATTTAGGCTCTATTCCAATTGCTTTTAATACTGAGCTCAAGAAGCAGTGGAGCGCAGGTCTCTTGATAAAGCTACAAGGGCACATCAGTGAGCTTGAGTTGCAAATATTCAGAATATAAATTCTGGGTATCGTTCTGTGAATGGTATGTTCTGCATTTTACTGGCATAGCAAGGCAGTAGCTGTTAAGTAGAACCATCTCCCTAGGTGTATAAGGATAGGGAACTTGTAAGAAAAATGGGAAAGGCGTTTTTACTAGAGCCTACAGTGACAAGGTAACAGTTTTGGATTGGATAGGGAAGAAATTGTTGACTATGAGAATGGTGCATGAGGCATTGGCACAGGAAGCCCAGAGAAGCTGTGGTTGCTCCAAACACCACCTGGAAGTGTTCAAAGCCAGGTTGGATGGGGCCCTGAGCAGTCTGAGTGGTAGAAAGTTTATCTGCTCTATTAAGAGGCTGGAAACTAGATAGTCCTGAAGATCTTTTCTGAGCAAAATCTTTCTATGATTACGTATTACATTTATATACATAAATGTAGTACAATTACAGTCAAAGCCTTTAAAACTTTCAATGTGTGCTCCATGTGTCATAAATAAGGTCAGTGCTATTGTAGCTATTTATCTGGTGGCTAATTGGAGATTGGAGTTCAATATGTTCTCTTTTTTTTTTTTTTTTTTTTTTTAATGTGTATGCCTTTATATTTTCAGGGAGGGAAGAGAACACTTCCTAGCCATGTCTGCTTTGCTTTACTGCCTGTCAGATATGAACCAAGTTGCAGATTGTGAAAAGTGCTTTGAACAACACAGAGAGAGCAAGTGAAGGCTGAGAATCAGTATTCCATTTGATTTCTATTCTGTTCTATTTCACACCCGCTTAGCCCTATATTTAAAACTCCTTTGCCATTAGTAAACATTCTGTTTCACTGTTGTTTCATGGATTTTTAAGAACTATTTGCAACATACTGCTGTTCTTAATCTTCTAGGCTGTAGTATCCCCTGCAGTCATTCTTGGTCATATTGCCCTGTATATACACAAATCAAAACATCTAGAGACATGCCAAGAAGCTGACGTATCAAACTGCTATTATAAGACCATAATCTAGTGATGGAATTGCTGAAATGTGTATGCTAAAGCATTCTTCCAAAAAAGCGACAATCTGCAGAGTTAGATTACCGCTGGATCAAGGAGAGCTTTTTCTCTCTATCTCTCTCTACATATATACTTAATTTAAGTCCATTTTCTAAGAGCTGAGTTGCTATATATACCTTTGAGTCAGCTTGGAATCTGTGCTGTCATCTTTTTATTCTTATTTTTATTATATTGAGAAAATACATTATGACACATCTGCCATTGGTTTATTGTAGAGCTCTTGCTACTATTATATTTGTGTCTCAGTTCAAATTTTTTGCCATCTCAAAGAGAGATATACTGAGAAGGTGGATGACACTGAATATCCAAGATACTACTGATGACCATAATTCCAAATGTTCTTGTTCTTGCCCAATGGAATCCAGACTGGTTAGAAGAAACCATGATCTTGGACATAAAATCTTGTCTCAACAAACCAGCTATGATTTTGTAAAAACAATGTGCTGCTCAGAGGAAGAAATATGACTGGAACTTGAAATCAAACACCCCAAAAAATATTTGGAGGGGGAAGTAGTCCTTCAGATACTTCGGTTTTCTTTCCTTGTCCTAAAAGCTTTTGTCACTGATTTTTTTATATGCGGTAGTCCCTGTAATGTTTGTCCAAGACATCCATGGAGAGCTTTTCAGGAAAATAAGAGCTCTGTCATTACTACAGTGTTCCCTTCGCTAATTCTGATGTATGAGCTTAGGCATTCTATGCCATAGAACAGAAGAAAAAAGAAAGAAAGAAAAAAAAAAAAAAAGTTAAATTTGAGAGAAAAAGTGAAGAACATCTCTATGACAATATATAGGATGCAGTGGAATAGTGGGTCAAACCCAACCAGCAATTGAGCAGCTATTTTCTTGCTTTGTGCCCCCAGACAGAGCAGAAAATAGGAAGAACTAAAGCAAGAAAACTTGTAAGTCAGAAAAATAAATGAAGGAAAGTAGAATGGAAAAGCAAGTGTTGCAAATACAGTCACTCAATACCTCCCACAAGCAGATGGATGCCCAGCCAGTCTCTAAGCAACAACTGCCTTAGAGGATGAAAACCCAATCTCCTTCTTCCTTTACCTCAGTTCTTCTTGCTGGGCACATTGCATAGTATGGGGTGTCCCTTTGGCCGGTTTGGGTCAGCTGTCCTGTCTCCTACTTTCTGCATACATCCAGCTTACATGCAGGAATGTGGAGGGAAGAAAAAGCCTTGATACTGTGTGAGTGCAGCAAAAGAAAAAGAAAAAAAGTATGTGTTTTCAACACTGTTTAAACCACCATTCCAAAACACAGTGGACTGCTATGAAGACTGTTAACTCCATCCTATCCAGATACAGTACCAGGAGGATGCAAGAAATTGTGCACACGTAATCTGTATTTTGAAAATGCTTGTATTTTGGTACACAAGCCTGTCTCTGAGCTCACAGACTTACTACATCCATGACTAGAGACAGAGATAATAACCCCTTAAGATTCCTCTTCCATCAGCCTCTTGTCTCCAGCAAAATTTAATATTTTGAAATCTTTCTGATGGGGAAAGGAGAAATTAATAGCAGTAGTCTATTCGTAATTAATATTTAAAAACCTCTGCATAAAGAGGCAAAATAGTTTATAAAAACTTAATTGTTATTATGTAAATCACTCCCCTCTCAGAAGAAATTAGGCAGCAAGGGTACATAACTAGGAAATTACTGCTACATAAATATCATTTTTCCTTTGCTCTCTTGAAGTTATTAGAGTCTGATCTACTTAATGTTTTTGCCATCTATTATAACTATAGGACTCACTGTTTAAAATAAACTTTTGAATTTAATAAAAATGTAAGCAAATCATTCGTAACTAATGACAACATTGTAACTTGTTTACATCATACTTGATTTATCTGTAGGTAAAATTATATATTTATGTGGTTTGTTTTAGAACATTGTGTCAAAATCATAAATAGTGCGCTTGTTTTTTTCATATTATGCATGTTAATTATTGATCACCTGATTAAACTTGCTTTTCGAAAATGCCTGGTAGCAAATTCTGATCCTAATAGGTAATTCTTAGATGAAATGCCAAAGATCATGCTGTATTAACATTATTTATGTTGTAAATACTGCAATTTATAGTACAAGTACTCAGATGTATCTCAGCTGTAATTCAATTTTGCTGGTGCTGTCTTTTCCTGTAAGCACATTTAAATTGTGCTGTAGGCCTTTGGCTCGTATCAGCTAAAACCCATGACTGGAGTACAATTTTGTACTCATCTGAAAAGTATGTGTTTTTCTAAAGGTTTTGGTATGAGAAGTGGCATGTGCAGTTATGCTGCATATGTTCCCACATTATGATATGCTGAACCTGTTGGCCAATTTCAATCAGATATAGCAGAGAGTTGGCAATCTCAGCAGCAATTATGTTCTCAGACTTGTAAAAAACTGGGTACTGGAGAGAGGAGAAAGGCTGCAAAATAAACACAGCAGTTACTTATCCTGCTTGGCTTGCTGTGAGTTAATCTCAGTGTGCACAGCCACAGCACGATTCTTCTCACCCATACACTGAGAGAGAGTGAGCAAACCTGCTGCAGGCATTTTGGGCAGACACAGGACCAGAGCACAATGGGTAGAAACAACTGGTTGGGGGAATGAGGCTGTAGGCCAGTGGGGCTTAATGACGAATAAGAAAAGTTCTTAATGTGTTGAAGATGAAAATGGATGACATGTTAGAAACCCAGCTTCATTAATTCCAATACTGACCAAATCTGACCAAATACATTCTTTCATTAAGTAAAAAGTAGTACTTGACACTGATGCGTAGCAGAAGAAATATATAATTTAACACTGAAAAAGAAGAAACTTAATTATTTTTTTGTTCTTGTTTTTGTTTTTGTTTTTAGGCCAGACCTGTTTGATTGGAATGCTGTTGCTTCTCAGCAGTCACCTGTGAAACGATTAGACCATGCATTTAACATAGCCAGGCAACACCTGGGCATAGAGAAGCTCCTTGATCCTGAAGGTCAGTACAAAATGTTCTTTTAGTGGATTATCAATTTTTCATGCATTTGCTTGTAAATCAGCTTTATTTCTTCACACAAATATTTAATATTTTGCAAGATTAAATCATAAACCGAATACAATTTTTTAAAATATACTTTGGTGTTCATTTTTCACTGCTTTAACATAGCATAAGCACTCTCTATTTGTGCAAGCTCTAAAGCAATTTTTTGAGTCTGCAGTTGTAACGTGTACATGTTGATATCAAGGTATCTTGAAAAGAATCTGATTGCTGTTTCAATAATTAGAGCATGCAGATCGTATCTTCTATAGACTCAAACTCTGGATACTTGTATCTAGACATATGAGAATTTTATCTTAATTAATTTTAGCTCCTGATAGTAGATAAAACTTTTTGCTTGAATATTATCTTTACCTAGGCTTGTATTATTTTTCATCAGTGATAATAATGAGAATCAGCTTAACTCAGTCAGAAGTGGCAGGAAAATCCTCTCTATCTTCTCTGCTTCCTTATACGGTCATGTTTGAAAAAGTACTCGTTGGTCGTCATCTGTTGTATTTTCTTTTTATGCTCTTATATATATTAATATCATCTTTTTCCATACTGTGATCTGATTTTTTTCAGTTAATTTCCTACAGTTTCCCTATTAAGCCACTAGTTAATCTAGTTTTTAACATTTGTGGTATTAGTTCTTAGTGGTCTACCTCACAGTGAACTTCTGATATAACAAAAGAAAATTTAACTAAATGTATAACTTGGTCTAAAATCTAGCATTGAATCTCCTACTGTTTAAATATAGTAGAGTTTGTCTCAAGATTAAACATTAACTTTGTATCCTTTGTATTTACATAAGATAAATATAAGGAAAAATCTATCTGTGTACATAGAAAAAAAGAAAACCAACCCTATTAGAAGTGATGGCTTAATTTAAGACAGTGGTATTTTGCACTGTGTGGAATTAAGAGTAGCATCTTAAGCAAAACTCACAATTGGAGCAGCTAATAAGATTTGAGAGTCAATGATGAGAGCATGTCCTGTGTGCTGTCAAATAGTTCCACTTAAAAAAATATAGTTTATAAACTCCGGATGAGATTGAAGTTCAAAAATCGGCTGCACAGTGGAGTAGATAGAGTGGCAGTAATTGGTTGAACATCTTAAAACAGTTTAATGAAGAAATTATTTTCTGGATGCAGAAATTACTTTCAATTAGTGCACATTTTATTCTGCTTTGGCAAAGATAGCTGCAGTTGTTTAGCCAACAGCTGAAAAACTCTTAAACATTGGTTGTTTTCCAAATGCCTGCTGTAATTATTTGCTATTCAAATCTGTAAATTGTGGTGCTTGCCACCTATTTTTTTCATTCCAAATTGAAAAATAAAAAATAAAATAAAGCAAGCCTTTGAAAAACAACAGTTAGTTCTGTATCTACTTGAAAATCTCTGAGAATCTGTGCAACTGTAACAGTTTTGTTCAGCAGTACCTTATGTTTATCAGTCTTTTAAAAAATACCCAAAATTGTTTCTAGACTAAAAAATAGAATTACTGGTGCACCAGCCAGTGGAAAATCTTTTTTATTAAGATTCCAGCATACTACTTACGTAACTTTAAATTGTGTATATATGTCAGGACTCCTAATTTGAGATTAAAATATCTTTAATAGCAGATTGTGTGACAATGTTTTGTTCTCTATTGGCTTCCTAAAGGCTGAAATGCATTTTTATTTATAAGTTTTAATTTAGAACTTCTATGTGCTTGCTGGAATTACTAATTCATTATTTTCTAGGTGTAGAAATCACTTCTGATTAAACTTTTTTTTTTTTTTTTTTTTTTTTCTGGATTGGCAAGGGTATGTGCAGTTTTTTAGTCAAGCACTGAAAAACTCTTTAAGCCACGGTGGTGGCTTAAGAAAGTTCAACCAGTATTAGTAAGAGCGGAAAGAGACTTTGCAGTTGGTGAACCTTTATTTTGACATAACTTAATATTTGTCAAAGCATCACACATGAGTGTTTGTGAACACTTAAAAAAAAAAATAAATCTTCACTCCATTTACAGACTTCGAGAATCTTCAAAGCTGCAATTCAATAAGCCCTGATCTTTGGTAGGTTCTACTCATATGGTAATCAAGAAGAAAGGTGTCTGGTTTGTGTTTTTTGTTTTTCATTTTTATTTTTATTTTTTTAAAGTTTCTGATTATTTACAGACACACCCCCAAACCAATGACTAAGGATTACCAATGAGTAGCAATCACATTTTGTAAAGTAAATATTTTTATTTGATCAAGGACTGATTTTCTGGATTATAAATGAAGTTGTAGGTTTTTTTCTGAGGTTGCTGATATTCTAAGCCCACCCCATAAGAAGCTGTCTGTTTGTTTCTGAGGCTGTTGATGTTTTAAATCTTTCTCATGAGCAGCTATTAGAACATTTCAGAATTTTATTTCCATTTTGAATACATTAATAGATGAGATACGGACCACATTTTAAGTGAGAATTTCTATATTTTGCATCATACAGAGTTCATAGTTCTTGCTGTTTTCCTCACATGTATTAACTCATAGGAACATTTCTTCTGTTCTATTGAAATGGTAGGCCATGCTTTAAATAACACTTTTTACATCAGCTCTGTATTTTGAAGTGGGAAGCCCACTTAGTTTTTAAACATTTAAACTTAAGAAAACCTACAATACTCATTTGTAGTTATACTGAGGATGCACGTCTTAAAATATGGAGCAGAGTGAAATATTTCTTCTACCTTTTCATCTTTATAATAAATTCTTACTTATATACATATTCTTAAAGTAGTTTGATAAAATTGGAATGTTGACATTATATCATGTCTATGAAGTTTTATAATGTCTTCACAGTTTATATAACATTACCTTAATAACTTCCTCTTAAAAATAGCAAGCTGTATATTTCATCTAAATAAAATTAATATTCAGTTAATCAGAATCTTTTCTTACAACTATCTGAAGTTACTGCTTGATGCCAATTCCAAAAATAGGCTATGTATTCAGCATGCAATAAATCCTACGGAGTTATTCTGCAGTCAGAATTTTCGTACTACTGGGGAAGAGGAGCAAACAAACTTGTCTAAAAGAATAAGATATGTAGTTAGGATCTTTATTCAGACAGTTTATAGGAATGCTGGCCCCGTTCCAGAGCAAAAAAAAATTAAAGATACTTTAACTGTCAATGTGGGTGGGTTGGTATTTTTTCTTCTGATGTATAGAAGGCATATAGGGACAGGTTTTCTTCCTCTTCTGTTATGGAAAAGCTATGAAGAAATCAACTCTTTCTTCTTGACTGAGTCTTTGTTCATTATGTTTGGTGCTCACTAAGGAAGTGAGGAAAGATAAAAAGCAGAGAGGGAAGGTGTGGAGGAAAGTAATGGAACATAGAAAGTGTTATTTAGAAGACTTAATGAAGATCTATACACAAGAGGGCAGGATTTGAAAGGACTAATATTTTTGCAAATTGAACTTCCGAGGTCAGAGTGTACCTACATAACTCAGAGTGGCCTTTTGTTGTAAGACATTTATGATGATGCAGCTGAGATGATTAAAATCTTGATAATGCTTTCTGTGACCCTTTCAAAGGAGAAGAAAAAAAAAAAAAAAGTGTTATTTCATTTTGGTTACTCAGAATCTGTATTTGTGGGCATTCAGTTATCTCTCATTCAACTCAAAATACCTTGCAACAAACATTGTCAGAAACAGGTTGTTTTAAAACAGTGATTTCTGTTCAAATTTGGATGACAAATGGAAAAACAGCAACGCCAAAATTACTCTCAATTCTGCTAAGGAAAATAAGTTTTTTCACAGCTGAGTGATGACTGTTGTGGGATTTGCAATATAAGTTACAGTTGCTGATTTTTTGAGAAGATTTCAGTGGATCATTTGCAATGTAAATAACAGATTGTTAGTCACAGACTGTTCTCAAAGTATTTTAGATATAAGGTTCTGTTAACATTTTTCTTTTATGGTTTGGAAACTGGAAAAGCAATGTCTTCAGCTCCCTATGTTTCTCTCTCATTATTCTGAATTATTGTTAATTATGAGAAATAAGAGGGACGGTGATATTTGCTGTCCTTGCTGATAAGAGTTTACTTGGGCTAATATTAGAAAAAGACAAAATATCTTAAGCAAATGAACTAAAGGATGATAACATCAGTAATTATAACTCATACATGGAAGTTTTAATAGCTTTGATCAAGCTGTTAAGATTAATCTGTACCTTTTAATAATGTCTAATTACCTGGAGTTTTCTCTTTTAGTAGTTAACTGTTTATTCATGATCGTTTTCTCTGATTGCAGTTTTGGAGGGGCTCAATTCTTATATCCGTCTATGAACTTCAGAAAATACACTAAGGTTTTTGCTTACTGTCTCTCCAGTATGCCCTTTTTCAAGTAATACTGTTATATTACAGTGACCCATTATGTGTGTCACAGGGGAATTTCACTATAGGCTAATAAAGACTCCAATATCTCAGGTTAATAAAAAGGATTCATATTCCATGTTCTGTGCTTTCTTTGTATTTCTGAACTTGCATAGGTTTGTGAAATGCATTTTCAGATGCCACAGGAATGAGGAAAACCTTGAATATTATCATTTCCTCCATTCATGAGTTTTATTTTTTTAAGTGTATACTAGCAGAAAGAATAAGTGCAACTATTTTTTAAGTGTAATTCAGTAAGCATTTTCTCTTTGCACTACCTTATATATTGGGGTGAAAAATAGCTCTGATGTTAGTTTTGTCAGAGAGGAAAGCTTTTTTTTTTTCTTAAGCATCTTTTCAAATACACTCAAGTACAATAAAAGACAAGTAAACAACTTGTGTAGTAATTTGATGGTCTTGGTTTTATACCGAACTTTACCATTGGTCTTAAATAGTTGTTCCTCTGGCACATAATCTCAATATTCAAGTGAGTTCCAGGAAGTTAAGGCAAATATTCAGATTAATTAACATCCAACTTTGTTATGAAATGTTTGCAATAGTTTGTCAGATACTACATGGTATAGGAACATCCATTTTCTTCTCATTTGAGCATGGTAATTAAACATTTGGACAGTGGCGTAGCAATCTGTGAATTGATGCCTGGCTTTGAGGCACAGACAGTATCATACGGTAGAGAAAAGGAAGACCTGCCAATAATGCCAAACGCTCTCTTCTACGCATACAGCTGCTGGAGAAAAAAGGTCCTTCTGGAACCTCATACGTTGTATAGTGGCAGTTTTCAGTGACAAAGCTTGTTGCATTTTGTGTAGCAAAGTATGTTAGTGTGCTTTGGGAATAAAAGAGGGATCACACAAAGAAGTGTTCTCTCCAAAACTGAATTTGGGAGTTGTGTCTCATTTCCTCTTAAAACAGCTGAGTATGATAGCAATGGCAGCAGCAGCAAGAAGTGAAGTGTCTGCATGCTCACTTCTAGCAATAAACATGTAATTCTTTAGTTAATGAACTAAAGAACTAGTGCTTGCTGTCATTTTTCTGCATCTTGTCTTGTTTGTGCTGGCCTTGTAATAAATAAACTCTGAAGTTTTGTGATGACATTTCTGCTGTTCTTTTTAGGTGAAGCAATTATCTAGTTTTTTATGCTTTACTGTGTAGCCTGATTAAAAACCTCATTTAATCTCTCTCAGTCATATTTTCTGTATTTTTCCTTAATTTGCACTGATGACATGAGGTTTTGGCACCATTATTAAGTGATAATGAGACTCAGTTTTCCATTTGATAACTTTTTTGTTTGATCTTGACTTTGCATACTTCTGTGTCTCATCATACCTATAGTACAGAGAAGAGGAGAAAAACATCCTGTCAGAACTGTAGTTCACCAAGTCATTAACCCTGTCTATACCCAGTAGTATACAGTGGTAATACTGTTTTCTTGTTCATCTTATCGCCCTTTCTGACATGGCTTGTGCCAAGGGAGAAGATATTAGTTTTCTATCCCATCCTAAAGTTTAGTGATGTTTTCCCTAGTGCACTGTCAGTATGCATTTAAAAAAAAAAGGGGGTGGGGGGGGAGAGTGGGAAGAGAGAGGTGACAGAAACTGTTTTTCATATAATGTTTTTGGAATAGTCAAGTTAAATGCTGTTTAGAACTTGGAAATCATTACTTCAGTTGCACAAAAAAAACAACCTTTGTGATTATTAGAAAATAAAACGATTGTTTTCTTCACTCCAGTTCTGAAATCTTGAAAAACTTTTGGTTAATTAAGAAGTTTATTGAATTCAAAGTGATAAAGTTACTTGTTCTGAGGCATTGTTGCTGGACTTTTATCTCTAGATATTTGGACTGGTTTAGGTGAAGAGTTTCCACTTAAACTACTGCCACTTATTACTAGCTGTAAACTCTAAACTACAAATGCATTGTGATGTCTGGTGTCTGTTACATAGCTACTTTGAAAAGTAAACATAAATCTGCTCAAGTGTTCACTCCTTTTACAAATCCTGTGGTCTATCCTATTACAAGTTCAATGGACATATATTATTCAAAACAGTGTAATATGGTTGTTACAGTTGGAAAGATTAATGCAGTGGAAAGGTAATAGAAGAGTGCAGTGGCAAAAGGGACTAACAGGGAAAGAACGTTCACCTGTCTCCAAAGATCTAGGCTCATAGGGAAAACTCCATAAGGGAGGGATCTCCAACCAGATATCCTTTTCTTGAGGCAGTCAGCCCTTAAGTGGGGTCTAGGAGAGGTGGAGTCCCGGTCTGAACCACTGATTTATCACCTGGGGAAAGGACCAGCTCAGCCCTGGGAGTACAGGTAAAGGAAATCCATCTGTGTGACCAGAAGGGGTGGAGTCTGGCTCCACTTCTCCTAGGTCCCATGTAAGGGATTTCTGGAGATCCTTCCTTTTGGAGTTTTCTAGTGTGAGCCTAGGACATGGGTGAGCATTTCATTTTTGGTTGTCTTTCTACCACAGTAATATTTCTAACTATAAACCTGTAAAATACCATCTTAACCACGCCAATCTACTTAGTGTACATTTATTAATTGTACACTTCCTCATCAAAATGTGAACAAATGATTTATGCAGAGGCCATATGTCAATCAAGAATTTTTTATGTTTTAATGGTAGTAAATTATTGGAATTATTATACTGCATTAGGAGATTCAAAATAAAAACAGACATTTCCTCATATAACCAGGAAAATTTTAAGTATCTGGGATTTAATTTGGTGGAAATACATACTTTACAGAACAAATAAGATATTTTTGCAGTGGATTTGTGGATTATAATACTGCATGAAGTTATGAACTTGACTTACGAAGAGCTCTCTATTAATTTGCATTACTGCTATTATTGTATATAGTTTTCAAGTCAACCATTGTATTCCTGAAGTTTTATGTTCTGAATTATTTACATCTGATTATTAAATCAAAAATAAAGCAAAAAAAATGAAGTTAGGAAACATTGCTTTTTATGGTTATTACATTGACTCATGTGTAAGATCTTTGTGTATAAATATTTGTACTAAATACGCAGTTTTACAAGACTAAACTGAAAAAAGAAGAAAACAGGTTTGTGGCATGAGTTGAATAATACATGCGTGTAGCATTACTCTATTAAAGACTGACTAAATGCTTCTATGACATTATAGTAATGTTACAAAATCTAAGTGTGCATGTGTTTCTGCTGCTGTCTTCATATTTACAGATAATAATCATGTTAGCTCTGGATTTTTAGTGATGGTATAATTCGGGCTTCCCATTATACATTTTTGTAGAACCATTTCATAGCTTATGGCAGTGCTGCTCTTAATGGCAGTAAGGTTCAGCCTTACCATTCTTCATATAATCAATGACATAGTGTGAAAAGTCTTCCCTCATTTTCTGCCTGTTTTGACCATCTTCTTCCAAGTTAAGAAGGGACAGAGACAGTCTATTCCATTGAGCTGCAGGTAGGATTTGGGATGATGGGAAACTGGGTTGCAGTATCAGTGTTCTTGCTTGAATCTCATGAAGAAACTAGGAGTTGCAATAGTCCCATGAATACACAGAAGGAGTTTCATACGCTTAGGGTCTGGTTTTTGATTTTTTTTTTTTTTTCCAACTTTTCTGTGTTTATCTCATCACATACCCACAGAACACACAGACATCAGAAATTGCAATATTCTAAATACTCTATTTTCTACTGCTGATTCTAAAGGTTGCAACCTCATCCTGATCAAGCAGACCCTCTCTAATGCTTTGTCCTTTGTCTCTGTGTTCTCTATCCTGTTTTGTTGTTTTTTTTTTGTTTTGTTTTTCTGACTTCTTTCTGAATGTTTGGCTTTGTATTAATATTCTACAGTTGCATTGCCTCAGACATGCCTGTCAAATTGTAATCATTAGTCTGTTCTGACAAATAATCGCATAGGTTTATTTGCTGCCATATCACATTCTGTGTAATTTTCTGTTCGTCATTACTCATACTGTGTTTCAGCATTGTTTCCCAAATAAATCATTTCTGTAAGTGAATTAAAATATTCAACCAGGTTGAATCTTGTGCTATTTCCTTCCCAATTTCTCATGTGTTTTAATTGTTTAGGTATCACATCATCCACTGGGACTTGCTATGCCCCTAATCCATACTTTAAGCAACAATTAATAATGTTTGTTTGTAGCGTGCTTAATTTTTTAGCTCTGCAATTTAATTAATGAAGCCCTTTGGAATTATGTGCATAGTTCTTGGTTGCTCAGAAAAATCACTAGTGGAAGACAACTGAGGAAATATCAATTAGAATAGAGTTACATTGACTGATGCATCAATAAAGAGAATGAAATATGTATTATGTTGGTCTTAAAATGCCAAAGGAAGAAGGGAGATTTGTTTTTTAGGTGAATGCTAAATATATAATTGGGCAAGTTTCTAGTGGTGTGTAGCAGCACACACAATTGTTACTAGATATTTTCTCACATCAGAATTTAACTTGATGGGAAAGAAATGTAGTCGCTAAGCCAACAAAAACTCAATTTCACTTTAAGTAAGGACATTTATTTATTAGAATAAATTAGAAATAAAAATAAATTAGAAATAAATAAATTAGAATTAAATATAGAATTAACAGAGTTTAACCTACTTACTGGAAATAAATAGTTGTTTTTCAAGCTATGAATAGTTCCAGGTCAAAGCATCCTACTTTGATCTTAGAATCTCAGTTACTGTAATATTTGCATAATGTATACCTTTAGAACTATAATACTATATGATAAATTTAGTGTATATAACTCATACTGTATATATATATATATATATAATACTATATTATATATATATTATATATATAATATTATATATATATTATATATATAAATAAGTCTGATAACAGAAATCATTCATGTAAAGGAAGTTCATGTCAAGAATTGTAGGTTATGAGGTGAGATTTGGAGCTTAATACTCTAAGTACAAAGATTGAAGCAGAAGAGGATTTCATGTTAAAATTCACTGACATACTATTAGGTGCCTTCACATCCTTCAGTTTTTAGGTAGCTAAAAGATTCAAATTATTTATTAACACATAAACAACTGGTGATATTACACTGGAAAGCTGAAGTACATAGGCCACTGTTTGCCTGGACATTAATTTGGAAATTCAGAAAAGCTGCCAGAGAGACTGCAGAATTTTAAAAAAAAAATTCATACAGATATCTTGAGACTTCTAGATTTTAAAAAAAAATTATATTATTTTATAAATAATTATAAATGGAAGGATGATTAAGAGTTTACTTGCTATGGATGAATGATGTTAATTGATTACACGTTCGTTAGAAATCTCAAGATGCAAAATGAAATTGAAGGGAAGGGATGCTGTTGACTTAGACTCCTCTTTGAGGCCTGTTATCCCCACAAGTCTCTTGAGTTTAGAAAATACCTTAAATGGCATAAGACAGAATCTAAGATATGTGTCTCTGATATTCCGAATTTGTACATTATAGAAAACAACATATTTTAAGAACTTATGGCTAAGATGAAGTACTAATAGTTCTTTTAATCCTGCTTTTTAAACCAATGTTTGCAAGCTATGGGAAGTTTTTAAGCTGAAGAATTCTTGGTTGCTTTTGTTATTCTCATGCTAAATAATGAGTGCTGAGGGGAAAAAGTAGATTAATTATAGATTGGAATGTTTTAGTGGGAAATAGGTTATGATAATTGCCAGGGAAGGAGAGAAATGGAAGTGCTGACAGTCACTTAATATCTCAAGTTATTTAACTTCAGCAGCTGAATGAGTCTGAGTAAAAGTTTTGACCCAGAAGGTATGATTAGTAACCTATAAATTTTTTCTTTAATCAAAATCATCTAGTGAAAATAAAATTCAGCTTGCTTTAAAGTGCTTTTAGTGCCTGGTAATAAAGAAGTGCTCCACTTGGTAAGTTCCTTTTGGATGAAAAACTTTCAATACTGTGAAAATTCATTTCTTTGCTACATTATGTCTCAACAAAAGGAAGATTAACAAAAATCTCTTGCTTCAGAGCATGAAAAATTCTATCTAATAAAAGCCAAAGAAGGAAAAACCCCAAATATTTGCATACTTCCTTATTCTTTATTTCTGCTATGGGCCAGATCATAGAACCTTATCATTCAAAGAAAGTGAGTTTTCAATCAAAAATAATTTTCTCAATTTCATTACAGATGGCAAAGTTGTCTCAAATTTAAAATTCTCAAAAGGATCAAGAAGAGCACTTCTTAAAGCTATTTGGAGCATGAATACTGTGTCAACTGAAAGGACTATTTAATTGGAATGATAGCCCAATGAGAGTGGCTTTTGTTGTTAAAACTTTTTGGAAGTTAGACATCAGATAAAAGGTTTTGTGGCCCTGGGTGTGAAAAAAGCAATAGCTTCTGGTTAACTCTAATATATAGGTGTTGGGACATTTCTATGAAATGGAGACAATACTGTCTGACTTTGCAGGGTTGTAATAATAACAAAGCTGTCACTTAGTGTTGGGATGTGTACAGGTGTTTCTCTTTTAAAAGTAATAAAATAATTCTCTTTTCCAAGCACTATGATAACATGCGAGAACTGATAATCTCAATTGCTAGTTCTTGCCTTTAAAAGGGCAGTTACTTTGGGAACCTTGCATCAGCCAGTAAGTTATGAGTGGGATGCATGACAAAAGTGACCATTTCATTGAGCTATTGACTTTAAGCAGGTCAGTAGCAGTCTCCTGTAGGAGTACTTACTCCCACCTTCAGCAGGCCATCTGCCCTGTGACAGAAAGAAATCCAGAAATCTGTGATAAGTTCATGATCCGTGCAAACCATAGCCCCTGTAGTTAAGAAGATGGAGCCTTCAGTTAAAAAGACAAATGCTGGTTCTCGTATTTTGTTTGGGTGAGCCCAAGTGAGAACTTGGTTCCAGTTTGCCAGTTATCATTTACTTCTAAGGCAGAAAAGGAGGTTGCACTGCCTCTACTTACATTTGATTAAACTATCTTGCTATGAATCATGCAAGATGTGGGTGCAGCCGTGCAAATAGCCTGACTCGTTGTCATGCAAGATCCACTAGAAAAGAATTAGTCTGTTGTTTCATTGGCAGGCAAAGAGAGGAGGCATAATTTCTACTGAAATACACTAATTTGTCTTTAAAACTGACTTTGTTCTCTCCAGTTATGAAAACAGTGACAATTGTCATGGCCAGAAAAAAAGAAAATTTAAGTTGAAACATCCTGTTAAGAAACTGAAGATACACACGTGAAAGTTTTGACTAGAATTCTATAACAAGCTTTATCACTAGATCAGATTGTAATATCTGAGGTCACTTCCTGGATTCTGTATTCAGAAAAGAATCCAAGTTCTTAAGTTACCTAAAAAGGTGTGGTTAGCTTTTGGTTTTTTGTTGTTCCTTTTATTTGATTGTTTTCTGCATGCACATGTTTTTGTGCAGGGGGAGGGAGGCAGGGTGTTGTTTGTTTTGGTTTATTTTGTTTTCTTTAGAATGAGTTGAATCAAGTTCTAAAAGTGAATAACAACTATGAAATGATGCATTCTGGTTTTGACCTTATTTGATGGTATTCATCCACTTGCTTAAATCTAGCTTTCCATGAGATGTATCCCAGCCTGTAAGTGTAGCTGTCTGAAAATGGCCATGCAAGTTAACTCTTTTCTTATTTATTCTCATTGTCAGCTGACATTCTTCTATAGTGGAACATTATATGTTAAGTGGTTTCCTTACCATCTCAGTGTATTTATGTTAATACTTTAGATGAGATTTTCTGTGCACTGTAGTGGCTTTCTTTTACTGATCATAAACAATACTTTCAGAGGGAAACTTCTTTTCTCAATAGGAGAGTATTACTTTTTTATTGATTCCAAGGAGAACACACAGGAATCTAGAAAGGTGAGAAAAAAAAGCATCATCCATCCTCAGTCCTTATGTTTTTTAGATATTTAATAAAGTTTAGAAGGCAGGTCTACAAGAGAAATTTATTTAGTTTTTCTCTTTTTTTTTTCCCCTGTTTTACTAGCTTCACAATTCAGTATTGAAATAGAAAGAAGCAGCATTGTTGTCTTCTTAGAAGGTGATACATTTAGTAGTTTTCTGATCTTTCTGGAGATTATTTCCTCTGTAATTAGGACAGAAGCTGTTTCCAAATTCACTAGGAAGTTTTTAGTTTATTGTTGGAGACAACATTCAATGGCTTCATTTTACCATTGTACTTTAACAAGTCTTGACCTAAGCAGAAAAATCATAATTTAGATGATATTTATGGCATAGTTGTTTTCCTCTAATACTTTCCTTCATTTCCATCTATTAATTTTTAAGCTGATGGCTTTATGAACAGGCATTTTTATGGAAGATACCTTCTAGGAGCTAGATGAAAAAGAGCAGCCCCAAAATTGGTTATTCATTTGATAGGAAAAATAACATTTACTTTTCAGTAGGTACTTGTGGGCAGTACTTGGTGTGGGTGATACGTGGACTAAGGTGGGTGGTAGTTGCAGGGGGTGGTTCTGGGTGGTGTTTAATGGGTCATGGGGCAGTCATGTGTCACGGTATACAGGTAGTTGTTGTGCAGCAATAAATCAGCACTTGAGCTACACCCTATGGTGTGTGTCTCCTGTGTCCCTGTGCCAGGTGGTGGTGTAGATGATACGGGCACTGATGAGAGCGTTGTGGACAGGGCTGGAATTGCGTGGAGGTTTGCAACAGTACTGAAAGGTATTCGTAACCATGAATACCAGTTAACTTCAATTGTAGCTTTCAGCTGGAATCTATCACTGTTGGAATGGCATGGCACTATGAAGTAGCACATTAAACCCCTCTGAAGATATTATTTTTGAGATGTTACTTTTAGGATTTACTCTGCCAAACAGTAGCTATATCAAAAATCAGTTTGAACTACTGAAAAACAATTTCATCCATAACCAAAGCAATTCTTTGAATGAGAACAATGAAGAGAAGGAAAAAAAAACCAAAACACTTTATTTGTTCCCCTTCTTGAAAGAATACAGTAACAGATACAGACATAATAATCTGAATCAGATGAATCAGCTGTAGTATTTAAATAATCTGACTTCAGAGGAAAAGGACTGATGCTCCTGAAATCATTTCCTAGTCACCCAGCAATAAGGAAGTTGCACTGGCGTGCATTGGCTGTGAGGAAGGCCACTGCACTCTGAAATGGCTTCTGACCTTTTTCTTCCCCTCACCTATCCCCCTTCATGAAAACAGAACTTGACTGCATTCTGGAAATCTAACTTGATGATTGCATAGTTTTTCTTAAAGAATAAAATGTGAATTTTAAAGAAGTTTCTATGAAGTTACAAAAGTTTAATATTTTTACTATTATACACTGCCACGATTACAATTATAACATTGGGGTCACTGGTACCTCCAGCGTAAAAGTTACTTACATAGAAGAGATATTTAAAGAAGTGTATAACCAATGAATATACAGATGTTACAATTAAGAAATATACAAGAGAGTTTGGCTAAGCAGGTTATTACACCAAAAAAGAATAGATAGAGGGCTTCCATTGTCCTGGGCTCACTAGAAAACTCCAAAAGGAGGGATCTCCAGAAGAAGATTCTTACCTACTGGTAGCCAGCTCTTAAATAGGTCTAGGAGAGAGGGAGCCAGGCTCCATCCCTTCCAGCAGCACAGGTGAATTGCCTTCACCTGTGCTCCCAGGGCTGACTCATTGTTTGCCTCGGGTGATCAACCAGAGGTTCATGCTGTGACTCAGCAGTTCCCATACAACAAGAGTACTTGTATCAACAGGGAAAGTATGATGCCATCAGTTATCTTGAATTTGAATATATTTAGGCCATGCAGGGTGGTTCTTGGAATTTTTTTTTGCCAGCCCTGCATGCTTCTCTGAACTTGATGAAAAATCACTTCTGATCAAGTATTTGCTGTATGACTTCTCTGGGAGTCACATTCTAATAGTGCCTGAACGTTTCAAGTTTTGACATTAGTCACTGTTTTAATACCTACAGAGTTTAACTGAGAGGAATTGAAATCATTCTGTGTTACAGTGTCATCTTACTGTGCCATCCTCTCTGACTTTGTTAAAACAAAATTCAGGGCTACAGTAAGTAAAAGGGTGAGATAGAAGGAGTGGGGAAAAGGAAAGGCTGAAGGTGGCAAGGAGCAGCAGAGAGAAACCACTGTGCACTGAATCTGATTTCCTAGGCTCCCAGGCTGCTGCTTGTCTCATGGGAGGAACTGGCAATAGATGAAGAGCAGAAGTGTAGATCAGGAAAGGGGGAAGAAAGCTTAAAGTAAGCTGAGCCTGGAAGTGAAGTTGGGTCTGGAAGAGCAAGAAGAAAGGTGTTTTTCCATGTGTTTAAATGTCTTATTTCCCAATATTGGGATCAGTGATTAGATGTTAAGGTTATGTTTAGAGTTTATGTTTATGTTAATTTGCAATAAATTAACTTAAATTCCCTAGGTTATGTCAGTTTTGCCTGCAGCAATAACTGGTGAGTGATTTCTGCGTCTCTGTTTTGACCCAGGATTTTTGTCTCATTCATTCTTCTTCTTTTTTTTTTTTTTTTTTTTTTTTTTTTTCCCTCCTGCCTCATGGAAGTGAATGAGCTGCCCTGTGGGGCATGACTGTGCCAGTGTTACAGAACTAAACATAAATGTGAGCTAAATTATGAGTCAGATAATGATCTACCATTAAAACCTCTTTTTGGAGCTGTCTCACTACATACATAATGATCAAAGATTTTCTTGGTGTGTGCCTTTTTAAGAGGAAGACTGGATTTTGCTCTCTACCCTAGATGCATGTTTATTATGCAGTTTAGTTACTTGATCAGTGGAGAATCTGAGAAAATCTTTACTTTTTTGAAAATGTGATTCATTTCCAGCTATGTTGTTGCTATAGGAAACAGATACTTCCATTCATACAGTGCATATTGATAAGTTTTATATTAATCTCAATAAATTATATAATCACTTATCCCTTGTTCTTCCAGGAAGTTGTCTGAAATGAGATGGTTATCAGTGCCTGGATGATTTGTAGTTGGCAGTGACCCCCCAAAGGCAAGAAATGTAAAAGCAGCATTGTTATCCTTGGGAACAGAGGTCATGAGTGCAATTACATTTCAATCATGTATGGCTCTGAAGGTGTTTTTTTAGAATTTGCTCCATCAGTGCATGCACAGCCCACAAGGCCATAATTGAATAAGATCTATTTAATTGAATTAAACTGGAGATTATGAGATAATGGTGCTTGTGCAGCCTTTGTTTACTCTTCGGATTGAGCTGCTGTAAATCTGTATTCCAGTGCTTGTGATCACAGAGGAAAACCACTGTTAGATTGCCTTCAGGAGGTTATGTCCTTCAGAAGCACAAATCTCAAGATTCATATCAATAAATCGATGCATTGGAGTTGGATCTTTCTGCTTGTAAGGAGTGAAATATGATTGCTTGCAGGAGCAAACTTCCAGTAAAGTATAAGAGAAGCTAGAAGAATTCAAAAAAATTGTAGCTTGAGGATGGATGAAAGACTGTCTAAAGATCACATGCATTGCTCCTTTATGGACCCTACTTGCTTATTCATTCCCAGTGTCACTAACAATAATGTTCTATTAATCAAGATTTTTGTGCCTGAATATTAGGGAAAATGATTCAATTGTGAAACTAGAAATGGAATTTAATAGACTTTTCTAATGAGAAATTGTGTGTGGAAACAACGGGTAGCTTAAGGTTATTAATATGCATTGAATTCCACTGAGTAATATGAATGGATGTCATAACAGAAAATATCCAGAATAGCTGAACTTCATCATGCCTTTCCCAGCTTAAATTTGTCAGTTCTAGCACTGTGTTTTGTCTGCACTTGTCTTTAAACTGTTCCTGAGTACTAGGAATGGAAAACAGATAAGGAACATTCCAAATGTTGTACCTATAGTGCAGGTTTATGAATTTATCTAATTACTAAGTAATTAGTAATTACTATATAAAAAGTTAAAAATAATTATCTGGATGGCCTGACCTATGAATTTGAGACTGACCTCATCTTTTTACCTTCAGCGCTGTGTGAACTAATAATTGTGTAGGTGAAGCATTTGTTGTACAATCATTTCGGTTTGATGCGTTGAGTATTTCTTACACTCTGACATCTCTGTTAAAAAAGTCATGATATTTGAGGAGAGTTCCTGTAGTCTGTGGAAAGGCAATGTTACAACTGTCTTCAGAAAAGAAAGGCAACTGCAGTCTGGTCGGCCTCTACCCTCTAATCACAAAGAATTATCACAAGGAGCAGTTCTTCTGGAAATTGTCCAGATGCATGATGGATAAGCAGCGGATGGGAAACAGCATATTTTAGGAGTAGAAAGCTGTGTCTGGCCGTCCCAGTTGTCTTTGATGTGGTGACTAGTGGATAAGGGGATTATTATTTACCTTGATTCTATCAAGACTTCCATTGTATCTTTATTTAAGCATCAGAGAGATGTGAATGGAAAAGTGGCTGGGCTCCAGGTTTCATAGCATTGTGAACAGTGGTACAAAATCCACAGGTGACTAGTTACAAGCAATACTCCTGTGGGTGGAGAGAGGGCCTGACACTGTTCTAATGCCTTTAGTAAAAACCCAGATGGTAGAAGGGAGTACAATTCTGTAAGTCTGCAGGTAATTCACGGATGATTGGCAGATTGCCCTTACAGCAAGGAAGTCCAGCTGTCTGTATCCTGGACTGTATTAGTAAGAATGTAGCCAGCAGGTTGATGTAAGTGATTCCTACTCTCAATTCATCACTTGTAAGACTACTTCCAGGATACTGTGACCAATTTGACTTCGTCTAATGCAATAACAACAAGAGAAATCAAGGATACACTGAAACAGATCCACAGAAGGCCCTGCAAGCTGTTCAGGATAATGTTGAGTGCGTGTGGGATACAAGAAGAGACTGAGAGAGCTGGGTTTGTTTAGACCTAGGCAATCTCATTGCAATATGCAGGTAGGTAGCAGGAGAGTATTGTGAAGACAGTCTTCTTGGTTTCTTCACAGGCAGTAATAAGAGAAATTAAAATTTGATGGAAAAATGTTTTACCTTGAAGGCAGTTGAACAGTGCAGCAAGTGCCTAGAAAAGCTGTGAGATCTCTTTTCTTGGATGTACTCAGAAATTACTGGACAAGACATTGAGCAACCTGATAGAGTTTGGCCCCTATTTTAGGTCGAATTGTGATGATGACATAGTCTAGAGAGGTGCCTTCAAAGCTGAATTTTTCTGGCAGTGTCGCTTGTCAAACAAGACTTCTCTTTACAAAAGCTGACTAGTCTTGTTGTTTATCAAGGTTTTTTTGTTTTTTTGTTTTTGTTTGTTTTTTTAATCTACCACTGCTATTACTTATTAACATGATAGTAGTAAGGATAGAAACCTTTCTAAAACTTGTTATCCTGTCTTCCACCTTCTGGGCCTCATACTCTGAGGTGATTTGAGAGTAGATGTTATCTGTCACACTTTGTGGTTCACTTTTACCCTTGGGTTGATTCAGATTTCTTGGATAAATGGCATTTGTTTCTCATGAGCCATCATTCCTTTTCCAATTTATCGCACAGTTATTTCTACGCATACTTTGGTTTGCGACAGTTCATTTAACTGGTCACTCTCTATGACCTCCCAAACTATTTCAGGATGGGAAACTCTGCCCTGAATACAAATTCAAGTCATTTAGTTTCTCAGCATTTGTCTTGTTGTCTTTGTGTGCTGTTGTTATCCTGACCCTTTTGTTCTACAAAGTCTCTAGGGGAATACATCTCTGGATATGATAAAGAGAAGGATGATTACTAGTCTACAAATTTTACTAATTGTTCCTTCTTAACCACTCTTCATTATGGCTTTTTACATTGAGACCATTATTACCCTTTCTCTTTTTCCATTTGGATATGATTTTAACTTTTTGACTGATTATGCTTCTAATATCTGTTCTTCAGTCCTGCTGAATTTCTTTTGCTTGAGTCTTCATCTCTGCCTTTTAAGATGCTCATTTGCTACCTGCTCCCTTGTGATTAAATCCTGAATACCTGAAAGCAGGTATCTTACTTCCTTTTATTTCTAAAGCAGTGGTCCTTTATAATCTTGATTACTGATTATTCTGTGCTGGTTTTTTTGTTTGTTTGTTTTTTGTTTTTTTTCTCTTTTTTTCTCTTAAGGAAACTGTTCTCTCTTGCCTGTTTGCTATTTCAGTAAGTGTCAGTGATTTGTTTTTATTTTTTTCCTCTCTCGTTTTCAGCTGCTTCTTTTTCTGTGTTGTTTTTCCCTACATTTTTAAAGAAGGCTAAGAGTACTTGTTTGTATATAATATTGTGTTTGTTTCTCAAACGTGCTGAATTATTGAAGAACAATGTTAGGTAGTTAATGGCAGGTTGCTTTAGCTCCCTTTTGCTTCTACAGCTCCTCCCATTTCTTTTTTTTTTTTTTTTTCCCTACACCACAGAAAAAATAAATTGTATGTTACTACAGTACTTTGCAATACAATTGCTTTAATTTAGGAATAAAACTGTCACTTTAGTCCTTGGAAAGTATTGAAAAATGTCTACTATTTTTAGCTGTACTTCCTATGTTTTTGTTTGCTGGTAGTCTTTTTTATTCTTGCTGTTTATGATAATCATGCATTTCTATTAAAACTATGATACTATCTATCATTTTACCTGTTATTTTTCAATGTACTTGATTCCCACCTTAGGACAGTGTTATTCAGTACTAAACACGAGAGAAAAGGAAAAACAGAATGTTTAGTTTTCAGTCATTTGTGAAGTAAGGCTAATGGAAAAAAAAAAAAAAAATTAGGCCTTCTTTACTGTAGTAAAATGTTTTAATGTGGTTCTAAGGTCATTAAATTGACAGACTTCTTTATAATCTATGTTCAAGTAATTGAGGATCTTCAACCACAATCATAAAATTACTAGTTTTGAATTATACCACCTTTTGTAGTTGTTTTTTCATAGTGTTTTTGTATGTGTGTTCGCAAAGTCCTCTGATAGTTGACAAATGGTGCTTGCATGCTAAACAGATAAATTTTTTCTTTCAACTTTCCTGTTAATCCACTAAGCCCTAAGATATATGATACAAGGTAAGCAACCATCCATAAATTTGGTTGAAAAAAATCACAGGACAGCTCAAAACAAATTCAAAGAAGAAAGGATTGCACTTGCATTAAAATGGATAAGCATTACATGATGCATGTTCTGATGCCTGGTTTTTATTAGGCAATTCATCTAAATTAGTGTAATAGATCCAAAGGAAATACTGACAGGGTTATAAAGAGCCTGTGCTTCAGTTAATGTCTTAGAAGATCTCTCTTTGCTGAGAGTTAAGGAATTTCCATGGATTTGTACTTCATTAGTACAAGTTTTTATGTTGATGCGTGCTGATTATGAATCAGAGGGGAAAGTCAATACTGTCATTCATTGCAGTGTTGGAAGACTGTACTAATTTCTAACGGCAGTGATGAGTTTGATCTAACTCCAGATGCCAGGACACAGCATTTCAAATGTCAGTAAACTCATTCTCACCTGGCATACACTCCACATAGAACAGCCACCAATCAGTATCTACTCGACATGAAATACATTGGACTCAGTACCAAGCAGGGAATGTAGGAGGAGGAAGTAGACTGGAACATTTTGTTCCTGGCATGGCAATCTTCTGTCAAGTGTCTTGTACCAGCTGGGTGAGTAAAATTGCTCAGCTCACAAGCATCATTCTGTCTGATCCAGTCTTCTTTCTGAATTAATTCAGAAAAAATAAAAAATAAAAATAATTCTAAAAAATCCTGTGGTTTTAGCAACCTCACTGAAGGGAATAAAAACGTTTTCCAATAAAAATCTGAGCAATATACCGATGGCACTGAGATAGTGCTATTACCTTGAAGTCAAGAGCATATCCTATCTAGAAGGATGGTAACAATTGAATAGAAAGTTGAGCGAGGATTCAATGGTTTGAGAAGTACCCATGAGTAATCCTGACTTTTAGATTTTAAAAGATGCCTGGAAAGTTAAGGAAGGATGCTTTCAAATCTTAGAAGTTGTGGAAATTGGATTAAAGTCATAAGAAGAAGAAAAATAGAGGGATTTTGGACAGAAGTTGCATTTTAACTATTGCATTGAAATGAAGTACAAAATTTTATACTATTTCTACAATGCAGTGCCATTTTATTTATTGTTTCCTGCTTTTGTTATGAAGGACTCTACTTTTCCAAAAGTAAATGAAAAATGAGCTTTACCCTTACTGAGTGCTAATCTTCAAAGTACATTAAAAATATTAATTAAACTTCACCAAAATCCCTGTAAGAACTGTATGCAAGCATTATCATCCTTTCACAGATGGCAAAAGCAGTTAACACTTCTCTGGTAATGCTGGAGAAAGCAACTTTTGTTTCCAGAAACCCATCCAGTTTTTTGTTTTTTTGTTTTTTTTAAGTTAAAATCTATCATTACTGAGGTTGCTGTGAAGTGGAAAAAAGCATTCTGGATTTTAATAAGCTGTTATATTTCTATACCTCAAATTGGAAATGTGTGTATTGTGCTGCTCTGAATTCAAGCTGATTTATTTTAAACTTCAGAGGAGTTACTTTTGGTCATGGGTGAGTTAGTCGCAATCCATTGCTAGTTTTCTGAACAAGGGCTGTTGTTTAAACTGTACTGAATCAAATTCTTTGTTACAAGGTTTAATAAAGCAGCAGAGTGATGTCTGGCCTAGTCAGCCGTTCTTTGAATTAAAGGGGAAGCTTAACATTGCTTGCAATTAATTATCTGAGATTTGCCAATTTTTTTTTTCTTTATGTAAGCTTGCATGATTTGAAAATTAGCTTTGAATTATGTAATTCTCAAATTTTAAAAGTTGCCAGCTAATCTATGATTAAGCTTTTTATACTTTCATATTGCTATTGAGTCCAAAGTATTTCATAAATGTGAACAGAATTGTAATGTGAAGACTAAAGTCTTAGATAGAATTCCAGCAAGTACAAGCTGTTTACTCAGTTGTACAGGTTGGGAACATAGCGTAGAGAAGCATTCATCCCCTGAAATACAAACTGATGGGAATATCAAGTTTACCACACTTAATTTACTACTAAAGTATCAAAGTTTGGATATGTAGGTTGCTATGAAAGTAATGCCTCCTATTTATTTCCATGGAAAATGCATCAGATGCAGAGTATGATAGCACAATTTGTTAGAACAAATGCTCAGCTACAAAGCACTATTTTGCAACATAGTCACCACCATGAACTGTGCGTTTTCACCAGTGATGAACAAGGACCTACTTGCTGCACTCATAAAAATCTGCACCAGCTGAGGTGACTGACCCTGTTGCCACTGCTGAAATGAACCATCCACTGCTTCGATGTGCTCTCATCCATGGCTTGGTCTCCACAAACATTCAGCAAGCATCAGTAATGTCAGTGGGTGCAATTTTTTCCTCATGAAGGAATTCATTGCCACACCTTTTCTTCATCTACACTTCCATGTCAGCCACCATTGGGTCAGACAGCCCTTCTGCTGCCATCTGTCACACAACAACAACATGTAATGGAATATTAGTGGGAAAGTTCCATATCTACTGCCATATCACCAACATCTGCCTCTGAAGTTGTGGGCCAACATAATGAAGTAAGAGGCATTATTTTCAGAGCAGCCCTCATATGTTTGTTTTAGCAGGGTTTTTTTTGTTTTGTTTTGTTTTTTTTTTTTTTTTTTTTGTATTGTAAGCATCCTGTTGGAAAATGTTTGATAAGATTGCTATCAGAAAGTTTGCTGTGATAAAACTAAAACCAGGAACTACAGAGTTATTGTGTTGTGAACTGTGACTGGAGTGTTTTAAATCTTTATTTTGTAGAATGTTCATCACCTTTCTTCAGTACAGTTTTACTGAATAATCAATTATCACTCCACTGACAGGAATTAGTCTGTAGTGACTTACATATGCTGAGAAGTGCCAGAGTTCATCCTCATATTTGTGATACTGCAGTGAACAGAGATAGCAGGATTCAGTGACTGTGACACTGTGTTATAAATTATTCTGACCCACAGCTCGTTTCCAGTCATTCAATTCTGAGTCAGTATGTGGTTGTAAATACGATTCTTGGTGAGTTTGCCTTGTGCTCACTTTTTTTTCATTCTTCTTTAACTTGTATTTCATACAGCTAATTCCAAATATAATAGAATTCAAGAGTTTACATTCTTTCAAGACAAAAAGTGCCCTGCACAAAATAAACTAAAGTGGTCTCAGTATTCATCAATAGAAAGCCTTAGTAGTTATGTAAGTGTAATTAGAATAGCAGTGTCTACTAACTGGGGAGAATGCCAGCTTGTACATGCAACTTACTTACAAAACATGTTCTGTATACATGGCCAGGTACTTAAGCAGTGCTTCCCCAGCAGACGTATACCAAACCGACATGAATGATTTTCAATTACCTATACTTAATTGTCTTATATTCTGCAGCCTCTGTTCCTCAGTCCTTTGGATGTAACAAAACAATGTGATAGCAGTAGTTAATGATGTGCTGAAGGTGAAGTAAAGAGAGTCAGTTTTCTGCTGCCCATTATTTAAATTTGATATTTTTAAGAAGGCTGTCAAACTTTGTTTTACATATTTGTAGATTTCTGTATTTACATCCTAAACAGTATATTCTTTAATGCATTTTGTGCTTAAATTAGATCTGAAGTTTTGTTTTCTTCACAATAATGTTCTTGCCTTTGTTGGTGATTATTGTAACTGAAATAAGTCTACAGTTGAAATTGAAGACAAAGTTTTAAATTACAAAATCTTTATTAGCATCTTAGCTCCACAATAGGTGAGTTGGCTCTTGGACTAAAATTAGAATAGAACACTAAAGGAGATACTCATTCCTTTAAGGTCATTTGGCAGTCTGTGCCTAGAGGGCCATAACACACCTCTATAATGGCTTATTGAGCACAACCTAATAAAGTAAAAAATTGCTGCTAGGCTCTTGTGCCAAGAGCCTCCAGTTTTCTGAATATAAATAAGTATTTTACCTATTGAACTACAGCAGCAGAGGTGTTCAAGTAAAAAGTGCACCTTTTGGAAACAGAAGGTTATATTCTGTATGGAACCTGTTCTGTATTTGACTCTGTGATTCAGTAGTGTTTTGTTTTGTTTTGTTTTTTGTCTAAAGATTCTTTGGTAATGGCAGTATACGGTATCTCTCTGGAAGAGCAGTCATCAACTTGTTTGGGATTATGTAGGGTGAAAAATCAATGAAAGGATAGAGAATGCAGTAACGTAAGAACACAGTTGTGGTTTTTGTTTGTTTTTGTTTGTTTTCCTTTGAAATACATTAGTTGATTTCTTCCATCTTAGAAGTATTTGCACTTTAGTGGTATCTGTTGAGGTGTTTTTCTTTTTCATTGGAGCCACACAGTACATTTGAAGTCTCTGGTTTTGTTTTGGTGGTTTTTTTGCTTGTTTGTTTTTGTGCCCAGTGTATTTTGTCAGGCAGGGCAGAAATGCCTTTGCTTATCTTTTTCTTTTTGATACTGAAATCCACAAATCGGTTACGGAAATGACTTGGTAAAGAGAGAGCATGGAAGAAGATCCAGAGAGCCAAGTTTCTGACGTGCATGTGCCTGCGCATTTTGCAGTACTGCTCAACACGAGAAGACACGACTTGTTAACTTTTAAAATTGAGAATATAAGTACTGCTGAGTAAGAAGAAATGAAAACACTGTGTCTGTGTAGGACAGGCTCTTTTCTCTTGCTTGCTCTCTGAGCATCATTTTTAGTGCCTTTTTGGATTGAGGTGCAGTCTCCATGATCCATCTTTGGGAAAAATCTCTTTTCGTCATTTCTGAGGCTTGTGCTTGGGAGCCATTTGTGTTCTTTTCTGGAATCTCTCACTTAGTTTGTGCTGCTAGCTCATACCTTGTTCTCCTGACTCCATGTGTACTATAGAAACACCTCATGGCATCCTAAGTGACTTTTAAAACAGGAGCAATCTTTTCACCCTCCTGTGTGCTACACCTTAACCAGATGGCTTCAGCCAGAATAGCGTGAATTGATAGATTCCCTTTTTGGAGAGTGATCTCACCTTCTCTTGATAGGCACATACTATATACATATATATGTTACTAGAGAGAATATACATACCATGTATTATCTTATAGCAATATTTGGAATACATAATAGTATACAGCAATATTAGTAAAGTCCATACTATAAATCATATTTCGAAAGAAGTAAAGCATATACTCACCATTAAACTTGACATAACATAAAAATTTTTGATCAAGAGGACTGTTAGGTGTTTTGCCATTAGTAAAACTAAGTCTCTTACTTCGACATTACAGTCCCATGCTCAATTTCTGTACTGTCATAAGTTTTTATACCAGTTCCTAATCAGGTGAATGTGAAAGTTTTCCTATGGCTTTCTTGCCACTTCAGTAATGGACAGAAGAACATATTTTACTGTGTACATAACAGGGAGCGAGGACTCAAAAAAGCATAGAATACCAGTACTTTGTGGTGGACCTGAATGATATCCAAGAATTTGCAACCTCACTTTGTTTATTTACTTATGCATAGATTATGCTTTTGGGTTATAAGCAAATGAAGAAAAAATATGCTGTTTGTTTCAGTAGAGCAATTAGTGTACCTCAGGGCAAGATAGTAGACTTTTCTCCTTTTCCAGAAGGCTGTTCTTATTGCTTTTTCAGATAACTTATTTTAATTTGCTTTACTGCAAAATTACTTAAATAGTCAATACTATCCTTACAGTCTGTTTTACAAGTGTATAGCAGGTTATTAAGCTCAGAGCAGTCCTGTTTTTGATGTCTGTTTAACTCAACAAATTAGCTTTAGCTCATAAATCCTCAGGGCATGTGTATTCCTTATCACAAGCTGGGGTAGAAGAAACAAGAACTTATTATGATAATTTATTGAACGAAACCATTTTTCATAGAGCATGGGAAAAATGCAGAGTTGAAGTCCCGTCAGAACGGTTTTATTTCATTCCTGCTCATTAATAATAATTACACAAGCGGGTCCATCAGATGCCATTTTAAAATTGTCAACATCTGCTACCAGAAGTGTTTACAGTCATTTTGATACATTACTGTACTTCAGTAGTTAAGTGTGGATCAGCAAAACATTGCATTTACGGTCATTCACACAGAATTACAGTAGAAAGAATGTAGAATTATATAAGAAAACTCAGATGAACTGAAAGAATAAAATCTTTGTTAGCTAGAAAATCAGAGTATACTGAATATAACCAGTATTATTGACTGCTATCACATATAATATAAATATATACTGGACCAGGTTCTAGATCCTGATGTAGCTCTAGGTGCGTTGTTCATTGTGGGAGATTTGGACTGTATAGCCTTCCGACTCAAAGGATTCTATGATTTTGTGATTTTTAATTCTCGTGAGGTCTTTTGTGCTGCCCCAGACTCATCATCATCATGTACATTTATATTTAATTCATAAGGCTGAGGCATACGCTCTGTTTAAATAGAGGTACTAAAATGTTGATTCCATAAGTCAAGAAAGTATTTATTGCTTTCACAATACCCTGCTTTACCTTTGGTTATTTCACTACGTCTCTAGCAAGAGCAAAATATAAAATTGCATTTTCTTTGGCTTCCTCAAAACAAGTTCTCATTTTCATTCATATTTTTACTCCAGTATTAACTTGCATCCTGAAATGATCTTGACACTTCACATATGGTTCATTGGCAAACACTCAAAAAGGAATCTATTTAGAACCTGTTCAGGTTCCGTTGAAACAATTTTCTCCTATGGGCACCTTCTCCCCTAATCTGCTGCCCACCCAGGGACAGATGTTCTGTTTGATTACTATTTCACCAGTGTCTGTTAGAAAAAGTAAAGTTTTTATTGTTCTGTTTATAAAATGTTAAAGGTGGAAAACACGTAGTAAGATACTCTACAGAAAACACTGTATGGGGCAGAAAAGCAAAGGTATGCTAACTGAATCTTTTCACTATGAAAAACAATGATGTAAATAATGAAAAAGGGATTAGAATAGAATGTAGAACAGGTTATCTCAAAACAGTTTGCTGTCTCAAAACTGATTACTGTGCCACAGACACCTATGCTGTTGCTTGGAGTTATATTCACTCGTATCTCTCCTGAATGTATTTAACAACTTGATTGTGAAGTGAGGATAGGAGCGTACTGTGCCCTGAGCAGAACAGCATCCCAGTATGTGGCCTAATAGGCTCAGCAGGGCTCTAATTTAAGATCTGCTAGTGATTACAAATAAATAAATAAATAAAAAACCACAATATGTATTTGCCCATTCTATCTGGATGATGACGCACCAGTTTACCTTTATGTGAAACATGAACCAATGTTTCCAGCTGAAAAATTATTAAATTATCTCAGAACAGCATAGTGAGCTTGAGGTTCTCTGATTGTCCAGTACTAACAGTATTCTCCCCTCAGCTAATTACATGTAAATTTTTTTGTTTCTAATTATTAAACAACTATTTGACTAACTTGCTGGAGGATAGAATGCAGGCAGAAAATAATCAGTTGATCAAAACTTGCAATTTAAAAAATGATTGGCATGGCATGTATTGGGTATGTGTTGTGTTATTGCACAATAATGTATTTATTTTTCAAATAATATTCTAATTCAAGTTAAAAATCTTTCCCCATTACAAGAAATTCTTCCGAATTTTATATACATAGGCAATTTTAAGTAGGAATAGCTGTGATTATATATAAAATTGAGTTACTTGTGTTTTTACAAAACATATACTTTTTAAGGGGAGGTACACTTTTTTTTGTCAGTTACAGTTTCGGCTTCTCAAGACTTCACTTGGATTCTGTGCACGTGTTGCATGTAAGAGCCAATATTAACTAAGGATTGGCCTTTCTTTAGGTGCAGGAATAACACATCCATTATTAGCAAGGTACTTACTCTTTGAATTTAAAAGTGACACATGTCAAATCAACCTTTACTGATTAATTCCTGGCGAAATTTTAAGTCAAATATTAGATGTGTAACAAGAATTTATAGTTAATTATGTTCACTAATGTCTTGGAAAGATATTGAAAGGTCATTCGATTTATTTAGTTAGTTAGTTAGTTATTTTGCATTTTTACATGCTCTGGCCCATGTTAATGAAAAACTGGATTTTTTATTTGAGGTAATATTGTTTGCAATTGATTTAAACCTTTTGTATTATTATTATTTTTTAATGGAGTGTGATATATTTAACCACTTTTACACCTGAGGTTGACCTCAAGTTAGGACTTTTTTTTGTTTCTGTTTCAGGACTTCTCAGACTTTCTGTTGTATTTTTTTATCAGTACAAAAATAGGAACAGCTTAGTTTTAATTTACATCCAATTAAGTCTGTCTTTGGCATTTTGTTGTTGCTTATTTTTCTATTTGCTTTTCTTAAATTTCATACAGAATCAGTTGTTTTTGGGGCCCTAAGGGGGAACAGTAATCAGTGATTGTACTGACTCAGCTCTTGTAATTTTTTTAGCAATTAAAGAGGCATGGTGGTTGCATGTTGCACCTAAATTTTATAGGATACTCGTTGTACAATGACAACTTTTTTTTTTTTTTTTTTTTTGCTTTGCATGCATGTTTACAGCCAATCCAATTAGGCAGAATTTTCCCAGTGTGTCGTTAACTGATAATCTGGAATCAGATGGAATTGCTACTGTGCATCTTTCAGAGAACTGCAGAACGTTTTATGAAATACTATAGCAGAAATATTTTTACTTTGATATTATTGCCATAGTTTTCATGCTGAGTGACAAGGATTGATTAGACAGAAATGCCTAAGGGAAAAAATAGTACTTTTATACATGTTTAACTTCAAAAAATGACAAATGTACAATACTTTGAAACATTGGCCTGTTTTTGTTTGTTTGTTTGTTTCGCTTCTCAAATATTCATAGCATAATTATTGTTCAGGTACCTACTTTTCTTAACAATTTTGTATAGCATTCCCAAGTTTGGCTATTACTCAGGATATTTTTTTTTATCTTCCTTTATTTTCATCTCTCTTCAGTAGGCAGTGGTTAATAGCGTGCGTTTTAGTTCTTTTTCTCCGTCCTTCCCTTTCCTCACTGAATTGCAATAAAAGGTTTTGAGTAAGTGAACTGCAGCTTTCAGCAATTAATGTTTATTAATACAAAGTTGGGTATTGCATTATATTTCCCAGCAAACTGATGATGTTATGCTTACTGCTACTAAAATCCTACTGTTTTCTCTCTAATAAAAATTTTAATATTACATATATACATATAAAATATTAACTGATTTGTCCCTCCTTCATCAAGCTAACATTTTGTTGCATTACAGTTTTGTATTTCTATCTTTATATTTTACTGTTAAGAAGCTATTTATGCTAGATAGAGCAACAAAAGTTATAATTTTACATAATATATATTTAACAGTGTAAGGAAACTGGAGGATCACTGCAACTTCTTAGTCTGCTTAGTTTCAAAACTAGAGGTAATGTCAAATTTATTCAGCCAGGACAGTTCTTGCTTATCAGTTCAAGATTCATTTACACTTCTGTGGCAAAGCAGAGCATTCAGGGAGATTTAAGGTATTCTCTGCCTTTGAGGTGTTTTAATACCAAATACATTGGAATTCTACAACCCTTTATTCCCACAAATCCTGTCCTGTCTTTATAATTTTGAAAGGTAAGCACAAATATGTTAACTTTCTGAAAAAAAAAATCTTCATGCAGCTGTTAAGAGCTTATTTGATAGAGCCTACAAAACATGACTGTAGTCAGCATTTTGAAATTATTCTGTACACCTGAACCACAAAGTTTAAAACATCTATTTTCTTAAGGAAATGTCTGCTGAAAACTTAATGGCATTTTCTTCAGGGTGTTTCAAACCAAGTTCTACTCTAGCTTCAATTATCTGTATGTATTTTTTTACCTTCCATTATCAGTTACTTTTTTTTTTTTTTTTTTCATACTATGAGTTTTATTCTACAAAACAATGAACTGTGATCTTCATTCTTATTCACGTAGGCCACTTAACAGCATTCCAAAATTCCTACTTTTGCTTAGTCCTGTTTCAGATAATGCTGTAATTGCTTTTCTGTATCACTGGAATTTGTGTAAGATTGCAAACAATAAGTTATCTACCTCCCTGGAATGGAATACAATGAATTACATGGTAGAGCACTCCTGTTTAAGTTTTAGCTGTCTTTTCTGCAAGACACTGAAGTACAGTTTTATGCTTAGTTAAATTTTTTTCCATAAGTTGGCTAATGCTCTAAAGACTTCATTTTGCAAAGGTGACTGTTGTCTGCTGTTGAACAGTTGTCTGCACTTTAACTTGTTAAAGAATTAACCATTTGCATTTCCAAGTTTCACTGTTTACAGTTATGTGGTATATCATATGTTTTTAGTTTTTGTCTATGTGCAAGTCTACAACTATTCCTTGAGAGTGCTTATAAAGATTTTTCATTTTGAACTTAGCATGCAATCTATTAATAGAACATACAGAGCCCAAAATAATGTCAACTTTAAAAAACATTCAAAATAAGTCAGTGATTGAAGAGCAAAGGCAGGAGCTACTGATTAACCTTTGAGGATCTGTAGGTTTTTTGCTGAGATGTGTTACTCTAAGCAGTAGATGTCAGCAGAGAAAAACTGTTACCACTTCTTTTTCACACAGTTTTATACAATTTCAACTGCGAATGTGGGTTCATCCAAGTCAAAACATGATCACCGTAAAGTATGTATGTTTTCAGGAAGGTCATTCAAAATATCTTGGCATTGTTGGATGTTATCACAGGCATTTGAATGTGTTTGAGAAGTTCAGTTTTGTTTTTGATGCTGAAAGGCTTACAAATGTACATATGTAAGAGACAAGTGAGCAAGTTGTTTCTGTTATTATGCATATTTTAAGAGCTTTCTGTCTGTGCTTCGGAATGGAGAGTCAATATTCATAACATTTTGCAGTTGGTAGCAGTTTTGAGGTCCTAAAGTATTTCGTTTAGCTGCTTGTCAGTATGTCAGTTTAAACATCCTATTTCCAAAGCATTTTTAATTAGCCCAAACAGTTACATAGATTAAATAAACATGTGTATGTTGACCTGAAGAGCTACCACTTTGTCTGTCCCCATGAAATGTTTCCAGGTGGCCTCACTTGACCAGCACAGCAAAATTGGTGGCTTCAGCCTTCACATTAAAAAGTACTGAAAAAGTTTTTTCACTGATTTTCAGTTTTCAGTTGATTGCCATTTTGTTAAATGTTAATTAGGACAACATTTTTAAACACTTCTCCTTTGTCTTTATCTTAAATACTCTAGTTGAGGTTGGTGCCATCGTGAGGGTTAGTTCAAACACTGCAGGACTCAGTCCCTCATGTGATGAATTGATATTATGAAAATCCATTTTACATTAGATTTCGTCTTAACTGAACAATCCAATATCTCCTTTAGTTAGCTTCTGTTGTACATCTCTTAAATCGTTCCTGAACAGCTGCATTTTGATATGGTAGTATTGTCTTCAGAAATTCCAATAAATGTTAATGTTTTGGTAGTATCATTAATAAGCCTTAAAATGAAAAATAGCTTTGATAGAGAGAAGGAAATAAGAGCAGCCTTTTTTCCTTTTTCTTTTTTTTTAAGGGAACAAATCTGTATGATCTATGAAAATTCAAATCAACCTTGAGACTCTCCTTAAGCATATGGAAGAGAGGACAATGTTGGATTTTTTTAGTACAGTTTTCAAAATGTCATGTGAGACAGCAAGTAATACTAAAATATTTGGAATTTATTTTTCTTTTTGCTACTGCCATCTTGGTAGCCAATACTAACAGGCAATGTGTAGGTTTTAAATGTTACTGTTTTCTGTATTCCATACATTATGATTATCTGAAAATCCTACATATCTGTTTTGAGAACGAAGGATTTCTTGGATGTGTATGACTCGTTTTATTTTGCTACTCAGCACTGAATAAAGCTAAGTGTGTTTCAGAATTTGTCTCTCAAAAGGTAAAGGAATTTTATCAGCGATTTATATATACAGTAATGAAAACTTTCTGGCAATGCAGTGGATATTTGAGCTTTTGCCTTTCAAAGTTACTTTGTTACCAGTTTGATGCAAAGAGTAAGTAAAATCTGCACAAATGATGTCAGTTATTTGCTTGTAGCTTTGAGAAAGCAAATTACTAACTGATGGGAATGGGTATATTACTTCTAAGTAGACATTTGTCTGAAAATTGGAAGCAATATTTGGGTGAATATTTGTAATTTGCAGTCTGTGTGGCTGTATTTGCGTAATAAAACACTGCATTAAAAATGGTGGATTTTGTTCCTGTTGGTAGCTGTGTACAGTACATGTGCAGTACAGGAGCTTAAGTCTTTTATATCATCCTCAATTTCACTTATCTCTTGAAAGGGATTCTTTCCTCTTGAACTATAAATTTTGGCAAGGAATTGCTTGTGGACAGAACATAAGGTGGAAAGGGCAAGCCACTTATGAACTGACTGGTGGATCTATTTTGAAGAGTTTGACTTTTTTTGCTGTGCGTGTATTTACTTCTTTGGCACTACATCCTCCAGAGAGGAACTAGTTTCAGAACATTTCAGGTTTATTGTAGTCACCGATCCTCAATAGCCAACTAAGCAAAATTAAGTTGTTTAGACTTGTAATTTTGTTTGCTGGAAAATTGAGAAAATTTGTGCTAATAAAAATCAAAATATATTAAAATTTATTGGGGAAATTGCATTGAGTAAAACTTGTAATACCCTTTTAAATGCAGCAGCCCTTAATCAGAGGTGGATTGCTGCTTATTTCACAGTTCTAATGCTCCACGGTGAAACCTGATTCCTTCTGTTCCTTTGAGACTTGTTAGCCAAGCAGCTGTGACTCCAGATGAGCAAAATGTTATGCTAATGAAAATTCATAGAGGAGTTGTAGCTTTTCTGGTGTCTCCCTAGTAGCAGACAGGTTTTTCAGCCTGTGTTTTGGAAGCAGCAAGTGTTTTGTTTCTCTTGAGTTTTTCAAATGGACTGTCTAGCCAGTTATTTGGTGGATGTGGGGGAAAGTGAGAGGAAGACTCACTTAAGACCTTCCGTGGAAGGTGGTCTTTGAGCATCTCTGGTCAGAGACTGATAATTCTTCTTCAAGGAAAGCATGTGAAGTCAGGGCCTTGCTCTGTATCTGAGGAAGTAAGCATCTTCTGCAACAAAGCACATAAACTAAAGCAACAGTTCATAGGCCAGTTGAGCCTGTGGCTTGCAGGACATCAAAAAATATTCTCTGAGCCATGAGCTTCATGTGATATATCATAATTATACTACTACAAGCTCACTGTTTTCAATAATATTAGTCTGCAAACATTAAGCTTTCAACAATAGAAGATTCCTCCCAGTAGCAACTGAGAAATTCATGCTGGATATTTTTCCTATAATGCTGTATTACTCTCTTGTTAAGGAACTGAAATCCTTTTCAGAGCTCTCCAAAGTATTTAAGATTCTTGTTTGATGAACATATTAATAGTATAATTTGTATTAAGGTTATAAAAATTCCTATTTTAAACTCTCTTTGGACTTGTAGTCTAATTTGCTTCTATTACTTGGAGTTCTTTCAATTCCTATCTTGAATGATCGCCGTCAAGAAAATGGATGGCAATATAAAGGACGTGTTGTTTCTGAATTGAATTTGGAAAAAATGCCTTGGTTTTGAAAATAATAATGATTTTTTTTATTTCCTTCTTTTTAGTTTTTCTCTCTAAACTAGTATCTGAATATTAGCATAGTTTAACATATTGTGGTTAATTTTTTTAGAGATTACTTTTGTTGGAGAATATTTTTAGAGAGTATAGGATAGCCTGATAGATATTGCCCCCACAAATGAGAGCAGACATATTTTAGAAGAACTGGTGAAATTCCTTGCAAGAAAGTGTGTAAACTTAAATTTATTCTCCGTCTGGCTGCTAAGACTTCAAATATCAGAGTCAGTCTAACAGGTGGTAAAAAGAATATATTAGAATAGGAAGCAGAAAGGAAAAAATATGAAGGTAAAGACATAATATAGGATAATAGAAATCTTTCCAGCTCTGATAATTCAAGAGCCTGCAAAGAAAAATTTAAGATTGAAATTCCATAATTTGCACCAATGGTTGTTTATCTATTTGTTGTGATTAAATATTTTTTTCTTATTTGCCATATGGAGTCTGACAGCTGCTTTTTATCTGTCAGATAGAATGGGTGAACAGTTTTTGGCACATAAGTTATTCTTTATAAGATATTTATTTTGTGAGGTATTGTGTAGATAAATGCATTGTATTTATAATTTATTAAGGTTTCTTTTTATAAGGTATTTACCTGTTTGGTTACCAAAAGAGTTTAAAAAGGAAAATAATGAACAACAAATGGAAAAATCACTGGCATAAATGCTTGTTCTCTTTCAGAGTACATCCATGTATTTATAAAGACATGGATATTCATGTAAACATCAATTATGAGTAGACACCTAGGAGAAGTAAATGTTGTTTGTTTAAAATATTAATGAGAAGACAAGACAAAACTAGAATATTTCTAGTGAAGTGTGTGAAGACAAAGCTATAGTGATTTCAGTTGGAGAAGTGATGTACATTTTTAAATGAGCAAATTGTATGTACTGTGATAATACTGAGATAATACATGGTGTGCATGTGCAAGGGAGTGGGGAGGGAACTGAGGCTGTTTTCATCAAGTTGTTTCTGTAGAATTAAACTTCTAGCTCTCTGTCATAATTTATTAAGCAAAGGTATGGAGGTAAGACAGAAATTCAAACTAAAAGCATTGATAGGACATATCTGTTGAGCCACGTGTTTTGTCTCCGTTTCCAGATTTATGGGAAACATTCTGTTCTCTCAAAAGGACAGAAGGAAAAAGGAAATGCCACCTTCTAGCATTACTGAGTCTGCCAGAGTATATTAATAACTGTGTTATTTTTTCCTTTACTGAAATCTTGATTAAGCCAGAGTTGATTTAACAGAATCACATAATGATTTAGGTTGGAAGGGGCATCTGAAGGGATGCCCAGAGTAGGTTGTCCAGTCCAGGCCCAAGTCCCAGCAACTTTTGAAGATCTCCAAGGATGATACTCCACAACCTCTCTGTGCAACATGGACAGTAAAAACTCAGAGCTCCTGGTTTCTGCTAGCTCTTATGTGAAACATGTATGGACTTAATACTAAATTTCATGTCCACCTGTCTTTTTACACTTTGATTTTCTAGACAAAGCGTAGGAGGTGAAATGTTGAGTCAAGATGAAACTCTTTCAATTATATATATATATACATATATATGTACATTATTAAAATGACTGAATTCAATGTTCCTTAGAAATGTATGTTGTTATTTTTAGGGGTTGGAATCGTTGCTTTGAGTGAAATCATTCACAAGATGATTTTTTTCCCCTATGTAACTGTTGCTTCCAATGATTAAATAATATTAAGAAAATGTACAAAGCATGACTCTGAAAATATGATTCCTTTTTTCCTTTTCCTGCAGTATTTATATAGTGCAAGAAAATGTAGCTTTTCCTACATGTAGTCCTGTTTAATGAGGATCATGCTGTCAAATTGCATACCATGTGCATTTTCAATAAAAGAATGTGGGAGGAAAGTTCATATTGGATGAGAAAACAAAATTACCATTTAAACTTTGGCTTTTTCTTATTGGTATGCAAGTTTGGTCTGCAGTTTTGGAACTAATTGTGAGGTTCTAATTAGTCTCTAGAGAACTCACATGGACAATAGATCACTCATTAGGCTATAAACTTCTTATAAAGTTGATTAGCTATTTTCTCATGCACATTGTCTAATATGGAAACTGAAATGATGCATGTTAATTTGCCTTTCAGACGTTGCAACTGCCTGTCCAGATAAGAAGTCCATCTTAATGTACGTGACTTCCCTCTTCCAAGTTCTGCCACAGCAAGTCACTATGGAGGCCATCAGGGAGGTGGAAATGCTGCCTCGGCACTCAAGGGTCACTAGAGAAGAGCACACACAAGTACATCAACAGCATTTTTCACAAGAGGTGAGTCGTCACTTTTCTTTTCTGCTTTCATCTTGCTTCTTTAATTTCCCTTACTTACCCCAGAAGTTTGATGTTAGTTGCCAATGGAAATTAAAAAAGTCCCTTTCAGTACTTTTGTACTGTTTTTCACATTGTACCCGGCTGTTTAAACTAACTTCTGAAGAACTATATGCTTTGCAATTCCCTTCTACAGCACTGGATATTTTGGCTGTCAAAGTATGCTAGGTGAAGGAACACAAAACCTGGAGAAAGTTTTACATTCTAAACACAGATATGTTAGAGCCTATTTTGCCTTTTACAGCTGCTGCTATTTTTCCACATTCATGACACATTTTTAATTACTTTTATTTTTCTTTTGGCATTTCTTTTATACTGACTTGCATTTTAAGACTATTTGTTCTCACCTCACAGTTGGCTGCTCAGAAAGCTCAAGTAATCCCTGGAGTTAATTATTCCACCTATTCCAGTTATGTTTGTGACTGAAATCATCAGTTGAAAGTGTTCAGTGGATTTTAGGCCTGGTGTGCTTGTTCTGAATTTAATCTCTATTTTTTGGGATGCTCAGTACAAGCAAATGAGCATTAGCTTTGTTTATTCAGGATTTGCTAGAAAATCAAATGTTTGTTGTTGTTGTTTTTTAGCTATTCCCAGTTATTTGTAGAGAATTTTCAATTTGTGTTCATATTCTGCTTGTACTGAGTCCTGAGATTTTCTACCTTTTGAGGAGAAATGTCAGGTTTAATACTATCCCAGTTTTAACAGCAAAATATTAACACTGTCCTTGACAGATAAAACTGCTTATGCCCTTTCTGCATTTACTTTTGAAATCATTGCTTTACTTCTAAAATATTTTCATATCCATATAGCTGTTCTTTCCACCTCTGATTTCTTCTTCATAGATCACAGTCAATATACCCCCGAGACCTTCACCTTCTCCTAAACCACGGTTCAAAAGTTATGCATATGCACAAACTGCGTATGTCATACCCCCTGACCAAAAAAGGAGGCAGGTTCCTCCACAGGTCTGTCAATATTGCTTTTTTTTTTTTTAATCTTTTTTTTTTTTACATTGTTCTGTTAAGCTTGTGGCTGGAGTGAAAGCTTGTGCATTTTGCTTATATCTGATCTTGACGAGCCACTTTTCTCAGTCGTTTTTTGTTTGTTTGTTTGTTTTTTAGCATCTGTCTAGTTGTTTTTTTTTGGTAAATTTCAGCATGGCTGGCAAGAGATGTTATGCTGATTGCTGGGGATGAAGAATATTCAAACACTGAAGCTGTTTTAGAATTCTAATCTTTTTCCCTTTGTCATTTTTGTAAATAGTATGTATGTTGACTTTAAAGACAAAAGAACAAACTAAACACACGTATTTGGCATCTCATTGTTATTAAACGTGTCTCAGATTGGATTATAAAAAAAAGTGAGAACCGCTGATTTTCTGTTATTTCCCAATTCTCATATCTTTTTGAAGAAATTTACATTTTTCAAAAGATTACCATAGTTGGAAGAAAAAAAAAAAAAGAGAGAAAAAAAACATCAAATTTAATATTGCTTAAATGTCCTGTATTATGAAATGATAATAGCTGATCATTTTAATAAAAAATGGCACCACATCAACATTTCAGGTGGGGATTCTTTGATTTTTGTATTGTTTTTATTTACTTACTTTTATTCTTACTTAGCTTCCATAGTTTAATCTTATTTGTTTCAACCAGTCCTCATCATAAAACTTTCAATATTGAGATTTTATAACTTTTGACAAATGTGAGAGCCAAATATTGTGCTTTACTTTCATTATTGTGGAAAGAAGAAAAAAAAAAAATCTGCATTTGACACTGCAGTGTGAGTATGCTGTTTAAACTCTAAAAATATATTTCAAATTTACATTTTAATTTTGAACACTGCTTCTGAATCTACTCTTAATGTGACAGATATTTTACTGGATAACTTCCTTTAAGTATTCCAGGAAAATAAAAACTGTGCACATCTGCATGAGCCTTGCTTCGTTATACTAACATTGAATGTGTTGCAATGGTAACTGAAAATGTCATTTATTTAAATAAGATGTTTAAAGTTGATATGACTGATTTCTTGTGTTTAGGTACTAAACTGATAATTCAGAAGAAAGAGAAGTCATAATAGGGTTTTTTTTCCTTGAGCCAATTTTGTTGTGACTTATTTTTGTTAACGTTCCAACTCCTCAAATGTAATGTACAAACTCATGTAACATTTTGAAGTCAGTGCTTCAAAAACTACTAAGATCTGTTACAAAATTTTTTTTGTCATTTAGTCCTCACCTTTCATCACAGTCCTCAGATTTCCTTTTTTCTGATTTTGGAGGTATATTATATTTCTTTAATTTATTATTATTTAGTATATTTATATATTTATTATATATTATTTATATTATATATTATATTGGAGGTCTGTTATACTTCTGCAATAGCTATTATTACAGCATTTAAATTCTGCCAATTTGACAGAATCTGAAGACCTAACCGGAACTGGGCCATATTATGCTGGAGGGTAAACAAGTATTAACAAAGGATTTGTTTTAAAGTCCTAGGTGAAAAAAACACCTGACTATATCATTATCATAAAAATAAAGTTGTATTACAAGTAGTACCAATTAATATTCTATTTCAGTTTATACAATTCTTAATCAGTGGTAATTACTTTCTTTTTTTTTGCCTCTAGCTATGTATAGATTAAAGAACAGCAGTCATCTAATTTACAGGAAGTTTATAATCCTGGTAAAATTGTAGTTGATAATTTTTGCTCTCAGTATCTGAAGCTTATATACCTTAATAATCTCATCTATTTTAACTAAGTCAAATATTCATTTCAGTTTTCATTTCCCTTTCAATTTTCTGCCAGCTACATTATACTTCAGCTATATTATGATTTTGGGGTACCCTTATTGATTTTGCAAATGCCTGTACAATTTCCAGTCAAATTTATTTCTGTAGGGCATGCAGATTTATTTCTGTAGAAGCTCATTATTTCTTCAGTATAAAGTAGAATCAACATTTAATGCATGTAGAAAATTTCATAACTCAAGTAGAGCACCCCTTCAATGTCTCTGTTTCTTAGTAGCTGCCTTCACTGAAATTTTAAGGCTATTGGAGAAAAACAGCTCAAAATAAATCCCTATCTATTCTAGATAAGAATAGAATCCTTTCTTAACATTCTTTGTGAAAGTTTCTCTACTTCAGTTGTTGTTGCAAGTAGCAGCATCAGACCTTTGAAATCAATCACACTAAAGTATTGTGTGTTCTTGGTGTTTTAAATTTCTGAATGCTTAGAGCATTAGGCTGTTTTATCAGCATCCTGTTACACCATCATCTGTCAACATCTTTTGCCTTATGACCTTATCACTTCTGTGTCACATTTCCATTTGCTTTCCTTTCCGCTTATTGCTCCTCTTCTTACTAATACTAATACGTTGTGAAGGTTCACAACATGCATGCAGTTGCATTAAAATCCATCGTTTGAGCTCATAATTTGTCGCTTAGAAACATACTTCTCTGTAAGGCCTACTATTTTAGTTACACAAATTTTGGCCAGAGAAGTCTAATTTTGCTTAACTGTGGCTGATGCTTCTCAGATTCAAAGAAAATATTTTCTGCCAACCAGTTCACCCATTGCCATCTTATTTGGTCTCTGTTTGGCCACTTTTAGTTGAAGTTAAGCCTTTTTAAAAGTTGTTACTAAACATGGCTAGTAGTTCTGCTAATGGTAAGAAAGAGTCAAAAATATCAAAAATATCAAAATATCAATTTAAAATTCCCCTTCAGGTTTTGTTTTGTTTATAAGAAACTTTTATATGCGACATCAGTTAATTTCATTGAACACCTGACCGAGCAGAACAGTATTTTTCCTTTCTGTTTTTTTCAGATAACGTTTTGTCAGGGCAGTTTCAAATATTGATCCCAGGCAAAACTCATCTCACTGTCTTCTTACTTGCTCTCCTCTGCCTGAACTCCATAGCATGTGTATGATATTGTCTTAAATGAGTTCAAGTGCCAATGGAAAAAATAAAATCAAACACTGAAGTACCTAGAAAATGATTTTAATATATTGAAAAAATAATGTTGAAAACTTTATGAATTGGGATAAAAAAAATATAAATCTATCTATGAAGATTGGTGCCAGTGTTAATAACACTTTTGTCAAGACTGTTTTAAAAGCCAAATATGATTCTGCTTGCCTTGGATTCCTTAGATTAAGGAAGATCAAACCCATTGTATTTTGATATCTTATAGATTTTTTTCTTCTGACAAAAGTTAATATTTCTTTTTCTCTGATATTTGAAGTACAGTGTTAATGTTTAGGATTACTTTTAGCACTTAGACTGATAAACGTCAGTAGATTTGAATTTAAATAATTTGGTATTCAGTAGGGCCAGTGTGGACAGTATTGCCCAGCACTTAATGATTTCCTTTGAGACGTAGGAATCAGAGACTTCATCTCAGGCCTCAATTGTGGGAAATTTCTAACCAGGCAGTCATTACTCCTGTTCTACTGAAGTATAATAAAGTATTTTTCCATATGTTCTCTGTTTTGTCCTATGTACTTTACAGAGATACTGTACTTTACTTTCTCGATCATTAATTCATTAATACAGTAGATAACTTGGAAGATTTCTAGAACTGCATTAGAAACGGAATCTGAGTTTACCTTCTCACAGTTCTTTTGGCAAACTTTGCCATGAGGTTCCTAGTGGTTTAGACTCTCGGTTTGCTATATTCTTGCAGTGTGGTGTGTCCCATGAGAGTTACTAGCCTGTGCCTTGCTCGCTTTTTAAGGATAGTGTATTATTGAGAAATTTAAAAATGCTGTAGTATAAATGTATCCATTGTATACTCAGCATTGATCTAATAAATCTGAATAATTCACCTCCACATGGTTTGTAATATCAAAGAACAAAAGGGATACTTGATTGGAATTATTTTTTTCTTACAGTTAGAAACATAGCAAGATTGCATAAGTCATTCTCTGTCTATATTATTAGAATTTTTGAACGAGAACTGTACATTCTTTCTGTAACACACTCTACGCTTTATTTTTTTGTTTGTTATTTTTAGATGTTTTCAACATGTTTTAAGTTTCATCTGTAGTTTTTTGAAAGGCACACATAGCACGAGGTTCTTTCTAGGATGTACTGTAATAGAACAACTGTTTGGTTTTGTTTCTGAAGAGTCTGTTACATAAATTCAATCTGTTGTCAAAATCTATTGCAAAATTAGAAACCTCATGAGTGTGAGTGGAAGCATTCACCTCTAAAAGAAAGTTTTGGCCTATAAAATAATATTGCCATATTAGGCATTTTTTATTTATCTTATATTGAATAGGAATCCATTTCTTAGGGTTTTTTTTAATTGCTTACATTTGAAGGCGTACCATAGGATAGGAAGGATACACAAAACTCAGAATGTTAATTTGAGCTAATGCTGTACCACTGAGTCTCTCGAATGTGAAGTTGTTGATAACAGTGTACGTATCTAATATATCCAATCCAATATAAAACAGTAACAATAACAATTTGTTTTAAACAGAACACATTAATTTTCCAAATATATTTGTTCTTCACTACCAGCATTTATTAAAGTAGCCTGCACAAAAAATAAGCTAGCAGAAATGAACAACTGAATGGAGGCTGAATTATGCTATTAGTACCATTATAGGAACTGCATTTCTAGTACTTAGTATTAGTTTACTCAGAGTAACTTATTGAGTTTGAATTTCACAGTGGAATAAACATAGAGAGATTATACAGCATACTATCTATTCCTGAAGACATTGGAGTTTGATAACCAACAGAGAACTACATGACTGCATAGCTTTTCCCACCTGAATTACATGTGAAAATATTGTGAATAGTAGAAATGTGATCTTAAAAATAAGATTGGCTGTTTCTCACATGCCTCTGTTACCAAGTTCACCACCTGCCAACCAATGCCCAAGCAGTCCCTGAGTAGCAACCCCCTACTCAGCCATCCCTCCCAAGTTTTATTGTTCAGCACAACACCATGTGATAAAGGAGCTGATCAGTTTGATCTAGCTGTCCTGGTTCTGTCCCTGTCCAACTCCTGGTGTGCCCCCAGCTCCTTGCTGTCAGGACAATTCAAGAGATAGATAAGTCCTTGACTTAGTGTAAACACCACTTAGGAAGAAAACAGGACACATGCATTCTGAATATTAATTAAATGAATTAATTCATTACGCTACATATGTATGTATTAAAATATGCATATACATACACACAGGGGAAACATTTTATCACCTAAATAGCAATTATGAGACAGTACTTCTTTCATAGGTCAGGTATTTCTTTCATATCTTTCATAGGTCAGGTTATTTTGACACAAAAATGCATGTGCAAATATGTATAGCAGGAAAAAAAATAAACACAAAAACCCCTTGACCTATAAAATACAGATTGTTTGAATGCTAATTAAGGTGCTTCTGCTACCCCGAAATCCTGGTTTTCAAATGTAAATTTACTGTGCAGAATTTTATTACAGTGACTAACTGAAATTGCTGTGATGAAATTCTGTTTCAATTATACAAGTTTTTTTTTTTTTCTCTTTACTCTGAGAGGAAAACAAATGTGACAGGATATAATTGGGAGATGTGGGAGGTGAAGTCTGTTAATAAATAGCTTCAGAAAAAATAACTGGTAGTAATCTAAGCATGTTTAATTCTTCATTTTTGCAGGAAGTCTTACAAATACCTAAAGTATAGCATGAAACTGTCCTATGTTTCTGCTTTCGTACACCTCCAGTTAAATTTGACAGTCTCTATAATAGGTCTGTGTGACAACAAACTAGCTTTGAGTATTCAGAAAAAAGATACATATTTTTTTTCAGCACTCTATCCTGTTTTCAGAAACGACTAGCAATGGATACATAGGAACAAGAAAATAAGTAAGACTGATTACATGTACTGAAATATTAGTGTGTTTTCACTTACTCTCCTCTGATCTATGGCTCTGAAATTTCTGGAGCCACAGATGGGTGTTTGAAGATCTGTCCTTGGAAACCTTCAAGGTCAGGCTGGATGGGCTCCGAGCACCTGGATGTAGCTGTAGGTGTCCCTGTCCATTACAGAAGAATTGGTGACCTTTAAGGGTCCCTTCCAATTCAAAAAAATATCTGATTCTGTGGTATCTTAATAGTTAGCTGTACTGAGTGGATTTTTATCCTGTTCTTACATCTGGATGCTTGTCTTTGTAAATGTTTAGCAGTATTTTTGTGTGCTTTTCATATGTCTAGAAATACTTGTATGTTCCGGTTTTTTTTATCTATTAAAATTATTAGTAATAAATTTGATATGATTACTGAACTTAAAAATGTGGGGCTGCGCATTCAGAGGAGGAAAAAAAAACCCTGTAGTGAGGTGAACAGCTATCATTTTATCTCATTTTCAGCTTTAGATTTATCATTCAGAACATGTTGAGACAAGTTAGGCAGTCATACTACAGAATTGGTAAGAAATATTAAATTACTTAATCCACTTATGGAACAGCTTTTTTGTTAGCTTGTAATTTTAAATTAAAAATATATTCTTTGACATGATTTCTGTTGAAAATGGAAAACCTCTTTAAGTTTAATATAAGCAAAAATGCATTTAGGAAGAGTTAAGTCTAATGAGGGTAAAGCACATAAGAGCCATGAACAGAGTATTCAGCCTATTCAAGGCAATTTGACTGACTAAGATTTTAGATGACTGTGCAAAACCAACTTTTTAAATAAAGTCTCCCAACTATGATTACACAATTTTTAATACTCTAAAATCTCCAAGCCTGTGTCCTCAACTTCAGAGAAACTAATTAGTATATCCACTAATTGGCTCTTGTCCCAAATATTTCTTAAAAGAGTCATGTTATAGATGTATCATTTTTTGGTTAATTGCTCTTGCTGTTGAAGCTTTTTAGTACTGTACTGTGTGAATATATAAAAAGAATTTTGAGTTACATATTCTTATTCTGAAGACCAAATGATCTTTGATGAAAATCCTGAGGAGAATTATCATGGATTGGTAGCCCAAAATAATAGAAGAATTAATTTCTGTGAATAAAATATTTGAGGTAATCATTGACTTAAATTTTGCAATTTATATTTGCAAATTATATTTTGTAATTTATTGCTTTTGCTGGTTAAAACTCACAGCAAATAGAGTTAAATGCAGTGCAGATTACTGGTCAATTAAGATTCATATGCTTGCAGTTTGCAAAGAAAGTATGATAAAATTTTCTGTTTGCAGCTTATTTCATCTTCCAGCCTTTATATTTTGTGACTTCTAGCTTTTTATGTTTCTCTATGACGATACATTCAGTAACTTGAATTTTGAGCTTAAGGATTATACTGTGCTATACAGAAGTATTCTGACATGATAGTCAATGCTTTTTCAGATATTTATAAATGAATGCACACACACACACACACACACACACACATGTATATCTTAAAACCATTTATTTCTTCCTTTTAATGTAACTTCTATGCTGTCATTCAGCAATAATTCATGTTTCATTCATCTTCTGAAGATGGAAAATGTGATTTTGTTACCAGTTGGTGCATTTAATGAATTTGAGTTTAGATCTGTGAGCTAATTCATTTGATTTGACTTTCCGTAACTTGTCTAGACATTAATAGTGATACTTTCTTTTTTGATCAGCAGCTCTTATGGGACAAGCATTTTTTTGTGAGATATACTGATAGTGTACTCTGTGGGGAAAAAAAAAACAAGTTCAACATTAGCAGTTCCATCTGTTAATAAAAATTGCCCAAAGTGCCCTCACCTGTTTAAGAACTATTTACATGATTTGTAAATCTTACTATTATTATAAAATTCCTTGGAAGTGTATAGCAATTGCAAAATCTGAAAAATGAACTGTGAGGCACAGCAGGCTTACTTGTAAAGCTACCTTTGGTGCTTGGCTCCATTGCATATGTGGCTCACAGATTTGAAAATGTTTGTTTTCAACTACATTTTATATATACTTTCCAATTTCCTCCATCTAATCTCCACTATACTGATCTGCTCAGTGCCCTATTCAACCTGGCTTTGAACACTTCAAAGGTAGTGTATCCCCAGCTTCTCTTGGCAACCTGTTCCAGTGTTTTACCAATCCCAGAGGGAAGAATTTATTCTTAATTTCTAACCTAAGTCTTTTAGTTCAAAACTGTTGTTACTCCTTGTCCTGTTGCTACACTCCGTGATAAAGAGTCATTCCTCATCTTTTCTGTACGCCTCCTTTATGTCCTGGAAGGCCTCTAGAATTCCTCCCTGGAGTTTTCTCTTCTCCATCCGGAACCACCTCAATTCTCAAAGCCTGTCTTCATAGGAATAGTGCTCCAGTACTCTGAACATCTGTCTCTTCTCTGGACTCACTCTAACAGGTCCCTATACTTATGCTGGGGGCCTCATACCTGGATTCAGTATTATAGGTGAGGACTCCAGAGTAGAGGGTGAGAAGAATCTCCACTGACCTGCTGGTCACATTTCTTTTTATGCAGCCTTAGAACCAGCTGACTTTCTAGGCTGCAAGCACACACTCTTGGTTAGCATCAAACTTTTCATCCACCAAAAACTCCAAGTTCTTCTGAACAGGGCTGTACTCCATTCTTTCTCTGGCCAGCCTGAATTCATGTTTGGGATTGGCCCGACCAAGGTGCATGACCTCGCACTTGGCCTTATTGAGCTGCACATGTTTCATAGAGGCCCACCTCTCAAGTCTATCAAGATCTCTTTGAATTGCATCTCTTCCCTCCAGTGCGTCAACTTCAGCACACAACTTGGTGCCATCAGCAGATTGCTGAGGTTGCGCTCAATTCCGTTGTCCATGTCACCACAAAGATTTTATGTAACACCAATAGATGTAACATAATACCAGGTAAGTAGCAGGAGGGAGAGAGAATATAAAACAAAGCAGAAATGTCAACAACTAAACAGGGTAGTGGAAAGAAGTCTAATATTTTCACCAGAATGATGGAGAAATAAGCATCAAATTATATTTTCATGGCTGTTTGAAGTAGAAAGCTGTAGAATTCACAGTGAAGTGTATATGAAAATGAAGAGAACCCTGATTTTTTAATTTTTTTTTTTAACTTCTTACTCTTGGCCCTTGTATCCGTAGTCTTATTCTTGAAATCTCCAATGTCAATTAAGCAAAATAGCTTTGATATATGTTTCTCCATTTCTCTTTCAACAAAGAGAAAAGGAATAAAGTCTGCATTTGTTTGTCAATTCCAATACAATACATTAAGAGACTATTTGGTGCTTTTTTGGGTAACTCACTTGTATTTATTTTGGCTAAGATAGAATTAACTTATCTCTATCCTGGTTTTCTGTTATCCATCTTAATGGCCTTTCTGCTTATGGAAGTATTTAAAATACATTTTAATTAAGAACATAGAGCATTTAAAAGGTCTTTGTCAGAACAGTCTATGTTAAAGTGACTGAAGACCTTATTATGTTATGAATTCACAGTTTTAAAAATTAAAAAAAATATATATATATATTACATTTTCTCTTCCATCTTGGATTCTTTGTCACACAACAATCACAACTCAGATTTTAGTGTGGAATAATAATCATCAATGGATAAAATTACCTATAGATATTCACCCCATTGGTAACAGTATCTATCAAGTACTGAGAACAGACCCAGATTTCTGTATCTGTCATGTACTTTCAGAACCCTGCTTCTACTTTCTATCAGATAATTTTGTCAAGATTCATTAATACTGCAAATTTATTCTGCTGTGAAATTTTTACCTTTCTTTATGTGAAGAGCACACTTACATGTTTTTTAGAAATGTGATGACCTGACATTCTACTGTACAAAGTAACAGCACCTGAAATATACATCCCATTAGAATTTGGCTTCTTCTTGGATTGGAATAGGGAAGTGATGAGAAATGGTGGCATTTTCATAGCAAGAAATCTGAATTTTCTTATAGGTGTATGGTGAATTAATTCAGTTCAATCACAGTCAGTTCGTTTAACACATCTATATCAAGTCATCTTACTGTTTAGAGTCATAATTCTTAATTGTTTGAAGAAGGGCCATTCTTTGAAGAAAGTACTGTGCATCTTGCCATCAATAATACTTCAAACAGGGATACATTTCATAGAACAAAAATCTCAATATAATTAGAAAATGGAAAAGGCTGAAATGTTTTCTGATAAATTTAAAAGAATAAATAGCATATATGTTTAAGTAGGTTTTGTGAAAAGTGAGTCAAAGAGCTTGTAACAAAAACTGTTCTGTTTTTTCAGGTATAGGTATGTTGAAGAAAACAAGTAAATGAAGGGATGAAATCCTTTTTTTGAATGATTTATTTGACCATACATGTAAAACTAAAAAGCTTCCAATTGTGAGAAAATTGGATTATTCCAGGTAGCTGACTGTCTCAGTTCCTATTTCTTAACTCTTATACTGTTTTAACAATTCTTAGTTATTCTTTTTCTTACCTAGTCTTAGTCTCTTCCCTTAGTCATCTCATACCATTTGTTTCAAGATTTTCACTAGTTTTCAGTTGACTTGAGCATACTTCTAGAGCATACTTCATGCGCAATTGTCTGTAGCCAGGGACATCTGTGGCTTTTCCAGACTTTATGTGTACCAGCTGTATCTGTGGGAGTGGTTGAGTGGTTAAATATAAGCATTTTCTTTTACCATTTCCAGACAATATTTTCAGCATTTTCTTTCATCTGTAATACATTTAGATTCACGCTGCCTGCCTTTGACTTGTTCAGTTGCAGTGGACTTACAAGTCTACTACATGTGAAAACTGCCAGTTGCAAGGAGAGGGAGATTCATCCAGATGGAACCATCTTCAGTGTAAATGGATTCACTAAAGAAATCTGCTGCTATAATGTAGGGTGCCTCAAATGAGCGAGCAAAAACTGCAGTTTTTCAGATTTTTGATAAGTGAATCTTGAGTGAATTTTCATATGAATGGCAAAAAGAGCCCCTTCCTGATCAAAGATATTTCCACTTGCAAAGAAATTACTAGAATCCTGAATAAACTGAAAATACCAGCCTCATTTATAATGGGGAAGTAGTTAATGGTGTAGTAACAAGTGACCTGGACAATATATCAGTTTTATGACCAAAAATGACCGAACCATCCTATGATATTATCATAGTCTTTATTATTGTGAAGAACATTTCAGTCTGAACAGTTATAATTTTACAATTTTAAAGACATGAAATATGATTTTGTAATGAGAAACCTTGCACAACTGATGGGATAAGCAGTGATATCTGTCTTTCCTGGTAGGAACTGTGATTAGATGGTCAAATTGCATGCTATTTTCTGAGGCTGTAATTCTGCAAAGGCGGTTTTTCCAAAGGAGAAAACTACACTGAATATAAAATTGCATTTGTTAAAAAGAAATGTTTCTTTAACATTTGATGCCTCTGAATTTTAAAAGTGTTGATCTAGATTCATATCATACAGTGAGACAAAGGCAGATTTGAAACGAAGAAAGATGTAATGTAAATAAGAGTGCTACAATAGATCCTAAGTATTTACTGTAAAACTGCTTCCAGAAACTAAGTAATTTCTCAAACTCATAAGGAGTCTTAGTTAATAATACAAAAATTCTTGGAAAATTTACTAGCACGTGCGAATCTTCTCCTTCCTTTGGGAATATAATATAGTGGTAGGTGAGCAACCCTCACTCTCCTCGCTTTCTCACCCTGAAGCAGCTGGAAGCTCATCATTTAATCACTGTGAATTAATTCAGACAGCTGCCAAGCAAGCCTTATTTTTCCAGTTTCAGAAGATCGAGTGCTTTTTATTTTCTCTTTTTAGATTTTAATTTGAAGCAAAATGTTCCTGAGGGTCTTACACTCTTGACAGCCCCTAGTCTCCCCAGAAGAAAATGGTGAAGTATATAAAAACTCACATTCCCATATTTTTATACACATAGGATACGTCTGTGTTCATTGGCCAAAAAAAAAAAAAAAAAAAAAAAAAGGGTCCTAGAGGACTACCTTTGTGTCCAAAGTTGTTGTTGTTGGTTTTTTTTTGTTTTTTGTTTTTTGTTTTTTTTTTGCCTTCTAGGTCAACCCCTGTTTTCCATACAAAAAAAAGACTAGTTAATTTTCCAAAACACTTCCGATGTGGCTGCCTTGCTGATTCCCAGCTGGATGTAAGGCAGCTTTCATCAAATATCTGAATTGTTTGGTTTAATTTCCCCTTAGCATTTGTGTCTTCATGCATGTGTTGTTACTCAATGGATTATATAAACAAACGGGATGTTTTGATTTGACTGCACCCAATCAGCTTTCTTTTGTGCAATAATTAAATTCCTTACTAATAATAGTTTTTATTCAAGAAGGAGACTGCATGCATGCACATATGAGCAGGTTTTTTTCTGAAGTATAGTTTTCCTAGTAATACACCACAACAGTCTAATTTCAGCTTGTCTGAACTGTTTTTTATTCTCTTAAGAATTATGGTTGGAAACCATTCATGGTAGCTATCTCCGTTAGCAAGTCCATGGTTTTGGTCTCAATGTGGTATATGCAATAACATCAAATTCTATTTTTCTCAGTATTGTATTAATTCTGAAAAGATTTTATATGAATTCAGAAATAAAGATACTGGCAGGTATGGTTTGTTTTTAAACTAATTTGTCTACCATTATTATGTATAAAATTCAGGACTTTAGTTGTTGCTAGTGGATTATTTCAATGTTCATTATTCTTGGGTTATACAGAATATCATACTGAGATACCTAACTTCTTTTTGTTAACTTTTTTTTTTTTTTTTTTAACACAATGCATGTTGTAGTACCTGTCTGCTTCCAAATGTGAATATTTAATATGGTGTTTAATGTTCCATTTACAGCTGAGCTAACAGGAATCTTTGTTATAAATGGGAATGTTGGGAATGTTACAGGAAAAATAGTCATCTGCTAGTCTGTGTTTGCATAGCACAATTGGAGTTTCCACTGTTCTGCATTCCATATGCAGGATGAGCAAGAATGCTCAGTTATTTCATATAGCTAAAAAGCACTGATAGAAGTAGTGAAGATACAGCTCAACATCAGATTGTTGCTTCAGATCTGAAAAGAAATAGACTGCGTGCTCTAGAATAACAAGTGGCTAATAATATTTCTGCGTCTGATGGTTATTCTCTAGCTATTGCTCCTTCTTATCACCATAAGCATGGAGGAAAAGAAGAAAAGAATGTACAATGTTATAGTGACACAGACACATTCAGGAACTTGTGTCATCCACAGATATGTTGTTTTTTTTTTGGTTTTTTTTTGTTTGTTTGTTTGGTTTTTATTGTTTACACATCAACAAGCATCCATTTCTCTGCTACGTTCCCTAAGGACTGATTCCAGTTCTCTGCAGTCAGTGATGCTGTAAAATTTCAGGGAACATGGAAAATTTATTGTTGCCTCCCAACACCAAATAAAGGGCTTACTGATGCCATTGTGCACAGTCCTTTGCTTATACTTCCTTTAGCTCTTTTCTGATTCTCTTATGTCAGGAAACTGCAATTTTTTTGAATGAGAGAATACAATAGATTGGAGTAGATGCCAAGAAGCTACTTTGATATCCATTTATATTACTGTTTGCTTTTCTCTTTTACATTTCTCAAAATTTTATTAAAGTTGTGCAGAAGATAATCTTCACCATTTTGTAGTTTTTTGCTAGTTTGGGATTTTTTAATGCAATTTCATACAGTATTTACAATAACATGAGAGAAAAGTCTTATCAAAATTACTAGGGAAAATTACACCAAGTATTTGTTCTGCAGAGGAGCAGTTAGCAAGTGTTTGCTTTAAGAGATATCATACATGAGAGAACATTCTGTGTTGTATCTAGAGGATGAGAGATTTTCAGATGGAGAATTTTCAGTCAGATGACAGATGGAACAATGGTCAGTTTACCTCTTTCTGTAGTAAATTAGGTAATTAAAAGATAACTTACTGCATAAATGTAATATGGTTGGGTTATTTCTTAATGAAATTTATATAACACTTAAAAATCTAGACTTGCATACAGTTCAGATGTTGATTTGTCAGCAGGAATATGTGCTGATACTGTCTGTGCATCACTATTAATTTTATTAAAACCAGATTATTGAGGTCATCAGATTTCCAAGCCTGCTTTTATGATGTACCCTTATTTACTAAGCAGCTTTTTTCACATGTGAACAGTGAAGAAGTTAAGTTAGCCTAGCGCACATTCCTTTTTAGTGATCACATTACATCCATTTTAGTTCTAGGATTAAACTTTGACTTTCTGTCCTAAGCTACAGTGAAAGGCTTCAAAGGTCTACCAAATGTTCTCTTTGCTCAAGTATATTTATGCTAATAAATCATTAAATTTCTTGATATATTTTTTGATGGAGGCCTAAATATAATTTTATGTGTTTGCTTTTGTACTGACTAGCTTGCAAATTAATTAAACTTTGTCAGATTTTTTTATAAATTTATGAGGTGACATTTTCTATATCAAGCCATGTTTGTAGCTTCTGTTTTGTCTTCTAAGATCAGAGTAGTTATTAAATACTTGTTATTGATGTATTGGTTTCACTGCAGTGTCAGCATGCAACTTGCAGCTTTCTGATGATATAGTTTTACTAGCTGCTGTAGAAAATAAATTTCTTTCAGTTCCAAAAGAGTATAACAGAACTCTACAGCTACAATTTAAATATTGCAGTTTTTCTGAATGTTTGCTAGATAATTTGAATTTGTGTGTAAAATATCTCATTTAATCTGAATTTAGTTATTTTCCTCAATTTATCTTGGCTAATTAGAAAGTATACTAATATGTAATCCCTTGCATTAGCTGTCAAATTGTTATATAAAAAGCTGTTTTATTATACAAGAAAATGGCATTTTATGTATTCCTTTCTAGAACTGTCTGAGTAGGTTCTCTTTGCATTACTGTTTTTGATCAGTTTTTAGAAACTGTTGAAAAAAGAACATATACCACCACAGTGATGAGGTCCGAAATGGATCTTGACAGCTACCAAACTGCTTTAGAAGAAGTACTCACGTGGCTTCTCTCTGCTGAAGATGCATTACAAGCACAAGGGGATATATCCAGTGATGTAGAAGTTGTTAAAGAACAGTTTCATACCCATGAGGTATGTATTTATAATCATCTTCTGTTGGTCATTTATCTACTTGGGTCTTGTAAGAAAATAAAAAAGATGTATATTAAACAAATATATGTATTTGTTTATTTTAAATTTTTATTTGTAGAATTTAAAGGCAGTACTGAATGCAAAATGTTAAAGTGCTTATTTCTCTTTTGTGTTACAAGATTTGAGGAGAGTTTGGGAAAAAAAAAATTGAAAAATCAGGTTTGGAATATGGTGGAATTGAAGATATTTCTCTAAAGTTTGCTCTTCCCTTCCAGTGAATTAAACTTAAAACAGAATCTTCTTTCTATTGTCAGGGTTTCATGATGGAATTAACAGCTCACCAAGGCCGTGTTGGTAACGTTTTGCAAGTTGGAAGTCAACTTTTAACAATTGGAAGGCTTTCAGATGATGAAGAAAACGAAATTCAAGAACAAATGAATCTACTCAATTCTCGATGGGAAAGTCTCAGGGTTGCAAGTATGGAAAAACAAAGCAAGTAAGTGATATGCCAGGTAAACTAATATGCATCAAATTTAGGTGGAACAATCCTGAACTTGAGTAACAGCTGTGCATTTTTCAGTGTAAAAAAGATTCAACCTTACTGCTTTTATTTTAACCTGAAATTTGACGTGTAGTGACACTGAAGCTTAAATACATTTTAAGTATTGCTTTTAATGTTAAAAATAGTGTTTAAAAAATTCTAATTAAAATTAGAAATGTTAACATTTCTGTGTCTTGTTTTGAAATTTTGTTTTCCATAGTAGTATTTATTATAAGAAAGTTCATAAAGTAAAATCTTGTCATTGTGCTGCTGTAATCTGTTTTGCTCTGTATGGTGTGTTTAACAGAAGAAATTTATTGAAAGGTGACTTTATTTTTGAGAATTGAATTCCTTCAGCTTGAAGAAAATTCTGTTATGTACCTGTCTTTCACATACCTTTTTCTCAGATTTTTTTTTTTTTTTTTTCACATGGAGTCTTTTAATTCCTGTCTAATGCAATAATTCAGCTTCAAACTCAGCTGACTGGATTCTGTTTTGCTTTGTTTAATTTTGCACCCTTACTGATCCTTCTGTAAAAAGGAAGCAATGGTGAAGTTTACAGCTATCATACTGAGTCAAATCCACAGGATACTTTAAAATTAATGGGATGTCACTGTCAGTTTCTTTATAGTTAAGAAGTTAATTACTAAGTATAGCCATTCTATACAATAAATACAAATAAGTGCAGCAACAAACCACCCAAATTTGAGATCTCTTGAATATCTTTGTTAATCAGGAAAAGAACAAGCTTTAGAGGAGGTACATGATATACTGAGCATCTTTTCATCTCATTTTTGCTGCTGTAGGTAGGAAATATTGGGCTGTATCCACCTACTGCAAACCAGTGTGTTGCACCTACACCAAGCAGTGGGTTCTGTGAACCACTGCACTGATTTGATTGTTCACGTCTTATATTATGCAGTCTGTTTAGCTCTTCCATGACTTCAGGTTGTTTCCAGTTGAGAGAGATTACTGAGATGAAAATAGTTGTATCCATTTTGTAACTTATCTTTTTTTTTTTTTTTTCATATCTTTTTGGACCTGTGTAAACTTAATACCATCCAAAGCATCCTTTGGCAGTGAATTCCATAGGATTCTTCCTACTATTTTTTCTGAGGGACGGTGTCTTTTTGTTGGTTTTAACCTGGTCTCTGCTAACTTATTCATGGTCAACATCAGTTAGATTTTCTTACTCTTGCTATAAATACATGTATTTTATTATTTATCTTGCTCTTTTGCTCTTCTTTGAGCAAATAAGTTCTACCTTATCTTTCTGGCATAAAAGCAACCAGAATTGCATACAATATTAAAAGGCAAGCTATAATTTTGAACAATCACATAACATTGTTATGTTTGTTTGGGTAATTTTCCTGCAATAAATGCATAGTAATTCCTTCCCTCTCCCCCTTTCCCCATTCTTTTTTTTTTTTTTTTTTTTTTTTTTTTTTTTAACAGAGTATTGAGATTTTGTTTTTGTGTTTTCTCTCCATTATGACCTTGCATAAATCAGTGATGAATGAAATCAGCAGAAGATGAGAACTTCACAGAGAATGTTGTGTTACTGGTGTTACTGTTTAATTTTAATTTCTTATTTAAAAAATAAACATAAAAATTGGATAAACTTAATGAAATTTTGGTTAAGGTAGAAGAAAATTTCTTAGAAGCAATGAATTTAAAGATGGCTAATATTGACTATTGAGTCACAACAGATTCGGGCACCAGCTGATGGTTTATGAACTGAAACAGCTTTCATATCGCATGTAATGTATTTGTATGTTATTAGACTCAATTTAAACTTTCAGGATCTTCTACCTTGTTGTAAAGAATAATCTTTTGAGCACACTGCTGTAATCCCATCTTTAACAATAGACTGACTTGTCAATCCAAACAGAGATGGTTTGTGAAGATAAGAACCACAGGACTGTCTGCCCTCTGCAGTGGGGAGTGAAATTAAAAATAGACTATGCTACAGCACAAGGGAAACAAATGCAGACAATCAGCAAAAATTAAAAAGATTCAGTAATAACAGATATTATAAAAGTGAAAGGGACTTAATATTTGAAAAGTCATTTGGGAGATCAGACTATCAGAGGAATTTTGGAGCACAGCAGTGCATTTATTTAAACGCGGTACAAGTTGAATTTACCCTGTGTTCAGTATGTACTGAATATACTTGACTGTTGCAGCAAGTAATGCATTAACATGGTGAAGTAAAACAACCTGATTTTTCATGTCTTCCTCCTACCTTTCCCCAGAATTCTTTGCTGTAAAATATCTCAGAGTGATAAATGAAACTAGGGAGAGGAAAGCTTACTGCCATTTACCACCTTATAGAGATTTCCACAATTTTTAAAACAGGTTCAATTCAATGAAAAAGTATTTTGTGTTTGAATATCATGGAGGACGGTGAACTGGATCTAAGTTTAAAATTCCATAGTATGTGGAAGATGGGAAATAGAAATAATTACTTGTAATTCCTTTGCTCCTTTTGCTCAGCCCCAGCTTACATATTATTTCATAAGTGTTTTTGATGAGTTGCGGATTCTGTTTAGGCAAGACAAGATTAAAGGATTTCTGAAGGTGTCAAGTATGAAATGTGAACTATTTTTTATGGATTTCTGGTCAGATCATTTTGGAGTTATCAAAATACCTTTTAGTTTTTTGAGAATATCTCCACTGGATAAATGAAGATTCAGTGATCTGTGTAATATCCTTAATTTGAAGAAACCTTTGAAGTACATGTCTTTTTTAAGTTTATGAATCCAAATGATGTTTTGAAATTTTGAATAGCTGTAATAGAAATGCAGCTAGAGAATAAAACTTCAGAGAAAACATGAAATATATCCAGTTCCATGGTTCTTTAAATGGATTATATTAATGGTTATTAAGGGTTATTAAGTTTGTTATTAATTTGTTTTGTTTTTAATTCCTGGACTCTGGAATTAATTTCAATTTAATTATTGCCTAATTCAGTACTATTTCAACAAATCTTCATTTACCTGCCTGAAAATATTTATTCTGGCTTGACATCTAGCCTCATGAAAATCAGTTTAACAATCAAAATGCCCAAGGATGTTCTTTGTGTCTTCTGGACAGAACAGATTTTGAGATTGAAAAGTCTTGCAAAGCTGTCGTCTAGTTTGCAGTCTGTAATATTAACAAAGATAATCAAGAGCATAAAGGTTAGACAGGTTTTGTTTCATGTATAAATTGAGATGTTATTTTTTTGTTTTACAGTTTACATAAAATCCTAATGGATCTCCAGAATCAGCAACTAGCCCAGTTAGCTGACTGGCTAACGAAAACAGAGGAAAGGACAAAGAAGATAGATTCAGAGCCCTTAGGACCAGATCTAGAGGACTTAAAGCGTCAAGTAGAAGAACATAAGGTATGATATGGAATTTGGGTACTGCATGCATATATAGTTTCCAAAAGCTTTAAAAAGTGAATTTTTAACATTTTGAATGGCTATTCCTCCCATAAGAACACAGCAGTGTAATAAGGAATCTTGGTTTAATATAAATTGTTTTGTACAATTAACAGGCTTTTATGGAGCTACTGTATCACAATTCTGACTTTTATCCTAACACAAAAAGTTTCTTTTTTCCATATAAACAATGCACGAGAATACACTAGGCAACTGTAACTTCTCTTTGTTATACATTATAATACAAATCTTATCAGATTTTATAATGCATGTGTTTTTTTTTCTTTTTTCGTGTTGCATTTTTACTCGTGCATGCTGTAAAAACATTGATTCTGTAGCCATAACTGGGTTGCAGCATCTTGTTAGGACTCCTGGGACTGTGAATATGTGACCATGAAGCACTATAAAATAACTTTAAAAAATCTCTTTTAATAATTAGTTAATTAATTAATAGTATCCATGAAAAACAAAAAAACTAATAAAAGAAGTGTGGAAGACAATTTGACCAATGTATTCCATATTCCGTAAGGAAAATGCTCTTCAATTTGAAAGAGAGGGAGCTGGAGAGAGACTGTAATTCATGTAATAGATTTTTTTAACTGAATTAAATCAGCTTTGCATTAATTGAAGTTTCACAATGAATGAACTTTTTTCCTAATTACCTTTACATATGCACTACTAAGAGTCAGTGTATCTTTAAAGAGGTAATACATATATATGTATTTGTGACACGTATGGTGATAGTGTTAGGAAGATACTGAGAAGTATAAAAAATAGAGAATGAGGTGATAGAGATGTACTGTGATAATCTATTAATGTTTCCACAGCAGTAGTTCAAAATCTGTCTAGAGTTCTGTAGTGTCTTGACAGGTTTTAACATTTGCTGCTTCATGGCCTATGTCAGTACTATAGTGTACAGGCTCTAGAGGGCAGATAATCTCCCAGAACAAATTAATATTGAAAACAGCTTTTGTGGCTTCTATAGAAGAGATCAAAAGCAGTGAAAGGTCACGTGAGCCACTTCAGTGTTGAAGATAATTTTTCTGCATTCTGATTAAGGAGTTCTGAAGAAGTACAGGAATTCTACTGCTTCCCTTTGTACTCTCACTGCTTTGTGAGATGGTGATGGTCTGTAGGTTTGCTAGTGAAGTGTATATTCTGACATTAAATTTATCAGAAAAGAACAGATAGTTATGAAGTGGTATTTGGAGAAAAAAAAAACAGAACAGATTTTAATACAGTAATATTTTTTTGTATCTTTACAACTGAACATCTGTTTTTTCCTTTCAATTACACATGTATAGTTCTATGTAGGTAAAAAAAAGTCACCTCTCTTCCTGAGGTGAGAAGGTAGGCCACGATCATTTCAAATTAAACAAAGATGATAGGTTGGTTTTGTCATTGTCCTATCTCCATCTCCTCTTTACTTCTGTCATCTTTTCCCCCTCTTTCTCCCTTTGTTAATACCTCATTTCCACTCTTTATTTCATTTTATTTTTAGCCTTATGACTTCCCTACCTGCTCCCACAGTTCAATATTTCAGTTTATTTACCAGGTCCAACACTACAAATAGTCATTCTGTAATGCAGATTGGGAATCACACCTATTACTGGGATCAGAGAAAGCAAATAGCGTTTTTTTCAGCATGCGGCTTAGTTCAGTAGTGTGAAAGATGAATAACTTGATAGTACAGAAAAAAATCCTGAATGGATTGGCAGAGAGATTTTATGTTATTAGCAAGGCATACATCTTTGGTAAGAAATTTGGAATAGTTAAGTGTATTTTGGAGCAATACACAAACGATTTTTAAAAAGACTTTGCAGCAGTATCTTAAGCTTTTTTTTTTTTTTTTTTTTTTTTTTGGCAGTTGTAAGAATCCTTTATTTATAATGTTATTAAGGGAGAAAGCTATTTTTCAATAGAAGTCTGAGAACTATTGAATAGTTCAAGCCAAATAATGCCATACATTTTATTGTTAAGGAAAAAATAATTTTAATTAATGGTTTTACTATCATCATTCCACATTATTATACAATTTATAATTTTTTAAAAAATCATAATTTCATTACCTTTTTTGGGGAAAAAATAAATCTTGAGCTGCTTCTAGGGTTTTTGTTTCTGTTTTTGTTTTTTTCTAGAAGGCTGGGCTTTCATTTTCTTTTAAGTATTATTTTTGAATGAAAATATCATTAACTTCAGAAAATACTTAATGTGAGGATCTTGTAGTAATTGATTTTAAAAAAAAATAATAATAAAAAGAAAATTGCAGAGGTAAATTAGGAGACTTCCAAAGTGTTCAAATATCAGGGATATATCTTTGGGTACTTTGATACCCTGTGTAATTTTATTCCCTTTGAATTAGATTACCTGGGACTCAAATAACTTATGATCTGATAGGCAGATAGGAATTACAGCAGCTGTGGTGTTTTATGAGTTTTTGGTGCTGTCTCAGAGCATCAACATATATAATTGAAACACGGAAAGAGCACAGGGATAGATGAAGTTTTAAGTCCCTGAAAATTTCCTCCCTCTGAGCTGAGGATTGCTTGTTAGAAATTTGAATTCAAATGATCTGAACAGAGCATGGTCTGGTTTTAAAACTGTCTTCAGTAAATTCCTGTTTCAACAAGTTCCTGCATACAAATCATTGTCTCCAGTGAATTTCATGGTAAAAATAGATGCTTTAATTATGAAGAACAGCCATTTAGCTCAGGCGAATTGAACCTGGGGATTAGACAATGACTAAATTTTTTAGTTTCATTGGTTTACTGACTTCTCACATCTTTCACAGTGTGTGTGAGGCTCACACTTTCACTTCTTGCATTTATAGAGCATCGCTAGCTCCATGGTTTTGACGTGTTTCTTATATCCCCTAATAAGGAAGTAAAAATCACCTCCTCCCTGGATGTAACCTTTGTGAGGCTTAAATAAAAGAGTGAACAGAAGCAAACAGTTGTCATCCTGTTCCTTCATCAAGAATTGTGTCAGGATAAAGTTGAGAAGTCTGAATTCTAAGGGTTGTTTTAATAATTTGGTGTACTTCACAGTCCTTGAGAATTGCTTTATAGTCTCACTCTCTGATGGAAGTGGTAATCACAGGCATAAAAGTCAGAACAAAGGATTCTTATGAATATATCATCCCAGAATATGCTCATAAAGGAATTAAAACTCTGAAATGTCTTAGACTAAGAGGTTTATGCCTTAAAATCAAAAGCCTATGAATTCCTTTCCTGTTGTGTATAGCTCCATTATATGTTTGGTTTTTTGTTTTTTTGGTTTTTTTTGTTCAAATAAAACTAAAATGCTTTACAAAAGAGATGTAAAATACCTAACCTAGTCTTCAGCTAGTGCATGTTCTTCATACTGAAGTGAATTATTCTACTGGAAAAAGCAGCAGAAAAATTGATATGGTGAAATTGAAATTTAACATAGTTTGTAATGCATTTATGTTTTCCACTAGCATTTAAAGTTAGCCATTTTATTTTGCAGACTGTAACTATTAGACTACATATGTATGAATCTTGAAGGCACACTCTGCTAAAGTGTTAAGGGCATAGTCTAAGTAATAAAGTAATGAATATTATGAAAAGAAATTCAGTAGTGCCTTCTCTGTGGCCTGAAGTTTCAATGTCAATGCTTTACCTCTGGTTATTTCAATCTTTGCCACTTGTCCTCTTGTTACATCACAGCTGAGGAAGAAGCAAGTATGTCTGGTTGTTCAGTTCTCTACTTTTTTGGCAGGACTTCAGCTCGTTTTGTTTTCACAGAATCGTAATCATAGAATCATAGAATGATTTGAATCATAGATTTGAAGGGACCTTCAATATCGTCTTCTTCCACCCTCCTTTCCACTTACTCGATCAGACTGCCCAGGGCCCCATCCAACTGGCCTTGAACACCTCTAGGGATGGGGCAACCAGAACTTCTCTGGGCAGCCTGTGCCAGTGCCTCACCTTCCTCTGAGTAAAAAATCTTTCCTCCTAATATCTTACCTAAATCTCCCCTTTTTTAGTTTAAAGCCCTTTCCAATCACTATCAAATTGTATAAAAAGTCTGTCTCCCTCCTGTTCATGAGCTCCCATTACATTCTGGAAGGCCAAATCCGTATCTCTTCAATTTAGAAATAAGTATGTGGTGAGAGACCATGCCAAGGGCCTTGCAGAAGTCCAGGCATATGACTTCAGTTGCCCTTCCTTTGTCCACCAATGCTATCACTCCATTGTTCAAGGCCACCAGATTGGTTAGGCACCATCTGTCCTGAGTAAACCATGTTGGATGTCTTGGATTGTCTCCTCATCTCTCCTTAATGTGGCTTCCAGGAGGATTCACTCCGTGATCTTTCCAGGCACAGATGTGAGGCTCACCAGCCTGTAGTTTCTGGATCTTTCTTCCTTTCTACCTTTCTTATAAATAGGAATAATATTTCCTTTTTTCCAGACCAGAGAATTTCGCCTTACATTTTCCATTTTTTGTATATGGTTTAGAGTGGCTTGAAAACCAAATGTCAGTTCCTTCAGGTCCCTGGAATGAATGTGATTGGGTTCTATAGATCTGTACACATTCAGTCTCATTAGTTGGTCTCAAACTTGCACTTTGTTTACAGTGGGAGAGACTTTGCTCCCCCAGCTCCTGCATAGAGGTTCAGGAACATGATAGGTATGGGAAGCCTGACAAACAGGCAAAGAACTTGTTGGGTACCTCAGCCATTTCCATGTCTGTTGTTGCCATTTCTTCCCTTCTAATTTTTCAAAGGTGGTAAACTCTCCTTGGTTTTCTTTTCCAACTAATGTGCAACTAGAATCCCTGCTTGTTGTTTTTCACATCCCTTGTCAAGTTCAGTTTCAGTTTTTGTTAACAAACTGCAGGAAGGTAGAGTGTCCATCTTTCAATGGAAGTGCAGACAAAAAAAGAGACAATAAAACCCATGAAGGGGATGTTTGTGCAGCACTGTACCTTTCAGTAACTTAAATCCTTTACTTCCTTTCCTCATTTCTCTTCACTTTTTTTTTCTTTTAACATAGATCACATGTTTTGTGAAAATGCTGTAGACTGTTTTCTGCCAGAGAGTGAAGATGTAGGAGAGTTCTCACTGCCCTTCTCTGTGTACTGTGAGAAGAGAAGGAACAATTGATTAGATGTATTACATGAAGTCTGGGAAATTGTGGGAGGGTCAAACAAGTGTGAAGAGTTGTACAAATTTGACAAAGTTGAGAATGCCAGTTTGTGCAAATTTGATAGATAGACATTTCTTCACTTTTAGCAGTTCAGTATTTCACAGCTAAAACTGTCCCAAGTTTTACTGCAGTAGAATGCTGGATACCAAAGTTGAAAGGGCAAGACAATTTTTCCTCAGGCATTCAGAAATTGTAAAGTGCCTCTCCCAGTTTTTGTTTGTTTGTTTGTTTGTTTGTTTTTTAAATTTATTTTATTGCAATAATTGAAATGAGGGTGCCACATATATTTCCTATCTTGAGTCACCTCCTGAGTACTTTCACAGTATGTTGTTAATGAAGAAGTGTGCAGCCAAAAATCATGTTTAATGAAAAAAAAAAAATGCATCCTTTTAAATACTTTATACATTTTGAAATATTACAATGTTTTAATATGCTGTTACAAAGTACACAACACAACCTAATGTTTCTTTAAAATGGGCAGAGCTATTGCTACGTATGGATACTTTGATGATATCTGTAAATAATCAACTATATCAACTCAACACATATTTTCACAGGCCACATTTTCAGTCTGAAGTTCTATAAGAGTTATGCCTTGTGAGTGTGTAATAATAAAATAAGCTATTCTTGAAAGGAATAGTAGTCTACAGAATATGCTTATGCTAGCATTCATTAACAAAATACATTTGAATGTATTTAATATTGACAGCAATAGGATTACAAAGTTATTGTAGTGGGTTAGTGACTTGTATTTGTTAGTGAGACTTCAAGCACACAGCATTTTCTTAATTTGGAATAGATTTTCTTGCGTAAATTTGTGTTTTAATTATAGGCATTTCAAGATGATTTGGAACAGGAACAAGTGAAGGTGAACTCTCTAACCCATATGGTGGTGGTGGTGGATGAAAACAGTGGAGACAAAGCGACGGCTGCACTGGAAGAGCAGCTTCAGGTAACTGAACTGAGATAGAAGTGAGCTTAGGTCTCAGAGAGAAAGCTGTCAGTGGCTTTAAGTGAAATAAGAAATATTTGTAGCATTGAGGTATATCTCAGAAGATTTTTCTGATTATGATCTTAAACATTTCTATAGCCGATGACGTTTGTATGTCAGTGAAATGCAAGTATTTTGCAGAAAATAACAAATAGAGTAACTTTTTTTTTAATGTTTTCTGTTTCCTTCATTATTAACACATTTCATTTATACTCAAGACTGAGGACAAATGTTCGTCTTTTGTTTCTTAACTTTATTCCGTTAATCCTGACAGAAGTAGCAGAATTATCTGTTATATTTAAGAGAACGACATAACAACATTACAAGTAGAGTGTGAGTTTACTGAAAAGAAAAGGTTTTTCTTCTGATTGGAAACTTTTGCATGTGCTGTATTTTGGTATTATGGTACAAAAAATGTCGTGATCAACTCTCAGATGCTTAAAGGCACATTCATTTTAAATGTTACCCAATATGTGTATGGCTTTTTTTAATGCTAATACTTACCCCATCAAATTAAAAGAGCCTTAAAAAAATAGAATTAAAAAGACCTTAAAAAAATAAGTGAAACCAAATATGTGAATTAAACTAAAATAAAGCCAATATATGAAGGGTTGCCTAAGTGAATAAAGTTTGTGCAGAAATATCAAGAACATGTAGGTTTTTTTAACCACTTTTTTGGAGTTAGCATTTCCCATTAGTTTCACTTGAACGTATTTTCTAAGAAACAAAGAGAATTATTTCAGTCTCTCCTTTGTTTCATTTCTCTGTTTCATCCTCTGTTTCATCCTCTTCTGTATACATATTTTATCAATTGTTTATTGCTTAGGATTCTTGTGGCAGGGCTTCCTAGAGCACCAGGACTGGGACAAGTCAGCATAATGTCTGTCTTTGAATCCAAACATTCTTCACTGCTTTTTAATGCAAAGCCTAAACAACAGACTTTTTGATGTTCCATTTTCTAAACAAAATTATTTGAATATCCCATGGTGCACCGATGACGTGTTTATGACAGAGCTAGCAACCTAAATGGTCTAGAAATGGTTAAACTTTACCTTTTGTTTTAAGAAAGTCTCTCACCTTAAAAGAAAAGTACATAAATGCAGTGCTCTTATTATAGCTGTTCGATGAACTTAGACACAGTATTGAGACATGTTGACTGGAATTGGGAAGAAGGGTATAACTAAATATGCCCTCAGATGTCCAGATCATGCACAAGAAGTACATTAGTGTTAGAACCAAGGGTTCTTCCAGTTATCTTTTTTAGAAAGGATAAAGTAGTTTTCCTCAATTTGGTTTACTGAACGAAAATAAACAGGCTTGTGCCTTTTTGGATCATTAAAGGCCAAGATTTCTCTAGAGAAACTCTCAATACATTCAGCTGGAAGGCATGTCTGTATAACAGACAGATGTTTGTGCTGTCTAAAATCTAGCTGATTTGGATACCAATCCTAATAAATTCAATAAATTAGTAATTAGTATGGGAATTAGTGTAGATAGTACACATTTGGCTAAGCTGATTAATACTGAGACCACAAACTGCTTCTACATCAGGGAGCACAACCCAGGGAAGGAAACAATTCAGTCTATACTGAATATCAATTATTATTTCCTTTTAAATTTATCTTCAGTATTGGAACCATGCAAGAAAGACCGGTATTTCAGAATGTCTTGCTAACTACTCTTATTCTCCTCAGTGGAGTAAAGTAGATCCCTTGCGAACTCGTGGTTTTAGAAGGTTAACTAAACAAGGAAAATGGAATGGAAGAGGGGAAAATGAAATAAAATTTAAAAAACAAATAGGAAAAAGTTTAACTGAGATACTGTTCTGTGTTTGCAAACCTGATTCCTTCAGAGAAGGCTATGGTAAAGTATGACCAAAAAAAAGTGAAAATTATTTAAGGCATTTGATATTTGTTATGCTTCACAAATTAGAAGATATACAACTGAAATTTTTGAGAAGTGCAGGAAAAAAATAAAAAGTGGGGATTACTGCAAATTGAATCTAATTTTACATTCTAGACACAATAATGTTCTTCAGTAAGGTCACAACTACACCCTTTACCCTCACAAGAGGCAGAATTGATTATTTAAATTCCTTACGAGGAGAAAGTCAGCCAATTTAAAAAAGGGATTGATAGGAGAAGATTTTCTAGTCTTACTATTGTGATGTAGAATTCAAAGCCCTATAGAAGAGGCATTTGCAACAAACCTGAAGTATGATATATAGCAGAAAACACACAGGAAACTCAGACTGAGGTAAGCATCAGTAAAAATGATTGGGGAGTCTTAATATTTTTAATTTTGCGATCTATTGAAACAATTTTATGAGAATTCATAAACTGTTTTATGAGAATCTACACAGGGCTATGGAATAAAAAGCTTATTCGCAGTTTCAATAAACAGAACTTGCTCATTACTATGATGTGTTTGTCCAGTTAAAAAAGCTTGAAGAATAACATATGTGTATGCAGCAGAACAGAAATAGTCAGTTTGTAAGGATACTAGTAGAGAAGGTGCTTTATTGAGATAAAGCATGAACAATTGTTACTGTCATTGAGGAAATATATTCCTGAAATGATGCCAGCAAGGGAATTCCTGAGGAAACCTATATTGAAGCGGAGCACTGAGTAGAGTATGGGGTGGTGTAAAACAATCCAGCTGCTGTGTGGCTCCTTCCTTCAATCACACTCTCTTAAAGAGAAATCTGAAAGAAAAGTTCAATAATCTCATTGCTCTGAAGTCATAGTTTGTAACACTGTTAAAAGTGTTAATAAAAACTAAATACAGCCAAGAAGTTATGTTGCTTAGGGTATTAGGGAGGTCTGTAATATTTTTTTCCTTTATACCAGGGAAAACCACAGTCCACCTGCTGTCCTGCCAAATGTTACATTACCTCTCCTGTGTGTATGAAAAGATTGTTTATATATCTTTTTTTTTTTTCCCCACGTCATTTGCAAACTGAATATATAATCACAGGAGAGAGATTGTGTTGGCAGGCACACCTATCAGAGCATTTGTCAGAAGTACCATGGAGCAAAGCTCATTATTTGATTATGTACCTGCCAGTCTCACTTTTAAAAGCAAAACAAAACAAGTGTGTTCCACTGTCAGACAAAAGGCTTACCAAGGCTGCCTGAGTGAGATACTGGTCAGGATCAGATTTGAAAGACAGTGAACCGTTTTGCCAGATAGCAGTTGAGACTGCATTTTCAAAGCAGCGGTAAATCAGTTCTGGCTTTTTCTTAGAGTATCAAGGTAGTGATTTCTGAAATATTTTTGTGTATATACATATATGCGTGTGTATGTATCTATATGTGTATATGTCTTTGTAAATATAAATACATATATTTGTACATGTATCTGTATAAAACAATATAAAGAATTTCTTTACATATTGTAAAAGTCTCAACAGGCTGACAGGAATTTACGCTGGTTTCAAATGAGTACTGTAGAAGCTCTTCAGATTTATTGCATGTGCCAAAAATCTGAGTCCTACTTAAGAATCACTTAATGACACAGAAGTCAGATGCGTCCCCTCAAACAAATTACACACAGATAAGTTCACACTGCATGGAAAAGAAAAGTAAACACCTCTTCTTAAGTTGCTTTCCCAAGGTAGTCTGAGAGATTATAGCTAGCCTGGTTGAGTGTGAATATTTTATCTTTTTATACTTAACATTGTTTACTTGACCTATCTGAGTGACATTTTGTGAGGCTCTGTGTGTTTGTGCTGGTGTCGAGATCTGGCTATTTAGATAGGTAGCTTCTAGATCCCAATGGTCTCAATCCCAAGATTTACCAGAAAAGAAGCTACTGCATAAGACCTAAATCTGAATTTAGTGCTGAAAAATCAGAGGACTATACTACCCAATCTGTTTCAGTAGTCTGACTTATTTCTCAAGAAAGTATGGGAAATTGCCTTCAGCTGAGATAAATCACCGAATGACATGAAAAAAGCCCAGAAGGTATGAAATTTTTACTCTAATTATACCCAGTAGACTATCAGTCCCTCAAGGACTCTTGTAGGCTAGTTGAAATTAGAGCTCTCCACAGGCCTCAGGGTTCCATACTGGAATGAGATCTGCATTTGATGCATCAAATGGTTCTTGATGGCTACTGAAGGAAAGGAATGGAGAGTATAATTTTGTGGTCAATAATATACTCATCTGGTGCTATTCTTCGGTTGATGATGATGTATGTCTAGTTCTTGTGAAAGTACTTCAAAATAAGTAAAGAAGTTTTCTTAAAAAATATATATATATATATATATATATGCACATTCTGCTTATAGCTGCACAGGGGAAATACAGTGAATCTGCTAAATCTTTTTAAACAATGATTTTGCATATAGACAAAATTTCTTTTTACTTTAAAGAGTAGATAGCATTATTTCATTAAAAGAAGCGTCTTTCAAAAATCCTTTTATATTAGTTGCAAGCTTCAGTCTTTTTCAGTTTTTTATACATCCACTTCAGTGTTCCCAAGAGTTGCATTGTTTTTACTCACTTCATCCTGTTGTTGTACTTGCTTATTTTGACCTTTTTGCAGACTGTTTTATCTTCTGTTTATCTTCTGCGTAAAGGACATTCTTTCATAGTCCTCTCAACATATGAAAAGTTTCTTTTATATGTAGATTTCTCTGAAAATTCCAGCTAGGACCATAAAATAGGCATTTCAAAGGAGCAAATAGGCATTTTACTTTTTCTCTGGAGATTTATTTTTCCAGGTATTGGGAGCAAAACCTGTGATGCAGCCTGATTTCCCAGACATCACGGAGGCTACCTACAGCTTTGGGTACTATTTGATGGGGAAAAAAAAGGGGATAAAACTGAGCACCTTCTCATTCAGTATCCACTTCTCAATCAGTATCCACTTTAGAGAAAGTATTCGCATGATATTTTGGACTTGCATCTTTTTGTCTTAAAGTTTTTCAACTGAGCAGTTGAACACATTCATGTCAACTCTCATAAAAAATAATAGGTTTAAGGTAATTTGGGCTATCAACCCGTTTATCAGTGTGCTTAGTCATTTCAGTTATTAAAATATAAGGTTTTGTCATGCCATTGAGGCAAAAAAATAGGTTATGTTTTGTGATGCTTTTGAGACATATAGTGAAATAAGCATTATGCACTGACCAATATGTTACCTAGTGCGCAAATCAATGAGTTTATTAGAGGGGAGGGAAGGGAAGGGAAGGGGGGACAGGGAACGTACCTTACATGTATTTTAGTTTGCTTTCTGTTCTAACAGGGAATACTTAGGCTGTTCTCCTTGAAAGGAGGTTAGAAAAGGAAATATTCATATTTTTTAACCAGCATTTAGGAAGTGAATAAAAATCAAATTCTAATTCTTTAAAAATAAGATTTTTCAGTACATCTCATGTATTACCATTTGTCTCATATAAGTACTGGACTATCAGAGTTTGTATCAGCTTGAAATGCTTTTAATTATGATTTAATTTTCTGCTGTGTAATTTATTTAGATCTAAATCTGTATTAGCAACGAAGACATGTCTGGTCATGAGAAGAATTTCCTAACAACACTGATTTAAATCAGAGGTGCCAGAAGTTTTGCTGTAGGTCTTTGGGATGATTTATAAATCTTTTAGTAAAATTTTCAAGTTTATTTTAAATAGATAGTCTATAATTAGGATTCAGAAACTGTGTTGTAAATCAGACCATGAGGCACCAAAGCAACCAAATGTGGCTCACCTTACCATCTGTATGTAGAGATTTTAAAAATAGATAGATTTTTATCCTATGTTAGTGGGGAAAAATGGGCGTAGTATTTTGACTTGGACCTTGCTAAGTAATGACAAACAGGCCCTTCATATAACTTTATTGAATCATTACAATGTTATTAGTAGTTGACTAATAATAATTACTCTGAATTGCGGGAATTATAAGGAAAGACAGTTTCAAAGAAGAAGCATCTGGACTGTGTGTTTGTGATTTCTGAACTAGTAATTAGCAAGCATAGAATCATAGAATGGCTTGGGTTGAAAAGGACCTGAATGATCCTGGATCTCCAACCCCCTGCCACAGGAAGGGTCGCCAGCCTCCAACTTTAATACTAGCCCCATCCAACCTGGGCTTGAACACCTCCAGGGACGGGGCATCCACAACCCCTCTGGGCAGCCTGTTCCAGCACCTCACCACTCTCTCTGTAAAGAACTTCCCTCTGATATCCAACCTAAATCTTCCCTCCTTCAACTTAAAACCATTTCCTCTTGTGCTACTGTTATCTACCCTTTGAAAGAGTTGAGAGCAATAATTTTCAATAAAGGGAAGATTAGTGTTTGGTTTTTTTTTTAATAATTAATTTTTTTGGCTGGTTGTCAGGTGTTGTTTTTTTTTTCCCCAACTGTTCTGTATCATGGAATTTGACAAAATCATTTGATGATGTCATTTGATGATGAATGGGTGAAATGAGCAAGTAAAATATTTTACTGTTTCGTTGTTGAAAGCAAAAGTCTTTCACCAGTAATTACTTCTGTTGATATGGAAATAAGCTTTCTGAAATATTCATGTTCATAACTTGAACTTTCTTGTGTCTTTCTTTGAATTGGAAGTTTTTGATCACTTTTTAATGACAAATTTACACTAAAATTTGTTTTAATATAAAATAAATGTGGTTCTTAGACTTGAAAAAATGAGTTTGCTCTAGGTCTAATTAGGAAATAGAATAAGTACCCATTATATAATTCCAAATATAAATGAAAACTGTGATCCTTAATGCTAAGCCTAAAGAAAACAAAAAAAGCTTCTTTTCAAAACCTGCTTTCTCAAAACCTACCTTGTAATAAAACGAGTGGCTGAAATGGGATACTTATCAGTTTGCAACAATGTTGAGCTGTGTCATGGTTTAGCTTTATTGCAGTTGCTGATCAGAGATGATTTTCAGTGTTCTAAACTGAGCAATTATCTAATATGATCAAACTGAATGTCACCATAGACACTTTTTTTTTTAATCTGTAAGATTTATTATGGCTTGAACCTTCAGTAAATGAAATATATGGAATATGCTTACTTTTTACTTGGACATAACATTGTTAATGCCACAAATTCAAGTAACCTGTAGTTTTACCATTCAGTTCCTAGGAAGTACAAAATAGAATTTACATTCTTGATAGAAAGTAGAGAAATATCTCTTCTATATATAATTCAATTAGATGTATCATTTTAATCCATTTCAAAAATTCGTTTTTTGAATTTTTTTTTGCCAAAATTAAATCATAGTCCTATTAAAAATAAGTATGAAAATGAAAAATATGAACAAATAAGAAAATGGGGGAAAAACAACTATTTTTCCTTTTGTTAATACATATGCAATAGAAATAGGTGGAAAATAATATATGTTAATATCCTGTATTCTACAGATTTTAAAAGACTTGTTATTTGGGAGGAGCTGAAAATTTTGCATATGGTGCTCAAGTGTAATAAAATTATTGTAGATTGTTGCAATAGAAGCTTTATAGTAACATGCATCATCACAGCTGTAGTCCTAACCAGGCATTTTTTCAATGAAGACTAATAGGAAAACTAAATAATGTGGTAATGTTTTCCTTAAAATAAATAAAAGAGAACAACATAGCATTTTTCACAGTTTTAAAATGCATATGCTATAAGTATACAGAAAACCTCATGTGTATGTAAATGTATGCTAATGATAGCTTCTAGGATTTTTTTCTCCTATGACAACATTGTAAAGGAGAAAATAAATCAGATTTTTTTTTTTTTTTTTGAGAGAGAGAGAGCGTAGTATTGGAGATTTAATAGAAAAATATGTCTTTATACTAGTATTAAAATTTTCTCCTTCTTTCCAGCTCTGTTACTTTTCCTATTCTCTCCATTTGAGTCTTATCTCAATCGGTGGTAAAATCTATTTCAGTGAAATGTATTTTAAGAACGTAAAATTATAAAAAGTGAGTTACCAAAATATTTTCAAAAAAATTTATAAGGGCATAGGAAGATCAGATTCCTTTGTTTTAAAAGGTATAAATGAACATCTATTGTATTATTTTTTTCTTTCTTTCTAGCACTTTGGAAGCCGGTGGGCAGCCATCTGCAGATGGACAGAAGATCGATGGGTCCTTTTGCAAGATATTCTTAGAAAATGGCAACACTTTGCAGAAGAGCAGGTGAGTATTGTTAGTAGTTACAAACTGAAATGTTCTTCCTGAAACTGTACTAGGAACGGCCCAACTGGGGCTGTTTCATCTTGTTCTCTCCAATTTTCTTTCAGTGCCTTTTTGATGCGTGGCTTACTGAGAAAGAAGATGCACTTAGCAAAATCCAGACAAGCGACTTCAAAGATGAAAATGAGATGCTGACTAGTCTACGCAAATTAGCTGTATGTATTTTTTATTGACCTATATTGTGCTCAGTTTTTCCACTCAAGAATCAGTGTGTGAGTGGTTTTATCCTCTCTTAGACAATATGATTTAATGGAATATGTATTTCTTTTTCTGAGAATGGATGTTTATCTTCTGTGTGAGTAATTAATTGGTCCATGGTATTGCTGATAAGGTACTCGATAAGGACAGATACGCTTCTAGGTTGTCTCTTTGGTCAAAAGTTTGTGAATTGAATTAGTATTATCTTTTAACCATCCCTGTGTTACAGGAATCTACTTACATATGTAAAATATACTCTTTTCACCACATATTCTACCTCATTCTTCATAAAATACTCTAGAATTCATCATCTTTATGGAAAGAATGTCGTTCAGATTGGCTTAGAAGTATACCTTTCTGTAAAGATGTGATACTTGGCACATCCTAGGCTTGGAAATGGTTCTATAGCAATAGGACATTTGAAAAGAAAGTAAATTGTTAGGCATTGTTTTATGCAAAATAACAATTTTTTATGCATGCAGTAGATAGCAAACATTCATGTCTATGATTTTGTTAAAGTGGGTAGATTATTACTGTAACTAGGAACTAAAGTCTTCTCTTTGAACAGCTTTTATTACTTATTTTGTCAAATAAAAAGCGACTAGTTTGGTACCTTCCAGAATTTGCTGGAAATATACCAAAAAGGAAATCTGTGTCCAGACAAGAGCAACAAAGCTGGTGATGGTCTAGAGAACAAGTCTTATGAGGAGCAGCTGAGGTAACTAAGGTTATTTTGCCTTGAGAAAAGGAAGCTCAGGGAAGACCTTACTGCTCTCTACAATTACCTCGAAGGAGTTTGCAGCGAAGCGAAGGTCATTTTTTTTCGCATGTCCTGCACTTAAGTTTTGAAGCCTCTAAAATAAAGGTAGTGGTGTTACTCTTTTTCATAAAACATGCTGAGATCTACTGAAAAGATATGTGAAGAGTTAATTCAATAAATGAATTCTATTAATTCAATTAACATATGTTTAGATTTTCACTTCACTTAATGCAAATTTCTTCTTAGAAGAAATAAATAAGACACTTTGTTGACACTAATTCTTACTAGAATAAATCTCTCAGAAACTGAACAGTTATTTTACAACAGCTGTTGCTCATTAGAATATTACATTGATTAAAGAATGCTTTTGGCAATGTTTTAAAAAAGCGAAACAATAACTACAGTAAAAATTTGAAAATAAACTTATGAAAATGCAATATTCAGAAGTAAAGAAATTGCTTTTGAACATTTATAATGTTCCAATACTGGAGTTTACAATATGCACTTGATAGAAGTTATGACTGAATTATTTGATAATTAGTTTTAAAAAATCAAACAGTCCTGTTTATTCTTTTGCCGACAGCTAAATGACAAATGTTGTTAGCTCAAGGTCTCTTCCTGTACTGGAAAAAATCAAAACTAAAATGTGTTCATTGGTATAAAACACTGACAAGTTTCAGTAAGAGAATGTGAAAACAGAATCCACCAGTATGGTTGTACAGGTTATTTGAAACTATCGCAAGAGAGTATTAGGTGGTAGTGATCAGTAGGTTTGCCTTCCAGTTGATTGCTGACTCAAAGAGGTTGTACACTGGAGTTTCCAGGTTCTCAGCTGGTTGGCTGTGTCATTTGCACACTCAATAGAGCTTCCAGGACTCGCCAGATTCTGGACTCCTCAGGAGATACGACTGCTGCATAACCAGGGCTTGCCAAGATCTCAGAAAGATGCAGAATATATGGTTCTCCAGTCCTGACAGAACTAATCTATTTTTGTAGAGTCATAGAATTAGCATGTTTGGAAAAGACCTCTGAGATGATCCTGTCATTTTCCTTCAGTGCTTTCATTTTTTTCATCATACTTAGGGATTAAATATTTTTCTAGAAATCTTTTTTTTTTTTTTTTTTTTTCCCTCCCTGTTTTTAATATGCTTTGTATGGAAAATACCACAAAACTTTTAAGAACCTTTGTTTGAAATGTTGATATAGTTGTTAATATTCATGCAGTTTAAAGGTTATAAAGCCACACAGCTGTTAGTTTTTTTGATTTATATCACTACCTGAAGCAAGCTTTTGTGTCTGGAGTTGCTCCACCTGTCATTTTATATTGCTTTATGAAGTGCAATCTGTCCATTCTTCTATGTCAGCTTCACCAGCAGTTTTTACAGTACAACAGCGCAGAGGTATTGCAGTTTGTGAAAAACATTCTTGCCCATTTTCCCTTCTTTACCAAAGGAAGCCAATGGATGTAATCTTGTTGGATTTCATTAAAGCTTTCAGTACTGTTTTTTACATTATCCATTTGAACAAAATGTCCAGCTAGTCAAATACATGGGTAAACAATTGGGCTCAAAGGGTTATAGAAAATGGGGTTACATCAGATTGGCGGACAGTGACTGGTAGGGTTCCCTAGGATTATGTTTTAGGGCCAGTTATTTTTAATGTTTTTGTCAGTGTTGAATATAAGATTTTGAGGTATACTTAGAAAAGTTTGCAGATGTTACTACACTGGGCAGAGCTGTTGATACCCTTGAGCATAGAGAGGCCTTGCAGTGAGATCCTGACAAATGGAGGGCTGGGCAATCACCAAAAGCATGAAGTTTAACACGAGCAAGTCACAAATTTTTATCTAGAGATGGGGCAACCCTGGCTGCATGCATTGAGTGGGGGATGAGAGGCTGATGAGCTGGCCCACAGAGAGGTACGCGGGGGGTGTGACTGATGGCAAGTTGAACCTGAGACAGCAGTGTGCCCAGACAGCCAAAATGGCCAACTGTACCCTGGAATGTATAAAAATCAACGTTGCCAAACAGTCAAGGAAAGGGGTTGCCCCTCCCTGCTCTATACTGTTGCAGCCTCACCTCCAGCACTGGGTGCAGTTTTGGGCATCTCAGTATAAGAAGAAAATAAAACTACTATTGGAGATCCTCCAGTGAGGGCTCCGAAAATGGTGATGGATACAGAGAGCAAGACATATGAGAAGTAGATGACGTCTCTAGGTGTGTTCAGCCCAGAGCAGAGTAGGCTGAGGGGAGCCTTCATGGTCGCTGCAGCTCCTCACAGAGAAAGGGCCAGAAGGAATGGCATGGATCTGTGTCAGGGGAGGAGCAGCTGGGGGTCTGGGCTGTGGGCCCAGTACCAAACTCCTGGAGTTCAAGAAGTGTCTGGACAGTGCTCTCAGACACAGAGTTAGAATTTTGGGTGGTGCTTTGTGCTGCCTAGAATTGAACTAATGATCCTTCTGGGTCTCTTCCAACTAGGGCAATTCTATGATTCTGTAGGGTACCTTCTAGGTGCTCCTTTCTTTCTAAGGTGTTGTTTGTTTGTTTGTTTGTTTGTTTGTTTTGCTTCTGTCTGAATTACTTGTCTTCCTGCTGTTGCTTTGTTTAACAGATCCTAAAAGGAGATATAGAAATGAAAAGACAAATGATGAGTAAGCTGAAGTCACTCAGCAAAGACCTCCATGTAGCTGTGAAAAATAAAGCAGTCGCTCAGAAGCTGGAAAGCCGACTTGAAAACTTTGCCCAGCGCTGGGATAGCCTTGTGCAGAAGTTGGAGAGCAATTCTAAGCAGGTTCGTCAAACTGTTTTGTCAGTTGTTGACACTCAGATCCTGTGCCAGTCAGATGCTTGCAGTAGTTTTGGTGCTGTTTGTTACTTTTTTATTTTTTCTTTTGTGATTTCTTAAGACACAGTTTTTAGGATAGCATGATACAACTGCAATATAACCCCAGAATGTTAGGTATCTCTTTAATTTTTTGTCTGTCGTCACTATGTTGATTACTCAGGTTCTTAACTGTGCTTTCAGGGATGGTAGAATCCAAAATGGAAATATTGTTAGTTTATTTTTAATCTGTAATAGTTGGTCACTTCAAATGTGCTGTTTTTATGGCTGTCTGTGGAATAACAGTCTGAAATTAGTGTTAAAAACTGTTCACTAGCTAAACACCTACTATTTTTATTTATTTTCAGCAGTGCTTTTATGGTTACATTTTTAATTTTGCTTATATTTAACTCTTTCGTATATTAAAAAAAAAAAAAAAAAAAAAAAAAGAGGCCACAGAAAGAGAAGCTTGAAAAAATAAAGAAAACTGTCCTTTTGGCACAAATGCCTGAGGGAAAAATAAGCCGTCATTTGTTACCATTCCATCCTGCTCCTTTCTGTTTACCATAATATTAAAAAATAAAATGTGGTTTAAAATTTCTCATTTTTTTAACTGGATAACAAAACTAAGTGCTCTGGTATAATATTCAAAAATGTATCCTTTCATCTTTCCTAGCCATTTGTCAACATCTCTCTCTTGTTTGATTCAAAACCATATCTGATCACTTTTTCTTCCACTTTCTTATATTATGTTATTTTTGTATGACAGTTATTTGAGTAGTAATAAAAGTAAAAAGCAGTTTGTTCTATAGAGCATTTGTAACAGTTGATTTAACTCATGAATATTTACAATAAGGAACATGTAGTTTTTACACAAAAGAAAATCCAGAGTTTTGAATTTGGGACAGCTTGGGTCATGTGATTTCAAGAAGTTAGTACTTCTTCATGGATGCCTACAACTGTCATGTCTCATAAAAGGGGCAAATACTGTAGAACAGTATTAATTACAGCCTACATGATACTTATGTTATTCAGGTACGTGTTCTTACATATGTAAAAAGGAGCTTGGTAGCTTCTTTTAAATAACAATACTATTCAAGCTTCAAAATGTTTTATTATTCTCATATATTTGTAAAATATTGCTAGTAATCAACACTTTAACCTCTCTGATTTTGACAGTGTCATAACTTTTCTCATTTACTATTATTTCATAATACTAGAATAAGTCATAACAACAGGAATTACAGGCATGTTAAAGTTTTATTAAATAAACTATGTGTGCTAGAATTGAGTAAGCTGCCTACCAAAGTGAGAGAAGTAGAAATTGCATAAAACACATGCAATGAATACAGGGAAAAAGGAACCATGAAGAGGCTGCTTAATCTATTACAAACTGTCCATGTCCTATAAACTGTTCTTTGAGAATCAGTGTTCTGGATAATATAGACATTACATTGATGTACTTCTATAAATAATGTCTTCATTCATATTTTGTTACTTAATTTCTTTTTCAAAACCATATTAGTAGCATAGATGTCTTAAAATATTTGTCTTCATTGTAAGACCAATATTTAAAACATGTATTCATAATGTTATGTGAGTTCCCACACTTTCCATGAAAACTTTTTAAAGTCAGTTTGAAAGTTTAACTGGAAGGTAGCTTAAATCCTCCTTTTGTATACTCATCTACGCTCCCTGAAGGATGCATATCTTCATTTATTTTGACACGTTTGTGTTAATAGGCTAAAAAACATGTTTCAATTAATACTCTACATCCTCCTGAAGAGATTGTAGAGTACTATCTAGTAGGTATATAATAAAGGCTGCTGGTGTCTTATATCCATAAAATTTCTAAAACCTGTAGTCATGATGGGTTGGGAAAAAATAAACACAGCTTTTGAAAACAGTCCAAAATATTAAAACATTTAGATTATTAATTAGTCCTAAAAGCAAGTAAGTTCAATTTTGAAAATGGAACCAAGATGACAAAACAAAACCAGTCTTCTTGTGAAGTCCTGAGGCTGTACATCCATAAATCATAATGGAGCACAGGTGGGAGATTATTTGGGTTTCCAAAACAGTGTAACAGTGTTATCATAATGCCACACTTCTCTGAGAAGAAGCAACTTTGCTTGGCGGAGAGCTGGTATGCTGATGTGGGCATATTGTTTCAAATTCTGGAGATATTTGATATTCAGTGCTAACTCTAAAGCGCTGTTACACACTTGAGGTATATCCTTGCATTTACCTCTGCACTACAAAATAATAATAATGTACTTATTGCCATGTGTTTCTACCTAGGCAGGGCAGATATTGTTGGTGTGCTCTATTTGTTATGGAGCTTATTTACATGTACAGACAAGAAGAAAATGCCTCTAGAACATCTACTTATTTCATCTAATTGTGAACTGGAGAGGAGAGAAGATGGTAACAGTTAATATATAATTTTTCTCCAAAATCATCAGAAAATGCAGATTTTATTCTTTCAACATGGGTACAGACTTCAAAATTAACTTTTTTGTTTCATTAATGATTCTCATACTACCTTCTTAACTGTATTTTTTTATCATATTTCCTCTCTCTCTCTTACTAAAGTGTCACTAAATGATTAACTGGCTAGCAAAATAAGAAATTATATGGATATCTCAGCCTTAGATCAAAGCTGATTCTCTAATTATACATGGAACAGTTATAAATCCCAAAAGGAATGTGCATAAAGTAGAATGCAAGTCTTCCTACGTTTAAGTAATTCATTGCTGTGAATTTGAAGTATCCAGTCTGAACTCATGGCTGAAGCTGCTTCTGCGATGGATGGCATAGATGAGAGAGACTGGCACCCCTCAAAAGCAGTTTATTTTCATCATGAAAGTGCCTGGTTTTTTTTTTCATTGAACACACACTGGAAACAAGGACAAGGACAACTTTTATAGAGTAGATGTATAACTTTTAGAAACTCTAAACTCCCCTTGAGTGAGCTCATTATGCTTCACTACATTGTACTGAAAATCTTCCCAAAGTAAAGAAAATGCCATTCTTCATCTGAGCTTCCTTACTTGCATACATACATTTTATCAAAGAACTCATGACAGCTCCAAAAGCGAGTGTTAAGGAAAATTATGACTATATCAAGACTCAGGGCATTTCCAAAGGCAGCAATAAATGATGTCATTAAAGGTAGGCTGCCATATAAAAGAGAAATAAAACATCATAAAACTACTCAACTACTACACACACGTTGTATATACCTTTATCTGCAGAAGATGAAAAGGAAGATTGAAATGTGTCCATTCCAAAAAAAAAAAAAAAAAGACTTTTAACATGTTTCTAAGATGAGCTTACTGATGTGAAACTGAAGGCAAGCATTGTATTTTGGAAGCCTTTTAAAGTGCAGCTTTGTGAGTCACCTTAGCACTTCCAGTATGATTTTCTAGTGGGTTAACGGCCCAGTCTGTATCACTCCTTCTCAGATTCATATATGCCTGTCACAAACTTAAAGAGATAAGGAAACTGTACTGTCATTATTTGGATTGTCCTTGAATTATACGTGAAACAAACCATTTCAGTGCTAATTTCTTATGTTTTTAAGGATTTTCCTTTACCTTCTAGTATGTGCATTTTTAAAATGTGTACCATTTTGCTGAACTTCACCTTGCAATGTAGTGTTCAGTACCTTCTAGCCTTCCCCCTTCTCTGTAATTAGAATGATTATGAACATCAAACTCATCTCTGCAATTTCATTTTGAAATATATAGTATTTAACCTCTACTCCTATTGATTAAGCATGAAAAGTACTTCCTTACTGTTTTGACATGTAAATCATTACTCCCAACAGCATCGTGACTTGACTGCTCTGAGCATATGGTAATTACACTGCCTGCTTTTGAAGCACAGTTCCAAATCACCAGCTGGAACTGCTGCTACTGTGTAATTGGTAGGGTGCTGCAGATGATTCCTACAGTACCCTAGGTGTGATTTATTCTGTTTTACACTTGCTTCAGTGTAGACTATACCCTGGTATTGACTGGGAAATGGAACATGGCAGGATGTGACCTCAAGTGTCAGAAACATCCTATCATCGACTTTTAGATAAAACTGAGTGCAAAAAGGATACAGTGAGAAGAGGAAAAGGAGGTTGAAGTCAGAGCTGTATATACAGAGCAAGGAAGGATTTGGAGTGCTCTTAGCTGCAGAGACAACCAAGGAACAGATGTTATCCTCACATTGCATAGAACCCTAGATCTCAGAAACTTTAACATGCTCTTTCTTTCTGTCCAGAAATAAAATTAATTTCAAAAATGTAGCAAAGAATGCTGTATTAAATCTTAATAAAACTAAGCTGAAGTGTTTCCTTATACTGGAGATTTCTGTAGTTGAAAATATCAGTCAGCACATCTTGCTGAGGGAACGAAACCAAGGATATTAATAGATAATACTGTAGTGATAAAAAGTGGCGTTTTTTCCCCATAATTTATGTAGTTCATATGTTAACTAAGTTGTCACAGTTCACAAACAGCTTACTACAATTGATATGATTAATCCCAGGATTTTAGAAAACATCCGCTTTGAATCTTGATTTTGTAGTGTTCTGACTTGTTCAGATTTTTCTCTGAAGTTCAGACTGCTGCACTTTATATAGAGAAAAGCACAGCACTGAGTTGGCTGCTTTAAATGAGATTGCCAAAATTACAGTAACGTGGACTTTCCTATCCGTCATTTTCACTGGCAGACCGGACAAAGATCAGCAAGACTTCTTTGTTCAGCATGCTGCATGAAATATTCAGCAAAGCAAGCAGTATTTTTTTTTTTTCTTCCAGTTTTTTGTTAACTTTACTGGTGTTGCCTGCTGAAAAGAAGCCTACTTGCTAACAGCACGCCTCATTCCTCATCATTCTAATTTTTCAGTATGCGCAGGAAGTGGGAAATGAGCTGCAGTTAAATACCTAGTATGCATCTTCAGTGTTTTTTAGAAGTACTGATGTCTCAAGTAAAGTTTACTCAGTACTGTCACTAGTTTCTGATACAAGAACTAATAGATTATTTACATATGTTGTACTGTGAAATTTTAGATACTAATGTTCTTGTCTCTCTGTTGGTAGACCTTTGTAATTATTGCATGCTAGCAATAAAATAAGAAGCAGTGCTTGTCTGGTACGCAGCTTTGCCTGCACCTGATGTAAAAGTCTTCCTTTTATTTTCCATTTCACTGCCCTGAACTGTTTTCAGGTGTCACTGGAACTGTGAATCATAGAATGACCAAGGTTGGAAAAGACCTACAAGATCATCCTGACAGATATGAGCAGACAGTACTGTTTATCATCCCACTTCTTTTTTTCTTAATGCAACTGGACTTTTTTAGGAGTTACTTTTCATTTTTCCCTGCAAAGTATAAAATGCATTTTATTGGTGTAAATGCATTATGTTATATACATGTTGCATATTTGAGTTTTGCTGTCTCTTACTACTTCTTCCTTTTAGTTTTTAGTTATGAAGTGAAATGGAAGTAAATTTACTTGTCTTCTAGTGCATGTTTTCTAATTTAAGATTTCATGACAGAAAGCTAACTGCCTTTTTGTGCAAGTAGGTTGTGATGAACTATGTTCTCGTTTAAAGATTATTATAAAGGGTAAAAATAGCAACTAGTAATTTAGTGACATCATAATGCTTTATGAGTCCTCAGGAATAAATCTTCAGAATGGCAGCAGAATAACAGCAGTGGTAGTATTTCACACATTTTCTTTATTCAATTTCTTTATAAAATTGACCTTTTTGTTCCCATTTATTTATTTTCTTCATTCACCATTTTATAAGAGCAAGCCATAAGTTCATTCTGTTTGAGATTCAGTCTGATTTTGGTATTGACTTCTGCGGTTACCTTAATCACATAGTATGAGACAAATAAAACAGTTTGATTTGAGTTCAGTATAATGTTATTTTTTTCTGAAGGTCAGCCGATGATTAGACAGGAGCAGTTTCTCATTATTTTTCTATTGCTATTCCAAACGATCTTTACTGAAATCTTTCAAACAATGTTTGACCTCTGCTTTAATACTTCTCACAGGTTTCGCAGGCTGTCACTTCCACTCAGACATCACTAACACAGACTACTGTAATGGAAACTGTCACTATGGTGACCACAAGGGAACAAATCCTGGTTAAGCATGCTAAAGAGGAGCTCCCACCACCACCTCCTCACAAAAAGAGGCAACTCCTTGTGGATTCGGAAATTAGGAAGAGGTGAGAATCATTTAGACATGGAGAGAGAATAATAATAAAGTTGGGTGAGAATGCCAAATTAGTCATCTGACTGCAATATTTCTGTGCAGAATTTCTAGAAATTAAAATCCTATTTCTGTACTCAAATGCCAACTCACTGTTACCTTTCCTTACTTAGGATAAATTATAGAGATTTTTTTGTGCTATCCCAACTATTTTGTAGTATAGAATGTTAATCATTATGTCAATGTCATTATGATAGTAACTGCACTCAGTAGGTATATTTTGCATAGGGCATGTGTGACTTGGAGAAAAGAAAGTTTTCAGCTTTTTAAATTCTTTAAAATTTAAAGAATTTACGTTTTTAGTAGTTGGACTGCAAGTAGTGCTTCATTTCCAAAGTTCAGGAGTTCAGGTTTTATTCTTTTCAGTTATCGAGAGGCAGGGTTACTATTTGGTGAAATGTGTAATACTGTGATTTTCAATGTTTTTTCTGTGTAACTCATACAAGTTATAGTGGACTTTGGAATAATACTGAACATTTGTTAAAGTCACAAGAAAGACTTCTAAAGAGTAAAATTGTCTCAAGCACTGAACTTAAGAATATGATGTTAGAAGCAAGACTTAAAACTCTAATTTTAGTGGTAGTTTTGGAAATATGTGTTTGTGTGTGTGTATGTATATATGTACATATTCAGATTAATATATGAATTCCAACCTAGCGGACATAAGGACTGAGAGGAATCTGAAACTACAGTCAATATCTTATTCCTGTAGAAAATGTCTTTTTAGTTCAGCATGTCTTCAATTACAGCAGCAAGTTATTTTCTTGTCAAATAGTCTTTAACAGTGTTAAAATTACAACTATATATATTATTAAGAGGAATAGGGTTCAATCAGTATGAAGAAATCTTTGTTGTTGTTGTTTTAATTGAAGGAGTATTTCATTGGGGGAGGGGGGAACTCACATAAATTCTTAGAGGCATTTTTCTTTATACAGACATCTGACATGTAATTTATCTTACTCCTTTTTGCTCATTCTAAAAGTAAGGTTTCTAGTAAACCCCATTATTTAAGAAAGCCAAACATCTGATGTAAAAAGAGTGACTCACCATTTTCTTGTTAAATTGGAAAACTATTTCTTTTGAGTTGTCTTTGACTTCATTGCTTATAAAAAGTCTCTAAACTAAACAAGTAAATTTCAAATGGCTAAATCTGGATGAAATGAATATTATCTTCAAAGTCTCAATTTGAAAATATTTTGAATCTGCGTAGTTTCTTCTGGGAGGAAGGTGGTTTGGGGCTTTTTTTGATGAGGGTGAATGATACTTCCACATTTTCTCACCTTCATTCCTCAGTACTTCTCTAGCTGTAGGCATCAGTCTGTGTTGCTACATTCTGGAAAAAAAAAAAAAAAATTGTGCTCCAGATTTGATTTCTCCATTTTGTGAATTTAAAAAAGATTTCTCAAAGATGCACTGAAGTGCTAGGTGCTTAGTTTCAAGGTAGAAGATTAGTTTAGCAGCTCTGTGAATACTGCAAAGGATTCTACAGCTGCTTAGTTGAGGAAAAAAAATGCCAATTTTTAAATTATTATTAAATTTTATTTTCTAACTAGTTTGAAAGAATTAAAGTGTACGAGTCTCGTTTACTCTGAAGAATTTAAGTCTTAAGACTCTGTAGGCCTACGTAAACAGGAGTTGATTTCATATTTCCACTGTGCCAATTCACTGCGGCCTAAATGCATAGTAAAGAAGCTGTTGTTTTTTTCTTTCCTCCTACAGCAACTTACTACCATGAGTAATGGAAAGCAGAGAAAAGAAATCGGAGACTTTTTTTTTTTCCTTCACCAAAATCTAAAGCTGCCTTCTAATTTAGTGCTTTAAAACTTCAGGATAATTCAGGGATATTCTGACTTTTGTTTTTTGAATTTATTTACATCCAAGAATGGAAAAAATACATATATACTTAGAGCTGTATAGAAGAAGTCTTAAAAGCACGTATAAGACATTAGGCCATGAGGTACATGTAACATGCGTTAAGTTTTTGGGTAGAAAAACCTGTATATAGGTGAAAGGTTTGCCAAGGTGTTATTTTCACTGACATAGCACTAGAAAAAAAACATAAGTCAGTTCTGCAGCATAGAAAAATCTGAAAATTATTCAATTTAGAATAGGTTTTTAAATAGGAAGCAGAATAGAGCTTTTTATCATTTAATTTATACATAATTATAATACATGTGTTCCTTAGTAATACCCAAGATATCTTTCTTTTTCAGTTAATAAGTAACTTTGTACGTGCATCCTAATATTTCCAAGGAATGTCTGTCATAACATTGTTGTGAAAATAATATTCTTCTTCAGATTTGAAAGATACCATGTCCTTTGAAGACAGAGCTATATTAAGGCAGGGTAGTTGCTCCATCTAGTGTTTTACATTTAATAACTGTTAACAAAACTATAAATCTGTTGAAAATAAAATGGCCTTCATTTCATTAAAAATATTGTATTTGAGGCTCTAATGCTCAATTACTTAGAAAAGTTTCAGGTGTGTTTTTTGTTTGTTTGTTTGTTTGTTTTTGTTTTTTTGTTTTTTTTGTTTTTTTAATAGAAAAGTATTGAGGGAAAAATTACAATGAACTATTTAAAGATTTTTTCCAGGTAGTCCACTACTACTATTTCTTTCAAGTAGTCCACTACAGTACAGAATTATATAGTCTGAACTAAATAATGATTGTTAAGCACTTTTACAGGATCTCTGTTGGGCTATTTGATCCTTGTCCTCTTATAAAAATGCAGTGTTTGCTCTTTCACTATCATTTAAATGTACTTAGCAAATCTAGAAAGATGAGTGCCATTTTTATTCAGTTTTCTGGATAGTCCTTGTACTAGCATTGTATCTGTGTAGCCAGTGCCGCAGAAAAGAGAAAGGTGCCAGAGACAAAGGATTATAATTTTCTGTTCAATGAACAATGAAAGAATGAACAACTCATAAATGTTTTAATCTAGAATGAAGAATAACTGTGGATATATCAAGTTCTGAGAATGTATGTATTTTAAAACTTCATGTTCACTATTTTTTTTTTTTACTCTTTATCCCTTTATCTTTATGGCAAGAAGTGGCATAAGTTACTAATAAACTGAGAATATACATTCTTCACATTTAGTGTCTGGTATTGCCTGTTGTACTATGGAAGTGTTACCTGTTGGCACTCAAAGGGAGGCATGACTGCATTTAAAAATGCTTTACATTTCTAGCCACTGGCTGTTTGCTGAAGGCAAATTGTGTTAATGAACACAGCAGCCTCTAGACTTTCATTCTCCTCAGCTCTTTTCTCTCACATACGAGAAATGTGGTGCATCTCATCTGTCTGAATTTAATCAAAGCATTCCATGACACTGTTAAGGCATAAATGCTAAGGCTGGAGAAAGTATGGAAAGTACTATGAGAAAGGTAACATGGAAGAGTGTCTAAAGAAGGAGAACTATGAGATTAAGAAGATTGATTGAATATTTTCTTTGATGCCTCAGTATATATTGCAGAAATGTGCAGATAATAGCGTTGATGAAGCTAAACTGAATAGTATCACAGGTGTAGAGGAGGTCCAGAATGTCATTCAAAATGAGAGAAAATTACCATGGTAGTGTGTGTAAAACAGATGAAAAATATGAGTCTAAAATATACCATTGTGATTAAAATATATATACCATTATATACCATTAAAATATACCATTCTTCTGCTAGATGATCACAGAATAGAACGGGTGAGGTTGGAATGAGCTTCAAAACATCATCATGTCGAATCTTTTTGGCAAAAGAGCCTACATGAGCTTATCTTGCACCCAATTCAGTCACATCTTGAAATCCTCCAGTAATGGTGAAAGAAGAGGGAGTCTAGAGGATGAGATTACTCAGCACAAATTCTCCTTACCTGCCTCAAACTGCAGAAGGATAAGTAGCACAACAAAATGAAAAGTTACTGCAATCAAAAAGTGAAATTTTAAGCTTCTTAGCATAGGTAGAGTTCCTCCCACGCAATATTGGGAGGAACTCATCTATTTTGCAGGAAACTTAAAACATAAATTTCTTATTTAATAGCTATGGCATAAAATAGAAAATGTTTGTGGCCTCTTCTAGTGAGACAAAGCCCATCCCCATCCCAGTGCTCTTTGCTTCCGTGTGGTATGTCACAACTTCTGAGCAGGAAAGGCAAAACACCCACCTTTCCCCAAAAGCACTCTGTAATACTCAGCTCCCAGAAATGGTAAGAATGATATGGGACCAGTGTATATATCCAGGAATGTGAAGCTAATAAGAGGACATAGCTCCAGGGGAGCCTGGCTCTTACTGAGACAAGGCACTCAGTCCCGATAACATGTTGAGGGGAGAGGTGACCTCCTCAGTCACAGGCTGCCCAGGAATGGAGCTGCTCTCTACTCAGGCTGCTTCCAGAACATTCTGCGAGATATTCCTTGCTGAATATTTAGCTAGGAATTCCATGAACGGAAAAAAATGTAACTACCTTGTGAAATACTTAAAGATGCAGATTGTCCTGTACTGGAAGGGAAACCCAGGAGAAGGAGGAGTAATTTTTTGAACAAATCTTTTGTATGCATGATCTATGCAAGAGAGTTGTGAATGGGAATCTGCAGTGGGCCCGTGTTTAGTATGATTAAGAAAATGAGTTATTGTAAGAGATGTGTGGGGCTATGAGGGTGCCATGAGGGCAGTATAGGATCGTATCTCTACTGTGGAATAGCAGAAAGACAAACTAATTGAAAACTAAAGCATGAGCACTCCATAAAGAATTTAGAGGCACTAGACGCTCTTCTGTGGGTTGAAATTTTAGCCGGGCAGCAAGGTTACGTCCACTCTATACTGAGGTAATTATCTGGAGTGATTGTGTCAAGTGGTGTGGTTTTATTCCCTTCGATGGATTTATTTTAACAAATTCTACATGCACCCAACTTTACTGGGTCAGAAATGCAATATTTCATTACTTTTTTTAATGCCAAATATATTGCTGTACTTATGAGATTTAAAGACCTTATTGATCAAATATACTCAATTAACTCAAATAATATACTCAAGTAACTCAATCTAGAGTTACTGTACTTTGTAACTTAAACAACTCAGAAATGAAATGCCCAGTCATCCTAGCACAATGATTAAATGCCATATTCTACCTGCATTTCCTGTTTTTAAAAAAGCGGAATATGAGATTTTTTTCCAAGGCTCTTGAAATGTGCAATATGCTTTTAAACTCCCCCCCCCCCCAAAAAAAAAAAAAAAAAAACTTTGTTTGTGGAGTTATATTTACTTAAACAGAAGAAACTACAACTGACAGAGCAATCTGTCATCTGCATCTGAGATCAGTTCTGTCCAGATGTATCCGCAGTGGCTAATACTTACGACACCTGATGAATCTCAGCCATGTAGTTTTTTCCTGATCATTGTTATTCTATCAAAACACTCCCAAATTTTCAACTCTTCTGTATTATACTTTCAGGGGTGGATGTTGCAGAGGAAGAGACTAAGTCCGTTTTTTAAAGAAAGGAAGAAATGATCTCTTGTAAACATTTTGCTCTGTCATTTTCCATGCTATACCAAGTTAATAGCAGACTATTCTTTAGCAAATATCACATTGATTTTTAGCAGGTTTTTCTCAGTGCTCCTATTCAACTGCAACCACAGAATGGAATGAACAAAAGAAGTATGACAGTTTTACCTGCTGTCAAGAGAGTTTAGTACCCATAAACTGATGAAGTTGTCTTTATTTTTATCCTGTATCTGATGTTCTGTGTTCTCCAGTTTACAGCTTCTTCATACCTGTGCTATAGAACGGCCTAATTACAATAACTGCGGTTAGGTGGCTGGAGAGCTGGCCACATCTATAGATTTAAGGAAGGTGAAATAAGTGGCCATTTTTTCCTTTGCCTGTACAGTTGCTGGCTGTGAGAGGAACAAGGAATAGAATTCACTTTGGCAGCAAAGTGACAACCCTTCTGCCAATGTGGGCTGCTAATTCTTGAAGAGTATTTGGTATGCTGCTGGCTGAATTTCAAAAAACAGAGGAGGAGAGAGCAGCAGTCCCATCTAGTTGAATATTTATAAATCTCTGACCACATTCTGTCTTGATCCTTAGAGCAGGTTCTCCTGTTTCTTGTTTGGTGCTGGCAAGCCCTGAATCAGATAATTTCATGAAACATAGGATGGTATGGTATTACTGCTCCATCATTTTGGAAAGGCATACATTCCATTTGGATGCTTCTTTGTATCCCATTGATCTTCAAGTGAGATTACACCATTTAGGCATCTGTTTTAATTTAAGTGACCTAATAAAGCTCTTACTAAGGACTTCACTAACTACTTTGTGCAGACTTGTCTGGTAGAGCTTCACACCACTGGTCATTGGGCAGAGATGGTGGCAATCTTTGTTAGATATGGAACATAAATAATTTACATCCAAAAGCACAGTAGGAACAGCTATGAAATTGTTAGTAATGCAATCCATTGGCTTTATAATTGGTTGTTCTCCATTTTAAGATGTGTTGAACAGTCGTAAGTCATAGTTACAAAAGCATGCTTTTGTATTCTCCTGCAGTTATTGGTGCGATTAGGTATGCAGTTAGTGCTTGCGATTTGTTGAATAAACAGTATTCCGGTTTTATGTGGAAATACTGGCTTTCATAGATTTGTTGTCCTAGTTGTAAAATTTCATGACAGTGTTTATTAAATATACAGCTATTATACGCTGAACAAATGATAACATCCTATTTCAGGAATAACAATTGATTTAATGTTGCACAGACTTGGAGGCAGGGATCTCTTCACTGGCAGTTCAATTTGATTTAGAGGATTAGAACCTGATACCAATACAGAGATTCTGTAAACCATCAGAGAGATTTTCTTTTGTATTCTGCCTCTGAATGTATAGTCCTCTATGAAATGAAGATCTCTGCCACTTCCCTTGCCTCACCATCATCTTTTCCTCCTTGAATGAGTGTGCAAATAGAATTATTAGCAATTTTTCTATAAACATTATTCTTAAGAGGTTTTAATTTTGATATAGGTTGTGAGGCTGGATTAGGGAAGTGTGTGATTCTTTTTACTGCTTTGATTATGTATTACTCAGTCATTCACACCGTATTGTTAAATAGTCACAAGGATCACAATGGAGAATGAAAAAAAATAAAAGGGGAACAGAAATATATTTGGACAGACATGAAATTCCTGTCCTGCTTTTTCACTTGTTTATGTTGATCTCTGTAGCACTAGATTAGTACCTTTCATCTCTGTGTTTTAGCTTTTATATTTAGGTGTATATCTCTGTAAAGTATCTAATTTCTTCAAAGATGCAGTTGTTGTCCAAGTTCTTGGTGTTAGTACGTTTTTAATTACATAAATTAAAAGGCCTATGTTTACAAAACAAACTGAAATATTCAGTTAATTCTGTTCTAGATCCTTCTGTTTTGTTGCTTTTACTGTGTTGATATCAAAGGAAAAGTAATTATAAACTAGATATAAATATTGAAACTCAAAATACAATAAAGAAATGTAATCAAGCTTACAGTTTAATTCAACTCAGTGAAAAAACATTATCTCAAGATTGTTGCTTTAAAAACCAGGCTAGATATAAAATCAACTTATGGTTTGATTTTAGTACATCTGCAACTGAAAAATTTGCATGCAGTAACCTTCGTTTTGAGCTACTCCTTTCTGAGTAGGAAACAATAAAGGTCATTTTTAAAGGAGTTTCTGAAAGAATCCAGATTATAATTACAAGGGCTTTACAGCAAAAAAACATTTAAAAAGTTTATGCAGAGTTAGGAATCTTAATTTCTGTTTTCCAAAAGTTCTAGCTGTAGGAAAATTATAGTCTCCTCTTGATTAGTAATTACATTCTGCAACAAATTTGAGTCAGTCAGAAGAGGGTCCAATCTAATGGTCAAATTTCCTGCTTTTTTTCCTTACAGTGCAGGCAGTACAAACTAAGGCAGAGAATTATCGGGTACAAAGGCTGCATTTTGTGAGCCAGATATGCCACACATCCTCAGCTGAGCCAACAGTGCTTGTGATACACTTTATTCAACTGTGAGAGTCACTTCTTTAATGTCTTCCAAAAACATCAGCTTGTAAAATTGGAACATTTATTTGAAAACTGCTGCATCTGTTCAGCTGTCAAATCAGTGTCTTAAAAATGAAAAAGTATGTTTTCAGATTTTAGAGTGAATAGTTTTATGAGGTTTCTAATCAGATATGGTGGGTTTTAAAGTGTCTTTTTCAAAGAGGAATTATTGATGCTTATTTATTTCTTTAAGCAGCTGGTTAACTTTTTCTGCTATTAATGCTATTGTCAGAAATGTTGAATTGAAATGTCTTCTTGCTCTTCTCTGTATCTTAGGTTTGACTCGGATACAACAGAACTCCATAGCTGGATGACACGCTCAGAAGCAATACTCCAGAGTCCTGAATTTGCAATATATCGAAAGGAAGGAAATCTCTCAGATCTCAGAGAAAGAGTCAATGTAGGAGAAAGTACTAATATATATGTTTGTTAGCTTGTATTCACTTGTCAAAGTGCTTTCAAAGTCCAAGTATAAATGAGTTCAAATCTAAACTGACAAGCATCAATTGATCATATGCATGAGAAATTTAGAAGTGTTAAGTATTTCTGTACATTTCAGATTTTGGCACCAAAATGGATACACAAGGTGTCTAAATAGAGAGATCATTTTTAATTTAAGGCATTACAGATTCATGGAAGTCCTCAGTAATATTGAATCCAAGCCTATAATTTACTTTTAAAATATGCATGATATTTCCACACTGATGGCTTAATATGACATTATCCGTGCATAAACTGAAGAATGTGGAAAATGTCATCTTTTAGTGTATGTTAAAGAAAACTTGTATCTAATTCTTGCAGTGCTGTAAAATGTATCTGAAAATAACGAATTTCCACAAACATTATTTTAATCTGTTCTTTTACCAAACCAGGAATGATTCTTTCTAGTTTTTGCAAAGTTAATCTGCACTGCTTAATGAGTAACTATGTTTGTGCATGTTTCACACACTCTGAATTTAGCCTTTGAAAACTAAACGAGTAAAAATTTACTTTGGTATTTATTTTTTGTAGCTAGTTGCAAGAAAGCTTACCTTTTCTGAATAAGAGAAAGGCAAATTAGTTTTTATAATAAGCTATTATGCTTATAGTATAATAGCGTGTCATGGGACTTCATTAAAAAATGAAATCATACGTGCTGCTAAAACAAAGAGAGAACAAAGTTACTGTACTGAAGTTAATTTTTGATGCTGTTTTCTCTCACTCTTTGCTTGTCCATCATAAATTAGCAACAGTAGGATTGAGGAACTCTGAATTCTGTGACAGTAAATACACATCTTGATATTTCTTGTTAAATCATACTTTTGTTACAATAATCTTAATTTATTTGTTAATGTTATCACAGTGTTAATACTTAAGTATCTAATGGATACTTACTGTGTAATTATCCATTAGAGTGTAATATATTGAATTTAGTTTACGACTCCATTTCATGATGTGTAAACATACATAACTATATGCATAAAAATATATAAACTGGCCCAAACATGCAGAGAAAATGATAGATTCAGATGCTTCCATACTGGGGTAATGTTTACTGTCTCAATCCTAAATAGATATGCAGGTAATTTGTTGTTTCCAACTTTGTGGTAGATGGGGAAAAAAAAAAGAAAAGAAAATGCTCCTGTCTCCCTTTCATATATTCCCATTTTGCGGAACACAGTTTCAAGGATGGCAAATCAGCTCCTGTTTTGACCTTCATATTGTGCTGAATACCTCCACTATTAGGTTTCCCTAATCAGTAAGACACTCCATCTCATGTTGTCAGTTTTTAAGACTCTGTAAAACCATTAATGGACTCAGGAGCTATGGTTCACCTTCCTCCTTCTTTCCTTTTTTTTGCTCCCGAGGAGGTGGTGATCTGTGTCACTGCAAGTAGGGGATAGAGGTAGGTGAACTACAGATCCTCCTCTGGTCCCAACTGAATTTCCCAGCAGCTCTTACCTTGCCTTCATTGGTGCTGTGGAAAAAAGTTGGGTTTGGGAAGCCATTGTTAAGTGCATTTGTGAAGTGTTCCTTTAGGTCAGTGAAAACATACATAATAATGGAGGAAGACAGGGAGGGAAAAGTGGTATAGAATTTCATACTGGATGGTTTGAAATCAGGACACTGGAGATAGCAGAATTTCGGATGTTTTTTTGACTTCCTTAGAAACCAAATTATTTGATGGTTAAGAAACCAATTTCCAACTTCTTTAATGATAAGTATTGCATAAAATAAATCTGCTTTGTATTAAAAGTAGTCTGAGACAGAGCAGTATCTCTAAATAGAAACAAGAGAAATTAACATCATTCATTAAAGTTGTAAATATTTTTAAAAAACAAGATTGGCTTTGACTTCTTTTAAAAGTAGTACATTTCATTGAAAAGATCAATGCACATGCATAAGCTTCAAGCAACTTTAAGGTACAGAATATTGAGATGAAATTTTAATTTGATAGAACTATCTAAGGTTGCACTTGACAATATCTGGATTCTCTGTTGAACAGTTCTCAGTTCTTCTTATTAATAAAAAACAAGTGTTGCTTTTTTAAAAGAAAAAAAAACTAAGAGGATGAAGGTTTAAATGCTGAGTTTTAAAAATTGGACTGGCCTGGTCTCAGTCTTCTGCTGTTCAACTAATACACAAAGCAGGAAGTACTGTCTAGTTCATTGATTTGCACAGTGTTGTTCCTTGTTTTTTCCTTAAGTTTCTATTTCTTTCTAAATGAGGCTTTAATCAATGAAAAATAACATAGCAGTTTTTATCGGATTGTAATCTCTAGTAAAGTTGCAGAAGGCATATAATGAAAGGTAAAATGTCAAAAGGGAAACCATCAGGGATAATTGCAAAAGATTGTACAGTACTGACATACGTAATCATACCCCAACATGCATGATGCCATACACACATGCATAAAAAAAGTATCATCTTGTACTTAGTGGCTTTTTAAATGAAAGTTTCCTCGGTATGTGACATTGTAGATGATGTAGCACAGAACACCCGTGATGACTAATGTCTGACCTAACATTTGTTGCCTACTGTGGTAGCAACTTAGTCCCATAGCCTTTTCCTAATGATGTTCCTTTCTACTTTTCTTTTGAGGACAGGTTACTAGTTGGATGTGGGTTTTTTTGTTGTTGTCAAAGCATCTTGTTTCTATTCATTGTTTTTTTCTCAGTGGGATTACTTCTTTATTATATAGGAAGTACATCTGTAGGTGAACGGACCCAGACTTCAGACAGAACAGCCACAAGGGAAGCTCTTTTGCCATCATTGATGATTCAGTGATTCAAGATCAAAAACCTGCTCCCATCCCACTTCAGAGAAGTCCTGGGGGAGATGGAGCCAAGAGCAGATTGTATGGAACATACTATGTTTGCTAAGACAGCAGCTGTTCAGATACTGGCAGAAAATTAGCCTTTGGCAGATGTGCTACATAAATTGAATATATTAGAGATGCATAGAAGCCCATTCCTGTGTATGGAGAGAAGCAAAAATATTTCTAGTCCTTCTCAGCTATGAGAAAAACGTACTTGCCTTAACTGGCCATAGAGACTGGACATCACAATTGTGTAGATGTTCACTGTGTGACAACAGTACTATTCATAAACAATGAAGACATCCATACACAAATGCCTAAAATATCTTAAAGCTGCATCATATCCTTAACATTTTCCAGTTAATATGTGCATTTTTCTGGAAACAGGTCTAGCAATGATTCAGGCTTTTTTGTTCGCTTGTTTCTCTAAAACTCCGATGAGCCTTCTTTATTATAAGTTCACATATTCATATTACAATATGTAAAGGTTCAGGTGCAAAAAGTTGGTAGAAAATCTTGCTTATTGGGAAGTAAAACTTGAGATTTCACATCAGAAAATTAAAAATAAAACTCATTGAAATGAATTTTAATTAGCCAAGAAGCATCTAGAAATTCAAAATCAAAGGTGAATGAAGGTAAGAAACTGATGTAAGGGAAAATGTCAGATATCCTAGACAATTAAATTTGCTCTCTTGGCATTCTTAAATGCTCAGTTCTCACTTTTTCATTCTCATTTAGTAATCTTCAGAGATACTCTGTTGGGCCTGGATGTTTGAAAGCTCAGTTGTTGTAAAATCCAGTGATAATAATATTGCAAACTTCTGTCCACAGGTGTAGTTGACAAGAACAACAAGAGACCAGGCATTACTGTAACTGTACATCCATTGTCAGAGTTCTTAAAATGGGATTTTGATTTGATATGAATAACATGAATTTCTGAAGTGCAGCTGTCTTCAATGTTATGAAGTCATTAACTACCAACTAAAATCTTAGGGCCAAATATAACTCTTATATTATAGTGAAAATAACTTCTTCACCTTCGTATGGTATTTAGCTAAAGGTGCCTTTAATGTTACTCCATCAGTTAGAACTAAGCCATTACACATCTGTTTTGCCAGTTACAAAATATTCCTCAGAGAATTAATCCCGTATTATATAAAAGTCTTTTTATTTTTATTTTTTTCCTAAGAATAAGGAAAAGTATAAGAAACAAAAAGAATATAAAAATAAATTAAGTTTTGGATTTATTTTTTTATTTTTTTATTTTTTTTCAGCTACCATAAATTTTCATCAGACAAAACAGTGTTGCTAACAATAAATGTAAAAGTTTCCAAATTTCACAAACCTCTTCAATTTTATCCCGGTGTATTTTTATTGTAAATAAATCTGAATTGAGAGTTTTGTCCTTTTCGGTACAGGAAACAATAACAAATCAGATCAGAAAGGATAAATGAGAGGTGTTTATGAAACTGTTACTTCATTTACTTCTTGGCACTCTACATTTGTTTACAAAAATTCTTCAGAAGACTTTAAAAACGTAAGATGAAGATTGTGGGTTTGACAAACAACTGAAGCATGTGCAGTGTCAGACCATAGTAAGACGTTAGTGCTGTTAACTAAGTCTGCTTTCTCCACAGATGAGGTAAATTGTCCCATGCTTTGTATGAGGACCAAGAGGACAGCCATTTCTCTTTTGGCATTGTATTTTCTGTGTGTAAACATATGTCTTTATCTATTGCTAGCCCTTCATCTTTATGATATATATTAATAACACAAAAAGTGAGTGCAGGGAGGTATTGATGTGTGCCAAACTTTTGTGTTTATTTTTAAGTGTTTCACATGAAAGTGCTTTTGTTTTCTCTCAGGATCTAAAAACCTTGATCTTCTGAGAAAGAAGCAGGCATGCTTCCAGTTTTTTCCAGACTCATGGTCTGTTATCAGACACTGAAGAGTTCCCTGTCACATGCTTCAGTGTCATATTGTTTTCATATTTCCAAAAGCTTTTTTTAGTGTATATCAGGTTTTGAAAGATTCATTTGTGTTCAGTGCAGTAACACTTGTGATAATTACACATCTGGCACTGCAGACAGAGCAAGATTATTTTCAATATATTTCAATGTTTTTATGATTGTTCTGAGTTCTGCGCAGTTAGACTTAGGTTCATTATACCTGGCATTATAGACAGAATAGTATTAAGATTCTGTAGTCTTGAAACTCTGCAGAGAATTAACAGAAGAGGTTTTTTGATTTTTTTAATTTTGAAAAGATTTTGTTGACCTACAGAAACTACAAGTAATATCGTTACCTTGAGTTTATTGGGTTAAACTTTATGAAATTTCAAGGATAATTTAAGATTAAATTATCATTAATAATTAGCAATATGTTAAATATATATTTTGAAAAGCCAGACTGGGAAGCCACAGCCAGGATTTTGTAAGTTTCCTGTATGTCACACTAAGATTTTTGTGGCATTTCCTTTTGTATATGTATATGTGCTGTGATTAGTTGGTGGACTCTGAATAATGAGAGATTGTTTTAGGTAGGATCTCTGGGCGGTATGTATAGTGTGTTTTATTTTTGGTTTCAAACTGGATTATAGCCTTAGGCTTTTCCTGAACTAAAAGAGAAATTTAGTCTTCTAGTTTAGAGCATCAGAATTATACCTATAGACTAATTAGTCTAAAATCAACATAGTGTTTTTAATTATTAAACGTAATTGAGGAGGTGTTAGATCTAGTACAGTTTTATTTTCCTTCTATATTGTTACCAAGACAAATGAAAATAGAAATTTAGATTTCTACTTCATCCTGAAACACAAGCTGTACCTACAATTACCAGTTACTGTGAACACACCTAAACATGAGTGAGAACTTCTTAAATAAGGAAAAGTGACTTGAAGTATTAGGTACAATATATAATGAAAACCCTGTGTTGATTCTGCAATTTATTCTTAACTCCTAGCTACTGGCTTATATATGGATGTCTGCTATATATGTTACATACCTACTTGAATATCCATTTTACATTTTTTATGCCAACAAAATATTAAAATAAGCAATCAAATCATATATGGGTTCAGTATGACATGAGACCCTGTATTTTTGTTAGCATGATCTTAATTCTTACTAATAAAAATAGGAGTTACGTGAAAAAGAAAAGTAAGTTTTCTATTCCTCCACAAGGAATTTCTGTTGAACGTATGTTTTTCTTCTGAAATATTGGGCTTTGAATAGCTCTTAATTTGCCTATGATTTGTCTGTAAAATACTGAAGTGTATCATTTGTCAACTCTGTTGAGTTCCAATTCTGAAGTCATGTATTTGACTTTAAGACTAACCTGGTATGTGATACTTCGTGCTTTCTTTGCAAATCAGGAGGCTGGCAGGGCAATGTGGCAGGTTAAGAAGTCTCAAGAAATCAGGACATCCCTGAGATTATTTACTTTCTTCTTCCTCTTTTGAAACACTCACCTTTCCTGTCATGCTGCAGGCCATCCAGCGAGAAAAGCCTGAGAAGTACAGAAAGCTGCAAGATGCCAGCAGATCAGCTGAGGCCCTGGTGGAACAGATGGTGAATGGTAATTACAAGGGAGTTGATTTAGATAATGTTCTCAGGGATTTAATAAATGCACAGGTTTATATTTATCGCAGGAATTATATTAGAAAAATGCTATCTAAATGGAACAGCAAAGTAAATTTCATTATATTTATTCTATTATTTCTGGATATTAAATCTGTTAATTAGTAAAGAGAAAAATCTTACAACTTCAGTATCATGAAAACAAGTGTGTGTAAAACGTGCTGATGGTAATGAACCTGTATTTACAATCTGTTCTGTGTAGAGAATAAAGTTGTAATCTTATTTTCTGAGTATACTAGGCTTTCAAAGGTACATTAATTCATCCAAGTTAGAAAACTGAACAGTTTGAAAAAGTGTTTTCTAACTTTGATTATAATAAACTTTGTTTATTTTGTTATATGTATGTTGCTGTTATGTTCTGTATTATATAAAGTATAAAATTTTATTGGGTATTTGAAGATATTTTTAGCATTCAGCTTTTTAAGATAATAAACATGAAAGCTTATACAACACTTAAAAAAAAAAAAAAAAAGTTGCAATTTTTCTATGTTAATCATCGAATTTTCCAAGAAAAATATGCTATTGTGTTCAGCAAAGTTTATGAACTTTTTAAAGGAAGAAGAAAACCCAACAGCAAGATAGATGGAAGTAAAATTGTATGCCATCTCCCTATCTCTGATGTTAAAAAATGTCTGACTTCGTAGTAAAAATATTAACCATGGACCACAATCTGTATACTGATAGGCTTACAAAAATACAGGTGTTGAATGCACAGAACTTCAGAACGTATGTTTTATGTTAAATTGTTATAACAAAGAGTCAAGAATGTAACTGTTATTAATGAAATGCTAAACTACACACATTTGATGGAGTTTTAGGATTATCTTGCTTAAGTATGAATTTTTAAGTATGAAGGTGGTACTTTAAAAGTAACCACCCTTATATTCTGGCCATATTTAATTACAATTATCATAGCATCTGTTAAAAGAGGTTCTTTCACATGCTTTGTGAATAGACAGGAGGGAGTCTGGTAAAATTTGCACCCTTTTTGAAGTCATTGGATTTTTTTCTGTGAAGGAAAAACAAAAAAAAAAGTTCTGTATCTTTTTTTGACATATTTTTCTGCCAGGGAGATCTGCTGTACAGGACTTCTAAGGCAATATTTGAAATTTGTGTGCTGACATATCAAGATTGTTATTTTGGACCTAACCTGCTTAGTGCCCAGTTAACAGTGCCCCATTGATTCTTTGGCCAGTTGCAGACTTGCACGTAAGGAATTCCATCTTCAGCTTCATCAGATTAGCTTTCTTAAATATTCTCATGTCCTCAATGTTCTTTTTTCATGCTTTTGTGATTATTCATAGTTCATAGGTGTTGTGATTTTAACCGTGACTAGATGTGCTTTATTATCCATTGTATCCCAAGTACCCTCTTTTTAGAAAGCACATCTTGCAGCTGGGGTATAAGCACAGAGTAGGCTAGCTGACCCAGCATGACTTTATCTGTTTCCTGTCAATTACTTTGAATTCTGCCTTACATATGGCATATGATGCCAAATGTCATGGTAGCCTTAGCAGCAGGAATTTTCTAGCAAGGGTGATGGATTAGCTGCCTGTAGGAGTGAAGCTTCTTTTTGCGGTGATTTTAGATAATAAACTATTTCATCAAAAAGAGTTTCTCTGGCCTCATTGTTTATGGCAACTTGAGGAACAGTTTATTAAATGGCTAAATAATGCAGAGATCACCACCAAGAAGGAGTGCTAGAGAGTGGAATTAAATAATCATCTTTACTTGAAGAGAACTGTAAGATCACATTAACAAAGAATTTTGTGAATTAAATATTTTGCTAGGTGTTCAAAATTATGTTCTGAGCATAGGGGAAGATAACCACAGTGTTCAACCTCAGTACTTCTATGAAGAAGAAATTTTGTTTGTTTTTTTAATCATATGCTCAAATACTTTTGCAATTAATGGGAGCATCTGTAAATTGATGCTGAACTAAAAGGTGTGTTAAAAATCAAAACAAAACAAAAAACAACCCTCAGCATTAAACCTATATCTTAAACTGCAGTAGGCTTATGTAGGTATATATTTTCCAGGGTGGTTCAACTAAGCTTCCTTAGTAGCTGTGAGGCTTGTTGAAATTCACTTGGGCATTTGGGACATACAGTCTTCTCCTCTTTGTTATAATTTTTGCGGATTTCTGGATTCACTAAGAAGAAAAGAGGAAAGAGTACATCATAGGAAAATTTTCTAGCTGAATCTCCAAAATAATGTCCAACAGGTTAGACTGACTGTAGCTACGTGCCTTCCTTTGTCTAATGCTGGAACTTTTTTTCCATAGCAAGTGAAGGAAGTGAAGTTAAACATACCATTTCAAATTTGGGAAGCACATGGTTTAGCATCTGGTGGAGGGAAGACATACTGTGTTATCTTGAATAAATGATCTTTTTTAATTTTTCATGATCATAATCTAAAACCACAGATGTAAGTACTAAACAGATGATTATTTTGTATGTACTTTCTTTGTGGAAATATTTTACAGGTGCAGTTGAAGTTTGTCATGCACATATGACATATGCACATGCTGTGTAATCTGTAACTAAAAGACTACCCAAGGCAAACCAATTTAAGATATAAATTAGTTGTGAAAACAAGTGATTACAGTTTTAATTGCATTGCTATTTTTTAGTTATTTTATATCATGTACATAATGATTAGAGTTCTAAGATTCCAATCATACCAGCACTAAATTTTTGGCTTTGCTTTTACGTAGGTCTGCTTCCTCTTTGTTCTTAAAAAATAAAAAAAAATAAAAAAATAAAAAAATTGAACAGTATGAAAGTACGAAGTAATCTGGTATATTGTAAGAGAGAAGTTCACAATGGTGGTAAATTTCATTGTTAAATCATTTATATACTTATTTTCTTGCTCTTTTACTGTGATAGGAGAGGAAATAAGTAAAAAGAAGGATTCAAATTCTGGAGAAAAGTAGGTGTTTTTATTTAGTCTCGTTTCTTTCTTTCTTAGAATTGAGAAAAGTAATCTGAGGAAATGTATTTATGTATATACAATATTCCTGCCTTATGTTTTCAGCCAGTATCAGCAAAAGTATTCTGAGTGGAAAGAACTGTGATTTCACAGCTATTCTTAAGTTTGTAAGCAGTGTGTCTGGTTAGGTTAGTGCCATTTGAAGGACTTTTCCTATCACGGGGAAATCACTGTTTTTATCTTTAAAAAATCACCCTTCTACACAGGCTGTGCTCTGCCTCTCCTTGCCCGTCAGTTTAAAGAGGCCTGATGATTACAATCAATAAAAACATTTATGTTCTGCTTCCATTGTTTTTGGAAAATGGGGGAATAAAAGCAAAATAAATATATGTGTGTGTATATACACACACACACACACACACATACATATAAAATATATAATAATTTACATATGTATAAATATAAATATAAATATATAAAACCAATTCCATTCTAAAATGCAACAAAATGACTACTGAGAGATGTTTGATAGGCAGAATTAAAGTGAATATAGAAGAAGAATTTGTTGTGATAGAACACATATTGGTTAGGAGTCCTTTTTTTAAGGAAGGAATGTATTATCTTGTTTCATTATGAGTTACCATTTCACATATGCTTATGCATCAAAATCTATAAAAGCGTAGATAATATTACATTATTCTGTCATAGATTCACAGCAAACGATAAATACACTTCATAAGATATGCTTCATACTAACTGGCAGTTCCAGAGTACTTGCATGTAAGATGCCGCACAATTAAAAGTACTGACACAATTTGTTATGCACAGTAGGCACCGTAGTAAAATTAATAGAGGTACTCCAGGCAATGATCTGTTTCCTCTGGGTACAGTTTATTTATTCACTGATTGTATCAGGAGATCTTAAAATATGAAAAATGAAAAGGTTATGAACCATTATTTCTAAATTAACAGTGTTCTAAAATTACCAGAAAATGGATTTTGACCCCTGATTCTCAATTTTTGTATGTCTTGTTGCCGTGAGTGAAGCACACTAAGAAGATTGTTGTCAGCATCATGAATACAAGCTGATAGTTGCTAAAGTTGCTAAAGATAGTGAAGAAATCATTACTTCTCATGGAAGTATGTTTTGAGCTTTTGGCTTTCAAGAATTCAGTCTGAAAATAAGAACATTTAGAACTCTGCCTGCATTGCATCACCTATTCAAATAATTATTAATTTTCAAATAGAAGGAGGACAAGCTTTCTTCAAAACAAGATAAATGTGAAGATTTGGACAAGTTCCATTTCTGGATTAGAATTATTTGAACATATATATATAGGTTTAGGAAATTAAATTACCTCTTACCATTTTGGCTTAGACTCTTCTAGCAAAATTTATGACATGCAAGTAATAGCCATTTTCTTGCATCCTTCTGAAAAATGATATCATTCAATAAGTGTTTTCTGGACTGTGAATTTAGAGAGTTTTAAAAGAGTGTCCCTTGGATATTTTCAGATGGGTCTTTATTTCAGTAGGGTATTGTACTGTCTAAAGTGGCCTCTGTATTTTCTTAGGAAGTATAGCTCTGCTCACTCTGGTCTTCTACTTCCCATTTCAGTTATATCAAGAACAGAATCATTTGTTTGTTCTTCTGTGGCTTTGTGGAATCGGTTATAAACTCAAAGTTTAGATAGTGAAATATTAATGAAAACTGAGTAATACTGGATATTTCCACATATAACATTAAGAGGGATATAGCTGAAGAAGAGAGGAGTTAATGAATCTAGATTTTTGTATTATGTACAGTCTTCTCTGAATTCTTGAAAAAGAACTACAGAGAAAAGTATTATTATGTACTGAGAGTTCATGAGTGCACTTTCTCTTGTAATGATAATCTGGCCTAGGGATACTTTGGAAACTGTGGCAGCTGAAAAGAGGAGAGGAGAAAAAAATGAAAGTGACTTTTTACTTTCTTCTCTGTCAAAGTCATAGGAAGTGTCTTCCAGGTTCAGAGGTTATTAATTATGTACGCTGTGCCAGGGATGTTTGCTCTCTCTTAAGAGCATACAGCATTTTTATAACCAGAGTCACAATGGCACAGATGCAATTTTTGAAATACAGCATAATCAAAAGCTTGTCTCCTATATATTTGTTTTTTTTCTCGATGTTGGTAACACTCATTATGTATGTGTCCAGTCATCTTTGTTGTTATTAAGATATGCCATTCGGGTTTATGCTGCCTCTTTGTATATTGATGTATATTCATTAGACGTTAAGACAGTATTCATAAGACACTCTAAGAAAATAAAGTAGTTCTGCAGCAGTGTCTCCAAATGCAGACACACACAGAAGAAACACATCACCAGTGGATCTTACTAATATGTATTAAAATGATGTTACTTCTTTACGCTTTAAGTTTTATTTTAGATCCTTGTCCAATCATTAAATTGTGCCATCCATTTTCCTGGGTACAGCATGTATATGTAGTTGTAACCACCAGTTATCATTATATCCTAGTAGTGCTAGGCTTCTTTCTGCATCCTTGCTTGCATTTTTTGAAATCATGTCCAATTTTCTTGGCTAGGGCAATATCCTAGCAATAGAGTCTGTCCAGGAATTTACTGTAAGGTACTGCACAGTCATCTGTTTACAAGTGGCACTGAATCAGCCGTGAGCTGAATCCAAAATAATGATTGTTGGAGAACAATGGAGTTCTATAGCAAACACACTTCAATTAGTGTGATTTACAGTATTGTTCATAACGGTCATTATTAAGTTTATTATAGTAAGTTTTCAGTATTATTTTTATGTAATGACTTCAGCCATAATTTCTTAAGTTCTACTAAAACAGTTGTGCATGGACTTCACAGTTTTGTATCCCTCATAGGGAATTTTTCTCAAAGATTGTAAGTAGAACCAAAATAAATCACAGCATCTTAAAAATCACACTGTAGTGTGAAGTATCACATTGAAGGCTTTTGTTTTATTTGCATTTAAACTTGGTTTTAAGAAATATGAAAACACCTGAAATTTGATATAGCTAAAAACATAGCTTTTGTTCTACTGGTTAACTAGTGTATGACTTACTGTTGTTACTAAAAAAGTTCTTAAGCGTGTACTTCATTGAGAAATTTATTAATTTTTGGTCAGTATCAGTTGTGTTGCTGTGTGTGTCATTGTATGGCATGCCAAACCAAACCCCAGCTGAAAATAGTTATGAAGAAATGTCACATGGTTTCTTGACTCTGAGTCGTTGCTTGATGTCTATTGATGAACACTGTTGGAGACAGGGGACTTTGTTACGTGTTAACTTTGGTCTGATCCGGACTGTTATTTTTAAGCCCTTACAATATTTTTAAACTAGTAATGCTAAACTTAAGGATTGGATTGTGAAAAAAATATCAAAATAACTGTGGAACCTAGTTCCCATACACTTGAAAATTGCCTTTAAAACAAAGAAAACCACACAGGGATCTTACATGTTAAAATCCGGTTGCAATCCAGACAGAGCTTTCAAAATCCAGTTATCACACATTTTCTTACTTCTTACAGCAGTTTTAATTAGCTTTTTGTATTATGTTACAACTTTCTGCTTTGTTCCCTTTCTTGTATCATAATGCACTTTATAATGCATTCCCATTTTAAGGAAAATATCCTGACAGTAACTTTAAGTAGTTCTGAAATTCTTTCTCCATTGATGTGTAACATCTGTATGTTCAGGTTTGTTATTTGATGATACAACATTTTTTAGATTTATTAGCTCTCAGCTGTAGAAATTGAATTGTTAAAGTACTGTAAACTGATTTACTTCTTTGTGACTTTTAAGTGTTGAGCTTCTTCTCTTGTGTTCTTTATAGAGGGTCTGAATGCTGACAACATTAGACAAGCCTCAGAGCAGCTGAAGAGTCGCTGGATTGAGTTCTGTCAGTTGCTGAGTGAAAGACTGGCATGGTTGGAGTACCAAAATAGCATCATTGACTTCTATTCCCAGCTGCAGCAACTGGAGCAGACAGCAATTACAGCAGAAAACTGGCTGAAAGCACAACCCACACCAGCAACAGATCCTGCTACAGTAAAAATTCAGTTGGAAAAATGCAAGGTTAGAGATTCTTCTAAGTTGTTTATTATATTGTACTTCCTATGTGTACCAGCAGGTGGCCGGATTATAGCATACACTATTTCTTGCAGCCCAAAAGGCCAACTGCATCCTGGGCTGCATTTAAAAAGGAGTGGCCAGCAGGGAGGGGGAGGTGATTGTCCCCCTCTACTCAGCTCCTGTGGGGCCCCATCTGGAGATCTGCATCCAGGCTTGGAGCACCCAGCACAAGAAGGACACAGAGCTCTTGGAACGGGTCCAGAGGAGGGCCAATAAGATTATCAGAGTGCTGGAGGACATCTCCTATGATGAGTGGTTGAGGGAACTGGGCTTGTTTAGCTTGAAGAAGAGAAGGCTCTGGGGCCTTCCAGTACTCGAAGGGAGTATATAAATAGGAGGGGAATGACTGTTTACATGTGTTGATAGTGATAGGACAAGGGGGAATGGTTTTAAACTAAGACAAGGGGGATATTAGGAGTAAGTTTTTCACACAGAGGGTAGTGCCACACTAAAACAGGTTGCCCAAGGAGGTTGTGGATGCCCCATCCCTGGAGGCATTCAAGGCCAGGCTGGATGTGGCTCTGGGCAGCCTGGTCTGGTGGTTGGGTGACCCTGCACATAGCAAGGAGGTTGAAGCTACATGATCATTGAGGTCCTTTTCAACCCAGGCCATTCTATGATTTCAATATATGAAAATTGTACTCCTCGTGTTTTCAAAATAGTTAATGAAGGATAATTACTCAAGGAAAGGAAGGAATGGTAAATAAAGAGGCCTGGTATATGATTATTTAAAATTGTGTTCCAATCATTTAATTATTTTAAGATATTTGCATACCTAAAGTTAAATAATTAGACCCTTAAATTATTCTTATTTTTCCTGTAAGAATCTATTTCTTTGATACTTCATTAAGAAACTATTTCTCATAATCTCTGGTTGTAAAGATCTGAGCCTGAAAAGTGTCTTCATGGTCAAGTCCAAAATTCTGCCCTTGCACATGTTATCTGTTGCATGCCCTGCCTATGTGTAATCAACAGGAGGAATGTTATTCCCTAATCACAAGACAGAATTCAACAGTTGTACAAAAACAACCACACCAATTTAGTCAGAAACCTCCAAAAACATTTTCAGTTATGTGCTTTGCTGCTGTGGAAATTTGCTCATCTTTCTTACTGTAAATAACTCTTTGGGTAGGTATTGTGTCATGAAATCCACTCTTTCCCGTGTATCTTGGTTTTGAACTGCCACATAGAGGCTTTTGAAGGGAACAGAAGTACAATACCTATTTCAGAAGTTTGATCAACATTTGAGGAGGAGTTTAAATGTGGAGAGCTTCTTACATCTTACTCACTTCCTATCTAATACTTTTTGACATGCAAATAATTTTTAAATTGAGATATAGTAACCAGTAAGTTTTGCTACATGCTTGTAGATGCATGATTCTACCAAATCCCTGCTTCCTGAAGCTTTCAAACTAAAACGTTTGAGAAATAAATTTACATCTATTCCTGCTATTATTTATTTTTTTGCACACTTTCAAGCAGGTAGAACAGCTTCTTGCAAAAACTTTCTGTTTAGAGACGCTTACTTAAAGATACTAACTTCTCTCATTTGTTTTTACTTATTAATTGATAGTGTTACAGTCTGTACAAGAAGATAGCAGAACCTCAACCTGTAATACATTACTCTGAGGCAGCTGAACTGCACGTGATCTAACAGAGACGGGTTCAGGTCTATAGTAAATGTGGAGTTTTTATCTCTCCACCTCCAAATGGAAGGAATGGTCTTCAGGCATGGAATTTGGATGTACAGCCACTTTAGTATTACATTACTAATGTGATAATGCAACATGGAAGTGATTTTAAACAATGGCAAGTGTCATACTGGGAACCAGAACTATTGATTGGTTAGAAAAGATAAAAATATATTGGTGATATTTGTTCTTACTATTACTAGCTTTGAATGCAAAGTAATTTTGCAGTGTGTAGTGAAATGGTGAGTTCATGGCACAAGTGATTTCATTTGGAGGATGGCTTTATCTTGATTATTATTATTTTTTTTTTAATCCAAACATGCAGGATGAAATCATCCGAATGTCAACTCTTCAGCCCCAAATTGAACGGCTAAAGGCTCAAAGTCGAGCTCTGAAAGAGAAAGAAGGCAGCCCAGTGTTTCTGGATGCTGACCTTGCTGCTTTTACCAGCCACTTCAAACAAATACTTGCTGACATGCACACCAGAGAAAAGCAACTGCAGACCAGTGAGTATTCATGACAAAAGTTGATTTTGTCTGACTAGAGTACAAAGCATGAACATATTTGCCTTCCTACTTTTGTAGTTGTTTCTGTAGCACTAAACGAGTAGTACAATTTAGGTTATCTTTTTGCAATTGAATTAGTTTATCTGAAATTATGATAAAGCAATAGGAAAACGGGGAAGAGTACGCTGTTCAGAAGAAAAAGTTACATTTGGTGTAGTTCTACCATCAGATTTCCTTCTAACAGAACATATATGACAGATTTTGTGATACATTTTGGCAATATAAAGCTTTCTTTAGTAGGGTAATATGACAGAGCTCTCTCTCTATATCTGTCAGTAGAGAGGAGAGTTTAATTTTGGCAATGAATCTGCTCTAGACTTCCCTAGAAGAGAAATTTAGTTCCACAAAACTCATTAAACAGAATACTTATTTTAGGCTATCTAGATTATCATCATGGGGTAAACTGTTTGTTTTCTCCAGCATAAAATGCATGATTGCTAGTTATAATATCATTTGTAGTAGTTGTAATAAAACACATTTTTAAAAGGGACAGGATTCTATACTAAAATTGAAGGTGATTTTATTATTGACCCTCATGCTAATGACTACTGTACATTTAGCGTATTTGATTATGAAAATAAAATTGAAATATCAGATCAAAATATTAATTTATATCTTTCCCAGCAGCAGAAATTATTTTTCCCTTAGAGCAATGATACCTCTCAATTACTATAGTATTTTGAAATTAGACAGAATGCCAGCTCCTTCTAGTGGATCTTTATGGTATTCCTCCCAAATTACTTCATTGAGAATGATTTTATTTTTAATATTTAATGTTTTTAAATAAAGGCTTTTTTTTTTCTTTTTTTTCCCCCAAAAACACTGCATTATTGTGCTGTAATGGTTACTTCACATACACACACAAACTGAAAAGGTGAGGATGCATAAGACAACTGAAAAAATAAAACACAAATGTGCCATAGCGTGTGATGGAAGAATAATCTGTAGAATTTTAGTTTTAAGGAGTGTAACGTTTATTTGTGACACTGAAGATGGCTGTGGAATTGATAATACTTAATTGTTTTGAATGCCACACTGTTTTGTGTGTTGACATTATTTACCACCTTTCCAACAGGAAAATATGGAAAATGCTGATTTCTTTATGTTTTATTCTCTATATAGTGTTATATAATTACTATATCTGCTTTACCTAATTTTATTATAGCAAGACCATCTAGCCAATTGATTGTAAGATAAGTAGTGTTCGTTACTTGAATTATAATGTTACAAAGCAAGGGCTGTGTTGGAGGTTTTTTTTTCTGGCAGTAGTTGTGTACTGTACTGCAAAATGCTTCCATTACTTGTCCAGCCACAGCAGTAGCTGTTCTTCAGTGGCAGCACTGAGCAGATCAGGATGAGTGTCCTAAAATGGTCGAGAACAGAGGTCTCTAATGGTCTCTTGTTCTTCCTATGTGTTTGCTCTGCATGGGAAGACTTTCAGGTTGGATATTAGGAAAAATTTCTTCTCAGAAAGAGTAGAGAGGCATTGCAACAGGCTGCCCAGGGAGGTGGTGGAGTTGCCATCACAGGAGATGTTCAAGAACTGTTTAGGTGTGCTGCTGAGAGTCATGGTTAGTGGGCATGATGGGAATGGGCTAATGGTTGGAGGAGGAGATCTTAGAGGTCTTTTCCAACTTTATTTACTCTATGATTCTTTGTTTCTACCTTCATTTAAAATGGTTCAGATTTCAAGATTTTTTTGTGTTACATTACTACATCATCTTTCTGGCAGATTAGAGTATTGTGATATTCTCTTCTGATTCGTTTACAGGAAATATTTTTCTGCCAAAATAAGTGTCTCCCACAAGTTAGTTTTGTTTGTTGTGGTTTTTAGGTTCATGAGTGCTTAGTAGTTGCACAGTACAGTTCTTCCTAAAATACAAAAGATGACATCAGCATTTCTGAAATGTTTTTCTCCATGATTTGAATAATATTGCCATTTGTACAAAAGTATATATAAAGCCACTATTAAATCTGTTTGTTTGTTTGCTTTTTTTACTTCTTTACAACCTCATAAAATACAAGAAAATGTTACCTCATTTTTCTTTCTTTATAGTGTCTGTATACCCATAGGTAATTGATCCTTTTGAATATGATATATCCATCATTCCAGCCCTCTCTTTTGTCCGAACTCAATCAAAGTCATTTTTAGAATATCAGTTCATGGAAAAAATAGATAGAGCTGACCTCTAAATATTCAATAATGGCAGTGAAATGGAGAGTCATGAGAATATTTTTAATACAAATAATTTGTTTTCACAAGGAAATTCTTGGTTTTATAAATACTCTGGTGAAAAATGAGGAACTAAACATTATATTCATTTGTCTTGAAACGAATTGATGCTGTGTGGTGGATTTATATTAAGGAGTCTAGTCAGTCTCTCAGCAAAGAACTCAGTAAGTACTCTGTGGTTCAAAACAAGTCCTAGATTGTAGTGATTCGTTCCAGGATACATATTGTTCTGTGTCTGTTTAAATTCTTTTAAAATTCTTCTGTTTTTCAGTCTTGCTGCAATGAAATGTTACCCACCTTCCTTGAGAAACATCCTCATACCCGTTATCAATTTGTCAAGACAGTAATTCAGTGGGAGTTTTGGTGGTATCATTAGATATTTAGAAAGTGACATTAAAAAACAAACAAACAGACAGAAAAGCTTTATGGCATTCTGTATCACATAAAGATTCTTTATGCCCTCTGTTTACTGTTATTTTACATGTACGCTTTTCTCCCTAAGCATGGTATTTTAAACAAGGCTGCATAACCTAGAGGTCATGCAACTCAGTCTTGACATAAATTTATAAGACAAGAAGCCACGGTAACCATAACAGTAAGAAAGCCATTTGAATTTTTGTTTGTCCTGTTTCTGCCTTGCTTTGAATTTCTCACTGATGACTGATGACATTTTCCTGCTTAATATATCTTAGAGATGGGTTATAAGTGACAGTGAAATTGTTTTCATGCATATAATAATCTTTCACCAATTGTTTTGTACTTGAGTAAGAAAAATTTCAGAATCACTACTTGTGTTATCAGTGAATGAAGTTATCAATATAAAGACTGTGATGAATTTCTTCAAAGATAGGTATTACAAAATTAGCAAAACAAAGTTCCAAGAAAAATACAATGTGATTGTAGACACTGCAGTTGCTTTTAAGGAGATTTGTGTGGGAAATACTTGCATTTTTATGTAGACAGTTTGTTTCAAGCACTACAGAAACGATCCCATAGGTTATATTTAATGTCTTTCTTCTTTCACAACCATGTGATGAGCAGTGGGATTTGTCCTGACTGAAGGAGATGGACATTGCAGTATATTCAGTGGGATTTGATAGTTGTTGAAATAATTGTATCCTTATTTCATTTTTGTTTTGAGAAAAAAAAAAAAAAAAAAAAAAAAAAAAAAAAAAAAAAAAAAAGGAAAATCACAAAATAAAGATCTAGTTTAGTTACAGTTCGGGTTGAAAACTTGCTATATCTTTTTAACTACAAAGTGTCATATAAGAGATCAGAATCCATATTAATGCACCTCATTCATTATGTGGGCATTAATCTACGAACAATTTTGTGGCAAAACAAATTTTAGAGTAATAAACAGGCCTGGATGTGTATGTATGTTATGAGCAAAGGGAACTTAGAGATTCGTACTGCCTGTAGTGAGATCATTAGATGTGTGAGATATTTGAAAACTGAAATTACGTAACAGTGATTTCAGTGTAGGAGTTTGGATTCTCATCGCTGACACCCAGAAATTGGAAAAACAATATAGGCAATTGTTGAGTGCTGTTCTAAAATAAGATGCTTTCTTGTGGAGGAAAATACAGATATGTCATTAAAAGAAAAATCTACGTCAGTAAAATACATGGAAAGCTGTTACTTCATTCCTAGTAATCTGTTCTTCACTGAACTTAAGAGTGTTTTTTAAATTGAATACTTAGTAGCTTAATTGGGAACTTGATTAAATCAATGGCTGTGGTCCTTATTTTGTCCTGAAAGTAGCAGGTAACATCATTAGATAAAAATGAAAAAAACATAGCAATACTTGAATGTTCATCAAGTTGTTTTACTGGCAAATGTTCGGAATGTGACTTTCATGCAGTTTGGTAGAGTTTTGTGTAACAGTAAATCTGCTTTTCACCTGTTCTGAAATGTTCCCCACTATTACCGAAAACAGTTTTTCTTTTACATAGCTGCTTGAACTCATATAGCAGTTCTAAGATTTGTTTTTCATTTGAAGGAGAAAATTGTCATTTAAGAAGTTAAACATGACATCAAAACACTGAACTCCATTTTCTATTTTAAATAATAATGCCAATTAAGAGTTGTATGCTTCTTTATCATATCTGAGCTGTTAGTATCTCCATTTGGAGTGATGAATGTATTTTATGTATTTTATTTTAAATGTAATTTATTCTAAAATAAGATTTTTCTTTTAATAAATGAGTCACAGGCAGTGCAAATGTAACAAAGGAAATAAAGTTTAAAAATGCTATTTCAGTAGGCCTACTGTTAGCAGTGGTGATAGTATGGAAAATGCCTGTTTTCTGTGTAGCATATATCACAATTGCTTTTGTGTAAATAAAGCACACCTAGAAGGGAAAAAAAAAATTCTCCATGGGAGCAGGACTTATCTTTTGTAAATCTGCAGTTGTGTATAGTGAATGATATTGGGCAGTATTTCAAGAATAGGACGGTACGCCATATAAAGTGCATATTCTACAAGAGAGAGACCTTAAGTGGACATGATTTCAGTATAATGTAGTGATGTCTTGCTGACAGTACAAGTTTTTAAAGAAACATTCTGTTAATAATTAAAAAAGTAAGTTATATTGAGCAGTGCATTCTGCCAACCATTGTTTTATGAAAATGTAAGCAAGCTTGCACTTGTCATAATTGCTTTTGGACAGCTATATCAATTTTCAGTACAGTTCCTTCTGAAACACACGTGAGATAAAAATAGTTGTAATCTTTTCTGAACATTTGTAAACTTCATTATTACATATATGGCACAAGTTGAAAATGTTTCAATGAACTAGACGTATTTTTAGTCAGTACTTACCTCAATGACTGTAGATGAAAGTGTGGTTGAGGGCAGACGTAGTATCTCGGATTATGAGTTGGTGATGTGTGCTCCAGATGTTGTCTGTTTATGGCAACTATAGTGTTGTTGTAATAAGCAGAGGACAATAAAATTCAGCTTCACTGTAGAGAGATTCATCTTTTATTCTTTTAACAGATGTTCTAAATAAAACCTTTTACTTGAAAAGAAACGTTAAACAGACAAGCATGGGCCATAAAAGGGCATGCTTTTTCCTGTTACATTTCTGAAATTAGATTTTGGATTAAGTACACTGGTTTGTATGTTGATCTCTAAATACACACATTTAGATTGATTTAACCATGTAGATTTTCATTTGATGTAGAACAAGATAATCCAATGTTACACACCTCATAAAATGACAGAGATATAACTATTAGAAAGAGTGTATTCATTCTTCAAAAGTTTTCTTCTGCTACTCTTGGAAAAATCTGATGCTGACCGTACTGGCTCTGTTGTAATCTGTTGCAAAATGACTAATGACTTCAGTAGGGCTGGGTCCTCTATCAAACATCTTCTTTCAACAAAACAAATAATTGAGTGTGAAATGACTTCTTTCCTTCTTCTTCCCCACTGAATGCAGTTTTTGACAGTTTGCCTCCTGCACGTTATAAAGACACAGTGACTACTATACTTTCATGGATCCAGCAGTCAGAAACTAAAGTCTCCGTACCTCCGGTTGCAGTTGCTGAATATGAAATCATGGAACAGAGACTTTTGGAGCTCAAGGTGAGTGTTCAGACTGTGGAAAGAATGTCTCAAATGAAGAATTCAGAGGACCAGAGTCCTTACCTGTTGATGAGTCTACTGAAGCTTATGGATCTTGAGTGATTTATATCAGTTAGAAATTTAGCTAAGGACTGCAGAAGACGGTGAATAGTTACTTTTACTGTCTTCCATTAGTTAAAGGAATAAAAATGTTGTGCATCACTTCAACCAATTTTATAATATATTGAACATATTAAGAAAGAGCCCTTGTGTGTCCCCATGATGTGTAAAATATTAGGTCGTTTCAGTTTTTTTTCTGTCCACATGAAACTATTTGTGCTTTGCAAAATGTACAATATGCATAATTTCATGTCAGATTTACAAGCAGACACAAATGTGGGACAAGTTTTGCCAGTAGGTACAAACTTTCCTTGCATTTCAATATTTGATACTGTTTTAAGATCTGATGAATAATGTGCATGCCATTTGATACACATAGCAAGTAACATGCAGAAACAAAAGTAGAATAGAATAGAATAGAATAGAATAGAATAGAATAGAATAGAATAGAATAGAATAGAATAGAATAGAATAGAATAGAATAGAATAGAATAGAAAGAAGAAGCTAGATGCAGCAAATTTGGGATAAATGGTTGTCAAAACTTAAAATCATAAAAGCAATTCTGAGTTTGTTCTTCTCTGCTTATAGTCTGATTGTTTTAAAATGTAGTCTTAAGGATCTTAGGAAGTTCCTATTTCAAGTTATTGAAATGTATCTGAATTACCTCCATGAACTAGCGTAAACAACTCTGATTATTATTAGTAGTAGTTAAACTAAAAACTCTGCAGTGCAGTTTGAGAAAAGCAATTCCACATAATTTAGTAGCATAAGCAATTGGAGTTTTGAGCAAAGACAACCTATGTTTAGAGTTTTCAGTCCTTGATCCAGCAGCCTCATCTATGGCTAAGAAAAGTTTGTTCAGAATTAATACGTATGTCTGAATACTATTTACTGCTTATTTCATAGGCTCTACAAAGTTGTCTGCAAGAGCAGCAAAAAGGCCTGAACTATCTCAACACAACCGTTGAAGATTTGTCTAGGAAAGCCCCTGCAGAAGTCAGCCAGAAATACCGATCGGAGGTTGAGTTGATTGTTGGCCACTGGAAAAAGCTGTCATCGCAGTTGGTGGAACATTGCCAGAAACTTGAGGATCTTATGACTAAACTCCAACGATTCCAGGTTAAACAAACTTACTCAGCCTCACCTGAGGTGGCTTGTGGCCTTATGAATAGCACAGCATACACCTCAAAGGAGTACATAAAGTTAAAATGTAATGAAATGTTCTCTTGATTTTGGTGGGCCCAGGATTTTTCTTTGAATTCTAAATAACTTTAATTTCATTGAAATTGCTATTAATATTTCTCTACTTACTTTTTCATTGTAGTTAAAGTTTTTATTGCAGCTGAAGTAGCTTTAACCATGTTGACTCTAATAGATTCACTTACGTATTTAATGGCATTTGTAGCATGGTAGTATCTTGGTAGCAGCTGCCAAGAGTTAGAAATGTTCCTCACTTGCACAGTTACATGATTTTCAGGTATTTAGAATGACATTATTGCAACCTTACACTGTTGTTTTGTTTTACTCTGAGAATTTCTTGTTTACTTACAAATCACATGTATCAGCATTACACAAGAAGATGATATTAAGTAGTTTAACTATTCCTCTCCCCACCAAGCAGCTCAGGGGCTTGGGAACTGAAACTTATGATTAGCTCATAAATCGTTCAGGAAAACTTTACTCCAATGTGGTCTCATCCTATGCTGCAGGTTCCTTCGGGAAATATCCACCTGCTCTGGCATGGGGTTCCCCATGGGATGTGGGGACATTTTTCTTCCTCCACTATAGTCTCTGCCACTCTCATCCAGCACCTTCTCTCCCTCTTTCATCATTAACCTGTGTGTTGGTGTTCACATTTCTTACATTTTTTCTCTGCTCTGCAGTCATGGAGCATGCTGTGCTGGCATGGGACACAGAGGCCCCCCCTGGATTTGTGTCCCTCCCCCCCCTTCCCTACTATCAAAACTTTGATACCTGCACCCAATATAACTAGGAAAACTGAAAATTGATTTTATCAATAGTACAGTGATATATTTGCAATTGCACAAAACAGATCATCCCAGATTAGTCTTTGTAGTTAATGCTCTGTAAAAAGTATATTTCAACTTGAAATTTATTGTTTAAACTCTGTGGGAGGAGAAGAAGAAGATAGTATTCATTTGACAGTGAGTTTTCTTCTTCACTGCACCTCTTAGATCTGTAGGACCACTGTTACCGTGGACAATTTTTGAAGGAAATAAGAAAAAAAAAAACCTGTCAGCAAGTAAACAACAAATGTTACATCGATTTTTTTTTTTAACCTCATATAAATGTCTTTTTCAGAACGTATCATCTTTAAACCTAGCTAAAGAGTACTAGTGAGCCCACAGCAGGAGCCTTGGAGCTGAGTGGCTTTAAGGTCCATTCTAACCAAAGCCATTCAATGATTCTAAGGCTTTGTGATTTGATTGTGAAATTCCAGTCTTTGTCTTCTTTTTTGTCAGAAGCTCAGGGATTCAATCACTGTTCTTAAAAGTGTCCTGAACATCATGGCCATGCTCTGCAGAGCATGTACTTTCAAAACTACCTGAGGTATTGCTGAATACAAATTTTTGCCTTTTGTATTTGTTGCTGAAATTGCTGTAGTATACAGTTGATACAAAACTCATTGTCTTTTCAACTCCTTGAATGACTTGTGTTCCAGACAATTGTTTCAGCTGTTGCAATTTATGGAATGCATCTGCAAGGGATATGTCAAAATCAGTGTTGATAGGGAAAATACACTTGCAGTCTGATTTAAAATACAAGTCAGACATTCAATCTTCACTGGTAGCTGGAGACTGATTTTTTTTTTTTAAATGAATTCCATCAGATCTATACATCGCAGCTGTAATGAACTATAAGTATTCATGTAAAGATATAACTTTTTCATCTTGAAATATGATTCTGAACTATTTTTGCTGAATTATAATTATATGCACAGTAGAGACTTCAACAGTGTTTTTGTAATAGCTATTCTGAACTACGCTGGTAATTTTTACATATTTATTTTTATTAATTAAATGCATTTTCCAGTGTAGCCTGTTTTTATTATATACACCAAGCACATTAGGAAAATGTTTCCTCTAGTTAATTACCTGGTAGTACTTGTTAAAGCATTTTTTGATGTATTTTAGGGCACAATTTGTGTTCTAATGATAAATCCTTTTTAATGTTTAAATTCAGTTTTGTTTTCAGCATTTAACAGTGATACATAGTTCACTGCTTATGAAAATGGTTTGATGAACAAATGTTATAATTTGCCTTTGGCATTTTTTGCCATTTATCATTTTCATTTTTAACATGCATCTATTTAACTTAGGTAGCATTTTAAGGTAATTTTAAGCCACGTTTTTTAAAGGACCATTTAAATTTCTCATTGACTGCCAGAATAAAGTCTTTCACCTCTAGGATTGAGAAAAGCTGGATATTGTCCTCTTGGTAGATCATCAAATCTCATTCTTCCTCTTATGGTCTTACATTATGTATGTAATGCTTCCTTGGATTGGTTGTTCCTTGTTTGCAAGCATTTAGTGTTCTGCTTTTTTATTATTAATAATTTACAGATTTAATTTAAGCTTATTGAAAGCAAATTACTGATTACAAATACGCCAGTACTATAAACACTAAATGAGACTCAGTCTCTGAAATCCTCTTTTTGACTCTTGTCATTAAGTCACTGTGTGTGATTTTTCAGTTTCTGGACAGAATTTGTTTCAGTTACTGTTTTGCTTACAAGTTTTTTTATTCTGTGCAACGTGGCATGTTTTCTGTGTTGTGTTCTGATTGAGGAATAGGTAACAGAATATGCAACTTCCAAAATGATCCTGAAGTTTAAATCACAGAAGGATTTGATAGATGAAGCTGAACTAATGGCCCAGTGTGAACAGTCTGAAGCCATACAAGGACCTGATGAATGTGTATTCAACATCTAAATACAAATAATATCAGAATTAAATTGTAGTGAGTTCTAGTCATAGTGACAGAATTATGTTATTAGCAGTTAACACTAGTTTGTGATATAAAATGTCTTCTTAATAAACAGAATGACACAAAAACATTGAAGAAGTGGATGGCTGAAGTAGATGTCTTTCTGAAGGAGGAATGGCCTGCTCTTGGTGATTCAGAAGCTCTGGAAAAGCAACTAGAACAGTGTACAGTGAGTATTATTTGTCTGCTTGACAACTGTTTTTCTCTGTGTATTGATCTTATACAGAAATTGCACAGATGATCACCATTCCTAAAAATAAATTCATGTTGTGAAACGGAAAACCTGAATATACAGAGAGAGAGCGTACAGGGACTACTTCAGTGTACGTTTATAGCAGGAGCAAGACATTGACGAGAGGGGACTTGTAACAATATATAAGTTTTGTAGCCTCTTAAGATAGTTGTTCATTTAGTTTGCTGAATTTGCAAACATTGCCTGTGTACTTACATGCTGAGTGATCTGTGTCAGAAGATGTTCTTCCGCATCTACTAGTCACGCATGATTTACAGACTTTTCTGACTGGACTGAAATAATTTCAGGTAACTGAAGGTATGAAGGTATTGTGAATTGCATCTGTTTTTCTCACTAAACTTTGAAGCACCAGGATTTTCTCCCAGCAGATCTTTAAAGCATCTTGAAGTGTTGATACTTTCTTCGCAAGGTTAACAATTTTTTTCTGCCTGTCCCTACAGAGTTTGTAAGTGCAGTGAATCTTGTAACCTATAACAGTCTCTGAGAATGTGTTCATCAGAACTTACAAGTTCTGTAAATATTCTGGCAGGGTGTGTAAATATTATGAAAGATATGTACTGATCTTACAGAACTACAGTCTCCTCAAAATTACTCTCTTATTCCTTATTGAAATAAAAATGATTGTAATTTATGTGGAACAACTCTTACCTCTTACAGAGATGTGAGTTGCATGCAACTCCTTTAGAATGTCACCTGAGTTTATGAAGAATTTACATAAGTATTAGCCACTATTGTGAAGTATATAATAAAGTTATCAAAATCATCATCATCATTTGTATTTTTACACTTACAGCTTTTTCTACTGTGTAAGAAGCCTAGGTAACACTTGAAGGACTAAAAAAGGCCTTAGCAAATAAAATTGGAGGTGGTGAGTTAGAGCTACCTCAGGGTTTAAATAATATTCAACCACAAATAAAATTCTAATAACTAGAAATAACCTGAGAATGTCACCATTCAGATCATTTTAATGAAACTATCAGGTGAATTACTAAGCCAAGGGTAATGCGTAGTTAGTAAGATGGCTTCACCATTATGATGGGATGTTCTTTTACAAATGCAAATAAAATATGCAGTATATAACATAACATCCTATGTAGCATGTATGTATATTTATACACTATTTGTATATATGTATATCTAGTATGTAGTAAATTTATATTCAAAACTTAATATATTTTGCAAATTAACATCTTTGATATAGAATAGCTCACCACGCTTTTATTACGCATTCCTTTTTTATTTGTTTTCATAGTGAAGTCTACTAATTGTGCTCATTTGAGTTGAAATCTGAACCAAAATCATGTTAGAATCTCATGTAGAAATGTTTTGATAGGAAAAGTATAAATCACATGGTTTGAGTGAGTGCTACTTGCCTAATCTTCTACTATTCTTTCAGGCTTTAGTGAATGATATCCAGACAATCCAGCCAAGTTTGAACAGTGTTAATGAGATTGGGAAGAAAATGAAGAGGGAAGCAGAGCCAGAATTTGCTTCCAGAATAGCAACAGAACTAAAGGATCTCAATGCTCAGTGGGAACATATTTGCCAACAGGTATCAAATCTCCTTCGACTGGTTCTTTTCTAACTAATAATCCAGTTTTTCATTGGCAGAGTTTGTTCTGTGCATACCCAATGGATAGGAAACAAACCAAAGAATATCCAAGATAATGATTCATGTTTTAATTGAATGTGTGAAGTATGCCAAGTTTCTGATATGGATTCTAAGGAACATTAAGTCTTTCAGTCACAATGAAATAAGAAATGAAACCTTCTCAAAGACAGAATTCGGGAGATATGCTATACCCATTTTATAAACATATAAATTTACACACTTACTATATAAATTACTGTGCATGTGCAAAATGCCATCCTTCTGATAAGCACAATCATAAAACAGTTGATTTTGGAAATCTAAGATATTTAAAAGACATCTAAATCTCTAATACATTTTATTGATGCTCTTTTGTAGTCTTTCCCATTTGATTAATGTCAATTTTTTAATATTACTTTTCATATTAATATTTTAATAGTTTTGTAATGTTAATGCATTTGAGAACTTTGCACTTCTTTCAAATAAATTTCAAGTAAAGCCTTGTAATTTCAGGAGTGCTGCAGTTTTATTCTGGCATCCCTGAAAATTATCCTGTAATAGTTCGATTCAATACACTAAACAAATTATTGCCTCTCAATAGTGATTTCTAATATAACTTCTTCAATAACAGCTCTTAAAGCACATGAGAAGCAGTAAATATAAAAATTTGATTGAAACAATTTGGAAAAGTCAGCCTGGATTAATATACATGCACTTAATACAATTGTGTAAGCCAGCAGTCAATATTCAGATACTGTTTCCAAGTGATTGAAGGTAACTTTCTCTTCCAAGGAAGAGGCAAGTTTGCAGGACCCCATATTGATCTGCTTTCACACTTGTTGGACATAACTTTTTGGTGTTATCCTGTTTTGTTCTGTAAAACAATAGTTGAGTAGAATGTTTAACAGGCAGGCCTTAATAAGGATGGGTAACCAAACCTGCAAAAACCAGAAACTTACATGAAGTTCTATGACAGAGTTCCTCCTGATGATACTGAAAAATAAGATTTACCTAAGGAACATCACTCTGCAGGATATTGGAGTGATCAGCTCTGCATGCCCACCCAATTCCAGAAATGGCACGGCAGCAACTAGGTGTTTCTGATATAACTTATTTATACTGTGAAAGATGGTTCAGTTGCTGCCTTTAGTTACGATCAGTTTTAGTAGGCTGATGCACCATTCTATAAATGGCAGTATAACATCAGTTATATGACCCCAGTATAGTATTAGTGAGTGGCAGAGCGTTTAATGCAAGTTTTTTTCACTCTAAGGTAAGTATTTTCCTCCAGTAGAAGTGCCCTTTTTTTACTTATATCTCTTTAAGATATACACCTTTCTGAGAGATCTGATAATGAGTTCATCAGCGAGATTAAGCCATGCACATTGCTTGTTCTTTTTACATCTTTTGTAGCAGAGTTCCTGGATGACATTTTTTCAGATGTTTTTCTGATCACCTCAGTATGTGGTAGATCATTAGAAACCCATTTTCCACAGCAATATGCACTAAAAAAAAAGTATATGTACACATACATTGTACTTTTCCCATTACTTCTTATTGTCTGCCTGTCCAAGTACTTATTAATAACAGCTATCTAATTTACAGCTGTAACTGTAGGATTGAGATTGGTTCTTTTCAGGCTAAAATGCCATTGAGTCCATGCAGCATACTTGCTTTAAGCACCACATAATGTTTTCTTTTTTAAAGGCGCATGCTAAGAAGGCAGCATTAAAAGGTGGTTTGGATAAGACTGTGAGCCTGAGAAAGGATTTGTCAGAGATGCATGAATGGATAACACAAGCTGAGGAAGAATATCTGGAAAGAGATTTTGAGTATAAAACACCCGACGAATTACAGAAAGCTGTTGAAGAACTGAAGGTAAGAGATGAACAAAGTCCTTGAACAGCTTTTAAAGTTCTTTTTGAAGAATCTTTTATAAAGAAAGTCTACTCTGTCATTCAAAAAGGAGTCTTTTGATACCTAGTTTTTCAGCCTGAAATTTGAAGCAGTAGCCAGTTTCGAGTAAAGTTTGAGGATATTTAAACTTCTACATTGTTAACGAAGTGGTTTCTTTTCCTCTTTGCTTTGTTGGATACTTGATTTTTATAGAATCATAGAATGGTTTGGATTGGAAAGGACCTAAAAGATCACCTAGTTCCAATTACCTGCCATGGTCAGGGTTGCCACCCATCAGATGAGACTGCCCAGGCCACGTCCAGCCTGGCCTTGAACACCTTCAGGGATGGGGCATCAACATCTTCTCTGTGCAGCCTGTACCAGTGCCTCACTGCCCTCTGAATAAAGAATTTCTTTCTAACATCTAACCTGAATCTGTCCCTTGCCTTGTCACTATCAGATCATGTAAAAAGTTGTTCTCCCTCTTGTTTATGAGCTCCTTTAAAGTACTGGAAGGCCACAATGTGGTCTTCCTCGAGCTTTTCCAGTGTGAACAAGCGCAACTCCCTCAACCTTTCTTCATAGGAGAGGTACTCCAGCATTCTGATTCTCTCGTGTCACTGCTCTGGACCTGCTTCAACAGCCCTGTATGTTTCTTGTGCTTGGTGCCCTAGGACTGAACGCAGTACTGCAGGTTGATCCTGGGATCTCCCCAACCCAAATGCAACACCTTGTACTTGGCCTTGTTGAACCTCATTAGTTTCACATGAGCTCATTTCTCAAGCTTGTACGGGTCTCTTTGGATGGCGTCCCTTCCCTCTCTCATATCAAATTCAGCTTCAGCATTTTACTTGTTCTAGTTCAACATTATTTTGCATAAGTACTGTGATTCAAATATAACTGATAGTAAGCATGTGCTGTAGATTTACAATTCTTGCTTGTTAATCAAGTAGCAAGCTCAAATTATTAGATTATACTGCATAATAAAACAGATGAAGTATATAGTTCTAAACACAAGCCCTGTTTTGGATTTTTGAGTATTCTAGATTTCCAGCTAAAGTACAGAGATGTTCAAATTGTGACAATTGAACCTATGCAGATAACCAAGTCAGGTACCATGCATCTTTGCACCTGGTCCTGGTTATCCTTTCCCTGAAGGATTGCAGCTACCTCTTGTGTCACATAACAAGCAAAAATATGGTCAAAATTCTGTTCATTTTGCAGCCCTTTTCTTCCCAGAGCTATTAGACAGGAATGACAGGAGTAAAGTGGTTAGCTTTCTCTGGCAGAAACAGCCTTTTTCTAATTATTCTAGTTTGTACAAGTTCTACAGGCTCACATGGGAATAACGTTTCATGTTGATTTCTTTGAGTTTCAGGGAGTTCTTATCTGTACTCTGTAATGTCTTATGGCAAAGGTACTTGGAACATTCATTGGAAAAAAATGAAGTAGCTTAATCTAACACAAATGAAATGATTAAGTTAAGATATTAAATTGCATTGAGTATCATGTATATATAAAGGATAACTAGAAAAAAATTTAAAAGTAGGTCAACAGTAAAAGGAAGTATAGGGAAAATGTAGGTCCCCTACTAAATGAGGTGGGTGCAGTGGTAACAGGGAATGCTGAGAAGGCAGAGATTCTGAATTTCTTCTTTGCTTCAGTCTTCAGTGCTAAGACTAGCCCTCAGGAACCCCAGACCCCACAGGTAAGAGACAGAGTCTGGGGAAAGGAAGGCTTCCCCTTGGTTAAGGAAGATCTGGTCAGACAGTGTCTAGCCAAAATCAATGCACACAAATCCATGGGTCCTGATGAGATGCACCCATGTGTGCTGAGGGAGCAGGCTGGGAGAGGTGATTGCTGAACTCCTCTCTATCATCTTTGGAAGGTCTTGGTAGAAGGCAGAAGTGACTGAAGACAGGAGGATAGCCAGTGTCACTCTGGTCTTCAGAAAGGGCAGGAAGAAGGATCTGGCAAACTACAGACTACTCAGCTGCACCTCCGCCCCTGGGAAGGTGATGGAACAACTTGTTCTGCATACCCTCTCCAAGTAATTGGAAGAGAAGAAGGTTATCAGAAATAGTCAATGTGGATTCACCAAGGGGAAATTATACTTAACCCAGCAGCCTTCTTTAATTCGTTACTGACTGGCTAGATGGGGAGAGAGCAATGGAAGTTGTGTATCTAGACTTCAGCAACACATTTGACAACATCTCCCACATCATCTTTGTTATGAAACTTATGTTATGAAAATATGGGATAGATGAGTGGACAGTGAGGTCGATTGACAGCTGGCTGACTGACAGAGCTCAGTGGGTTGTCATCAGCAGTGCTGAGTCTGGCTGGAGACCTATAACTAGTGGTGTTCGTTAGGGGTCAGTGCTGGGTCTGATCATGTTCATGTTCAGTGACCTGGATGAAGGGATAGACTGCACCCTCAACACGTTTGCTGGAGAGGAATGCCTGACACACCAGAAGGCTGCGTGTTCTTCAACAAGACCTGGACAGACTGGAAAGTTGGGCAGGGACCAGATGAGGTTTAACAAGAGCAAGTATAGAGCCTTGTACCTGAGGAGGAATAACTGCATGCATCAGTATAGGTTAGGAGATGACCTGCTGGAGATGAGCTCTGCGGAGAAGGACCTGGGTGTTCCAGTAGATGACAGGTTGGATTTGAGCCAGCAGTGTGCCCTTGTGGCAAAGAACGCCAGTGGAATCCTGAGGTTCACTAATAAGAGTGTGTCCAGCAGGTCAAGGGAGGCGATTCCCTCCCCACACTGCTCTGTCCTGGTGAGGCCACATTTAGACTACTGTGGCTGGTTTTGAGCTCCCCATTTCAAAAAAGACAGGGATCTCCTAGAAGGAATCCAGCATAGGGCCACAGAGATGATAAAGAGACTAGAGCATCTCCTGTATGAAAAAAAAAACCTGAGTAACCTGGGTCTGTTCCACATCAGGAAAAGAAAACTGGGGATAAATCAGATAAATGTTTATGAATATCTAAAGGGAGGCGGGAAGAAAATGAATGAGGCCAGACTCTTCTTGGTGGTACATGGCAATAGGACAAGAAGTAATGGCCAAAAACTTGAACATAGGAAGTTCCAAACTAACATACAGAAGAATTTTATAGAATGGGTGTATGCTGTAGCAGGGATGATAAACTTGATGATCTGTTGAGGTCCCTACCAACTCCTGCAATTCTGTGATGTATTGCCAAAAAAATAAAAACAAGTTTTTCGTCTGCATTCAAGTTTAAGGGTTAATTCTCAGAACTTCATGGAATTAATTAGTTATTGGATGTTTTTGTGGTGTTTGTTTTTTTTTTTTCCTTCTGACAGAGACAATTCTGAAGGAGTTATTTGAAATCTGCTTCTTTCTCAAATCAGAGCTATGATTTTTATTTTACAGAGAGCAAAGGAAGAGGCCATGCAGAAAGAAGTGAAAGTGAAGCTTATTACTGATTCCGTGAATAATTTCATAGCAAAGGCTCCACCTGCAGCTAACGAGGCTTTGAAAAAGGAGCTTGATGTTCTAATTACCAGCTATCAGAGACTCTGCAGCAGACTGAATGGAAAGTGCAAAACTTTGGAGGTTGGATGTTTTGTTAATGCTTGTATTTATAGTTATTCTAACTGTAGAAGTGAGGTAGAGAATGAAGGTATATTATTGTATGGGACCACGAGCAGCCTAAAGCACTTCTGGCTGTATGAGTTACATACTAAATACCACATGTTTTTGTAGGCCATATACCTAAATCTTAGTAAGAATTGTATGTGCTGGAGAGTAAAACTAAAGAGAAATCACAGGCATGTTTTGTAGATGATGGACTGTAATGACTGCTCAGATTTCTTATCCTTTCTGAGATTAAGACAAGCATCTGGCTTCTGTAGCAACCTGGTGGTGTTGTCTTCACCAGCTCCTCTAGGCTTCATTCTTCCATGGCTAAGGGTTTTGATTAAATGACTCTGAAGCTGGACAGCAGAGAAACAGCATTTGATCTGCTGATAATGTGAATCTGTCACATTTTCAGTTGACCCTGCCATTTTGGCCAGTTCCATTATAGTTTCTTGTCCTAGAACTGTTTTTATTTTACACTGGGGTCATGGTGATTTAGATATGCTTATTTTGTTGTGAAATAATTCACATTAGCTAACTTTGTAGAGGACAAATACGCAGTTGGGTAAAACTTACCTTCTCCAAATTTTACCCTGGGAAATTGGTTCTCTAATCTAAGCTGGTGAACTGTGTTTGCCCACATTAATGATGATGCTATTGTAAAGTAATATCTCTTTCTAACCTTTACAAAGACTTGAATTTGCAATGGCCAAGGTTAGGTGAAATGAATTGTTACTCTAGGAATCTTGGCTTATGGACTGCCATGAGTCTACTTTCTTCTAAGAAAAAAAGGAAAAATGCATTCAATATGCCATTTTTATCTACTTATTTAAGTATCCTCAAGTACTGGAAAATGTTAAATACTAAAAAAACAGGAGTTATATTTAAAATAATGCAATGTAAATGTAAATGCAAAATATAATATAAATATATTTTACAACATTATATTATGTGTTCTAGGACTTAAATGACCTATAATTTTATCATGGTTTAACCTTTCAGGCAACTAAGCAGCACACAAGTCTTTGCTCCCCTTATCCCAAAATGAGATGGAAGGATTGTAAAAATAATAATAATTTTAAAAGGGGTAAAACTTGTAAGATGAGATAAGGATAAGGCCAGTTTAATAGCAAATAAAATAAGAGGGTAGATGGTGGAAAAAAAACAAATATAATACAGAACACAGTTGCTCACCACTAGCTAACTGACAGGCGCCCAGCCAGTTTCTAAGCAACAACAGTCTCTGCTGCCTGCTCCCCCAGTTTTATAGTTAAGCATGACAGCATATGACATGGGGCATCCCTTTGACCAGTTTGGGTCAGCTGTACTGGTTCTGTCACCTCCCAGCTCTTTGTGCACCCATAGCCCCTTTTGAGTAGGGCAGCCTGAGAAGCACAATAGTCCTTGACTTAGTGTAAGCACTGCTCAGCAGTAACTAAAATATTGCATTGTTACCACCAGCATTTACATCCCAAATACAAAATAGGGCACTATACCGGCTACTAGGAAGGAAATTATCACAACTGTAACCAGGACAAATTTATATCAGTATTAATTTCTGTGAAGATTTGATCAGTATTCTTGAAATCCCTGTTTTTAGATATTGTGTGAATTTCTGCTTTAAGTAAATAATGTGCAGACTATTTAAGCAGCTTAATTATGTTTTGTAATAAAGACAAACTTCTAACATGAATCCTTGAAAATTTGACAACTTGTGTATTTGGAACAGAAAATCTTCAAGGTGTTTTTTCTTTGTCTGGCTTTGGTTTTGCTTTTTTTTTTTTTTTTTTCTTTCTTTCTTTCTTTTTTTTTTTCCCAGAAGTGTTAGCTTCTTCATATTATGGTTTTTTTGGTTTTTTTTTCTGTATTTGTTGAAAATGTTTTGGTTATATACTGTATTTATTTAGAATCCATAAACACTGGGAAAAAATCAACTGTATAAGATACTGTAAACTTTAGACATTGCAATGTTTTGGGAATGAAATATGCCATGTTTTCAATCTTTTAATAAGTGAAATTTGGCTTTGAGCTTCAATCCCAATAAACATTTTTTTCTCCTTCAGGAAGTCTGGGCATGTTGGCATGAATTGTTGTCATATTTGGATGCAGAAAACAAATGGTTGAATGAGGTGGAATTGAAACTCAAGGCAACTGAAAATATCCAGGGAGGTGCAGAAGAGATTTCTGAGTCTTTAGATGTAAGTGCTGATGTAAACAATACCAGTTTGAATTTAGATCCACCTAAGGGAAATAGATTAATTTACTGTATTGTGCCTTATTTGGTGATAATAAAACATATGTTGTAAAAAAATATCCTCTCTTAAGTAAGTTAAAAGTGAAAGCAAATTTTCATTTTAGAACTGCAACTCTGGTTTTTTGTTTTTTTATTCGTGGAGTCTTTCAAATTCTTAGAAATTCTGTTAATAATTTCAGAGGATTAAAATACAAAACATTACACTGGTGATGCCTTTCTGCCATTGAGCTTCATCTGTCAAGTTATCAAAGCAATTTTTTTAATATAAAGTATACAGATACTGTCAGTGGGCATATTGCACAGGCTTAAAATAAGGCATGCAATTTGTTGCTTTATAAAGAGTGGTCCTTTGATTATAGTAGTGGGTAGTGGAAAATATTTATTTTCAAGATGGAGGGCAGTGATATTTTTGGCCTGTCTCTCTACTTTGATTGTCCAAGAAATGTGAAGTTTCTTATTTAAAATTTTAAGGGAAATTATGATTGCTCTGTAGAATTTTATTTACAGAAAGGAGAACAATCTATTTTTTTAACTTATTTCAGTCTTTGGAACGTTTAATGAGACATCCAGAAGATAATCGCAGTCAGATTCGGGAATTAGCTCAGACTTTAACTGATGGTGGAATCTTGGATGAACTGATCAATGAGAAACTTGAGAAGTTCAATACTCGATGGGAAGAACTGCAGCAGGAGGTATATTTCGTAATTGACTTTTCCTCCCCTTAAATAGCTGACTATCTAGCACCATTTAAAAAAAATAAAAAAAACAAAAAGTTAGTTTACTTCCTAAAAAAGGCACAAACATTGACTTATTTTAGAGATGGACCAGTTATATAGGTATAGGGAGGGGACGTTCACAGTCTCTCTGGGCAACCTGTTCCAGTGCCTCACCACGCTCTCAGTAAATAATTTATTCCTAGTATTTAGTCTAAATCTACCCTCTTCCAGTTTAAAGCCATTTCCTTTCATTCCGTTGCTACCTGCCCTCATAAAAAGCCTTTCCCCAGCTTTCCTGTAGTTCCGCTTCAGGTACTGGAAGGCTGCTATGAGGTCCCCCCTGAAGCAGCCTCTTCTCCAGCCTGAAGATTTAAAATCTTTTTAATGAAAAATGTGGGGAAGCATTGGGGCTGAGTGAGCCAGTGAAGGTACCGTTTGTGTTGTTCAAATCCTTCTTGGAGGTTTTCTATGTGGAAGGCCTACCAGATGGAGTGCCATTCTGATGACCTTCTACTTTTGGAATTCCAAGGTTAGAGAAGATTCTGAGAAAAAAATCTAAAATAAAATTCTGAGATAGCTCTCAGCCTGTACTTGTAGGGGTTGGTGCTCCAGCCCTCTAATCATCTTCATGGCCCTCCTCCAGACCAACTCCAACAACTCCATATGTTTCTTGTGTTGGAGGCTGTAGAACTGAACACAATACTCTAGGTAAGGTCTCACAAGAGCAGAGTAGAGGGGCAGAATGACCTCTCTTGTCCTGCTAGTCACTCTTCTCTTCATACAACCCAGGTTATGGTTGGCCTTCTGGGCTGCAAGCATGCGTTGCTAGCTCATCTTGAATCTCTCATCAATCAGCACACCCAAATCCTTCTCCTCAGGGCTGCTCTCATGCCATTCTCTGCCTAGCCTGTATTTGTGCTTGGGATTGCCCTGACCAATCTGCAGGACCTTCCACTTGGCCTTGTTAGACTTCATGAGGTTGGCATAGGCCTCCTCTCAAGCCTGTCCAGGTCATTGCTTTCCAGTTGAAATAAGAATAAAAATGGAGGAGAGTGAGAAAGCCTCCCAGTTCTTGCAAAGCTACTCTGGTGTTCAGAAATCAAATGCTCATGGTGAGATCTGTAAACAAGTAGAATAAAGAAGCTATTTCAGTCACAAATGATTCTGTCACACTGTTTCTTTATCACATGAATATAATTTATTCAACAAAATGTTTTATTAATTTTTAAACTCAAGTCTTGTGTGCTTTGTCCCATAGATTCCTGACACTGAATTTTTTGAGTTGTTCACATGGCCCTGTTGAAATCCAAATAGCATGCATTCTCCTTCCATAAGAATACATTGCTGGCACTTAACAACACTCTTCAGCTTGTGTTCAAGGTCGCTTCAGCTGGCTAGTAGGCTAAGTGAATGTGGTTATTTATTTTATTTAAATAATTATGCAGGTAATTACCAAGACAATATGTTCATATGCACAGAAGCTGATAGGTGAAATATTTATTCACTATTAATAGAGCAATTAAACCAAACCTCTACCATATAAATTAAGTTGCATGGCTGCTGAGATTCGTTTTTAAAGCTGATCAAGGTTATATGTTTGTACGTCTTATCTTATTTGGTTAACAAAGAGAGTATGTTTGGTTTACTTTTGAACATCTGGGTCTGGCTGATAAGCGACATACACTCCATCTATTTTTCCAGGATTGATTCACTTACATATATACAAATACATATATATATTTGATGTACAAAACACAATTGCCTGAAGAACTTTTGCAGGTGGCTGTGATCTCCTGTAATGTTGAAAGTGATTTACATCCTGTCCAACAAACGCCAGATATTAGATATTCTCAAGACCGTGCTTGCAAAAGGCTGTATAAAATGTTATTTTTCATGTGGGCTACATTCAATTTTTATTCTTGGGGATTGTCTCTTAATTTCTTTTAGAACATAACCCTTTCAGAATATAACTCTGCATAACACTTTTCTTTAAAATACCATATTCATCATTTGTTGCAACTTTCCTGTTTTGTTCTCCTCTCAAGAGGAGAAAATTCTTCATTCCCCATATCCACGATTGCTTTGAAGAGGTCTTCTTTTACAAGCTGTAAGGCATAGACTGCACCTGAAGAAGTCTTCATTGGTTTAATTTGCACTTTTGAACTACATCTAATCAAAGATGAATATCACTATAGTATGGTCAGGTTGAATATTTTGAAAGGCTTATTTTAAAAACACACTATGAAATATTACTAGAATTTGCAGAAGAGTTAGTTCTAGCTTGAGCAGTGTAAAAGAAATTCTGGGCTCAAAATGAATTCTTTGAATGTGAGAAAACTGTACATTAATATATTAACAATTGATGAAAGACAGAGAGAGATGTTGTAATACGTCTCAGTCACAAAAATCCGTAAGAAACAGTACAAGCTTTGTTAAACACTTCAGTTCATAATTGGTGTTTTTTCCCCTCCTAGCACAAGATTTTTTCCATGTTTTTATTTTCCTTGAGAGCTGTCAACATTTTAGTAGCTCAGAGATAACTAGACAGTTGTTTCCCTGAGATTTCCTGTTTAACAATTAAGTGTCAGACACTTTCCCCTAGAGATTAAAGCTTCCTGCTATATTGACTATAATCTGATGGCAGATCTTAGAGCTTCCTATCATGGTGTCCTCAGATCAGTTTAAAAACTGCAGCATTAAATGGTGTATTTCTCTCTCAGACTAAAGGAAAACCAGTGCTCTTCCACTAAAATAAAGAATAACTGATCAGAATAAATGAAAACAAATTTAAATCTAGAATATGTGTATATGTAAACAATTTTAATTTTTGTATTTCTTATTAAAAAGTGCACATATAGATAAGCATATGAAAACACTTAAGGGAGTTTTAAGGATAAATTTGAAACTCAGTCTAACCTCATAGGTGTGTTTTACGCCTGTTCCTTTTGGAAAAGACCTGTAATGCATACCACCTTTCTACTGAAAAAGAAAGAAGAAACTCTTCCATATTGTTGCATCTCTCTGGATTGAATTGATAAGGGTTATGCAATGCCAGTGATAATGCCAGGGACTTACTCAGTGAAAAGGATTAAGTTATTGAGTCACTTGGAACATTCTCATTATCTTACTTTAAATGATGAGTTTCTCTGAACTTCAGAACAGTACAGCCTTCTGTACAAATGGACAAATGGTTACTCCCACCAAAGCTGAAGAGATTGGTAAATGCACACTAGACGTGTGGTAGATTTTTCTCCTTTGTGACAGATCTTTGTGCTTCAAGGGCATACATACCCATGGGCCGTACAAAACTATTTAGCCTGTCTCTGATTTAGTGTATCTTCAATCTCCAGTAAACTGACAGTAATGGAAAGACACAGCATGACTTTATATTAGTCAGTCTTGCAAATCAGTAGTAAGGACTGGCAGAGTAAGTTGAACTGTTTTTTAATCCTGCTGCTTTGAACAGGCCAGTAATATTGCAATGTAAAATCTCAGATCAGAGGAAAGTAAAATTCATTTAAATAGCCAGCCTCAGTTCTATGTTGAGAAATAACTTTGTTTCGGTGGTTAATTCAGTTGGGTACGAACACATTAGCAGCTCAGGTGCTTCCATTAACAGTGACAGCATTAGTCCAGCACCTAACACTGCCCCATTCCACAAAAGGATCCTGGGACTGGCAGCGATACAAGATTATCTGATCAACTGTTCTGAAATAGTACAAAGCAGCTTACAACACAAATATAGTAAATACTGGTTGGCCCATTCCTTGATACCAGTAGCTAGCAAGAATACTCACAAAATGTAACCTTTATTTGTAAAATGTGAAGCTCTGGAAGAGAATCTGAGCTACTTGAGAAACACATATATCAAGATCTTTGACTGAATTGCTGAGAAATACTATTGTTCAAGGAAAGATTTTAGTAATAGCTGTGAATTCAAATGGAAATATGACTGTCTAACCACTGAGGAGAAGCGTGGACTCACTTGGAAAATGGCAGAACACCTAAGAAGTTTCTTGAAGAGTATTTTCCTCTCCTCTCGTTCTTTAATTTCACATCACAAGAAAGACTCTCACTTTATTCTGTGGTCAGCTATTCGGCTATACAGAGAAAAACTGTATTGTATTTGAAATAGTTGATTACATGCTTTGTATAAAGCAGAAATTCTGCTAGGCTTAGGTCTACGTAAAATATGAGAGAGCAGTTGAACACAACAGATGGAAGAAAGCAACAGGTTATTTGGTACCTGATAATTACATTAAACCGTTATAAATAATAGTTGATGCTAACAAATTTATGTCCAGTGTTTAAATACGGATGTGTTTTAAGGACAAATTGAAAGGTTAATTTATTCTTCTGATTTGGTAAACTGGTAAACCATGAAGGAAGCTCTTTGAAAGGAAAGCATCCTTTTCAAAAAACAGAAATATATATATATTATATATATATATTTATATAGTTGTATAAAAGGTGAATATAGATGCTGATGGTGGAAGCTAGAGTCAACTGAAAGAGAACATGGTTAGAATGATAGTAGAATGGGGAAGCCCTCAGACAAGGTAAGAATCCATCTTTCTTTTTTTCAGAGTAGACATTGCCTGTGTTCCAGAAAGCTATTTATACTTCGTATGTGAGAACTCCTTCTCAAGAGAGCTTTTATCCCTCTCACTTACTGAAGTGGATTATTGCAGATGGGATTGTACCCTATTCTCAGTAAACAAAATCTCTTGAACTATATAATAAGATCAGGAGGACTGCTAATGCCTTGGAAGGAAAGACTGAACTATCAGGATGGTTTTATTATACAGTTTTTCCAACTTCCATTCATTATAGAAATTGTCCGTGCAGGGTTCTGCATTTTTTACAACTTGCCTATGCAGTCTGGGATTTTATTTTATTTTTTTTGAGCGTATGTTTGTTTCTTAATAAAAAGAACTGAATGAATGGCAAAAAGATGCGGAACTTATCTTATAAAAAGGTGGATGAGTACAAGTCAGGAGAACTCCTTTTGATTCTTAGCTTGCACTTTTGGAAAAGAAAAAGAAAGTGAAAAAATGTATTATGCACATTAGTACTGCTAGTATTAATAATGTTGTCATTGTTTTTAGGCTGTGAGAAGGCAAAAGAGTCTTGAACAGAGTATTCAATCTGCCCAGGAGACTGACAAAACCCTCCGCTTAATTCAAGAATCTCTTGCTGCTATAGACAAACAGCTGACAGCCTACACTGCAGACAGAGTTGATGCAGCACAAGTGCCTCAGGAAGCGCAGGTAAGTTATATATGGGTTGAAATGATGTGCTTGCTGGTTTATTCAGTAAACCAAACAGTATTTGTTTGTCCCACAGCCTCATACTACTGGGGAAATGACAACACAATCAGTTTGAACGTGCAAGTAAATTTTAAGTAAGATTACTTTGAGAAGGTCAAGCAAATTCTCTTAATAGATGTGTATTTTCCTTCTGGTTTATTTTCTGTACTGTCCAGACGATATAAATAATTATAAATATCCTGGAGGACTATTAAGTAACTTTAAAATTGCCGAGGTAAATAAACACCGTGACTCTAAAATCCAGTTCCCATCCTTGATGAAGTAACCCCTCATCTTCAGTACTCGTAGATGCCTTTTGTACTAAATTGATTACATGGCCTAGGAATTGTTACTAAATTATTGAAGCGTGGACAACATTATTACTTATGTTATAATGTACACATTAATATGCCTGTACTTCAGTTTTTACAGCTCACATAAGTTGAAAAAGTCAGCTTTTGGTATTCCTTTAGAGATGGTTTGTTGAGCATCTGAAGTAAAATTTTCCATCTAATTCTCATTTTTACTCTTTCATTGTTTGCTCTATCACATTTGCTTCTAGCAGTATTAAAATGGTAAGAATATAACTTTAAATAAAATCAATTAACTCTGGCATATATACGAAAAGACTACAATATGAAAGTGTGCTTTTTTTGGTGCAACTTTTCAGTACATTCCACTTAAATTTAGGATAATAGATTACACACACAAAAAAAAAAAAAAGGCAGGAAAACCTAGATGAGGCATTCTTTCTAGCCTGCCTGTAGAGTTTAAAATCATTGTAATATATAGGTGTCTTATTCACATATTATTTTATTTATATTCTGAGCTGAACATACATAGCCCTGAAAGTTTTGTCTCCCTTAGAAGTAAAAGTTTCCATGTCTTTTGAATTAAAACATAGATAGAACATAGATAGTTGTTCCTTTTACTTGCATTTCTGGTTTGCATATGTTTTTAAATACACACAGGTATTTTTATGTGTGTGCATATAAAGAAAAATTGATATTTAGAATACAGGATTGTATTTGTATTGCTTCATTTGGAAAATGATTCTAATTTATTTTCTTCTAACTTACATTATTGTAAAAATGGCAATATATTTTTCCACTTTGAATCCTAAGCTGAATTAGTTAAGTGTTGAACTTCTGAAATTATTTTATTCCTTCCTTGAAAAGTGAATAATGTAAATTATTTTTACATGAAGTAGAATGCAAAGCAACATTTTTATTTTTTATTTTGTTAATGTGTATGGGTTTAATTTCTCATCTGGTTTTTATTTATCTCCACTACACAAGAGAAACTTGATGTGAAAGTGTGCTTTTTTTGGTGCATTTGGACCCCTATACATTTTATTGCTTTTCAATTTATATGTGCCACAGATGCATCTGGTTTGTGTACATCTTCAAATACAAAATTGACAATGATCACAGGCTGTGTCAAAGGAATTAATTCAGAACTTCAATAACTGAAGCAACATAGAACTCAACTACTCTAAATTGGCACACTATGTCATGGGATAATTTCAGCTGATTGCTTTTGCAGAACTTGCTTTTATTCTTGAGATTTTGTTGTCTGATGTTGAATTCACCTGATTATATTATAACCACTGTGGGGAAAAGCAGCATAGAAGCTGCTGTCTTTTTCTCTTTCATGTTTTTATTTTAAGATGCAAGTAGAACCTAATGAAAAAAAAAATAACAAGTGAACAAATTTAATGCAAATGTTGAAGGTCTTTGAAGTTCAGTTGTGAAGTTCTTTAAAATCCTTAGGGGAGAAGGGAATATACAATCAAGTTTACACAGGTAAGTATTCTGAGTTATTCAATTAGTGAATGGTTCTGCTAACCAGTGTCACATCTCCTGTGAAGCATCTGCGGGCACAGCTCGCTTGTGGAGTTGAGAACAGCAGATTAGTATAAGGCATCCTACAGTATTGTCTACACAGCTGGAATGGGAATATTTCAGTCAATTATGCTGATTTCTCAGCAGAGGTCAGTTTATCCTTGCTAAGAGATTTAGCAAACTGTTCAGCCAATACATTTAGTATTTCTAAAAGAGCATCTGGAAGAAGTTACAACAACAACAACAATAATAATAATAATAACAACAACAACAACAACCTGTTAAAGATTGGGAAGCTTTATGCATCTCCCTGTTTGCTTCAAAAATTCAGAGTTAAATATGTGCTACTTAACTTTTTTTTGATCAGTTTTGAATGTAAATTCCACATGCTTCTTACACCACCATGTGGCACTGTGAATTTAATGCTTGAGAGTCACTACTACCCGTCAGTTTCTCCTTACTGATTCACTATGAGGGCAACTAAAGATGCTGTATTCAGATAAAACAATCTAAAACAACCATGCAAATAAATCAGTTCATATTCCTCAGGCTGTAATGATTTGAAAAAGAAAAAGAAAAAAAAAATAAAAGCTGGAGTGAGGTTAGGCCTAAAAGAATGTAACAGATTTGTTTGTATGCTTGATCTGATCTCATTATCCCTACTGTGGTCTCTTCCATTTCTCTAAGAAATGAGAAAATACAAGGAAGGAAATCATCATAGGAATTTGCTAGTTGTTGATGCAAGTACTCTGTAGCTGAGAAGCGAAAATAAATCTGAACTGAAAATATTAAATTTATATGACAAAGTATTTTCAAGATAATTATTTGTAGCTTTGTTATTAACTTCTGGTGAGGAGAGAGAATCTACACATTGTGCTGCTCTTTAGTCTGAGAGATAACTTTTTTTTTTTATAATATACATATATATATATGTATAATGTGACAAATAGCTTGTCTGTTGTTGTCCCTGTAGACATAAGTAAAATGCAGTGTAGAAACTGTGTTTCTCAGGAAAACAGAACTACCAGACTTTGTCTTTCCAATAAACTCCTTGAATAATTTCACTTCAATAGTCATGAATAGTACACCCTGTTTTCTAAGTAACAATGGTTATTAATCTGTTATTAAAATATCATCATGCTGTGGTCAAACAAGTTTATATGAAACTATAACGCCAGAGGTTTTTAACTCAATGGTCCATTACTTGATGAAAGTAATGTCATACATAATTATCTTCAGACTTGAGTTGTGAGATGAAGACAACACAGTTATTTACAAAGTAAAATGGTTAGTGTTAAACATTGTCATCTATTCTGCTCTGTAAATGCTGATAATTACTTTGTTCAGTCACATGTAGAAGATGAAGCTAAAAACAAATTAGGAACTAGTATTTAAACATTATTCAGTAAGTTCTTTTGAGAATTTACTAATATGCTGATCATGCCAGCATAGTCAGTATTGACTGGATTAGCACAATATTGAGTTAGTAGATTTCTGGCATTCAGTATAAAATACAGTGTTGTCAACCAGTGTGAAATTAAGACATTTTGGAGGATGATGTGCAGTATAATACACATTTCTTATGATTGTGTCATATTCATGAAATTACAGTCAACATATTTCTTCTTTCATAAGGTCAGACAAAACAGATAAGAGGTTTTCTTCAGTTCTGGGATAGAAAATGGTATCCCTCACACGGGAAAGTAATTTCCCTAATGTTTAATTGAATGTTTTCAAAATTTATTGTAATTTGTGATACTAGATAAATTGGAACTCTTAGCTATTTTCCTAGAGTTGTTTCTTCTACATTGATCTAGCCTTCTCTTGCAAATATTGTTACAGAGTTTGTTTGCATGCCTTGTTAGCATTTTTTCCAAATGTTTTTCTAGAAGCACAAGTTTGCAGATAGATTTTTTACATTCTCTCAAATTTCAAGTGAGACAAATAGTGACGTTGACTTGTTAGTCAATAGTCAATAGTGACTAGAGGTAGGCAGGGTTTCCCAACTGTCTATAGCACCAAGTCTCTGTTGATTGTTTCTTTGTTTTCATCTGCAAGTACTTCTAATGACAATATGTATTTGGTCTTCTAAATATGACTGTGTATGTATGTATGTATGTATATAGTGATAGATAGATAGAAATTAATGATCTGCCTGAGAAGAATGCCAAACAGTGATGGAAAATAAACATCTTTACCTGTAGGACAGGATAATTTAATTACAGTTGCATTCATTAATTACATATTTGCTGCAAAGATTTTGCAAAATGGACAGGAACAAAATGGACTGAGGAAAGCAGATATGGGAATATTGGAAATGAAACTTAGTTGCTTTGTATGGACATTTAGAAGAAATCTGTTGAATAAATTTGCTTGTCAAAAATTCATGAAAATAAAATAAATGACTGTGTCAAAATTGCATGAACAAGGGCATCACAGGCAGGTGTTACAGATTGTCTTGTATTCAGGACTGATTTAATCTTTCTGCTAAGGCAGAACAGCAGTGGCAAGTACAAAAATCTTTTCATGGTATAATCTGTACTACTTATCTTTCAAGTTTTTCCACAATGTTTTTTTTCCTCTCTAATTCAATATTTTGAGGTCAGTGTTGGTAATGTTTCTTCTCTCTCCTGCACAGCAATTAAAACAAATAAACTCCTCTTCTTCATTTGCATAACTAATTATAATACTTTTGACTACAGTTTTCATATTTCACCAATTAATTGAGTATAAGATAAATGTATTTGAGTATATTTACATTTATAGTTAGATTTTTGTTTGTTTGTATATACTGGAATACCATAGAAAGAAAAACATTAAATCTAAAATCACTTTTTTGTGCCAGAGTAATGGCCTGAAACAGCTTTTCTTGTAGAGAAATACCTGGTCTTTATTTCATAAGGTAATTGTTCTCAGAAGTACTTTTCCAGCAATTCTGCTAATATAAGATTCTCATTTTTTAACTATTTCAACATAAAAATATGTATATTTATCTGAAATATGTTGTGTTGATATGCAGTATGTGAATTCTTTTCTATCATACTGTACTAACTAACATTAATTGTTTTTGAGCTTGATTTATGGTAGCCAATAAGGCTGATATTTTTTAATGACTTGGTTGTATACTGATTCTGCAGAAGAGAAAACACAACTGTGTGTGTGAAAATGAATGGAATTACTGCACCAGTGAACTAGAGGTCCATATGCATTTACCCTATCTGCAGATACTGATCATAGATTCTAGTTCAGTAATGAATCATAAATTGCATACTGATTTAGGTATGGCACAACTGTGTCAGGTAAAGATGTTACGTGGACAGCATATTTTGGTCAGATTTCTGTCAATTTACTGGATTATAATATGAAAATAATGAACGATAAACAAAAAAAAGTAAATCACTTTTCTATTTGTGTTTTTATTTTCTGTGATTAATTTTTGGTTTTTATCCCAATGAATACCACTGCTTTCCTTCAGAAGAAAGAAATCTATGTTTTTTGCCTGCAGCTTCATCAAAATTGTCTAAGTAATATTACATCGTCTTTGCCACATTAGAGAACTATATGCTTGTGTAGGAGATTGTGATCAAGAGAAACTAAACTGAATAATGTACAGGGCAGCGAACAAGCAATTTACTGAAAAAATTCCTCTAGTTATCCAGTATATAGCATATTATTTTTTTTAATGTGCTTCCAAGTCAACTATTCCAAATAATGTTAACAAGATAAACATTTTCTTGAAATACTTCTGACTATATTCTTTGTTCTTCAATAGAAAATACAATCTGAATTAACAAGTCATGAGGTTAGTTTGGAAGAAATGAAGAAACGAAACCGAGGCAAAGAATCTGCAAAAAGAGTCCTTTCCCAAATTGATGTGGCACAGGTATGCATATTTTATTTCCAACATCTTTCCTTCAATCATGCAAACAGACAGCCTTAATAATATTGTTACTGTACTGTGAAATATTATTAAGGTGTTTCTTATGTTTTAACTATTCCTTTCTAATCAGAAAATCAGAAGGACGGAAATATTTAATTCATGCCACCTGGTTGCCTATTTTTCCATTGCAGGCTATTCATCTAGTTGGTAACAGTTCTAGGACAGAGCTGCTTAAGTAACTTGTTCCAATATCACAGTATTAATTTCTAGTGATTGTATGTACAGATAGTATCCATTTGTGGTTTTGCAATGATGTTTTGCATTCCTCTTGTTTTACTGGCTCTTGGTTGTCTCTTTTCCAGACTGAGTAGTATGTTTACATCACAATGAGAGCTTGAGACATACAGTTTTGATTGCTCTGTCATTCTTCGTTATGCATTTTCTATTTTTACAGGTTGTTTTTTGAGATGAGTGGTTCAAAGTTACACAGAGTGTTTGAACACAGTATAGCTTTGTGCGACAGCTGTTATACCATGACAAGAATTTTCTCTTTTGTTCTTTATGTTCCAAATCAGTCCAAATATCTACTTTGCTTTTTAGGTTTCTTTTAGTTGTTCATCTGATATTTCCTTAAAATTGTTGGACATAAGTATGTAATGAATCAATTATAGTTATCCATTATAGCATGAGTAAGAGTGGTATAGATGATATAGATATTAATTATTATTAGTTACATAAAAAAGTATAGCTTGTAGTTGGATGGTTGATTTTTTTTTTTTTTGTCATGTGCATTACTTAATTTAATCGGTATTAATATATATATTTATTTTTAACAGATCTGCAGTGCTGTGCAATCCTTCAGTGACTTTTCTCTACCACTAATAACATATTTCTCTGTTTTCAACGTCATGTTTAATATATTGATCACCATAAATAGTAACAGAGATAGGGCATTACAGGCTTCCCACATGACTTCATCAAGCTGAAGTATCACAAGAAGATGAAAAACTAATTAACTATGAATTTAGTGTATGCAAACACTCTATAAAAATGTGAGACCATTCATTCCTAATCTTTTTTTCCTATTCCAATCCATTTGTTCACTTCTTTATTCAGAGAAATACTTCCCTTCTTAGCCCATTGGATCTCAGTTTAATTATTAATGTTTAACAAGTAATGTAGTTGGAAAGAAGTGTTGGAAATCTGAGTTTTCTGTTGTACCCATGACACTGTAGCCTTTCACTAATATAAAAGCGCAATTCCTGACTCCTTCACAGAATTCTAACAAATAGGTGAAATGTTATTTCTGTTTTCCAAAATTATCCTAATTTTTACAAATGCTATGTTTCTATTTAAACCCTATTTCTGTTCCTTATTGCAGTTCTTTTCAAATTTGTATAGTATCGAAAAAAATGTATTGGTATAAAGTGTCCAAGATTTGAAGATAGAATATCAGAAGAGTGTTTGCAAATGCTGAATTCCTATTTAATTATCCTTTTCTCAATGACCATTCTATTTTTCAAACAGTAGAAAAACTTAACTTACTAGTAATTTACAGAATCACGGATCACAGAATCACAGAATCACCCGGGTTGGAAGGGACCTCAAGGATCATGTAGTTCCAACCCCCCTGCCTAGCAGGGCCACCAAACATACACATTCAGATCAGGTTGCCCAGGACCCCGTCCAACCTGGCCTTAAACACGTCCAAGGACGGGGCATCCACAACCTCCCTGGGCAGCCCGTTCCAGGGCCTAACCACTCTCCTAGTAAAGAACTTCCCCCTAACATCCAACCTAAATCTTCCCTCCTTCAACTTAAAACCATTTCCCCTAGTCCTGCTGTTGTCAGCCCTTTTGAAGAGTTTACTCCCCTTGTGGGTGTAGGTTCCCTTCAGGTATTGATAGGCTGCAATGAGGTCACCCTGCAGCCTTCTCTTCTCCAGGCTGAACAAGCCCAACTCCCTCAGCCTGTCCTCACAGGGGAGGTGATCCAGCCCCCTGATCATCTTAGTCGCCCTCCTCTGGACCCTTTCCAAAATCTCAATGTCTTTCTTGTGCTGAGGGCTCCACACCTGGACACAGTACTCCAGATGAGGCCTCACAAGAGCCGAGTAGAGAGGGACAATCACCTCCCTGTCCCTGCTGACCACCCCTCTCCTGATGGAGCCCAGGATCCCAATTTGCTCTATAATTCTAAAGATGAACAGGTTCTTGTTCTTGTAGGTAATTAAGTTGTCCTTTCCTTGTTTAATTTCTCATTATTTTCCTTTCCCCTGATGATCACATAAGCAAACAACATAACTTACTGATAAAGATATCCAACTGTGAAAATTTTGAAATTAGAAGCCATGCTTGCCATAGATTTTCTTGCCTTCAGATTAATTTCTTCTTATTCTAGGTTATGTTTCTTGGCTTTTTTTTTTTTTTTTTTAATTGAAATTTAATTTTATACTTTAAATCTCAATTTTTGTGCTAGGCCTACTTACTCTCCAGCAACTTTACTTGGGTTTATTTGAGGGACTAAGAGTGATGCTAATAGCAAAAAGAAGCAACATGGTTGAGAGTTGATGAGCATCCATTCTGGATCTCTTTGTATTATGCTCAAGCCATTAAACCTACATTTTCTCTTCACCTTCAACATTATACATATTGTGAAATATGAAAACTTTCCCTTTCTTCAGTCCAGTATACAGGCTCTCTTGACGCTGGCTGTGCTGCACCCAGTATCCTGGATTATGCAAGACTTTTTTTTCCCCTGGAAATCAAGATTGTCTGCTGCTGGTATTTTCCCCAAAAGATTTCAGATGTTTGAATGAAAAGCTGTGCTGATTGATAATGGGTTCTGAGCATCGTGGAATGGATCCAATAATTGTCTTCAATGTTGATGTTATTTCACATTTGCTACTTACTCCTCTTTTCAGAAAAAGCTTCAGGATGTCTCCGTGAAGTTCCGCTTGTTTCAGAAACCAGCTAATTTTGAACAGCGTCTACAAGAATGCAAAAGAATTTTAGATGAAGTGAAGTTGCAAGTGCCCAAATTGGAGACGAAGAGTGTTGAGCAGGAAGTAGTACAGTCGCATTTGGACCACTGCATGGTAAATACATTAGATGTTCATTTCCTGTCTATTTTGTCCTCCAAACGTAAAGTATTTGCTGTGATCATTTCAATATAACTTTGCAAGAGATATTAAGAATCTGAGAAAATTTAAGAGGAAAGTTTTGCAACAAAAGTCATGGGAACCATTTTAAGTAATGGGCAATTTTCAGGAACGTTGGAGAGTGGAGGTTAGAAGTGAGGGAGGACAGAGAGATTTATCCTTCTTTTTCAAATAACTAAAATGGAAATGGAATTAGAAGAACATTTAAATCTGTGTTCACTTTGAAATTTTGCCAGGCTATCATTGCATGGTGAAATAGCTTTAGCAATCTTAAAGTGACATGGTGTTGTCTTCTTCTGCCATGGCAAAGAAACATGGGGTACGTTCATGAGTGAAAATCTTTGAAAATTTAAGTTTATATGGACTAAGCTAAAGATTGCAGAATGTTGCCTGAAATTTAAGATGAAAAAAGAAGTATCAATCACTAAATTGTAAAAAAAAAAAAAAAAAAAAGATTATCAAAACATTTTTTTTTCAGTGAACAATGACTATGAACTTTTACTATATCAAAATACAATTTGGGGACATTTTCTAATCCCCCCATCCAGTGCTGCATATGAGTTTCTCTTCCTGGGTGGCCTGTATTTCCCACAGTGTGCTACAGTCATGAAACTCCATAATATAGCCAGGATTCAATGCATTGAATTTATTCTAGCTGGGAAATGGAAAACATAGAATACCCTGGTTACTCACAGTACAGCTTTCATAAGTTGTCTTGCCATGACTTTTTATGATACAAGAGTGAAAGACCTGAATATGTCCCAAAGAACATGAAGAAAATCTGTATTAATCACATTAATACCCCTTTGTCATTGATAGGCAGTAGAGATAAAATTGAACATTGTGATGACAATAGTAAAATGGAGATTTTAACAGCAAATATCAGAGCAATCATATAATTTGCAGTGTTGTTTGGTTTTGTTTTTCTCACACTTCAGCATGCCTGAAGACAGTTTTTCTCCTTTATCCTCTTTCAGATCTAAATGTAAGAATTGAAATTAAAAAATAAGGATGGAACAAGTTGATGTTGTTTCGTTATTTACTGGGTTTTACTTAAATGCAATTGCCCTTTAATTCATATTTTTATAAGAACAACATGGTAATTAGAAGCCCTGTACTAATTAGTTTCACTAAGCAGTTAGCTTTTTTAGCCCCATAACTTTCATGCTCTAAGGATGTGTTTATAGAACATCTTTCTCTGCAACAAATCTATAATATTTATTTTAAAAAATCTAGTCATGTTATCCACGTTCAGGCCACAGCCACTGCCGCCCTACGGGCTCTTGCATCATAGATGCACACGGAGGTCTGCTCTGCATGGTGCCTGTGGGCTGAAAGGGGACAGCCTTCTTCTCCATGGGCCTCTCCTGGGCTGCAGGGTGTTTCCGCTCCACAACTGGAAAACCTCGTATTCCTTCTGTATTGACCTTCATGGGTACAGGGTAAAGACAGGTTGTTTTGAATCTTGTAATTTAATTTCTGGGGAAAAAAAAAAAAATATATATATATATATATATATATATATATATATATTTAATATATATATATATATTTATATTTATATTTTATATATATATTATATATATATAATGTATAATATAATTATATTATAATATATGTATAATATAATTATATATATAATATATATAATTATATATATATTATATATAATAATTATATATAATTATATATAATTATATATATTATGTATAATTATGTATAATATAATAAAATGTATATATATATACATATATATATATATATATATACATATAAGAAGTTTTCTCATAAACTTCTGTATGTACTTGATACATACAAACACACTCAGGGTGAATTTTCTCCACCCTTAGGTCACCTACTTGGTATCTACTGAGCACTCTCAGCTCCTCTAATTTTCAAATAGGAGTGAATGGTGGTCAGTCATGTGTAATGATGTTTTTATGCAGCAAACAATATGAAGAATTCTACTGCATCTATTACTTTGTAATATCTTCAGTAGTCTGTTCTTTTTTACTTATTTTAATAGGGGTGTTTCTCTTTCATAATTCTGTTTGATTAGAAATTATATAAAAGCCTGAGTGAGGTGAAGTCCGAAGTGGAAACAGTGATAAAAACTGGGAGGCAGATTGTTCAAAAGCAGCAGACAGAGAACCCAAAGGAACTGGATGAAAGGCTTACAGCTTTGAAGTTGCAATATAATGAATTGGGTGCGAAGGTAAGCTGTATGTTTTGTAATAAAAAATTATGCACTCTTTTTAACTGACAGCAGTGAAGAATAAGCTTGGTATGGTAAGTTAATGTTCTTTTTTACTGGTTACTTTCAATGTTTTCACATTTTCTTAATGGTGTAGAAGGAATGGAAGCAAAGGCAATTTTCAGAATGGCTATTCCGTTGTCCTACAAAAATAAAAATGACCTTCTGGAGAAATAGAAAATTGCTTTGTTAAAGTTTAAAATTATACTTCCTTAAACTTTTTACTTTTTTTTTTTCTACAATTTTTTTGCCATGTTTTGTTTTGTTTTGGCCAGAAGGGGGTCTTGTTTCCTTTCAATGCCTCAAACAAACACTAACTTCAAAACACTTCAAGTCAGGAAAATACTTAGGTTTTCTTTGTGATTTTTTTCACATTTTTTCCCCTAAAGAACTGCTTGATAAAAGAGAGAATTGTACTTTTCATTTTCTTTGCCTCTGGTTCTATAGATCATTATGTATTTTGTTTCTATTTATTGCTGTCCAAAAATCTATTGACCAAAAGTTCTTGCTATTGCAGCTTTCCCCAGGAGGCATTCGTGTAGGTCTTTGGTTTGCTTCATCTGCACTCTTGACTTTAAATACACATAACATTCAGTTCTTGTCATAACTGTTTCCTGGTTTAAATCTATAAAACCCTGAGTTGCCTGGTTGCTGTGTCCTAGTATACAAACTATGCAGAATATTGCTTATTAATGAGTGTATGGAGTAGCTGTCCCACTGTTTTATGTCTCAGAAATGAGCAAGTGTTTTTTTTTTTTTTGTTTTTGTTTTTGTTTTTGTTTTTTTTTTTTAATTTTGTTGTTTGTCATCCTCTGTTGCATAAGTGCCCTCAAATTTCTTCATGTTGGATAACAGTGCCTTTGAGCTCTATAATCAGGAATGTATTAATAGTATTAATGTATTAACAGTTCAAATAGAACTCTTTAGGAAAGTCTTTTAAAAAATTGTCTGATATTTATACAAAATTGTCTGATATTTATACAGTGCTCGGTTTGACCACTTAGTATTTCTTACTGCATAATTAGGAGGACTACATGACTACTTTCCTAGTATTAGATCTCTAAATGTTATAGTCTTTTAACTTATGTTGCTAATTAATTATATTATTATATATTAATTTTATGTAACTAACCTTCTAGAACTTGTTGCTATTGTTGCTATCTCCTGAGCATTGACTTTGCTTGTGTAAAATTTTCATTTATACATCATCTGTTTCTATATCAATTCATATACTGTTAGAAGCTGCTATGCTTCCTAAAAGAACAGTGTTTTCATTTAAACAATGTTTCCCTAAGATTTAAGTAGACAATGTAAAAGACTGCTAACTAATATCAACAAGATTAGGTCCAAATAAATAAAGAAATTTGTGTCAATTCCTAAGGCTTTTTATTCTGATTCTGCTTATCTATGCAAGAGGTTGCCTGCTAATGAGGGACAATCCTCCATAAGAACTGTTGATCTTTGAAGAGAAGTTGTGGCATTATCCAAAGGAAAAAGTAATGCAAAACATTCAACAGCTGTCCTGAGTTCCCTGCCACTCTTTAAAACAGAGATATTAAGAGACATCAGTCTTTTGAGTGTAAAGAAGACTGAAAAGTCTGCTTCATTAAGGTGTGGATAGTACCATTTGAGAGTAGATGATACATTTGTTTTCTCCGTTATTTTTTCCTTCATTATATTTAACATAACTGCAGCAGACAGGTGCCATTATTAGAGGGGACCTCTCAACTAATGAAGTGATAAAAATGTGCCATTAGGAAGCCATTAGAGATCTAAGAGAGCAACACTGCTAATTAATGTCTCTCAAAAAATACATAGTGCTTTGTTTACCACTGTTGTCCTAGATTTAATTTTCCACATTTACTTTCACATATAATGGTAGTTAATGCTTTTAGAGGGTCACAAAGGCTCAGAATTACAGAACTGAACTGATCACTGAGCCATATTCAATCCTAATTTGTTGTGCTGATTTTGGAGAACCACAGCTTTTCTTTTTATGGAAAACCTGATAGTGGTAATAACTGATAGTAGTCCCAGGACTGAAATCAGTAGTCTGAGGAGATAAACACCCTTCACATTTAGACTGATGTGCATTGTCTCCTACTGCTTCAGGAGGGCCTCCATATTTAAACCAATCCTTAATAAGCACATTCTTAGGGATGTGAAATGGGTTTAATTTAAATGTACTGAAGTGTTGTGCTCTCAAGGCAGAAAAATTACAATTATTACTAATAGTTTCACACATCTCTCAGTAGAGTTTTTCTATATATTTTAGATACCATTACTGTAGAATGAACCTAAAAATCCACTTACAGGTGGGAAAAGGTTTCTTTTTATTTACTTTTCTTATTATCGTATGAACATATGAACATAAATTCCTATCAATTCCTCTGGTAGTATCAGACCTTAAACCTCTTTCACTTCTGTAAATGAGTTTTGTATACTCAGAACATCGAGTTTTGCCCTTCATTTTTAGCTGAATATGCTCTGAAAGCGTGATGAATAATTTTGAAAATTTAGTAGTGGCCTCAGTGTGCATACGTTTGAGATGAGATTACAGGAAACTAAAATGTCATTTGAATATCATGGAGCAGAGATTGCATTTATGATAAACATTCCATGTCCGTGCTTGCATTCCCTCATGCATATTCTGTATCACAGACATATGTATGCATATGTACACATGAACAGCTGTTACAGCTTAAGTAGTTTGTTAGTTGTGAAGCTGTCACATAGAATCTGTAGCATCCTTACTGCAAATCTCTTTATGCTAATTCAGCAGAGAAGAGACTCTCTAGAACAAAACAAAATGGCAGTAATCATATTCTTGCTGCTCTACTAAAGGTGTTGCTGCTGTACAGACTATACTTGGAAGGTGAGGTGATTCCCCACAGTCCACTGCTGCACAAGAATTTGGCTATGCAACTTCAGCTATATTACTAAAAGGTTTTAAATACCTTTTGTTTTGCTTTAATCCTCCCATTTTTATTTATTACAGCTAAAGAGTCTTGCAAGTAAACTATTTAACATAGCTGAAATAGTTTTAAAATATAGAGAAGGTTTATGGAGTCTCACTATAATGAATATAATGTTTGGTATCATTGTAGGAAACAGAAGGCCTTAAGAGGGCACTGTTTCCTATTTTTCTTCAGAAATACATCTTTATGTTTTAAGTACAAACAGAATCTGATGCAATTGTAACCTCCAGATATATACATCATAGATGGGAGTAGTGTAATATCACTGATATAATACCCAGCATTTAGAGATGTGTAGAGCAGCACAACTATTATTTTTGTGCTTGGGCAGATATCAGCAATTTCCTTTATAGTATACCAAGTGGTTATGGTTATTCTTACACAGGCAATCGCACTTAGGGTAGTGCAGTTTGCATTGTATTTCTGCAAAGTACATGCGAATTGTGATTTAAAGTGACTATTAATATTCCTCAGAAGAGGTGAAATGCATATGTAAACTCCAGGTTCCCCTTATGTGAATCTTTCTTTAGCTAAAAAGCTGAGTTTTATTGTCTTTCTTAGTGATTCCCCCTTGGCTTGACTGTAAATTCTGAGGTCTCATTTAATAAATTTGGTATACGAGAAAGTACTTAAAGTATATTCAGGGAAGAAAAGTTCTGAAGTTTCAGTGGTAAACCTCTACAGAATAATATATGCAACCAGGGACACTTTGTTGCTTATTCCCTAAGCCAATCTGCTGTTTACTCTGGGAGAGCAAAAGCCATTCTATTGCCTTTAAAAACTTAAACTCTCCTTTGCTATGACTAGGAACCAGTTTGGTCATTATGCTGGTGGTTCTATTCAAACAATTTCAAAGGCCCATCTTACTTTTATTAGATGTTGGTTCCATTTTTGATTACCTGATGCTGCTGTAGACAATGCTGCCAGCATCTGTACTCTTGAATAGGTCTTATACAAAGATGGGGAGAAAATATTACAGGATTTTTTGCCTAAAAGTCCTGGTTTCATGAACAACAGAAAGTCCTACTGTCAAAATATGGGAAAAAATAATCTCTGTTTATAAAATTAAGATAGGATCTTGAAATGGTAGTAAACAACTAAAATGTGGACATAGCTTAGAAGTTCTAGTTATTATATGGTTGTGCTTATTCAATATCAGTTTGCTTTCATTATTTATTTTACTGGGAGAAATACTGTAATTTAAAATAAACTGCAACTTAAATAAAAATTAGTGGCTACAATCTCTGTTGATAACTAATTGATACATAATATACTTAGTCATCTTCTTTTAATATTTGTGATCCACTGCAGTTTCTATCCACCTTCATTAATCAGCAGTTTTTAAATTTCTGCAGCGCATAATTAAATTTATATTTTCAAATTACCAATCTCTAAATGTCCACTTGTAGTGATGGTTTTCATGTGAGACCTCTTCACTTACTCTTCTGCCTGCCCTCCTAAGTATTCGGAAATTTACTTCTCTTCCTGAATGTGCTGAGGGGCTTGCAGAGAAGGTTGTATTCCCTCATCCTTCAGAATGCTTACCAAAATGTAATAGAGAACAGACACGACAAACGTTCAGCTTTTCTTGCAGGTACCATGTAGTGTGCTTAAAAGAACAAATAAAACATGAATTGTCCATATTACTTCACATCCGAAATGTTTGGCTTATGAAAATCCTAACCGAGAACCTTTGATGACAAAGTTGTTAATGTGGGAAATTGGATGATTGGAAGCTACTAGTGGAGTAATGACTTAAGTAGGTCATGTTGGAAAGCATGCTGTAAAGCATACAAGTGCTGCTGGTAAGCCTGTAGTAAAGACTCCCAAGTAAGAGACTGGCAGTCAAATTCATGGGATGTGCCCTAGGACTTGAACTAGTAATAGCTTTATGGGAAATGTGAATAAGAGCTGGTTCTCTAAGGAAACTAGCAATGACAAAACAAACTGGGAATAAGGAGGTTGAAATTGAAAGAGGTCTGTGACAGAAGATGGAGGACAATTGAACAGAAGGTTGGGATAAAAGTCTACAAACTGCACTTCCTTTAAGAAATGTGTTAATATGGCTTACTCATAGTAAATACTTGTGTAACTCTCTAGAAATGTATATTCACCTTTCTTTTATTGGTTTATATGGAATCAAGAAGCATTATATTTAATCAGTACCAAACAGAACTGCATGTGGATAGTTGAGGTTGCTTTTTTTTTTTTAATATGTATCTTCATGCTAACAAGCAAAAATAAACACTGTGAGAACTTATGAAAGAAGTATATATTACAAGTGCAATTTGCTTCATAAAATTTTCACTTATGATAAAGTGGCAGATAGATTATACTAAAAAAATCATCAAACCAGAGTTAAGAAACACGTGTTTTATTTTTACAGGTGACAGAAAAAAAGCAAGAGTTAGAGAAATGCTTGAAGTTGTCCCGGAAGCTACGAAAAGAAATTAATTCTCTGACAGAATGGCTTGCAGCAACAGATGTGGAATTGACAAAGAGGTCAGCTGTGCAAGGAATGCCTAGCAATTTGGATGCTGAAATTGCCTGGGGCAAGGTAACAATGGAACACACAATGTACCTTTATACATCTCAGTTTATGCATATTAAAGAAGGTTTGATAAAAGGAATAGAAATTCTAGTTTTAATCAGCAGAACTTTATAACTGCTATGTTATTATTACAATCACCAATGCTTGAAAAAGTTTTAAGCATCTTAATCTCTCCACAGGTATATACTAGCACAATTCTACCCTGAACTGAGTTTGAAGTAGATATCTATAATCTACCCTGAAATGAGCTTGAAGTAGAATTTCATTTTTCAAAGAGTATTTTGGATTTTCCATCCAGTATCCATGTAAACAGAGATCACTTCTCTCTCATCTCATTCTACTTATGGCTAAAAGTTCCAGTAGATAAAAGAAGGATGTTAGAAATCTGTAGGTTTTGTATGTTCATATAGCAACCAAGAGGAGGAATATTTGGTTCTTTATCCTGTTTGTTTTGCAGCTCATTCTTTTTTATCCCAAGGGCTTCATACTTTAATAATACCTTACTATGAACTCTTAGTTTAGATGAAAATGCAAATCCTAAAATGAAATTGTCCTCAAATTTAATACATGTGCCACAGAATAGATAATCTGACAGAATCACAAAGGGATGCAAGAGCTACATCGAGCTGCATATCTCTGTGGAATACTAAGATAGCTCAGTATCATTCAACACTAGCTAATTTGGTTTATATTCTGTATACATAAGGAAAATCCATTCTGACTCAGATCATAAGCAAACCAAACCACTATACAGACACACCAAAAGCTGTGCTTTTGAAGAAACCATGCTCATCATAATTCAAAGCTTCAAACTTTCAAAGAATTACGTGAATCCAGAGATGTTTTGAAAAAGTACAGTTATATGATTCCAAAACAATACAACAAAAACCTGTAAAACTGTTTTTCTGTGTGTGAAAAATTAGCACTTTAGCTCTGCTTAATAGGAAAAATGCTTTAAACATCTTACCGGTTTCAACATGCAATATAAATACGGTCATGAATAATGTGCAGGCAACTTTATGACTTCATAAAAGACTGTAGTGGTTTCAGACACTGGAGTACAATTAGCTTTGTGTTTTCTATGGTTTTTTTGTATGTCTTTTCTGTTCTGTTTTTTACTGCCCATTTTCAGCTTCTGAGCTTGGTGTCATTAACATTGAAACACACCGATTATTTATGAAACAGGTACAAGAAAAAGAAAATCCTACAAGGTTTTGGTGAAGTATGGAATCATTTTTTGTTATCCTCAGTCTCTAAGACATTGCTTTTAAAAGTAGTGTCCAAAGATATGTTAAGATCACTTCTTACTAACTTACAGTTGCTTTTTGACTATTACTGCTTTGACTTTCAAAAACAAAAATCTTGTTCCATAAAAACTCCATTGCTGTTTGGTGTTTTCCACCTTTCACTTGCTGCCCTTCAAGCCTTACACAGTTCTTCTCATCACTTCTGCTTGTTATTGTGATCTTATCACACATAATGAAGTCACAGTTGTTGAAGAGATATTAGATAATCATACCAATTTAATGCCCCCTAACTGTGCTGCTAGATAGTCAGTGCATTTACACAGTGAATAGGAGAAAAATAATGTTTAATATTGCTGAACTATAAGGTATAGTTCTCTAAAAACAGAAATGTAAACTGTAAGTTTGTAGGTGCCTCTTCAGGAAAGCTAATTCAGATGGATATAACTTCACAGCAGCTTAAATGGAAAGACTTGTCTTTTATATCATTTAACTGTTAGATGTATTTCTTCAGAAATTGCATCACTTGAACATAAAGTTTGATGAATTGCACAGTTGCACAGTGGGAAGTCCTTGTTACATCTCACTGTTGATATGAAAAGTACATATTTTACTTTTTAATAACAAAAAAAGGTAACAAAATGTAATTAAAATGAGAAATTTTAACTTGAAAAATATATCGAGCAGATGAACCTACTAATCCTAAGAAATGCTAAAGTATTGTGAATTCTCATGAAGGAATTACTTCTGGTTGCAAAAAATAGAACTGGTAATGAGCAGATTTTGGCTTCAGCTCCAGAACAAATCTCTCTTTTGGGTCTGGCCTTATGTACTACCTCAGCTCTTCTGCTTCAGTCACTTGATCACTAAAATAAGGATAAACAACTCTTGTATGAAAGCAACTCTTCTTGAAGTATGTATTTACTGCAAATCCTTTCTCAAGATTCTCTTTAGGGGAATATAAATCAATATTCCTATAAATATAAGCACATTATTAATTTTGAACAATCCAACAGCCTGGTGGCAAATCCAACCCTTCCAGATACGTACTGAAATTATGTGATATATTTTTGCACAAATAATCTGCTCTCACTGTAGCAGGAAGCGTTGTGTGTTACATGAACTCTTTTAAAATCATTTTGAGGAGTTCACAAACAAGTATGCCACTGATACTTCTATGTGGATTTCAGTGTAGCATAGTACAAAATAGTACATCAATAATTCAGTTCCCAGTACCAGGCCATCACAGTATCTGATTAATGTAACAGCTTTGGGCTTTGGATTTCCTGAGTAAGTGGGCTACTGAAGACATTAAACAAATGTCTAACAAAATGTACTAGGAAATGAATTAGGCCCAGCAGATTGCCACTGTTAGGAAAGTATGCTGAAAACTAATGTGTAAAATGGAGAGAGAGAGAGGAAAACTCTGTAGTGAGAATGAAATGAAAATTGGATGTGTGCTGCAGTCATTGCAACTAGGCAGAGAACTCTTTTTTCTTTACAGAAAAATCAGAGAAATCTTTTTCTTTACAGCACAGGGAAACAGTTATATTTATCACTGAACTTATTTCTAATCGATTTTCAGTACCAAAGTATTTTAAAATATGAAGGGAACTCACAGTTTCAAAGATAATTATAGAGGTTAGAAGAAAAAAAAGGTGAACATGAGAATGTTGACTTCAAGGTATAAACATCCAGAAGTAAAAAGGAGTAAGAAATGTCATTAATGAAAAATAATAATCTTTACATGAAAGAATTGTGCACATCTAGAGTTTTTCTAAGGAGAGAACAAAAAAGTTTTAGCTGTTACTTGAAAAAAAAAACAGGCAATGTAATGAAGGCTGTATGTTCTGTCTTTTTGCTCAGCAGAGACAAGCTAAATCTTAGCACTTGAATTCAGTTCTGTTGTAATAGATAAGAAAAATGACATAGGAGTGGAAAAGGTCGTTAAATATTGCATATTAAGAAACCATTTATAATTAGAAGACTGAGTTAGTGAATGCATTTATCACAAAAGACATTAATAATTGTGGGGCTTATTTGTCTTTTAATTGGGCGCTGGTTTGATGTGAATTTGATTGCCAGGAAAGCGTGTTCTCAATAAGGAAATGCCAGGTGGTAGCACAAGGAAAGATTCCCTATCACTCAGTATCAGCAGTATAATTCTACCAGTGCTATATGTTATATTTCAGCTGGAGAACATAATACTAGTGAGTGTAAAGTTGAAGTACTCAGAAATACATTAGCTAACACATTTAGCAATGTATTTCCTGTCAATAAAATCCATGAAGTAAAATGATCTGAAAATTGTTTGAACTGATTCATAGTCAGTGGTCAGGATGTAATAAAAAATAAAAGATGTGCTGTGAATAAACAAGTAAATGTGTATAATCAGCCCCCCGAGGAGGCCATAATGTCAGTTCCTGATTAATTCTGTAATCTCACCCAGGAGAGCTCAACTACTTAGGTAATTTCTTTTACAGAGGTTTAAATTATTAAGATTGTTTTAGAGTAGTTCAATATACAGGCTGTGTGGAGCCATGTATAACTTCATCTTCTATCTTTTGTTGATTTTGAATTTTTAAATATACATATCTAAACTAATAGAAAATTAAAATAGTATCCTTTTTATTTAGCCACAGTTGAGATTTGCTTGTGGGGAAGAAAAAAAAACCAGCAGTTTGATACATAGCAGTCTTAGCATTATGAACTGTTGCTCAGGAACCCTCTTCATCGTGTTATCATTAAAAAAAAAAAAAAAAAAAAAAAGAACATTCCTATGTGGCCATCAGTTTTCAGCCATCAGTTGTTCCTGGTTAGTCTTTGCTGATGTAAAGGATGTTATAATTTTTTGCTTCCTGATGAGGCATCACTTAAAAAAAAAAACAAACAGCTGTAGTAGTTGTTATAAACTCGAGGATAAAGAGTATCCCACACAAGAGTGGAATCAGAAAGAGAGCTATGAACCCATCGCTACACAGATTTATTTATCGCTGCCACATTTATTTATACAATGATTTGTCCTGTAAGCCTGTGGGTCCGTATGTAGAATAAAGATGCTATTGTATGCAACTAAGAGCTTCTTCTTATGAATTCTTAGTAAGGTTTGTCTTCATATCTTTCAACACTGCAAAGGATCCTACGTATTCCTGAGTTTCAACTCAGCTGAATTTGTTATTTCTAAAATAAAACTCTTATTTTACTTTGCAGTTTCCAGTGGTAGGGACTTGAATGGTGGAATGGTGGGGATCAGGCCTAGCCAGTATAAGTTCACAAAAGGCAAGTTGCTTGACCAACCTGATCTCCTGCTATGATCAGGGACCTGCCTGGTGGGTGAGGAAAAGGCTGTTGAATAATTAATATGTTTTATTGCTTTATATGCCTTACCAATATTATGTCTTTAATGAGGGCTGCTCTGAAAGTAGGTTATTCTGTTGGCCCACAATATCAGAGTTTGATGCTGGTAGTATGGCAGTGCCAACCTTCCCACCATTATTCCATTCCATTTTATTGCTGTGCAACAGATGGCAGCATAGGGGCAGTCTGACACATGGAAGTGCCTGTGAAGCAAAGTGCCTGTGGAATTGAATTCCTCCATCCTGACAAAAAAAAGTGCATCATTGACATTCATCGATTCTTGCTGAACATTTGTGGAGACCAACAAGTAGATGTGAGCACAGTGATGTGGTGGGTGGTGCGTTTCAGAAGTGACAATAGTGACAGTGGGTCACCTCTGCTGGTGCAGATATTTACAAGCTCGACATGCTGGTTCTTGTTCATTTCTGGCAAAAAAAAGTGGCATTGACTATGTGGAAAAAGGTGTTTTTTAGCTGAGAATTTAGTTGGTCAAACAGTGTCATTGTGCTCTTTGTATCTGCTGGCATTTCCATGGAAATAAATAGGAGGCATTACTTCTGGAACGCCCTACGTATGTATGGTTTTTAGATTCTATGAGTAGTATTTTAATATTTTAGTTCACTGAGTAAAATCCCAGGTGAATACAATGAAAAAAGGCATTTCTACAGTTTGGGAAAAAAAAAAAAAAAAAAAAAAAACAGGACAGAACATGGTTTCAGCTGAAAAAAAGATTGCACTGGCAAATATCAAAGGAATATTTAAAATCATTCATAAGACTAGTTTTGGTGGTGTTCTATAAGTCTTCAGATGTTATCATAATGCTTTGTTATTCTCCTATTTGTTATGTTAGCTTTATGTGCAATTTCATAGCTATATCATTTTATTACATCCAAATTAAATATCTTTAGGTAAATATTGTAAAATATAGTTGGTGTTTTTTTTGTTTGTTTGTTTTTGTGTTAGGTTTTTTTGTTTGTTTTTTTTTTTTTTAATAATAGAGTATTAAAACTGTATTTTGAACACTGGAGTGAGAGCTAATTCATGATTTATAAAAATAATTTGTTTACCAAATACAGAAGATGAAGAATGCAATTTTATCAGAGCTAAAACCAAACAATTTGTGTTTTACTTATTCTTATTTATACTTATTTCTCTAATTAGAGGGAAGCAAGAGAGTGTTTTCTCGTATGAACCTACTGGCTGTTTGTTGATCTTTGTGTGGAGAATGTTTAATTTCCTGAATTTTTATTTTTTATTCTGCTGATTATAGGCAACACGGAAAGAGATTGAGAAACGCCAAGTCCAGCTTAAGAATGTCAGTGATTTAGGAGAGAATTTGAAGACAGTACTGAAGGGAAAGGAAAGTCTAGTGGAAGACAAACTCAGCCTCCTGAACAGTAATTGGATAGCAGTAACTTCACGTGCTGAGGAATGGTTAAATCTGTTAATGGTAAGAAAAATGTGTTTGTGCCCACAGGAGAAATGATGCCCAGGGTGCTCATTCTTACAGGTTTGCTTTTTCTGGTGCCCCGGAGAATGCTTTTCTAATGGACTGACAATCAATCACATTGTTTAGTTGAGTGATTAAAGAGAGAGGCTCTGCGGAATTTTGCTGATTAGTGTTTCCCGTCTTCCCAAAGACCTAAAGTACTTGAATATGAATCAAAAAAAAAAAAAATGGCCATATCAGTTGAATTAAGTCTCAGTACTGGTACCGACTTTGTGTTTATCTACATACGACCTGGAAGTCACCACCTGCATGTTGGTTTGGTCCTCAGAATAGATGTGATGTGTGTGAATTAAATTCATTTCAAAGCAAGTGAATTAGAAGTACTGTGCACCTAATGTGCTCAAGAACAATGATGTAGTCCTCCTCTGTGGTGGTCCTCCTCTGGGCAATTTTGTGGTGCATGTTTTGATGCGGATATTTTGTTAAGGGGCCCAGATTAAACCTCATACAAAGCAAATCCCTGAACCACATTTAATTTAAATTCAGGAGTCCCAACAGCTTAGAACAACTGGCAGTCATAAAACTTTATTCTCCCCTTCATGTTGTCCTGAAGAGTTGACAAAAGCAAAGAAGGAGTATTAATCATACAGTGGCTGAACAGTTAAGAAAATCTTGTATGATGTTTCTTTTCCTGATGGAGTCAGAATGCAGTTTGAAGTCAGAGAACTGAAGTAGTTCTCAGGGATACATTAGACTTAACTTTTCAGAGCTTGGTGTTTTAGAACTCTACTAGGGACTGTTATCTTAAGAATGCTTCTGTAAAAGATAGGCAACATCACTACAGGGCTTCTTCATCTATAGGCAGTGTACAAGTGCAAACATCCATTTGTGTCTGCTCTATCTGGAAGACTGAAGTATTTGATGTAGCATGATGTAGGTCCTCAGCTTCAATGTGGAACTGATTAGTAGAAATATATATTGGAGTTTACAGATGGCTGTAGTTATGTCATTGATAAGGTTATGTAGCAGTATTGCAGTTTCTGTAGAGGAATACTTTTAATGACCAAAAGGAACAGGTAAATAAATTGTTACAGCTGTTGCCACTGCCACACTACTAAAATATCCATATTCTAATAGTGTTCTAGTAAGTACATATGGCTCACTTATAAGTTTGAGGTGGGTGTGAATACATCTCATTCTAGTGATCTCATCAGAAAAGACAGAAGATTTATAAATAAAAAAAGAAAGTTTTATTGGAATATCAATGGCAGTAGCTTTTTAAAAGTAGAATATGAAAGCAGAGAAGCTAGGTGAATTGTACATGAAAATTATATATATGTATATAAAACACACTTTTTTGACTGTGATTTTGCAGGTGAATCTTTGTTTCCATCCTAGTTTCAATCAACTTAGTAGCTCACCAAAAAGCAAGCCTGATTCTTGGGAAATTTCACCTCCATTAGCCCTGGCTGCCAGCTTCCTTTTCCTCTCAGCAGTCTCACTGAGCTGCAGATGCCTGTTTCTTGCTGTGACTGTATCACCCTCCTGTCTGTCTCTTAGGAAGATTCTGTCTCTTCTAGAATGTCGTTCAAAGAAATAAAGCATATAAATTGAAAGCAAACACATAAATTAGATTTTGTCCTTCACATAACAAGCAGATATTATATGAAATAAATTTTGTTTCATAACATATGCATGTTTGCCACAATTGGCATAAATATGGCTATTATTTCAGTTCTGATTACTTTTTTGTATGCAGTATTTACCTTTTTTACATACAGGAATATCAAAAGCACATGGAGGCTTTTGATCAGAAAGTAGCTAATGTCACAACTTGGATATATCGTGCTGAAATACTGTTGGATGAATCTGATAAGCAAAAGCCCCAGCAAAAAGAGGAAACTCTTAAGGTAAAAAAATGTGATTTTCTGGAGAACATTAATTTTATTCTGAAAAGGAATGTGTCAGAACTAGTGTATTTTGAAAGGTATCCAAAATTGATTAACATTATTTTCTCTGTGATAATGCTACCCTCTGGCTTGTAGATTACTTAGTAACTTTGTACCACACAGCAAAAGTTAAGTCCCTACAGGAATAAAACCAGATACATTACAAGTCTTGGTTACTTCATGGTGAGTAGAACATCTTTTTAAACCTGTGTTTGCTGGAAAATACTGCTTAACAGAGCAGGTTAAACACAAACCTTTTCTCCTGTGTTTTCATTTTAAATACTTTTCTATTTTTCTTTTATTCTTTTCTGATATCTATGGTATCTGCATTTGATTTCTCTGTCATATGATTGTTTTAGTCCTATGAACACTGCTTGCATTGATGCCAGTCCAACACCATGAACAAGAATATTACATGGTGAATAAGCTGTATAATAATGGCTTAGCACACTGATCTAAAGGCTTTATTTGGCCTCTTACATCATTTGATGAAGACTGATGAAAAGTGACATGTAAGATAATTGTGACAAAGTATCTATTTAAAATAACTTCTTTGTCAAGGACTTTGAGTTATTATCTATATGGATTTTTATATATGTATTTACTGTAGTAATCAGTGTGAAATGTTGCATATTATCAGATAAATAGTTTGCAAATCAAAATCAGAATTGCATTGCTGATGCTAACATAGTGATACCATTTACCAAAAAAAAATCCAAGACAATCAGAATTTCCAAGTAGCACTTACACAGAGCAAAAGTCAATGGCTCATTGATCTCAGAAGGATTACAGGACAGACTTCTGAAGCAAGATTAACAATTTTGACACTGCAAAGCACAAAGTACAATTATCTTTGCCATCGATAAAAATTTACAATTGTGTTGAACAATGGCATTTCATAGACATTGTAGAATACTTCCTAATGCCCAAATGTGTTTATGATTCCTTAATATGTAGCTCCCCTTTTTTGCCTGTGCCCATATTGACATGTACTGTTACAATTATTATTACAGAAGAAGATATTGTTTTCTTGTGGATAGATCTGTATAAAAAAATCACACTGGTGTTCATCTCATTGTATTTCTATCCCTCCACTGAACCTTATTGAAGAATAATGAAAGTAGCAACTATTACCTTGAGTTCTTTAAGGTATGAATTATGATCACAAAATCACAGAATGGCTTGAAGTGGAAGGGACCCTAAACACTATCCTGTTCCAAATCCTTGCCACAGACACCCACTACATCAGGCTGCCCAGGTCCCTGTCCAGCCTTGAGCACATCCAGGGATGTGGCACTTGAATCTTTGAGCAACCTGTGCCAGTGCATTAACACAATTAGCAACTCTCCTGATCTTTAGGAACATAAAATAATTGATTGTACCCTCAAATATGTTGAGGATTGTATTATGGCAGATAACCTGTCTAGAAACACTGTCCACCGTTATTTTCCAATAGAAGATCAGAAAACAGATATATAGATACATTCCTGCTATAAATGTTGAGGAGCGTGAGTAAGAATGTTACCTAATGTATTTGTACCGTGTTTGCATGCTCATGCATAATTGTCTGAATTTGCTTTATGGTTTTGCTCCCTATTCCTTTGCACACTCTCTCTCTCTCTCTTTCTCTCTCTTTGCATTTATTACTAACTTCAAGCCCTGTCTCTTGCTCACGGACTGTAGCGCTTAAAGGCTGAGCTGAATGATATGCATCCAAAGGTGGACTCAGTGCGTGACCAAGCAGTAGACTTGATGACAAACCGTGGCGATCACTGCAGGAAAGTAATAGAGCCTAAAATATCAGAGCTCAACCATCGATTTGCTGCCATATCACAAAGAATTAAGAGTGGAAAGGTAGGAAGGCTTGCTTCCATATGGAGATGCATACAGAATGGTATCTGTATAAGGTGCACAGTTAAAATTTATGAGTGAACTATAGAGTCTTCAAAAGCTAAGATTTTAAAGGAAAATATGTTAAAATCCTAATTTTATTTATTTATTTATTTTTAAGTGTCAATGTTTGAGAGGGGTTTGGCATTAAGGGACTTCTTTCACTACTGCATAAATAGTGATATTCACTAAGTTTATATAAACATACACCTGTTATCTCACTAACACAAAAAATGAATGTCATTTAGGAAATAATAAAATTCTTAATCTTCTCAAATGACTGTCCATAACTATTTTTTTTGTGTGTGTGTATTTGTTTGGAGGGGCTAATTTTTATTAAATGTCTTTTCCTATGAGGCCAAGACTCGTCAAGGTTTGATATGCATGTATTTGTATATGTATATTTCAACAGTACTTCAAATAATTATCTCTTCAATTAGTTTGAGTACTGAATTGAGTTCAGTTTGAATTAGGGCATTTTTAGACAAGTTTTGCCAAGTTCACTTCTGACGTGGAATGAGAGAGGATATAAATCATTTCTTTTCTCCATTGTTTTCGCTGCCTTTATTGTGAAGAGTAGTTTTGCAGATTAAAGCAGGCAGCCACGTAGGGTGCATAGCAGGACTGTATGGATCCTGATCCTATGTATTTATGGTAGCTAGTGTAATAGCACGGGAAATCAATGCACAGAGGATCAGTGGCAGAGAAGGAAATAAGCCTTATAAATGCATAAGTAAGGTTGCATGGTTTCCATCTACTGTTCTGGGCTTTCACAGGGCTCAGTGCCCTCTGTAATCAGCACATTGTTTGTACATATTTGAGTTGATTTAGTTTTCATTTGTGGAACAGAACATATCCTATTAGGAGGAAAAAAAAAAAAAAAAGAAAAAAAAAAAAGCTTAATGATAGAAACTGTGAAGCAGTGTGAAATAATTGTGTCGATATTTGCTTGAAAACAAGAGGGGAAGTTAAAAGGGCTTCCAGGAAAGCTGAGGAGAAAGCCAGGGTATGATTTGGGTTTTCTTTTCTTCAGTATATTACTTAATTGCACACTTATAAACTGCAGTGATGAACAGTGGCATGTAATTGTCATTGTTGAATTAAAAATGAATCATATTAATCTTAAATGCAAGAATTGTGCAAAGAAGGATACGTGTGAATACTTTAGAAAACTGTTTTTTATGGCCTCTCACTTTGAGAAGTATGTGTTATTTTGACCTTTTTTTTTTTTTTTCAGGATATATTAGTCTTTCTTGAAAAACAAGTACTCTCTCATAGCCTGTATACAGGCAAAAAACTGCTGGATTGTTTAAAACTGATGCTCTGTTTGGCTGAGAAATTAAAAGACTACTTATTTTGTAATACAAGCAAGTTCCAACAATTGTCTGACTGTATCATTTCATCTTTGCTAGCTAAGATGAACTTTAACTGGGTGATTTCTAAATCATTTTGCTCTTCAGGGGTGCGAGTACCTTCTTTAACTGAGTGCAGAGTCATTGACATTATTTCTTTGACCAATGTAACATTTCTTACTGCACAACGATAAACAAGACATGTTTTTTTCCAAAGCAGCTTCTTTTCTAGCTAGTTTTAACATAAATTTTGAGGAATGTTGATACTGTGCTATTGTGGAGGCTAGCAGCATCTAAGGGTTCACACAGCAACTCACTGAGAACTCATCCCCTCAGTGAGATAGAGGGTAAGAATAGGAAAAGTGAAACTGAGAAAACTTGCAGGTTGATATACAAACAATCTCGTAAGTAAGGGGAAAAAAGCAAGTGACACAAAGACTCATTACATTCCCTAAGCACACTGATGCTCAGCCTATTTCTCATCAATGGATACTTTGGAAGTTGTACCCCACTTCTTCTTCCTCTCTCTTACGTTTGTTTGGTAGGTTGGTTTGGTTTTGCTTCTTTGTTTTTCTGTTTGTTTCTTACTTTGATTTTCTGGAACTAATCATTACGTGATACGGTATCCCTTCGGCCAATTCAGGTCATCTGTCCCCTCCCAACTTTCCCAACCCCCAGCCATTGTGGTGGGGTACCTTTTTACTGTGACCTAGAGTGATTGTGTTAGGGATCTTGTTTTGTTTTGTTTTGTTTTTTTCCTGGCAGCCGTCAGTAGTATTTCAGCAGTTGCAGTGTGCTTCTACTCATTACAGAAGGACAAACTGTAGACAGAGGATATGTAGGTGGAAACGACTCTGTTGTGTAACGTTTCCATTCTGAATACTGCAATATGGAGCTCCTTCTGAGTTTTGCCATACTCTTCCACAATGTTGTAAGATGAAATGTTGTAATGATGCATCCTTTGATGAAGTGATCTAAATGATCAGAGTATAGATTACTTAGTATTTTGCTATTATTTCTGCCTTAGTTGAAGTAGTTGCTAGGTAAGAAGCTGAGCTTCTTGATGAAAATTTGTGAGCACAGTATGTTTCCTTATGAATATCAACCATTGTTATATTTCCATTAGTGTGTACAAACGTACAAAGTCTTTGTCACGAAAATGATCAACCAGATACAATTACAATATTTTTACTCTAAATCTCCCAGTTTATCTGTGGAACAACTGATAAAGTTTTACACATCTTCTGAGTGTTAATTGATGTCTAGCCTCTTTTGTTTGACTGAATAGCTTTGATTATTAACATCTTGATTACAAACATATGCTTTATAATAAAGACCAATGTGTTGTAGAGAAATATACAAGGGAAGTGACAAAAATATAATGTACTTATGCCTTTAGTAGGTAGACAGAAGTACATCCAGGAGATTCTAGGTCATTAAGAGAAGAACAGGTTAGAGATCACTTTGTGAGACTGAATGGGTGCAAGTCTATGGGGTTTGATGACATACATTCCAGGGTCCTGAAGGAACTGGCTGATATGACTGCCAAGTCACTCACCATCATATTTGAAAAGTCATGGCTGTCAGGTGAAGTCCCTGGTCACTGGAAAAAGGAAAACATGACTTCCATTTTTAAGAAAGGAAGAGAGGAAAACCTGGGAAACTACAGGCCAGTGAGCCTCACCTCTTTGCCTAGGAAGTTCATGGAGCAGATCCTCCTGGAGGTTGAATTACAGCATGTGCAAGACAAGAAGATGATCAGAGACAGCCAGTATGGCTTCGCCAAGGGCTGATCGTGCCTGACCAATCTGTTGGCCTTCTATGATGGAGTGACAACATCTGTGGATAAAAGAAGGACAACTGATGATGTCTGCCTGGATGTGGTCCTGCACCCCGTCCTTATCTCTAAATTGGAGAGATTAGCAGGCTGGTCTGTTGGATAACAAAGAATTGGTTGGACGATCATAGGGGTTATGACTAACAAATCTATGCCCAGGTGAAGACCAGTCACAAGCAGTGTCTCCCAAGGGTAACTCTTGGGACTGGTGCACTTCAACATACTAATCAGTAACATAGACAAGGAGATCGAGTGTACTCTCAGCAAATTTACTCATGACACTAATCTGAGTGGTGTAGTCAATATGACAGAAAGAAGGGATGCCATTCAGAGTGACTTGGACAAGAATGAAAACTGGGCCCACATGAACTGAATGAAGTTTAACACGGCCAAGTGCAGAGTGTTACACTTGGATCAGTGCAATCCCAGATACGTCTACAGACTCATCAAGAGCAGCCCTGTGGAGAAGGATGTAGGGGTCCTGGTGGACAAAAAGCTGGACATGATCTAGCAGTGTACCGTTGTAGCCCAGATGGCCAACAGTTTCCTGGGCTGCATCAAAAGAGGAGGGACGGCAGGGAAAGATAGTCACTCTCTGCTTTGCCTTTTTTAGACCTCACATGGAGTGCTTTCTTAAAGGTTTTGTTTACTTCTTTTTTTACTATGTTACATAGTATCATTAAGTGGATATCTTATGTGAAGTTTAACTGTTTTGTTTTGTTTTAAGATGGATACTATGTAATCAATCTGGGATTTTTGCTGTTCTTTTTGACAGAACAATGATTTCAAAACACTGTGACAAATTATCCTGAAATTGTTCTCAATTGGTAGTAGAAGGTAGTTATTCATCTAAATGGATTGCTTGTTGCTATACTGTTTCTGAGGATTGTTTAAACTTAATTTTTTAGACACTTTATCTGAGCCTATTCTTGCACACAAATGTGAAAATATCATTTTTTTTCTTTAAATCTTACTTTGCCACAGAATTCTTATATTTCTTACATGAGAACTCTAGAGTATTCTTAAGTACCAATCTGTATTTGCGTATGTGGGTAGTTGGAGTTGCATGGTGATTATTTTTTCATCTTATGGAAAATCTACTAATGTTTTAGTAATAGGAAGTGGAACAGATGTCTGTTCTTGTTTATGCTTCTAATAAGACTATTAAATATGTAATTTAAATAAATTATATCTGTATTTTTCCCATTCTAGCCCTTCATTCCTTTGAAGGAATTGGAGCAATTTGACTTCGATATACAAAAATTGCTTGAACCACTGGAGGTTGAAATTCAGCAGGGGGTGAATCTGAAAGAGGAGGACTTCAATAAAGATATGGTAATTTGGTTGAAATGGAAGTTTGAGTGAAGTAGATAGAAAGATGAAAAAGTCCAGAGTGAAAATGAAAAACTACCTTATTTGTCTTAAGATCTTTAGATATGACTTGGACAGAATTTTACTATGCTAATATATTATAAATTCAAATGTTCCAAATTAGCATTAGTTCAGAAGTCATGTAAAAGAAGACATTCACTAATGACACATGACACAGAGATTAGTTATTAACATGTATGGTCATACCTTATATTGTGAATAATACATGTGACTGTGATAAGTTTTATTATTTATGTTTCCTATTTGTTAATAGTAAAACAATGTAAGTGTATTAAAACAAAAACAAAATGTCACAAACAAAATACTGCTGTGAATTCTTTAATACAATTTTCAGAGGAATGGCATGTCTTAGATAGACAATCATCTTTAGGATCCTCACTTTGTGAATCCTCAGCAAGATCAGATATATATTTATTTATAGGCAATATAAGTAAAAAGTATTGTATTTCCTTTCAAGGTATTATTCAAAGATAGATCTTTCAGATCAATGCTAAAATGAAATATTTTTTTAATTTTTTTTTTTTTTTTTTTTTTTTTTAATGCTGGAAAAACATAAGCAATTTGAGGCGGTATTTACTCAAGGGGTAAATAATAAGTGAATTAAGTTTTATTGGGTAATGTTCCAATGCTTGAGCATATTTTTTCTGTTTATATACATAGGATGTTTAGTGTTGTTTCAAAAATGGTCTTGAAATCTGTAGGAAGAGATTCACCTTCTGTATCGAGTGCATAGTGGTACCATTTTCAATGCTAGAATAGCTGTTTTGTATTGTGATGATACTATTATGTGAAATACTTAGGAATCACATTGTCCTAGCATACTGACATTATCAATGACTACTGAAACTTTCTTAGAGTATTTCAGATACACCTTTCTGTTTTAAAGTTAGAAATATTTTATCCTTTTGCCTTTAATGTTTTCATCCTCTTATCCTGGATGTTCTGTAAAGTCTAGTATCAAACATCTGTAGCTTTTCATTTGCTGTTTTATTCGTACCTTTCAAGTGATGTAGAAAGTAAGTGAAAGCTATTGTGTCTTCAGAACAGAACTGCAAGTAGCTTTTAGATCTTTAGCATAGGAGGTATAAGTTTATATGTCGAAAACTCCTAGTACTTGAGTGGTAGTTAAATTAAATGCCCCTTTTACCTGTTATTATTTTAAATCAGAGTGAAGAGGATGAGAGCACAGTGAAAGAATTGCTGCAAAGGGGCGACACGCTTCAGAAAAGAATCACAGATGAGAGACAACGGGAGGAAATAAAGATAAAACAGCAGCTGTTGCAGACTAAACATAATGCTCTCAAGGTATAGGAGCTAACATTATAAGCACATACAAATAAAACAGATTTTTCTTCATTTCAGGGCAATGTTCTGTAAAGTTAAATGAATCCTCATTACTATTAGGAGATGAATCATTTGAAACTATTCAGCTATAAGCATGTATTTGCTTCTACACTTTTCTTGAAGCTTTGGAAAAGGCATATTAATTATGCAGTGTAATGGACACTGTTTTGTCACAGTTTTGTTACAACCAGGTGATTGCCAATTGGACAGTAAACACTTATTTGATTATATTACCTTTTTTAAATATGTTTTGCAATTTTTATGTTTCTCCAACAGAATTCCAGACCTTAGTTACAATACAGCCTCACAAATTTAGATTCTGGGTGGTAGAACACTTTTGTTGTAATTAATAATCTGGTTTATACTTCATTAAAAAAAAAAAAAAATAGCATGCTGATCTCTTTCAACATGAAAAGTGACACTTCCCTCTTTAAAATACTGGTGGGGTAGATTATAATCTATATCAGTATATCTGTATCAGTAGACTTAGCAGCTAAGAAGCTGAAAATCAAAGTCATACGTCTAAATTCTGTGCTGGGAGATTTATTTGAGGATGCCAACTTTCTGGAGAAAAATAAAATATGGAAAGGAAGAATTGAGTAGTTGAAATTGAGTAGTTGAGAATTGAGTAGTTGAAAGATCACCTTTGGTCACCTAAGAGGCATAGTCTCTGGCAGTTGTAGCTGAAATGTTTATCCTTCATCAGGAGGATTTTTTCTTGAAAATTTTTGTTTCGTTCTTCTTGACACTAGGAACACATTTTTACATGTGTTTACGCATGTTTACATTTAGTTATTACTTATTTTTGAGCATCATCTTTTGTTTCCTATGGATTTCATTCTAATTTTTACAATTTAACTGTGTGAATGCAGTAAAATAGTAGATGGAATATGTTGTGATTTTGTTCACATTACACAGTAACTTGAAATCTGCTAGGTTTGTCTTGGATTTTTTCAAGTTAAACAGAACTAATTCAAATTTTTTGTGGAGGAGAAGACTCTTTTCAGAGCTATACTATTGGCCAGATTTTTACTGGTTGTTTTCTTTTTGAGATATTCAGTTCAGCATTCAACTTTGTCAAATAAACTTTTCAAGAAAGGTTGAAGCAAATTTGTTTATGTTTTCTTTTTTCTTTTTTAATAAATTATGTAAGTTTTTTCTAAAGTTGCTTCTTAGTAAGATGCTATTGTAGTGAAAGTATTTTCTGAACTCTTCATGAATGAAGCTAAGGACATAAGGTATATTTAATAATACTGTCAAGGAAGTTGTGTTTTTTAATGTCCTGTTCAATGGAAGTTTTAATACTTTTATAAATCTGAGTCATAAACACATTTGGTATGCAATGGTCTATAATACATTTTTGCATTGAAATTATTTTCTTTTGAATAGCTACAGAATTCTCACGTAGGCTAGAATTTCAGAATTGATTACAAAACACAGGAAGCCCACTTGTACCTAGCTAGTAAGTGGGCTGTGTTTCCTTCCATCCAGTAAGTATTCTGAGGAAAATTGTTTTATATGTAAAAATATTGATATTTATGTAGGACTTCTCTGAATATTGCTGACTGCTCACTGATTTATTCATGTACCCTCAGCTTAAACATTTACCTGTCAAACTGATGAAAATACCCTGTGTTCAGATACTTCCACATTTGATTTAAATATCATCATTTAATTAAAAATTGTGGACCTGTGTACTTTTCCTTTTTTTCCTTCAGTGTACACAAATGCCAATTCATATTTTATAAGTCTTTCATCCATATTCTAATAATATCTGCACTGTGAACAGGACTTAAGGTCTCAAAGAAGAAAAAAGGCTTTAGAGATTTCTCATCAATGGTATCAGTACAAGAGACAGGCTGATGACCTAATGACATGGCTGGATGACATTGAGAAAAAGTTAGCCAGTCTACCAGACCACAAAGATGAACAGAAGCTAAAGGTAATGTTTTTTTGGGGGTGGCAATGATAGATCATTTTGAGATATAAATTTATTAATTTAAAAAATGGAAATGAAATGAATATTTCAATAGATGTAAAATATTATCATTTCAATAGATTATTTCTGATTTATAATAAAAGAAATGCTAACAATCTGTATTCAAATTGGTATTTCTTTGTTGTACTATCTCTTGTATTCTTTTGTTACAATAATTGTTACATAAATTTGTTTGAAAAACATTAAATAAATTTTTTTGTCAATATGGAGTGTGCAATGTATTAAGAAGCATCAAATGTTTTTTAGTAAAAATTGTAATTGATTTTATGTATCTTTGTTCCAGATGAACTAATGACTTACCGATATATGGATGACCTCTATCTCATGTTAGCACATTCATTTTCATCTGAACATTCATATGTCATTGTCAAAATCTGTAGATTTATTTACATATTGTCAAAGGTTTTCCTAGTTTTTTTTTGCCTCGTCTTTCTTTGCTTCATTCTCTGTTGAGTTTCCTGCAGAGTAAAACAGGAATTAAACACTGTATTGAAGATTCAGATAAAATATTTGTAAACTGTCCAAACTATCTGTCATGAATATGCTGACCCTTATGGATTAAAAAAATAATAATACTCTTCAACTGCCCATTACAGTGTACTAGCAAGAATCAAAATGTAAAACCTGTTGGCCTTTGCTAACTAATTCTCAGATTTTACTAGATTCTAATATATCTACAGCCAGTCTCCAAGAAGATTTCTTAATCTCAGGTTTTTTTTGTTGTGTTTACCTCTAAGATTAGAAATAGCTGAACATTTTAACTGTAACAATAAAATTGAAATGGAAGTTCTGACAGAAGTATTTTGCTAATTCTAAGTTGATTGATCTAGTTAGCTAACTGTCCTGGGCCCTGTATTGGTTTTGCTCACTAGGAGATTGGTGGAGAGTTGGAGAAGAAGAAGGAAGATCTGAATGCGGTGAACAGGCAGGCTGAACGCCTGTCTAAGGATGGGGCTGCAAAAGCAGTGGAGCCAACCCTGGTACAGCTCAGCAAGCGCTGGCGAGATTTTGAGAGCAAATTTGCTCAGTTTCGAAGACTCAACTATGCACAAATTGTGAGTTGTTATTGGCAAACCCATATGTTTGCAACTGCTACTGCTAATAGAATCCTACTAACACTGAGAGCATCAGGGTCAGTGTCAACTCTTCAGATATTAATGAGAAAAACCCTATTGTTTGCAAGTGGGAAAGTCGTTGTATTCTAATACAGTAGTTCTCTGTTTTGGTCTTAAAATTGCCCTTCACTTAAATCAGCCAATTAACGAAAACTCAGCAATGAAAAGCTCATGTTTATTTCTGTTGCTTCATTATTTTTCCGTAACATTTTCCAGTTTAAAAATGTCAGTTTGCCATGCATGCATTTTTGTTCAGTAAATGTGTATATCCAAAAAGTGTTATTTTCAAACTACCCATTCCATGCCAATTTCAGTTGTTTTTATTTGTCCATAATTCATCTTTATACCTACTTTAGAAAGAGATTAATTTTTTTCTCCTTGCGCTTTTATACGTAGCCTCTTCTTCAAATACTTGAAATCTCAAAGGAGTTTTTTGCAAGAAACTGTACTTTTAAAGAGATGAAAATCATTTTCTAAGCTAACTTAATGTTTTCTTATTTTGAAGGGTTTAATATAAAATATTATATTCTTACTGGTTTATAGATGCTGCAGTAACAGGATAAATAAAACAGAAGTCAACTGTCACTATTCCAGATTTATGATCAAAATAATATTGCACAAGTTTGCCATATGGATGGTTGTGAAATAACTACTTTTGCAGTCATATGGCAGTTTTTGGTTGTCATTCTTCTTACTGTGTTTATTGGCTTTTGAACTTTAGATTTTATGGGATTAAAGAGAAGATTGACACCTGTTTGTTTTTAGGAAGTTGTTACATTCATTACATTGTGCTCTTCTGTAGTCTTAAAAATGGTAGTGGAAAAGAAAATACAGTCCTTTAATGCACTGAGTTAATGTAATTAATCTGTTTTTATTTTGAACTCTCTGACTATTAAGTTACATAATATATATATAAAAACAATAATTGGGATAGCTATGCTGTTAATGGAAACAATCAGACAATCATTAATTTTGGTTTGTATGCTATTAAATCTTGTTCCATCTGATTACTCTTTTTGGGTTACTATGGTTTATATTAAACTTGATGGACAGAATCACTTCCAAACCATTTATTTATATTGGCATGGAGCTAGAACAGGCTTCACTTTGTCTTGTAAATAAGGTTTTTTTATAATGAATATATTTGTTCTTTTGATATGAAAGAAACAAGAATCTGCCATTCATATTAAACATACTCACCCAACACCTACGATGATAGAGGGCAAGTATATCCATTATAAAATTTTACCAGCATATCATATTTTTCTTTAAATTATGTAAAGTAGACAAATTGCTGTATGGGTTTTTGAATTGGTCAATTAAATATAGCCACTGACTTTTTAGGCGTGCAACCATTACATGTGCTCTTACTGTTAAAATAAATTATTTATACAGTATATTTATATTTTTGTAATGGTTAAAAGTTTGAAGTATTCTTCAATGTCTTAAAAAAAATTAGTTAATGAAATATACGTGTGTGCAGGTCAATTATGTTGTATTTTTCATTTCATATGAAAAATATCATTCTCTATTGACAATGACCACTGTGGTATTAATGTGAACTGTGTTAGACATTTTACAGAAGCTACTGAAACTGATGAGAAGTGTTGTATTTTCACGGTCACATCAGAATGAGGAGGAATACAAGGCGCCTCGTTACTATTTTAGTTAGTCTTTTAGTTTTTCCAAATCATTGAAACAAAGTTAATTTCCCAACTTCCTTTTTTTGCTGCTGTTGTTGTTCTTTCTTTTAATACAGCATAAGTTCCTACCTCACAGGGATGTTGTGAGGGGTTAGTTAGTTGTTCAAGAATTGAGCATACAGAAGAAAAAAGAAAACTTGAACTATTCACTTGAACACATGCATATACCAGCAAAAAAAAAAAATGCTTTCTGTTACCCACCAACTGAATAAAAACGTACAATAAAACTACAAAATTGAATTTATTTTTGAAGCAAAAGAAGTAGAAAATTTCTGCATTTTTCATTTGCAATTAATGATGTGTACAATTACAGACATATAAGAGTTGAAAGTTATTGTTAAAAGGCAATGAGGTTTTAACTATACTGTATATCTTGCAATTCATTATGATTAATTGAATAAACATAGCAAGATGCTGCTGTGGCTTGATGACAGAATTGCATTTCTTACTTTGTTAGAGCTACTATAGTTCTGATATCAAAGTATGAAATCAGAGTGATTATGTTCCCCCTTATTTACTTTTCCCCAATTTGGGTGTTTGAGGGGGGAGGGTGGGGTGGAGGGGAAGATCTGCGAAAAGGATGCATAAACATAAGAATTGAGTATGTCTGTCATGGTAGATTCTCATAAAGTTGTGATTCTCTCACAGATGTGTAGTAGATAGTGTCCACCAACAATCTGAAAAATAAGTGTGTGTCACCAGTTCTGTTAATAAATATGGTGTAGCTGAAAGCATAGGCTTAAAAAGGTGAAGCATAATTATTTTCCACTACACAAAAAGCTTTTTTTGTTTTTTGTTGCTGTTGTTGTTGTTGTTACCTCAAACACTACCTGTTCTTTATGCCAACTAGAGACATAGTTTAATTTATTATAACTTAATTCAGTCGTGGACATTGGAAATTACGAGAGTTCATATTATCTTAAGACTGTTTTTAGGATAGGAGGAATACTTTTCCTTCAATTCAGTAACAGCTGTCAAAATTATATACCTGCTTGTATATATACTGGCAAAGAAAGTAGACTTGCATAAATGATATCAGTAATTTTATTGGTAACACAAATAAAAATTCCATTGGAACTAATGGTCATTTTACTTCTGACATATTTTGGCCTGGATTTTTTTTCCATACTGGGAAAAATAAGTTGATCAAAAGGTGAAAATCAGGAGAAAGTCCTTTTCATACCACGTAAACCTTGTGGTGAACAAGAATGAATAAGGGAATAACTGTGTAAAATATGCATTTTTTTCTACGAGGTAAGTGGTTAGAGTAGTTCAAAGCAATTAACGGTGACATAAGTCGAATACCAGTACTTTTAGTACTTTTAGTACTTCCTATGAAAAAAAGGACCATAAGCCTCATTTTCAAAATAAATTACCTTATTCTGTTAAAGATTCTATGAAGCATTCAGAAGTTCAAACTAATTGTCTCTTAATTGGGTACTTGTTCCAGGTGAGGGAGTATGTGATCAGCTTCTGGAACCTGATTAAGGACTGATCAAATTTATTTTACATCTGAAATTCAAGAGTTGGTTTAAATTCACTCTTCTAAAGACATCTTCCAATTTTCAGTTAGTATTTCCCTATTGAGCTCCATTAGTTTTCTTTAATGAAATCTAAACTTGTTTTTACAGATAAATATGTTTACCTACAAAAATATTTTCTAAAATGTAAAATCAAACAGTAATGGAAATAAAATGTGTCACAGGTAGATAAACACAAGTCTTGTGTCCTAATTATATACCTGCATCCATATAATGCTAATACTTTGATACTCCTTTGCTGTCATTGTTTTATATCATTATTTTCCATGGTTGTCAGAACCAGAGGCACTGGAATAAAATGAGTATTTCTCCTTATATTTTATTTATATATATATATATATCTTTTTTTTTCAGTAAATGAATTAATAGTGGTTGAGACAAGCTAATTCATCTTTATTGTCATGAGGAGTAGGGGAGGGGATGAAATGATGAAAGAAGAGGCATTAGAAAAGCAAAACAGGAAAATACTTAGTGGGCAAGAAGAGAACTGTAGGAATGGATTGGAATACAGAATCTGTTTAACCTCTGTGTTTTGGGTCTTTCAAGGACAGGACAGAAGTGATTCAGTGATACCATTTAACTTCTGTATTAACAGAGGCAGCTGTTTAGCTGAGGCAGCTTTACACAGTACAGCCAAACACAGACCTCTTTTGGTCTGTGTTTGTGAGTCACACTCCTCTGTGACTGTAGAGGAGTGAGAATGAATGAGAATCTTTGGGAAGAAAATCACAACTGAGTGTATACATCAGCTTTTTAGCATCCATCAGGAAAATCAGGAAATCTGTTAACATTACTATTAGAAAATTCATTCAAAATCATTTAATTTTATTTCAGATACTTCTAGTTTCATGTCTCTTTTAGGATTCTGGCAAGAAAGCTGAAGGAAATACACTGAATATAGGCATTGGATGTAGCTAAAGAGGAGCTGGTATTACAGATGCATTTTAAAATGCACTTTGCATTCTCTGTTTCTAAAAGATAGAGTGATGTAATAATTTAAGAGAAGGCCATTGATAGCCTTCTTCTGAATGATGTGAAACCATCTTATACAGTACTTTAAGTTCTTCTGAAGTGTGTTTCTCTTGTCTTTTATTTGCTTATTCATTCTGTTCAGTATTGTCATGGCAAATCCGTAATATTTTATTAGAGCAAATTTTATAACAAACTTCCTTTCAGATGACTGAACTTCACACAAAAACATTTTTCTCTACCTTTTTTTCGTTATCTCTTATGGTCTTTAATGAAGCAATCTGAATTACATTCCCTAGTTTGAAAGTGAAGTTCAACACCTTTAACTCATTGCATGGGAATGAATAGCCTTGCTGCAAATAGGACTGTCTTAGGATGTTGTCTTAAATTATATGAAGTGGTTACTGTAATATAGTCTAAAACATGGCACAGGCTTTACTTATTGTCCTCAGTGTGGTAAGGGTGGTAACAAGACTAGCATCCTTTGGTTAAGGAAACCTGTGACAACCAATTTGTCTCTCCATTCAGTTTTCTTTGGCCAAAACTGCATTATCCTGGTATAGTATTTTCTTCCTAATAATTGCTTAGCTACTGGGGAAACAAACCAGCTAATTGCCATCTTAATTTCTCAGATATATCATAATTTATTAACATAGTAAATTATGTAACTAAATAGATAAATAAGTTTGCTATCAAAATTACTTGGTCATACTGTGAAGTTAAATAATAAGAGGAAAGACCTGCTGCAGAGTGATCTGGCCCTAACTAGCAGTACCTTTTGAAGATATGATAATCATCTCCTGTTAAATTAAGAAAACAGGAGTTAAGGATGACATTTTCATTTAATTTTTCTTCTTGTTGTTTCATAGATGCTTCTGAATATATTCACAAGGGTGCCCATAGAAATGAATTTTTATATGTACGGTTTGATTGCTGAATAGCTATGTAGGTATATTTATTTAGTGCTGGATTTACAGTAATTTCTTGCCTGCTATTTAAAAAAAAAATCTGTCTTAGAGCAACAGAATCAGCCTAAAAAACAAACCCTATCATTATCCTGCATGATCACATCTGTATAAATGTAGATTACCTCTGAAAGGTTACACTATTTAAGGTTTAAAACGTTGCTCTTTGAAGTTGTTAGCATTAAACACTACAGAGGTACTTCAGTGTGGAGTTCTTTGTTTTTTGTTTTTTGTTTTTTTTGTTTGTTATTTTCTAAATTACTTCAGCAAACAGCTAACACATAGTTGGCTTAAATATCTTCAAAATTAATATTACAATTAAACAATTTCAAAATGAAGTAGTCAATTTAGGTCTCAAGTGGATTGTATTTTAACATGTCTGTGCTATATTTAACATTGGTTGTTTTCTTGGTGGTCAGTCAGTAGAGTAACAGATTAAATTCACAGCAGCCCTAAGGCTTCATGCTGTGTGACCAGGGTGCTTCTGCCATCTTAATAAATCATCCTCTAAGTGAGCTAACATTGACCAAAGTCTTATCATGGGAGGGCTGCCATGCAACACAGCATACAGAATGCAGAATACAGAAACTTAGTCTGTCACTGTGTGCTTCTCTATAGCTTACACAGTTTTGAAATTGTGTTTTGAGTTAAAAGAATTTGAAATTCATTGCATTCTTTAGGGTAGTTACTGTTATGTTAGAGAGTTTGATTTTTTTTTAATGCTGGTTTAGCAAGATGCACAGATGCTCACAATTGTATATCGTGGTTACGAAGATATATGACTGTGTAAAAAAAAAATTATCTTCAGAGCATAAATTAAATACTTCCTTAAGTATGTAATTTCCTTGATAATGTATGCACTTTTGCAGCTGTGAAAAATATTACTAGGCAAATGCAAGAAATGGCTAACAGCTCTATGGCCATATTTAGTCTATAGCTAAAGTATAAGAACTTTAAAATACATCTTGTTTGCTGGAGGGTGAAACACATAAATCGATTCAAAATGTTTCTTCAAGGTAATCCCATAAAACATTCTAAATGTATGTCTTTAATATCTATTTTAAAGCCAGACAAAGATGTATATTATGCAGTGTCCAGATTTTTTTTTTTTTTCATTCCAAAATGTAATATGAATACATAAGCATTTACTTCTTTACAGATTTCTATGAGTAAGATACTGACTTCTGTGGAAGTATGCATGAAAGGGGTAGGGATTATAAAATGCTTTTACCATGACATGTAATTTTGCTTGTCAGTTTTGAATTACTGCAATTACTGGATTGAAATAATCCACTTTTTATCAGAAGTCATTAATATACATGTATAATTTATTTATAGCGAGACATTTTCCAAATCCCAATAGTTCAAATTAATCTATTAGGGCATAGTAATATTAGATTTTGTCTCTCTTCATGGGTGGTCATGTTACGGATATGACATAAGATACACAGTGCTCCATTTTCTTGTACATTCTAAAAGAGCTGGTTTATGTCATACAGAATAAAATGTATTTATAGTCTCATGTCCTAGTTCCATCACTTTTGAAATTAATTTACTTAGTGAATGGATACTAATAGAAGTTGTCAGGATTAAAAATCAAAACCAGGACTGCTCCAGTTTTGTGTTTGTGCTGGTCCTGAGTCTCTTCTTTGTGTACATGACAGGAGGTCTTCAGTAAAAAGCAATGACTAAGTTTTCAAATAAGCCACATCTGAGTTCAGTATGCAGCAGTACATCAGTCTCCTCAGCCTGAGGCGAGTCCAGATCATGACATAGTTATCTAAGCCAAAATAAAATAAAATCCCTGCTAAGCGGCTAGACAAGGAAAAGGGATTGCAAAAACCATTTTCTTCTTCGTCTAGGGTATTTTACATCTTGTAGGTTCTGAAGGCCTGAGGGGGTGCGGAATCCTAAGGAATGGCTGTAGTATCAGAATGCCTTGATGTAGTTTTCAAGTTATATACATGTATGTCTTAAAAAAGAAAAAAGAAAAAAAAAAAAAAAAAAAGGAAATAGAAAAAAAAATCCCCCCCAAAGTTACAACTGTGAATACCACCAATATAATTTGAGTTATATGTTTGAAGTTAATCATTATAACTTCTATCTCTTATTTTCATTTCAATGTGAAAATAATGCATTCAAAGAAAAAAAAAAAAAAAAAGAAGAAATGGGGGTAGAATAAAAATTTATCCAAGTCTTTGAGCCAAGCAACTACACATATTTATCCAGTCCACTATATAAAGCATATCAGGCAGTGGCATGACTACCAGACTTTTGGTGAGATGTCTCACAACTGAAGCCTAAAAGAGCAGGGAAAGGTGTTTTTCTTTAGGAGAAAACCTCGGCAGTTTATTCAAGACCTGAAGTCAGCAGTAAGACAGTAAGTTTGCACTGGTCTATGTCTGTTAATTGATGGTTTTCAAAATTAAATCCTACAATTTTTTATTGCTATTCTATGTAAAATTTTCTTCTTTTTTCTTTTGTCCCTCCCCCTCTCCCCCAAGTTAATGCTGTTGTGAAGAATAGTTGATTTTTAATAGTTTTCTTTTGATCTGTAACTCATGGAATGAAAACCATAAATGCAGCATTTCTTAGCCAGTATGCATGACTGAGTGGTGAAGTGTTGTGAAGACCTAAAGCACACTCTGTCCAAGAATGAATTTCTATGCTAACAGAATATAGACCGCTTAACTGATTGAATGAGGAGGTAGCAAAATGATGCCTAGTTACTGTACAGACATTTCTGATATCAGTCTAAAAGTTTGGATTTGGAGTTCCTGACTTTGGTTTTCTTTGAATTCTTCTATGCGGAAGAAGATTCCAAAGGAATTATTTTTGGTGTGAACATAGTATTTTTCAAAAATGAAATTATGTCACATTTCAATGTTGGAGTGTCAATAAAGAGTTGATTTGCCCTTATGTTGAAATTCCTTCCTCTGAGTTCATTTCACTGAGGAATGTCATTCTGAAGTAAAGGAAGCATCCATTTCAAGTCTAAGTCACTAAGTCAGATACAGTCATCAAAATACATATTTTATGTTTTCCAGTGTGCAGCCCTTTCTGGACAACAAGCATGAACAGAAAAATCACATGAGAAAATAATTATTACAATCTTACTTAAAAATGTGATTCTTAAAAAAAAAGTTAGCACTAAGATGTTTTAATACATCTTAGTGCTAACATATGCTTTTTAAAGACCTTTCCTTTATGAAATTACATAAGCATTTTATACATTTTTACTCCTGCAGTGAGAACTAAAGTTTCCGTGTAATTGAAAGACAGGCATCTGCTTTTACTGATAGATGATAACTTGTTTGTGATTGAATAGGGGCATCAAATTTTGTAGTAGCAGTTGCATATTCTTTGCATCATTTTGATCTACTTTTTAAATATATATACACAGGTAAGGTGTGCTAGCAGTAGAGAAGATACAGAATTTGTCTTTCTGAATGTTATCTGATAATTTCTCACAGTTGGCTTAGCAACAAATATATAAAAACTTATTTACATGAAAATGGAAAGTGATATTATTGATCTCTGACAGCACTTGATCAGGCTTTTGCATTTTTAATTCTGTGTCCAGTATATTGGTGCTAACTATGGTGTTAATTATAGCTTCGTATTTTTGTATTTGTGCATCTATGTTTATTCCTTGAGTTGAGGTTTTGCATTCTTTTTGCACTCTCATCATATCTTACAGCTAATTATTAAGAATACTTTCTCAAGCCTTAGTTCACCTCAGGAGAAAGCTTGTGTTTAATTGTCTTTTCCTTCTCATCTGGATGCTACAAGAGTAGTGTCATGGTACAGTAGCTAGCTGCTGCACTCCTGCATATTCTGTTTGCATGAAATTTTTAACTTAAAACAACAGCACGTTGAACTTGCTATTAGTTTGGGTGTCTACAGTGACAAGACACCAAAAACAGAACAGTTGTCGAGTTGTCAACTGCAGTTGTAAATGCAAAATAGGTGGGGGTTTTGGAGCTATAGACTCTTGCAGTGATATTGGAATCATTCCATTTGTAGGAGGAAAAGAAATGAATATACTGAGATAGGTAAAATAGGTGGGGAGACAAAACAGACAGGCACAGCGTTCTGCAAGGCTTATTAACTGTGACAGTACTAGATGATACTGGTGTAGAACTTGGGAATAATAATTTCAGATACTTCTTTTGTGGGGAAATTTGTAGGCAAAACTGCATTACTCCTGTAGGTTTTATTTTATTTATTTGTTTTGTGTATTGGTCTTCTCTGTGAGAGGGAATTCATGGAGGTATTTCTTATCTTTGTGCTATACGTTGTAGAACTTAACTCTTGATTACATGTATGTAAAGTCACATTTATGAATTGATTCCGTATCTTAATTAAAAATGTGCAATTACAGGGAAGAAAATTCAGCTTATTCTACTGATAACAGTGATAGCAATAAACACATATTCTACAGAAATACTGAAGTAAACAGCCCTTTATACCATCATTTTCTCCATCATTAATTTGTATTATATATTACATTATTTTTAAAATATATATATTTCAATATTTTCAAATAGTTATCTAATGTATTTTTGCCACTTTTTTCATTGTGCATTCAAAAAATCCTTCTAAAGTTATAAATAAAGCTTCAGTATTCTTATTTAGTCTTACTCTTAATTTTTGTAAACTCTTAACCAATTTTGCTTCTCATTAATCATTTTTTCCATTAGTAATGACGCATATATTTAATGAATTGGTATTATTTCTAAAAGCTGTGGGTCACAGCTGCCACCATTTCCTTTTTTTTTTTTTTTTTTTGGGGGGGGGGGGGGGGGGGGGGGGGCGTTACTTCTTACAGTGCTAGTATACTATTCAGTTTCATGTGTACATTTCTGGTAAAGATGCTTGCCCAGAATGTAGGGAAGGACTGTGCCTGTTGTATCTTCATGATAATTCCAGCAAACTTTGAAAAAACAACAAAACAAAAATATATTTCTTTACTCATTAAAATGATCAATTTTGTGTATGCCTATTCTCCATTCCTTAGTGCAAGATGTTTTAAGCTCTGTTATCCTACTATCAACAAAGTCAAGATAGAATGAAAGAAATTCCTGCAGTGTCTTTAAAAACGCACTTCTGCAGTTTTAGCACGTTTCAGACTCATTTATTTATTCAGAAACTAATTCATTTGGATTCCTCTTCTTTAGAATAAAGTATGAAATAATATTGCCAAATATGAAGATGGGTTCTGGTGGACTTCTTTCAAATTGTAATTCATCCATGTATTTATCTGGTTGTAGTAATTTACAGTTTAACTTAATATAAATAAACAAATTATTAAGTACAATAAAATTGTGGCTCTATGCAGCTCACAGGAATTGATGGGCATTAAATATTACACATACTTTGAGGGATGAGTAAACCATATAGATCAGTTCAGCCCTGCCTTCAAATTTTAGTAAATTTTGCCTGGAAGAGTACTCTTCTATCACTCATTTGTAGCAAATGGGTGGATATTTTGGCATTACTCTAACTAATTAGGCACAATAAGTGGCTAATAAGTAATCACACATCAAATTTCTATTTGATTTTTATCTGATTTCAGGATTTTTTTTTTTTAGGGTAAGAGGGCACAGATTCTATTTTATGTGAACAGTTATTATGTGTATACTCTATATATACACAGTTATTAGACTAAATTCAGATTAGAAAAGTAGAATAATAAAGTGTCAGAATTTAATTATCTTGTGTGTGTCATTTCACGTGTTCCTGTAACCTTATTTTGAGTGACTAACCTCATACCCCTTACTTGAATATCAATAATCTGTCTTCTCTGTCAAACAGGGAAAAGCTGTTAAATTGTTTTTTTTGTGAAGATGTAGTTCCTCATTGTATGTAGAAGAGTCTCAGCACAGTCTTGAGGAATGGAAATATATTGCTGCATGGCTCAGTGGCTTATTGAGGATCTCCCATTATCTAATCAACACAGAGAGCTTTTTTCTTTGTGTTAACTGGGGTAAAATGTTATTCTTGCAGAGCGTGATTCATGAAACATACGGGGAAGGGAGAGGACCAATTTTTAAACATTTTATTTTATATAATTACATAAAATAAAAATTATAGTAGTGATATGATGGCAGTAAGAGTTTTCAGTGTTAGCAGATGTCCTGAGAAAGTCATTTTGTTAAAATAGTATAAGCAAAGCAATTAAATTTGCATAGGAAATGCAGCAGAATAATACAAATCTAGAGATAACTTCATGAATTTTATTTGTAATATGCATTAATATGCATACAGCTACTCAAATGTGTGTATGCATATTTTAAGACTTTTAAAAGAAAACTGAAGAACCAAATGCTAAGATGAGTAACAGAGGGGAGAAATCATGAAAAGATGGATATGGAAAATAGATCAATTAAAATGAGACACCTTGCTGAGGTAGTGTGTAGGAAATAGTGTTTGGTTTGGTTTTCCTTTACTAATGATGCTGTTCTCTCCAGAACCACAGATGCATTCACAGACAGTGCTCCAAAATCCTCGATTATCTGTATTAGGACTGGAACAACTAAGTAATGAGATTTTTGAATGTTAACCAACAATTGCTTGAAACATTTCTTTGAGGTCTTCAATAAGTAAAGTTTGTATTTTTAAGAAGGCAAGGACCAAGCTCAGTGAATTTGTGCTCCCACACTAGGAATCCTATGTGCTGTGATAAAATAAACAAATAGTAACCTATGCTTATCAAATCAGAGTTTATATATTTCTAAATATAAATATATATATATATATAATATTCTGAATGACATACAGGTGAACATCTATTTGGAGTTCAGTTAAATGAAGCTTCAAGCACAATTTTTGGTGTTTTTTTTTGTTGTTTTTTTTTTGTTTGTTTGTTTTTTTAATGGTCTACAAACACATCAAATCAGAAAAATGGAGAATTAATGTGTTACCATTTTATCACCTAATATATCAATATATTTCCAAAACCTATAAATCAACACTCTGTTTTGACACAAATACTCAGGACTCTCTTGCACTTGGTGTATGCATGTGCTTTCAGAGCAGCGTGTCTAGTTCATATTTGTCCAAATTACCAAAAATACACATCTTTAGAAAAAAAAAAAACAAAAACCTACATTTCTGAAGAAATGTATTGTTGGGAGTTCCTCTGTGAATTTTATCCATTAAATATTCAAATACTGAAATTCCAAATTATACTTCCAAGGTTGAAGAGAGAGATTTTAGTATGTTACTGTAAGTACTGAATTGACCTAGTTATTTTATCTTGCATGTAACCTAAGAAATTGTATCTGTAAGGCAAGTCATTATTTTATTTGACACCTTGAAATGTCAGTATTTTGGGCTTTGCGTGCATGGAATTTCTATAAAGAGGGACATATTCTTAGAGATTTAACAGTTTAAGATGAAATTGTTAGCACTAAAATCCCAGTAATATCATAATCTCAAAGTATTTTTGCATTTCCTATCTTAATTTCATTGGAGAAAGAGAAGTTTGTATACTTCCCTATGGATCAATTTTAGTATCTGCCATTTCAGTCGAATTAGGGGAACGTGAGTGATCTATGTAAAATAACTCAAATATTTCTGCTTTTGGCCTTGTAAATAATTTTTAATTGGTTCTAGGTCATGAACTGGAAATTGCAATAAATTATACATTTGTGTAGAGGTGAGAAACTAAAGGAAACATTCTCTTGTATATCTGTACTAGCAAACAGTTCACGAAGATACAACTTTTGTGATGACTGAAAGTATGACTGTGGAAACCGCTTACGTGCCTTCTACATACCTGGCAGAGATCCTTCAGCTTCTGCAAGCCTTGTCTGAAGTAGAAGAATGCCTTAATTCTCCTGTTCTGCAGGCTAAGGACTGTGAGGACCTCTTGAAACAAGAAGAATGTCTCAAGGTAAGATGGAATGTTTTCTTTATAATATTACGCTTGTGTGATTTTGGGGCTGCTTTTTATTGGCAGCCTGTGTTCACTTACACATTTTTATAAGTACTCAACTCCTCTATGATTTGTGCGTATATGGATGTTTAGATATGAAGACACATTGCTATGAAATGTAAGAGCACTGATGGTTTCATATGTTTTTCTCTGTTTCACCCAGATTAGTAAGAAAAGTGATTCTGTGAAAAGCAAAGGCATTAAGGTATCTGCACAGCATAACCCTGAGTGGAATAGTGGGAGAAAGGGTGGAGAGAGGCAGTTCTGTATTTAAAATTGCATTCGTGGTTAAAGTTTACTTTGTGTGTTTTTATTTTGAATGAATTAGTAAGTACTTAAAACCTGTCCACACGTGATCTCGGACAGCTTTATTTTAGTGTGATGGATCAAAAAAAAAGAAAAAAAAAAATCAAGTAGGTGTTCCTTTGCATATTGGACTATGAAAGCTTAAAGTCTGATTGAAGATATATCCTACTCAACAGTTGTAGTTTAGTTTACTATACAAAAAATGCTGTCCAATAGGTAGCTAATATAATTACGAGAAGTCTAATTCAGAACTGTTAATGTAACTTTAAATATTATGGTCCATTTTCTTTATTGCTCCTTGAAATTGGAGGATTTTTTCAATACCAAATGACTGAATAAGAGAACAAGATTAACACTGTAAGGCTAAGTAGGTGAATGAGTTATCTGCTTCTGCAGAATAGTGTTTGTGAATAAACCCTTGTAAAAAATCGTGCCTAACTGCTGTATACAATACAGCAATTTCAAATTACCATCAACACATAAGACCACATTTCCATTATTTCTGTGATCATTTGGGGAAAGTTTTTAACCAAAAGAAACTTGAGCCCAAAGAATCTAAAATCTGTCTGCAGTCAGTCAGATGAAATAAGCTTTGTGGGAGAATTGAAATAAGGTCTCTGGCAAGGAGATCTGAAGTGCCCTCAAGGAACCCATTTATAGTTCTTGCATAGATACCTTTATATATACACATACAGCATCTCTGTGTGTTTGTGTGTATATATGTGTGTATATTTGCAGACATAGATATCCTTATTATCTCTTAAAAATTAATGATTTACATTTCCTAGGAGTATAGTTTGTCCAGGGAAGCACAATACTAAAGTATTGGAGAAAGAGAATAACTGACAATAGGTTTGTGAGAAGAAACAGCAGATCACTCCTTTTTTCTCTCTTGTGATTTAGTATTAGTAGATTAAAGGGCTCTGAGTATTGACTGTACTAAGTTAATTTTCTAAAAAAAATAGAGAGGCATAGACCATGTAAATCATAGTTAAATGAACTAACACTTTGTCCGTGTCTGTAAACTCGTTATGCTCATTACTAGATGGGCTGGAAATACAGTGACCTAGATCAAGTAGTTTACTGGCAGTTGACTTCCTATTGACATTTGGACCATCTTTATCTGATTTACATCCATAACTAATCTGTTCTTCACCCACGTATGTTTGTTGCTATTAGAGTTGACACCGACTTTAATAATATTGATTACTGAGGTTAGAAGTAAGCATTGCCATAGGTTTAATTTAACTGAGCTATTAAATTGTTACGAGATGCATTTGTGGGCACATTTCCATCTTCCAAATAAATCTCTCAGAAGAGGTAAATGGATCTTGCACATTTGTGGGTTTTTGGAAGGGTATAGTTTTGATCTGAGCCTGCTTTATGAATATTTATTTCCAAGTAAAAGCATTCATCATTGTCATTATCCTGCAGTAAAAATAGAAAAGTAGTGCATAAATTGTTCAGCAGCTGGTTGGGAAAGGTTTGAAATTAAATTGTGGTTGATTTTTATCCCTGACAGATTTGTATGAATCAAATTACAAAGCTGTCATGAATAGCTCTGTGTTTTAAAACTGAGTTTGTAAGGTTTCTTTTTCACTCCCATTCATAAATGATCTATTTCAATTAATCCTTAGAAGGAAAAATAAGTTTATTTACTGGAATCTTTCAGTGTTAACCACTTTGAACTTTTTTCTCCAAAGTAAATGTATGTATTAAGACTTAAATCTGATTGCTTGAAATCATTCTAGTTAATTCTGTAATCCAGTATGATAAATATCAAATAGAAATGAAAAATATGCTTTTATTAATTGCAAAGACAGTTCTAACAGTCACTTTTTATATCAAAGGAATGTATTTTTTTTTAAAAAAGGAATATGTGTATGTGTATCCAAAAATAATATTACTTCTAAAATTTAGTAAATTGTTATTGTTATTATTAGGCACATTTAGTAAGCCCACACACACCAGCTTCTAGGAACATTCTGTTCATTGAAAGTTTGAGTAAATGGTAAGAGTAGAGAAACCAGGTCTTTCTATCTCATAAAATCAGGGATTGCAGTATTTCTATTACCCTATTAAAAGTTCTGTTATGTGTGTCCTAATACATAATACATACTTGTTCACGACTGAATTTAAACTATTTTAAAAACAGTCTGAATATTACTGTCGTGTCAAAGATGGAGCTCCATCTGGTCACATGGGAAATCTCAGTTCATAGATTGAGGATTAAAAAAATTGAACTTAATGAGATGCTCCCAATGGGGCAAATTTTGTTACAAGCAGAAACATTATGGTACTTTTACCTACTATTGATGGTAACTTGTGTCATTTCACTTAGGATGCTAGATTTATTGTTTTACGATACAGCTTAGCGGAAACGCTAAGTCAGGGCCTGAACCAGTGATTGAGCACCTGGTGGGAAGGCAGGGCCAACCCAGCGGAGCTCAGCTGCATACAATACACCTGAGTAACCAGAAGGGGTGGAGTCAGGATCTACCCCTCACAGACCTCATTCAACGGTTGGCAGTGGAGGCAAGGGTATCTTAGTGGGGGTCTCTGTGTATCTGAGGTCTTCTGAAGCTAAGCAGCTTCTTTCTTTCTTTTCTTTCTGTGTCTGTGGCAGTTACATTTGAGTAAGTTCTTGCTTGCCACAGCCTGGGGCCTTGCTGCTCTACTGTCATTGCTGTGCTTTCCATCATGTTACAGCAAGTTTCTGGAATTTCATCCTTGTTCTGTGCTCTTAATCTGTGAGTTCCTTATGTAGCTTTTATTGTAATTACGTGGCTTAATTGTGTGACCATGTGCAAGGATACTTTCATATCCTTGCAGTTCACAGGGTTTAGCTAATCATTACTGGCACTAGAGTTTTCAAAATGCTTCCTGAAAGTTAAATGTTTCACTTTGCATATATGGAAATTAATGCTGTTATAGGAAGTCAAGTTACGTTGCTCCTATTACACAAGATGTTCCTTATGTGGTAGTTATCTCATGTAAACTATGTATCCTGTTGAAACTCTGGATTATTTAGTATGATATGCGTATTCTGAAGTAAAGTAACTTATCAATTTAAGAGCTAAAACATATTTTTGCTTATGGAAGCATAGCAGAAGTGAGTGGATAACGTGAAACTGCCTATTAGGGACTTAGTTCATTATATTTGCTTTTATAGCTGTATGTAAGAAAGTGTTTAGTACACTTTTGTGTTATGAATTGCTGCTATAGTCTCAGTGTACTTGTGTCTACTCATTCAAAAATTACCTGAACTGTGAAATCAAAATTCTTATTTTCTGAGGCTACTTACTCTACATAGTTAATGATGCAAATTTGCAGTAAAGTCCATATTAATCAGGCTGTTGGGTTGGGTTTGTTTGTTTGTTTTTAAATCTTAATTTTAATGCTAACACTATAAAATATGATTCAACATTTAGCTATAATATTTTTCGATTATATAATAGTTTTAATATGGAAAGCCATCTGGTTTGAGAGAGGTTTCTTATGAATGTAACTCCTTGCATAATCATTTTAATAGTTCTGGTTCATTCTTTTATGCATTTCCAGCTCTTTACTTGGACATAAAAAGTGGGTTGTTTGTTGCTCTACTTCCTTAAATATAGATATTTTCATGCTGATATTTATATATATTTCTATTCTTTTGCCTTTGTGTGGTAGCTATTACCCTTCACTTACTGAGAGGGAACTTTTTTTGTGCAGAGATTTCTAAAGTGGCTTACTTGGGGTTTACAGAGTATTTTCTCGAAGCATTATGCTTCCGAAATACCGCCATAATCTTCTTTCAATATATTGTATTAAAGCAATAATACCCATATCAGATATCATAAGTTGTAGTGTATAGAGATTTTAAAATTAGAAGTAATTCTTGGAATTTTTCTGCTTAATCTTGATTACTAACAACTGATTCTGGTATTAGTACAACAATATGCTAAATTATAGGAAGTTTACAATTTGTGTGATTTGCAAATATAATCTTTATCTGTCAGATATAGGCAAACTCTGAGTTGTGGAAATGAACTGAATTTCAAGTCCCTATCACTCAGATTTCTCTTTTTGAGAGAAATGAGATGGATCGTTCCCCAAAGGCTACTGTCGCTTTAGCTGCTAATGATTTTCTATATAATCCTTTTTTTCATAAAAATTAAAGCCTTTTGCATTTCTGTTAACTATGTTACAAAATCTCCCAAGGCATTTTTGATAGCTAACTGCTTGGAGCAGATGGAGTATATGTATAAAATACTTATGTTTGTGCAGATGCAAATGCACATGATCTCGTTTCTTTTCTTCAATCCTATGCCATTCAGTTGTGGATTTCTTTTATAGAAGGTCAACTGTATTACCTTTATTTGTCTGTAACAGCTCTGCTCTAAACAAAAGCTAAGATCTGCCTTACACATCAGAAATCACATGCTTCTCCATTGGCGACTCATTGTGAACATTTTGAGATTTGCCACTTGTCAATTCTGAAGTGTATAAATGCTGTTTCAGTTGTATATATTTCAGTAAATGGATTTATTCCATTCTGGGAAACGTGGATTGTGAAAACAGGGAAACCTGTTAGGTTAACACTGCTTTACCTATGGCTGTGAAATATGCACTTTGGCATTTGTGTTGTTTATGCTTTGTACTATCACAATGAAATCAGTGCCTAATTTTAAGATTTCTCCACCAAATCATTGTTTTCATAATCTTTGATAAAGCTTAGCACCTGAGTTTGCTAAGGTCTCCCATAGATTCCCAGCAATGAGCATACTGTACATACACAGTACAGTTGCAGAACCTCAGTATTCTCCACAGCTGTTTTTGCTGGTGTTTGCTCCAGGGTGTGGTTTCTGAGCTGTGGAATAGAGGGAAGTGAAAAGTCAGGTCATGTAAATATTGATATTGCAAAACTTCACCGCATCTTCACTATATGGGATCTTAACTTTTTTTTTCCAAATGTTTACTTAAAACATTATGTAAATATACATATATATATATATATATATATGAATTATATATAAAGATTATGTATACATGTTTAGCACTTCAAATTTATAGATAGCTATATTTATACACAATGTTCTAAACATATAAATATGTGGGTGTATATAAAAAAAAAATTATAGGGATGTGTATATATGTAAATATTGAAGTGTGTGCAGTGAAATAGATTACTTGGTCCATGACTTAATTCCTCTGCCAGAAATTTAAATAACACTTAAATTGTTGAAATTTGTGATTGATAAACTCTTTATGATAGGAGATACAATTAAAATACTTTCGAGAGGTTCTTATATGTTTCTAGCTCTAAGAACATCAAAAAGAGAAACAAATTAACCTAACAAAATTAACCATTTTTTCTCTGTGACAATAATGTGCTCTGGATTTCAGCTTATATAGTGCAGGTTATTCTAGTCAGCAAGAGCTTGCAGTATCAAACCTCTATTTTATCTCTTTTGTACTGTGTTGATGTATAAATAGTTACTTGTCCTTCAGAGTAGGTGAGCAAAAGAACATTGAGCAAGTCAAATATATATGTTGTCTGTTATGAGGACTGTGGTGCTGTAAAAACATAACAGCTGAACAAGTCAGTTGTATTTAAGGGTTTAATTGGCTTGTAAATGTGGATTTACAAGGAGAAAGTCTCTGCTAATGACTTTTTGTTGCGTTTAAAGCTTTTCTGGTGAAGTCAGAATGCAGTTTATGATACTATTTTTGCTCAGCATTGGGTTTTCCAGCAAATTTGGTCATTCAGATGCTTCTGAAGGATTTAACATAAGCTCAACCCTGCCTCCTTCATAGAACACAAATATATGGTATATTTACATATTGCTTTATAGAGAAAATAAGAAAATCTGCATAATTCAATGATGAGACTGAATGCATTAGTAATTGTGTAATTAGTGGCTATTGACTAAGGGTGAATATTTCAATTCCTTCACACATTTTAAAGATTTCAAGGACCGGAGTAAATTTGGTTTTTCTCTTTATTTTTTTTTTTTATAGTCTGCATTGTACAGTTAGGCAAAAATACTGTTAACTATTTTCTCTAAAACACAAAGAACTGAGCATTGCTAGGTGTAAAGGGCCAAGTGAAAAGAGAAGTGCTGAGTTATCAGTGTCCTGAGAAGGACTGATATCCAATAAGCTATCTTTCTCATCCTCTAACTTTGGTATCTATGTAATATGTGCTGAAGCTGTTATAAGAGAGGACCCTAACTGTCAAATAATGAAAGAATTTTCTTGAACATGAGCCTGTAAGGTGGCACTTTCTTCTGATTTCTGTTAGAAGGAATGGAGTTAAAACAGTTATTCCCTTGGCATAGGGGAATTCATGACTGACTGAATCAACAGAGCTTTGCTTCCCCTACAGCCATTACCTTTCTCATCTGTAGTTAATTGCATCTATAAAGAAAGAATGTGTATTCACTCATTATTACCTGGTTGTATTCTAAAATGTTATCATGTCTAGGCTGTTATTTAAATTATTTTTTCCTGTTTGTCTTGTGCTTGTGGACAGTGTTTTTTACAGCTGATGTCTTGTTTTTCTTTTAAAAAATCTTGATGTTACAGAACATTAAAGATCGCCTGGGGAGACTCCAGGGTCATATAGACATTATTCACAGCAAGAAGACACCGGCTTTGCAGAGTGCTACACCAAGGGAAACAGCAAATATACAGGAAAAGCTGACTCAGCTTAATTCCCAGTGGGAGAAAGTTAACAAGATGTACCGGGACCGACAGATGTAAGTAAACTTTTAAAGTCTTATTTCTGATAACATTTGTTAGTATTTGGTTTATTGTTGGTGATACTCTTCCTTATGCAGAAATGACTTTTAAAGTTGTAAGCTATACTTTCTTCTAACTAAGCATAGAAAATTTTATAGGAAATTGCAATTTAAGTATTTTTGTCAAATTGTAAATATGTTGACCAACTGTCACTTATCAGTCAAATATCAAATTATCAAATGCAATACCTGGGATGGTGTTGCATTTGTGTTTCACTACAATTATTGCACCTTTATCTGAGATAGGTATGAAAGAATAACTATTTGATACTATACCCAGCATTATTAAGATAGAAATCTTAACCTGTGATGGATGTAACTGAGTAAAATCCCTTGTAATTGTAGGGCATGTACTAGTTCTAGGAGCAATTCTAACTGTATTTCTAAGGAGCATGCTTAATATTGTTAGCAGCTCTAAGTGCAGCGTCATTTTTTTTTTTTTTTTTTTTTTTAAGTCTCTTTGTATATTAGTCAAAATACAGTAAGGTAAAGCAATGGAGGAAAAAGTATAGAAGGATGTTAAAAGGATAATAAATAAAACTGATCTCCTACATGTGGTACTTACTACTTTATCTTAGTATGTTGCTTAATAGTTAACAAATAAGCTTAAATAAAAATCATTGTTTCAAATGTTTATTGATTTATCACAAGCAAGTCCTTAACAATTCTGAGAATGTAAACTATTAATCTGATACTGAAAATGCTTGTGTATGTAGGAATATGTAGGAATTTCACTAGGTTGGCACTTTCAGACATGCTTTCAGGTAACTTGCTATTCAAAAAATTCATTTGATATTCTAAGAGAGTGACTTGAAATTTAGTGGAATATGAACTTCAATTACGGTATTGATAATTATTGCACAGTATAGTAGATGGGGATATAAATCCAACCCTGTAAGTGATGACCAGAAGAAATAAAAATACTTTCTGTAGACTAAGACTGTGCTGATTTTGTCTTACAGTCCAAACCTTGGTAACATTTTTAAACAAAGGACACATGAGTATTGGTCTACAGCTGTCACTGCAAATCTGTAGAGGCATGATCTTTCAGCTGTTAGCCATTCAGTGGCTTTGATTTAGGTTGCTGGAGAGAGAGAGAGTAAAGCTTAAAAAGAGACAAAAAGAATCATGGCTAAAATATGTTCAGTAATCTTCAAGTCACCTCTGTTTTGTCTCAAAATTTTGAGATTCTAACATGAATATCACTTTTTTTTAATAATAAGCCTGTTCTAGTGTGGTAAGAAATACCGTTATTTCTTACCGAACTTTGTTCAGCATGGTACCACATATAAAAATTCTGAAGAAGTCAGAAGCAGAGTCTGGAGCTCAGCTGCTCACACAGATAGCAAAAGCAGGATGTTTAGTATTGTGCTTTTTCCAGAGGTGGCTTTGGCCAAAGTCATAGATTTTGGTCTCAGTACTTCAAAGACCAATCTCTGAGAAATCTTAAGGTCTTCTCATATGTGTTGTCTTCTACTGAAGAAGTGCTGTTGGCTGAAAGCTTGGTCCACTAATGCTAGCAGTTGTCCTTTGTTTAGACTACAGTGCCATTTAGCCAGCAGCAGAAAATATTCTGAGGTGAAATGAATTAGTATTTGTCAGGTATTTTGAAGCCACCACATAAAGGCACTAGAGAAGTATGAAGTGTCATTTTCTTTCCAGCCTGAGTTTGCCTGGGGGTGTCATCCTCTTTTAGGATGACTGGCACCAACTCAGGGTGGCGATAAGCTTGACTGCTGCCCAGAATCACAGACCTTTTTTCTTTTAAATCTCTTGTTTGTAGTGTCAGTATTACTGTGTTACTGTTCACCTGGTTTTGTTTGAACTCTGGGATGGTCCCTGTAGATTCTGCAGTTTTGTGAGGTGCATTTGGACTGCACATGAATGCTTAGGAGAAGATGAAGGAAGACAATACTGCCTTCAGCATTTTGCTTCTAGCGTTTTGTGTCTGTAAGGGATTAAACTATCAGTGTAAATCTTCCAATGAGACATGGATGAAGCTGTTTTTGAGATGCATTACTGATGATGATCTTTTAGGACAGTTTTGAAATTTTACTGGAGCACTGTCTTGCTGTCATGGGAGTGTGCATAAGGGAAATATACATTCTGTGTTTGAGAGTGTCTGGGAAAAAAAAAATTGCCACCACTGTTTGTTCATTTATGAATACTGGCTTCAGGAAATCGAAGAACTGTAGTAGAATTGAAGTCACTTAAGTAATTTCCAAGTTATCACTGTAATTGCAGTAACATAGAACACTTTCCCTTACCCTCTCAGGTACTAGCAGAAAACTTCCCCTAAATCTCATAGAAATCAATATAAACACTCATGTTAAATACCTATTTTAAGTTTGTGTTTTATAAATAGTTGTTGTTGCTCTAAGAGACATTACTGGAGCTGAAATGCCTGCTCTTAGTGAAACACAGTAAAGAATATGCTCATTTCCAAAGTTTACAGCAACAGAGGCTGGAATTGGCCACTCAGAACATCCTGGCATCAGACCCAGAAGGAGAAATTCAGTTATTTATACTGTTGCGTTAACATTGCTGTATCATTTAAGGAAAGAAATTCATACTTTCCTGTTTTTATAATCTAATATCTAAATTTCTCGTTTGAGAGTGATGTCAAATAGGTCTGTCTGAGGAAAAAATGTTACTACACAGCTGTTTTCTTTTTGGTAAAATTTGTATATGAGGTATAGGCAGAACTGAAAATGGATTTTGTAGGACTTTATGTACTACCTGGAAATCACAGGTACTCTATACAAACATTTGGAAAAAGTCTAAGGTCAATTCCGAAGAATTTGCAGTCATTACTTTGTGGAGAAGTGGACATGTAAATCAGGTGTGAGATTTAGTGGAATGGAAAAAAAAAGGTTTGTACATTGCCATCTTGTGTGTTAGTAATAGCCTTAGGAATTCATATTAAGCTGCAGATTGTTTATTTGGAAGAGGAAAAAAAGGGATGGAATGATTGCTTATGTTATTTGCATTAGTTTTATTTACCTTCTCCAAAAAATGCACAGGGTTTTCATACAAGAAAATATGCTTCTGTCTTTATATTCAGATATTACTCTTTCAGCATTTTGTTCAGTAATTAGTAATCGTAGATAGCATTGAAATATTTGAAACTTAGTTGAATACTTTGCTAGTGTATTCTGGAAATCTTCCTTTTATGTAAAATACATTTCACACAATAGAAGTTCCAATGTACATCTAGGTATTTCATGCTTAACTTTATAGTGTGTTCCTTACAAGAAATCAAATTATATTTTCAGTTTTCTTTACATCAGAACATGCTGCAGTTCTACAGAAATTCATTGTAAAGCTATTTGAATGTTTATGCTCACAAATCCAGTTCTTCTACAGTTGTTGAAAGCCTTGTTTTCCAAGTTGTTTCACAGTCACTGAGTGTGCCATTGTGTATTCCCTGTAATTGATGTGTTCATACTGTACCTTGTGTAAGTTAACAGGAAATACTTGAAAGAAAAAGTACAAATTCATCAGAACACAAGTTTTTAAGAGATTAATGTTTTGAATACAGCCTAGATCTGTCATGTGTTGGTTTGCTTTTTTTTTTTTTTTTTTTTTAACAGGAGGTGAGTGGATTTTCTCTTTATGAACTAATTTCGGAACATAGGTGGTTGTGCTTGTGACAGATGTATTGGGTGACACCAAGTGGAATTTATTAATTTTTTTCCTTTGGTCTTAGTTTTCTGAGTGCACAGCAGTACTGCCATGATTTGTCCATTATGACCCTGGCTGTTTCATTTGTAACTTCAACCTGTTCCTTCGTGACACTAAATTTCAACATTGTCTTTTTCAGTTGTTGAGTTATGACAATACAGCTGAAGTGTTGTGGAGTAGATGTATGTCAGTATCAATAAGATTACCTATTTAGATGCTATGAGTTTCTTATCCCTGTACCAGAATTTAATTGCAGTCTCCCTTTTTTTGCTGCAGCCTTAGGTTTTTTGTTGTTGTTTTTTTTTTTTTTTTTTAATTAATTATGAATATTTAAGAAGCAACACCATGTTCCTGTAGATAAGAACACACAATAGTTAATATTTAAAAATCCAGGCTGGATGTGGCTCTGGGCAGCCTGGCCTAGCGACCTTGCCAATGGCAGGGGGGTTGAAACTAGGTGATCTCTGAGGTTCTTTTCTATGATTCTATGAAATCTATGTTAGAAAACAGATTTTTAAATGATTGTCTACATAATATCTTGTCAACTTAATATTTGTGGAAGAACTTGTTTCTCTTATCAGGACACTGTGTTCTCGGGATGTTTATGCTGCAGTCTTGTTTCTTTGAACAGTACATGCTCTTTAAAAGTATTTCTAGCATCATTGGATCAATCAAATTCAAGTACAGTATAATAGTTTTAAATAATTCCAAACCTACAGCTATAGGATAATAGAATATCTATATTTGAGGTCAAGGCAAACGGGGGGGGGGGTGGGGGGGGGGAGGGGGAAGGAGAAATTCTTGAAAGTTTTTAAATAAAAAATGAAATAATTTTACAGATACTGGAGAGCTTAAATATTTTTAGACTGCTATTCTTCTTACAGTCCTAAAAGATCTCTTATTAGTGTGCAGTAAACTAACTTCTGTCTTTTTCATGTCTTATTTGCAAAATATTTTCCAAGGCATACATTAGAGCCTAGACAAATGCTCATCTAATTAATAAGAAATCAAATTAAAATTAAATGTTCTGAATGTAGGAAAGTTCATACCAGATATCTCTACAAATCATTTATAATTCTGAAAAGATCAAAAGAGTCAAATGTCAATCTTTGTTATCTCAAAAATAGGTGGTTTTAGTACTTTAGAATACTGATCACAGAACAGCTGAGGTTGGAAGGGACCTCTGGAGGTTATCTGCTCAAACAGGAACAGTTAGAGCAAGTTCTACTGCTTTGACAAAGAAGATACCAAATCTTGAATAGTGGTGCAAAACAGGGTGATGACTTCATGAAAGTGTCAGACAGCTTACAACTTCTATAGTATGAAAATTAAACAATGAAGAACTCTTATAAGAACAGTTTTATAAGACTGTTAAGACAAATCTTTCTTTAGTACCAACACTGCTATTAGCAACTATTTGTGGTTTGTCTTACCAATTAGTTGTTGATATTTACAAGAACTGGGTAAGACGTAATGGAAAATTGTGTGTTATGCATAAGATTCTATTAATCGGCAGAAAATTAACTATTTTGTAGTCAGATTTCTAACACATAGCATGTGTTACTGATAAATGCTGTCGATTCGAGTGATAGCCTGATGCTTGGCACAAGATAGAAAAAAGATATACAGAGAATATCACTATTTTTCCAGTGTAAGATAACCTACGTGTGTTCTGTATACATACAGAACCAACCACTGATAAACCTCAAACTTGTTAATCTATGATATCTGAATCAGATCCAATCTTTGTGCTCTTTTAGTTGAAAATGTATGGATAGGATACTAAGAAAACTGAACTAAGACCAGAGGACCTATTCAGTATCTGACTCTGTTTTTTAGCGTATGACAATCTTAGAATAATATCTACAAGCAACTGAGTATAAAGGCATGAAAGTTTATTGTGTTAAGAAAATCCCCTTGCTTTTGAATATAGCTTTCTAGAAGTGTCTAGATGTCCAAAGACACCTTGCATAACATCTTACTATCAAAGGATCAATTCTCTTTCATCCTGTACCAATCTTGCATGGATTTCTCAGTAAAATGCTGTCTTAAATCTACGTTTTAGACCTTAATCTCCATCTGAGTTCTCATTTACATGTAAAAAATAATAATTAAAAAAAAAAAAAACACTATAGATCTCTTTCACTAAGTCCAGTCAGCATTTCTTTATTCCTTCCTTACCTCTGATAACATGAATAACAAGCATGAGTGCTAACTGGCTTTATTTCAGTACAGGGAGGACTGCAACTTCTTGAAGGCAGAGGCATATTGAGAGGAATACAGTAATAGCGGAGGCTGCCTTATCTAAGAGTGTATGCTCATTGTATTTCTCTTGAGGTTGTAAGTTTTGTTGTCGAGGGTTTACCCTCGATTCTGAATTCAAGATGAGAGGTAAAACCAGGACAGATTATTTCATCCTCAGTGAGAGATTTCCTTTCAAATGCAAATCTGAAAATAGCCACCACACCTTAGTTATATGTGGAGTAGGCTTTTTTGCTTGCTTTCATGCGATTCAGGTGGTTTAGGCAGGTTTCAAAAGAGAATCAAATGGAAGCAGCTTATAATATTTGATCATTTCAGACAGAAGTAGTTTTTATTTCCATACTACACTTACTTTATAGAAGTGCTTGGCAGGTGACTTAGAATCTAATCATTGCAACAGTTGTAGCACTTTTCACACACCCCCCCAATATCACACCATCAAGATAACGTATTGGTAGGTTTCACTGGTTCCTTGATTGTTTGCAAAGAGGTTAAAATGCTGTATAAGAAACAGGTGTGGTGTAATGTATAAATGCTGTTGTTATGGGAAGTCTGGATGTGGTTTTGTACCAATACTTGTAGAGAAATATATGGGAATATTTTTGTTGTCTAGATTGTAACTACAAAGATTTAATTTACAGCATGAGATTAAAAATGCTTTTTCCTTTTATATGTACCTATTTAAATGCCAGTTTTCATGAACTAGTGTGTATAAAGCCCTCTTCTAAATGGAATAGCTACAAGTAAGATTTAAATTTATCTGTTAAGGTTTAAGTAGTGAATTTGAGCCAGAGTGAAAAATAATACTTCAGCTTTTGGAAAGAAAGACGTGTTTATTAAATCTGTCATACAGTTTGTTTTAGGGCTTAATGCAGACAGGTCTTGAAATGGGAATAGAAGGTATTTGTGAAGTAGAATGAAGAGGAAAACAAACAATTCAGAATTCCTTTACTTAAGCAGGTCTGATTATATAATCTGAAATAGTTTGCTTATTCTGTCCATGAAATGTTTCAGCTGAAAAAAATATTCTGAATGTTTAAGTCAGCCGCTTCTAAGCCTGGCAATTAGCATAACTTAGCATACTTTACTGTAAAAGGCTGAGTGACAAAAACACATTACATTCATACAAAAATAATTGTGGTGGCTTTTTCTGCTGTACAGACTAAAACAAAGCACTTCTCTGAAAAGTCTTAGAAATGTTACAGCTTAGTCATGCATGTGTGAGCTTCAGAGCTATGTGAATGCAAATATGTATGAAGACAAATATGGCCAGAAGCAAATAGACTGAATTGTCTGGATATAAACTGTCTTAAGCTTTCGTGTCAGATACCAAAAATATGTCATTCTAGTTAGTGTCATAAGCTAACAGGCACAGCTGAAATGCAGGATATAATTGCTCTAGGGACAATATTATGTTAGTGCAGCTAGTGATTTCACAGATATCCCTGATTTATATCCAGTTTTCTCAGACCACTGACGAGCTCATTCATTCTTAGCTACATCCACCTGTGTAAGCATAACCTAAAAGAAGTGCAGTATATCCTCAGGACTGATGTCTTACTTCTAATGACTTCTATTACTTTCTGTAAATGCAGGCACTTACGGTACACTTTCACTGTTTTTGATTCATTAGATTGAGATATGCAAGTGATTTTTAGCTAGTTGAACATTTGGTCAACTGTGCACTGAAGGAGGAACGATATTGTAAGAACTATTGTTCTGTCCAACACAACAGATGTTCTAAAGAGAGCTTCTTTGCAGAATTCCCTTGATACTTTTTAAAGAATTACTGCTCTTTTGTTGCCATGGTGCAGTGTACAACCACCTTCAAGTTCTTCCTGAAAAAGCATTTTTTGACAGTAGAGGGAGCCATCTTTTAACATCTGTAGCTGAACTCAAGTTAGAGTTTTCTGTTGTAGACAATTTTTGTCACAGTCTACTGTTTCTCAGTTGTGTTTACCTTGTAGCTGTCATCTACCAAATATCATTTTCACTTTCTTCTTCCAAGGCAGATTGAGTTTCTTTTTTTTGTTCTGTGTTTTGCACATGCTCCTATATTTCAAAGAGTCAAAGGAGTGGTAGAAAGCAGAGATTCTATGTTAGTCATTGACCTTAGTAATAATACTTTGGAGATCTAGGACGTTTGACCTTCCATCCTGGTGACCTTCAGAAACTCAGTGCACCTAATCAGATTTCAAATTTCAAGGGCCAATCGTTGTAGGAGGTGTTGAGTAGAATTCACAAAACACTTCTGGTTTGATCCAGAAGAACTGACCGGCACAATGTGTTTGCATTGATTTTTACAGTACTATATATGCTGCAGATTGCTGGAGTCTTCTCTGTTCCAGAAAAATTGGTAATCTATACACTTGACTTAGCCTTTTAGTTATTTATTTGGGAATTTACAGATAGTACTGTTTTATTTATGATAGGAAAGAAACTTCTTCCTTAAAGTGGAGCATTCCAGATATTTTCTCCAAAAGTAAGCAGAATATATTCTGTTTGTTATTTTGAAGGAACCATATGGCTGAACCTCTGTAAGTAGTTCTTTCTAATATATTCTGTCACTTCCTGGAATATATTATTTTCTTCTAGATTAGACTTGATATTTCATCTGATCTGTAATTATCTTAAGTGTCCATTTGCTTTTCCAGTAAAAGATGGATTTGTTTGTAGCATGGGCTTGAAAACATACTTTTCAAAGTTATACTAAAATAAAATTAGGCTGACAATTTTTTATTTTTTTTTTATTCTCTATAATTATGCATGGCATCACTCTGGAAAATTGTGTTTTAGTTATGACTTCATTAAGGCCATGAGGCAGTGTTCTATCAGAGTAGCGTGGTGATAGTATAAGATTGTATAGCTCTGAGCAGATGATCTTTTGTTTTCAAGTATTGCATGACAGCTGCATAATTAACAAGAAGGGGGTGCCAAGATTTGAAAACAATAACAAATTCACATTTCTCATAGTAAGAAAAACATACCTGTATTTTGGGTTAATGTGTATATTAACTGACTGGCTGGAATACAGATGATAAACAAAATGGACAGTGGTGACTCTCTGCTTGTTTTTTCTGGAGAAGGAGAGTTCATTCTTTTCTCAAGCATGCAATTTTCCAAAAACCTGAAAGAGCACAGTTACCTTTGCTGACACTTTCCTGTCAGATTTGGTTAAAATTGGCTGAAGAAACTGGGAAACTTATTGTTGGAAACAGGTGATGGACAGCATGATCACTTAAGTCTCATTTCCTGAGGTTAAAAATAGAAAACATGCTAATTAAAGGTGTATATGTTTATGTAAAAGCAAATAAAATGCTTAGGCTGTTAGTCATAATGAAAGTCGCTAGAATCACTTCTGGGAACTCTGTGATTAGTCCATGCTCCTTAGTTGTCATCTGTTCTGAGGTACTCATTAAAATGTTATGTAAGGTTTAGCTGTGGTGACATCTAGGAGATTTTAATTCCCTTAATGTCATGGAATCACAGACTAATTCAGTTTGGAAAGGGCCTCAGAAGGTCATTCAGTTTAACATTCTGGGCGTAGCAGGGTCAGTGTGGTCTAAAAGGTTGCTCAGGGCTTTGGCCAGGCAGGTCTTAGACTGCATAAACTCTTGGGAACCTGTTTCACATTTTGACTATCCTTATGGTGAATCTATTTTCCTTATGTCTTTTCTGAACGTCTCATTCTGCTTTTTCTGTTGTCTCTTATTCTTCTACCATGCACCCCTGGGAAGCCTGGCTGCTGCTGCTGCTTGGGGGGGGGGGGGGGGGGGGGAATTAGGGGGAAAAAAAAAAAAAAACACCAGGAATGATTGCTTAAGAATTGGATCATGTGGCGGGTTGGGACGCACAGTAGTCAGTAATGGCTTTCTAACACTGAGTAGTTCAGGTTTGGGGTATTAATACTTCAGTAAGATTACAATCTTATTGTTCTAGTTGGTCATTTGCTTCTTCCTCTCCTGGTATGGAAATGACAATTGGCAGCAAATACTGTTAAGTAATCTGCAGAGTTTCTAAGTTTTGCTGTTCATCATATTTTACTTTGAGATGTTTATAAGTAATCAAGGTAAGATGGCTCTTCGCATATTTTAGGAACAAATATCGAAACTAAAAAATAAAAATAAAAATAAAAAATAGCTAACTCAAAGCCATTCCTAATATTAAATTCCTGTGAAACATGGTTGCTTTGCTTTTTCCAAGTTTATATATAAACTCATCTGTTCATTCACATTACAAACTGTCTCACAATGGTAGGCAGACTCTTTAAATACTTTGTCGAAGATACCAAATTGCCTAGCTATTTATTTCCTTCACCTGTCATACTTGGGGGAGGGAACAAAAAAAAAAAAAAACAAAACCACAACAATGACATACTCAATACTATTTTGACATGATAGGAAATACTGCATCCAGTGGAAAATTCTGCAAAGAAATAAAGACTTACTGATATTACTATGCCTCTGGAGTCATACTCGGTGACTGCAGGGATTCATTCCAGATGAATGCCTGGAACCTGCTTGATATGGACCTCTAGAGTACACTAATAATTAGAGGTTATTGTTTTGTCCTGAAGTATCTGCCCACTTTATTTAGCAAAGCTCAATTTCTCAGAACTTTTAAGTGTTTCAAAAGTGCTAGAGAAAATCAAACCCCTACTTCTCAACACACTAAAAATATGTCAGTTGTAACTACACGTTTTAAGAAAGTCTTCTAAGGCTTCTTACCCTTCATCATTTTACTCCTTAAAGCATGCAAGCTCTGTATTGGCAGCTCTAGCTGATACTATTCCAAGACATTGCATGTTCCTTCATCAGTATTCAAGAAAGGGATGCCTTCTACTGTTTTTATTACCTCTTATTGTAAGGTGTTATGTCTGGCTGTAGGACTGCTTCTCTTAGACATAAATTTCTTTCCTAACCTGTAAGAATGTGCATAGTTATAAATATGAGTTATAAATATGTACACCTATCTGTGTGTGTGTTGTTGTATAAAACTAGTCACTCGGTTTTAGAAGTTTTGCCAAAACAAAATGAGAAAGTAGTAAAGAATAAAATTGACTATCAAGAGTTGCATGTTTTCTCTGGAAGCTTTTTGCCTAAAAAGGAAAAGATAATTAAAGCTGTAGCTGAAGAAGGTTCTCGGTATTCTTTTAACAGCCATGAAGTTAACAATTTGTAGTACATAATCCCCGAAGTTGAAGGATATGCTTATATTTATCTTATTAAAGAATTAAAACAAAACAAAAAACCTTACTTTCAATAGTTTAGTATAATAAAAGCAGCTCATTTTAATAATTCCTAGAATTTGTGTAATTGGTATTTAGTCACACAGGTTTCATCCCCTATCTCATAATTTTATGCCAAAATGCAGGTGTCTCTATGAAAAACAAAAAGAGAAGAGAAAAATTGGAACCCATTAGGGTCTTAGGTTGGAAAAATGTTTGATTTTAAACTATTAATAATTTTAACTGAAGCACCAATTGTTTAATAGAAGTTTTATATAAATTATTAGAGCACTTCAGACACAGTAGTGGCTATTTCTTTCTTTGTGCTAGTAAGAATAATCCAAACAGAACTATTTGCTAAGCAAGAAGAGTTTTCTTACCAGCATCAAAAAGTCCTTCAAAAGTCATCAAGGATGAAGGTAGTTTAAAAATATTTAAGTATTTCAATGCCGGACTGTATTCTCTTGTAAGTTTAAGTACCGCTAACTCTTCCTAAGCGGTGCATGTTCGGAATCCAAGCATTAGGTCCTGATACTGTGGGACAACTCAAGACGCGTTTCTCCGGCTCGTGAGAGACCCTTTCCCTCGCGGCCCCGCAAGGTGGCGCCATAAGAGTGGCCGAGCGCTCAGCGCTGCGTCGCCGAAGCGGCGCGTCACTCGCCTCCTCCCGGAGGCTTCATCTTCCCGATGGGCTGGGAAGGTGCGGTGAGGCGTAGACCTGAGAAAACGCAGGGTTTTTTTTTTCCCTCTTCTGTTCCCGGGACTTTGTGTTCTACGAGAATGTAACAGGGACATTGGCTGCTGGAGGAGTCTTTCTCTCCTGACTTTTTTTAAGCTCTCCTATCTTATTTTCTATTTTACGTTAGATTTCAGATTAAAAATGGGAGAAAAAGAAGAGGGAGGCTTGGTAGTCTACATTTACATCCAAATATCATAGAACAAAGTATTCCTGATTTTACTAAGCAAACTGGCTGTCATAATATTATTTTTAGAAGCCGTTATTCTAATAGCAAGAAAAGGAAGTTAAAAAAGAAAATGTAAAGATCCAACAAAGATACCCGAAGCTTAAGCACACTTTAATTATGACTCTCTTAAGCATCTTTCTTCTTTCCCTTGCACTACAAGCAACTGTACAGTTTATCTGTATTGTAAACTGCAGTGTCTGACAATGTGGTAGATCAGTGAAAAAACAGAAGGCACAGAAATATGTAGTAGCACTGTGTTGCGTTTCCGTATCGTCAGGGTGATTAATGGCAAGCACTGCAGTTTGCCAGTAACAGAAAGGAGCAAATATCCCTGCATTTCTGTACTCATACTTTTTAGTAGACACTGAGGGAGCCTGCAAGACTAGAAATAAATTCCTCTAATAACTCTGAGAGTGTCTTGGTCCCTGCAGTGCACTAAACAGATCAGCTATTCTCTTTACTATCTTTAAATCCTCTGGCACAATGATAGTGCCTGCTAAACCGTGTTTGTTCTCCTTCTTTCCAATCCTGATGCACAGTCGTTTGGTCAGTTTTGTGAGTATCCTGTGAGCTGATGCTGCCTATGCTCTATAGTAGGGAAGGCCTTGCTTCCAAGATTCCTGCCTCAGAAGTACCCTACAAGCATAATGAATCCTAAATGTGACCATAGGTTATGGGCTGAAGAAATCTGTGAAGTAGGAATTCTCTCCGTCCTCAGGGCACAAGTGGCCACTCAGCTCTTGTGATATATCTGACTTATCTTGAAGCAGGACTTTGCTAAGAGATTTGAATTTTCTCTCTTGGAAATGCATAAGTAGGAAAGAATCTCTTTCCTTCGAGACAACAAAACTACGAAGTGTCAGTACAGGATATGAAATGGGAATTTTCCAGTTCAGGAACACAATAAGTTTGCTGTTATTTCTTCTCTGGTTTTCCTTCCTAAAATCTTTTTATATCATGAGATTGAGAAAAAAAGCCCTCAGCACAGTGGGTGAGGAAAATCCTGATAGTGGTGAATGAAGTTCTCCTGGAAGCCTGACAACCCATTCTGTAATTTCTTTCCCTAGCAAGCTGCTAAAGAGCAAAGCAAGAATACAAATTGCTAAATGGTCAAGCAAGATCCCTTGATTACTTACTAATGCTAAGGAGCATTCAAAGTTCTGCCAGACATAAGAGGGACATACATAAGAGGAGCTAGCATGGAAAAATGTTAAGGGACTTTGAGCCCTGAGATGGAAACATAGCCATATATGGGCTTAGTGGCGAGTGCTGTTCCTGTTATCCACACCATAAATCCACAAATGATGCGTGATGAACCTCCATACATATCATTTCTAGCCTTGGATTCTGTATTGTGCTCAATTTTTTCTTTCAAAATAATTTAAAATATGTATATATTTTTTAAGAATAAGTAATTGGCATGCAAAGGGTGGTATGTGGTATTTCCTCTTTCTCTTTTTTGCTTGTGAATTTTCAAACAATAAATATGAGAGAAGAAATTTGATGCGATTCTCAAGTGTTTCCTTTTCAAAGCTGGGAAACTTTCAAAACAAATGCATGTGTGTAAAGTGCCTTACTGTGCTAGCGTAATCTCATACTGTAATAACATAAGTATGTAGTGTCAATAGCATATACTGAGCTGTTTGTGAGATTTTTTTTGCATCTTTTGAAAATGAAGTTAGATTTGTGAACAGCACCTGGAAAATTGAGTAATAAATCTGTTGGGGTTTTGGTGGGGTATTTTTTGTTATGAAAACAAGAGGGCAGTTTTCCATACTAGATTGAGAGTTTTCTAGTTCCAAGGCAAGAAAATACAAGGGCTTTGCAATCTCATGCCTTCTGTGCTTCTAATGCTAATTCTTCTCTTTCTTATTGCACTGTAAATCCAAATAAGTTTCACAGTTTTCAGTGGAGTTGCAACTACTATAAAACCAGTAAGGAAAAGGAATTAGGAATTATTACTCTTGAAAGAGATAAGAATCATTTTGAAACAAATGTTTTATTTCAACTGGTGTTTTGTAGTGCAATGCTGTACAATCATACATGGAAGCATTTATAGAAAATTTATAGAAAGAGATTTGTGACTCAGCTTGGGTTTCCAAGACAACTCCCACCTGGATTCACACTTTTTATTTTGCTTCATTTACAAACTTCTAGTACTGTAGTAGAAATCTGCAAAAGTTACAGATGATTTGTTTTTTAAATAATGTCCATGCCATTCACTGAAGAGTGCTATCTGACAAAGCTTTATGTGGTAGAAGCTGGATAGAAACTAATCACAACTATCATATGCTTTTTCTTCACGAACGCGGGTTATCTCAGTAACTGGTTAGTATTCACTCTATATTCATCCCTCATCAAAGGAGCTGAAGCAAGGAATAGATTGACATAATTACATAGAAAGATGACATGTGACATCGAGAGTAATGGTTAGGCATGTTTAACAGTAGTATAGAACATTCTAGCCACCGTTTGAGCATGCTAAGCCAGACCAGCAGTGTAGTCAGCAGGTTTCTTTGCCCTTTGTGCTAGCAGAGATGATAAACAGTGATACTAGGGAAGTGCTGAAGAGCCTCTCTGATTTTTCTGTGGTTCTGCTGGGGATTGAGGAGGTACACATTACACATTGCTTGTAGAGATTATCGCATGGTTATCTCTGAGATGTGGATGTTTCTGCAATCTTTAACTTGTTTTTGTCTGTGAATAGAGTAAGAGAATGTTGCATTGGAAAAATAAAAAGAGCTATCAGATACCTAATAGCTTTCCAGGATTTACTATTATCTAAGGTTGTTACATTGTATAAACTTACAGTTTTGCAATAATTATTTTGTATTTTAAATTGTCTGGTGTATTATGTAGAAAAAAAAAAAAAAAAAAAAAAAAAGGCTTCCCTCTACTAAAATATTGTTTCTCTTTTTTGTAAAACGGAACAATGCTATTGCATTCCATAAGACAGCCAGTCAGGTAATCTTGTTTTCTGCAGTCTTTGTTTGTTTGTTTGTTTGTTTGTTTGTTTGTTTTAAAATATGCACTGTCTTTTCATTTTTATCACCTTTGCAAATCATGGGATGCAGTCAGGGTTCCTCACCAGTTCTGAGTGATAACAGATTATTTACTTCATGCTTCTGAAGAGTGCCAGCTGACAAGTTACTACACATTCCTTACCTGTTTTATAACAAGGGAACAGCAATCACTAGCACAATAGCTTTGTTGTATTCCACTTTGATCACAAATAATGAGAAAAAGGCCAACAACAGGAGCAGAAACAAGAGGTCCTTCCAGGAGACAAGCCACCTTCAGGTCCCTATACCTGGGCCTATGGCAGTGTTGTGGGGGGGAGAGGTCCCAGTGAGGCCTCTCAGCGCCTTCAGGAACTGCTGAGACCAGCAGAGAAAGAAAGCACTCTGCTGTTTCAGTGTTTCCCACTCACCTGTAGTCTTGTACGTTCTGTTCTACCATTTTTTTGGTGAGTGTTTGAAATAAGATGCTGTAGGTTTTTTTTTCTTCTTCTTAAACTTGGTGGCTAATGAAGGGAGACAGCAGAGACCTGACCATAGCCTGATGCTTTCAAGCTATGGAGACCATTACAGGACAACTGGATTCTGTAAGCTTTTATACGTTCAGTTTAATTTTATACATCTTTCCCACATCTTTATATGTTACGTGGTGACTTAATCCCAGATACAGCTGACTGCTGACAAACACAGGAGCCTCTGCAGATGGGCTATTTCTGTTTGACTAACAAAGGTGGAAGGCTGTGCAACATATGTCCACCCTAGGCTGGGCACAGCACCTCAGCCTTGACAGTGGTAAACAGATTTAATTTTGCACTCCATCTGCACAGATCTCTCACAGTTTGGTTTTATGTTAGTACAGTTTGAGTCAGAAAGGCTAGTTTACTAATCCAGCACGATATATAGATTCTGAACGGGAAGCCTGCGTTTCCATCCTGTGCTTTTACTGCATCGCTGGTTTTGACACTTTGTAGTAAAAGGCCTAAGAAATCTTCACTATTGTGATGTGATAATCCTTGAATTTAAGCATTTTCTCTAGTCAGCATTTTTGTACTTGAAGTATGTTTTGAATTGTAAATTAGGCACTGAAATCTTCTGTAAATACCAAGTAAAGACTGAACAATTGATGTAAAGCTTTTATATGTGTGTATATACACTCATATATACATGCATATTAAAATGTACAGATGCATATTATACATGCATAGCTAAACTATTCTATGCGTACAGCTGCTGTATTAAATTGCTATTAAAAAAAAAAAAAGATACCTAAAGTTTGTTTGAATTTACATATAAGTTGCTATGGAGATTTTACTTGTGAAAATGAAGAATGTAATAATTAGGATTAAATATGATTTTAGGGATTCTCGTTTGAATGTTCCTTCAGTATTGGAAGTGATATAAATGGTGTGTTGTGTATGATTTCTAGTAATATGCAGCTTCTTCTGCCTACCAGTTTTCTACTGAGACATATTTATAGTAAGTAGAATAAATTAATTACAAAACCATGTAGTACAAGGATGTAATTCCATCTAGTTAAACCCCCTGAAGTGAAGCCTTGAGTTGTTTGCCATGTAAGGGAAGAAAAGCATAGGTAAGTAGACTTTGCTGCTGTGTCAAAACTTTTCCCTAGGGGTGATGTTCAAAAATAAGAAAGATCATTTTATTAGTTTACAGCTTGTTTTATTGTGCCTATTTCAAGCAGCACAGAAAGGCAGTAGGATTTCTTCTACCTTTTATCTTCCTTCTCTCTTTTGTATGTGTGTGTCTGAAATGAGCAGCACCTTTTCTTCCTGCTTGATTTCATACAAGCTGAACACCTGCTCTACATCTCCAAGCAGATATATATGAGCCAGAACTTTGGAATTCTAAAATCTGCTTTTTTAAAATTTCATTTATTTATTTGTCCTTGTATTATTAATGGCACAATAAAAAAGATTAAGCAAATATAAGGCGGATAGCGGGGTGACTGCAATAGTTTTGTCTGTGTTTATGCAACATGTTGTGCATAGTCAGCTATTTCTTCTGCAGTTATGCACCACTTTCATAACAATTTCAGTCTATTCTGTACAGATGCTTTGCTGCAGAAGTCCCATCAATATCAGTCAGGTTGTTAGCTGAAGCAAGACTATGGCTATGACAATCACTGGATATACCTGGGACTGAACCAGAAATAATCCAGGCCACAGAACTAAAAATATAGCTTACCACAGCTTCATCAAAAAGAGCTGTTCTTTCCAGTATAAAAACCTTAGTGTGTTTTTTTCCCATTGCAATTTGAGAAAGGTTATAGACATAGCAGAATGTTCCCCAGGAATTGGCATGAGCCAATTTTTTTATTTATTATTATTATTTTTTTTTTAATTAAGGATTTCATTTTCAGGAAAAATCTATTTGACTGTCATCTTGTAAACTGAACTGTGCATCCCTCCTCCCTCCTGATAGGAAGTTGCTGTAGCTTAGAGAGCTATTTTGCTGTCACTCCTCTATCCACTGGGGACTCTAGCTTTGTGTTTCCTAGTTACAGGAGGAAAGGAAATGAGGTAGCTGTGGAGAACTTACTGCCCGAGCTTCCAAGGCAGTTAGCTGGGTACTCTGGTGAGAAAGAGTTTTCATGAGATGAGAAAGGATTTTCATGACTTACTTTTGCACTACAAATAAAGCAAGTGGATTCTCACTGTCTTTTTGTGAAAACCTATTTCAGCACAGTTTTCTACTCCTGTAAACCTTGAGCAGCATTAGAAACAATTCTCTTGCTGTCAGTTGTGATAGGCAATGTACCGTTGCTGGGGCTGAGATGCCAGGTTGTCTTTTGGGGAGATGTTGGCCTATATTTCTGATGGCTACCTGGGCTGCCATTTTCCTTTGACTCGTGTATCTGGCAAGTGGATCAGAAGGGCTGGAGGAAGCCTGTGTTGCTAGGCTGGAAGTCTCTGAGATGCCTGCTTCAGGGTAGGAAACAGAATTAATAAGGGCTGGAGACTTATAGCCTCTGTTGCATCTCTTGTAAATCCACTTGTTTTAATTGTTGCTCTTAAGAGCATCTCTTTTTTTCCTGTGAAAGCTGAGTTGTTTGTTGTGCTAAATGCTAATAATCGTTTCCTTCTCAAAAAGAGGATTAGTATTAAAATAGATAAATCTGTATTTTTCATGCAGAAGCATAACATCTTTCTTTATATGTTGTTCACAGCCTTCCTCAATATTCCTTCCTGCTTAAATGTTCTTTTCTGTAAATTTAATGAAATAATGAACACTGCTGCAGTCCAAGCTATCTAATTACGGTGTCCTGAGGAAAAGGGAAGGCTTTCATGGAAGAGTTATTTCCTTATTCCAATCTCCTTAATTTTGTGGGTAAATTACAAGGTCTACATTAGACTCAAATAATTCTATGTTCATGTCTTGGATCCTAGACATTTTTCCTAAAAAGTGTTTTATGACACAATATAGCTGTAGTCTCCAGGTACTATATCAGCAGAAAGAAATAGGCCAAATTCTATTTTATTATTGTTATTTTTTTTTTAAGACAGAGTTGTGCTTCATTCCAGAAATGTTCCTGGTCTTCATCTCTCATAGTAGTTAATGGTTCATTTGCCTAAGAGAGGCATTAAAAACCCTAATACTCTTAATGCTGAAGACACACATCCAAAGCCAGTAGGTGCTAACACAGCCTCATCTACATGTTTAAAAAACAGGCAACTCCATCATGCTGCCTGGCTCCTAGTAATAAAATTTCCATAGCTTTCTGCTATGTAAGACTTAAAGGATTCATAGCTGTGAATTTTCAAACCAAAGTAGGTCTCTCTAAAGCTTCAGAGTGAGTTATGAAAAGTTTGCTTGGAGAAATACGTGCTGCAGGCACTCTGCATAGCGTCATGCAGCTCTCTTACTTGTTTACTGAGAAATGAAGTAAGCATTTTTAAACAGGCCACAGTAGCAGTGGCAAAGTATGGACATTTTTATCAAGTCTGTTTTACTGTATCTGACAGTTCAATTAACAATTATTAACCAATGGTATTGCTGGCTGAGACACTTAATAACAGGAAATTAACCATAACTACTTAGAAATCTATCTTTTCCTCTTCTGCATAATTTCTTATGCATGGAATGTAGCTGTAGTCCTTTTGGATTGCAATTACATGTTGTTGTATAGGAAAGTAAAGGTTATTGTATTCAAATCAGATGAAAATGGAATATATTAATTATATTACAAAATAGAGCTCTAATATCTCAATGCAAAATTTTAATGAACCAGCAAACAAGCTTATAATATGTTGTTAGAACTAATGTAAACACTGCTAATCCAAGTACACAGATATTCTACTAATTACTTCCCTTACAGTATGAGTAAATGCTTCTAAATTGAACCAGTCATTTTAAAATGAAGCTTTTTTTTTTTAAGCTCCATGTTCCCAGAAACTCTCAGAGTCCTATAGGACTGACATATGGATTACATGTGAGATAAAAGTCTTGTAATATTTGAGCTTCTTTTCTCTGATAAATGGACTATGTCTGTTCAACTTCTATTGATTCTTTCTGTGTTGCTCTGTTCCCAGAAGACTGGATCTCTGTTTAGCTTCTGTATTCTAAAAAATAAAAATGCAAAATTTGGCTTCAAGTAAGGCATAGCTAGAGCTAGAAATGGTATTAAACTTACCTATTACAGTCTTAATCTGCATAGCCTTACAGTCTTATTTCAGTAGTACTCTGATTTTTATATTTTTTTTTCCCTTGGTGGTTAAAGAAAGGATGTGAAATTTCCTAATGTGATGCTGGCAGATTTTTTTGTTCATAAAACAGGTAAAAGGTTTTGCCTCTCCTTTAACAGTTTTGTATCACATCACCACTGTACTGTTGGACTCTTTTCTGCCTAGAAAAAAATCATGAAGGCAAAAAAATCTTTGCATCCATTTCCCATGGTACAGAAGTGGCCATAGCTTCACCTTAACAACTTTTAAGTATAAGTTGCAGAATTTGTGCTAGCTTCACAGCTTTGTTGCTGCTTGAGATCAATGATAACAAAGGGAAGCATTGTGTGAATGGGATTATTTACTAAACCTCTCTTGAATTTACGTATTGACAGAGTTTATGCTTCTGGGAGCTGCCTCCAGATCTGACAGCTTTTCTGGAAGTTATTCCATCCAGTCATTCTAAAGTTGCCTGGTTGAGTTAGATCAAGTGGTACAGCAAATGCATACTTGTGCTGCTAACTTCTCCCCGGTTTGCACCTTGGCATGACTTCAAACAATCCAAATGTGATCTAAGTTCATAAAAAAAACATCTACACTATGCATTGTTATTTCTTTTCAGTGGTAACAAGTTAAGCCTTCATGCTGCCTGTTCATCTTTAGTAACCAATTAGATGCAGGTATTTCCTTCCTTGCCTGAAGGTATTTGGTCAAGTTGCCTATGGGCAAATGGTTTTTGGTCTTCAGGTTTGACATCAGAATGTTGGATGTTCAGATTGTTTCATAATTTCTCTTTAACTTTCAAAAGTAGCACGTTACAAATTGTGTAAGAAAGTATTGTGACTGGATTTCCCTTTTCTGTACTGAAAGGCAGCTAATTTCTGACATTAGTGTACCTAATATCAGAGTCACTTCTTAGCAATCAGGAGTGCTTAGGATGCTAGAATATCTGGATCATTTTGTCAGATAGATCCTAAACTGGAGGCTGAAAACTATGTCCTCCAAAGCATTGTGGAGATGAGAGTTTTGACAGCAGTCCTGCTTTAAATAGTACACCAAGTGACTATGCACATGGGCAAACATTTGAAGAGGAAATGGGAATTACTTGTCAATACTTATAAAATTCCTTTCGTACCCACTGAATGTGTTTAAGTTCACAATGTTTTTGTATGAATTTGAACTCCTTATGAGCAGAAGAATTCACTTCGTCCTTTCTGTGCCAGGTTCATAGAGCAAGAAGAAATGTGAATGTTTGCTTTGGATATTGCTAAGGTTGAGTATCTGTGCTGTCAAGGGAATCATCAAATATCCATGACCCTGCAATGTCAGTATACCTGTATTTAGCAAGCACTGCGTCTATACTGTCTTTGTATAAATGTAGAAACTTTTGTTATCTGATCTCTATACTGACTATAAAGGAAGACTAAACTGACTAGGACTTTCTGACCTCCACTGGAGTCCATTTGCTCAGTTGAACCTCATTTGCAGTGGAGGTAATCCTCATTTTGTGCAGTTTCTGAGTTAATAGTTTTTTACAACTTCATGATCTGGAAAATTCTTGGCTACTTGTTTTCCTGATCAAAGATATTTCAGGGTTATTCCTGCTTTGACGGGGGGGTTGGACTCGATGATCTCTGGAGGTCCCTTCCAGCCCCTACAATTCTGTGATTCATCAGTCATCCTTCCTTGCTACAAATCTTTGCAATTGGGTGAATGGATGATTAGGAACGTGATATAAATAGTGTATTATATACCACTATGTCTGCATGTGTAGTCATATGCATGTTTTTATATGATTAGATAGTATACATAAACATATATAAATGTTTCTATATGCATATATATATAATACTAGATACCATAAGTCCTGTTTCTGAACCGTTCAATATTAAGCTTGATGTTTTATGCCTTTTTTTTTTTAAGTATTCTTTTCCAATTATGTATATTGTAAACTCTTGATTGTGCAGACTATCCTGTTTCCAAAGAAAAATTCTGTTTGTGCCCCCTGACCTCATGTTCTGCTTCATGTCCTGCCTTCCAACATTCAGACAGTTCTCCTTTTCTCCAAGAGACAAATGGAAATGAAAGAGTGGAAAAGGTGGAGCGAATTAATTGGCTAAATCATAATTTAATAAGTACAATAAATTACAAATTGATAGATTGCAATCTTATAACTCTTAAGTTAACTAAACTAATACAGGTAACTATGCTTTTTACCTCTCTGTTTGGCCCTTTGTGACTTTTCTTTTTAGATCTGAAACCTAAGGTTGAGATACCTGTGCAACATTTGTTCTCCATTTATAATAAATTTGATCCATCTGGACACTGTAGAGATTGCAGTAAATTTAGTCCACTGTAACCATTTATCTGGGATGCCTGGAGATCCATGCTACTTTGGCTGCCAGTGTGGCAACCTAATCATTCTCCACTGAGAAGATCGCAACAATAATTACGTTTAAAAGCAGCACTGTGCCACCAGAATTGGTATGGCTGGAAATACATTTCATAGTGTTTACTGCATTGCCTATACCACATCCATCAAGACTGCATCTTCCAAAGAGATGTATGCAGTCAGTCTTCAAAAACTGAAGGGAAAGAGTTCTGCTTTTGAATCACTCGCAAGCATAAAAATGAAATCCACTTACTTATTTGTTAATTTGAGTTACACTATTGCATAAGAGATACAGAAAATATATTGGTTTATATTAGCTCCAAATCAACAAAGAGGAATAAATATAAAGTCAATAAATATAAAGAGAAAATATAATTATCAGCAGCAAATGTATTTCCTGATTTCCAAAGAATACAATGTTTTTGTCATTAAAAGGTCTTACTTGTCTAGGAATATATTGTGTTGATTTGGAAGTCAATGACAAGGGAAATGCTTATTGGGCTTGTGAAAACATGTAGGCACTTTGCTCAAGACTTCATAGTTTCACTCAGAGAGTGAAAGAAATCATTCTATTTTTCACATAGTTATCAAGTTGCTGAACAGTCTACTCTCTGCTTCACCTTCTCTGGAATGTAGATAGTAACATCTTGATATTTACTCTTTGAGGAATATCATAGAATCATAGAATGGCCTGCTGTGTGCAGGGTCACCAATGATCAGGCTGCCCAGATCCATGTGCAGCCTGGTCTTGAATGCCTCCAGGGATGGGGCATTCATAAGCTCCTTGGGAAAGCTGTTCTAGTGTGTCACTACCCTCTGAGAGAAAAACTTCCTCCTAGGAAGGTATGCATTGTTCAAATTCTCCATATTGCCTCATGTCCATAATCATACTTACAAACCAGAATGATTCATGATATAAGAACATCTAGCTTGAGAAGTTATAATTAAGAATATCTAAGGTCTTTCTTTTATTGCAAGACTAACATGCATTATTTAACTCAACGTTTATGCAATAAGAGCAATAGTTGGAGGCAAAAGATGCATTCAGCATATATATTTTTATAGAGAATATATAGTTGTGTATAAACTGATACATAAAATCTCTGTTAATCACTCCCATTTAAAATTTCAATCTTTTGCATGGCAATACTTGACTGTTTTGGGAACCTTTCATCTTAGATTCATCTATTTTCCTACTTTTTTCCTTTTTATTCTGAATATTACAAATACTTTATTTAACTGCAGTAAATGATTATTTACTAAAAAGCAAGTATTCAAGTGTCACACTAAAAACATGATGTATAGTAAGGTTTTTGTTTGTTTTTCTATTGTAGTAATTGGTATCACAAATATTTAAGATATTTAAAATATCACAGATATTTAAGATCAACCTTTTAGTTTCAGAAAATTTTATTGTTTACTATTTATTTCTTTTGCAATAAAGCCTAGCAATAGTTACTTGGATTTAAGATTCTCGTCTTCAATGAATTCTCCAAGTTGAAGGGAAAAGGTTTTTTAAGTAACATTTTATTATTAACTTTCAAGAAAAGTACATGACTTCTAACTGACTGAAAAACTCTTGAAAGGTAAAACTTAACCCAAATACAAGCACCAGTGTTTTTAGAAGATAATGTTAATTCTCTACTAGTGCTACGATTTTAGTGATCCTGATTTTCTTGTGCCAATGCTTGTATTTTTGAATGGATCTGCCACATCTTTAATGGGATAAAACGTGTATGCCTGTAACATCTTTCGGGCTCAGGGTGTCAACAGTTAGCATAAACTAGTATCATCAGTTTTCTGCTTCTCCTCCTGGTTTGAAGCCACAGTGCAGAGGGGCTTTGAGATAGGCGGTGAATACAGAGAATTGAACAATGCAGTTTTGGGGGATACATCACACTTTATAACAGATTGAACTGAGAATTTATAGTTATGTCATGGGAAATTACAGGATTTAAGTACTTTATAGTAATTACAGGCAAGTACTTGGGAGACATCCTGTAATATATGCCCTCAGTAGTACACGTACTTATGCTCTGGGTCACAAATTCACTGAGATGAATTTCTTATTTATGAATTATGATATGGGTAATTTGGGGGAATCTGTTAGAGCTGCCTTCCCCAAGCAGGGCATGACTTGTCAGTTTCCAATCATTTTGAGTGTAACTCCAGGCTGTAGAAACCATCATTTGTTTTCATTCATTTAGTCTTAAAATTTATAACACATGCAATTATTATGAGTTTCCTCTAAATGTATAAGTTACAGTCAACACATCCAGCCCCCAAACTGGAAAGAGAGGAGTGGGAGTGCAGGAGAGCAGACACCATGTTTGTGATCTACCAATTGTAAGAACTGTAATGATGTACTGGTATGTCTTCGTTAAGAGTACTGTGTCCACTGTTACCCACTGTGAGAATGAGATGCCTGAATGCCCTTTACACTTAGTGTGTATATGTATGTGCAGCCACATATACTAATTTAGATTTCTATGAAATTGAGCCACTGTTCTTTTCATGCTTTATTTAATGTGTATGATTTCTTATCATGGCAATTTAGTATAGTTTCACTTTGGCAAACTATTATGTTTGTGGGTTTATTACCAATTGCATTAATATATTTTATGTAAGGCCTTGCAATGTGCTGATGCTTTCCCTGGATTATGATTATACAGAATCACAGAATTGTAGGGGTTGGAAGGGACATCTAGAGATCATCGAGACCAACCCCCCTGCCAAAGCAGGTTACTAAACCGGGTCGCACAGGTAGGCGGCCAGGTGAGACTTGAATATCTCCAGAGAACGAGACTCCACAACCCCCCTGGGCAGCCTGTTCCAGTGCTCCGGATTAGTCAAGTACTTTTTATTTTCTCTGGAGAAAAGTTGTTACCTGCTTTAAATCCAGGTGCCTAAGCAAAATTTACTAAATCACGAGATCTCAACTCTGCTCTGATGATGGAAAATCCTCTTGAAAATAAAAAGTTAGAATCTTGATATTCAAATTCATATGCATCATAAATAACTTCACTTAGTGTTGAAGAGCAATGTATGGTTAATGAATGTATAAACTATTGACATGTCATCTGTTGAAACCCAGCAGAGTTTTGGTATAATAATTACATTTTTTTAAAGTTTCTTGGTATCTCTGACTTTGTAAAAATGAATTTGCATGACTAAAAACCAGCAATGACAGGCACGATCTTGCTTTTCCATAGCCAGTTAAATCGTCTTTGTCTTTGGTACAGTGAGTGACACTGAATGCTATGATGTCAGAGTCTGTGTGATGGGAAATTGACTTACAGACTTTAGAGGAAAAAAATTCAATGCAAGTCAGCATGGAAATATGTTTAAACTGACTTGCAAATTATACTGTTTATATTTTATATGTGATGCTGCTTTCAGGGCAGATGAGATAAATAGTATTTAGTAGTAATGGGCAACATTGTTCTAATGGTTATTTTGGTTGCTATTTATTTTTTTATTTCTGATCATTTGCTGTTTTGTGGGTGAAAGTCATGGTATCGAGGTGTGAAGAGAATCTGTACAGCTGAGACTTGTCCCAGAATGGATCTGTAACATACAGCAATAGCTGGGAGCAAGATCTAGATGTATTGGTGTCTAAAAAGTGATCGCTAAAATGTATAGTCCAAACTCAGTGAAGATCTAAATCTAACATTCAGAAGACACAAATTCTGTGAATTAGAATGAAAACATTAAATCCTCTGAAAATAGGTTAGCTTGTCCTTTAAGGGATTTTATTGTAGAAGTCACTGGATAAAAACAGGTTTTTGTGCATTATTATCTCTAAGAATGGCCCTAAGTATTAAAGTTAATGCTTTCACATACTGATAGATAATTATTTATAGTACTTTGAAGTTCCATGTATTAGCACAAGGTACTAATTGTGCTGAATCAAGTTGACAAATTTGCATAATTTGTAGGTTAACATTAGCATAATCCTTCAGTACATTGTTTAGCAACACTATAGAAACAAAATTCACTGAATGCTTTTACAGTATGATGATGAAGACTGCATATCTCTAACAATAATAATTTCCATGATGTAAGTCACGTTACTTAGGAAGGTTTT